>NC_058370.1:73661875-75158750 GCF_018350175.1 Felis catus
CTCCAGGCTCTAAGCTGTTAGCATAGAGCTTGACACAGGGCTGGAACTCACAAACTGCTAGATCATGGCCTGGGCTCAACCAGGTGGCTCAACCAACTGAGTCACCGAAGCGCCCAAGAAAATGAAGATTTAAATGAGCCATATGAATAATTACACTGAATGTAAATGGATCCAATTAGGAGACAGAGGTTTTTAGACTAGATAAAAACCATACTTTGGCCCTTTACAGGACACACTTTAAATATAAAAACATAGGTAATTAAAAGTAAAAGAATGTAAAAGGATATATATATCATCCAAACATATACCCTACAAAATCTGAAGTGCTTAATGTTAATGTTGAGCAAAGCAGATTCTAAGACAGAGTATTACCTTGAGATTACCAGAGATAAAGAGGGGCATCAGTTAATGATAAACAAGTAAACAGACATAACACTAAATAGATACACCAACACTAAAGTGTATGGGAAATATATGAAGCAAAAACTAAAGAAAGACATAGACAAATCTACAAATTTTATTTTAAAATTTTAACATTCAAGTCTCACCTGACAGACTAGTCACACATGCACATACACACACCAATCCAAGAATACAGATGATTTAGACAATACTATCAACGAACTAAACCTAACTGACTTTTACAGAGCACTATAACCAACAACAGAATTCACAACCTTCTCAAGTACACATGGTACATTCACCAATTTAACCATTTCTGGGTCTATAAAACAAGTCTCAGTAAATTTCAAAGGACTGAAATCATGAAGTATATGTTCTCTGACCACATGAATTAAACTGAAATTACAATAAGACAAAAATATCTGGAAAATCCCCAAATGTATGAAAAGTAAACAACACAATTCTAAATAACACAGAAGAAATTAAAGATTTAATTTTAAATTGAATGATAATGGAAATTTGTGGGATATAGCTAAAGTAATGCTCAGAAATTCACAGCTCTAAACACTTTGAGAAAAAAGAGTTATATTCAAACTTTAAAGTTTCCACCTTAAGAAACTAGAGAAAGAAAACCAAGTTAAACCCAAATAAGTAGAAGAAATAATAAAAATAAGAGCAGAATCCTGTGATACAGAAAACAACCAAAAAGAGAAAAATCGGTGAAACTAAAAGCTGGTTCCTTGAAAAGATGAAGATAATTGACAACCCCTAAAATGATCAAGAAAAAGAAAAGAAAAGCAAGTACTAAAAATAAAAGAATTATCACTAACGATCATAAAACCATAAACGATTATGAACAAGTTTATGCCAACAAATAAGACAAATGGGTGGGCAAATTCCTTGATGTCCACTCATCAAGGAAAGAACAAATTCCTTGAAGGGCGTACACTTCCAAAAGTGACACAAGCAGAAATAGAAAATCTGAATATCCCTATATCACTTAAATAGAGTATATTTACAATTTAAAACCTTCTCCATAAAGAAAACTCTAAGCCCAAATGGCTTCACTGCTAAACTGCTAAACTCTGTAAATATCTAAAGATGTTTATACAAATTCTTTCAATGTATAAAGAGCAAACACTTCCCAAAACATCTTCTATAATTATGCATTAGTACCAAAACTAAACAAGGATATTACAAGAAAATTAATTTACAAAAATTATTCGTATAAAACCTCTAAACAAAATTACAAAACACTGCTGAGAAATTATAAAGATCTTAACGGAGAGAAAGAGACATCATGTCCATGGATTGAAAGATTTAATGTTAAGTGTTAGGAAAGAGTACTCTATGCTTCCTGTGTTTTTGCACATTTTATAAGCAGAAGGATTGGGTACTGAACACCTTTGCTCCTGACTATCTTTTCAAAGATGTTTATATACGGAACAATCCTGGAGACAGAGATATGTGTCTTCCTTTTGAGCACCAGGCATACTTATTACATCGTACAATTCAGTTTCCCTAAGTTCCTTTCCTTATTCAGCCCATGGCAAGAATAAGTGTCACTTGGCACTCTCCAGTGTTGCTCTACAGGAAATGGGGAATAGGGAACGTGCACAAGAAAATGCTGATATTCCAGCTATTTACATTGCTGAGTAATAAAGTCTTCTATCTCTGACCCAGGTATCTGTGTCTTCTGCCAGCATTCAAGAAACTACGGCAGACTATCCTGTTAGCTTGTTATAATGCTCCAAACCCTCAAATGTCAACTTCCCCCATATTGCTCTTTAGACTCAAAGCAATACCAATCAAATTCCAAGCAGACATTTTGTAGACATGATCAAGCTGATTCTAAAATGTATATGCACATACAATAGGCATAGAAAGGGCAAAACTATTTTGAAAATAAAAAGTAACACTTGGAGTAGGCACACTACTTGATTCTAAGACTACTTAAAGCTTGTAAAACTATACCGATCAAAACAGTCTAATACTGGCAAAAGGATAGGAAAAAATAAATCAACAGAACAAAACAGATGTATGTCTGGTCACTGATTTTCAACAAAGGTGCCAAAGCAATGAGAAAAGATAAATTCTTTCCAAAAGATAATCTGCCGGGGTAACTGGATATCTTTATGGAAAAATGAATGTGGATCTGTAACACTTCCACGGACAAACATTAATTCAAAATGTGTATTAGATTTAAACATAAAAGCTATTTGGGGCACTTGGGTAGCTCAGCTGGTTAAGCGTCTGACTTCCCCTCAGGTCATGATCTTACAGTTCATCGGTTCTACACTGATGGCTCCAACCCTGCTTGGGATTTTGTCTCTCCTTCTCTCTGCCCCTCCCCTGCTTGTGCTTGTGTGCGCGCGCGCTCTCTCCCCAAATAAACTTAAAAAAAAAATTTTTTTTTAATAAACATAAAAGCTAAAAGAAAGCTTCTAGAAAAAAACAGAATATTCACAACCTTGAAGTAGGCAAAGATGTTTTGGACAGCACACAGAAAGCACTAACCAGATAAAAACAGAGAGGGAGGCAGGCAAAACATAAGAGACTCTTAAATATAGAGAACAAACTGAGGGTTGTTGGAGGAGTGTTGCGTGGGAGGGATGGGCTAAATGGGTGATGGGCATTAAGGAAGGCACTTGTTGGTATGAGCATTGGGTGTTATATGTAAGTGATGAATCACTAAATTTTACTCCTGAAACTAATATTATTCTATATGTTAACTAACTTGAATTTAAGTAAAATCTTGGAAGGGAAAAAAAATGTATCTGTAATCTGCCAAAAAAAAAAAAAAAAAAAGCACTAACCATAAAAGAAAAAAACTGATAAATTAAAAGACTTCTTCAAAATTAGAAAATTACACTCACCAAAAGAAACTATCAATAAAAATAACAGGAAGCCATAAATAAAATTAACAAGCAAGCTACAGATTAGGAGAATATATTCATAATGCATATATCTGACAAAAGACTTATCTAGAGTATATAAAGAACTCCCTACAATAAATCAGAAAAAGACATTACAACGCTATGTAACAGCAAGCAAAAGACACATCACAAAAGAAAATATACAGGTAGCCAACAAACATGTAAAAGTCCTCTCATTCATTAGTGATTTGGGAGATCTAAATTACCACAATGAGAAATCATTACATATCCACTAAAATGGCTAAAGTTAAAAAGACTGATATCAAATGTTGTTGAGAATGTGAAGCCACCAGAACTCTCATATATTGCTGATGGAAGTGGAACCACTTTGGAGAACTGTTTGGCAATTTCTTATAAATATATACTTAGCCCATAAGTTAGCTGGTTACTCAGTTGGTTACTCAATTCTACTCTCTTTACCCAAGAGAAATGACAACATATGTTCACAGAAAGGCCTGTATAAGAATGTTCATGGCATTCTTTTGTTCATAATAGCCAGAAGCTATAAATAATCCATATGTCCATCAACAAGTGAATGAAAAATTAAACTGTGGTATACTCTTATCATGGAATACTACTTAGTGGTAAAAAGGAAATTACTGAGACCTGCAACACCAATGGTAAATCTTAAACACATACTTAATGCAAGTAATCATAGGAGAGTACATGCTGTATGATTCCATTCACATGATGCATTTTGCCTGTTACATAGCATCATGTGAATAGGAACAAACAGGCAAAATTAATCTGTGGTGAAAGAAATCAGAACAGTGTTGTTGGGATTGGGGAGTTGGAAGAAGGACAGAACAAGAATTCAACTGAACTGACTACTAAGGGCCCAAGGGATCTTTTGGGGATGATATAAATGTTCTACATCTTGACAGCAGTGAGTCAATGAGTGGACGCACTTGTCAGAACACAAAACTGTTAAAACTTAAGATCTATGCATTTTATTGCATGTAAATTATATCTTAATAAAAAACACAAAGGGGTGCCTGGGTGGCTCAGTTAGCTAGGCCTCTGACTCTTGATTTCTGCTCAGGTCATGATCTCCTGGTTTGTGGGACCAAACCATGTGTCAGGCTCTGTGCTGACACTGTGGAGCCTACTTCAGATTCTCTCTCCCTCCTCTGCCCCTCTCCCACTTACACATGCATGTTCTCTCTCAAAATAAATAAATAAGCATTTAAAAATAAAAAAATAAAATAACATTAAAATGAAAAAAAGTATATGAGCATTCTTCAACAAATAAATTTTGGAGAGACAGTGCACACAAACAAGGGACAGTCAATAAGACTTATAAAACAAATCAATCCATTTTATTATTTTTTTAATGTTTATTTTTGAGAGAGAGAGAGAGCGCGCGCGCACGCACGCATAAGCAGGGGAGGGGCAGAGAGAGAGACACACAGAATCTGAAGGAGACTCCAGGCTCTGAGCTGTCAGCACATGGGGCTTGAACTCATGAGCCATGAAATCATGACCTGAGCCAAAGTCAGAAACTTAATCGACTGAGCCACCTAGGTGCCTGAAATCAAACCATTTTAATATGTAGACCTTCTTCAGATTCTGATTTTTTTTAAGTTTATTTATTTATTTTGAGGGACAGAGAGAGCAAGCAAGCACAAGCAAGGCAGAGAGAGAGTATCCCAAGCAGGCTCCCTGCTGCCAGTGAAGAGCCCAATGTGAAGTTTGAACCCATGAAACCATGAACCTATGAGAGATTATGCATGACCTGAGCTGAAATCAAGAGTCAGAGGCTTAAGCAGCTGAGCCACCCAGGTGCCCTTGGATTCTGATTTCTTAAAACACCGTGAAACAAACAAACAAACAAACAAACAAACAAACAAACAAACAAAAAGACCATTTATGACATATAAACACTAGCTGGATATTTGAGGACATTAATTTTTGTTAAATATGTTGGGGAAACATTTGATTAGTGTTGCGGTTATGTTTTGCAAAGTAGTTACAGTTTGCAAAATACATAATGAAATATTTATGAGGGTGTGGGATTGGTAGGATTGACCATGGGTCGATGGCTACTGGGGCTCAGTGACAGCTAATCAAGTTTCTTTCATTATTCTGTCTCTATGTTTGGAATTTTCCATACGAGAAGTATAATTTTTAAAATCCCTTCAAAAAAGAGATATGGCAATGTAAGCACACTAAAATTCTATATACTGAAGCAATTTTAATTAGTTTTATCCACAACTCTTACAGCAATTAAAATATGTATATTTGATTCTATCAATGCTAACTATCTATAGCTCATGCTGAACATGTTTCACTAACAAAATTTTAGTAAGGTCAAAAGAAAGCTTGGTGGGATAAGAATGAGTAAATGAGAAAGTATGCTGGTAAAAGGTAGTTTTTCAGTCCTTGTTCAAAGTGATATCTTAAAGCCCAAATCCTTATAGCATATCTGTATTATGTAGTGTAGAACGGCCTATAAAACATTACATAATGAAATATATGATGTCCTAAGTTCTGATTTTCATAATTCACCTTATATAAGCAAAAGTACCTAAGTTTTCATCAAATTGTTTTGTATAAAAATTAAAATACCAGAATATCAGAACTTGATAGAATAGTAAACCTTTCTATAATTTAAAAATGATGATTAGTTGAGACTGAGAAGTTTAATTTTTTTTATTTTAATGTTTATTTATTCCTTAGAGAGAAAGAGGCAGAGCATGAGTTGGGGAGGGGCAGAAAGTGAGGGAGACAGACTCTGAAGCAGGCTCCAGGCTCCACGTTGTCAGCACAGAGCCCGACGTGGGGCTCAAACTCACAAACTGTGAGATCATGACCTGAGCCGAAGCCAGAGGCTCAACCGACTGAGCCACCCAGGTGCCGCGAGACTGAGAAGTTTTAAAGGCATGGTTTAAGCATGTTTAACAACTTTCTTAGAACAAAGAAAAAGAAAATTTTTCAAAAGGAAATTCCCTTCTTTTCTGAGATCAAAGACACCAGTAACTTAAAAAAATGTTTTTAATGCTTTAGGTTGCTTTACCTAGCACTGTCAAAACACTAATATAAGTAAATTTAATAATGGCACCTTCCAACTACTCAAGTTTACCAGTCAATCTGTAAAACTGAAGAAAAAATATGCAGACTGACCTAGAACTCAATTAAGGTTTTTTCTCTTTTCACAAAAGCTGTTGACAAGTAGGTAAGTTTATGACTATCCCTATAGTACAATCACAAGGCTCCTCCAGTTTTAAGACAGCAGAAAATTCTTTACAACTAGGAACTTGTGTTTTTCCCTTAATCTGCTACCTATGCCTCTCTTAAGTACAACCTCTACTCATCTTTTTGTCCCCATATTTAGCCCTAAGCATTGCTTAAAAAAAAAAAAAAAAAAAAGGAAAAGGAAAAGGAGTAGGCTAATTTTTTAACTAACGTTGAACTTCAAGGGAATACTAACATAACCAAACAACCGCTAAATTTGTTTGAATAACAAAACTTTATAAGCCCTCTTCACCTATGGTAACAATTCCATCAATGGGAAGAACAAACTATTAAAGAAATCATGTTTTTCCTTAAAACTAGAGGACCACTTAAGGCCCTCTCTAAATTTAAGAATTTAGAGACTGCTAAAACAATAGTCCAATATTTAGTAGCCATAGCTCTATACTACGAGAGTATAGAAAATGTTTCTCCCCTTCTCAAAACAAGGTTTTTTTTGTTTTTTGTTTTTTTTTTTAGAAATAAAAAAGCAAGATTTCTTTCTTTACCTGTCTATCTATAATTAACTGAAAAGAGGGGTCCAAATATCTATATAACCCAGCATATCAAGTATCTTATACTAAGCAGGCTAGAGTATTTAATAATTACTTTTTAAAGCCTGTATTTCACATAATTACAAACTAATTTTTAAAAATACAGGTTAAAAAAAATACAGGTTAATAAAAACTGTGTTTGTAGAAAAATACATAATACTGGTCCAAAAAAATATCAATTTTCCCCTAAATTAATGATTAAATGTAATGTAGCCCCACTGTAATTTCAACAGAGGGAGAGGGAATTAAATAAACAAATTTTAAAGATCAGGTAAAAAGCAGATAGCCAGAAGAAATAATTCTGGAAAAGCCCTATCAGCTATCATTTCATTGGAAAGTTATAGCAATTAAAACAGTCTGATACCTATACATGAAAAGACAAAGAAATGGAAAAGAGGAAATATTTCACCGATAATACAAGTATATGACAAAAGTGGCATATCTAAATAGTAAAGATGGATGATTCAACAAATGGTGTTGGGACAAATGAGATATCATATTGAAAAATAAAATTATATCACTACTTCACTTTCTACAACAAAATAAGCTACAGATAATGAAAGGATCAAATATTAAAATTAAATCATAAAAATCATGGAAGGACTAAGAAAAAACATGGGAGAAATTTTTACAATCTTAGAGAAGGCCTTTCTAAGAATTACATTAAACTCAATGACTCGTATGATTCAAAGGCATAAAAGAAAATGATACTTAAATGTGATTACTTAAAATTTCTGCAAAAAATATACTGAAGGTCAAAATACAAACAACAAATCATGAAAAAAAGTTTTCAGGACACAACAAAATGCTAATTTCCTTACAATACATCAAGTGTTCCTACATCTGTAAGAACAAAAACCCAAAAGAATAAGCAAAAGCTGTGATCAGAAAAAAGTTACTGGCACCTATGCCAAAAAATACTCTGAAATGTAAATTAAAAAAAAGAAAATTTGCTAAACCATTCACTAGATTACCAATACACTGTGTTTACAAAGGCATAAGGAAAAAGGTACTTTAAACACATTATTGGTGGAAATAGAGGTTGCAGTAACTTTGCAATACAATTCAGCATTACTTATCAACATTTTATTTTTTTTTTTTTAATTTTTTTTTCAACGTTTATTTATTTTTGGGACAGAGAGAGACAGAGCATGAACGGGGGAGGGGCAGAGAGAGAGAGGGAGACACAGAATCAGAAACAGGCTCCAGGCTCTGAGCCATCAGCCCAGAGCCCGACGCGGGGCTCGAACTCCCGAACCACGAGATCGTGACCTGGCTGAAGTCGGACGCTCAACCGACTGCGCCACCCAGGCGCCCCACTTATCAACATTTTAAATGCACATACCCTTTGAACCAGTAATTCTACTTGCATGAATTTATCCCACAATATATATATAACAGCATGTATTCCCAAAGAAATATATATAAGTGCATAGCAACATTATCTGTAACAAAGTTGAGAAACAACCTAATTAACTATCTGTAAGAGACTGACTGAATAAAATATGGAACATCCATATACCTTGTATATGTAAATAAATGCTTTCATTCATATGATTTTTATTGAGAATATATTGTACTTCTAGGACTATACATCCATAATATCAGTTTACATCCATAATATCAGATCCATTCAACAAATCTCTGAGTGCCAACACCACATCTAATGCACTGTGATCAACAGTAAAGATATGTCACATAGTCTTTTTCCTCAAGAGAAAAATGTTCAGGGGCACCTGGGTGGCTCAGTCAGTTAAGCGTCCGACTTTGGCTGAAGTCATGATCTCACAGTTCCTGAGTTCAAGCCCCGGTATCTGGCTCTCTGCAGTCAGCACAGAGCCTGCTTGGAATCCTCTGTCTCCTTTTCCCTATGCCCCTCCCGTGCTCACTCTCTCTCAATCTCTCTCTCAAAACTAAACAAACATTAAAAAAAAATATTTTAAAAAAAGTTATATAGCCCCTTTCCTCAAGGAGCATATAGTCTGGCAAAGAACAGAAATAAGTAAACATACTACTACCATATACAGTATGATACATATATAGAATGTTATTAGAATACTTAAAAATAATCACCATTTAAAGGTGTCTGGGTGACTCAGTTAAGCCTTGGACTCTTGATTCAGCTCAGGTCATCATCTCACAGTTGGTAAGACTGAGCCCCACACAGGACTCTGCACTAACAGCACAGAGCCTTCCTGGGATTCTCTCTCCCTCTCTCTTCATTCAGCTCAGGTCATGATCTCACAGTTGGTTAAGACTGAGCCCCACACAGGACTCTGCACTGACAGCACAGAGCCTTCTTGGGATTCTCTCTCCCTCTCGCTCTGCCTCTCTTCAGCTCACATGCGCAAGGGTGCACTCTCTCTCTCTCAAAATAAATAAATAAATTTTAGATCTACTTCTAAAAAAATAATAATAATCACCATTCCAAAAAACAAAAAAACCAACCACTTAAATGTAAAATTATTAAGTCCTCCTTTAGAGTTTAAAAGAATGATGAAGCCATCAGTGTGAGAAGACCTCAGCATCAGTAAAGCTGCGTCCCACCATTTTGCATGCCTATGTCCTATACTAGCTAACCACAAAAGTCACATTTACCCATATAAACACTGATGAATTATGGTCTGCCCTTACAGTTCTCATTACTGGTGCTGCCACACCCAGAGGGACATTCTAGGGTCTATATTTAGAAAAGGAACAAAAAGTATCAAAGAATATAGTATAAGAGTGATGTGTCTACAACACTGACTTCTACTTAATTAGAAGTTTCAGTAAAGGATCAAGAAATATCATCCACTTGGTACCTTTTCCTGGGCTAGCAAAGTACCTTTAAAATGTGCCATTTAATTTGGGGCCTTGTATCAGCAGTGTTTCAAATAAACTGCTTTTAGGGAGATTATGAAATAACTACATATAAAACAGAGCCAATTATTAGACAATAGATAATATACTTGCTCCTTTTTAGAAATATTTCATATAAGATAGCAAATCTTCTAAGTTTACAGGGATATAGTGCTAAAATAGCATGTTTTTAAATACTACTACTCATACTGAGGTTATTTATCAAAGGTACAAAATATATTCATCATTTCATTTATTTTTTTTTTAATTTTTTTTTCAACGTTTATTTATTTTTGGGACAGAGAGAGACAGAGCATGAAGGGGGGAGGGGCACAGAGAGAGGGAGACACAGAATCAGAAACAGGCTCCAGGCTCTGAGCCATCAGCCCAGAGCCTGACGCGGGGCTCGAACTCACGGACCGCGAGATCGTGACCTGGCTGAAGTCGGACGCTTAACCGACTGCGCCACCCAGGCGCCCCTCATCATTTCATTTGAAAATGGTTTGAGGGAGTCTGCCAGTTACTAAAAACGATTTGACATTTGACGTGGAGCTTCCTATGAGCCAACCTAAAACGTAACTTAACTTATCCATAAGGAGCATACCACCGTTACCAACTTTTATTCCTAGTCCAAAATTAGAAATGGCTTAACAAGAGTAACTATTCCAAATCTGTAAATTCATCAGTTCTTTACCTTGATTCCAATTTCAAAGTAGGATGGGGAATGGATAGGGCATGAGAGTTCCTTCTTTAGAGGCACCTGCTTCCTAGAAATGAGTATCACTGTTCAATTAGCCTTTGTATTAAGAACTAGTACTTAAGATTTAAACTATACATCACTCAAAATCTTTTAGCATTTCTACTATGTGCTCCCATGCCAATACACATGATCATATAATAAATGACTTCATAAAAGACTAGTAATTTTTAGTCCCAAGCCATAAACTATACTTACGAGCAATATTCAATTCTATACAAATGTCCATTGCAATTAACAAATTTGGACAGTCTCTGAAATTGATTTAGTAAGCCCCAACACTTTCTTTGTATTTACATCCCCTGCCTCCAAGCTCTATCAATTCTTCTTTCATAAAACCTTTTTTTAACCTAACTATAAAAATTGAGATTTGCAGCCAAAAAAATCCTACTTCTTAGAGTTTCTTATATTCTTCCCTTCTATTCCATTTTCACTGACTGAAGGTAGTAGTAAACTAGTTCAGGCTCTACTCACCTCTTTCAAAACACCTGCAAAAGCATTCTAAATAGTTCTGTTTTTCTTTCCAACCTAACTTGAGTTCTGTCGTTAATTCACTTTTCTAACACCGCTTTAACAATGGCATGCCTCAGTTCAATAATCTCCAATGGCCTCACAATGCGTAAAGCAGTAATTCAGGACAAAAGAGAAAAATAATGAAAGAACTTTTACATTTTGGAAACAATAACAAAAACATTTTTTGTTTCATAATATAAATTACCAAAACCAAGAGCAACTGTGGATGGCAGAGCATGGATAAAAACAGGATAATAAAACCCCAATACCTTAATTTAGTATCCAATACCCCTCAGAATCCAGATCTACCGCGAGTTTTCAATCTTAATTAACACTGGTTTAGAACATGCCCAAAGGCCAGTGCAATGTCATTGTTAATGATGTTTACATTTCTCTCAATGCAATTTTTATGCAGCATTTCCCTGGAGTACCTTCAAAGCCCATTAACCAAGCACCTTTTCAACTTGAAGCCAAATGTTTCTCCATGGAAAATGGTCAAGTGAGAGGCTTCCATCTCATTTCATTACTGTACAATGGGGATGTTCCAAGGACAGTAAACAACAAAATTCAAAATTATTCAAAAATAATGTAAACAATGTTAAATGCACAAGTGTCAGGAGTCTGCCTAACTCAGTAAATATAACCCTCTTCCCATAGGGCTGGTCTGTTTTGAACCATGCTCTGCACATCTCTCACCTTGTCTTTATTCACATCAGTCCTCTTGGTTCCTCTAAATCTTCAAACTGTATTTTTGTTTCAAATCACAATATAATTATTAAAGAGTATATTTCTAAAATAATTAAAAAAAAAAAAACTTTTTACAATGGCCTATTAGAGACCCCAAATGAGCTAAGTGTAGCCCACCTCCCCACCCTCACGTTACACCACTCTCTCTCCAGCTTTTTTCATTAGTCTTACTAGACTTTCAAACACCCAAAGCTAATTCCTGCCTCAAGGCTTTTGCCTCCTAGAGGGTTGCTTGGAAATGTTTATCTGCAGCTTAAAATCTCACCTCCTCAGAAAGGTCTTTCTCAGTGCCACACTACTTAAAAGGCACTCCCTCCCCCCCCACACCTCAGTAATTTTCCATGCCATCATCCAATTTATTTTCCTCGTAACACTTACCACTATTCTGAGTTTCTTATTTATGTGCTTATTATCTATACTCCCTGCATAGGGAGCATATGTGTCTTGTTCATTGCTATACCCTCATAGCCCAGAACAGAACCTGTCTCAGTTGAATGAATGAATAAACTGTTAAGAACCTGAGACTCACTAAATGGTTTAACTATCCATGACTATAATCGTGATGTTCAGCGGTTCACTAAGGCAACTAAAGTTTCTAAACAGGTATCATAAATACAGAATTAGGGAACCATATAAAGGTAAGAGTCCCTGAGTAGGCAATATCCTTTCTCCTTTGTCTTCCAAACTTAGTATTCCAAAAGTCAAAATTCCGCGAATGCTGTCACCTCCTGAATCCCGAATGTTCAAAGATCAGAACCCTACTCCTGTTTCCATATTGGAATACAAGATGACAAATTAGTATGCTTTTGTTAATCCTTAAACTGCCCATTTGCAAATTTACTACTTTATATTATTCTACCTCACTTTAGTTCTCTTAAATGTGTTTTTGACTCAGGAAAAGAAAAAATCGTGTTACTCCTCATCTTCTAATATCTTTAGTGTAATGATTATTGTTTTGATTAATGCTTTGGGGTGTGTCATCAAAATGTTATTCAGAAACATCACAAATGGCTTATTTTACTGCTGTGGAGAAACGAACTGAAAAATATATGTATTTTCTGTGTGATCTCAGATTGATTTTCTTCTTCTAGAAAACGAACTATTTCTAAAATCCGATAAAGCTATGAAGATTTCTCAGCAGGCAGTTAAACTACTTGATTCTTGCCCTTTTATGCATTAAGAAAGATCCTACTGCTGGTGGGACACTTTGTCCCCAAAGTAACAAGCTACATGTTAATAAACTAGTAACTTGTCTAATAAGATTTAACATCTCTAACAAACTTGATTTTTTTTCTCTTCCAAAATAAACAATTTCCCAAAATGAAAAGGGTAGTAAAACAATGTTCCTTTAAAAAAAAATACAATCAGGTACTAAAGTGAATGAAAAGATTTGGAAACCATTTATAAACTATGCAGATTTGTCTCTGTCGACCTAAAACATAGAACTTCTAAGAAATAGTATTTCTAACCACTACAAGAAAACATCTGTCTCAAAACATTGTATTAAAGGCTCCTGACAAATCTGCCACAAATTCAATTGGCCTATTCGCGGCAAAAAATCCACAGGTTTCCTCTTCTTTAAGAACGTCAACCATTTTGCCTTTTTCCTCTACGGATTCATTATAATGCATCAAGAGCCTAAACCACAGCAACAGCAATCCGTCTCATTCTGCAGCTAAGACCCTGGCAGAACTGCTCCCCTCGGGCCACAAATGCCCAGATCCCACTTCCCAGGCTCGGTTTAGCTAGGGAGTCGCCACATCACAACCCGGATAAACTGGGCGGTGCCAGGACTTTGCCAGAACTCTGGCCTTCCCAATTCTCCACGCGCCACACCACTGGAGGCGCTCTCCCGTCACTGCAGTTGGGTCAGTGTGGATGTTTTCCACTGGGCCAGCTCCCCACCAGCGCCAAGAATCGAGAGGGAGGGGGATGAGGTGCTAGGGGGCCACCCAAGCCAGGGAGGTGAGGAGGGGGTCCAGGGCTCAACGCTGGCAAACAGACTAGCAGCGAAACTGCGCCTTTTCCCTAGGAATGACCCAGCCTGGGAGACAAAAGATTAAGGGCGCCAAGGCCTTTCCATCCTCACCCGGGAACCTAGCCAGCCCAACGCACAACCCTAGTTCCTCGATACAAACCCAGCTCCTATTAGGGGTGGATGCCTAACTTCCGGGACGCAGAGGGATAGGGACTATGGGGAAGAAGCCGGGAGCCGACGGGGTGCACGTGTTCCCCGATACCGAGACAGACAATAAAGAACAAGCCCGGGTTTCCTCGGCCGCCCCACCCTGCTCCTGGCGGCTCCCACCAGCGGGGGCGCCTTCGCCCCAAGGTCCACGGACAAAGCCCCTCGGGGCCGGAGAGGAGGGCTCCGCCCGAGGCATCTGGGGGTGCACACAAAGGACAGAGGGCGCGAGGGACTGCGCGAGGAGTAAGGGCACGGCACTCACCCACTGAGCCTGAGGAGCCCCTGCGCTTGGGTGCGGCCGGGGTGGAGGGGGGCGCGGCGGGGGCCGGGGCGGGTGGGGTCCACACGGGCTCGGCCTGGGGGCTCACGCTGGCCGGGGGAGGAGGAGGAGGACGGGCCGGAGGCTCATCGTCCTCGGGGAGCTTGGAGGGCGAGGCTGCGGCAGCGGAGGGCAGGGATGGCGCGGGCACCGAGGGCGACACAGGGCTCGGGTCCCAAGACGGCGGCCGCTCCGGGGCTGCGGGGGGCGCGGCCGGCAGTGGCCCCCGGGGCGCCGGAGGCACGAAGTCACTGCCGAAGTCCAGCAGGGGCGCGCCAGCGGCGGGGGCGGTGGGCACTGGGGCTGCCGACAGCCCAGCGGCGGGCTTCCTCTCCAGCACCTCCAGCTCCTCTAAGTCCTCGTCCTCGTCCTCCTCGTCTTCCTCCTCGTCTTCCTCCTCGTCCTCGGGCTCCCTCACGAACTGGTACTTGAACGGGGGCTGAGGCCGGGGTGGGCTGTCCGACGACGAGGAGACCAGAGGCGACTGGTCCATGTCTTCCATGGCTTGCGGGTCGGAGATGATGCTGCAGCTGCTGGCTCCACGGGACGCTTCTCTTCAGAGCCGCGGGCGGTTGTGGGGGTTGGGGAGGACTGAGAGGGGCAGGGCCGAACAAGCCCAGGGACCTGCAGTGGCGACAGCTCCCGGAACAATGAGACTGCTCCTCCTGCCTCCGCGCCCGTGATGCGCCACCCGCCCAGTCCCCAGTTGCCGCCACCGCCCAGACGAGCGAAGGAGACAGGCCAGCAGATTCTCCGCCCAGTTTGGCGTGACTTACCCTCCCTGGCGGGGAGAGGCAGGGTCTGGCGCGGGAGGGAGAGAGCCAATCGGCTACGGGATGGAGACGATGGGCAACCAGCTGGCCCAATGGAAAGAGAAAGAGAGAAAAGTGGGTGGGGCTTTTTGCACTTCCTCTCTCCTACCGGCTGGGGTGGTTTCGATGGGTGGGGCTTGGAGCTGGGAGACCCACCCTTCACCTTGGGTACTTGCGGGTTGGGCCGGGGTCTCTACTTGTCTTGGAGCTGGAGGTCTGCCTGCGGCCCTAGGGCTCCATAAGCGTGCGGTAGGGCTGGCGGTCTGCCCTGAAGGGTCCGAGAGGTTCTTGGCTCCGCACCCCCGGAAGGGCGTTATCCTGGGGGACTGGGGGTGGTAACTTTCCTCCCAGGAAAGGAAAATCCCAGGGTTGAGAAATGTACTGTGAAGTAGGCCCTAAAGATTTATGTATACACTAAGAATTAAAAATTTTTGAAATAAAAAGATTACATTTTTTCAAACTTAAATTACCAGACCAACTCATCACTACTACCTGCAACCTCCTTAAAAGAAAAGAAATTTTTTTGACAGCTTTAAGGTTGTTCTCTAGTCACACTGCAGGCCCTGGATGAAGTAGGCAAAACAGAGTTGGGCTTGGACAGTCTGGAGGACTAAAATCATTTCAAACTCGTCTCATCTCCTTCCAGGACGGTTTTGGGATCTGCCTGCTGCTGGACTCACATGGTAGAAAGATGAGTCACCCAAAGAGAGAGAGAGAAGAAAGTGGAAACAAAACGATGCCTTGGAAGGCAAATTTGATTCACATTACATTTCAGTCACCTTAGGCTCATGAGTCAACATTTCAGATGATTCAGGCCTTCTGGGAGTCAGGAAGCCCGTATTGGTTTGTTTGATATGCTGGAATGAGCCTGATCCCCATTCTACTTTTTCCAAAATGGGAGAGGGAGTTTAAAGGAAAGTGGTCACAGAACATACAAGTATCAGCATGCAAAGGGGTTAGAGTCCCTTTTATGGTTCTGGTATATCTTACAGAAATATTCACTGCATTCCTACTGTGGAGGCCCTGGAGACAGGATGACCTGCTTGCAGATTGCTCACAGTCTAGGCCTGCCCTGTCCAATATCTTAGTCACTGGCCACTTGTGGCTAATGAGCACTTGAAGTATGACTACATGAAATGAGATGTGCCATAAGTTTAAAATGCACAGTAGATTTTGAGTATCAGTATAAAAAAAATTAAAACATCTCAATTTCTGTATGGTTACATTTTGTAATTGATGCTGTTGATGTTGATGTGTTGGAAGAAGTATATTAAATTGTTTTCACTTTTTTTTCTTTTTAAATGTAGCTTCTAAAATATTTTAAATATATGTATGATCACGTATTTCTTTTGGGCAGTGCTAGTCTAAATAATTAAGAAATTCTGATTGCCATGGGGAATCATTAGGGTTATTTAAGTAAATTCTTAGCTCAAACTAATTAATATTACTCCAGGCTTAATTTAGGTATTAAAAAGGAAAGGCAGTGGTTAGGGAAGAAGGAAGGAGAAATGAATAGGTGGAACACAGATTTTTAGGGCAACAGAATTATACTGTATGATACTGTAATGGTGGACACATGACATTATACTTTTGGCAAAACCCATTGACTGTCCATCACAAAGAGTGAACCCTACTGTAATGGAGGTTAGTTAATAATATATCAATACTGGTTCATCACTTGTACCATACCAAGATGTTAGTAATAGGGGATGGTTGGAGAGTGGGCATGGTACTCCCTGTACTTTCTGTTCAATTTTTCTATAAATCTAAAATTGCTCTAAGAAACAAAATGTGTTAATTCTTTAAGAAGGGAAGGGTAGAACGAGATTTCCTGGGAACATTACCTGATCCGGTTAGCACCATGACATTCAGGACCTGGCATATCCATTCCACAAAGACCAACTGGTTTTATTTCTACAAAATGGCTGAGGTACTTTGAGTTTATTTGGTTTTTATTTTGTGTCATTTTTGAAGAGTAGGAAGAGAGAAACATTAGTGTAGAATTTGGGGGTGGAAAGTTTAATGCCAAACTAAAAATTTTAAACAAAACAGAGTCCTACAATGATTACTAAAAGTCATGTTTCAAGTATTCGTCAAAAATTATCAGAAATGTATATGATCTTCAACCGCATACACATACAAAAATATACTAGCAAAATTTTATGGTATGAACTTTTTCTGTTATGTAACAATTTAGCTATCAGTAGTTCAGTCTTCACTGTACTGTTTTCCCCACTATAATTGTTCTGAAACTCCTTAATAGAAAAATTTTACAGTTTTCATATATTATTTGTAAGTTGCTTGCTTATATGATATCTCCACATTCATATATATGTGTGCCTGCTATTACTAAAATAGTCTCAAGGGAATATCTTTAATTTATTAAAAGTGTCATAAAAGGATAATTATGGAAAAGTGGTAGATTTACAACTTTTACAATAAATGGTAAATATTGAGGCAATAATATAAGCACTCTCCTCTGAAGCAGAAGAAAAATAACAATCTTATTGAGCTCAGGGAAGTTTAAAATGTAAGTATTTGATGGATGAATTAAGGGTAAAGAGTTTACCCAGTGTTCGTAGAATGATCAACAAAGGATAAGGAAAGGAGACTGTTGCTGATATACCAGAATCAAAAGTAGAGTTAGTTACACATTAGGATAACTACATATAAATATCACTCTCGCTAACAAGAAAATTCTGATGAGCATTTGAAATGCTTAAAGGAAGAATGTAAATTCTTGATCATAATAATAGTTAGAAAAAGAATTATTCAGTGAATTACTTTTGAAATTATCTTACCAGAAGTAGAAGATTAAAGTTTTCAGATACCACAAGTTAGTAACTGTTCTGTTAGAACACTACAAGAAATCCATTCATCCTGATGGAATTATAGAATCTCAGAGTTGGAAGGAATCTGGGAGATCAGTTTGACCAATTTCCTTACCATTACAAGAATTCCCTACAGAAGGTTTTTTAAAGTTGACCATCGGTGCTAGATTAAAAACAGCCACAAACTCTTTGCAACAACTCCCATTCAGAGGTAGGGTCAGTTTCCCCACCCCTTCTGACCTGGCCTTGTGACTCTCTTGACCAATAGAATGCTCTGGAAGTGAGTTCCAAGCCTAACTAGCAAAGGCACTGCAGCTTCTATTCTCACTGTCTTGGAACACTGAGGCTAAAGATGAGATACACATGGGGAAAGAGACCTAGCTGACTCTCTGGGAGCTGAGGTCCCAGAAATGTGAGACCATTTCAGATTCTGCAGCCAACCCACAGAATCATAAAAAGTAATAAATCATTGTTTTAAACTACTACCTTTTGGGATGGTTCATTACAGAACAAAAGCTAGTTTAAACATCATCTGTTTTGTGCTTTACTCATTCGTATATGAAATATTTATTGGGTATTTACTCTTCATCATGCACATGGAATACAGCACTGAACAACTCAGCACAAATGTGCCTGGACATTTTCAGGGAGACTCACCGCTTAAGGAAATATCCCGTCCTGTTTCTATTATATTATACCTTATTGCAGAAAGCTCACTTGATACCTAATCCATGTACACAGAACAGGTTATTTGTCCTTCTATCATGTATGCCCCATGAAAGAGTTAAAAGGCATAGGATAGCTATATTCTTGTCTACATATGTAGAGTGGGTTCAGCAACCACAGGAGAAAGATGAGAGGTTAATTCCTGACAAACTTATATCAAGAGCTGTGCACAACTTTTTTGTCTACTGGAAATGACTTGCCAATATTCAAGATCACCACTGAATTACATTCAACCTTTGTCTTTAAAAACAAAACAAAACAAAACAAAACAAAACAAAACAAAACAAAAAAACCCTGAAACATCATGTTGGCAGTCCTAAGGGGAAAACTAAAAACTTGCTGTGTCATTGTCCCTACCATTTTTCATGAAATGCAGTTCATGGTTCTGGTTAACATCTTGACTTATACTAAGTTCATTCTAAAATGAGAATAGAAATAGAAGTATTATAAGATCAACATCTTCAGCCATGCTAGTTAAGCGTTGAAAATTATTGGGACACCTGGGTGGCTCAGTTGGTTAAGCGTCCAACTTCAACTGAGGTCAGAATCTCCCAGTTCGTGGGTTAGAGGCCTGTGTGGAGCTCTGTGCTGACAGCTCAGAACCTGGAGCCTGCTTCGGATTCTGTGTCTCCCTCCCTCTCTGCCCCTCCCCCATTCATGCTCTGTCTCTCTTTCTCGCTTTTTCTCTCAAAAATAAATAAACATTAAAAAAGAAAAAAGAAAGAAAATTACTGTTGGACCTAAAATCAAGTTTTTAAGTTCCAAGAAGAAATCACATAAAAGCCAAGTGAAAGTCATAATTAAAATTGAACCTAGTCTTTCTCCTTTAACCTTCTTTGGTCCTCCACATTAATACTGCATTCCCTTAGGCTAAATTCAATATGCATCATTTCTCTGGTGAAATTTATTGTGATCTAATATAAAAACTATTTTTGATTCAGAAGAAAATTAATTTTGATCTAGCAGCACAAATCCAAGCAGAGAAATTCTTAAACCATCTTAGACAAATAAAAATCTATCCTCATGAGAAAAAAGAACTACAGAAAAGAGTTCACAAAATGATCTCAGTTATAAATAACTCATTCCAGCATCTCACCTATTCTTCCTAATACCTAAAAACTGAAGTATAATTTCTGCTGTTTTATTTTCAGTGGAAATAGAAACCAGGTAGTCACTAGCTTTACAATAAACATGACTCATTTACTCAACTAAAATCTATTGAGCTTCTAGGTTCTGGAGATAAAGGGTAAATAAAACACACTTGTTACCATCAAGAAACATATAATCTAGTTTATAGAAAAATATATAGGTATGTATACACATATATGTGTAAACATATTCATATATATGTGTATATATGTATGTGAATATATAGAATATACATATATTACTATAATTCATACTATAAGTATATAATATGTATATTATATACTTACATAATTAATACAATATAATTCATACTACATATATATATATATGTATATATTAGAGAAAGAGTGAAACAGACATATTCCAGCAGAGTTTGGGAAGGCTTCATAAAAGGTGCTACTCTTTTAAGGTAAAGAAAGAAGGGAAGGCATCTAATGAAGGGAAAATAGCACCTATAGAGGAAGAGGAGTTAAACTCCAATATAGATTCAAGGCATAGAGAGACATTAGGTGTGGTTAGAGAGGTAGAAAATGACTGAAGATAAAACCAAATAAAGAAATCAAATACAGACTATGAAGGGTCTCAAATGCCATGCTAAAGAGTGAAGCTATTATTCTCTACGTAAAGAGTTATTAAAAGTCTTTAAGCAAAATGGGGACACCTGGGTGGCTGATTGGATTAAGCATCCAACTCTTCATCTAGGTTCAGGTCATGATCTCACAGTTCCTGGGATCAAGCCCCTCACTGGGCTCTGCTCTGACAGTGCAGAGCCTGCTTGGGATTTTCTCTCTCTTCCTCTCTCTCTCTGCCCCTTCCCCATGCTCTCTGTCTCTCTTACTCTCAAAATAAATAAATAAACCTAAAAAAAAAAAAGGCTTTAAGTAAAATGGTGAGATGACCTGATTGCTAATTTACAAAAATAGTAGTGATAGTGTTATAAACATAGATGAGTATGGATGCTAGAATAAGGAAATAACATTTAGGATGCAATTATATAATATTACAGGTAATCTTTGCCCAGTAACTTGATTATAGCTACTATAGTTTAAGTGAAACATAATTACTGCTTAGAGTTTGGGCAAAAATTGATGAAAGCGTGAACCAATAGTTTAGGAAATAGGAGAAGATAAAATTGAAAAACACTGAAGAAGCTGAATTCATAGAATTTGGTGACTAATAGGATGGAGGGGCTGATGGAAAAGAAGAAGAGCTGAAATAAGCTTTATGCTTCGGTGGCAAGGTATATTGGTGCTACCATAGTGAAAGCAAAGAAATCAGGAGAGGAAGCACAGAACTGGTGAGTAATGCTGGGGAGAGTATAATGACCTTAATTTTTAGATACATTGACCTTGAATTGCCTTTGGAATATTGGGTAGAAACAATCAGGAAGCAGCTGCAAAGCCAGGGCTGGGACTTAGGATGACGTTGTAGTCTGGACAGCAGGAACCTAAGTGTTAGTTAAGTTTCATGGGTAATGTCTTGGGGGGAAAGTGTGGGGTGGGGGCAGTGGAGCAGGTTGATGCATATTGTTTGCTATTCTCAGAGAACAGGGCCTAGAAAGGAGCCATGGGAAACACCAACACGAAATATCTCTGGATGTACTAGAACAATGCTATTTCCACATAATCTTTACTTTTCCTGGGCAAAACAAAAAACCTCCCTTTTGCTTTTCTTCATAGGTCTAGTTGTTCAGTTTCATTTTATCTTCTCCTCCTCTTTAAATATTAAACTCAGAACTCCAAATAGTATTCCGGTAAGTACTCAATATAATTACATTTAGCACTAAGTAATCTATAGCAGTAGGGACAATACCAATAATTTAAACCACAGATAATCCTTAAACCCTCATTAAGCTGGTAGCGCCAGCCTCTTAGCCAAAAACAAGTAGTAGAATTGCCTGGTGGTCTTTAACCTCTACGTGTAACTGACCACCCTCTAATGAAGGTGCTGAAGAGAAGGAAATGGTTGAAAGAAAAGCAATAAGAGATTAAGCAAGCTCCATTAAATTAAAAAATTAACTAGACAATAAATGGTTCTTTTGTATACTACTTGTATTTATGAGGTATGGGATTTTTTTTTTTAATCAACAGATCTACATTGCTCATACTCAACTTGTTTTCTGCTTTCCAGAGAACTCAGAAATACATTCATCACTGGAAATGCCATAATATATTGCCTTGCCTGTGTCTTTTTTGAAACTCTCTTTCCTTTTATTGCTACAGACCACTGTGATCTACATTTCCATCTTATCTTAGTATTATTTATTGTCCTAGGTGGAAATTTATCCTGTCAGGTGGTAAAAGAAAGGTAAGTCATTTGTGAATAAGGACCTAGCATAGTCAAATACATAGAGGCAGGGAGTAGAACAGTGGGTCTCAGGGGCTAGAGGGAGGGGCAGGCAATGGGGAGTTAGTGTTTAATGAGTAGACAGCTTCAGGATGGAATGATGCAAAATTTCTGGAGATAGATGGTCATGATGGTTGTACAACAATATGAATGTACTTAATGCTACTGAACTGTGTACTTAAAAGTGGTTAAAATGGTAAATTTTATGCCATGCATATTTGACCACACTAAAAAATTTTTATTGTAATTATAAAAAAATTAACATAAGTTAGAAGATAAACTTGAAAAATCTCCCAGAAAACAGAAAAAAGAACAAAAAGATATATCAACAACAAACAAGTAGAAATTAAGGTTTCTTTTTTTAAATCAATATCATTTACAATAGCATCAGAAAACATGAAATATTTAAGGATGAATTAAACAAAATATGCCCACTACCATTACACTACAAATATTGCTGAGAGAAATTTAAAAAACTAAAAGGACTTCAACTTTGATTTCAACATTTATGAGAAAGCTACAATGATGAAGACAGTGTGGTACTGGCATAAAGATAGACAAAGAGATGAGTGGGACAGAATAGAGAGTCCAAAAAATAGACTCAGAGACACACACATATATAGCCAATTAATTTTTGACAAGAGTACCAAGGTATTTCAATGGGATAAAAATTGTGTTTTCAAACAAATGGTGCTAGAACAAATGGATATCCATATACAAAAAAAAAAAAAAGAAATCAATAAATAAAAAAAATTTGGATTCTAATCTCACATGCAAAAAAATTAACCCAAATGAATCATGGGCCTAAATAGAACGGCTATAAACTATAAAACAATAAAATTTCTTGAAGCAAACATAGAATAAAATCTTGGCAAGGATTTATAATAAACGCTTTTGAAAGTATAAAATGGCACAATAACTGTAGAAAATCATCTGGCAATTTTCTATGAAGTTAAACATACTTAATCACATGACCCAGAAATTCCATACTCGGGTATTTATCCAGAAGAAATGAAAACCAGAAATGACCTATATGTCCACCAACTAGTGAATAGACCAACAACACATGACTTTGGAAATCCACTCAGCAATAATAAGGAACAAACTATTGATGTATATAGCATAAAAGAAACTCCAAAGAATTATATTAAATGAAAGAAGCAAGACACAAAAGCCTACATTCTATATGATTCTGTTTATGTGACATTTTAAAACAGGCAAAACTCCCAGGGGGTAGGGAAGGGAAGGAGGGTGACTGCAGAGAGGATGAGGGAATTTGGGGGGTTTGTTTGTTTTTTTTAAGTTTATTTATATTGAGAGAAGGGGAGGGGAGGGGCAGAGAGAGAGGAGAGAGCAAGAATCCCAAGCAGGCTCCACACCATCAGCACAGAGCCCAGTGCAGGGCTCAAATCCATGAACCATGAGATCATGACCTGAGTCAAAGTCAGAGATGAGGGAACTTTTTGGAGTAATTGTGGTGAAGGCTATACAACTATATACATTGTCAAAACTCATTGAACTGTACAATTAAAATGAGTGAAATTTATTGGATAAAAATTTTATCTCAATACAGATGTTTTTTAAAAAAAAGACAAAGATATAATACAGAGGACAAAAGATAGGAAAGTTAGAAGATCTCAAGGATGGAACTAGAGGGTATTATGCTAAGCAAAATTAGTCAGTCAGAAAAAGACAAATATCATATGAGGACTTGAAGACACAAAACAGATGAATATAAGAGAAGGTAAGCAAAAATAATATAAAAACAGGGAGGGGGACAAAACATAAGAGACTCTTAAATATGAAGAACAAATGGAGGGTTACTGGAAGGGTGGTGGGAGGGGGGATGGGCTAAATGGGTAAGAGGCATTAAGGAATCTACTCCTGAAATCATTGTTGCATTATATGCTAACTAATTTGGATGTAAATGAAAAAAATAAAATTAAAAAAAAGAAAGAAAGAAAGTTAGAAGATCAGTTTGGAAGGCCTATGAATCACTAACAAGAGATCCACAAAGAAAGACCAGAAAAAACACTAAGTTTTCTATTAATCTAACTTGCCCTCTAGAAAGGTGAACTTGCAGTACAGTACTACATGCTCCATGACAGAGCATTATTTAAGAGTTTACATTTTAACTCAACCTTATAATTGTGTGCAGATTGTTTGAATGTCAAGAAATGTTTTAAGACTATTTCTTAAACAGTTTTCCTTCTCTAAATCAATCACCCTTTATCTCTATGAAATTGATAGTGCTGTAAATACAATCTAAGTCTACCTTAAGTTCTTATTTAGATCTTAGAGTTGAGTTTGGTTGCTATTTTCAGATGACTATGTAAGGTGCAATTTTTTTTTGAGTTCTATTTTTCTCCTGCCGCCCCCCACAAAATTGAATTTATTTAAACTAAAAAACAAACAAACAAAAAAATACACAGTTCACCCGTTTCTCCCACCCCTCACCCCCACCTCTGGCAGCTGCTCATCTGTTCCCTGTATCTATGAGCTTGGGTTTTGTTTTGTTTTTTTAGATCCACATAGAAGTGAAATCATATGGGATCTATGTGTCTCCCTCTGACTCATTTCACTTAGTGTAATACCTTGTAGGTCCATCCATGTTCTTCAAATGGCAAGATCTCATTCTTTTTTGTGGCTGAGTAACATATATATATACACATACAGACCACATCTTCTTTATTCATCTATTCTATCTAATCCTTGGTTTATTTCTATATCTTGGCTATTGTAAATAATGCTGCAGTAAAAATAGGGGTGCATATATCTTTCTAATTAGTGTTTGTGTTTTCTTTGGGTAAATATCCTGTAGTGGAATTACTGGATCATATGGTATTTCTATTTTTAATTTTTTGAGGAACCTCCATACTGTTTTCCACAATGGTTGCACCAATTTGCATTCCCACCAATAGTGCATGAGGTTCCTTTTTCTCCACATCCCGCTAATATTTATTTCTTGTCTTTGTGATACTAGCCATTCTTATTGGTTTAAGGTGATATTTCATTGTGGTTTTGACTTACATCTCCCTGATGATTAATGATGTTGAACATCTTTTCATGTGCCTGTTGGTTTTTTGCATGTCTTCTTTAGAAAATTACCTATTCAGATCTTCTGCCCATTTTTAATTCAGATTGTTTTTTGCTATTGAGTTATAGCAGTTTGTTTCTATATTTTGGATATTAGCCCCTTATCAGATATGTGATTTGAAAATATTTTTTCCCATCTGGTAAATTGTCTTTTCATTTTCTTGATGGCATCCTTTGCTATAAAGAGCTTTATAGTTTAATGTAGTTTGCACTTGTTTACTTTGCTTCTGTTTCTTTTGCTTTTGGTGTCAGTTTCAAAAAAAAAATCATCACTAATACCTAAGTTGAGGAGTTCACCGCCTATGTTTCTGCTAGGAGTTTTATGGTAAGTCTTACATGCAAGTCTTTAATCCATTTTGAGTTAAGTTTTATGTATGGTATAAAATTGTAGTCCAATTTCATTCTTTTGCATGTGGCTGTCCAGTTTTCCTAACATCATTTACTAAAGAGACTGTCCTTTCTATGTATATTCTTGTCTCCTTTGTCATAAATTAATTGACCATATATAGTGTGGGTTCAATTCCGGGGTCTCTATTCTGTTCTCTTTATCTATGTGTCTGTTTTTATGCCAATACCATACTGTTTTAATTACTATTGTTTTGTAATATAATCTAAAAATCAGGGATTGTGATGCTCAAAGAGATCCACAACAAAACATATTATGATTAAAATGTCCAAAGTTAAGAACAAGAAGAGAATATTAAAAGCAGCAAGAGAAGAACAACTTCTAACATACAAGGGAAACTTCATACAATGAATCAGATTTTTCAGCAGAAATTTTGTAGACCAGAAGAGAAGGGCAAAATATATTTAAAGTGCTAAAAGAAAAAACTTCCAGTCAAGAATATAAACCATCACTGGAAAGGTAAATATATACTAAAGGCAGTGGATTGATCACTTGTAAAGCTAGTATGAAGACTAAAAGACAAAATTATAAAAATGACTATGATTACTATAATTCTTCAAGAGATATACAATAGAAAAAGATGTAGAATGTGACATCAAAGCAAAACCCTGGGGGGAGGGGTGAGAGTAAAATTGTTGAGTTTTAGAATGGGATCAAACCTAAGTTGCTATCAACTTAAAATAGACTGTTATAGATACAAGTTTTATAGGTAAGCCTCATGATAAACACAAAGCAAAAATGTATAGTAAATACACAAACAATAAAGAGAAAGGAATATAAGCACACCAGTAAAGAAAGTCACCAAACCACACACACACACACACACACACACACACACACACACACACACACAAAGAGGGAGAGAGAGAGAGATAGAGAGAGATTGAGAGAGCAAGGGAAAAAGAAAGGAACAGAGAGGAACTACAAAACAGCCATAAAACAACAGAATGGCAATAAGCACATGGCTACTAGTAATTACTTTAAATGTAAATGGACTAAATTCTCCAATTGATAGAGTAGTTGAATGGATAAAAAGACAAGTTCCATCTATATGCTCCCTACAAGAGACTTATTTTAGACATAAGAACATATACAAAGACTGAAAGTGACAGGATGGAAAAAAAACATCCTGTATAAATGGAAACCAAAAGAAAGCTGGAGTAACTATACTTAC
Source organism: Felis catus (assembly GCF_018350175.1). NCBI lineage: Eukaryota > Metazoa > Chordata > Mammalia > Carnivora > Felidae > Felis > Felis catus. The sequence continues at coordinate 73,688,904 of NC_058370.1, forward strand.
ATCAGACAAAATAGACTTTATTTTTTTATACGTCAGATAAAATAGACTTTAAAAGAAAGACTGTAATGAGACAATGAAGGGTACATAATGATTAAGGGGTCAATCCGACAAGAGGGTACAACAATTGTAAATTGTAAAAGAGGGTATTAACAGATAAAAAAAAAACAAACTATTAATAGACCTTGAGGGAGAAATAGCTACACAATAATAGTAGGGAACTTGAGTACACCACTTACATCAATGGATAAATCCCCCAGATGGAATCAATAAAGAATCATCAGCTTCAAATGACATATTAGATGAGATGGACGTCCATATTTACAGAACATTCCATCCCAAAGCAGCAGAATACATTCTTCTCAAGTGCACAAAGAACATTTTCCAAGATAGATCATATGTTAGTCCACAAAACAAGTCTTAATAAATTTAAGAGAATTGAAATTATATCAAGTATCTTTTCTGAACCAGTGGTATGAACTAGAAATTAATTATACAAAGAAAACCAGAAAATTCACAAATATGTGAAGATTAAACTTGCTATGGAACAACCAATGAATTAGAGAAGAAATTGTAAAAGTAAATAAAAAATACCTTGAGATAGATGAAAACAGAAATATGATGTCACAAAACTTACAGGATGCAGCAAAGCAGTTCTAAAAGGAAAGTTAATAGTGATGAATGTCTACCTCAAGAAAAAAGAAGTCTTAAACCACCCATCTTTGCACCTCAATGAACTAGAAAAAGAAAAACAAATGAAGCTGAAGTTAGTAGGAGAAAATAACAAAGATTATAGCAGACATTAGTGAAATAGAGACTAAAAAGACAATAGAAAAGATCAATGAAATGAAGAGGTAGTTATTTTAAGAGATAAACAAAATTGACAGAGCTCTAGCTAGACTCACCCAAAAAAGGACTCAAATAAATAGAATCAGAGATGAAAGAGATGTTACAACTGACACCACAGAACTACAAAGGATCATAAGAGTCTACTATGAACAATTACATATCAACAAATTGGACCACCTAGAAGAAATAGATAAATTTCTAAAAACATACAACTTATCAAGACTAAAGCATGATGAAATAGAAAATCTGAACAGGGGGCACCTGGTGGCTCAGTCGGTTAAGCAGCCGACTCTTGGTTTCAACTCAGGTCATGATCTCACAGTTTGTGTGCTTGAGCCTCACATGGGGTTCTGCCCTGATGTGCAGAGCCTGCTTGGGATTCATTCTCTCTCTCTCTCTCTCTCTCTCTCTCTCTCTCTCTCTCTCTCTCTCTCCCTGCCCCTGCCCTACTTGCTCTCTCTCTCTCTCTCAAGATAAATAAACTTTAAAGAAGAAAGAAAGAAAGAAAGAAAGAAAGAAAGAAAGAAAGAAAGAAAGAAAGAAAGAAAGAAAGAAAATCTAACAGAATAATTACTAGTAAGGAGATTGCATCAGTAATCAAAAAATATCCAACAAACAAAAATCCAGAACCAGATGGCTTCACTGGTAAATACTATCAAACATTTAAAGAAGTACTAATAGTAATCCTTCACAAACTCTACCAAAAATAGAAGAGGAGGGAACTCTTCCAAACTCATTTTATTAGACCAGCATTACTTGGATACCAAAAGCAAACAAAGATTCCATAAGAAAAGAAAATTATAGGCCAATATTCCTGATGAACATAGTCACAAAATCCTCAACAAAACATTAGCAAATTGAAGTCAGCAAAACATTACAAGGATCATATACCATAATCAAGTGAGATTTATTCCAGGGATGCAAGGATGGTTTAACACAGCAAATCAATGTGATATGCCACATTAACAAAATACAGGATAAAAGTCATATTATCATCGCAATAGACATAGAAAAAGCATATGACAAAATTCAACATCCACTTATGATAAAAATTCAACAAAGTAGATGTAAAGGGAACATACCTCAACACGATAAAGGACATATATAACAAGCCTACAGTTAATATAGTCAGCAGTGAAAAGCTGAAAGCTTTTCCTCTAAGAGCAGAAGCACGACAAGGATGCCCACTCTTGCCACTTTTATTCAACATAGTATTGAAAGTCCTAGCCATAGCAATTAGGCAAGAAAAAAATAAAATGCATCCAAATTGGAAAGAAGAAGTAAAAAACTGTCACTGTTATAGATGACCTAATATTTTATACACAAAACCTTAAAGATTCCATCAAAAAACTGTTAAAGCTAATAAATAAATTCAGTAAAGTTACAGGGTACAAAATCAATACACAAAAATCTGTTGTGTTTTTAGACACTAATGATGAACTATCAGAAAGAAATTAAGAAAGCAATCCTATTTACAATTACATCAGAAAAAAAACAACAACAACAAAACAACCTAGGAAAAAACTTACCCAAGGAGGTGAAAGATCTATAAGTTAAAAACTGTAAGACATAAATGAGAGAAATTGAAGATGACACAAAGATATTCCAGGCTCATGGACTAGAACAATTATTGTTGTTAAATGCCAAAGCAATCTACAGATACAATGCAGTCCCTATTAAAATTTCAATGACCTTTTTCACAGAAACAGAACTAACAATCCTTAAATTTGTGTCAAAGCACTAAAGACCCTGAATAGCCAAAGCAATCTTGAGAAAGAGGAACAAACCTGTGCAATTTTTTTAAGAAGAAACCATTTATTATTTAAAATAAATGTTTCTCAAGCATACTGTACTTTCATTGCTGTTGCCCTGAAAGCCAGCCATTCATCTTTTTTTAAAAACAGTTTTATTGAGATATAATTCTCATACCATAAGATTTATGCCGTTAAAGTATGCAATTCAGGGGCACCTGGGTGGCTCAGTTAAGTGTCTGACTTCACTCAGGTCATGATCCCGCAGTCCGTGAGTTAGAGCCCTGTGTCAGGCTCTGTGCTGACAGCTCAGAGCCTGGAGCCTGCCTCAAATTCTGTGTCTCCCTCTTTCTCTTCCCCTCCTCTGCTCACACTCTGTCTCTCTCTCTCAAAAATAAATAAACATAAAAAACATAAAGTATGCAATTCATAAGACATACAGATGGCCAATAGACACATGAAAAGATGCTCAACATCATCCATCATCAGGGAAATGCAAATCAAAACCACAATGAGATAGTATCTCACACTAGTCAGAATGGCTAGCATCAAAAAGAGAAGAAATAACAAGCATTGGCAAGGATGTAAAGAAAACAGAACCCTCGTGCACTGTTGGTGGGAATGCAAATTGGTGCAACCATTGTGGAAAACAATACAGAAGTTCCTCAAAAAGTTAAAAATAGAAATACCATATGATCCAATAATTTCACTACTGGGTAATTTCCCAAAGAAAACAAAAAATATTACCTGGAAAAGATATATGTTTACTGCAGCATTATTTACAATACCCAAGATATGGAAGCAGTCCAAGTGTCCATTAATAGGTGAATGGATAAAGACGATACACACACACATACACACACGTACAATAGAGTATTACTCAGCCCTATAAAAAAAATAATAAAATCTTACCATTTGCAACAACACAGTTGGACCTAGAGGTTATGCTAAGTGAAATAAGTCAGATGGAGAAAGACAAGTACCATATGATTTCACTTATAAGTGGAATTTAGAAAACAAAACAAATGAACAAACAAAAGCAGAAACAGACCCAGGGGCACCTGTGTAGCTCAGGCGGTTGGGCATCCAACTTTGGCTCAGGTCATGATTTCTTGGTTTGTGGGTTCAAGCCCCATGTCAGGCTCTGTGCTGACAGCTTAAAGCTTGGAGCCTGCTTTGGGTTCTGTGTCTCCCTCTCTCTCTGCCCCTCTCCCCACTCATTCTCTCTCTCTCTCTCTCCCCGTCTCTCTCTCAAAAATAAAGATTAAAAAAATTTTTTTAAAGAAATAGACTGATAAATACAGAACAGAAATTAATGGTTGCCACAGGGAAGAGGAAGGGGGAATGGGCAAAATGAATGAAAGAGAGTGGGAAGTACCATCTTCCAGTTATGGAATGAATAAGTCATGGGGATGAAAAGTCCAGCACAGGGAATGTAGACAATGGTACTGTAGCATTGCATGGTGACATATGGTAGCTACACTTGTGGTGAGCATAGCATACAGAGAAGTTGAATAACTATGTGGTACACCTGAAACTAATATAACATTGTGTGTCAACTATACTTCAACAAAAAAGTGTACAATTCAGTGCCAGCCATTGTTCACCTTTGTACAAGGTCTGAATATGATATGAAAGAAAAGACAATGTGATTCTGTAGAGCAAGATTTTAGAGTCAGTTCTGCCATGCTTCAGCAAAGTGACCTTCAGGAACCTTTGGGCCTTGATATCTCCACTGTAAATCAGGGAGTTGAACTAGATGACTGCCCTAGCTCTGATCTACCTTCAAGATTTTTTTTTTTTTTTACTGTTGTTCATTTTTAACCTTAATTTCTCTTTCGAGCCAACACCAAATATTGGGATGACCAGCTCAGAAAGATCTATTTTACAAAAGGACATTTGCAACAATGCTCTAAACTAAAGATGGTGCTGGCAGACTTATTACAGCATTCAGAAGGCTTTGTAAATGTAACAAGATCTTTTAGAGACTTTTTTGAAAGAAAGCAATTTCCTTTTACACATTTCAATGTCAAAAAATAAAGAGACAGAAGTTAGTCACACAGTGTGTTTAACTTAGATGAGCTTCTTTCCTCAAACTTTATCTTTCTCATTTCTAGAAGCAAATATGAAACTATGTAGAAAGCTGAGTAGACTTGGAAATACACTCAAGTAAACCATAGTAGAGTCAGTGACTCAGCCGAATTTCTTAAGCAAATATACTGCCTGCAGAATTTTTATTGAAGTAAAAAATGGAGAGTCACCATAAAGACCTAGTTGATGTACAATATTTCGTTCCTGAAGATTTTAACAGTATATTATTTCATTTATCTCTTTATTTCAAATAGAGTTCAGGTTACATTTTTATTTATTTTTCTTTTTTATTTTTTCAAAGTTGCACTTTTATTTATTTTTTTGGAAACTACACTTTTAAATGAATTTGCACATATTCCTAAAAAAGTAACATGGGATCTTAGTAAGTAATTAGGTGTTGTTTTGAGTTGAATTGTATCTCCCTCCAAATAAGTATTTTGAAGTTCTAATCCTCAGTACTTCAGAATGACCTTATTTGGAAATAGGGTCATCACAGATGTATTTGGTTAAGATGAGGTCCTACTGGAGCAGAGTGGGCTCTTAATCCAATCTAACTGGTGTCCTTCTAAGAAGAAGAGAAGACAAAAACACATAGAGAAGTTGGCCATGTGAAGACAGAGGCAGAAATTACAGTGTTGGAACCACAGCCAAGGAATACATGTGGCTTCCAAAAGCTGGAAAGGGAAGAGTGGATCCTAGAAGATTCAGAGGGAGCACAGCTCTGTCAACACCTTGATTTCCTACATTTAGTCTCCAGAAGTGTGACAGAGCAAATTTCTATTGTTTTAAACCATCCAGTTTGTGGTACCTTGCTATGGTAACCATAGGAAACTAATCCAAATATACAGCCAAATGTTACGCATGTATGCACGCACACGCGGGCGCGCACACACAAAGAGAACCCTCATTTTAACCAAATTACTAGATTTCTAAAAATCTAAAATAATGATGATTTGGGGATGTGAACTTGAGTTATTAATTATAGTAATGTATGATGCCTTATAACATTTACACAATTTCTTTAAGGTACTGCATTTCCAAATATTTTGAACTGTAAGGGTACTAAGTAAAAAAAAAAAAAAAAAAGCAAATATTTACAACGGAGAAATAACACAGTACCTTTGAGAGAAGCAAGGCAGCCTACTCAAAAGATAAAAACTCAAAGAAAAACAGCTACTAGAGAATTATTTCTTTTTTCTTTCTCTCTTTTTTCAAGAGAACTATTACAAAACGGGCAGCTGAGTTACAACACTTGATATTACTAAACCATTCAAGTCTCAAAATAAGAATTTGACAGCAATAATAATTTCATAATTTTATGATGAAACTTAGATGGAAAATTTTCACAAGACAACTTTAGATATGAAAACAATAAGCAAGAATGTGATAAACAATTTCTTTCATGTCTACTGATACTAGATTTAGTATCCGAATGTGATTAAATTTTTTTGGAGAAAAATTGAAAACTTTACATTAAAAGAGATTATAGGGAGGGGTGCCTGGGTGGCTCAGTCAGTTGAGCGTCCAACTTTGTCTCAGGTCATGATCTCACAGTATGTGGGTTCGAGCCCCGTGTCGGGCTCTGTGCCGACAGCTCAGAGCCTGGAGCCTGCTTTGGATTCTGTGTCTCCCTCTCTCTTTCCCTCTCCTTCTCCATCTCTCTCTCAATCTCTCTCTCTCTCTCTCTGTCTGCCCCTCCCCACTAGTGCTCTGTCTCTCAAAAATAAATGTAAAAAAAAAATTTTTTTAAGATATTATAGGAACTTATAAAGAGAAGACTCAATATCATAAAGGAGGTGATTAGTCCCAAATTGATTAGTATGCTCAAGGGAGTTCAAATAAATTCCCAAGACTTTCACATGAAGGGTGACGAGATGTTTACAAAATTTACACTTAATGAGTAGTTGAGAATAGCAAAGACTCCCTCAACTCCCTTCCCTTATCTGGCTCTGGGAAACCACAACCCCAGTTAAATCCAACTCTGCCTTCTCTAATTTTGCACCATCAGAGCTGAACGTGGCTTGAGAAAAACACACCACGACGCTGACCAGTCTGAATTCACATTCATTATCACTAATCTCACTAGGCTGTCAATCACATTAGGTGTCTGACTTCATTGGAAATGTTCTTGAGAGTCATGAGCACTGCAGAGTCTTAACTTGCAGATGAAGATTCAAGCATGGCATTCCTGCCTGTTATCTTTACAGGGTCATACTGATTCTTCTAAGCCTTACAGACAGTTTATAATCACTCTCCATATTTAGATCAAAACCTCTCCAAAGCAATAACCCATTTGTCCTATTGCATTCTCAAGCTTCATCCAAGCTTAGTTATTAACTTTATTTTCATCTCTTTTGCCACTTCCAACAGAGCTCTGCCATAATAGCCCACGTGGATGACCACCACCTAGGAAGACAGCATTCAAAGGAGCAATACAATTACCAATAATAAAAAATTGGAAGAGACCATATTGGCTTAATTTGAAGCCACAATCCTTTTAAAGAATCTTGTATTCATAGGTAACTTCCAAACCTAAAACTTGTGAGAAAGGTGGCATTTACCAAAGGTAAGTCCTCAAAATAATGGCTGCAAAAATAAATGACAATCAGGCCCACCAGCCCAGTTCAGATCCACTTAGTTCTGCAGCCCCACAAATGAGCTGCACCAGCACATTTGTCAATCCTGTTAAGTATGACAGCAGCATATATTCGAAAACATGCTAAACAGGGGCGCTTGGGTGGTTCAGTCACTTAAGCATCTGACTCTTGATCTCAGCGTATGGTTTGTGGGATCAGGCCCCGCATTGGGCTCTGCCCTGCCAGCAAGGAGTCTGCTTGGGATTCTCTCTGCCCCTCCCCTGCTCACTCTCTGTCTCAAAACAAGTAAATAAACATTTTTTAAAAAATAAATGAAAAGAACATGTTAAACATTTTGGTAATCACTGTTTTGAATACAGCCTTCACTATGACATAGTGAAGGTAGGAGTAAAAAGCATAGATTCTAAAGTCAAACTTACTTAGGTTTACATCCCTACACTACCACTTACTGGGTTTGTGATTTTCAGCAATTATCTTCTCTGTGCTTCATTCCTCATCTGTAAATGGGGATAATAATTGTGGTCAAACTCATAGGATGGTTTCAAGAATAAGTTGAACTTTAAGAGTATCTGGCACACAAAAGTACACTATACAGGTTAGTTTTTTTCATAAACATTCTTGAGGATTTTCATGCAGAGAAATAAGAATTTAAGACAGTACAAGTTCTGGGGAGTTCTAAGAAGGTACTGCTAGACTTGGATGGGAAGATGGATGGATGGATGGATGGATGGATGGATGGATGGATGGGAAGGAAGGGAGCTAGGATTGTTCTGTTTTTATCTTTTCTTCCCTTCCCCTATGTTCATCAGTTGTGTTTCTTAAATTCCACATATGAGTGAAATCATACGATAATTCTCTTTCTCTGACTGACTTATTTCACTTAGTGCGATACATTCAAGTTTCATCCACACTGTTGCAAATAGCAAGATTTCATTCTTCTTCATCACCAAGTCATAGTCCATTGTATATGTATGCCACATCTTCTTTATCCACTCATTAGGACATTTGGACTCTTTCCATAATTTGGCTATTGTTGACAGTGCTACTATAAACATTGGGGTGCATGTGCCCTTTTGAATCAGCATTTTCGTATCCTTTGGATAAATACCTAGTAATGCAATTGCTGGGTCATAGGGTAGCTCTATTTTTAATTTTTTGAGAAACCTCTGTACTGTTCTCCAGGGTGGCTACACCAGTTTGCATTCCCACCAATGGTGCAAAAGTATTCCCCCTTTCTCTGCATCCTCACCAACATCTGTTGTTTCCTGAGTTGTTAATTTTAGCCATTCTGACAAGTGTGAGGTGATATCTCTTTGTGGTTTTGATTTTCATTTCCCTGATGATGAGTAATATTGAACATGTTTTCATGTGTCTATTAGTCATCTGGATGTCTTCTTTGGAAAAGTGTCTGTTCATGTCCTCTGCCCATTTCTTCACTAGATTATTTGGGTTTGGGGTGTTGAGTTTGATAAGTTACTTATAGATTTTGGATACTAACCTTTATCAGATTTGTCATTTGCAAATATCTTCTCCCATCCTGTTGGTTGCCTTTTAGTTTGTTGATTATTTCCTTCATTAGGCAGAAGATTTTTATCTTGATCAGGTCCCAATAGTTCATTTTTGCTTTTATTTCCCTTGCCTCTGGAGACATGCTTAGTAAGAAATGGCTGCAGCCGAGGTCAAAGAGGTTGCAGCCTGCTTTCTCCTCTAGGATTTTGATGGTTTCCTACCTTACATTTAGGTCTTTCATCTGTTTTGAATTTATTTTTGTGTATGGTATAAGAAAGTGGTCCAGTTTCATTCTGCACATTGCTGTCCAGTTTTCCCAGCACCATTTGCTGAAAAGACTTTTTTCTGTTGGATATTCTTTCCTGCTTTGTTGAAGATTAGTTGGCCATACATTTGTGGGTCCATTTCTTGGTTCTCTATTCTGTTCCATTAATCTGTGTCTGTGTTTGTGCTAGTACCACACTGTCTTGATGATTACAGCTTTGTAATACAGGCTAAAGTCTGGGATTGTGATGCCTCCTACTTTGGTTTTCTTTTTCAACATTACTTTGGCTATTTGGGGTCTTTTCTGGTTCCATACAAATTTTAAAAGTGTTTGTTCTAACTTTGTGAAGAAGACTGGTGTTATTTTGATTGGGATTGCATTGAATGTGTAGATGAACATGGATGCAAAAATTCTCAACAAGATACTAGTATATCGAATCCAACAATACATTAAAAGAATTATTCATCATGATCAAGTGGGATTTACTCCTGGGCTGCAGTGTTGAGTCAATATCCACAAATCACTCGACGTGATATATCACATTAATAAAAGAAAGGTTAAGAACCAAACAATCCTCTCAGTACAGGCAGAGAAAGCATTTGACAAAATATAGCATCCTTTCCTGATGAAAGCCTTCAAGAAAGTAGAGATAGAAGGAACATACCTCAACATCATAAAGGCCATATATGAAAGACCCACACCAATATTGTCCTCAATGGGGGAAAAACTGAGAGCCTTTCTCCTAAGGTCAGGAACAAAGATGTCCACTTTCACTACTGTTGTTCAACATAGTACTAGAAGTCCTAGCCTCAGCAATTAGACAACACAAAGAAATAAAAGACATACAGTTTGGCAAGGAAGAAGTCAAACTTTTGCTCTTCACAGATGACATGGTACTCTTTGTGGAAAACCCAAAAGACTCCACCAAAAAAAATACTAGAACTAATGCATGAATTCAGCAAAGTTGCAGGATATAAAATCAACATACAGAAATCAGTTGCATTTCTATATAAAAATAATGAAGCAGCAGAAAGAGAAATAAAGGAATCAATTGCATTTACAATTGCACCAAAAACCATAAGATACCTAGACATAAATCTAACCAAATAAATCTTCTTGAAGAAGACACAAAGAAATGGAAAAACATTCTACGCTCATGGATTGGAAGAACAAATGTTGTTAAAATGTCTATACTACCCAAAGCAATATACACATTCAGTGTAATCCCTATCAAAATAATACTAGCATTTGTCACAGAGCTAGAACAATTTATTATTATTATTATTATTATTATTATTATTATTATTATTTAGAGAAAGAATCTTAAGCAGGCCCCATGCTCACTGTGGAGCCCAACGTGGGACTCAACCCCATGACCCTGGGATCATGACCTGAGCTGAAATCAAGAGTTGAACACTCAACCAACTGAGCCACCCATGCGCCCCTGGGATACTCTATTCTTAAATAAATTTACTTTTTGTTTATACTGGTTTGAAATAAATTTCTGTTGCTTGCAACCAAAAAAGCCTTGGCTAATGAAGCTACAGATATTATTATATTATCTGACTATATTCCTTATTCAAAAAATATTTAATTTAAAAATTATTGTTGAAATAAGTTCTGCATATAATGATTTATGTTTTTCACATCAAAATTCAAGACACCTCATATTTAATGCAGAGTAAAACAACAGTTCAGAATTTTAACACTCAGTCCCATGCCCCTTAGAATTTTTATAATGATCAGAGGACATGCAATAAGACATAGATTTCTTATGTTTACTTAAGAGGCTTGAACTGGGGCGCCTGGGTGGCGCAGTTGGTTAAGCGTCCGACTTCAGCCAGGTCACGATCTCGCGGTCCGGGAGTTCCAGCCCCGCGTCGGGCTCTGGGCTGATGGCTCAGAGCCTGGAGCCTGTTTCTGATTCTGTGTCTCCCTCTCTCTCTGCCCCTCCCCCGTTCATGCTCTGTCTCTCTCTGTCCCAAAAATAAATAAATGTTGAAAAAAAAAATTAAAAAAAAAAAAAAAAAGAGGCTTGAACTAAAAGTATGACTTGGTATCCAGAGAGTAACTCAACTTTTTCCACAGGCCTCTCCACAATGCCATAAAAACTCCTGACCTAGAAAAAAATGCACAAATGGAAAGCATGCGGTTCCAAACAGTTCATGCATGCTTTGAAGCCAATCCATGGATACCAGTATATGACAACTTAATGGGTGGTGAATTTGCATACCTGAAAGGACTAAACAATCATACAGTGGTTCTAAATATCATAGTGTGTGGCATAGAAAAAAGTGTTAAAAATTTAGATATCAGAACACCTTGGAGGCTCAATTGCTTAAGCATCCAACTTCAGTTCAGGTCATGGTCTCACAGTTTCTGAGTTCTAGCCCCCTGTTGGGTTCTGTGCTGATAGCTTAGAGCCTGGAGCCTGCTTAAGATTCTGTGTGGTGTATGTGTGTCTCTCTCTGCCCCTCCCCCACTTGCACGTGCTCTTTCAAAAATAAACAAACGTTAAAAAAACTCAGATATAGAAGAGATAAATGGGTCTGAATAATTTGAGGAGAATTTTGGAGGAGCTGAGAAATTAATTCACTCTCAAAATACTACTAGGATTTGGAGGGCGCCTGGGTGGCTCAGTTGATTGAACGTCTGACTTAGGCTCAGGTCATGATCTCACAGTTCGTGAGTTAGAGCCCCATATCGGGCTCTGTGCTGACAGCTCAGAGCTTGGAGCCTGCTTCAGATTCTGTGTCTCCCTCTCTCTCTGCCCCTCCCCACTCACACTGTCTCTCTCCCTCTAAAACATAAATAAACATTAAAAAATATATATTAGTAGGATTTGGGGACAAAAGGAACCTGAAAAATAGAGCGTGGACATAGTGTTGAGAAGAGCAAGGCAGATTGGGGAACCAGGTCTAGTTGGAGCAGGAGTTTGTGTTCAATATGGACAGGACCTAGCACAGAGTTTGGGACTTGGGTGTTCAACTAGTAATAATAATTATTGTTGTTGTGACAATTAGAAGAGCAAGATAAGGTTATATGGTATGTGAAGACCATATTCTTTTTTTTTCTTCCAAGATTTTATTTAAATTCAAGTTAGTTAACATACAGTGCAGTATTGGTTTCAGGAGTAGAATGTAGTGACTCGTCACTTATATATAACACCTGGTGCTCAGCACAAGTGCCCTCCTTAATGCCCACCATCATTTAGCCCATTCCCCCACCCAACACCCCTCCAGCAACCCTCAGTTTCTTCTCTATAGTTAAGAGTCTCTAGTGAAGATCATATTCTAAAGGATTTCGACTGTCAGAGAAGTTAAGACTTTTCAAGTCATTGTGTGTTTTTAAACAGAAAACAATTTAATTCAGTCAAACTGTTTGGAACACATAAAGAATGACTTGGAGAAAGTAAAGAGAGAATGGGTAGTAAGGGTATTCATTGGACTTTATAGTACTAAAGGCAACTAGTATTTTAACAAGGGTGGTAGAGTAGAAATAAAAGATATATTGAAGGGACTTTAAAAATATGGAAAGGCTGGGGTGCCTGGGTGTCTCATTCGGTTAAGTGTCTGACTTCAGCTCAGGTCATGATCTCACAGTCTGTGAGTTCGAGCCCCACGCCAGGCCCTGTGCTGACAGCTTGGAGCCTCGAGCCTGCTTCAGACTCTGTGTCTCCTTCTCTCTCTGCCCCTCCCCTTCTTGCACTCTGTCTCTCTCTCTCTCAAAAATAAATAAAACAGGGGCGCCTGGGTGGCGCAGTCGGTTAAGCGTCCGACTTCAGCCAGGTCACGATCTCACGGTCCGTGAGTTCGAGCCCCACGTCAGGCTCTGGGCTGATGGCTCAGAGCCTGGAGCCTGTTTCTGATTCTGTGTCTCCCTCTCTCTCTGCCCCTCCCCCGTTCATGCTCTGTCTCTCTCTGTCCCAAAAATAAATAAACGTTGAAAAAAAATTTTTAAATAAATAAATAAATAAATAAATAAATAAAACATTAAAAAAAATTTTTTTTAAATACGGGAAGACCTCAAAGACTGATTAGTGAAATATAGGGGATAAAAGAGAGGGAATAGCCAGGAAAATATTTTTAAATATACTGTATTATTATTTACTTATGAAATATTACTAAGTAAATCTATTTTATAGATTCTCCAAGTGTTGCCCTACTGGAATGTTTGTTCTGGGTAAAGGGTACAAACATTCTCAAGGAAGCCACCCATAGCTCACAGCAAAAAGAGGCAGAGAGGTGACGTAGGAGGGAATCAGGTTTCTCTTCAGCCATGAACAGCTTTTTAACTGAATGTGTAGGTGGTGATAATGCTAAATGTACCACACAAAATCACAGATTCTTTTCTCCTCATAAGGAATGCCTATGATATACGTGCCAGCTACCAGCCATTTTCAGCCTTGTCTATGCTTTTCACAGCTTCTGCTATGTAGATGAAATTTTAAATGAACTTGTAGTAGGATCCAAAACATTCTCGTACTGTGTTACGCACGATTCATGGTAGTTGGAGGTTTTCCTTCTCTCTTGCTGATCACAGTGGGTCTGTTGCTGCTGGAGCTCAGCAGAAAGGGAGAAGATAATACAGTACTTCTTGGTTGCTAAGAAAAATAGGGGGGAGGGGCGGGAAATTCCAGAAATGAAAGTCATAGAAATCATTCCCGCAGTCAAGGTGTACTTTAGTCAATCACAGGGTAGCACAGTTAATTGTCCTTGGCACACTGTAGCATCAAAAAGGCAACACTGGCTTATGTTTTGGTTTTCAGAAGGTAGTGTAATCTGTAAAGAATGTGGCACAAGAAGTCAGACAACATGGGTTCTGATACCAGATTTATCTTTCACTATGGAGATGACCTTGAGCAAGACAATTAATCTTTTTTTTCAAACCCAGCCTACAGCAAGGTATCATTTGGGGAATAAATGAAATTTTGTTGTCAGACCTGTTTGTAAATGTAAACCAGCACAGAAAAATAAAGTATCGCTGGGATTTTTTAGTTTTGTTTTATCTGTGTTGATCCTGACTCCCAAGAACAAGATCTATGATTTAGACTGAATTGGTTTTCTTTTTTTTTTTTTTAATAATACATATGGTAAAAACTTAATTATTTATTTTTTTTTAATTTTTTAAAAATGTTTATTTTTGAGAGAGAGACAGAACATGAGTAGGGGAGGGGCAGAGAGAGAGGGAGACACAGAATCTGACACAGAGCCTGGAGCCCCTGAGCTGTCAGCACAGAGTCCAACTCGGGGCTGGAACTCAGGAACAGTGAGATCATGACCTAAACTGAAGTTGGATGCTTAACCGACTGAGCCACCAGGCACCCCCCCCTTTTTTTCTCATAATTATTGCTTTTCAACTAAAGATGCAGGGAAGGGGGAAACTCTCTTGTAATGTAGTTGGCCAATAGGAAGGAGCTGTAGTTGGCAAATGAGTGTCTTGCTATCTCATCAGGGCAGTAGTAGGAGAAAGAAAGAACGTAGGAATGAAGAAGAGAAAAAAAGTTACTTGAATTTCTAATAATATCCTGAAAAACACATAGAATTTAGTTTCTTTTTCTTTTTTAATGTTTATTTATTTATAAGAAAGAGAGAGAGAGAGACAGAGCACAAGTAGGAGAGGGGCAGAAAGAAAGGGAGACACAATCCAAAGGAGGCTCCAGGCTCTGAGCTGTCAGCACAGAGCCCAACACTGGGCTGGAACTCACCACCATGAGATCACGACCTGAGCCAAAATCAAGAGTCGGACACTTAACCAACTGAGCCACCCAGGCACCCCAAGTATACATCTTTTAAACATAAGAACATTTTCCTACATAACCAAAATAACAGAATCAGAGCTGACATTAATAATTCCTTAATAATTCCTTTTTAAATTGAAGTATAATTAACATAGTGTTATATCAGTTTTAGGTGCACAATATAATGATTCAACAGTTCTATACATTGAATAGTTTATCATATCATATCATATTTGGACATTTTTCCAGTTGTCTGCACAATGTCCTTTATAGCTGGTTAGCCCAAACCAGGATCCAGTTGAGGATCTCACATCACATCTGGTTGTCATGTACCCTCAGTCTCCTTAAAATAAATCAGTCCTTATATTCATGAAACTGAAATGTTAACGAAGCAGACAGAGACAACTGTCTTACAGAATGTCCCAATTTCTCAATCTGTGTGATTGCTTCCTCAGGGTATCATTTACTTTCTCTTTTCCTTGTAATTCCTGTAAACCTGGAAATTATGACAAAAGGCCCAATTAGACTCAAGCATTTTTGGCAAGATTACACCATACACTGTATCATGTACTTCATGTTGCATCACATCAGGAAACACAGCATAGCTGACTACTGGATTAAGATGATGACAGCTCGACTCCTCTCCTATGAAGCTACTTTTTTTTTTTCTCCAGTGGAAAAAAAGTAACCTGTGTGGAAATGGGGGGGGGGGCGGCACATGGGGGGATACTTTAGGAAGGTTCTTTTCTTATTAGCCATTCTCCTAATAGTTTTAACACTAACTAGTAATCCTTGCTCAAGCAATAATTTCATTAAGGAACTAACCATTTTTAACTGTGTATATAATCTCCTTCACCTTGAATAAAGACCACATTTACCTTCCTGATTCCTGTTGGATGGAAGAAAAGCATGATGGCTGGAGCTCAATCAACCATTTTGGACCATGAGGTGGAAGCCAGATGCCGAATTTGGTGGAACACTTAGAGAGAATGAACCTAGGTCTCTTATGATCGTGGAGCTATCAAACTAATCTTGATCTACATACCTCTAAACTTTGTTTATATGGGCAAAAAATGTACTATCTTTTCCAGCCACTGTATTTTTGGTTTTTAGCAGTTGAACCAAATTCTAACTGATGCAACAAAGAAGAAAATAAACAAGAAAACAAACATATATTTACAATTTTGATAAATGTTATTTAAAAAATAGAATGGGGGCTAGAAAATAGTGGGGTACTTAGATCGGGTGATGAAGAAAGGCCACTTCAAAGAGGTTACATTTAAGTTGAGAGTGCAATGCTGAGAAAGAACAAACCGTGTGAAAGCGAGGGAAGTATCCTAAACAGAGGAAACCATGTGTGGAAAGTGATGAGGTGAGAAAGGGCTTGTTTGACGTGTTCAAGGAATTAAAAGGAGGCAATATGGCTAGAGCTTAATGGCACCAGACATAGTAGGACAGGTTAGCAGGTGCCTCATCATTCTGGATTAGTAAGTCGTGTTAAGAGTGGGTCACAGTTGGAATTTTTTTCAAGTGTAATGTTGAGGAGAAAATTGATTTATGTTGTTAGAAATGATTGGGGCGCCTAGGTGGCTCAGTCCATTGAGCGACTAACTCTTGATTTCGGCTCAAGGTTACAATCTCACGGTTTGTGAGTTGGAGCCGCACATCCAGCTCTGCACTGACAGCAGGGGCCTGCTTGGGATTCTCTCTCTCCCCTTCTCTCTCTGCCCCTCCCCTGCGTTTTCTCTCTCTCTCTCTCTCAAAAATAAATAAACTTTTTAAAAAAGTGAAAGCCTCATTCTTATAAAAAAAATTATTCTGACTGCTGCGTGGAGAACAAATGGAGGGCATCAAAATTGGAAGCACTGCCACCAGACAGAAGGCTGTGGTGGAGGTCTGGGCAGGAGAAGATGGGCTACTGTGGCAGCACTGGGGAGGGGGAGGAAGACAAATGAGAGACGGATGTGAGGGAGGAAGGGCGGAACTTGCTGCTGGGTGGGATGTAGGAAGGAAGAATCAGAGATAAAACTCCAAAATTCTGGCTTAAACAACTGGATAGGTGGGTGTGCCTTTCTCTGAAGTGAGGAAGACTGGGGAAGAAGGGGTGTGAAGCAGGGAGAGGAAAATAGCACAGCAGAGACGTGGGGCGTCAGGATTCCATTCCGGGCACATGCAGTTCACAATGTTGAGGCAGAGGTGTCCAGCCAGCAATTTGATATAAACATCCAGAGCAAGAGAGTGCTTCCAGTGTTTTCTAAAGCTCTACATTAACAAATTACCACCATCGATACTTTTTAAAATATATATATATATATACCTTGGTCACTCAGTACTTAATCAAAAGAAAGAAACCACACTAATGAATCTCTTTCCAGTAACATTAACTTAATAATGGTTTCAGGTAATGAATAAACAGACCCATGTTTATTATCTGGAAACATTCTAAATGTTAACATGTCAATTAAACCAAAAACTACTTTGCTAATTACTATTGGGTGTCATTTTGGTAAAATGATATGATAGATTACCTTCAAGCTTTATCTGTTTTACTTATGACATACTACATGAAATATTAATGCTTGATTTAAAAGATCTGAATTAGGTAAAATATTAATTAATGATAAACCATTAATTAGAACTTTGAACTAGTAAAGTGTTTTTTTTTAAGTTTATTTATTTTGAGTTAGCACCTGCATGTGTGTGAGTGGGAAAGGGGCAGAGAGAGGGAGAGAGAGAATCCCAAGCAGGCTTTACGCTGTCAGACCAGAGCCAGATGCCAGACTCAACCCCACGAATGGTGAGTTCATGACCTGAGCCAAAATCAAGAGTTGGACGCTTAACCAACTGAGCCACCCAGGCACCCCACAAAATGTATTTTTAAAGGAAACTTGCAGAGTCCTCTCAGGTATAGACCATCTATAGCACTTTTGCAACAATAATTAATATTTAAAACAATAACACAGGAGTTTTTAAATCATCAAAGAATGAATTGAATTGGATATTTATACCAAAATACCAAGACTGGGAAAATATGATTATTTACTTAAGAAATGCTCATCAGTGAGAAATAAAAAGAGTTTTCTAGTTGGTCCTTAGTTAACAAGAAACAAAATTAATTATAACATAAAGTTCCAATTAATTGAGGTTTTTCTCATTTTAAATTATATATTTAACCGAACATATAAATTACGTCCTAATAAAAATTTCCTCTTTAGGAAGAATCATTGATCTGAAAGTGATTTGATACCAAATTAGATTATTACAGATAAACAACTTTAGTTTTTCCATTTAGAGTGCATGTATTATATCCTATGGATTTTTAAATAGTGCACTCAAAATAAGCCAGTAAGCATCTGACGGAAAGAATGCAAATGAAATCATAGAGATAAGTTTAGCTAGTATATTACTGATTGATATCTTTAGCCTGAAAAAGCCAGTGGTTCTGCTCTTACAGAATATCCTCTTTATCTAGCATTCTATTGGCAGAGTTTCTTCATACTAGAATCCACCATCATACATCCAATTCATATAGATTTTACTAAAACATCTATTTTTATTTATACCACATTTTCTGCATCTGAAAGGTTTTTTCAAATCTCACTCATAATTTCTGTATTTCATCCATTTGCCTTCTACCACTATTTGTTAGCATGATGGGTGTGTTGTACTTCCTCTATAAAGTACTGCCTTTACAGGCATAGTCAGACATTTAAACCAAAATGAAATCAGGTAAGACTACCTCGAGGAAAATTAATGAAAATGTCCACCAGAAGACATGTAAAGAATGTTCATTAAAGCTTTATTCATATCTAACACTTTAAATATAAAAAACCTAATGTCCATCAACAGTAGAAATGGACAAATTCATAGAATGGAATACTATACAGCAATTTAAAAGAACAAACTACAGCTACACACAATATAGGTCAATCCCAGAGAACTGCTATTGAGTAGAAGAAACCAGACACACACACACACACACACACACACACACACACACACCCCAAAATACAGTGACATTGTATAATTCCATTTATATGAAGTTTAAGAAAAGACAAAACTGATCTATGTATTAAAATTCAGAACAATGGTTGCAGGTTTGAGGAGGTGTTATTGGCTAGGAAGCAACTCAATGTGGCCTTCTTGGAGGCTGGAAACATTCCATACTTTGATCTAGGTGGTGCTTATACAGTTAGACATACACATATACACACATGCATGTAGAAAACTTTAAGATTAGTGCGTTTTAGGGGAGCCTGGGTGGCTCAGTTGGTTGAGTGTCTGACTCTTGGTTTCAGCGCAGGTCATAATCTCACAGCTTGTGAGTTCAAACCCTGTGTTGGGCTTTGTGCTGACAGCACAGAGACTGGTTGGGATTCTCTCTCCCTCTCTCTCTGCCCCTCCCATGTGTGCGCGCTCTCTCTCTCTCCCTCTCTCTAAAAAATTAATAAATAACTTTTTTTTAAAATTTTTTTCAACATTTATTTATTTTTGGGACAGAGAGAGACAGAGCATGAACGGGGGAGGGGCAGAGAGAGAGGGAGACACAGAATCGGAAACACGCTCCAGGCTCTGAGCCATCAGCCCAGAGCCTGACGCGGGGCTCGAACTCCCGGACCGCGAGATCGTGACCTGGCTGAAGTCGGACGCTTAACCGACTGCGCCACCCAGGCGCCCCAATAAATAACTTTTTAAAAAGATTAGTGCACTTTACTAAATGGATATGTACCTCAACACTTTTTTAAATTCAGCAGTAAATTATGGTACATCTTCCAATAGACTCACAGAACTTTAAATTTTAAAGGAATAGAACTACATGAATTGAATGGAATGACACCCAAACATATTTAGCAAAAAAGGCATAATAGTTTGTTTAGCATGACCCCACTTGTGTGTGTTTGTGAGTGTGTTTGTGTTTTAATAGATATATGTATGATTGTATTTGCATAGACAATTTCTGGAAAGATATATAGAAAATTGTTGATAGCAGTTACCTTAGACTATTAGCATATGGGACTAATGGTTAGATTGTGTACATAGACTATTTTTTTGTTTATACTTTTTCATACTTTTGATATAATTTCTCACCTAATTTAAAAGCCTTCTTTATATTTTCCTTGTTTTTAAAATTGCATAGTTCAAGCCATATGAAAATTGTCATGTTTTTAAGTAAAAAAATGAGAGAATATTGAGTTTTATAGTTCAAAGTAATACAATTAACACAAAGAAATATATATGAATGATATAAAGAAACTATATAAAAACATTCATTTAGACATTACTAATGTGGAATTTGAAATAATTTGCATATCGACATAAAGAATACAACTCAAAACCAATACAATTTGATTATATATTTGAGTTTAATATTTGCTCAAAAGTAACTTTTCAAATTGATTATAATTTGTGATTATATTGGTCACATACCAATAATTTCTAATAGTTTCTGAACCTATATAGTAGTATTACAGAAATATGATGAAAATGCTATGACAATGGAAAATCTGGGTGCACATTCCAGTTCTTTCACTGGCTATCTGATCTAAGATAAGCTGCTTGATTACTCTGAACTTTAATTTTCTTTAGTATAACATGGAGAAAATAATGCCTGACCTATAAGATTACACAAAGGATTAACTTACTGATGCATGTAAAAGCTATTTGCAAAGTATAAAGCACTACCCAAATGTAATCACTATTGTTTTAAATGAAGAAAGGAAATAGCCCATATTTGCTTTGAAGAGATCAAGTTTGTACTACCCATATTGCAATTTATGTTCTTCTAGACCAGCCGTTCTCCTTGATCTCAGAATCTTTTCACACCCTCTCTGATGTGGATTTTGGTTATAAATACTTACTACAATATAAATGTAAACTAAAAATTGTTTAATATTTATTTAAAAATAATATGAATATACCCATTCATGCTAACATAAATAACTTTAATGAGAAATAGCTATTTTTTATAAAATAAAAATTAGTGGGGCGCCTGGGTGGCGCAGTCGGTTAAGCATCCGACTTCAGCCAGGTCACGATCTCGCGGTCCGGGAGTTCGAGCCCCGCGTCAGGCTCTGGGCTGATGGCTCAGAGCCTGGAGCGTGTTTCCGATTCTGTGTCTCCCTCTCTCTCTGCCCCTCCCCCGTTCATGCTCTGTCTCTCTCTGTCCCAAAAATAAATAAAAACATTGAAAAAAAATTAAAATAAAAATTAGTGAGAAGAGAGACATCATTTTTGTTAATGTTTATTTATTTATTTTTGAGGGAGGGAGAGAGAGAGAGAGGGGGTGAGAAAGAAAGAAGCGAGAGCAAGCAGGAAAGGGGCAGAAAGAGAGAAAGTCAGAGAAAGTCAGGCTCCACAATGCCAGAGCTGGGATCCAACGGCAGGGCTTGAACTCATGAACCACGAGATCATGACCTAAGCCAAAATCAAGAGTCAAATACTTAACCAACGGAGCCATCCAGGCATGCCAAAAGACATCATTTTACATTTTTGCAAAGGTTTTAAAGTCTATTTTAATACAAGACAGTTGGATTCTCAATTCTACTGCATTCTATCTGTTACAACATACTGTTTTGGTTGAAGAAAATTTGGCCTCACACAGTAAGTAGCTGGAAAGGAAGGAGTATTTTAATAGCCTTTTCAGGTAATTATTGATTTAACTATTTGATACTATATCAAATAGTAATAGTGGTTCCATAAAGGTTATTTACAAAGAATCTGAAACCAATGAACTTGGTTCATTGCTTTTTTGTGAAAAGTTATTATCAATGAACTGCTCCTCTGCTATATTAAAATCCACTGGTCTATCTTATACTTCTAATGGCTCTTTCACCCATCTGTAATTGGGTGGCAATATTCATTGGTCCTACTGAATATATCAGTACGTAGACTTCAGGTCTTTCTGACACACTTCCTTATATAATACTAAAATATCACATGAATTGATATCACTACTCATCTCGCCAAAAATGTCTTTTAGTAGTGGGAACTGTCAAACTCACAGTGGTAAATACAAGTTTACCAAAATTCTTATTTTTGCTTAAAAACCCAGAGTTCAACTTTAGAAAATGCTGTAGTGTTTTCTCCCCCTTAAAATGACAGGCTCACTTCACCTGCTTTTCTGAAAACTTCTATCAAACGCCTAAGTTTAATCATAGTTTGTATTTCAGTGATTCTTTCAAGTAAACGTGATGTTTCATGGAAACAAAGTGACTAGTTCAGTTTGCACTCAACTGAACTGCACTCATGCTTTTCCTTCAGACAATCGTTGCATTCTGTACTTCGTATACAGCCACAGCGCTTTACGCGCACTTCCTGTTTGGCCACCCAGTTTATTAAAAGTACAAATTTTCAGGGCACCTTGGTGGCTCAGTTGGGTAAGCATCTTGACTTCAGCTCAGGTCATAATCTCACTGTCACTGAGTTTGAGCCCCGCGACAGGCTCTGTGCTCATGGCTAGAGTCTGGAGCCTGCTTCGGGTTCTGTGTCTCCCTCTCTCTCTGCCACTCCCCTGCTTGTGCGCTCTCGCGCTCTCTCTCTCTCTCTCTCTCTCTTAAAAATAAACATTAAAAAGAATTTAAAAATACAAATTCTCAGGGGTCAAGATTTAACAAAACATAGTAATTTTTACTGCTTCAACGAGGACCTTCCTAAGTGAAACTTTTTTTTTTTTTTTACTGTGAGTACGGAAGCAAAGAATACAATGACAACTAGCACCCCTTAGAGCCACGGCTTAAGTTTCGCCAAGACAACCACACTCCTCTTTGCCATTATGTGTGCATCATCGGTACACAGCCGGGGAGGAGAATGGCACAGACAAAAGGCAAATAACATGTTAATAGCATTATTTGGCAAATTTGGACCTTTCAGACTCTCTGAAAGAGTCTCAGGAGCATGCAGGGTCTGGGAGGCCACACTTTGAGAACTGCTGAGCGAAGATGATAGTTCAGCTGAAGATGATGGATTCATTTCACCTAGCTCAGAGCCAACCCTAAGGAGGCTGATGAAAATAGTTAGGATATATAGTCCCAATCTTTATTACTGAGATGCAAACAGTGCTTCCCATCCCTGTTAGCACCCTTCTGGAAAGTTAAAATTAACGTTACTTGGCCCTCTGCACCTCTTTCCTCACAAAAAAAATCAGCAAGTCCCTGTAATAGCCTAAGTGATCCTTTTAATTAGTACGTTCAATCTACCCGGTGTCTAAGAGCTTGCTGAAAATGTCTGCATGGCCTGAGACTTCCTATGCATAGTTCATTACTATTAGGCAAATAGAGTTACAACGCATAGGGGAATGTGGGGTCTACTTTTTACCTTCCTTCTAGGACAAGAGTAGTTTACTCTCCCTCTAGAAAAATTAGCCTGTGGGTTTTATTTAAGACACTCAGGACAGACTTCTGCTTCCCCCACCCAACCGTTCTTCCAAAAATAATAGTTGAAGTTCTGAGATAAGCAGTTCCCAAGAGAGGCCCAACTGGCATTCCTGGTGGCCTCCAGGGCCTGCAGCCCCACACATCAGCCAGTCTCTGCCCAGACTCAGTGCTCACTTACAGAGCACAAGAAGAAGGGGCCCAGCCCAGAGCAGAGAGGAATCATGTCAGATTGCTGTCAAAGAGGATGAGGTTGGAGAAAGGCACAGGAATATAAATTTAGCCAAGGAGTTAGGGAGGGTGACAACGAGGGACCAAGAACTAGGAGAAGGGAGGAAGAACAAAGAGGAAACACTACATATGGGGTAGAAGGAACACAAGAGCAAACTCTTTAATTTAAAAGTTTGTCCATTTGTTTATATAGGGGCGCCTGGGTGGCTCAGTCGGTTAAGTGTCTGACTCTTGGTTTTGGCTCAGGTCATGATCTCACAGTTCATGGCTTAGAGCCCTACATTGGGCTCTCAGCTGACAGTGCACAGCCTGCTTGGGATTGTCTCTATCTCTCCCTCCCTCTGCCCCTTCTCCCCCTCCCTTTCCCTCAAAATAAATAAACTTAAAAAAATAAAAATAAAAGTTTTGTCCATTCATTTATATAATTCCGATGATGGAGACTGTATGTGTGACAAATTGAGAGCTTGGCAATCACCATTAACCAAGGCAGAGAGACATGGAGAGCAGGGATCCTCAAGCCTTGGCACTAGTGACCTTATGAACAGGGTAATTCTTTGTTACGGGGGCTATGCTGTGCACTGTATGATATTTAGCAGGATCCCTAGCTGCTACCCACAACATGCCAGTACTACTCCCTCCCAGTGGGGACAACCAAAAATGTCTCTGGAGATTGCCAGATGTCTATGGGGAGAGCAGTGAAGTGAGTGGGCAAAGTTGCCCCTACTTAAAATCCACTGGTCTGGATGTATTATTATCTCAACCTATAAAACTCTCCATCCCTTTCAGGGCACCTGCATGGCTCACTTGGTTGAGCGTCTGACTTCGGCTCAGGCCATGATTCCATGGTTGCTGGGTTCAAGCCCTGCATCAGGCTCTCTGCTGACAGCTCAGAGTCTGGAGCCTGCTTTAGAGTCTGTGTCTCCCTCTCTCTCTACCCCTTCCCCTGCTCATGCTCTGGCTCTGTCTCTCTCTCTCTCTCTCTCTCAAAAATAAATAAACACTAAAAAAAACAAAACAAAAGAATAAACCCTCTCCATTCCTTTCACAGACAAACAGTATTCTGATTTTTTTTTTTAATGTTTATTTTTATTTTTGAGGGTGGGGGAGAGAGAGAGAGAGAGAGAGAGAGACAGAGAGAGACAGAGAGAGAGAGTGTGAGTGGGTGAGGGGCAGAGAGAGAGGGAGACAATGAATCTCAACCAGGCTCCTGGCTCTGAGCTGTCAGCACAGAGCCCGATGCAGGGCTCGAACTCACGGACTGTGAGATCATGACCTGAGCCGAAGTCAGACACTTAACCGACTGAGCCATTCCAGGCACCCCTTCTGATTTTTTTTTTAAATGGGACTTTAAAACTCTTGGGGCGCCTGGGTGGCGCAGTCGGTTAAGCGTCCGACTTCAGCCAGGTCACGATCTCGCGGTCCGGGAGTTCGAGCCCCGCGTCGGGCTCTGGGCTGATGGCTCAGAGCCTGGAGCCTGTTTCCGATTCTGTGTCTCCCTCTCTCTCTGCCCCTCCCCCGTTCATGCTCTGTCTCTCTTTGTCCCAAAAATAAATAAACGTTGAAAAAAAAATTTTTTTAAATAAAACTCTAAGCTCAGGTTGAGTTCCTGGGAATAGTTTCAAATGCTGCCTAGTTTCTACAGTAACAACTAATCAGCTACCAAGGGACTCCCACTGGTGATGTACAAGATAGAGTGTCTAGGCTGGAGTCAGCCATCCTGTGTCCTATTGCTGCTCTGCAATTAACTCCTTGCACCTCAGTTTCATCATTTCCCAAGTGGGTGCAAGAGCATCTCACCTACTTTCTGATTATAAGGATACAATAAAAGGGGATGTAAAAGTGCTTTGAAAAGTTAGGAGAAACTATAATCAGACATAATTAACTCCTCATGACCTTTGCAAAAAACGGAAGCCCATTAACAAATGACTTTAAAGTGTTTGATGCCTTTTCCCACTTTTAACTCCTTATGGTTTGCCTTGCCGGTATAGGAGTAGGGCCATTTGCCACTAAAATACCAGTCACTTAATTGCTACTGCTAGTGCAGAGAATGAGTGCGATCTGATTCTATGAAAAATACTGCAGGCAATCGTTGACTCCAGACACTTCATTTGTAGATTAGCTCTTCCTTGCAAACACTAGTCCAAACCTTTCACCATAGTCCCTGCATGGCTGCCATGGCTGTACTTGTAACGAAAAAAAAAAAAAAACCCAAAAAACAAAAACCCCACCCTGGCATCTTTTGAGAGATTCTGTGGATTTATTAACGAAGGCAGGGAAGCAATTGGAAAAGTCATAAACAGTTCAGGAGAGGTGAGTTCAAATAATTTTGTGACAGAGAGGTGTTGTAGTGACTAAGTTAGCTTGAAAATTTTAGGATCCTAAAGAAGAGAGAAGAGCAGAAAGGCAAGTTGGAAGATTGCTAAGATAAACTCCATTTACTTGAGAACTTTCCAGAAGAGAATTTTCCAGAGTAAAAGAAAGTAGAAATGTTCACCATCTTCCTCCCCCTGCTTCCTGCACTAAATGGTTCCCATCAATACCCCATGTCATTAAAATATTCTTCCTTTGTATGGACGTGTACAACTTATATAAACAATTCCTTATTGGAAATGCGCTGTTTCTAGCTTTTCTCTTTCTTTCTTTCTTTCTTTCTTTCTTTCTTTCTTTCTTTCTTTCTTTCTTTCCTTCCTTCCTTTTCATCTTTTTCTCTTTCATTGTAATTATAAATAAAACTGAGTAAATATCATCAAAAAATTGTTATACAGGGCATCTGGGTAGCTCAGTCAGTTGAACATCTGACTTCAGCGCAGGTCATGGTCTCACATTTTGTGAGTTTGAGCCCCACATCAGGCTCAATGCTGTCAGCACAGAGCCTGCTTCAGATCCTCTGTCCCCCTCTCTGCCCCTTCCCTACCTGCACTCTCCCAAAAATAAATAAATATTTTAAAAATGTTATATATATATATATGTATATGTATATGTATATGTATATGTATATGTATTTCCTTAGATGCTGTGGAGTTTCTGGGTGAGGGGCACATTTTTAAAGATTTCAATTTTGATAAGTTTTTGAGGATTCCTTCTCTTTAAGTATCATGGTGCCATCTCTCTGTTCTAGATATATCTGTACCATTTAGCCCTTGAGCACATGCCTAATGATACTTGATATACATTCTAATTTTGAAATTATCTGAAAGAATGCCTATGTGATCTTCAAATTTGGAAAGTCCCTAAATATAAAGATCATGATAATAATCATTCTTTTTCTTTTTCAGGGTCACCATTTGTGCTTTAGATATGTTTATTTCAAATAATCAAAAGAGAAATTTTAGTGTTCTTTCTGTAACTCTACCCATGAAAAGCTTCACCAATTGCTGGGCTTCCTTAATGTGTCCTCTTCAGTTGCCTCCTCTAATTTCCACCCCTTCCCCATACAATTATTTATTTCTGCAATTATATTAGGCAATTCTATCAAGAGGCTAAGCCTGGTTATTACATATTTTAAAATTAATTACAAGCCAGAGCTTTACTGTATATACCATGCAACAAAACAAGACCATTCTAACTAGCCATCTTTTCTATAGAAACCATTTTTATTCCAATGTTTGTTTGAGAGAGAGAGCGCATATGCTAATGTGCATGTGGCAGGAGAGGTGCATAGGGGGAGAGAGAGAGAGAGAGAGAGAGAGAGAGAGAGAGAGAGAGAGAGAGAATATCCCAAGCAGGCTGCACACTCTCAGCACAGAGCTCAATGCAAGACTCAATCTCACAAACTGTGAGATGATGATCTGAGCCAAAGTCAAGAGTTGGATGCTTAACCAACCGAGCTACCCAGACACCCCTAGAAACCATTTTTAAAATAGAGTTTCTTGCCACATGTAAACTTAGATGATCTTTTTCTTTCCTGCCAGAGGTAACCTTTAGATCAATCTCATTCTTTCTTTCTTTCCATAAATTATCAAACAGCCAAGAGTATTCATTCCATATCCCAGTGAGCATCTTGTCATATGAAGCCATTTATAATGTCTACAAATAAGTCTATAGGAAACATAAATATGCAACAGCATAGCATTTGGTTGTGACTCTTATAAGCAACAATAGCAGTAGCTCAGTTTTCATGCGCTGTCCAAACAGTGAGAGCAAAAGGCAAAAGGGGACTTTGGCAGCAAGTTGGTACACCTAAGGGAATGGCTGAAGACTTCCCCAGTATTTTCTGGGAAGAATTCTGGGAATTACAACACATTGCTAATACGTGCCATTTGCATGAAGCTACATTGTTATGTCAATATGCAAAAATACCAGGCATCAATTAGGTGCAACTTGAAAATACAGTTTCCAGAATTCCCATTTGTCTTCCAGCTGCTCACATCGATGGCTTTCTGGAAACATTTGCTGTTTCAATTTATTGAAAATCATCAGCTCACAGCCTGATGCACAGGTGTTGGGAACCAAAAAGAACATTAGAAATAAGGAGCGATTTTCTTCCCTTACAAGCAAAGAGACTGATAGATTTGTCCAGGTCACTCACTGGTAAATGGCAGCACCAGGACCTGAGCCTCCATCTCTGACGTGAAATGTGGTGCACCACCCACATGTCCACGCTCCCTAGGGCCACCTGCCCCAGCCACATCACAGGGTTACATGAAATCTAAGGTTAGGCCAAAGCCACAGCATGTCCCCAAAGCAACTCACATACTTACACAACCAAAGAACTTATGTGGCAACTAGTAAGCACAACCTAGCCTTCTGGTCAATTTTAAGTCCTTTCTCTCCAATGCACACATTCTTGTATGTGATATGTGTCAGGAATTCACCTGTCTTCCAGGCTGTTGTGGCAGTTAGTGATTCTAAAGCTAGCTCATAGATGACTATCATAAAATAAGGAAACATCAGTGTAGAAATATTTTTGCCCTATTTTTCTCAGACAGAATTATGTAGATTTAGAAATGATATTCCAGTTCTTCTTCTACTGGAATGATAGAGGTGAGGCTGCAATAACCAAAAAAATAATTAATTTCCTGTTACTAAATACATTTTTGTTCTGTAGGAGATTTTAGCCTGTCTTCCTTTAACAAATATTGAAAACCTGCTAAAAAATACTCACTAGAGGGGCGCCTGGGTGGCTCAGTCAGTTTAGCGTCCGACTTCGGCTCAGGTCACGATCTCACGGTCTGTGAGTTCGAGCCCCGCGTCGGGCTCTGTGCTGACAGCTCGGAGCCTGGAGCCTGTTTCAGATTCTGTGTCTCCCTCTCTCTGACCCTCCCCCATTCGTGCTCTGTCTCTCTCAGTCTCAAAAATAAATAAAAAAAAAACGTTAAAAAAACTCACTAGAAGGGGCACCTGGGTGGTTCAGTCAGTTGAGCGACCAACTCTTGATACCAGCTTGGGTTGTGATCTTGCAGTCATGAGATTGAGCCCTGTGTCGGCTCTGCACTGAGCATTGGGATTCTCTCTCTCTCTCTCTCTCTCTCTCTCTCTCTCTGCCCTTCCCCCTCTAAATAAGTAAACATTTTTTTAATACCTGCAATATACCATTTTTGGACATACAAAATCATAAAAAAAAATGAGCTCGACTGTGAAAAGATTTGCTGTCAAGTAGGGACACTATTTGTAAACAGAGTGGTGGTGATAAGTGGTGAGGGAGCACCAGGCAGGCTGAGAGCAAAATACAGGCTGGCATACCTCCCCCACTCCCAGGTTGAATATGTGTGATATTCCTCTGACACTCCCAGCTACCCAAGAACAAAGGAAAGGGGTTTAAGGGTTCACCATGGTGATGTGGGAAACTAAGGCAAATGAAAAATTTAATTCCCTTCTGCCTACAGCCCACGGACAAGTCCTTAAAACCAGCAGAATGACTTTCCTCCAGGAGCTCAGCTGCCTCGATAATGACACTTTGCTAGGGGCAAAAGAGAACCTTGCTTACCGTTGTCCCAACCTCCAGGATCCTGTAAATCTACTCTCTTTATCTCAACTGCCCCAGGATATATGCTGGCAATCATGCTCCAAGTTTAGGCCCCCTGATATGCATCATGACTGGGCTTTTATTAAATGGTAATAAATGGAATCCCCTAGCAACAGCTAGCCCCTCAAGGTCCTGGAAACCTTGCTTCCAAAATTCCTTAGAGACTTACTCTATCCCTGACCCCCTCCCAACCTGAGAGCATGTAATGAGTTACCTGTCAGAACCCCTGTGCAGCTTTACCTGCCCATGGGTCCTGTCCCCATGGTTTAATAAAAGCACCTCTTTGTACCAAAGATGACTTCAAGAATTCTTTCTTGAACCCACCATCACCCCCAAACTTCATCAGTAAATGCTTAAAGAAGGTACATGAAAAATGCTGTGGAAACTTAGAGGGGGTAATTATTTCCATTGAGAAAGATTCCGGAATAAAGTGAAACTTAAGGCCACTGAAAGAGAGGTAAAGTTTGAATAAGTGGGAAGACAGGAAGGGAATTTTAGATTGAAAGAGTGGAATGATGATAGAAGTAGAAAAGGCCAGCGCAGGTACTGGTGAGGGAGCATAAGGCAGGCTGAGGGACAAGCACAAGCTAGCACAAACCCCCTTCCCCCGGGTGAGATATGTGTGATATTCCTCCTCAAGTAGGCCTGGCTGCCTAAGAACAAAGGAAAGGACAGAAAACAAACGAGTTAAACTGATAGAGTCTCCATCAGCTTACAAATATCTTAGTAATATTACAAGAAAAGGGCAAGCTTATCAATAGCCTAATCTCCAGGAACTCTTAACTGTCTTAAAGATAATGCTTTGCTAGAGGGAAAGACAACTTTACCTTGATAATAGCTAGGTCTCCAGTAATCTGTAAGTCTTCTTTAGCACATGGAGGGATGCCTGGATGGCTGTCAGTTGAGTGACTTTGGCTCCCAGCACGATCTTGTGGCTCATGGGTTCGAGCCCATGTTGGGTCCTGTGCTGACAGCTCAGAGCCTGGAGCCTGCTTCAGATTCTGTGTCTCCCTCTCTTTCTGCCTCTCCCCCACTTGTGCTCTCTCTCTCTCTCTCTCTCTCTCTGTCAAAATTAAATAAACATAAAAAAAAAAAGTCCTTTAGCACACAGAAATCCCTTTAAGAAGCTTCCTCTTGACTTTATCTCCCTCAACTCCACAGTCACTCTTCACAACCCCAGGGCAGCTCTTTCTGTCCACAGGTCCTGAGCTTTAATAAAATCACCCTTTTTTGCACCAAAGACATCTTCAAGAATTCTTTCTTGGCCGTCTGCTCTGATCCCCCAACCCCATCAGGTACTGGGAAAAAGAGAGGTTGAGTTCCACCTGAGCAATGGGGATAAGGATGGGACACATAAAGTGGAAAATAAAGTAAAAATATCAACTGGAGCCAGTAGACCTGGTAAGAAGTCACAGATCAGGATGGTCCAGGCAAGAGGTGAGGAGAGTTTGTGTTAAAGTGCTGGAGAAGTGGATAAAGTACACCAAAGATGGCTGATGGGGCTAAAACAAACTCTGGTCTCTAGCTTAGGGACCCCTCCTCCAGGTTCTTCTTCCTTTGTTTGCTGTGCTCGCGACCCCCCCCCGCCCCCCCCCCACAAATATGGAGGCTTATAACTATAAATTACCCTTCCTGCTCGCATTCAGGGCTCAGATCTTTGGAGAAAAGGTCTCCTCTGAGCCCGCTGGTGTAAAATAAATCTCCGATCCACCAAGATCTCCGAGTGGCGCTTGGTTTTTCCGTCAGCGTTCCAGCCTGGTTCCCTAACAAATTTGGTCCCCTGACCGGGAAACCCAACCGCACTGGCTCATTGTTACCACCAGTTTGGGAGAATGGTGAGGCGGTGACGGAATGAGGAATCACAAGGGAGAGTGCGCGCCCTGCCTGAATTTTGGCAGTCTCCTGCTTTGTCACCTCGGGCCAGCCCCGCTCTGCCATTCCCATCGGACTTGAGGAGACTTGGCAGGTAAGAACCTGGACCCGACATCGGAACTGGTAAGGTTGGGGCCCAATCTAGTCAGGCCCACTTGCAAGAGTGGAAGGGGAACCTGATCACTCCCCGAGATTTCAGAAGTCTCACAGGTAGGAATTCTGTGGGAGGGAATGTAATAACCTCTGGTGTGTATGTGAATGTGAATGTGCAACTCGGTCTAGCTTGCCTACCGAGTTCAATTCCGTGGCTCCACTGGCGGGAGTCCTTGGGGTTCCCAGGGGCCCACGGAGTCTGATTGGGCCTGTCTGCAATTCCATGATGGATGGTGCTCATCTGTGGCAATATCAGAGTGGTTTCTGATCATGGGTCACAGGGCTGGGACCTGTGGGGCTGAGCGTCACCTGGATCCCTTCGGACACGGCCAGACGGGCAACTGGCTGGTCTCCTCATTGGAGGGGGCGCCCCTGTCCCTCTGTCTGTCTTTGTGACTCCACCTCATGGGAACATTGTGGGGTCGGGGCGGAGCAAGGAGAGCCAAGCAAAGGTTTTAGCCACTTTATCTGGAGACTCACCCAGGGAGCCAAAGAAGCGACCCACCGCTCCCCTAGTGTTCTGAGTCCTCATGACTCATTAGGCTCCCTCCCCCTTTCCTGAGCTCGAAACTCTTCCCCATCTGTCTTGCCACTGCCGCTGCCACGGAGCTGCCACGGCAGCCTCCCATCTCTCCTCCCCTTCCGGGCCAGAGAACCCTCCACCGCAAGGACCACCGGCCAGACTGCACCCTCGGCCAGGCTCAGACACTCTCCAGATGCCAGTCCACGTCTGCTGGTATCAAGAGGCTCTCTGGGGGATCAGAGCAGGGGGCTGAGAAGGCCATAAATATGAACCTACTGCAAGGAGAAAGGACATTAAAAAGAATAAGTGTCCCAACAAGGGAAAGTCCCAAAACTCCAACCAAAATCAGGAGGAACCTCGAGAAGGGGACCTTACGGGTCTAGCCGAGATAGAACCAGACTAAAAGGGGACACCGACTCTCTCTCCCTGTTCCTCTGCTTAATAAATGTGAGGGATTATCCCTCATTTCCCAGGTGAACGGCTATAATTAGAACCAACTGTGGTTAGTCTACCTCAGGACAGGGACTTTAAGGAATATTCCCAAGCAGTTGCTGCTTCTGCCTTCCCCTCCCCTTCATGTTTCTGCACCAACTTGGGTGTGGTCCTATACCATCCTCAGTGTCTCAGGCACCATTGGCTCCTCCTCCCACCCTCCAAGTCAAGGAGCAAAGTGCACCCCCCTTGGGCCACCCATTTCAGATATCTCCACTGGTGCCCCAAATGAAAATTGACAATGGGGAAAATTGATTGACTTTTAGGTGGATGCAGGTGAAGTATATTTGATGTTTAAACTAATTTAAGTTTATTGAACCTGTCTTTAAAGGTATCGGCAAAGGTCAAATAAGTTCATGTTAGCTCTGTTGCAATTTGTTAATGATAGTTAACTTTGCCTGTCTCAAAGTTTTCACGGGTAATTGTTAACTTTCAAGGTCCTTGGTAACCTGAAACTTTCCAAATAGGATGGAATGCTAAAGCTTTGATCATTGAACATACGTTTGTGATTTTAACTTCTTATTGCTGAGAAATAAAGGCTATTCGGACCTACTGGAAAACATGCTTTGTACTTAATTGGTTCATGAATTCACTATCTAAAAAATTATGATGTAAACACCTCTCAATTGGTTACTAAGTCCTCAACTGGAGACTAAGGTTTCCTAAGAGTTAAAATTCTGCTAAATGTACTTAAGACTGATGAAAATAAAGAAAGCAACCCTGTATATAGGAAAATAGGAAATATATAAGAAAGATATAAGGAATGGAAATACAGTTTTGTTGAGGGTAGAAGAAAGTAACTTTGTCGTAAATGAGACTGGTTATTTGGAAAGAAATGGCTTTGGGACAAAATTTGGAAGCAAAAGAAAGTTGTAGAAGGTTGAGATAAATGGAGTTTTAAAAGTACACTGGTATAAGGTTGAAATTCTGCTTTTCTCTCTGCTCAAATGACAACGTTTTCTTGAACTGTTGATCTGCTCTTGATAAGACAATGCAAACAAAGGTTTATCCTCTGGGAAAATCAGAGTTTTAGGTCTCATCTCTATTAGGTCTTTGATTAGTTAAAACTTCTCAATGTTAAAGGAGCTAGGTTTTGATAACAACTGTGTAATGCTATACATTCACCTTTGGGAACTTTTATTGCCACTTTGATGGAATAAATAAAATTATAAGATTTGTAATGATCTGTAATCCTATTTAGGATGCACTTATGACTTCTGGGGTTTTAACAAACTTCTCAGGATTTAAATGGTAAATGAAGTCTTCTTGACCAATTAGGCCCTTTTATTTGGGATGCTGTTACTTGGAAAAGCACGGTCATACGATGGTAAACCTTAAGTTGTATTGCACAGGTAAATGCTGTAACTGCCCTAATATATGCAATTCCTAAAGTTTTAATGTTTTGATATAAGGTCATAACTTAATATTCTGATCACTTGAGATGTTATGTGTCACAGAAATAACCGAATTTTTTTGTCAATTGCATCATAATGAACTTTCATCAGATCTTTAACGATGTCTATTTCTGAGATTTTGTCATTTATAATTGTTCTTATTCTCTCACAAAATGTGTTTCTTGTTCAAGGAGATTTATAAAAAGGACTTTGGGTATAAATACAGGTATTCAACATCTTTAAGATTAATACTAAAATGGGTAAGAGTTTCCAGAACTAAAAAGCTGCATTCAAATTGAACAAGAATTAGGAACATGGGATTAAATGAACTGAGGTAGATGATAGTTTTGTGATTCTTGTTGAAAATATTGCTGGTTCTCTAATGTTTCCTCTTCCAGATTAAGGAAACTTTCTCTTAAGATATCTATGATATACAAAAATGTCATAAAGTATGCATTTGTATACTGAAGCATTTATCTTTTCTCTCTACATAACTCCCCTCAAATTCAAAACTCTCAATGAGTATTCTTTCTTTCATGGCAATTACAATTGTTTGCATAAATTCATTAAGAATCTGTTCATCTTGTAAAAGGTCACCATTGGAAATACTGGTTATTTTACCAAGGCTTTGACTGGAATGTCATATTTGAGGATGACATTCATAGACTCAGCTATAACCAGACAGACTTAAGGAACTTAAGGTTCCTTAAGCCACTTAGGGTTGGCTTTATAAAACATGGAGCCATAATGTTGGCTTGGTGCCTTGCTTACAGAGTTCCAGCAGCCTCACCAGGTAAGTAAAGAAGGTCACTTCCTGGCAGGTGCAGGAACCTCAGGATATCTTGGGCACCTCATGAAGAGGAATTCACCCAATTCTACAGGTATCACAGACCTGTCTGATGGCAAGTATTTGGCTTGGCTTCTGGCCTGGAGAGGCTACTAAAATTTCAACCCAGAGATCCTTATAAAAGGTTCCAACAAAGCAAACTTTAAAAGATCCTCATGATCAATCGCTATTCTTGCTGAACTTATGCAAATAATTAGGCCAGATTTGTTAAGACTGGATTTGGTCTACAAATGCACTGGTCTCAATTTGGCTATCTCTGGAAAGGGGTGGGGGGGGGGTGCTTAGAGAGAACAACTAT
The DNA here is from genome assembly GCF_018350175.1 of Felis catus. Classification (NCBI taxonomy): domain Eukaryota; kingdom Metazoa; phylum Chordata; class Mammalia; order Carnivora; family Felidae; genus Felis; species Felis catus. The sequence goes on from NC_058370.1 coordinate 73,723,847, forward strand.
ATTTCAACAATACACCATTATGGATGTTATGATTTCTAGTTATGATTGCCTTTAAATGTTTGTTGTTTGCCTAAACTAGACAACTTGAGGTAAACTTCAGAAAATTGTCACAGTATTTCATGTATAGGCAATCTTAGATGCTTGCTATTCTATGAGGATAATAATAAGACCCAATGGGCATATGATTATTTAAACAACTGGAAAACAGGATGGATCTCTAAATATGCAAACCATATCTTCCCTAAACCTGATCTGACAGTTACCAGACACCCACCTCTTTCGAAGATTTGGAGATGGACTTTACAGATATACAACCAAATAGAGGACTCAGTTTTAGATATCACCCCATGGGTCCATTACTCCAGAATTAAGAAGGCCAACAGAGGAACCCTCAACCTGGTGAAGTGATCCAGATCCAGTCAACCCACTTAAATGGACCTTCAAAAAGACACTGGCCCCTGAGATCTCCAGCCCTGCTCCAGCCACACCCTGGAAGCTGGCTGGCCTGCACATGGCAGAAGCTTGAGGAATCAACATGTGGACTGAGCCCAGGGGTTTGGATACAACTCTGCCAGCTCTTGCCCCTTATTGGTATCATAGTCCTGATCTTAATTCTTACTGTTGGGCTGAGAGAGACTGCACCAACAAGCTGGACATGGGACAAAAGATGCATGCTGGGTCTCACATACTTCCTCTGGATGGGAGGATTATTAAGTATTGCCTGTATATTATAACTTCTCTTACCCTCACAATTGCCACTTACACACTTTGCCCCCAGGATTGTTATACGACAATAAGGGGGGTCAAGGGCGTTCAGTGCCTTCATCTCCCTCCACAAAGATTGTTACAAGGGAAAAACACCCACTCTCTGTCAGTCATCCAGTGCCCCAAGGACTAAGTATTGGACCACAGAGATAACCCAAAATATCAGGAACACATGTCACAACAAGGGCCTCCAGAAAGGGAAATGAGCTTGCTACACTTACCTTCCTCAATGGGGGATCTTGGACGGGGGAGGGATGCAAGACAGGGCCCTCCAAAACGTTATAGAGGATACCCAGGACAGGGTGATACAAGCCATAAAGGCGACCACTCCCCCGGCAGCCTACCAGGGCTTGAACCTTTCGGCCCTCATTCAGATGCTTACCAATTCCCCACTCCAGCGTTGGGCCAACACTACTCTACAAGTCCTCATAAAATAGATAATCACACCCAAACCTGCTGGATGCGCTTGCCCCTTAGCTGGAGGGCTTACTTAGCCACTCCTATCCCTTTGACCTGGGAAGCTCCTGAAAATCTCAAAACCAACACCTCTGTCTTAATTGGACCCCTGGCCACTGGGATCCGTCTCACAAATGCTGACAATCTAATCTGTACAGTCCCTGAAGGTATGAATAGTACCTCTATACGGAAGAAATATAACCTTAAAGAGAAATACAACCCTATGTTCAACCCCTGGTGTGTTCTGTGTTCTAATTTGGCCTACCGATGCTTAGAGGCCAACTGGACTCAGATATGTTATCCTGTTTTCCTAACCCCAGAGATATCCGTGTACAATGAAGATCAGCTCCTAACAGCCTTTAGCCCCAAGTCCCAGGCTAAATGGGCAATCCTGCTATCCATTCTGATAGGAGCAGGAATTGCGACAGGAATAGGAACTGGAATAGGGGGCATAGGTTCATCCATAGGACTATGCCACAGACTATCTCAAGAGCTAAATGAAGACATGGAACAAGGGGCAGATTCTCTGGTAACCTTACAAAGCCAAATAAACTCTCTGGTGGCAGTGACCCTCCAAAATAGGCGAGCCCTTGACCTCCTCACTTCAGAAAAAGAGGGACTTCATCTTTCTGGGGGAGGAATGTTGCTATTTCGTAAACCTGTCAGGAATAGTTACAACTAAGGTTAAGGAACTCAAGAAAAGAATTCAACATAGACAACAGGAAAGTATCAATCAATGGAAAGGATGGGATCTCACAGATTGGGCATCCTGGCTTCCTGCCCTGGTGGGGCCCCTCCTCTCCATAATTTTACTTGTATCCATTGGCCCCTGTATACTGAATGCCGTGGTACATTTTACTGAAAACACTGTTGCTTACCAGACTACTGCACATATCTTAGCCTTTCAAGTGTACTAACCTGTAAAACTGAAAGATGATGCCTACTCAGTTTTTTTTTAAAGGCATCAAAGGGGGGAATGTTGGAGAAGTGGATAAAGTACACCAAAGATGGCTGATGGGGCTAAAACAAACCCTGGTCTCTAGCTTAGAGACCCCTCCTCTGGGTTCTTCCTTTGTTTGCTGCATGTGTGAACCACCCCCCACTCCACCCCCCCCCACCCCCACACACACACAAATATGGAGGCTGATAACTATAAATTACCTTTCCCGCTCGCATTCAGGGCTCAGATCTTTGGAGAAATGGTCTCCTCTGAGCACGCCAGTGTTAAATAAACCTCGGATCCACCAAGATCTCCGAGTGCCACTTGGTTTTTCCATCAGCATTCCAGCCTGGTTCCATAACAAAAGTAGCATCTTGGAGGTGGGTGTGGGGGATACAGATAAGGTTGTGGGCACAAGAGCTCTGGTGGAAGAATCTAGGTTTGTCAGCTGATAGAACTATTTGGCAAACACAAGGGAAGAGCCACAAAGACTGCCAAGGCTTCAAATCTCAGTGCCTAGGGAGATGATGGGGAAACCCAAACCAATCTTGTTATTTATGGAGGCAGAAATTTATACCAATGCCAGTGAGAAATTAACTGTGTCTAGGGGGTTGACTCATCATGAAGGAACAAGTAGTATTTCTTCTTCCACCTCTTGGGACGGCAAACAGGGCTTTGTTTCCTGGAAGGCTAGGCTTCCTTGCCCCAGGGGAGGGGGAAGTGACCTTTGTTTTTTCAAGTCTGATCTACTGAGTCTGTCAGGTGACCTAGATGAGTAAAGAGCCCAAGTATAAAAACAGTTTGTGGTTCAGTGGGAACCTTGGGGGCATGGCCAGATTTTCTGATCTTTCAGTGAAATCTTTTGGTCTTAAAAAGGAAAAAGAGAGGAAAGCAATTTCTTTTGGAAGAAAGGGATGTTATACTTTTTTCTATATTTGGAGTTCTCAAAAGGGTACATTGTCTGCATCTTCTTTTAAGCTACAGCACACAAGAAAAGGAACCGCAAATTTATTTTGTCTAAATTAAACGGCATATATGCAACACAGAATTATTTGTGTGAATAACAGACATTTTGAATATTAAACATTTCTGATTATTGTATTGTGAATCCAGAGAGTTTATTTATTTCACCTAGGTGATAGAAAAAAATGTATGGAATGCCCCTCCTCTTTGTGCTAATCAAGAATGCTAATTGAATTTATCAGGTATGGGGAAAAGGAGACCTGAACACACTTAAATTCTTCCTTTTTCTTCATGCTGATTTTAAATATGACAGCCATCTTATTCTCCATAGATGGGTAGTTACTTACCCAATTTAAGAAGGCTTAAATTGAATTTCAATCTTTGATATAATCATATGACATAAGCATAAATGTGCAAAAATTTGTACCTATTATGATTCCATCTGTAATCTCAGAAACTATGAGGATTATTTCTCATTGGCTCTACCATTTCCTGGTTTGGAGTACAAATATAGGAACCAAGATGTATTTGTCTGATGCCTTGATCTCCCTTGATTTCCATAAAAGCAACAGTAAATGAACACTTCTGTAAGTGTTTTTTACACACTCAGAAGTTAAACCCAACTGTTATTGGTGATACATTTATCCCCCAAAAGTCAAGGACTCAAGAAAAGCCAAATCAGGAGCAACCACCAAAAACTAAACTACCACACTCCCAAATAAGCTCCTTCAATGGGCAATCCCCTGGCAGGCTGCCTTATTAGCAAACCCAGTCTTGTGATTAGCCCCACTTCACCCACTCCTGGCCAGGTGTTTTTTTTTCCCCTTCCCTATGGGACAGGACTGCTTTGGTGCCAGCAGTACTCAAGGTCACACCCACTGGTTATGACAATAGTCATGACTTACGGCAGATGAGGTCTGCTGCTTTCATGCATAAATGTACTCCCTGTTGGCATAACAACCACTTAAATTGATACAATCCTTCTAGGAGACCAATCTGTAACATGTTTCAAGAGCCTTGCTTGTCTCTATCCTTTGATCCAGTAATTCCACTTAAGAAAATAATCCTAAATTTTGGCAAAGCTCACTAAAGCAGTCAACAGCTCCGCAAATACGTCCTGTACTGAGTACTATACATCATAAACCAGGATAGGCGTTGGAAATAATAAAATCATGCCTTGACCTTGGGGATTTAACAGTTGACTTGAAATGTATTTTTATCATTTACTGAATGCCTACCATGTGCCAGGGACTCTACCGGCATTTTTATGTTTTCTCAATCATTAAAACGTGTAAAGTAATACCACCCACATTTCACATTTTGTGATTAAGTAACTTTCCTAAGTCATGCAGCTAAATATCTTTTCTGAAATTCAAACCTACATCTAGAGATCTCCAAACTTTGTGTTTTACCCACCACACCTTGCTGCATTATAATTTAAAATGACAGTAACAACAATCAACATATCAATAACTACCAAAGGTAAACAATCAAGAGATAAGTAAATAAATTAGTATCAATAGATTGATGTGCAGCCACTAAAAGTGATGCCTATGACAGTTTGTCACAACAGAAAAATGCTTGCATGTAAACATAAGAATAAAAGCAGGATGTGAATTTCTACATGCAGAATGATCTAAAGTATGTTTAAAATAGATGCACACACATGTGCTCTCTCTCTCTCTCTCTCTCTCTCTCTCTCTCTCTCACACACACACACACACACACACACAGAGGAAGGAAACACACCAGTTTTTTCTTTTAATAGGCAAACTATACCTTCACTTCAATAGTACCGAATTAAGAGGAATTATAAGGGGAAAAGCTGTGCTTCCATGTGTAATCCAGATAAAGCAGCCCACCCAAGCCTACAGAATTCACTTTTTAAACAGGGCACTGGATCCGGGGGGCCTGGGTGGCTCAGTTGGTTGAGCGACCGACTTCAACTCAGGTCATGATCTCACAGCTTGTGAGTTCGAGGCCCACATCAGGCTCTGTGCTGACGGCTCAGAGCCCGGACCCTGCTTTGGATTCTGTGCCTCCCTCTCTCTCTGCCCTAACCCACTTGCATTCTGTCTCTGTCTCTCTTCAAAAATAAATAAACATTAAAAAAAAAAATTTAAACAGGGCACTAGATCCTCTCTTTTCTAACGGCCATGCAAAATTTCCTCACCCTCCTCTCCTCTTCCCTTTACCTGACCTGATAGTCAGGGTTCTTCATAGAAATAGAATCAATAGGATGTATAGAGAGATATATAGATTTATTTTAAGGAAATGGGTCATGCAGTTGTGGGGGCTGGCAAGTCTGGATCCTGCAGAGCCAGCTGCAGGCTTGAGACCCAGGAAAGAGATGATGTTTGTAGTCTTGAGTGAAAGGCAGTCAGGAAGCAGCAATTCTTTCTCTTGTGGGATCTCATTTCCTCTTCAGGCCTTCAACTGATTAGATAATGTCCACTCCCATTATGAAGGGCAATCTGCTCTACTCAAAGTCTACTGACTTAAATGTTAATCACATCTAAAAGATATTCACAGCAACATCTAAACATGTTTGACTAGAGGACTAGGCTCCAGTCAACCAAGCTGACACATAAAGCTAACCATCACATAATCCTTCCCCAATCTACACAGAAAAAAAAAAAAGAGAGAGGAGAGAGAATTTGTATTTCAGAGCCTGTAATGCATATTAGTAAAGGCCCCAGCCCCTAGCAATAGACATTATGAGATGTGAATATCATCTTGCTATACATTTATTGGATCATAACAAATTGAATTTGTAGCTCCTCAAGATTTACAAAATATGTTCATGGATACATCTTGTGTGATCTTCACAACAATCCATTACTGTAGTCCTCATATGGCCAGAATTAAGGCCAGAGAATTATTTTCACGTGTCCAAGACTGTAGAGTTAATAGATAACAGAGCCAAGAAGTCGGGTCTTCTGAAATCAAGCTCCTTGCATCAAATATATACCACAGACAGAAGTCCCACAGGTCCTCAAGGATAGCAGCTCTTTAACTTAATTCAATTTCCCAATTAATCTACATTGAAAACACACAAAGATTAAGTTACCTGGTTTATTGCCCAAGATGGAAATATAAAGCTATGTGACAAACAATTTTACGAGAGGGAACAGGAAGACTTGCATGTTTACAGATGATGAAGCAGGAAGTAGAGTTCCCACCTATTCTCACAGCAGCATCCTTGCTCTGTCACAGGAGCCCTAGTTCATGACTATGATCAAGATCTTCTAACCCCAGGGGCGCCAGTTGGTTAAGCGTCAGACTTCAGTTCAGGTCATGATTTCACAGTTCGTGGGTTCAAGCCCCATGTCAGGCTCTGTGCTGACAGCTCAGAGCCTGGGACCTGCTTCCGATTCTGTGCCTCCCTCTCTCTCTGCCCCTCCCCCACTTGCACTCTGTCTCTGTCTCTCAAAAATAAATAAAAGTTAAAAAAAAAATTTTTTTTTTTAAAGAAATAGCTTCCAACCCCTCTCCTTACTTCCTTCAACCACTGTGTAGCCCCTCGGGGTAGGGTCCTTAACATGGGTCCATTTTAGTACCATGATCTATGTATGCTCCTATATATACACTTTTCTTGGGTGAGGGTCCATAGTTTTCCTCACAGTGTTTGGGAAGCAAAGCAGGTAAGTAATGACTACTTGGATTTGGTGAAAGTGAGAAAGAAAAGAATCTTCTGAAAGCAGAGGAACAGGGACAGAGGGAGGAACTGGGAAGAGGAGAGACAGCTAAAAAGGTGGAGTTATGAAACATTGGCACCACCTATCAGGAAGGGATCCTCATTAGGCAATATTGTTTTAAGGAGAAGCTTATCTGGTTGCCCATCCTCTGGCCAGAGGACAGCATAAGAATAAGGTTATCTTTGGGGTTCTTTTATCTCAGGATACCTCAAAGAGAACAAAAGAGTTCAGAAGAACTGAATTCATAGCACGTTACTTATCACTAATTTAAGCAGCAGTATGAATACTAAAACCCAGCACTACAATAGCCCATCTAGCATTAAAATACCCACCCCATCCAGGGCGGCACTGTTAAACCCTACACTCTGGGCAGGAAGTTCTCTGCTTTGGTACTGAAACCACAGAACCCGGAATGTGTCTTTTCTGCTTTTCCAGTTCTTTCTGGTCACATAACATTTTTATAAACCCAGCCACTTTCTCACATTATCTGCATTAAGGGACCTATCAATTGCATATCTTTCTCTTTGTCTGGATGTGCTTAAAATTCAGTGTTTCAACAACAGAGATGTTCTACAGTATCAAGGGCATGTCTAGTGCTTTAGCTATTTCTGGTTTGAGTTGTCATTTCCTAAATCTGTGAAATGCAGAAGCACTTGAGGTACAAGTCTCCCCCAGGGCAAAGTGCCTTCTGCTGGCCCCTGCTCCTCCGCCAAGTCCTGTGGTCCTGCTGCCAACGGGTCTTATTCCAGGTATGTGGTAAAAAGATGCCTCCTGGGACACCGGAGCTTGGACTATTTTCCCCTACCGTCATCAGTGACTGGGGAGGGGCAACTGCCTGAACCCTCTCCCTCTTCCCTGCCCTGAGAAGCTGTCTGGATGCTTCAGGGATTGTCAAAGTTGAGAAAGGCTGACTTTTTACAAACAGCAAATGTTTTCTAAAGAGAGATTTTTCTCAGTTCTTGGTGGATTTGAATATATAAATATGGATCTGGAGCTGCCTTGTGGGGAGAGTGGGGCATGGGTGGAGAGAGTTTAGTTCCTCTGCCAGGAAAAGTCTAGGTGCTAAGAATGAGAGGTGCAAAAGGGCCACAGAGATACCCTTAAAAAAAAAGAAGAAGAAGAAGAAGAGCAAATGGGGCACCTGTGTGGCTCAGTTGGTTGAGTGTCCAACTCTTGATTTCAGCTCAGGTCCTGATCTGTCAGTCCCTGAGATTAGGCCCCGAGCCAGGCTTAGTGCTGACCACACGGAGACTGCTTGGGATTCTATCTCTCCCTGTCTCTCTGCTCCTGCCCTTGTGCGCGCTTTTGCTCTCTCTCTCTCTCTCTCTCAAAATAAATAAATAAACTTAAAAAAAAAAAAAAAGAAATACCCTGAAATGTCCCTCACATACAGCGATCTAAGACATTTTAAGAACATGGAAGACTAGTATTCCATTTAATAGTACTTCTGTTATTAAAAAATAGTATTCGTAGGCTTGCTTGGGTGGCTCAGTTGGCTAAGTGACTCTTGATTTCTGCTCAGGTCATGAGCTCACAAGCTGAACATCGAGCCTGCTTAAGATTGTCTCTCTCTCGGGGTGCCTGGATGGCTCAGTCGATTGAGCGTCTGAGTTCGGCTCAGATCATGATCTCATGGTTTGTGGGCTTGAGCCCCGCATCGGGTTCTGTGCTAACAGCTCAGAGCCTGATGCCTGTTTCAGATTCTGTGTCTCCCTCTCTCTCTGCCTCCCTCTCTTGTGCTCTGTCTCTCTTTGTCTTAAAAATAGACAAAAAAAAATTTAAGGTTGTCTCTCTCTCTCCCTCTGCTCCTTCCCCAGCTCAAACTCTCTCTCTCTCTAAAAAAAAAAAAAAAAAAAAAAAAAAAAACAAGTTTGTGTTAGTATAGTACGACCCCACCTTCTCCCCAAACATGCACACTCACCTCTGTTTCCAGCAAACACTTGACAGCCTGACTGAATATGGAAATCAAGGAAGTGGCTGATTTCCTTCTCTGAGGGAAGGGTGATGCAGAGGAAGAAGATATTGTCCATAAACTGCACTGATTCAAAAGAAGCAGAAGCTGGAGCTAAAAGTGACAAGGAATGAAGCCACCTTTCCCTCCCTGTCCACCTGGAAATTCCCCCAAATCATCTTGACCGCTGTTGAGTTCCATGAAATGTGGGAAAGGCATTTGAGCCTATTCTACGCGGCAAGGAGACTGCAGCCAATGGTTCCAAAAAAACCTTCTCCAGGCCTGACCTTGAAGCCAATTGCCTATTCAATCTGTCCTCTTAGATGTCTGACAGATAACTCCAGCTTAAAATGACCTAAAACCAAACCTGACTCCATCTCCAAGCGCATTCTTCCCTTAATCTTCCTTATCTCGGTTATCAGCCCCATATCCACTCAGTAGCTCAGGCCCCAAACTGCAAGTCAGCTTTGGATTCTCTAGCTCATCCCCCACAGCTAAGCCACCAGCAGGCCCCATCAGCCCCCACCTCCAAGACATATCCTAAGTCTGAACATTTGGAAAGAAGACTTCCACTTCCTCCTTTTGACCTGAAACTTTCTAATTGATGAAGTTCTTCTTTCCACTTATCTCTTAACTCGGGTAAAAGATCCTAGGGGCAAAGCATCCCCTCAAGCACTGACTGCCCTGAGCCAGCAAGACCCCACCTGTGATTGACTCCAAGACAAAGATCCTCCTGACCTTTACTGCCCTCCTGCACACACCCACTGACCTTTGTCCCACATTTTCCTTCCAGAAACCTGGAAGTATCTTCAGGGCTTTGGAGACAGTCTTCAAGATGCTAGCTCCCACTGTCTTCCTGGTGTTGGCTACTGTTTCCACTGATCCCACCTAAGTATCAGCCACCGTTTCTCAACTGAATTAACACAATCCTGCCTCTAATCTGGTGCCAGTGCCATTTTTACTACATAGCAATAGCAGCCAGATAAGACTGTGTTTGTCCAAGTCAGAACCTATGACCCTACCCTTTAAAATCATCCATAGCTTCCCACTGCAATTCAGACTCCTCCCCATGGCCTAAGGGGCCCCACGTGACGTAGCCGGCTCACCTCCCTGACCTCATTTCCTTCTCTTTCTGAACTCTTGGGATGTCATGAACACTGGCCCCTTTTTACACACACACACATAACACACGCACACACACATGATGTTCCTTCTCGCTTCAGAGCCTTTGTACTTGCTACTCTACTTTTTTCTTTTTCTTTAATGCTTATTTTTTGAGAGAGAGAGAGAGCACACTAGGGAGGGGCAGAGAGAGAGAGAGAGAGAAATCCCAAGCAGGATCCACCCCGCTGTCTGCACAGAGCCCAATGCAGGGCTCAAACTCACAAACTGTGAGATCATGACCCAAGCTGAAATCAAGAGTCGGGTACTGACCCACTGAGCAGCCCAGGCGCCCCTGTACTTGCTACTCTTCTGCCTAGAGTGTGTTCCCCTAAATTTCTGCCAAGCTGCTGCCACCTCCAAACTTCTGCCCCCAGTCACTCTCTACCTTTACTTTGCTTTATTCCTAACAACTCTTATTGTTTGATTACACAGTTTTCATCTTTGTCTCCACATTAGAATATGAGCTCCATGAAGGGAGAAACTCTTACCTTCTGCTCCTACAACAGTACCTGGCACAGAATAGTACTCAGTAAAGCCTGTGGAATGAATGCATCTGAGTCTCCCTTGTTTCCTGCTTTCTCTCTGCCCCAGACCAGCCTGAACTACAGCATCTGGTTAAAGCCTCACTTATTACAGTTTTGTCATTTGGCGGTTCCTCTAAGTCGGGTAAAATGGGCACTGTTTCATGTGGATGCCCTGCAGGCTCCCGGAGGCAAAGCAGGGTCCTCACTAGGGCTGGCCAAAGCCCTGGGGAAATTCACACAAGAGGGAAGTTTCATTCTTTCCAAGTATCCAGTTTTGAACCTTTTCAAAACCTCACAGAAAATTCCTGCTCCTGCCATTTTCTTTTCTCTTCAGACCTTTTCCCAAAGGGTAAAACATTTTTGTTTGACCCTTAGTCACTAATCACTATTAATGACTACGAAGTTTATTTTTTCAGTTATCAACGCAATGTTGCTTACTGAGTCTGAGAACTGACATAAATAAATGCGTGTGTGTGTGTTGAACAGCAGATGATGAGGGCCTTGCCTTATTCTGATTGATCTAATAGCTTGTGATGCATTTCAAGAGCCTGCTAATTGCCATAATAACTCTTATAGGAAAAGAATGTTGCACATGTTTTTTACATGAACAGAATTCATATGTGTTCTTAGTAAATACCTGTAAATGTTTATTCAACAGATTCTGCAGTTGAAGTGCTCACAAGTACAACTGAAACGCCATTGAACTCAAAATGGCAAAAAGCATGTGTCCGTGTTTGTTGTTTTATTTACACATACACACAAACCTTGAATAAATGAACCAGTAACATCCTTGGGCCCCAAGAGACTGTTCTTCATTCTCCTGATATGCCAGGAAGGTGTTTATTATAGTTGAGGGAAGTCCTGGCTCTCATAACCCCAAAGTTATGTCCCTGCTCAGCTTAGAGGTGCCGTTTCTCCTGGAGCAAGCCCCAACTCATTTCCCACATCTCCCCTGAGATCTGGGGCATGCCAGAACACCCACAGCTCTCCCCCACCCAGACCAGGGAATTAGGAGAGAGTCAAAGATGAAGAAGGGAAGGAAAGAAAGATAAATTGGTAAGAAGAAAAAGATAAAAGTTGAGCACCTGGGTGGCTCAGTCGGTTAAGCATCTGATTTCAGCTCAGGTCACGATCTTGTGGTTTGTGAGTTTGAGCCTCGCCTCCAGCTCTGCACTGACAGCTCAGAGCCTGGAGCCTGCTTCAGATTCTGTGTCTCCCTCTCTCTCTGCCCCTATGCCCTGCTTGCTCTCTCTCTCTCTCTCAAAAATAAATAAATAAACAAACAAACAAATAAATAAATAAAACATTTGAAAATTTAAAAAAAAAAAAAGGGAAGAAGAAAAGGGTAAATGTGGCCAATTCTTCCTTTTCCTGATTCCAGCCAGAGAAAGACAGTCTGAGGGTTCTTCAACCTAACTCTCCTTTAAGATCTGTCAAGGAAAAAATGTATTTCATTTAGATATGTGTCTGTGGCTGCATGGTTTGTTTTGTCTAAGGAGAAAAAGAATTGGGGTAGCAATCATAAAGGAAAAAAATTCTTGCTTTTAATTTTTTTTTAAGGAATATAAGAGGGAAATGGAAATACCATAAAAGAGTCCATTCTCCTGAAATAACTAAAATCCTACACGCATGTGTCTGGGTAGCAGAGGAGATGGAGTCACAATGGATGGAGTTATAATCTCTCTGTCTGTCTGTCTCTCTCATTCTCTCTCTCTCTCTCTCTCCCTGCTGTGTAAGGACACAGCCGGAAGAAAGGCATCTGCAAGCGGAAAGAGCGCTTTCACGAGAAACCAAATCAACAGCACCTTGATCTTGGACCTCCCAGCCTTCAGAATGGTAAGAAATAAAGGTCTGTTGTTTAAGCCATCCAGTTTGTGGTATTTTGTTATGGCAACCTGAGCTAACAAAGACAGTGTTTTATGTGAATTCATTCAGCAGAGATTTACTGAGCATGGGCAGGTACTGCTCCAGGGCTGTGGAAGAAAGCACGGGTAAAGTGGATGAGTGAGATTCTACCTTCATGGTGGGACTTTGACTCTAACAGGAAGATTAGCCACAGACAATAAGCAAGTAAACAAACAAGTGCATTTTAATTTTTTTTTAATGTTTATTATTGAGAAACAGAGAGAGACAGAGCATGAGCATGGGAGGGCCAGAGAGAAGGGGAGACACAGAATCCGAAGCAGGCTCCAGGCTGTCAGCACAGAGCCTGACACAGGGCTCGAACTCACAAACTGCGAGATCATGACCTGAGCCGAAGTCGGACGCTTAACCGACTGAGCCATCCAGGTGCCCCACAAACACATACATTTTAGATTAGACGAGCCATGAGGAAACACAACAGGGAATGCAATGCAGAATGATAGGAAGGGCCACTTTAGATCTGGTGGTCAGGGAAGGCTTTCTGGGGAGGGAACATTTGAGCCAAAGGATAAAGAAGAGCCAACTAAGAGAAAACTTGGTGGAATAACATCCCAACTACAGGATCATGGTGTTAGTTTGTGCCTGTGTAAGACCTGACAGTTACCTGTGAGTTAGTGCAGGCAGGGAATGAATAGACTTAAGACAGACTTCAGTACTAATACCCAGAAATTGAAGTAAGAGATACATGGCAAGAAAATTCAGGGGTGCCTAGGTGGCTCAGACAGGTAAGCTTCCAAATCTTGATCTGAACTCAGGTCTTAATCTCTGGGTTGTGAGTCCAAGCCCCACATTCCCCACATTGGTCTCCACACTGGGTGTATAGCCTACTTAAAAAAAATGGTTTCATGGGGCACCTGGATGGCCCAGTAGGTTGAGTGTCCAACTCTTGATTTTGGCTCAGGGCATGATCCCAGGGTCGTGGGATGAAGCCGCAGGTCAGACTCCACACTGAGTGTGGAGCCTGCTTGGGATTCTCTTTCTCTCTCTCTCCCTTTGCCCCCTCCCCTGCTCATACTTTCTCTCTCAAAAAGAAAAGAAAAGAAAAGAAAAGAAAAAGAAAAAGAAAAAGAAAAAGAAAAAGAAAAAGAAAAAGAAAAAGAAAAAGAAAAAAAGGAAAAGAAAAGCATCAGATTTTAAATACCAATGAAAGAACAATGGTCTCAGAATGACCCTCTACTCCACACAAGGCATCCTCTGAATTTTCTTTTTTTAAACATTTTTTAAGTTTATTTATTTATTTTGAGAGAGAGAAAGAGAGAGAGCATGCAAGAGAGAGTAGAGGAGGGGCAGAAAGACAGGGAGGCATGACATTTAGGCCCTTTTCTTAACCTGACCACAGGCTCGTCTGAGCTCCACACTAGCACTCCTAGGATCGACCACACCCCTGCTCATTCCTTCATGCAGGCCACTGGGTTATGGTTTCTCATGCTTCCATTCTGTGACAGTCATGTTTCTAGGCCCTGCAATACAGAAATTGCTGAGAAAGGGCTCCCTATAGTCAAGGAGGGTGGTGACATTACGGTGACAAGCACTGTAAACAGGTAACTGTGGAGGAGGGAAGTGGATGCTAGATGCTAACTTGGGCATGGGCAAATTGCAAAGGGGGAGTCTGGACCAAAGTCCTGCATGGTGGCTGTGGTACTTAAGGGAGATTACACAAGGGACATGGTATCTTACCATGTCTTAAAGATAGATAAAAGTTCGCCAAGCAGACAAGAGGCCGAGGGAAGGCCTAGACAGAGGGCACTTCATGCACAGAGTAAGTCAAGGCCACTGAGAAATATAATATGGAAGTATTTGCAAAACATGAATATGAGCTAGAATGCGACCAAACAAGGACAGGGGCACCTGGGTGGCTCGGTTGGTTAAGCGTTGACTCTTAAGATCTGCTCAGGTCATGAGATCAAGCCCCAAGCTGACTCTGTGCTGATAGCGCAGAACCTGCTTGGGATTCCCTCTCTTCTCCCTCCTCTCTCTCTGCCTCTCCCCATGCGTGTACTCTCTCTCTCTCTCTCTCTCTCTCTCTCTCTCAAAATAAATAGACATTAAAAAAAAAACAACTACAGGACAGTGTTTTTAAACTGTTGGTCTGAAATCAACTTAGTGAGTCCCTGACTATCATTACTTTAAAGTGAAATAGAACATGTGAGAAAACTTGGCTGTGGACATTTTGTCTGTTACTGCATATATAAATATTTGCATGTCCTGGTTTGCAATGTAAACTATTTCTTGCTGGAAATCACCTTTAAATAAGCATTTTAAAACACTGTTCTATGCAGGTTTTACAAGGATATGTAGCAGGGATATGTATTCAAACAGTATTTCTCAAATTTCCCTGAGGATAATACCAGTTCAGAGTCCTTGTTGGAAATACAGGTTTCTGGGCCCCAACCTAGACTCACAGAATCAGAATGTCCAGGGGAAGCCTGGTAGTCTGTATTTTAATGGGCATCCCATATATTTATTATGAGGGAAACTTAGGAACACTGATACTCTGACAGCAGACTAGAAAATAGGTTGAAACGAGAAGACCCCAGAGGTGGAAGACAGCTACTGGTGTCTGAGAGACGGTAAGGCAAGGGAAAAGGAGGAGGTGGTGACTGCTGAGACCTCTAGAAGGTGGGCTGTCAGATGTGGAGGTGTGGGTCTCCAAGGTCTGTCTCTTGGATGCCTGCATAGATAGTCACAATGGGGAAAAAAAGTAGGTTTCAGGGAAAAATAATGAGTAGAGTTTTGGGACATGGTGAATTTGCAGTGAAATCCATAATGAAGTGTAGGCATTAGGACATACAGCACTGGAGCTCAGGATAGGGGTCGAGGGTGAAGATAAGAATTTCTGAGTCACTACCATGTGGGTTAAAACATGAAAAATAAAATTCCCAGGGAAGCAGGTGGGGTCTGCCCAGCCAAAGATGACAGGTGGAGGACTTGCGGCACTCCCTACTCTTGCTCATTGCTTCCATCTCGCATCATTGCCCTCCATGAGAGAGCCCTTCACTCAGTCCCCTTCTCTGCCTAACACAACCTCACAAGCTATCTGTCCAACTCTCACCCCCAGATAGAACTAACCCCAGCACTGAGCTACAGTATCTCGTTTGCTGACAGCACAGAGTCCAATGCAGGGCTTGAACCCACGAACCATGAGATGGTGACCTGAGCTGAGGTTGGACGCTTAACTGACTGAGCCACCCGGGTGCCCCATTTCTGATTAGGGTTAGTGGTGTCCCGTTTTCTTTTTTCTCCTGTTAGAGGTAGAAACATTTCTGGATTTCCAGCATCTAGCACAGAGTAGATGCCTAATAAATGTTTGTGACATCGTGGTGAAGATTTAGAGGTAATGCATCAACTTGAACTTAAAATCTTAGCATTTAAATGGTAAATGAATCTATTCAAACAAGAGCTACCAAGCTATTATAAATTATTGCTGATGATATTTTTTTGACACAGTACCATCTGGTTTTTATCTTCCTATTTCTAGCTCAAGGTTCTCACATTTTATTTTAACAATAGCTATTCAAATGTATCTCTTTATACCATTGCATAGCACAGGAAAGTCATACATTAAAGTCATGGGTGTGAGGTTCATTTCGTCTTAACACCTAAACTATTTTGGGCTAAATCACTCATGTATTCTTTGATCAGAAATGGTGTGTACCTTGTGCAACCCCAAAATTAGTTATTTCATTTAAAAACAACATTTTAGGGGGCGCCTGGGTGGCTCAGTCGGTTGAGTGTCCAGCTTCGGCTCAGGTCATGATCTCACGGTTTGTGGGTTAGAGCCCCGCTTCAGGCTCTGTGCTGACAGCTCAGAGCCCGGAGCCTGCTTCTGATTCTGTGTCTCCCTCTCTCTCTGCCCCTCCCCCATTCATGCTCTGTCTCTCTGTCTTAGAAATAAATAAGCATTAAAAAAAATTTAAAAAAAAAAGAGGAGCTTCACTTCATGCCTTATTCGGTTACCAGTCACATCAAAAGTTCAGAAAAAATAATATAATTTCTTTACCAGTTTTCAAACCAATAATGAGTTGTTTCCCCATCATCTTCTAAATGTGACCAGTTTTTTGAGCATCATTATAAACTCATAGACTTCAACATATTTGATGTTTCCACCTATTACCACTATTATCCCCCCTAATGCTCAAGTAGTCACACCTTTGGCCAATGGGAACCTCTCTAGATTCGTTCTTGAGTTCTTTTGGAGCAAGCCTAGTAGTCTTTGGTAACTTCCTCAACTATGTGACAGGATGCTTCAAGTCTCTCTTGTTCACTTCCTGCCCCAGACCTGAATCAGCCTGGCTCCTTTTAATGGGAGAGGTATTACAAGACCTTTATCAGGGCTCTGGGGATGTTCACTGCCCCTTGGTTGACCTGACCTTGACTCTGAAGTTTTAAATTTCTCAGACATACTAGTTGCTAACAGTGCAGACTCCAGGGGTAGACTGACTGCCTGGGTTTGAATCACAACTCTACCACTTATTAGGTATTCACTGGCCAGTTTATCAACTTCTCCATGCTTCAGCTCCTTCAATTATAAAAGGAGAATAATAACGCTACCTCAAGTCATAAGATCCTGGTGAGATTGAAATGAAGAAATGTATGTAAAATGCCTCGAATAGAGCCTGGCACAGAGGGCTGTGTAAAAGTTGGCCACTAACATTCTTACTACTGGGGGCTCAGTCAGTTAAGCATCTGACTCTCAATTTCAGTTCAGGTCATGATCTCATGGTTCACAGGTTCAAGCCCCGTGATAAGCCCCATGTTGGACTCCACACTGGCAGCACAGAGCCTGCCTGAGATTCTTCCTCTCCCTCTCTCTGCCTCTACCCTGCTTGTGCTTGTGCTCTTTCTCTCTCTCAAAATAAATGAATAAACTTTAAAAAAAATTCTTATTACTCGTTTCTTTGTAGCCTTGTCATTTTGCCTGCCCACACCGTAGGTCATCTGGGATGTAACACAGACTTACGTTTTATTCATATCTAGTGACACAGTGATTTATTAAAGAAAATTATTCTAACATTCCATCTGCAGCATTGGCCCCACTAATGTGTAGCTCTAAGTGATGCAACACTCACACATATTAGAACATTTCCTATAAAGGAATCCAAACTCAACAAAGCTAATGGCATTCATAAAGTTCCCAAGCACCCGTGTACTTCCTGCTTTTTATGCTCCTTTGGAAAGGGGTAAATTGGCAGAGGCCTGGCTGGGAGTGGCCCAACCGTGGAGTTAAGTTCTTATTTTGCACTGGGGGCCTTGCCAAGTCACATTTGTCTGGTCTTTCTTAGTTGAACACAGGGAGCTATCAGAGATGGCATTCCCCAAAGTCCTCCAGCTCCCTTTTTAATCAAACTGGTAGAGCTTCAAGGCATATTGCAGATCACATAAATCTTAACACCGGTCCTGCTCTGGAAGCTCATCCTTATTAAAATCTTGATCCATTTAGCCATTTGCAATACAACTCTTTCTTCAGGCTTGAGAGGTTAAAGGCTTCAGGGCTGCTACCACTGACTGGTCAAATAAAGACAGTGAAAGGGAAGCAGAAGCCCAGGAGGCTGGTTCCTTACATCTCAACAAAGCCTCCTGGGACCTCTCTGAACCTGAAGACGCTACAGAGCCCTAATGTGAACAGTCTCTCAAGTGGTGATGCCATGAGTTCTTTAAGACAAAGACATTTGTTTGCAATTTTACACACTTGCATCACTGACATATAATTGCACTGTGACTGCATCAGCCCTGGCCAGAAATTCCCAGGATGCCCCAAGATCTATCACTGCTTAAACAAAAATTTACTCACTTGCTTTAATTTTTTTTTCCTCTTTTTGTGTCTTATTGCATTGTCAGCATTTTTCAAGTAGCTGCTTGTCAATAAGATGACATGCCATTCATATAACATTTGAAGCACTTTAAAAATAATGATTGTAACACAAATGTTTGTCAACAGGGAAGTTGTAGACAAAAAATGGTAGACTGACATAATGGAAACTATTTGGTCACTAAAAATAATAAAGTGGATCTTTAGGTATCGATACTTAAAGATATCTTTAGGGGTGCGTGTGTGGCTCAGTCGGTTAAGCGTCCGACTTCGGCTCAGGTCATGATCTCACAGTGGGTTCATGCCCCGCATCGGGCTCTGTGCTGACAGCTCAGAGCCTGGAGCCTGCTTTGGATTCTGTGTCTCCCTCTCTCTCTGTTCCTCCCCCGCTCATGCTCTGTCTCTCTCTCTCTCCTTCAAAAATAAATAAAAACATTAAAAAATTTTTAACAAAAAAAGATATCTTTAGGTATTAAGAGAACCAAAAGGAGTTTCAAAACAGTATGTATAGTAGGATCATATTTTAGTAAGATAATAATTCTTATACATCTTGGTATAAAAATCTGAAGAAAGATAGCTCAGGCTGACAATAGGGGCTATTTTCAGGGATGAAATTATAATAGATTTTTCTTATATATTTCTATACTCTTTAGAATTTCTTATGAATAAGTATTACTTTTTCAATCAGAAAAAAATATTTTTAAAAAACCACTGTTATTATAATATGTGCAAAAGAGCAAAAGACTGTATCATTAATTTTATTAATTATATATTAATTTTAATATTATTAGTGAGATTTTTCATGGTAGTTTCTCAGTTGAGTAAGCTTCTGTGAAAATAGCAGTTATTATTACTATAATAACTGGTGTAAAAAATAAACTCAAAATGGATGAAAGACCTAAATGTGAGACAGGAAACCATCAAAACCCTAGAGAAGAAAGCAAGCAACAACCTCTTTGACCTTAGTCACAGCAAGTTCTTGCTCAACACATCTCCGAAGGCAAGAGAATTAAAAGCAAAAATGAACTATTGGAACCTCATCAAGATAAAAAGCCTCTGCACTGCAAAGGAAACAATCAACAAAACTAACAGGCAACCAACAGAATGGGACAGGATATTTGAGAATGACATATTGGATAAAGGGTTAGTATACAAAATCTATAAAGAACTTACCTAACTCAATACCCAAAAAACAAATAATCCAGTGAAGAAATGGGAAGAAAACATGAATAGACACTTTTCCAAAGAAAACATCCAGATACCCAAAAGACACATGAAAAGATGCTCAACATCACTCATCATTAGGGAAATACAAATCAAAACCATACTGAGATATCACCTCACACCAGTCAGAGAGGCTAAAAGTAACAACAGATGCTGGCGAGGATGTGGAGAAAGAGGAACCCTCTTGCACTGCTGGTGGGAATGCAAACTGGTGCAGCCGCTCTGGAAAACAGTATGGAGGTTCCTCAAAAAATTAAAAATAGAGCTACTCTATGACCCATCAATAGAACTACTAGGAATTTATCCAAAGGACACAGGAGTGCTGATGCATAGGAGTACATGTCCCCGAATGTTTATAGCATTGCTTTCAACAATAGCCAAATTATGGATCAACTGATGAATGGATAAACAAGATGTAGTTTGTATATATAATGGAATACTACTTGGCAGTGAGGAAAAATAAAATCATGCCATTTGCTGCAATGTGGATGGAACTGGAAGGTATTAGACTGACTGAAATAAGACAGTCAGAGAAAGACAAATATCATATGTTTTCATTCATATGTGGATCTTGAGAAACTTAACAGAAGACCATGGGGGAAGGGAAGGGGGGAAAATAGTTACAAACAGAAAGGGAGGGAGGCAAACCATAAGAGACTCTTAAACACAGAGAAAAATCTGAAGGTTGATAGGGAGGTGGGGGAGAGGGGAAAATGGGTGATGAGCATTGAGGAGGGCATTTGTTGGGATGAGCACTGGGTATTGTATGTAAGCAACAAACCACGGAAATCAGCCGCATAAACCAAGAGCACACTTTACACACTGTATGTTAGCCAATTTGACAATAAATTATATTTAAAAAGATTACTATAATAACTGGTATAGGAAAAAAAACAGTATAACTAACCCTCACTGAATCCAAAACAATTTAGTATAGGGTTTTTTGGATTGTTTTGTTTTTTTTTATGTTTACCAGCTTATGAAAGGATGTGATAACTACGAATCAACAGCAAGATGAAGAGATACATAGGGTGAGGACCAAGGAAAAGAATACACTGCCCTCTCCATACCTCTAAACCACAGTACTGCAACCAGCTACTCTGATGCCTAACTCAGTTGAGCCCCCAACTGAGGGCTCAGAATGGCTCAGTTCTCAGAATGGTCATAAAGAATAGAGGCTTACAGGGGTGCCTGGGTGACTCAGTTGGTTAAGCAATGGACTCTTAATTTAGCTCAGATCATGATCTCACAGTAGTGAGCTCAAGCCCCATGTCCTGCTCTGGGATGAGTGTGGAGCCTGCTTGGGATTCTCTCTCTCCCTCTCTCTCTGCCCCTCCCCCACTTGCACTCTCTCTCTCTCTCTCTCTCTCTAAATAAATAAACGTTAAAAAAAAAAGCAAGAATAGAGGCTGACACCATTTGTCAAGCAAACACTCTATTTTATTGGAAGTCCACATATACACATACATTGCACTTTACAAAAAAAGCATCTATCTGGATCTCTTGCTTCCCTCTAATTCAATATAGGAGGGTTCTAAGGGAAATAAGAGGACAATGTCCCCCTTCCAAATGCTGGGGCTGCCCTGTGCATCCCCAGGCCCCTGGCCCCATGCACAAGAGGTGGGGTTAGTGGAAACCCCTCTGGCAGCCAGCATGGGGCACCCAGAGCCTATCCAGAGCCCTCATCACCACCCCAGGAGAGGCCTCTGCCAGGACCATGAACACACTGAAGCACAGCCTGAGCCCTAGTTGGACACAGAGACAGGCACCTGCCTCAGGAGGAGGAGACAGGGTACCCGGGTGGTTGTGGTCAGCCTCACTCAGGGTCAGGGTCAGGGTCAGGGTCAGGGTCAGTGACAGTCTGGGCTTCAGTCCCAGCTCCTCCTCCTCCAGGCAGCGCTATGGAGGCCAGGCCTTGAAGAAGTTAGGAATGTAGCTAATGGTGAGGCCAGCCACCAGCATCCCCTGCAGGAGGCCAACGAAGACATAACTCAATTGGTGCTTATGGTCAGACACACGGCTGTAGCCAACATAGGGTGCAAAGGCCACAAGGAAGAACTGCACTGTGGGCCCCAGAAGCTGTGTTCACTTGGGGCAGAGCCATGCCTGCCTGCGCATAGAGCACCACAAACATCCCAAAGGAGGAGTGTCCGGAGTAGAAAGACATTCTGGACTCGGTGATGTTACTAGGCTTTCCCTGCACATCTTCTCCACATGCAGGTAGACAGAGCAGTTGAAGTGGCTCAAGTCAGGGTCACACTTAGCCAGGAAGTTGGGCCACAGATGGCCTATCGTGACCTTGGCCAGGTCTGCCAGTGACTGACTCATTGCAGCCCTGAACAGGAACTTTCTCAGCACCTTATAGAAGCCAGCCACTCTGTTGTTGAAGTTGGAATGGGAATAGAGGCAGTCTGTGTGCACCAGGCAGGCCTCCTTGGTTGAGACAAGGATGATGGTGGCTGTGATGGTGACCTCTGGCCATGAACTCATGGGTGATGGTGTCTGGACAGTAGGGGTACTGGATGGAGTCTTCTCTGCAGTAGAGGCCGTGCTTATATGGGGCGTTCACAAGAGTCAGGATGGCAAAAGGCAAAGAGGCCCATTCCATGCCACCTCCATGACCCCCGATGCCAGTCCCAGTGCATCCCATAGCACTCTGACCGGCCACAGGGTCACATGGCTACTGAGCCAGTAGTATATGCTTTCTACATATTTAAAACCAAATGGAATTTAAAACTCTGGTATCTGTAAAACAATGAACAAACCATACTTATTCATTAAACATGTATTTCCGTTAGAAGTATGTGCCAGGCAATGTGTTAGGTGTGTAAGAACTAGGTATACAGTGGGAGAAAAGATAAACTTGCTTCAGAAGATGGCAGAAGAGGAAGATCCTGAGCCACCTCCTCCTACAGACACACCAAGGCTACAACTTTATACAGAACACCTTGCTCCGAGAAAACACCTGAAGACAATTAAAAAAACAGTGGTGCTGGTAGGCACCGCTTTTCTTGCCCTCCTTCAGCCTTCCTGGCCAGACACTGGTAGGCACCAATTATGACACTCTCCATCACCTTGTTAGCACCACTGGCCCTGCCCTGGCATTCCCCTGTGGAAGCATCCTGCCCAACATGCCCACTGTAGGTGCCCCTCCAAAGAGGCTCCCATCCTGCCACACCCAACAGGCAGCCTTGGCCAGGACCAGTACCCCTCAAAGGTGACACCTGCCCCAGAGAGGAAGAGCAACAGTAATGGCCTGGCCTCGTGGTCAGACCATACCATGGGCTAACACCACCTACTCTCATGCCTGCAGCAGCCATAACTGGGCCTCTAAGCCGTCCAGGCCGGGGCCAGCCCTGCCCACCAGTGTGCCTGCAGCAATCAGCCCAACCACAACAGGAGGGCTCATGCAGCCCATATAGGAAACACTCCTGGAATGCTTCATTCTGGTGACTGGGAGGATTGGGCTTCTGGGCCCCACCAGACTCCTATGTAAGGCCACCACCTTCGAGACCAAGAAACATAGCCAACCTACCTAGTACATAGGTATCAACAGTACAAGTCAGACAAAATAAGGAGACAGAAGAATATGTTCCAAATGAAAAAAAAAGAAGACCGAAAAAAAAGAAGACCAGAAAAAAAAGAAGACCAAAAAAAAAGAAGACCATGGAAAACAAAACAAAACAAAAAAAACCCCACAAACAACAACAATGACAAAAACCTAAATGAAACGAGTTCAAAGTAATGGTCATAAAAATGTTCACTAAACTTGGGAGAATAGATGAATTCAGTGAGATATTCAAGAAGAGATAGAAAATATAAAAAAATAACCAATCAGAGCTGAAGAATACAATAACTGAAATGAAAAATATACTAGAATCCACAGCAGATTAGAAGGATGCAGAAAAACAGATCAGTGATATAAAAGTCTATGTAATGGAAATCATCCAAGCTGAACAGCACAAAGAGAAAAGAATTTTTATTATGTTTTAACATTTTAATTTATTTTTGAGAGACAGAGCACGAGTGGGGGAGGGACAGAGAGACAGGGAGACAGGGAGACACAGAATCCGAAGCAGGCTCCAGGCTCTGAGCTGTCAGCACCAAGCCCTCCGAGGGGCTCGAACTCACAAATCGCAAGATCATGACCTGAGACGAAGTTGGAAGCTTTAACCAACTGAGCCACCCAGGTGCCCTTAGAGAAAAGAATTTTTTAAAAAATGAGGATAGGTTAAGGGACCTCTGGTACAACATCAAGTGTATTACCATTCTCATTTTAGGAAGTACAGAGAGCCCTACACAATCATGAACCCAAAAAGACCCACACCAAGACACCTAATAATTAAAATATCAAAAATTATAATGAGAGAATCTTAAAAGCAGCAAGAAAATGTAAATAGTTACATACAAAGAAGCATCCATAAGGCTATCTACTGATTTTCAGCAGAAATTTTGCAGGCCAGAGGGAGTGTCATGATATATTCAAAGTGCTACAAACCCACAACCAAAAATACCCTACCCAGCAAATTTTTCATTCAGGATTGAAGGAAAGACAAAGTGTGTCCCAGACAAATAAAAGTTAAAGAAGTTTAATCCCACTAAACCGGCCTTATAAAAAATGCTAAAGGGACTTCTTTAAGCAGAAAAGGAAAGGAAGTAAGAAAATTATGAAAGAAAAAAATCCACTGGTAAAAGCAAACATATAGTGAAGGCAGTAGATTAACCACTTATAAAGTTAATATGAGGGTTAAAAAACAAAAGCAGTAAAACCAACTGTATCTATAATAATTAGTCAAGGGATACACAAAATGAAAAGATATAAAATATGATATGTATATGTAAAATTATAGTGCTTTTAGAATGTGTCTGAACTTACATGACCATCAACTTAAAATAGACTGCTATATAATAGGACATTACAAATAAACCTCATGGTAACCACAAAACAAAAACCTATAATAGATCCACAAAAAGTAAAGAAAAAGGAATCCAAGCATAACACTAAAGAAAGTCATCAAATCACACACATACAAAATACAAAAATAAACACAACATACAAAAATAAAGCGAAAAGGATTAAAGACCTAAAGACCTTTATACCTAAAGGTATAAACTTAGACCTTATATAAAGATACAAGACCTGAAACCATGGAACTCCTAAAAGAAAACATAGGCAGTAAACATTCTTGAACATTGGTCTTACCATTGTTTTTTTGGATCTGTCTTCTCATGCAAGGGCAACAAAAGCAAAAATAAACTGCTGGGACTACATCAAACTAAAAAGTTTTGCAAGTGAAGAAAACCATCCACAAAATGAAAAGACTACCTACTAAACAGGAAAAAATATTTGCAAATGACACATCTAATAAAGCACTAATATCCAAAATATATTAGGAACTCATACAACTCAACATCCCGCAAAAAACCAATCTGATTAAAAAAAATGTAGAGGATCTGAATAGACATTTTTCCAGAAAAGAAACACAGATGGCAAACAGACACATTGAAAAGATGCTCAACATCACTAATCATCAGGGAAATGTAAATTAAAACCACAATAAGATATTACCTCATACCAATCAGAACGGCTAGTGTCAAAAAGAGAAGAAATAACAAGTGTTGGTGAGTATGTGGAGAAAATGGAACCCTCATGCACTGTTGGTGGGAATGGAAATTGGTACAGCCATTATGAAAACAGTAATGGAGGTTATTCAAAAAATTAAAAATAGAAATACCATATGATCTATCAATTCTACTTCTGGATATTTCCCAGGTGAAAATGGAAACACTAACTTGAAAAAATATATGCACTTGATGTTTACTACAGCATTATTTACAATAGCTAAGATATGGAAGCTACCTAAGTCTCCATCAATAGAAAATGGATACAGACCAGGTGGTACATATATACAATGGAACATTACTCAGCCATATAAAAGAATGAGGTCTTATCATTTATGACAACGTGGATGGAGCCAGAGGGTATTATACTAGGTGAAATAAGTCAGACAGAGAAAGACAAATATCATATGATTTCATTTACACTTGGAACCTAAAACAAAACAAAACAAAAACAAACTCATAAATACAGAGAACAAACTGGTGTTTGCCAAGGGGATGGTGAAATGGGTGGAATAGATGAAAGGCATTCAGAGGTACAACTTTGCAGTTATAAAGGAGATAAGTCACAGGTATGTCAAGTACAGCACAGAGAATATAGTTAATAATGCTATAGTAATGTTTTATGATGATAGACTGTAACTACATTAATCATGATGAGCATCTCTTGATATATATGTCAGATCATTGTGTTATACACATAAAACTACTATAATATTATCTGTCAACTATACTTCAATAAATAAAAACAAACTCAGTTTCATACCATATTATGGCATGAACCAGCCCTGTGCATATCCTAAAGCATTATCAGAAATAAACTAGAATTACTGCATGTGAATAAATAATAAGCAAATAAGTTAACTGTACTTCTACTCAAATTTTTATTACTAAGTGAATTTTTCCTTTCAATAAGGGCTAAGCGACTAACATGCATTATCTCATCAGCATATTCAAATTTCACAAAATCATCACTCACTGTGATATATAGTTTGATACTTATAAATAAAATATAAAATAAGAAGAACAGAAATAGACGAGAAGGCTTATCTTCTTTCCTGTTAGTGTTTCAGTCATAGATGTGACCTCTGGATACTAAGGACATTTTTTAAAAGTCTCTGGTCTTATTTTGAATTACAAAATTAACAAATCAATTTTAAAAAATCATTAACACCAACTTCCTTAAAAATGAGATATTTTAGGGACACCTAGGTAGCTCAGTCAGTTAAGCATCCGACTTTGGCTCAGGTCATGATCTCAGTGTTTGTGGGTTTAAGCACCACATCAGGCTCTGTGCTGACAGTTTGGAGCCTGGTGCCTACTTGAGATTCTGTGTCTCCCTCTTTCTCTGCCCCTCCCCTGCTTGTGCTCTGTCTCTCCCTCTCTTAAACATACATAAAAAAAAAATTGGGGGGTGGGGGGCGCCTGGGTGGCTCAGTCCGTTAAGCGTCTGACTTCAGCTCAGGTCACGATCTCGCGGTCCGTGAGTTCGAGCCCCGCATGGGGCTCTGGGCTGATGGCTCAGAGCCTGGAGCCTGTTTCCGATTCTGTGTCTCCCTCTCTCTCTGCCCCTCCCCCGTTCATGCTCTGTCTCTCTCTGTCTCAAAAATAAATAAAACGTTAAAAAAATTAAAAAAAAAATTTTTTTTAATGAGATGTTCTTATTTCATAACCTACGGTTCCAGGGGCACCTGGGTGGCTCAGTCGGTTGGGTGGCTGACTACAGCTCAGGTCATGATCTTGCCAGCTGTGAGCTCGAGCCCTGCGAAAGGCTCTGTGCTGACAGCTCAGAGCCTGGAGCCTGCTTCCAATTCTGTGTCTCCCTCTGTCTGTCTCTCTCTCTCTCTCAAAAATAATAAACATTAAAAAAAAAATTTAAACATAACCTATGGCTCCAATCATGTCCACATTCTTCAGTCCTTCCTTTTGAACAGGTGACAATTTAGGGGACAAGGGAAGGGAGCATGAACGTGAAATAGAACTGAATTTAATATTTGCAGAATTGGACTTCCTTGCAGATGCTCATCTGCTGTTACTCTAGGCCAAGGTTCAGAGGACTTTTGCTATAAAGGGCCCAGACAGTAAATGTTTTGGGCTTTGTGGGCCAGGCGGTCTCTGTCCTGATGGGGTTCAGGACACAATGCTCTAAAATATGGCGCCTTGGCCTATTAAGTATCTTAAGCTGAAGACATAATTTAAAAAATGGCAAAAGCAGGAAGGTCCCTCAGATCTCCCCCCACTTGTATTTCTTTCATGAAAGAGTCATAAAATTTATTTCCAGGAGGAAAGAAGACATTCTTATCACCAGCAGCAGGGAATGTAGGACCAAGAAGCCTGTATACATAAACCTTGTTAAACTCTTACCTTCCTAGTTACTTCTTCCCCCTTTACCACCTCTAGCCAAGCATCTCTGTCTCCCCAATTCCTCACAAATTTACTGGGTTTTTGTCTCAAAGTTGTAAAGTCTTCCTACTCTGGTCACGCGGGTCTTCATTCTCATGTGAAATCTTCCATGTAAAGATTCGATAAAGCCTGTATGATTTTCTCCTGTTAATCTATTAATCCTAACAAACATCAGTTTAATTTGCAGACCTAATCAGGGACCCTAAGAAGGTCAAAGAAAACTTCTTCCTTCCCTACCATCAAAATGGCTTAACCCTGCTCTTGTAGCACAGAAGCAGCCATCGTCTATACATAAACAAATGGCCATGACTATTTTTCAATAAAATGTTTTTTATTGACACTAAAAATTTAATGTTATATAATTTTCACATGTCATGAAATCCTCTTCTTCTTCTTCTTCTTTTTTTTTTTTTTCAATCCTTTAAAAATGTAAAATCCATTCTTCGCTGGCAGGCCTTATAAAGATCAGGCGGTAGGCAGATGACCATGGCCATAAGTTGGCGGCCTCTGCTCTAGGCCAGCACTTGATACTTAGAATCTGTTGCTTCTCTGGAGTCCTGGAATTGAGGGCTAGGGAATAGTGGAAGGAATCCAAGATATTTGGAAACAAAACATCATGGTGTTACTTTTCTAAAAACAAATGTAAGGGGTACCTGGGTGGCTTGGTTGGTTGAGCAACCAACTTTTTTTTTTTTTTTTTGCAAGCGTCTCTCTTTTTTTAATGTTCCTGAATTTTATTTTATTTTATTGTTTATTTAGAGATAGCTTCTTAGCCTTTTGGCTAAGATCAAGTGTATTTATTTATTCTGACTGGGGCGGGGGGTGGTGGGGGAGGGACAGAGAATCCCAAGCAGGCTCCTTGCTGTTAGCAAAGAGCCTGACATGGGCTCTATCTCAGGAACCATGAGATCATGACTTGAGTCGAAATCGAGAGTTGGACGCTTAACCAGCTGAGCCCCAGGTGCCCCTTAAGCATCTGACTCTTGATTTTAGTTCAGGTCATGATCCCAGGGTCATGGGATTGAGCCCAGCATTGGGCTCCTTGCTGAGTATGGCAACTGCTTGCAATTCTCTCTCCCTCTCTCTCTCTCTCTCTCTCTCTCTCTGTCTCTGTCTCCCTCTCACCTGCTCTCACTCCTGATCTCTCTCCTTCAAAAAACAAATAAAATTTAAGCAGCTTCATTAATACAAAAGGTTACTATCATAACATCTGTTTTTAAACCAAGTTTAGAAAGCATTTAAAGAAATAATGAGTTTTTAAAAGGCAGCTCTAGGGGCATCTGGGTGGCTTAGTTGGTTAAGCATGGGACCCTCGATCTCTGCTCAGGTCAAGATGTCACAGTTTTGTGAGTTCAAGCTCTGAGTCAGGCTCTATGCTGACCTCGAGGTGCCTCCTTGGGATTCTCTCCCTCTCTCCCCGGCTTGTGCTGTTTCTGTCCCTCTCAAAGTAAATAAATAAACTTAAAATAATAATAACAATAAAATAAAAGTCAGTTCTGAATGAAAGAGCTGTTCATTCTTCCCCATTTTTCTTGCTGGACATGGGGGAATAGTCATTAAAAAATAAAAACAAAAACAAAACTTTTCCTAATTAATAGGTAAGAAATTCCATATCCTTGTTGTTTTCATTTAGTTTTCTTAATTACTACTCATATGGAATTTTTTCCTACTCATAAGCCATTTATATTTCTCTTTTTGTTAATTGCTCATTGCCTTTTGCCCATTTTTCTATTAAAATATGTTTTTTTTCTAATTTATTGTGAGTTCTTCATGTTGCCATTAACCTTTTATCTCTATAAGTGACAAGCATTTCCCTATTCTCCCTTGCTCTTTTATTTTGTGTAGGATGTTTATGATAGTTCATCTTATTATAGTCAAAAGCAATCTTTCCTTTTACATTTTCTTTTTTAAGTTTTTTTAATACTTATTTATTTTTCAGAGAGAGACAGAGAGGCAGAGTGCAAGCGGAGAGGGACAGAGAGAAAGGGAGACACAGAATCCAAAGCAGGTGCCAGGCTCTGAGCTGTCAGCACAAAGCTAGATGCGGGGCTCGAACTCACAAACCATGAGATCATGACCTGAGCCGAAGTCAGATGTTCAAATGACTGAGTCACCCAGGCGCCCCACATTTTCTCTTTTTTATGTTTAAAATGAACTTCCCCATTTCAAGATCACATAAATATTCAATTATATTTTCTTCTATTTGGGGAACTGCATTCTTTAATGTTAAGCTGCTAGGATTTGGAATTTAGCTTGGTGTATATGCTGGGGAGCTACAGTAATATTTTCCCAGATAGCTCACCTATTTTCCTCTCAGGATTGCCCCACTTGGGAGAGGGCTCACATTCCTCTCAATTCCTAATTGTTCCCTTTGCCCCTCATCCCCTATGGTTCTTCTTTCTTTCTCAAAGCATAATTCTCTGTGTAATCCCCTCTATTGTACCACACTGTAAGCTCCTTGAAAGCTGGCACTGAGTTTTATTCATCTTTGTATCCACCAGAGCCCTCATCCAGGGCCTCACATTTGTGGAAAGAAAGAAAGAGTGATGGCAGCTCTGAGCCCTCCCCCCATGCCTCTGCTCCTTCTCCCAGAGGGAGGGCAGATCAAACCTCACAGCGAGGAAGGGACCGCCTGCCCCCATGCATCTGGGGGATTTGCGGTAGCCACGAGTCCAAGGCAGCTCTTATTTAAACACAGCTGGTATTTATAGAAAGAGGTCATGTACTCCAGGCTGAACAGATACTGAAGTGAAGAGAGATGTCAGTCAGGCTCTGGGTAGACAAAGGGTACTCTGGGCATCTACAGCCCTCATGTCTGTATCAGGAATGTCCATGCCACTCCCTGGACAAACACAGATCCCAAGGCAGGATTCCTCCCCCTGACCAATTATGATCACAAAACCAGAGATTGTGAGATACTTCTGAGTGACTCAGGAAAGGCTACATGGGGTGCACCCAATTCGGAACAACCTCATCATGACTTCTGCTACCTTAGAGCTTGGGTTTTAACTATAAGTCCTACTTTTCTTATCATGTTAAATTCAGTTACATATGTATGTATGCATATATATATGCATACATACATACAGAGTTTTGGGGAAGTGTGAGTAAGCATTTAAAAATATTGGCCTATTTCTGTTGTATTCTCCAAATTCCAAGCTGTTGAGCACTTAGTAACTTGAGTGCCTATTTCCTGCCACAGTGGAGAGGGAGCAGGGTAGAGGATGAACCTGGAATTCTACTGGTGTGTGTGTGTGTGTGTGTGTGTGAGAGAGAGAGAGAGAGAGAGAGAGAGAGAGAGAGAGAGGGAGAGAGAGAGAGAGAGATTGAGAACCAAAATTTATTGGTGGCAGAGAGTCTCTTGCTAGCTATGGGTGGGCGGTGGTGTTTTTTGTTGTTGTTATTGTTTTGTTTTTACTATATTTTGAAATTTATTTATTTATTTTGAAAGAGAGAGGGGGAGAAGGGGCAGAGAGAGAGGAAAGAGAGAATCACAAGCAAGCTCTGTGCTGTCAGTGCAGAGCCCAATGTGGGACTTGAACTCATGAACCGTGAAATCACGACCTGAGCTGAAATCAGGAGTTGGATGCTTAACCAACTGAGCCACCGAGGCGCCCCTATTTTTACTGTACTTTGAGTACAGGGGTCAGGGAGAGCAGCTCCCGGGGCGGATGGTGATTGGGGAAGCTAAGCTAATATAAGTGGATTTGGAAATAAAAACCATTAGGCCTTGTCTCTACCCTTACCTATCTCTCATGTCTTATTACTCTGATCCCCAAAAGAAAGAAATAACGGACCAACTTCTAAAACCAGAATTGCAGAAAATACTAAGAATAGAGGATCTACAGGGACAGTTACACTCCCCAGAGAATAGCTCCAGGAGCTCTCTGTTAAATATGTTCTTAAGAAAATGGCAAAGACAAGGTCAAGGCCAGAAGCTTTTTCAAAAGTGACAACAGGCTCTGCTCCAAGTACCATTTCTGAATCATGAGAAGTGAAGTTGCTTAAAGTCTACAGGTTGAACTATTATTTTTAAGTATTCCCACTATATGAAATGTTTCAGCCATAATTCCTTTTTTTATATACATATTTATTTATTTATTTATTTATTTATTTATTTATTTATTTATTTTAATTTACATCTGAGTTAGCATATAGTGCAACAATGATTTCAGGAGGAGATTCCTTTAATGTCCCTTACCCATTTAGCTCATCCCCCCTCCCAAAATCCCTCCAGCAACCCTCTGTTGGTTCTCTATATTTAAGAGTCTCTTATGTTTTGTCCCCCTCCCTGTTTTTATATTTTTTTCCAGCCATAATTCTTAAAACATCGATAAACTATAATCTCCTAGAATCTTGAAATTAAAAAAAAAAAAGCTATATACAAAAGAGTGCTAAATTCCTTTTAAAATGTAGTAAATATCCATGGGGCACCTGAGTGGCTCAGTCATTTAAGCATCTGACTTCAGCTCAGGTCATAATCTCACGGTTTGTAAGTTGGAGTCCCGTGTCAGGCTCTGGGCTGACAGCTCAGAGCCTGGAGCCTGCTTCAGATTCTGTGTCTCCCTCTCTTTCTGCCCCTCCCCTGCTCAAACTCTGTCAATGTCTCTCTCAAAAATAAATAAACATTAAAAAAATAAATAAAATGCAGTAAACGTCCAACATCACAAGCCATAATGCAAAGTTTACCAAGTGGATACTGCCATGGGAGAAAGTCCCGGAACAGCTTGGGCCCTTCAATAATAGATGCAAAGTTAGGGAAGTGTCAACACTGACAATAAATTGCTCAGGGCAACTCAAGCCCAGCTTCTACTCCACTGCTCGCTTCTGGTACTGCCCATTCCTCACATTTCTCCCAGGCTACAGAACCAACACATGCCGTATCAAGTAGCTAGGTGGGCCCTGAATAGACAATACACAGCTCAGCTTCAATGAGAATGTTTGACCCTGGAATTTTTTATTACAGATATTCACCAACCATTCTGATGAAACACGTTTTAGAAAAGGAAGAGCTTGAGCAGGATGAATATTTTGCTGGAGCAAGAGGGTCTTACTGTGTAGGCCCCACATTAGGAGTTCGTTGGGAGAAAAGCAACACCCAAGAAGTGATTCAGAGCATATGTGGCCTGGGCGCCTGGCAGGACACAGGATCTTCAGAGTAAATATCCTCTAAACATTTGAAAATGAGAATTACTCAGTCAAGGAAAGAGGAGACTGAAGGAATGCTCAAATAAAACCTCAGACCTGGGGAAGGATACTATTTATTCCCTGGTGGGGGTGGGGGGGGGGGACTGTTTGCCTCTTCACTGAAGAGTGAGACATTCAGCTTACACCCATAAGCAGTAACAGAAAACTTTGGGTAAAGAAGGGATGTTAAATAGTGGAACAAATTATCAAAACAATAATCTGGAATCTCAGTTTCAGAGGGTCTCTCTCATAGTAAGTACAATTATAGAGGTGCCTGGCTGGCTCAATCAGTTGAGCATGCAACTCTTGGTCTCGGGGCTGTGAGTTTGAGCCCCATTTTGGGTGTAGAGATTAAAAAAAAAATCAAGAAAGAAAGAAAGAAAGAAAGAAAGAAAGAAAGAAAGAAAGAAAGAAAGAAAGAAAGAAAGAGAGGGAGAGAGGGAGGGAGGGAGGGAGGGAGGGAGGGAGGGAGGGAGGGAGGGAGGAAGGAAGGAAGGAAGGAAGGAAGGAAGGAAGGAAGGAAGGAAGGAAGGGCAAACAATTGTGGCTATAAATGAAGCAGAAGGGTAGACCAGATGACTCCTTAGCATTCCTTCCCACCCTCCATTTTCTTATGATAGGTATTTACCCAAGGTTACAATAATATCAAAAGAAGCAAAACAATCAGGAATGCCTTGTGACCTATCAGAGCCAATAAAGGATAGGAAAAAATTCTTGCTGATGAAGAAAACAAATGTTCCCAAACAGCATTTCCTGATTACTTATCAATAATGCAGACCAATGTCAATCTATCTTAAGAGACATATACATCCATTTGGATCCTTTTTTATTTGCCTCATTCTTTAAATAAATGCCAAATGTGTTCACAATAAAATCAAGAGCCAACCTCAAAGCAGGAAAAATACATATTATTCAAAGTATATATATACATATATATATATGTATATATATATATATGTATATATGTATATATATGTATATACATATATATATACACATTATGTTTCTCTTTTCTCTTTACTTGCTTGCCTGCAAACCTTGGAAAATTTGCTAGTTGCAAAGTTGCTTTTTATTTTCCCCTAATTTTTCAGAGAATATTGAAGTATTTGTGTGAAAGAAACCACTTCACTTTATCCTTTCAAGATTTTAAATCAGAAAATAAGTACAGAGATGTGGGAAAGCATTTTTTGACAGCATCCTCATACCGCACACTCAAATAGACAGTGGAAGTAACAGAAACAAATATCCAGAGCAACTATGGAAAACAGATCTCACGGCACAGTCCTTATTGTGGGTCACTTCCTTTTGTGACACCCCATTCAGTCTCAGGCAGAAATAAGTGTTTTCCACTCTTGTTCCCATAATTTCACTTTGAGTGCATGTCCAGGTAGGGAGTGGGGAGGGGGAGGATTGTCCCCCCCCCCCAATCCAGGACCACTCTAGTAGCTTTCCCTTCACAGCCACCTCCCTCCCTCTGCTGGATGTCAGACACTACCCACAAGGACCCACACAAGAGGGTGTCTGGGGCTGTTCAAGAGGTAAGAGTCCCCGCTGGGTAGTTTGGGTGGGGTTCAAAAAAATTAAAGCCCAATTGTAGGGCCAGGTGGGTGGTAAGAGTTTAATAAATGCTAACACCCACCCCACCCTTCCTTCTTCCAGACACATTGAACAGAAATATGCACTAAAATCCCCTTGAAAAATATTCTGTACGCCACGGCCATTCATCTTCCCGACTGCTGCCTGCCTTTTGTCTTGGTGACTGGCTTAGACCCTGCAGTATGACTCAGCGTGAAGTCTGGCTTTGTGGGCAGGCTCAGCTCTAAAAACTGCTTTAACTACCAGAGGCAGCTGATTGCAATGGGCCTCTGGGGACCCTGCTCCAAGGGTCAAAAGAAAGTGAACACTGGAGCCATATCTTCCAATTCAGTGCTACTGAAATCAAGAAAAAGCATACCTAGCCCTGGAAAGAGCTCAGGCGCCAGTCCCAAGAGGCTGCTGGGTAAGCTTGCTTAGGACTCCACCAGGCCCATCCTGCTAGCTTCCAACTGGGCTGTCATGATGATGATGGTAACAACAGATCTAGTAACAAAGGCAGTACTGACTGAACGCTTATTATTTGCTAAACCCTTGGCATAGGGTGCCTCGTTTACCACCCCCCATAGCAACCCTGGAAGATGGAGAGTGAAATTCTCATTTAGAAGAAAGTCAAGGTCATAGAGCCTAAAGTCAAGCAGTGATTAAGCAGGATTTGAGCTCAGACCTGGAAGGTTAGGAGTCCAGACACCTAACCACTTCAACACCACTGGCTTTAGAAAAGCTGTGCTATCCACACCAGTATGGCTCTAAATCTAAGCACACAGGGGAAAGGATAGGAAGCAAGCCCCCCCCCCCCTGCAAATTGACCTGTGAGCTTTTTATAGAGTAGCATCTCCCCAGGCACTGTCCCTCCAGCAAACTTGGAGCCAGGCTGCCTAGGTTATGTCTGCAGCAGCCTTCAGAGGCTCTTCTGGAACCTGACCCCACAGTTCACTGTATCCATGCTGCCGCTGGCTCCGGGCCCAGCCTTGCAGCTCGTGCTGTCTTGTGAAAACAGATTTCCAAATGGATAAACCCTGGAGGCTCAGGGATAGGCCTGCATTTCCACAACAGAGTAAATATGGGTTGAAGAAGCAAGGATAATTATAACAGATAATCCCCAACTCTCATTTAACCATGAATCAAAGTTCTCCTCTGCTAGAGAAGTCATCAGAGCTGTTCATGACTCCGGCTTCCTTGTTTGATTTCTTCTGCCAACACATAACTAGAGTTTATGGAGGAATAAAATACCTAAAAGCAAAAAAGGGGAAATGGGAAGAGTCTGACACTTACAAAGATGGTTTCTGGAAAACAAACTGTAGAATGAAAAACTATGGCCAGAACAATGTGGGCATCCGGGTGTTCAGTGGATGGTCCCTAGATAACAGGCCTGGGCACACCAGGATTCCAGGACCCGGGGGAAACCTCAAGGCTAGCATGAAGAAGAGGAAGACGGTGTCCTGACAGAAAGAGAAAGGCTCTGTCCTGTGCTGTCACTAGAAAAGTAAAAAGGTCCACCAGCAAGAGGGCTCTCTGCTTCTTTTAGGAGGAGGGGAAGCAGCTTGGGCCAACCCTGGGATGGGGAAGGTACATTCTCTTCTCTGTCGGAGGAGCACTGCTGACCTATAGAAGATGGCCCTCCAGAGCTCCAGTACCATGGTTTCTATAGTCTGGAGACACTATGGAATTGAACCCAAGCCCCATTGAAACTCACTGACCACAGAGAAGGAGCTCAGGTGAGGTTATGGTGACCTTCCCCTCTCATTAGCATCCCTGACTATGCAGACCTCCCTCGGGAAGCTTCTGTCAGTCTGCCTACAGTGGGGAGAGGAGACAGGGGGCAGTGGCAGCGGCTCTGTGGGGAGAAGTTGCTACAGTGGCCATAGGTTGGACAACATTATGGGTTTCCCCCCAGTAGATGACTTCTCACCCCAACCTGTAGAACCCAAGGGCTCCAATGTAGGTAAACTGGCTCATCAGCCTGCTTTCATCACCCATACTGCCCCCCAGCCCATCGGGAGCTGTAGGAACACTTACTACCCTCATAGGAAGGGGAGGGAGGAAGACCTCCAGTCCAAAGTGGTTGGGGACCATGACTGACCAGCCGAGGATCAGATGGCCAAGAAGCCTCCTGCCTAACTCTAGTGCCAAATGTAGGAACTTCTCTGCCCCTGGAAATGGTCTTGGCCACCCCTACTTGGCACAAACCAGAAAATCAAGTCCTTCTGGCCTCTAGGGAACTAAGCCAGGTAGTGAAAGAAACACTTCTTTTTTTTTTTAATTTTTTTTTTCAACGTTTTTTAATTTATTTTTGGGACAGAGAGAGACAGAGCATGAACGGGGGAGGAGCAGAGAGAGAGGGAGACACAGAATCGGAAACAGGCTCCAGGCTCCAGGCTCCGAGCCATCAGCCCAGAGCCCGACGTGGGGCTCGAACTCACGGACCGCGAGATCCTGACCTGGCTGAAGTCGGACGCTTAACCGACTGCGCCACCCAGGCGCCCCGAAAGAAACACTTCTATGCTCAGGCTATTGGCTCCTGAAATGGCCTCACAAACTTGCTCAGGAAAACTCTATTTTATTTAAAATTTGATTTTATTTGTTCTTGTTGGAAGTTTTTCTTTTAAAATTCCAAATAAAATAAATAAATAAAATAGACAGGAGCACCTGGGTGGCTCAGTAGGTTAAGGATCCGGCTCTTAATTTCAGCTCAGGTCAAAATCTCGCAGTTCGTGGAATCGAGCCCTACATTGGGCTCTGCACTGACAGCATGGAGCCTACTTGGGATTCTCTCTCTCTTTCTTTCTCTCTGACCCTCCCCCCCACCTCCCAAAATAAATAAACATTAAAAAAAAGAAAGATCTATGCTGGAGAGATGTGGAGAAACGGGAATCCTCTTGCACTGTTGGTGGGAATGCAAACTGGTGCAGCCACTCTGGAAAACAGTGTGGAGGTTCCTCAAAAAATTAAAAATAGACCTACCCCATGACCCAGCAGTAACACTGCTAGGGATTTACCCAAGGGATACAGGAGTACTGATGCATAGGCGCACTTGTACCCCAATGTTGATAGCAGCACTTTCAACATTAGCCAAATTATGGAAAGAGCCTAAATGTCCATCAACTGATGAATGGATAAAGAAATGGTGGTTTATATACACAATGGAATACTATGTGGCAATGAGAAAGAATGAAATATGTCCCTTTGTAGCAACGTGGATGGAACTGGAGAGTGTGATGCTAAGTGAAATAAGTCATACAGAGAAAGACAGATACCACATGTTTTCCCTCTTATGTGGATCCTGAGAAACTTAACAGAGGACCATAGGGGAGGAGAAGGAAAAAAAAAAAGTTAGAGAGGGAGGGAGCCAAACCATAAGAGACTCTTAAAAACTGAGAATAAACTGAGGGTTGATGGGGGTGGGAGGGAGGAGAAAGTAGGTGATGGGCATTGAGGAAGGTACCTGTTGGGATGAGCACTGGGTGTTGTATGGAAACCAATTTGACAATAAATTTCATATTAAAAATAAATTTAAAAAAATAAATTAAAAAAGAAATATCTGTCCTTTAAAAAAATAGAATAAAATACTAAATATATAATTTATAGAAAAATATAGCTAGACTTTTTTCCAGTCTGCAGTTTGGAAGTATCTATCTTTACATTAATCTATAGTAAGTCGGGCACAGTTAGAACATTTTGTGATGTCACTTCTTTGTCTGGGACTTGGTGCATCTTTTGCGATGATGCTTTTGTTCTTCCTCCTGGCTTCTGTGAATTAGTCTGCAGCTCCACTTTGCAGTCCGAGACATGAGTCAGCACAGGGAAAAAAACTCACTTCTCTAATCAGAGGCTGGAGCTGGAAAGGGACAAGGAGGCTCCAAAGTTCAGGTCATGAATGATTAAAGTGACTCCAGAGAAGCATAAAAAGTTAGCATACTGTTCGTGATGCCTTTGAAAAGTGGTCCTACTACATTCTCCTCTGAAGCTTCTCTGGTTGCAGAGGTTCAAGGGTGGTGACAGGGTGAGGAATAGTAGTCCCCATGCACTTCCCCCCTCTCTATCCCAAGGCACCTCACAGGGTGCATCATCTGACAAGCAGCTTTGAAGACAGCTTCAAAAACCAAGGTACTTATTCACTGTTACTACTGTTCACACCACACTAACACATACGTCTGAGCTTGTGAATCTCATGAACTTGGGAAAGAGAAGGCAGGCTAGGAGGGGCTCCTGGGTAGCTCAGTTAAGTGTCTGACTCTTGATTTCAGCTCAGGTCATGATCTCATGGTTAGTGAGTTCAAGCCCTGCATTGGACTCCACATTGACGGTGTGGAGCCTGCTTGGGATTCTCTCTCTCTCCCTCTCTCTTTGCCCTTACCCCACTTGTGTGCAAGCACTTGCTCGCTCTCTCTCTCTCTTAAAATAAATAAATAAACTTAAAAAAAAAAAAAGGTAGGCTGGGAGAAAAGACTAAAAATCCCTCCCCTCTAGTGGTGCCTAGGTGGCTCAGTCAGTTGAGCATCTGACTCAGCTGAGGTCATGATCGCATAGTTCATGAGTTGGAGCCCCACATCGGGATTGCTACTGTCAGCACAGAGCCTGCTTCCAATCCTCTGTCCCCTTCTCTCTCTGCCCTTCTCCTACTGGCTCTCTCTCTCTCTCTCTCTCTCTCTCTCTCAAAAATAAATAAACATTTAAAAAAAAAAGCAAAAAATCAAAATCAACCCCCCTCAATCTACCATGTTATAACTTCTGTAACAAATCATCACAAACTTAAGTGGCTTAAAACAACATAAATTTATTATCCCATAGCTCTATAGGTCAGAAGTCTGACATGGATCTCAAGGTGTCAGCAGGCCTGCGTGTCTTTCTGGAAGTTCTAGAGGACAATTTATTTACTTGTCCTTTCCAACGTCTACAGATGCCCACATTCTTTGACTTATGCTCCTCTTCCTTCATCTTCAAAGCCAGCAATGACTGCCAGAGCCTTTCCCACATGGCATCCCTCTGAAAAGGACTCCTTCTACCTCCCTCCCCATAGAAGAACCCCTGTGAGCACGCTTCTAGCAACAGGTTCCAGGGCTTGGGATGTGGACCTCGTTTGGGGGCTGCGATTCTGCTCACCATCCTCTAGAAGGTCTTTAGAAACTTGAGAATGAAGAGAACATGTCCTTACCACAAAACTGTGGAAAAAGAAGGGAGGGTGTCTGCCCCTGTCTGAAGTTGCCGAGGCTACTGCTCAGGAAAGCACAGCGTGTTTCTAACAGCCCTTCAATATTCTACCCACTCCAGGGCAGTGAGTCTTTGTCATCAATAGAAGGAAAACATCCTGTCAAGCTCTTCCCTTTCTATATGCTGCTGCTTCTTTTACCATCTGTGGGCAGGGAAAACTGTTCAAAGTTAGAGTCACTAATATGTCACTACCAAATGACTATAAATTCCTGTAAGCTGTCGTTTACAGACCATTTTCCAACACTTGGACCATCTTGACAGCTCCCTGCCGCAGAATCCCAATCCAGTGAGGCACGACGCTTTTGGAGCAAGCCAGTGTTTTATACAGGGACAGCTAAGACCTCTGGTATGCATCTAACTTGACTACCATCATTGTCACCAGCTTCCGTTGTGAAGGACAAACGAAAAAGAGCATCATATAACAAGCAGACAGAACCATCCTCAAATTCCAAAGCCAGTCTCATGTGTTGTCTCAGATCAGTCGGGGAGGAGCCTGGCAGCTGGGAGGACCCTGGCTGTGCCAGAAGGCACGGGAGAAGTATGAAACAGATGAGAGAAACATGCCAACAATACCAAAGCCTACACATAAAACATGACAAAAATATGTAACAGTAGGGGCACCTGGGTAGCTCAGTTGGTTAAGCATCCAACTTTGGCCTCAGGTCCTGATCTCACAGTTAGTGGGTTCAAGCCCCGCGTTGGACTCTGTGCTGACAGCTCAGAGGCTGGAGCCTGCTTCCGATTCTGTGTCTCCCTCTCTCTCTGCCCCTCCCCTGCTCACACACTATCTCTCTCTCAAAAAGACAAAAAAAACCAAAAAAAACGAATAAACATTAAAAAATATTAATAAAGCATAATGTTAAAAAAATACGTAACAGTTATTGAGTCACACACAGGGTGGTTTAGAACAAAGACTCTGGCATTAGACTACTTCCACCACAGATTAGCCATGGAATCCTGGACAGGTTTCTTAACCTCTCTGTACCTCTGTTCCTTCATCTGAAATTAAGGGTAACAGCAGAACCAATCATATAGGATTACAGAACCTGGCACATTGAAAGTATTCACTGTTAGCTGGAATTATTAATAGCCAGATGCTATGTTAAGCATTTTTCAAGCAATTCTTAATTAATCATCAAGATAGCACCATGAGGTATGTACTATTCTCATCATCTCCGCTTTTAAGATGGAAATGAGCTTCAGATCACATAGTTGGGCAGTGGCAGAGCCAGGTCCAGAAGCCAGGTTGGTCTGACTCAAAAGGCCACGCTCTTAACCTCTGTCGGAGACAAGAGTCCAGGGGGAAAATGCTGACAGTAACTGGGTCTTGGATGGTGTGTTTCTTCTATACTTTCTATCATGTGCCTTATGCACAGTTGCTGTTTGTGTGATGGGTTAGAAAACCTGAGTGAAACTACCATGAAGACAAACACACATTAGCCTTGAAATAGCCCTGAGTCATCCTGCACCTGATCCAATGCCACACACTGGTTGAACGTTGGGGCTTTTGAGGCCCCTGGGAGCTCACAGTCTGAGCATTTCCTTTAGTGAGGTGTCACCTCCCAACCCTCTCTTCAGCCCCATCCTCACCACAGAGAAGACGCAGTTGGAGCCCTACAGCACTAATTCCCAGTCCTCATTCAGCAACATCCTGGGGAGCCAATGGTTGGCTCAAGGAGCACCATGAAATTCCTATTAAGCAAATTAATTTAAGTTTGCTGTGTTTTTTTTTTTTAATTTTTTTTCAACGTTTATTTATTTTTGGGACAGAGAGAGACAGAGCATGAACGGGGAGGGGCAGAGAGAGAGGGAGACATAGAATCGGAAACAGGCTCCAGGCTCTGAGCCATCAGCCCAGAGCCTGACGCGGGGCTCGAACTCCGGACCGCGAGATCGTGACCTGGCTGAAGTCGGACGCCTAACCGACTGCGCCACCCAGGCGCCCCAAGTTTGCTGTGGTTTTAAAGGAAAATCTGTAGCTTCTCTGAGGTGTTGCTATGGATCCAAACAATGAGAGGGCATTGCAGCTGTATGAAGGGCAAGAATTGTATTGAAAACTTAAAGAAATCTTGCAGACAAAACGTTGAGCAAAAGAAACCAGACACCAAGGAATATGTACTTTGTGATTCCATTTAGATAAAGGTCAAAAACAGGCAAGACTACCTTGTGCTATTTAGGGATGTATTTTTAGATTGTAAAAATATAAAGGAAAGAATGGCAGGGATTACCACAGAGGTCAAGAGAGTGGTTACCTTTGGGACAGCAACGAGGGTTGGAATTCCTTTGGGAAAGGGGCTCCTAGGGTTCTGGCAAGGTTCTATTTCTTGACCTGGGTAGAAATAACATAGGTTTACTTTTTGTTATAATTCATTTAGATTTATGGGGTCCCCTTCATAGAATTCATCTATGCACTTTTCTGTGCATTGTATTTCACAATAACAAATGTTGCATTTGGCTTTGTTTCATTAGTAAAATTTGCAGCAACCCCACCTGAGAAGACATTTTAAAAGCTATAGGAACTGGGGCACCTGGTGGCTCATTCTGTTAAGAGCCAGACTTTGGCTTAGGTCATGATCTCACAGTTCACAAGTTCTAGCCCCATGTCAGGCTCTGTGCTGACATCTCAAAGCCTGGAGCCTGCTTCAGATTCTCTGTCTCCCTCTCTCTCTGCCCCTCTCCCACTCGTGCTCTGTCTCTCTCACTCTCTTTCTCTCTCAAAAATGAATAAAAAACACTAAAAAAAATTTTTTTAAGCCACAGGAAATAAGTCTTAGTTGGATAGAAAAGACCTTGAGATATCATGAAGTTCGGTGATTTTTAGCTTTTGCATGCATAATGATCACCTAGAGAACATGGCAAAAGACAGATTTCCTGGACCCCACCCTCCAGAGATTGGGATTCAATAGGTACAGAGTCTGGGGCCCAAGATCCTGAATTCCTAACAAGCTCTCAGATGATGTTGATGCTACCACAGTTTGAGTACCACCTGTCTGCTCCTAAAGTTTTGCCCTGTCCTTTAAAAGACACACAAGGAGACAGTCCACATGAAAGAGGATGTAAGATATGGTCCTCTGCCTGTTTGTCAATGTAGACATATCTAGCTTCTAGTCTTGATAGATCACTGAATCTAATTAAGTATTTTTATGTGAAATAATCCTCCCTGCTTCCCAAATACACACACACTCATATCCTCAACATAATCAATTATGTGTCAGTTTGAACTTCTACAAAACCAGCAGTGAGTGTAGTGGTTTCTGAAGTCATGCAACCAGTCATGCACACAGAGGGAAAAGGATAAAAAGCTTCTAGCTCATGGGATCCTTAAAAGAAACTGCTCTCTAATGCAGATGAAGGCACAACCATTTTGCTGTTCCCTGTTTTACTGACTGCCATCAGCCTTCAGCCATCAACTGTGGATCGCTGCCAGTTTATGAGGAAGAAAACAGCCTGACTTCTCCTTGTCTAAATTCTGCATTATATTTCCTTTGCTGCACAAAATGCAAAACAGAAGCTAAAATTAGAAGCTGAGGTGCTAGTGAGGCTGGTTTGTGTAGAGAGAAGGCAGAGAGGAGATGTCACAGGGAAGGACTCAGAGAAAAGCTGCCTGGGGCCCCTTCCGGAGCTGTCACAGACAGTGGCAGGGAAAAGAAACACAAAAGAAGGGGGCGGAAGGCTGGAGACTGACAGCCCAATTACCATACCTGCAGAGAATACTTGTGGGCTTTTGGGTTCCCTAAAAGGGCTCTGACCTACTTTCTGAAATGTTTTTTCCTTATTTATCAAAATACGTTCTTAGTGAATTACAGGCAAGTTTTCTGCAGTTTTCCAATAAAAAGTTTTAGTTTCAACATTGGAGACTGCCGTCTGTGTCTCTGCAGAGTAGTAACATATCCAGCAGTATCAGACTGATGGCGGACACGACGAATTTCTTAAAGTGGCAAGGAAGCTGCACTTTTAAACGAATCCATCTGAAAAGCTTTAAGCAAAGCCTTGAGTCTGTTTAAGAACAGAGAGCTCATGTGTGATAGCTGGCTGGCTCCTCGCTCAGCTAAGGAACACAGACTTTCTGGATGTGAGTATAAAAGCCTTAAAGCAGAAGTAAATACAATAATGCCTTGGATTTATGGGACACTTTTCTTCAAGAAACCTCAGGGATTCCTGCTTACAGGGTAATACCATATTCTCTGGGCAGAGTGAGCCGCCCAAGTCAAAACCTCACAGAGCTGTTAGTGAAAATTGTGCAAGTATTGCAGGGAGCAGAAACATAGAACCAAAAACAAACAAAAAAACTAGAGACCGAGGTCAATGCTGGGGGGGGCGGGGGGGGGGGGAATCTCCCAGGACAGCCTAGCTCCTAGGTTGGTGGAGTGCCTAAGCCCCGGGGCCTGTGGTTCCGGAAGCCCGCCTCCTCCCCCTCACCTCACAGGGCTGCTGAGAAAATGAGACGGACCGCGTGGGCACCCCCTAATTATGCAGGGGCGTGGGGATCAGGCACTGGCTGAACCCGACGGCGGGGCGGATGGGGGTGGGACTGTGGGAGCGGGGCCTGCGGCTTCTGGGGGCCGCAGGGGTGCAGCCCGCGCCGGCCTCCCTCCCACGGCCCCCCTCCCACAGCCCCTGCGGAGGGGCGGAGCCGCACAGTCCCGCTCCCAGGGGCAGAGGCGCAAGCCGGAGCAAGCCGCCCGGTCTCCGAAGGAGGGCAATCCTCCCTGGCGCCGTGACTTCAGCTCCCTGAGGTGGCACCTGCCAGCCGGCCCCATCCCCGGCCCGCACACGCGGGGACAGACCGCAGGGCCGGGCCTGCCCCTCCGGCCGCCGCTGCACCGCAGCTCCGCCTGCCCCGTCCGGGGCTCCGCTGCCAGAACGCGAGCAGCAGGGGAAATTCGAAAACTGGGACCTGGAACAGAATAACTCCA
The DNA here is from genome assembly GCF_018350175.1 of Felis catus. Taxonomy (NCBI): domain Eukaryota; kingdom Metazoa; phylum Chordata; class Mammalia; order Carnivora; family Felidae; genus Felis; species Felis catus. The sequence goes on from NC_058370.1 coordinate 73,768,193, forward strand.
GGAAGTGGTTAAATAAACGTCCAAAAGAGTTTGCTGTTTCTATGCTCTCCGGCTCCTGTTCTAAAACAAGTGAAAAATGTCTATCCGAGTGAGGCCCTGGAGCTCTGGCTAAGAATATAGTGTTATTATTAGAGCAATTGGGAGGGAGTCATGCCACCTCCGGGCAGGGCTCTCTGGGCCGTGTGGGAGGCGACTGTCAACAGCTGCTGGGAGGAAAGCTTGTTTATTGTCAGCAGCCTGGCGCAGAGATTAAGACAAACTTGGTCTCCAGATCACACCCACGTAGCTGCAGGCGATGACTGCTGCAGACACTGCCTCCGGCCGCAGGGGTCCCCAGGGTCTCCGCTCAAGGATGATTCAACCAACAAGGAAACCCAGGAGGCCCCCAGGATAGCTGGGAAAATTCCAACGAACCCAGGACTCCGGTAGAAAAATGCAGTACACAACAATGCCTTCCTTGCCCAACAGACTAAACCCAAGAACCAGACGGGTTACGAATCCCACACAATAGCTCTATGCCTTAAGAGTTTCTTTATTCAGTCACCAAATACAGACCGTGCACCTACTCCAGCAGATGCATGGAACAAGGAATAGAGCAGTGAAGGAGACAATCTTAATCCCTACTGTCATGGAGTTGACAGTCAAGAAGAAATCACCTGCAATTAAGCTGGTTATTATGCGATGAGTGTTGTAATATAGTTCAAGGAACCAAGAGCATAATGGTAGGGAATATCTAAACTGAGCACAGGAATTGCCTTGATAAGGAAACTGTCACTTAGAGAGACAGCGAAGTTCAAACTATTGGGGTCTCAGGGGTTGTTAGCCTAGGCCATCCCTACTTTTTCTTCAGCTAATTAAACTTGCAGCAAATATCTACCCATCTGGTGTGTGTTCTATTTCATTACCAGTCTCTTGAACATAAAGCTCTGGGAATAAATAATTATAATCATAGAGCGTCAAAGAGCCCATAATTCTCTGGGAAGCACGACAGATCCCTTTATCCACTGAGGTCATTATAATCAGCATGCTATTATCATCTGCCATTATTCTTACTCTTCCCCCTGACAGTAATAATCTCCAGAAGCCTCTCCCCCAAGAAGGCTCAGCCCTTTATGGCCATCGTATAAGCAGCCTCATATCAACTAAGAACATAGGATGAGTTAGACATCTTCAACCCCAAAGATAGAAAAAGTGAGGTGATGAGAAGTTTCATGGACTTCCCCCAGCACAGCAACCAGGGTGAACCTTACAAAACATTAAGTCAGATAATGTCCTCTTCTGTTTAAAACCCTGCACTCACATTAAGAGCCAGATTTCTAACAACGTCCCCCAAGGTCTTCCATGAGCCAGCTACTCCTTACTTGTCTGACTTCGTCTCCTGGCTTATTCTGCTTCCCATGTGGATCTCCTTGCTGGTTTTCTTGAACATGCCAAACACACTCCCTCCTCAGGGCCTTTGTACTGATCATTCTCTTTTCCTGGAACTTTCTTCCCACATCCTTACTCTCTCACTTCCTTTAAGTCTCTCCTCAAATGTCACATTGCCAGTTTGTAAGTAACACCTTCCCTGGCCACCTTGCATATGAGTCCCTCCGCAATCTTTGTCCTCCTTATCTGCTTTTTCTCCATAGATGGTATCACTATCTGATACACAGTGTACTTTCTTTGTTTACTGTCTGTTTCCTCTGCTAGAATGTTTGCTTCTTGAGGACAAAGGTTTTTTTCCTGTTTTGTTTTGTTTCTCTGTTTTCCAATGCCTAGAACAGTGCCTGGAACATAGTACAACCTCAATAAATACTTAGTGAATAAATGATTGAATGATAAATTAGCTGGGAAAGGAAGAACATCAAAAAATGGTGTTGGGATTTTTGGTGTTTCCAGATAGAAAATAAAATTCAACGCACACACAATACACACAAAAGCAAATTCTAGATTTAAAAATTTTAAATAATAACAGGAGTCTATATGATTTCAAGATAAAGAAAAAATTCTTAGATAAGTAAAAGGCACAAACCATATGGAAAAAGATTGCTGCATCTGACTACAACAAAAATTAAAATGTTTATACATTAAGTGATACCATAAACAGTAGAAAGAAAAAGAAAAGAAAGACAACAAAGTAGGAAGGGAGGTTTGTAACATATAAAACTCACAAAAGGTTAGAATTCAGAATATATAAAGAATTCCTACAATAATAAAAATAGATAAATAATCCAGTAGAAAGAGAGTTAAATGAAACAGAAAGGCAACTCACAAAAGAAGAAACTTGAATGGCTAATATGTTTAGGAAAAGCTACCCATCTTCACTAGAAAAGAAGAGAGACACGAATAAAAGCAGTAAGACACTCACCTCCATTAGATTCACAACAATTGAAAATCGGATAAAAATCAAATGTAGATGAAATTTTTAGGGAAAAAAATAAGACCTCTCATTTACCACTGGTTGGGGTCTGATGTGCACAGCAACTGTGGAGGGGTGTCGCAAAGGCACCCACCATTCTGCTCAGCAATGCCACGTGTTCTGTAGAAACTTGCACGCACACACACACAGGACGTATGTGAACATGTTGGTGGCAGTTCTGTTTCTAAGAGTGGAACGCTGGAAGCAATCTCAATGGCCATCAGTGGGGAATGGATTGTTATATAGACACAAAGGAATGCTATGTAACACGTCTCAGCAAACTTGTTCTGGGCCAGATAGTAAATGTTTAGGTTTGTAGATCACCTAAGTCTGTACTGCAGGTTCTGTTCTTCTTCTTCTTCTCCTTCTTCTTTTTTTAAACAACCTTTACAAATGTAAAACCATTCTTAGCCAGATTTGCTCACAGGCTAGATATGCTCGCAGCCACAGTTTAATAAATGCTACAACAGCAATTAAAATTAGTAGATTAGGTCTATATGCATCAACTTGAGTAAGTCTTAAAGATAAAAATGAATGACAAAAACAAATTCCAGAAACAATATATACTTTTAGGTAAATCTTTAATACCTCACAAAATATAAATACATGTATGTAGTAAATCTATAAAAATGTGTATAGAAATGATATACATATAAATTTACAATAGTTGTTTCCAGGGAAGGAAGAAGGAAAACAGCATTTGAGGGGAGTACCAAGGGAACTTGAACTTTATCAGCAATATTTCTTTTATATAAAATAATCTTAGGCGAATATGACAAAATATAAATTTTTATCCAGAGTACTGGGTACATAAATGCTTATCATGTCATTCCCTGCACTTTCCTATAGTTAACACTTTTTCCTGAAATACATACAGAAAAACAAACAAAAAGATTGCTAGAGTATTTGTCAAAATTTTAACAGTGATTTTTTTCTGCTAGGTGATATTTCTTGGTTTTATTTCTCCATATTTTCTAAATCAACATCTGTTTAAAAATTGGAACTGATTTTGTAATGAGAAGATAGTCATAAAAACTTTTCAGGCACTGGCTTAACTGCAGAACTCGTCCTCTTTTTAGGATCCTGAATGAAGAGGAAAATCCCATTTTGAGCTGCAGGGTGTGCGTTACCCTAAGAAACACTTGTGGTAGAGCCAAAACCAGATCAGTCATCTTGCCTGGACATAAGGCCAGATCTGCTTCTCTGCCTCCTGTTGCTCCATCCAGGGAACATTCTTCTTGGCGGGGAAGAGCCTAGGCCATTGCCCAGGGCTCTCTAGCACCAAGAGGGGATGAAGGCTATGATGATGGTAAAGCACCAGTGGCCACCCGAGGTGCTCAGCTGACCTCTCACTGGCCTAGGTCACCAGACTTGGGGCAGAAGTGGGGGAAGTAACAGGAGGTACTTAGCAATGGCTTCCTCTTGACCCTAGGAGAAATAAGTCTTGCAGCTATTTATCAGTATGGGACACTGAATTTACAACTTGGGTTTCCCTTTTTATTTAATTTTTTTAGATGGTTATTTATTTTTGAGAGAGAGAGAGAGAGTGCGAGCAGAGGAGGGACAGGGAGAGAGAGGGAGACACAGAATCTGAAGCAGGCTCCAGGCTCCCAGCTGTCAGCACAGAGCCCCACTCAGGGCTCCAACTCACAAACTGTGAGATCATGAACTGAGTGGAAGTTGGAAGCTCAATAGACTGAGCCACCCAGTCACCCCTTGGGTTTCCCTTTTAGAACACAGTCCTGATTATCAGGAGTCCCCTGCTTTCTGGCTTGCCACCCAAGGATGCCACTGCTTCCCTACCAAGGTTTGCACACAAGCCCTGAATCAGGGCTCACCCTGTTCAGTCCCACAGAATCCAGCTCTCCTATTTGGTTTAACAGCTGTGGCCGCTATCCTGAAATTCCAAATGACTTTATTTTTTCAATTTGTGTTTTGTGAGCCAAGGCTGATGAGACAACTAAACATGTGTGAGCAGAGGAGGTAGGCTGACAGCGTGCGTGTGCGCGCACGCGCGCGCGCACACACACACACACACACACACACACACACACACACACACACACAAACAGCTTTGGGCCTGTGGGCATCAGGGAGTGAGCCCGGCCCAGATCTGAAATCACATTAGTGACGTGGCTGTGCTTGCAGCAGAAGCACCGATGGCAGCAGCGGCCACAGCCCCCAAAGAGGGAGGGGCCCGTCATGGAAGCAGAGCGGGGGCAGCAGTGGGAGGCCAGTGTGCCCTTCCATCCCCAGCAAGTCCCTGCAACATCTGCACAAACCAGAACTCTCCAGTGTGAGACTGGAGCTGCCTGAGCACTGGAACGGCCAGTCCTCAGGCAGCAGACGGTCAGTAAAGTACCACAAAATGAAAGTGCACATGTGGACACTGCAATAAAAACTGTCACAGTTATTCAAATTCTTAAAAGAGTACAGAATCTCTGGTTTTGAACACTGTTAGAGTACCATAAAGCAAATACCCGCAGGCTGAGAAACAGAAAGTAAACTTTCTGCTTTCAACAGAAAGGAAATTATCTTCATATGATGTTTGAGACAAGTCAATTATTAACAAGACAATTTAAAATTAATTTTTCTTATAATGGAAAATAAAGCAACAGAATGCATAAAGAAGCACATTTAATTATACACTAATTATGAAGCTGCTTTCAATTTCTTGTACGACCTCTACAAGTTACAGGAAATACCAGAGGAAACATTAAAATGGCATTGCATAACTTTATATTTAAAATTAAATTCAGGGGCACATGGGTGGCTCCCTGGTTGAGCACCTGACTTCTGCTCAGGTCATGATCTCATGGTTGTGAGTTGGAGCCCAGTGTCGGGCTCTGTGCTGACAGCTCAGAGCCTGGAGCCTGCTTCGGACTCTGTCTCCTTCTCTCTCTGCCCCTCCCCCACTCATGCACGCACATGCACTCTCTCTATCTCCCTCTCTCTCTCTGAAAAATAAACTTTACAAAAAATTTTAAAAAATAAAATTAAATAAAATCAAATTCAGACTTACATGAAGCTCATCAGCTCTACATGTACTAAAATTTCTATTGTGAAATAATTTACCAGAAATTTACCCCAATGTTCTCCCAGCCTCTAAAACATACCTAACATTTGCAGCAACCTTTGTACCTACAGAAAGATCCTTCTCAAAATTAACAATTATCAAACATTTATTTGAAATGTTGCATTTGCCAAGAATGACTAATGTCACTTTCAATTATATCAACTGAAAATGAAGTTGCTGGAAGTGTAACTCTTAATGACCTAATAAATGAATTTGCAAAAAAGTAAACCAGAAAAATCTTATATTGGAGATACCACGTTAATAAAATACAGTCATCGTTGTATTATATAACATTATATGATACCAAAAGCATTACTATTTTTGCATTTGTAAGTTTGGGCTGTTATTTATATAATACCATTATGCCTTATGTTTGTAAGTAACAAGAGTTTTTTTTAAAGAAAAAGTTTTCTATTTTAAAACCTTTAATGGAACTTCTTTCCTGCTTTTTGAACAAGGGCCCTGCATTTTTATTTCACATCAGGCCCTGCAAATGATGTAGCCAGCCCTCTCCTGGACTGTTTTCCAGAGGTCATTGAGCCACCATCACCCTTTGTAAGGAGGGCTGAGCATCTATCTGTTAGGCAGCTGGTCTTGGGAAGGAAAATGGCCCTTTCAGAGATGAACTGGGGACCTCATGCCCTCACTGCACTGGCCCACAGGCCAATAATGCACAGGCCAATCACAGGCCTCTTCTCTGCCAACCACAGTGGAACTGCCAGCCCCCTACACGTGGACTTGGCAGCAAGTCATGGCTGAGAACATCACCCCAACCTCCCTTTTTTTGTTGGTGTCCTTTCCTTCTAAGGTGAACATCTACGCTCCTTTGGGGATACGGCATGGAGAAAACTGAATTCCTGTTGAGGAACTCGGCACAAGATATATTACATTTTTGTGATTCAGATGCCAACAGCCAATTTCTCAGCCTTTCCCTCTGAATACTACTTGGTGATTTTTGGTTAGATACCCAGAAGCTTTCCCAGGCCACTTCACCAAGGCTGGTCAGAGTCTTCAATGGATAAAAGCCCTGTAGGACTGATGTCTAATTCGAAGGAAAAGAAAGTCAACCTTACAGTGGGAGCCTGGGGACAGAAACTACCCCAGCTGATGCTCCACTGTCCTTCACTGAACAAGGCAGGACATGGATTCTGCTGACAAGGTGATCTCTTTGGGACTGTTTCATTTCATTTCACACCAAACACATTTGGCAGCTTTCATAAAAACACAAACACAAATGGGATTGTCCTTGGGTCACCCAAACTTTAGACCCTTCTCCAATTTCCACTACTGTACAACTTGACAACTTAACCATTTCCTGCCCTGCCCTGTTTTCTGTTTCCACGTGAGTATATCACAAGCTCCTTGAGGACAGAGACCATATCTTCTTCTTCATGTGTCACCCAGACTCCAGGTGTAAAGACAATACTGTGGCTCTTAGAACACATACAACCCACTTTCCCATTTATGAACTCGGCAGTCCTCACATCACATTCCTCCAAGCCAGAATAGTGCCCATTTACAGAGGAGGAGATAGAGGCCTTGAGAACTTCATCAGTTTGCCCACAGTCCCACACTACAGCTGCTCAAGGCCAGGGCTAGGACTCAGTCACAGATGGGTCTGATTCTGTTCGACCACATCTTTGTGGAGCGGCATCTCTAAAAGAGCAGGCATCACATCTTCTTGCACACCACCCAGCACAGTGTGTTACAAAGGCAGATAATTCAGGAGACCTTGTGCTGATAGATGTTTCCATGTTTAGCATCAGAACCACAACCCAGTGGTACTACACGGCAGCACATGCTGTGAGTATCTCTCCTGTTATAAACCATCTGCATGGTTCTGGGACTGCTGAGCATGTCAAGGACTTTGGGCATGAGGTGATAGAACTCTCCACTCTTCAAGGTGACCTGACACCTTCTGCACTCTTCTGAGGTAGAGAGGGCAGCAACAGTCCTTTTTAAAGGCACTCTGCCTAGACTTGCTTCATGGCGGCAGTGAGTACCCACAAGCCATGGCTTCTGTTTCTTGCCCTCTTGGAATGAGGAAAATGAGGAGTTGTAGGACTCCAGATCATAGCTCCCCTACAGGGTCTTCTCTAAGCATCTGAGGCCAAGCAGATTCTGGCTCCATAGGACAGTCTCAACTCATTGCAATTTTAATAAATGGTTTTCATGTTCATAACCATGGGGTAAAGAAGGCCTGCTTAAGGTACAAAAACACAGAAGCCGTGAAGAAAAAGACTCAAGCAGCATAATAATCCAAAATTTGGAATAAAATATATCACAAAGCTCAAAGAAAGTGGTATATTAAAATAGCTGCAGCAGGTATAACAAAGGATTAATAGTATGAAACTGCTTAAAAGCATAAAGCTGAACAAAACTCAAAATGGCTGCACTAGTGCTTCTGTGAGCCTCGATTTAAATTTTTTTTTCATTAATCCTTATTTTTTTTTGAGAGAGAGAGAGAGAGACAGCATGCACAGGGGAGGGGCAGAGAGCAAAGGAAGAATCCGAAGCAGGCTCCAGGCTCTGAGCTGTCAGCGCAGAGCCCAACCTGGGGCTCAGGCCCACAAACCAGAAGATCATGACCTGAGCCGAAGTCAGAGGCTTAACCGACTGAGCCACCCAGGCGTGTGAGGCTCAATTTTAAACTAAGTAACCTTTATCCTCTCTTCTGCAGACCTACCTCCCTCCTCCCTTCTTAGCTTTTTGTTTCAGGAACCCAGTATCACCCTCAAGACATGATGACCTATGATCAAGGCTGACAGCATGTACATAATCTCTGTCAAAACCAGCTACATCCTGTATTTCCCTGTAAAACCCACCAGCCCCTTCCTCTGGGGGGCTTGCAGTTTAAAGGCCTTAGCATGCTGCAGCCTCTTGTGGCCCACAAAATAATAAACCATCTTCCTTCTTTATATACAAACTCCATCTTCGCATTATGTATTTCAGCTCTGAGGCACAGAAGTCGATTTTCAACAAGTATATCAACAATTCTTACAATAAGAAAAAGGGAAGGTGAGCAATTTAATAAAAAGGGGCAAAGAATATAAAGAGGTACTCACAGTAAAAGAAATATAAATGGCAAATAGCAAAGGAAAACATTCCAAATCTCACCGTAAACAGAAATACAATTAACATACTAAAATATAACTGTTTTTTCAGAGGACCTGGGTGGCTCAGTTAGTTGAATGACTAAATTTTTTTTTAAGTAAGATCAGAGGTTTTAATAAACCAAATATAGTTTGGTTTAAACCAAAGACCTGCGTGGTCTTAGGGCAAGTCCAGGAGTCAAAGAGCCATGAGTTCCCTCCCCTGTGTTCATGGATCTGCCCTAGCATTCACTCCTACACTGTGAGAGTAGCACTCCACTACTTTATATTTCCTTTTTTTTTTTTTTTTGGTTTTAAGTATTTTATTGTTCACATTTTTGATGACTTTCTGGTTTGTTGTGTTGTTGTTTTAGTTTACATCCAAGTTAGTTATCATGTAGTGCAATAATGATTTCAGGAGTAGATTCCAGTGATTCATCCCCTATGTATAACACCCAATGCTCGTCCCAACAAGTGTCTTCCTTATCGCCTCTGACCCATTTAGCCCATCCCCCAACCCATAACCCCTCCAGCAACCCTCCGTTTGCTCTCTATATTTAAGTCTCTTATGTTTTGTCCCCCCTCCCTGTTTTTATATTATTTTTGCTTCCCTTCCCTTATATTCATCTATTTTGTATCTTAAATTCCACATATGATATTTGTGAAGTCATATGATATTTGTCTTTCTCTGACTGATTTTGCTTATCATAATACCCTCTAGTTCCATCCACGTTGTTGCAAGAGTGACTTAATCTTGATACGATCCCAGGGTCATAAGATCAAGCCCTGCATCAGGTTCCACACTGAGCATGGAGCGTGTTTGAGATTCTCTCTCTCTCTCTGCCCCTCTCCCCAGCTCTCTCTCCTCAAAAAAATTTAAATTTATATATATATATATGTATATATATATATATATATATATATATGTATATATATATACATATATATATATACACACACATATATATATATATATATATATATATATATATATATATGGTTGTTTTTCATCAAATTAGCAAGCATTGAAAATACTACTAATATCCCTTGTTGGATCTTTAGCTAGACTTACCAAGAAAAAAAAAAAAAAGAGCAAAGACTCAAATAAAATTTTAAACAAAAGAACCCATTACAACAGATGAAAAAAGATCATTAAGAGACTACTATGACCAATTACAAACCAACATACTGGACAACCTAAAAGAAATTGATACATTCCTAGAAACACACAACCTACCAAAACTGAATCATAAAAATTAGAAAATATGAACAGACCTATAACAAGTAGGGAGATTAAATTAGTAATCAAAAACTCATGACAAAGAAAAGCCCAGGGCCAGATAGCTCCCCTGTTGAATTCTACTAAACACTCAAAGAAGAATTAATGCCAATCCTTCCCAAACTCTTCCAAAAAAACAATTTTTTTTTTACCTGAATAGACTTCCAAAGAAGACTTCCAGATGGCAAACAGACACATGAAAAGATGCTCATCATTCATCATCAGGGAAATGCATATCAAAACCACATTGAGATATCACCTCACACCTGCTAGAATGGCTATTATCAAAAAGACAAGTGATAAAATAAATACTGTATGGTCTCATTTATATATGGAATCTAAAAAGCCAAACCCACAGAAATAGAGTAGGCTGGTGGGTGCCAGGGCCTAGGAGATGGGAAAATGAGGAGATGTTGGTCAAAGGGTACAAACTTCCAGTTATAAGAGGAGTAAGTCCTGGGGATCTAATGTTCAGCATGGCAACTACAGTTAACAATACTGTACTGTGTATTTGAAAGCCGCTGACAAGAGTAGATCTTAAATGTTCTCACCTTAACAACAACAAAATGGTAACTCTGTAGGGTGATGGATGTGGTAACTAACCTTATCGTGGTAATCATTTCACTGTAGATAGGTGTATCACATCATTACACTGTACATCTTAACTTAAAAAATGTTATATGTCAATTATGTCTCAATAAAGCTGGAAGAAAAGAGAAACAAACATCCAGTGTTGAGAGTTAGGAGGGCAATTAGGTTGCATCAAATTTTAAAACGTATATGCTCTTTGACACAGCTTTCTACACCCAACAGCTAACCTAGAGAAGCACCTGAACTTGTCAATGAGGAATCGTGTACACAACATTAATTACAACACTGTTTGTAAAAGCTTAACATTGGAAATAAACTTAAGTGCCCTCCACTAAAAGCATGGCTTAATAAGGTTTGGGATGGTCAGAGTAGGAATCATTATGCAGCAGTTAGAAAGCAGTCATGCTGAGCACTGACATAGAAAGATTTCTAAGACTTATGAAGTAAAAATAAGTGAATTGTTCAACAATATGCATAATTTGTTTTTTAAACATGTACACTCAAAAACCACCTGTTTCTATATGTACCTGTGTATGTAAATGGATAGAAATTCATCTGAATAAATACATACTAAGCTGACAATAATTGTTTACTTTGGGTAGCAAAGTGGGCTTGGGAACACAGCAGTGGAAAGACTTTTGCAATGACTGTTCTGTTAATTGACATTATTACAAGAAGAATGCATTACATATTACATGTGCAAGTTTAAAATGAGAAGGGAACTACCATGGCCTCAAGGCTGTTCAAGGACAGATCTATAAAATCTATTATGTCTGCTTTCCTTTGAGGGGACACAGAGAGCCTGACTAGGGCATGGGGAGAGGGGACAGGGTAGAGAAAGGGAACCACCATGTGTCCAGTGTCACCCCCACCCAAATGCCAGATGCCAGCCTTGTTTCTGATACTCGCCCTAGCCAAGACCTTTCATAGAAACCCCTTCATGTGTCCTCCTTCCCTTTCCTGGTTTGATTCCACTGTGTTTACTTGTTTCAGTTAGGCCATTCTCCCTTCTGTTTTTGTGTTCCCTCGATTACAATTTTTGTAAGACTTGGAAAGTTATTTGTCACTTACATGGCATACCAGGACTCCAAATAAATTCCAAGAATTGACAGATGCTATTCTACTTTCTGCTAATGCCTCAGGTCAAGCTTCCCTGGGAAATAGCCTCTGAGACTCTGTGATTTGCATGGAAGAAAAGGGCTAAGAGAAGCTCTTACTGGTAAGAGCTCTTGGGAACACCACCTCTGAGGGAGGTGAAGCTGAAACTGAGCAGAGGAAGAAATGGGGCTGTGGTGCAGGCACAACAGAGGCCTTGGCAGATCCCAGAAGGAGCTCTGGAGCTGAAGGGACATCTGGAGTCATCCCAAAATGAAGAATGGGCCTGGACCTTTTTACCTCCACCTAGACCAGTCATTAAGTGTGGACTTATCTGGGAAGGGAGTGTGGCTTTGGCCAAAGCCACTTGCTTCAGCTGAGGGCGAGTCCCTGGAGACACTCAGCTGTGGGAGGCATCTGGGGGAATGAGTACCTCAGTTCTGAAAGGGAGTCTGGGAAATTTGCTGTGTCCAGAGGAATCTGGAGCTAAGCAACCATCTCTGAGGTTGGAAGAAATGAGGCAAGGCTACACATTTTTACAGGTGGGGAAACATCTGGTATGTGTTCTGGGATGTCTTTCCTGGAAGTTGGTCAACAACAGAAGCATGGAACTGGGTGTCCAGGCTGAGGCATTGCTTATCAGGCTTACCTGTATCAACTCCTTCTGTAGGACCCACGAAGCAAAGTTTGAAGGGGAAAAATATCTAAATTTGTGGGGGGGGGGATGGTTTGAGCAGAAACAGGCAGCAATGCTTTGAGTTTAAATGCCCTGGTAATGGGGTGCCTGGCTAGCTCAGTCGGTGGAGCATGGGACTGTTGATCTTGGGGTTATGAGTCTGAGCCCCACATTGGGTGTAGAGATTACTTAAAAATAAAATCTTAAAAGGAAAAAAAAAAAAAGCCCTGGTAATGATCTGGTCTCAGTTTCAGTATCTAGAAAGAACTTAATTCACAGTAAATCAAATCCATTGCTTGAAAAGTAAAGAGAGGAAAAGAGGAACACCACATTTTGGGTGCCACTAACAAATCCCAGCAGTCTAGAGTTAAGTCCACAGGCTCCCTCCCATTCTTGTCCCATCTGCCTGTTAGGTTTAAGCCATTGTGCATCAAAGTCCTTCTGTAGAGAGTCAGGGGCTTCCATCAACCCAAAGAGCTGAGCACAGTAAGGACCCACAGTTACCAACACGGAAACGTTTATCCTTATGCCACTCCTATTCACAAAGGAAATAGTCGCTCTTTCCTCCCCAAACTCTGAAGAAACCTGTATAGCCTGGTTTAGGCCTTATGCTTTCATTTGGCAGTTCTAGATCACTAGATGGTGGGGGGTGGGGGGGCGGTGGAGAACATAAGGCCCTGATTCCTTCAAAGATGTCAGGCCGCAAAAATGGAGGAAGAATTCAGGACATTGCACTCTGAAAATCTGACTTATCAAACTCTTGCTCTCTGGCAGGTCCAGAGCTAAGCCCCTAACATGCATGGTCTTCTTCAAACCTCATAACTTTGAGGTGCTCCCTAATATTATCTATTTTACAGGTACTAATATTTCTTATTTTACATATGAGGAAATCAAAGCTCAGAGAGGTAAAGTAAGTTGCCTGAGGTCACAGAGCTACAAGGAACACAGAAAGATTTTGGTCCAGGTCTGGGTTGATTCCAGAGCCACCAAGAAGGGAGTGGCTTGCAAAGACTCAAGGTTAGCCAGGACAGATTAAAACAAGAGAAACAATGGAGAAGTATTAAGAAGGTAATTATTACGATTCTTCTAAATAGCGGGTTGGAACAGAAATATCCAAGAGCTATACAAAAGTCGTGGACCCCATATTCATCTTCACTGTACAAAGAAAATCAAGCATTTAATTCCCTACAGATTGTATAATGCTATTTTTAGCACGTTTAAAACACAACTATTTACTATTTATATTTATGAATACTTATTATTACATAATATTGATATATATTTTTTAATAGAAACAAACTAGTATAAACATAAAGACATGCAGGAGAGGGGCGCCTGGGTGCCTCGGTTGGTTAAGTGTCAGACTTCGCCTAAAGTCATGATCTCATGGTTCATGGGTTCGACACCCCCATCAGGCTCTGTGCTGACAGCTCAGAGCTTGGAGCCTGTTTCACATTCTGTGTCTCCCTCTCTCTCTGCCTCTTCCCCCTCACACTCTGTCCCTGTCCCTCTCTCAAAAATAAATATTTAAAAATAAAAAAAAAGACATGCAGGAGAGACATAAACATGTGGGGTGGGGGTGGATGAGGAACACTTTAAGAGGCTTCAATTTATATTATATTAATTCTTTTTTTTAATTTTTTAATTTTCTTTTAATTTTATTTTTGAGAGACAGAGAGTGAGCAGGGGAAGGGCAGAGAGAAAGGGAGACACAGAATCTGAAGCAGGCTCCAGGTTCTGAGACGTCAGCGCAAAGCCCATCACGGGGATTGAACCCACAAACCGTGAGATCACGACCTGAGCCAAAGTCAGATGCTTAAACCCACTGAGCCACCCGGGCTCCCCTGTAATTATACGAATTCTTAAGCTGAGTGATAAGTATAGCAGTATCCATTATATTATTGTCTCCACAAAAAGTAGAAAGAATAATACCCTTTGTATTTCAAAACAGTTTACAACTTTGTCAAAAAGAAAAGCACTTAGATAAGAAAACTTATAATAGCTACACAGTAGCACATTATTTAAACTTGTCACTGGCGTTTGCTTATTTTGACTCTTAGTCTAATGGGGGGCATTATGTGGCTTAAAAATAGACAATATGCATTCATAAATGTGCAGGTCCCTTAATAAAGACCGATGACAGGAAAAAATGACTGGGTGTGCACAGGACAGTCCACATGCCATATCTTTCTTTAGCCTACTCTAATGACAGAAGTACTTATTACTTTTTTTTAAGTTTATTTACTTAGAGGGAGAGAGAAAGAGTGCACAAGCAGGGGAGGGACAGAGAGAAAGGGGAAGAGAGAGAATCCCAAGCAGAATCCACACTGTCAATGCAGAGCCCAATGTGGGGCTCAAACTCACAAATCATGAGATCATGACCTGAGACGAGAGTAAGAGTCGGACGCTTAACTGACTGAGCCACCCAGGCACCCCTGTACTTATTACTTTTATTGTGAGTCACCTCGATCTTTCATGGAAATAGGATAGAAATTAGAAATACATGTAAAGGAGCACCTGGGTGGCTCAGTCAGCATCCAACTCCCGACTTCGGATGGGGTCATGATCTCACTGATGGTGAGTTCAAGTCCCACGTCAGATTCTGTGCTGGCAGTGTGGAATCCTGCTTGGCATTCTGTCTCCCTCTCTCTCTCTCTCTGCCCCTCCCCTGCTCTCTCTCTCTCTCTCTCTCTCAAAATAAATGAAAACAATAAACTTAAAAATACATACATAATGTACGTACAGGTTGACAAGGTTGTTCTTCAGTGGTGCAGGTTTTAACTTTGCCAGCCACTGTGCCTCCCCTCCCCCTGCACCCCTGCTTCACCGCCTTTTGTTCTACTGTAACCTTCCCCTCATGGGGTGCACAGACCAGGAGGCTTGCTAAACATACAGGCTCCACCTAGCCCCACTGCTGCCCCAAGGCCTCTGTTCACCCCTAAGGACACCCCTAGCTCTCCCAGGCTATAGAGGACCCAGCTTCCTTCTCCTAAGATTTGACTACAAAAGTATAAAGGGCAGTGAAGAAAGCGTACAGAAACCAGAGGTCAAGAGTACACCCCACAAGGCTTTTAGGGAGTAAAAGCCCCATGAGGCCTGAATTTCTGAAGCAGCCCATTCCCTTAAGAATCTGGAACATCAGGGACACCAATTCCCCCCTCCTTAGCTTCTTTTGGACTCAGGCAGTCTTCCTGTGCAGGTCCCTCCCAGGAAGGCCCTGGCTGGGAGCTGTGCAGTCACCGTGTGGCCTCTGGCTCCACATCCTCGGACTGTCCACCAGCCGGTGAGCGCTGCACCTGAGAAGGCAGGCCCGGGAGAGGAGCTCCAGGCAGCACAGCTCATGGTCCACCACCAGAATGACACTTTTCAAAGTATTTTTTCAAGTACTTTTTTTAAATTTTAGACAGAGAGAGAGAGAGAGCATGCATGAGGGAGGGAGAGGGGCAGACGGACAGAGAGAGAGAGAGAGAGAGAGAGAGAGAGAGAGAGAGAGAGAAAGACAATATCAATCAGGCTCCACACTGAGAACGCACCCTGCTACCATGACCCTGGGATCACATCTGGAGTGGGCATCAAGAGCAGGACGCTCAACCCACTGAGCCACCCAGGCGCTCCTTAAAATACTTTTTAAAAGGTTCAAGTATTCTTTTACTAATTCCAACAAACCAGTGACTTTTAAGTCAGTCGGGATAAAGGAATATTTTATTATATGGTATTTTAAAAATTACTGTTCAGGGGCACCTGGGTGGCTCAGTCGGTTAAGCCTCTGACTCTTGGTTTCGGCTCAGGTCATGATCTCACAGTTTTTTGGATGGAACCTCACATCCAACTCTGCGCTGACCATGTGAAGTCTGCTTGGGATTCTCTCTCCCTCTCTGCCCCTCCCCAGCTCATGCACATGCTCACTCATGTGTGCTCTTTCTCACTTTCTCTCCAGATAAATACATAAACTTTAAAGAAGTTACTATTGGGTGTGCTAATAGCATTACTTTATTCTGACAAAAGTCCTTATCTGTTACAGATTCCTACTCAAGTATCTATGAGTGGAATGATCCGATATCAGGAATTTGCTTTAAAAACCACCAGCACAATTAAGTGGATACAGGATGAAGCAGTGTGATAATTATTGAAGTTGGGGATGGCCACATGGGGTTTCATTATACCAGGCTTTCAACCTTTACGTATGTTTGAAACTTTAAATAAAAGGTTAAAAAGAAATATACTCATCACTTTAGGGGGTTAGTTTCTCATACACATAGTACACCCACATTTTTTTTTTTTAGCTTTTTCCCTTTCTCTGCCTTTACTTGTAAAAGTAATGTATTTGTGTAAAAATGTCAAACAATACAGAGAGCTGTAAATCCACCTTCCATTAATACAGGCGTAGATTGTGCCGTGTGTGTTTCTCATAACCTTCCCCTTATGCAGGACCCTGCCGGGCACTGGTATGAGCTCCATTTAATGCAGTTGGAATCAGTGTTCCTCACAAGACTGGAAGCGACCTTTCAGATTGTCTATTCCAATTAATTCATTTTACCGATGGGGAAACAGACCCTGAGAAGAAGGGGTAACTTGGTCAGCCTCCTTGAGCTGGTTTGTGGCAAGACCATAAAAAGCTCTCACGACCCTCAGGCAGCCTTTGATGCCTAACCATCAAGGGGACCCTGCAACCACAGGGCTAGTGAAGTCCCTGTCTGTCCTGCCACCAGCACCTCCCGTTCCTCCATCCCTTCTTAGCTCTTGTTGACAGAAGCTGAGGGAATGGGGGCGGGGTGCAGATCCCAGGCTCAGAGAAGGCTTGCAGGAAGTCCAAGGCTGCGGTGCACCAGGACTCTCCCAGGCTGCCAGAGGCAGCGCCCAGACTCACTCCATCTCTCAAAGGCTGATGTTCACCCAGCAAATGCCCTCCGTACTCTGGCAGCTCCACTTCCTACCCCAGCACCAACCCCTGCACATGAAGTAGACTTTGCATTTTTTTTTTTTTTTTTTGGTAAACATTTATTTATTCTTGAGAGACAGAGAGAGGCAGAGTATGAGCAGGGGAGGGGCAGAGAGAGAGGGGGACACAGAATTTGAAGCAGGCTGCAGGCTCCGAGCTGTCAGCACAGAGCCGGACACGGGGCCTGAACTCACAAACTGCAAGATCATGACCTGAGCCAAAGTCAGACACTCAACTGATTGAGCCACCCAGGTGCCCCTAGACTTTGCTTATTGATGCAAAAGGGAAAATAAGAAGGTGTTTTCTTAAAGCAAACAGACATGCAAAAAGAATGCTATTTCTCAACCTTAAATATAAGAGGAAAGGGAGAGTGGGACAGGAGATGGGAATTCATGCAAAGTTCTAGGTTTATGATCTGAATTCTCCAGAGCCACTCTCTGATCCACAGCCCCAGAGAGCCCAACACTTTCAAGGCCACAGAAGGGGGCTCTTAAGGCAGCCCCAAACTATTCCACATATAAATTTGAGGAATAATTTGCCACAGTTTGTCCATTCTGAGGAGAAAGCCACTCTTGATCAGGGGAGGAGGTTTCACTAGAGGGTCGAGATCTGTGCTGTCTGCATAGTCACTACCAGTCACATGCAGCTACTGAGCACTTGAAATATGGACTCCAAAGTGAGATATACAGTAATATAAAATGTACACTGGATTTCAAAAACGGTACAAAAATAAGAAGGCAAAAAAAATCTATTAATAATTTTTATATTGATTATACGTTAAAACTATATTATTTTGGATATATGGGATTAAAATATATCAAAATTATTCTGTTTCATTTTTACTTTATTGAAGTATAAGTGACATACAATAAACTATATACATTTTTTAATATATATATGTGTATATATATATATATAGAGAGAGAGAGAGAGAGTAATGTTTATTTACTTTTGACAGAGATACAGAGGCAGAGTGCAAGCAGGGGAGGGACAGAGAGAAGGGAGACATAAAATCTGAAGTAGGTTCCAGGTTCTGTTCTGAACTGTCAGCACAGAGCCTGATGTGGGGTTTGAAGTCACAAACCAAGAATTCACGACCTAAACTGAAGTCGGACACTTAACCGACTGAGCTACCTGGGTCCCCCTTCATGAATTTTTTAAATGTTTATCTACTTATTTTGAGAGAGAGAGCATACACAAGCAGGAAAGGGGTAGAGAGCAGGAGAGAGAGAGTCCCAAGCAGGTTCCACGCGGTCAGTACAGAGCCCAATGCAGGGCTTGATCCCATGAACCAAGAGATCATGACTTAAGCCAAAATCTAGAGTCAGATGCTTAATAGACTGAGCCAACCAGATGCCCCAAACTACACGTACTTAAAGAATACAATTTGATAAGTTCTGGCATTGTATACCATGAAACCATCATTAAAATCAGTATCATGAACATATCCGTCACCCCGAAAAAGTTGTCATGCCCTTTATATTCCCTCCTTCCCATCCCCCATCCTGAGATAATCACTGGTCTGCATTCAGTTGCTATAGAACTTTGCATTGTCTAGAATTTTATGTGAGTACAATCATACAGTATGCATAATTTTCTACTCTGCACTCAGCATAATTATTTTGAGCTTCACTCATACTGTTCCATGTATCAGAACTTCATTCCTGTTTACTGCTGAGCAGTATTTCATTATATGAACATATCAGTTTGTTTATCCATTTACCTGTTGACAAACAGAGGTTGTTTCCATTTGGGGGCTATTGCAGATCAAGCAGGTATGAACACTTATCTTTGTCTTTTATTTTCTTTAAGTTTATTATTTTGAGAAAGAGAGAGCATGAGCAAGCAAGTGAGAGAGTGGGAGAAAAGAAGAGAGAGAATCCCAATCAAGTTCCGTGCTGTCAACACAGAGCCTGATGCAGGGCTCACTCTCACAACCATGAGATCATGACCTGAGCCAAAATCAAGAGTCAGATGCTTTACTGACTAAGCCACCAAGGGGCACCTCTATGTCTTTTAACTTTACCTTTTTTTGTTGTTTTTTAATGTGGCAGCTAGTGTATGTTAAAATGTGCTCACATTGTATTTCTATCGAATAGTGCCCCTCTAGGTTCTGTGCTAGGCCCTCCACTTTCCCAGCTCAGGTTGGCTGCCTACCTAATTGAGCTTAATTCAACAAACTGGGCCAGGTGCAGAGTGAGGAACTATTGTTACAGAAGTAAAAGGCCCAAGAAGAGAGGGACACTGGGTACAGATTCCAAACATGTGCCTCCCAAACTGACCTTTTCCAAGAACCGCCCCAAGGCAATGGCCATCTGGAGGGGAAGGAGGTAGATGCATAAGTAGTCACCTCAAACCCAACATGAGAAGCCAGAGAGAGAGACATAAAGCCTCTGGTGTGGAAAGGAGGAAACTGATGTCTTTGTGGGGAGCTCAGGGAGGTTTCCCCAGGAGATAGTAATTGAACCAGGTATTAGAGGAAGAGAATCTACCAAGTAAAGTTGGGGGAGGGCTTTCTAAGTGCAGGAGAAACTCAGAAATCTCCCAAGGCAGGGCAGTTTCCGGGAGCTGGGATCTGTGAGCAGAGAGGATGGCATGGGATGGGAGTGGAGGAAGAAAGGGCCAGGATGAAGGGCCTGCTATGCCTTGGTGAGGGGTTGGTCCTTGTCCTCCAGACACAGACACGAAAGCCAGGGAAAAGTGCCAGCCCAGACTGTACTTGGGAAGAACACTTGGGGGGAAGAAAACAGCAGTGATGCATCCTTGGATGATGCCACTGGGAACAGACAACAGGGACTACATTCTGGAGAGTTCCAAAGCAGATTTCACAGGAATTGGCAATGGAATGTGAGGCACTCAGAAGAGTCAACTCCGGTGTCCCTCATGGCTGCTGCTCCTGGGTGGACGTCATCCTGTCTTTCTCCATTCTGGCAACAGCCTCCCCACAGGTGTTGCACTCGCTCTGCCCAGACCCCCGAGCCCATTGTTGGCACAGAGAGACTTAAACTCTCCATCTCCTGGCAACTCAGTTTCCCCTGTGGCTTTCCACTACCTCCAGAATGAAATCTCACTTGCCTTAGACGGTCACCAAGACCTGGGAGAGCCAGGCCCACTCACTGGCCTGTGTCACATCATCCTGCCATCTCTGCAGTACTTCCTGTCTCTCCCTTCCTCCCTGTACCCCCTGCCTTACCCCCTCCCCCCACACACACACATGCACAGTACAAGAGTACACTCTGTGTTCCCTCACCTGTGTGCCTTGTCGCAAGACTCAGCCTCAACTGATCAGCAAAAACCCTCCTTTTCTTCCAGGTATAGCTTGAGGCTCCTTCTCCAGAAGCTCCCCCTGAGGACAGACTCAAGAGCGTGTCCTCCTGTGTCTCAGGGCACTCTGTGCACTGCCCTCTGTAAATTACTTCACTCCTACTAAACTGTCACGTCTTCAAGACAGCATCCTTGTCTTTTGTTTTTGGAGCAGGAGAGCTGGAGATAGAGATTTTAGAGTCATCTGATGTAAGCAGGAGCTGCCTTAAGAAAGCTGAGATAAGAAGAGTGTGCAGAGGGATGAGGGCATGCTCTGGGCATGCACCAGGATTTCTGACCCAACACAATGTGGAAAGAGTACCAGAGGTGATCTCTCCAGACTGGACAGTTACTCTGTTCTCTACTCTGAAAAGTCCTGGGGAAGTCTCAGTTTATCAAGGGGGATAAAAAGCTGTATGAAAATAAGAAAAAAAAAAATAGCCAAAGATTCCTGCCCTTAACATATTAATAATTAAGATGAAGACAGGGGATACTTGAGTGGCTCAGTCAGTTAAGTGTCCAACTCTTGATCTTGGCTTAGGTCATGATCTTGAGGTTTGTGAGATCTAGCCCTGTGTCCAGCTCCTTGGTGGCAGCATGGAGCCTGCTTTGGATTCTCTCTCCATCTTTCTCTATTCCTCCCTCTCTCTCTCTCTCTCAAAATAAATAAACTTAAAAAAATATGAAGACAGAATAAACATACATAAAAGGACATCAAAACATTGGATGTCCAATATTGTGTCCAATATTTTTACTTTATTTTTAATTTTTTATGTGTATTTATGTTTGAGAGAGAGAGAGAGAGTGTGTGTGTGTGTGTGTGTGAACGGGCGAAGGGCAGAGAGAGAGGGAGACAGAATCTGAAGCAGGCCCCAGGCTCTGAGCTGTCAGCACAGAGTCCAATGTGGGGCTCAAACTCACAAATGGTGAGATCATGACCTGAGCCAAAGTTGGATGCTTAACCGACTGAGCCACCCAGGTGCTCCTGTCCAAAATTTTTAAAGGAGCAATAAATAAATGTGACTTACAGGGCAAATCTGCCCTGGAATTAACCAAGTATTTATTGAGATCTTACAATGTTTTCAGCATGGTCCTCGAGCTATTAAAGATATTATAAGTGAACCTAAGTCAACTGTTCCCATCTTCAGGTATTAACATTCATATTAGGGAAGCAAGATGCGTACACATGAAGACATTTGGGAATAAATGTATTACCAGGCGGGTAGGACAAATCGATAAATGTCACAGGTATCTAGAACAGGGATTCCAAATTTAGTGTTCAGGGGTCTTGTTCAAATGCAGATTCTGGTTCAGTAGTTCTGGGGTAGAGCTTAAGATTCTGTGTTTCTCACATGTTCTGAGAGAAGGCCAAGGCTATTGGTCTAAGACCCATTTTGAGTATCAAGGACCCTAGGAATGGAGGGAACCATGTAAGCTTTAGAGAAAGCTCCATAAACAAGGAAGTTGGGGGCTAATGGCAGGGACAAGGTGGACTGGACAAGGCAGGAGGGGCTTTCTGGGCTGGGTCAGCCTAACCAGTGCTTCTCCAGAGCTAAGCTTACAGGTGGGGAGAACCACAGGCATGGGAAGTTCATGTGCTGGAACCAAACGTTCTCATCAGGCAGGGGCACAAACTAAAAGGAAGTAACTTATGTGTAGTCTTAAGTGCCACACTGAGGAGTTGCAACTTACTGGAAAAGGGAATGGTGAGCTAGAGATGATTCTTGAGTCAAAATTTGCTGATACATTCAGGCTAAGTAGGAGAAGAGATAGAGATCCATGCAGAAGATAAGGAGAACTGGAGTATAGCTTCTCTCACTTCTTACTTTCAGACATTCAGTTCAGCTCCTGGATGCCATGCGTCCATCCCTTACCCTCCGTCCCCTCACCTCAACCCAGGCCTTGCTGTCTGAGTCCTGGGCCCTAGCAGCCCTTCACCAGGAGAGGTAAGTCTCAGATGATCCAGCTAAAGGAGAAAGAACCCTTCTTCTGCAGTTCCGTGGAGGCTTTCTTTCTCTCCACGGATGTATGAACAATTCAACAGCACATGATCAAAGTAGGGGGAGGGGGGATTCACATTAATTTCTTCGAGGCAAATGATAAGCTGGCAGGTCTGGCTCTATGGAGGAGATAAAAGCTCCAAACACAGCCAAATGACTCTTGGGATCCGAGCCTGGTACGGATGCAAATTAAAATAAAAACTATATAAACAGCAGCACAATCGTACCATTCAGGGCTCCTTCATTAGCAGCCAGAGCTCCAGTGCCACTGTCCACAAAGACAACTTCCCTTTCTTCTCCCTTCTAACTAATTTCCAAGCTGGTCAACAAAAGGAGGCTAAGGACAAAAGCAGTTCTAATTGATGAGGCTCTGGGGAGAGGGTCGCTGGGGAGATTCATTTTATGTGTGCAAATCCCAAAGCAAATGTGATGTGTCAGACTAGCTGAGGACAGGCCTCCTGCTGGGGAGTCTGGAGGTGCCAAGTTCCTCCTCTCAAAGCTCACCACAGCACGATAACAACCCAACGGTCACATCCACCAGCCCAGGCCTCCCCATGCCTGACAGAGCCAACTTCCCAAAGTGCTGCCTTGTGTAGGGGGAACTCATTCAACGGTCAGGCCCGTGATGCAACAACTCACTACCTCAGTGGCCTCCACTCTTTACTGTGGAGGACAGAGTTCATTCATTGTATTATTATGAAGCATCACTGTGGTGAGCAGTCATTGGTGTGAGGAGACACAGTTTTACCAAAATCCATCTCCTACTGAATGTTCAGGCTTCAGGAGGGAACCTTGTTCACAAACCACAGATTTCCCTCATTGTCTTCCCATTTGGCTAGCATCCCCACTCACCTCCTCCACTCCAGGAACCTCTTCAGATGTCTGAGCCCTCCAGCTGTCTCCTCACCCCACATGCCCTGCTCTCTAACCATGAAGGTATCTTACTGTTCCAGATTCCTTCACAACCCCCATTCTGCACTCCTCTGCATGCTTGGAATTTCCTACTATTTTTCTGAAAATTCTGTTAGCCTCACGAACCTCATGTTTTTTCATTTGAAAATAGAGTAATAATCCTTGCTCTACTCATCTCATGAGCTGTTGGAAGGTTCGTAATGAAATGTAGAACATGAATGCGACTCTAAGTGGCATACATGTATTAACAGAAATGTCTTCATTGAGGCTATAGCACTGAGGCTATAGCACTGGACCACTTAGTGACTGCCAAAAACCTCTCTACTGTTAAGTGAGACAGGCGTGGGTGTTTTGTTTTGTTTTTTTCCCAGCCAATAGAACAAATGAAGGTTCTTGCACATTAACACCAAAATGAACCTCCAATATTTTTATATGATAGAAACCAAAACAGCCAAAGTGAACCATCTCCTACCTTGGCCCCTTAGTGGTTCCCCAGAGCATCTCGCCTGCACATGCCTGGGACTCACTCTTTGCTTCCCCCAGTTTATGCTTCCGGTCACATTGCTGGCATCATGTTCAAGGGCAAGTGCCTGGGAGAAGGAAGGACCAAAGAGAGTAGTGAGGGTGGGAAGGCTGCTTTTCTCTAATTTTGAAGATTGCTTTACATTGTCCCTTTAGGGAAGATTCCATTATTTAGTTTCTAGTCTAACCTGCAGGGCATTGTTCTTTTCCAGCTTATATGCTAAGAGGCAAATAAGGAACAGAGACAGGAAAGAGATATGAAGGTCCCATGAGCAGTCTGCACTTTCTACCCTTCCTCAGCCAACTAGGTGGTTGCTAAGCTGTATGGTTATTCTTTCATTTTCCCAGCTGATAAGGAGAAAAGAGGTGTTATCTGCTCTATGCAGCCACTGGCTCTTGGGGAGGAGAACCCCAGGGCTGGTGGTTAATAGCACCTGACCCAGCACTGTTTCCCTCAACACTTCCAAGCTCTGGCTGCATCAGACTAGACAATGCTGTTGGAAACATGACAATATGGTGCAGTAATGCTCAGATCTTGAGTCTTTTCCAAACCACACTCATATCACCACTTGTGTTAGTTTCTTAGGGGTGCCATAACTGGGTGGCTTAAAACAAGAGATATTTGTTCTTGCACACTTGTGGAAGTTAGAAATCCAAAATCAAAGCATTGGTAGGGTTGGTTCCTTCTGGAGGCTCTGACAGAGAATCCATTCCATGCCTTCACTAGAGGCAACCTTTGTCATTCCTCGGCTTGTGGCTCTATCACTTTAATTCCCACCCAACTTCACATAACCTTTTTCCTGTGTGTCTGTGTGTCCTTTCCTCTTCTTCTAAGGATACTTGTCATTGGACCTAGGACCCACTCTAAGTCTAGAACGATCTCATCTCAAGGTCCTTAAATTATATCTGCAGAGATCTGTCTTCCAAATAAGGTCACTTTTACAGGTTCCAAGGGTTAGGACTTGGACATATCTTTTTGAGGGACCTCTGTTTAACCACTACAGTGCCCAAACAAAGGGGAAGAGAGAAGAGGAAGAAACCACACTGAGCTTCTATTCAAATCTGTAGGAATTCATGGGACAAGGTGGGGACTAGAGCTATTCAGCCAAGTGATGGTAGTAAAGACCATGGTGATTGAATGGGCCTTCAGCATCGCTGTAGTAGGGAAGAAGGGGCAGTGACTTGGGATCTGCGCTCCACTGAGACCTGCCAAGGTCACTAGCTGGCTGGAATAACAGTCACAGGAAAAAGCTAGGTCATCAATCTCTTTCTCCACTCACTGACCCCCTCCCTCCCACCTCACTGACCCCTACAGAGAAACCTATGGATAACCCAGAGGTTTGGATCCCCCTGGGGGTGTGAACAAGGCAGCAGCCTGCCCACCCAGCACTTTGAAGCCTGTCTTGTGGAGGTCAGCCAGCTCTGTCCACTCTGGGACTGCTCAGATGCCTGCACTTCCATGGCTGGTTTGTGAACACAGGATTCAGCAGCACTTAGCTTTCTTCCGCTGTGGTTAGAATATACAAAAGGAAAAGCCTTCCAAAACTTAGTTAACAAAATTCAATTTAAAGATCAGAAAAGGGCATACCAGATTCAAAAATTCTAAAAGTACTTTGTCTAAGAAAGGAAAGGAAGAAAATATTGAATGAATCACCCTTTCTAAATTTCAAAGGAACCATTCCTTGAGTTATTAATGTTAACTCCCTACAAGAAACGTCTGGCAATTGTGTAAAGAGAAGTTGTGTCAGTGATAGTTGCCAAGAAAACTTTTGAGGCCTAATATTATAGGTCTTTGGTTAAGACCACGCCTATGATACACTTGTTATTTTTCAGGCCTGGAGTCCATGAACTTTCCTCCACAGTGTTAGAATGACAAAGTCTAACAATGTTGTCTGAAAAAATTCTGTGGATTAGAGGCTGAACTGGAGTAGGTATTTGTGGAGTGGGTACCCTGTGTTGGTCACTTTGCTAGATGCTAGGGCTATAGCCACAAACAGCAATTCTAACATTGTCCTGACTTCATAGAGAGGGACATCTCATCATACAAGTATTTCTATGAAGTATGAGGATGGGGTGTCACAGAGGCCTCCACAAGGGCACTCTGCACATGTAACAAATGATTTACATGGAAACACGAAACCTAGGTATTTGCTCCCAGTGATAATGAAATCTCCCGTGGGTCTGCTCTAAAGGTTTGTGAGTTTTTTTTAATCTTTTTTTTTTTTTTTTTTTTGAGAGAGAGAGGGAGGGAGAGCATGAGCAGGAGAGGAGCAGACAGGGAGAAAGAGAGAATCCCAAGCAGGCTCCAGGCTGTCAGTGCAGAGCCCAATGTGGGGTTCAGACACACAAACCAGGAGATCATGACCTGAGCCGAAACCAACAGTCTGACACTCAACCAAATGAGCCACCCAGACGTCCCTGCTCTAAAGGTTTTGTGCACTCTACAGAATAGTGGATGGAGGTCCCTACCTCTCCAGGAGCTACAACAATTTGAAGCAAATCTTCAGACAGGTTTTGCGGCTATATGCCCAGTGACCCCAGAGAGGATCCTAGAACCCCTCAGGTAAGAGAGAGATGCTTCTGGAAAGATAAATGCAATAGAAGCAGGTCCCCAGGGCTGAGATCAGGAAATGAGGCTCTAACCACCTTATGGTTGTTAGAATGGCTAACATCAAAAAACAAAGAACAAACATTTCAAGGATGTGGAGACATTGAAATTCTTGTCCAGTGAAAGTAGCTGCTACAGAAAACAGTGTGAATGTTCCTCAAAAACTGAAAACTGAACCACCTTGTGATCCAGAAATCCCACTTCTATTTATCCAAAAGCATGAAAATCAGGATCTCAAAGAGGTATTTGCATTCCCACATTCACTTCAGCTTATTCACTATAGCCAAGTTGTAAAAATAATCTAAATGTGCAACAGTGGATGACTGGATAAAGAAAATGTGGTATACACAGACAATGGAGAATTTTTCAGCTTTTAAAAAAAGAAGGAAATCCTGCCACATGAAACAACATGGACCAACCTTGAGGACATGATGCTAAGTGAAATAAACCAGCCACAAAAAGGCAAATACTTCATGGTTCTACTTATATGAGTTACCTAAAATAGCCAAACTCATAGAAGCAAAGAGTAAAATGGTAGTTGCCAGGGACTGGAAGGAGGTGAAACAGGTAATTGCTGCTCAATGGGTATAACGTTTCAGTTATGCAAGATGAGTAAGTTCTAGAGATGTGCTGTACAACATTGTGATAATAGTTAACAACTCTGCATATAATGCCCTTCAAAATGTGTTAGTGAGTAGATCTCATGTGAAGTGTTCTTACCACAAGAAAGAAAGAAACAGACAAAATAAGGAGGGAC
The DNA here is from genome assembly GCF_018350175.1 of Felis catus. Taxonomy (NCBI): domain Eukaryota; kingdom Metazoa; phylum Chordata; class Mammalia; order Carnivora; family Felidae; genus Felis; species Felis catus. Next base: position 73,795,444 of record NC_058370.1, read on the forward strand.
AAGGACAAGGAAGGGAGGGGAGAAGAGGGGAGGGGAGGGAGAAGAGGGGAAAGGAGGGAGAAGAGAAGGGAGAAGTCTTTAGACTAGGGATTGACTAACTATGGCCTGCCTGCTGCTTGTTTTTGTAAATACATAAAGCTTTGCTGTGACACAGCCACATGCATTCATTTATGCATTTTCTAGGACTACTTTCACACTACAACAGCAGAGCTGAGTAGTTGTGACCATGACCGTATGACCCGCAAAGCTGAAACTCCTGACTACCCTACACAAGGGTGTGAGCGACTGGTCATCTTAGTTTTCTCCACAGTTTTCTTCTTGTCATTCTCCTACTGCAAAACTTGAAACACATCCTGCTACCGGTAGTCTTTCACTCAATCCATAGACTGGGCTTAACTTTATTTGCCACATGCTCCAAGGTTATTATGTTCAATTAAGTAGTCACCAGACATGTGGCTATTTAAATGTAAAGAAGTTACACATGGCCCTTTACGAAAAGAATCTTGCCACTCCTTGACTTAGATTCCTCAGGGCTCTCATTACCACCAGAACGTGTCAAACACATTGACCTGGACTGCTTTAGAGGAAGGAGGGCCAAACCCCAACAAAAAGTCCCTGTGCTAAGAACATCAGAGGGCACTCATAGGCACCTACTGTTTTGAAAACATCATTGCATTTAGTCCTCACATCAACTTTGTGAGGCAGGAATGATTTTCATTTGATACAAGAGAAAACAGAGACTCAGAGATGTAAAGCAAACTGCTGAACTGGCAGGGCCATGTTTGAAATTAGATCTGCCTGTTTGCGTGCGCACTTTATCACTGCATCCAACTTCCACACTGTCTGCTGCTTAGACATTTCTATACAATTACTAGGAAGAATCCTATCACTTTGGACAAAGAGATGATCAGTAGGAAGTATATACCAAGTGAATTCACTCCACATGACAGTTATCAACCTGCTCCCACAACCCGATGTCACCGGGGTGGTTCCTTGGAGAGTCAGTTACCATCGGGTTCCTCTCTGAATTCTTACAATTGTGTGCTGCAGTGAGGGTGCAGGGAGCAGGGGCACTATTCAGGGCATAGTTTGCTTTACTGTAAGACTATGGAAGATCTAGCTGTTCCCTGCCAGTTTATTCTTACTCCAGCGATCATATTATAAACACTCATGCTCCTTGCCCAAAGGAGAAAACCAAGATTGTGAGGTGGCTCTGAAAACGACATCCACAAAGGACAGTTACAAGACCAGGGGATGTTTAGTTCAGAGAAGAGAAGCTCTGACAGAAGCATGCTAGCTGTGCGTTATTTTTTTCAGGAAGCCCTGCTTATTGAGAAGAGCAGCCTTCTGTGTGTTCTGCCAGAGTTGAGAATGAAAACCAATAGTAGGAAGTAAAATGGAAGCAGATTTTGGCTCAAAAGCTGAAATAATGTTCCAACAACTGCAAATGTCTAACAACGCAATGAGCTGTTGAGATGATGAGCCCACCCAACTCTGCAGATGTCCCAGCAAGAGCTAAATGAAATCTGTCCTGAATGCTGTGGCCTGGAGTTGTGAAAAGTGTCAAAGATTAGACTAGCTCACCACCACAGCCCCCCCTCCAATTCAAAGAGCCCACAATTCTGTGAACAGAAACTAGTCTGAGGACCACCGGGAAAATCAGTGCTTTGAACCAAATCTGCTTCATCTAACTCCTTCCACATCCTAATTCCAAAATCTCACTAAAAGCTAGTGCTTATTTTCAACCAAGCCCCAGTCACCTACGGGCACAATCCAGGACTAGTCAATATTCATGCTGTAAGAAGAATGATTTCTCCATTTGTCAAGAGAAACTGAAGGTCTCTGACTTTGGAGTAGGCATCCAGGTGGTCAAAATAATATTAACTGACATTTACACTAAACGTTGTCATTTAGAGGGGGGTCTATGATCCAGTTAATCTTCCCAACAGCCTGCAGAGAAAGCAAGACATGTTACTCATTATCATCCATCTGCACTAAGAGGTTGCCTGGTTGTCCCACAAATACAAATGGCTACAGACCCGAATGATACCTCAAAGATGGCAGGGACTGTGATGGTAGACCATCGTGATCAATGCCCTGTGGAGAGTCGCTGAGACCTGAGGACTATTATTTAAAAATTTGTTTGTGGTTTTCATAATGAAGGCAGTCATTTTAGCACAGGGAACCAGACAGAAGTAAACACATTGCTCAGAATATCTTGTGCTCACAGTATATATTTTCTACAAGCCTTCCACTGTTTTCCAGTGCCTAAATTATTAGAATGAGTTTCACATCCTGAGGATGCATTCAGCTTGGGAGGCTAGATACTGCAAGTGATAATTATCAAGGCTCATGCCATTTAAAAATAGGTTGCCATTATTGTTCATTGCTCACATCAGTGCTACTGGATTTTATATCCTGCTTTCCCAACAGGTGTGGACTGAGTCACCCCCTCTTCTGTCACAACACTTGCCTTTGGAGGCTCCTGGAAGGAAAGCAATGTACAAATGTTTGTTAACCTATGTGCTGATTAGAGGATGTTTGCCAGCGGTCACCTGGAGCAGCCCTTCAGTGCTGCTGAGGTGATTAGAGTGATCAATGGACATGGGAGTAACTGGAGATCCCCATCTCTGCTTCTAAAACTAAAATATCCATCATCAGAAACATGTCTGCCAGCATTTACAGCAGGCAAAACTTTTAGGTGGAGAATTGGGCAGATACGGGGGAGAGTGGGGAGGGCATTCCAGGTAGAGGAGGCATTTGAGCAAAGGCAGTAAGGCATGAAAATGAAGCACCTCTTCAGCATAACCAGAGCACAGAGTGTGCACAGGGAAGCACCGGGAGGCTGAACAGGTGGCTTGGGGGCTATGCTGTGAAGTCCCTTGATGGCAAGCTCTCAAGAGTACTCCATGCTGGAGTCCAGTGCTGGTCAAATGTGCTGGTCCAAATCACTACAGGGTTTGTGGCACCCCTGCTGCAGAGTTTCTGAATCAGTGGGTCTGGGTGGGGTCCAAGAATTTGATTTCTAACAAGCCCCCAGATGATGCTGAAGCTGTTGGTCCAGGGACCACTCTATAGTCACTCAGCACTGTTTTGGGTAGGAAAGGGAGGTGATCAGAGATGTATGTTTATGGTCTTTAATTGACCAGTTTGAAGAGCCCATAATTCTGTGATAAGACATGGAAGGAAAGGAAAAGCAAAGACTTAGCTCAGGCAGTGGGTGTATGTTCAGTGGTGAAAGCTGATCCAAACTTCTCATTTTCACCCAGTGGCAGGAAGGCACATGACCCATGTTCCTCACAGAAGAGCAATGGAACCTCAACATTTTTTTAAATTTCCAGATAAAGGATGTCACTTACAAAACTCTAGAATGGAGTTTTTAAACACATAAAATGCCTATTTTTTTTTTTTAGTGTCAGTTTTTCTAAAGGCATTTATCATGCTGGTCATCAATGACCCCATTAGCTGACAGAAGGAATGTTTCATAGTTTTTCCTCCTCTGCTCCTCATCTCCTAGGAGTGAAGAGGGAATGCGTTTTTGTGAGATTTACTAAGACATCTTCAGTTGCACTGCCATCACAGAAATGGCAGCTAGAAAAACACAGGAAGAGCCCAAAGCTTTGCCTCCTCTACAGAGAATCATGACATGGCCCAAACAAGAAAGTCAACATGGCATTCTTCTAGGCTAATCAATAATAATCGATAATCCATAATAATCAATATCCTCCTGCCCTGACCAATATGGGCACATGCTTTAGGGCAGAGCAGGAGGAGGAAAGAAGGGGGAAGTTTTTTGTTTTTGTTTTTGTTTTTTTACCAGTAGTAGGATGGGGAGCAAGTTAGTCTTAAATCCTAGCTTATTGGCCTGGTTGATTTAAGAGAAAGTTATCACCATCCACACCAAAGCATTATTAACGATTAGAGCTTAATGCATGGCTTTATTTTCTAGTTCACCAAGAGGCTTCTAGAGTCAAGTGCTTTAGTCCAGTCCAGGTGGAGAACATTGTACTTTGAGGCTATACTGCAGAAGAGGTAACACATTGACCTAGCAATTGAAGGACATGGATTCTTTTTCTGGTTCTGCAACTCTGAATTTGAGCAAGATTTTATCTTCTCCAGATCTCAGATTTCTCATTGGGAGAGGAGCGAAGCTGTGCCTGGTTATCCATATGATCCCTGCCATCACTGATCTCCAGGAATTCTGTACCTCATATGCTGAAACCAGCTTTATGGAATAAGAATGTCCTGAGCAGTGGTCATGGCACCAACCCCCCTTGGATAGTTGGTTTTACTTGAACCCAGCTAAGCTTAATTTCCTGGCTCCATTAATATTTACCCCTGTGCTGGCCAGAGAACATCAGGGTGGAGAAGTTTCAGTATAAACAAGTAAGAAAATGTTCTCGGAAACTAATGATCTTATCTGGTCAGAATGAATGAAGAAGGTTTAGTGTTCATCTCTTCATCGGCATTATTGACAGCATTTATGCCACAGAGAGAAACAAACACCAGTCACTTTAATTGATTTCCATGGAGGCCACAACACTCTTCCCATTTGGATTCACTAAGGTTGGGCAATCCCACACCCAGCTCACATTCAACACTTTCTCTCCTTACCCGTCACCCCAACTCTGTTCACTCCCCCATATCATGTACATATGTGTCCATTTCTCTAACCATCCCATCACAATGTGATCCTCTCAGAGGACAAGGGCCATAGTTTGTTCTTTACCTAATCTTTCTGTTGTGCACCCATCAAGTCTGGGGGAGACAAATAAAGAACAACTGTAATGCCTTTGAATCTTAATTCTCCACCAGAGTTTTTCCTGCAAGTTCAATTGCCTGTGGAGTCCCCATCATCCCCAAACATGTCCCTTGAGTCCCTGGCCTGAGGGGCTGATAGTTCTCCTCTGTAGCTCTTCACTGCTACCACTGGTGGAAGACAGATCCACAGAGCTCACTGCTGCTAGCAGCAGGAGACCAGGGCCCTGCTCCTTTTGGCTTCATTGCTCACCATGTGGACTCTCTCAAAGTTTTTACTCCTGCCTCTAATCACAGAAGGGGAAACTTCTCTCTTCATCAGTGTTAACAATTCCCTTGAGACTCCTCCCACCTCCCAAGGGAATCTGATGCTCTCCATTTACGTCTGTGTCTGCAGGTGAGCAAAGCATTCCCAAAGCTAGACGAGAGGACATTGACTGATACCACGCAATGTCTTATTCCCACCAACCGTGAATGGATGTCCAAGGTCAGGATGGATAGGAATGTAAGTTTAACTTACGTCCCAAATTCTTTTATCTTTTTTTTATCAGAAAGTCTTAAGAGATTCGCAGGAAAAGATAAATGCCAACAGAGTGTTCTAAGTTCCTGGGAAGGTGAATCTTCATTATGTTACTTTTCTAGGGAGCGTGTCACTGTTGATTATAGAAGGTAAATGTTTAACACGCAGATAAATGTACTGGAAAATTCACTCTCATCTTGGAAAATGCAAAGTCTAGCCCAGAAGTGATGGGTCATGGAGATACTTAGTTTGTAGGCAAAAGCATGGGAAAGGAGATGTGAACAGACTCCCGCTTAGGCAGTATGTGTTCAGATGAGCAGCAGCGTGTGGGGAAAGGAAGACTGGAAACCTGAGAGGTGGGACAGCAGGAAAGGGCACGTGAAGAAAAGTGGAATATTGGAGCTGGAAGAGGCAAACAATGACATGGCAAAATGAGACCAGGAAGGAAGAAATCAAGGTGGGAAGATGCCCCATACCTATTACATCCAGCCTACAGCTGTCTCTCCAGAGAGGCCCAGGATGGAGAAGTGGCAGTTTAAACAAGCAAGCAATACGGAATACTGTAAAGTAACGGTCCCACAAAGACAGGCAGAGGTAAGAGACTGAGTCACCCAAATATCAAAGACTCAACCATGGGAGTCCTAGTCTTACCTCAGCCTCCATCCATCTCTCTGTCCTCTCCGAATCCCACAAGGCTTACGAGCGCCTAACGTACTCCACCCACGGGGCTGCCATTGCCTCCCTACCTGGAATATAGACTTGTTTTTGGCACATGCAAAGTCACACAGTGGGTTTCCAGCCTTCATAGCTGAGCAAAGGGTAGCCACTTCGCGGTGGGACTGCAATCCCAGGCCAAAAACCAGGAAGATGGCACAGACTTCCAATCAGCCCTGCAGGGGAGAACCTTTCCTCAAGCTCAAACACCTCATCTGAAATATACCTCTGTCTGGTGAATATTCTTACAAGGCTGTTCAGATGACAGAGTTGATGAGGGGCCCTCACACACTTAAGCCAGCCCAATGACTACTCCCTGAGTGCCCACTATATGTCTAACATTTTGCAGGGGCTGGGGCTACAGGCAGAAGAGACACAGTCCTCCTATTTGTTGGAGCTCGAGCTCACAGTCTAATGGGGAAGATGGGCATTTAAGAAGAAATTACACATGTTATGAAGTTTACCAAAGGATCCTCGGAAGTGCTCAGAAGTTGGGTGGCTGGTTCTCTGCTTTGGTTTTGTGTTGGCATGTCCTGCCCATCCAAGGAGTGGAACATAAGGCAAAACGGGTCACATTTCCCTCTGGAGACTGATGAAGGAAAGCCTAGGTCGTTCCACTAAGCATCCACTATTTGCTAAAATAGAAATCCTCCCTGTTAAAGGGAGGACCGGAGATAAAGGACACTAGTCTTATCATACACGTGCTGGATCCATAGCCTGTAATGTCCTCATACAGGCTGACATGCATTTTCCAAAGGGGCAGCTCTGCTCAATGCCAATGCCAGTAAACACCCTGGAGTACTGGAGGCTCTGACTTCCTGCACCCTCCACCATCTACGGCAGAGCTGTGAATTCTGGAGTAAATGAAAAAGGACCTCTGAGCCACAGGGCTGCTGTCACAAAATCCATGTGCTGAATGTGTCCAGGAAATAGAAGCTATTTTCAAGTCCTCATCCTACTCTAAGAAATAAGCTTGTGGATTGGAGGCAGTGGGACGTAGGCCAGTAGGGAGAAAAGAAAGTGGAGAGTGCTAAAAGTTCAGATAAATAAAAACACATAGCAATATAACTATTTGGGGGACAAAAGGCCAATCCCATGAATCTCAGCATCTTGAGAGAGTATCACTGAGTTACAGCATTACTATATAATCCCTGATATTGATTGCCCTACAACATTAAAATAAAAACTGCGTTCCCTGAAATCTGTAATATTTAAAAAACCAGGACTAGGGGCTCCTGGGTGCTCAGTCAGTTAAGCGTCTGATTCTTTATTTCAGCTCAGGTCATGATCTCCTAGTTTGTGGATTCAAGCCCTGTGTCAGGCTCTGTGCTGACAGCTTGGAACTTGCTTGAGATTCTCTCTATCCCTCTCTCTCTCTCTGCCTCTCCCCAACTCTCTCCCTCTCTCCAAATAAATAAACATTAAAAAAAAAAATTGAAGGGGCACCTGGGTGGCTCAGTCGGTTAAGTGTCCGAAGTCAGCTCAGGTCATGATCTCACAGTTCATGGTTTCGAGCCCCACATCAGGCTTTGTGCTCAGAGACTGGAGCCTGGTTTGGATTCTGTGTCTCCTTCTCTCTCTGCCCCACACCCTCCTCGCACTCTGTCTCTGTCTTTCAAAAATAAATAGATGTTAAAGCAAAAAATATATATAATTTAAAAAAAAAAGACAGGACTATACTATGAAAGTTAAGAATCTTTTAATTTTTTTTACTTCAAGAGGTAAATTTTAGATGCTAGAAAAAATATGCTATTGGAATGCATCATTTCCTGAGAAGGCTATGGAAAGTTAAAAAAATAGAATAATACCATGTATAAGAAATGGCTCTAAATTTCTGCCTTATTGTGCATCCTTACCTAAATAACTAAGCATCAAGGTAGGGATTACCACAAAGAAGAAGAAGAAATGTCTCACATATACAGTATTGATGAGGATTACACAATATGGAAATTTCACAAGGATTCTGGATGTTGTTTACAAAAACTCCTCTGAAGAGCTAATGATAGACCTGGGAAGTTTGGTCCTGGCAATCCATCAATAAAACAAGCAGTTACCCTCCAGGTATCAAAGGCTAGGATGCCCCCCAGAGGGGTTAGTGACAGCCTGGCCTCTGAAAGAGCTACCAAAAATCAATACTGATTACTCAACAATGACATTTAGAGGACATGGAACACTAGAATGATTGTGTCAGGCCACAGCGTGCCGAAGAAGCCAAGTGCTTGCATTTCCAAATGGCAAACCCTGTTCAGCAGCAGATGTACGACAACGCAGGCCTGGCTGTGCTGAGGGCCATGGAAACTGTTTTGCAAGCTGTTGTCATTAAGCAGGTAATAACCAGCTTCAGTGGATAGTTAAGACAGGTTTCAACTCATCAGCCACCACACCCACCGTCTGAAAGCACCACAAAAAGGATAAATATGAATGCAATAAAATGAACTAGGGCAAAGTTAACAGCTTCCAAGTAAGCCATGTTGCCAGAAGACTGGGCTTTCTGGAAGCCAAGGGACAGAGGCCCAATCCCCAGGGCCCAATGAGATCCTTGCCTTGCCTTGATGCCTTAACAAGCAGTCAGATGGGATACAGAAGGCTTGCTGCATCCCTCAAGTTCAAGAAGGGAGAGGGACCTGGGTGTGAGAGGAGTCTTCCCCAGACAAATTCTGTCCTTTTCTGAGTTCTGTCACCCTCCACAGCTGGGAACTCTGAAGGTGCAGGTTTCTACACACACCACAGCCAGCCTAAACACACATCACTGGGTTGAGCACTGGTACTGACAGCATTGTGTTTAGTACCAAGCATTCTGTGGTCACCTCTTCTGCCAGGAGCTGCTTTCTCTGGGCAGATTCCACTCTCGTGCCCTCAGAAATCTGCAAAGAGTAGCCAGGAGCCTGTGGGGTGTAGTGGAGAGGACAGGACTTTGCACTAGGTGGACCTGAGTTACAATCCTGGCTCTCCCACTTCTTTGTGGGTAACCTCTACCCTTTCCACAAATCTCTTGGAGCCTCAGTTTCCACAGTATAATGGGAGACTAATAACACCTCTCTTTTGTATCTGTTTTAAGAATTCAAGATCATGTAGGGGCACCTGGTGGCTCAATCAGTTGAGCTTCTGACTTCGGCTCAGGTCATGATCCCACGGGTTCATGGGTTCGAGCTCCACGTTGGACTCTGTGCTGACAGCTCAGAGACTGGACCCTGCTTCAGACTGTGTCTCCCTCTCTCTCTTCCCACCCCCCATGCTGTGTTCCTCCCTCCCTCCCTCCCTCCCTCTCTCAAAAATAAACACTTAAAAAAAATTAAAAGAATTCAAGATCAGGTAATATCCAGCAGAATGACTGACACATAGGAGTTGTCCGGTCAATAATAGCTTTTATTATTAGTTACTAATATTATCATATGAGGTTCATTACTATGGGGGAATGATAACAAGGGAAGTAGGAAGAAAATATTGACACAAACAAGGAGATTGGCTTCTTATTAAGAAAGATTTTGGGGTATGCCTGGGTGGCTCAGTCAGATGAGCAATTGACTCTTGATCTCAGCTCAGGTCTTGATCTCAGGGTCATGAGTTTGGGCCCCCTGCTTGGCTCTGCACTGGGCAGACAGCCTAAAAGGAAGGAAGGAAGGAAGGAAGGAAGGAAGGGAGAGGGAGAGGGAGAGGGAGAGGGAGAGGGAGAGGGAGAGGGAGAGGGAGAGGGAGAGGGAGAGGGAGAGGGAGAGGGAGAGGGAGAGGGAGAGGGAGAGGGAGAGGGAGAGGGAGAGGGAGAGGGAGAGGGAGAGGGAGAGGGAGAGGGAGAGGGAGAGGGAGAGGGAGAGGGAGAGGGAGAGGGAGAGGGAGGAAGGATTTTCAGACTACCCTGTAGCTTTCCTATAGAAAATGTTCACCAGGCCAAAATCCTGCCTCCCTCAAAGGTATTAAAGAGCATGTAAATGTTCCTTATTCTCTTTAACTTTCCCACAGCCCTATACTGCAGTAGGCGAGTTTCATCCTGTTTTTGTGGGTAGGAGAAACTGAGGTACAAATGATCACCTAATCCTCTGAGTCAGAAGAACCTCCCAAAAATAAACCCAGGGGCAGCACAGTCTCCACTCTTTCTGGACCCGAGCTCTTCTAACAAATGATTCATATTGATAGGTATCTTTACTTAGAACAACAGTCCCACAGTAGAGTCCTGTGTTTTTGGCAACCCAGAAGCTAACCTTCAGAAGCCCCGGGCCAGTCTTCCACAGAACATGCTCTGACACCATCCTGTGTCAATCCCTCTTCTCTTGCTTCTGTCTGGTTCTCAAATAAGGGAGCAGGAAGGAACACAGACAGACTGAACTCCCACAGCACACTTTCTCCCTAGGGCCTTCTGGACTCAACCAGCAGGGGCCCACCCTGTCCCACAGGGGATGGGGTCAACTCCAGGCATCTACACGCTCAGATCTTGGCTCTTGTACCTCACCCCCAGTTCTTGGGAATACACCTTCTCACCCAGCAGGCTAATTCCAATAAGGATCACCAACCCTGGGTTGAGAACACGCAGAGCGTGCCTGCTTGTGTAAAGGAACCAGCTTCTTCAGAGGTGAGCCCCCACTTTGCAGGGCTCCACATTGGGTTTTATTCCCTGCTTCATTAGATTGTTTTCCTGTCTCTCCCAGAATTATGCCTCCTGCATACACACGTCTGGACTGAGGCCTTTTCTTCTGAAACTTAGTATGCTCCAAAGTTCCAAGGCAGGGATAAAGTTGAAGCCTGTGTGGCCAAATGACTGCCAGAGACCATGTCCCTCCTATTTGGTAGACAGTTTATGCTTGCACTGGAAGAACAGCGCCTGAAATTCCTTGTTCACTCAGCTGAGGAGTGTTCTGAACTTGTGCACTCAGGAGGATAGTGCAAGTGAGGCTTTTATTAATAGGCACTTAGTTTTGTACTTAGCAGAGTGACTGGAACATAATAGGGACAAAAATGCCTGTTGAATAAATGAATATTCATTGTATCGGCACTCCTATGTGTTTATTTCATGCCTTGCTACTTTTTGATTGTACTTTAAAGGATGATATACCAGCTTTTGTAAAAGTTCCTTCAGAGAAACCATCAGAATTTAGCTATGTTCAGGACATGCTCAGGTGACCAAAGGCAAGGACGAAAAATCATCTATCTCCTCAGCAATTTTTCCAGCTACAAGGACACAGAGATCTGTCAAGCATTACTCTATTTCAGAGACCATAGGCATTCCTCTGCATGCAGTGAGAGGAAACCAAAGCAACTTCTTGTGATAAGTTCAAAAAGCCAAAGAATCTAGCAACCTAGAAAAGCCTCCCTGGGCCCGTAAGACTCTGCTGCCAGGGTCACCAAGACAATAGCAACATAACAAACATCACTAGCAAGAGCCCCTGCTGGAGAGATTACTTTAAAACTGGGGTGCCTGGGGTGCCTGGGAGGCTCAGTTAGTTAAGTGTCTGACTTCAGCTCAGATCATGATCCCATAGCTCTTGAGTTTGAGCCCCACATCGGGCTCTGTGCTGACAGCTCAGAGCCTGGAGCCTGCTTCAGCTTCTGTGTCTCCCTCTCTTTTTTTTGCCCCTTTCCCATTCACGCTCCATCTGTCTCTCAAAAATAAACAGACATTAAAAAAAAAATTTTTTTAATACAAAACACATTTGTGCCTGGCCCCCAGCTGGTCTTCTTTCCTCTTTTGCTGGCTAATTCTACCACAGCAATTCAGAAGCTCCACATTGCAGAGCCGCTCCCCCTCAGTGCACATTCCTCATGCCAATCCTCTTTGTAAATGTTTGCTTTAAATGTAATCTGCAGCTTTACTAAGATTATATCCTGAGCACACATTTTTTAGACATCCATACCTCTGTGCTGGGAGAGTGGACACTTTCCTGCTCCCTCAGTTGTGGTCTCTGCTTTATTCCTTAGGCACACCCAGGCTTCTCTGTCCTGATGGGAGCACTTCTGATTCAGAGCCCTACGGAATCCCAGAGGACAGAGATCACTCGTTACCCTTTCTATCTTCTGTGTGTCTCGCACATAGGAGGCACTCAATAAATTTTTTAGCAAACCAGTCTACTCATTGCTCCCTGAACTCATGAAGCACATTTCCATCCCTGGGCCATTGCTAAAGTCCTGTCTCTTGCCAAGAATGCACTCCCTTCTCCTTTCCACTTATGCAAATCTTGACTCTCCCTCAGGACTAAAACCAAGGCCTTGTAGAGTTTACAGAATTCTGTTCTCTTGGAATTAACATAGTATTTTTTCTTTATTAGTTTGTTTCTAGTCTTACCTCCTCAATTAATCTGAGGTCCTGTATGCTCCATCCGAGCTGAAGTCACTTACCAGAACCAAAACCAGTAGACTGGTTAAGGTGAGAAAGGGGGCTCAGTACCAAAACTTTTCCTTAGGGGTGAGGTCAGGGGTCTTTCCGATTCAGACACTGGGATAATCATGGGAAAGACACCTATGTGGAGGCAGAATCTATGTGAGTGATTTAGACTCAAAAGCAGGAGCAAAGGAACAGGATAGGTAAAGAAGCAGAGGTTAGGATGTGGTCTGTCTAAAATGATGTGCTTGGATGAAGCTCATTTGCCCTGAAACTTAGTTCAAGTCCACATCCTGCCCCTTCAGGCAGGATAGGTTGGCCCTTAAGGTAGTACTCACCAACTCTGGCACAGACACTCTTGCATAGGAACTATCGAATCCCTTATTTTAACATCTACCTCCACGCAGGACCTAGCAGGTTTTCTATTAGAAGGAAGGGAGGCAAAGAGGGAAGAAGAGAGACAAGCAGATTGTTAATCCCCTCCTCTGTGCCAGTTCAGAAGGCCAAAGTGAGCCCAGGTAAGTTGCCATCCTCACACCTACCCACTCACACTCAAACCCACACACCCAGTTGTTTGGTAATAATTGCCTCATCTTTCGTGATTTGGAGATTGCTTTTTTTTTTTTTAATGATTTTTTAACATTCCTATGCCCAATGTGGGGCTTGAACTCACAGCCCCGAGATCAAGAGGTGCATACTCTACCAACTGAGCCAGCAAGGCGCCCCAAATTTGGAGATCACTTTAAGCTCCCTGGTAGGTCTTGAGTTCCTCAAACACAGGGACTTTATCTGCTATTTTTTTTATCTATCACTGAGGAACAGGCATGGTTTCAGCCTCCAAGGTAGGCATGGAGGGTCCCAACGCACTGCTCACAAGGGGCTTGGGGCAAGATTCTGCTTGCAGTAAAGCATGAATGGTTGGGACACCTCTGTGGGTTCAGCCATTGTGTCATTGTGTAGTTTACTGCAGTTCTCTCTCTCTCTCCATTCCCATCCACAACACCCAAAGCCAACATGCCAAGGGAGAAGGAGAGTTCCCCACTCCAATTAGACTTCCCCAGGCCTCTGCCTTTCAGAGGCAGCGGTTAAGTGTGCAAGTGTGCCCTGAGGGTCCTTCCCATGGCCATCGGCAGAGGAATGGGGCCTAACACCATAGGCCCATGTCTGCGGCCCTGGAACAGACTCAGGAGGAGCACCATCGGGATTTGAAATGGGTCTGCCCTGTCTCAGTCTTTACTATTTTTCCCAATGGAATCACACTGGGGAGGGGAAGGGAAAGTTACTATCATACTGCTGTTCTTACAATGGCCTCTCCTTCTAATCACAGGCAAAATCAGAAAACTAAGTGTATCCAGGGGAATTCTGAGCAGTAAAAACAAAACAAGATTAAAAAACAAAACCCACACTCCTCACCAACAAGAGAATGAGAAATTCTGCTCCATTAGGTGAAATCTGATTTCAAATCAATGGAATGTAGATGGAGGAAAAAGCCCCTGTGACCCAAGAGTGAATTAAAGCTGCCAAGCAAAATCCAAACAGCAAAGCAGACGAGGCGTGTGGTTATTTTTATGATCAATGTGAAAGAGAGGCTATGGGAGAGAGAGGAGCTGACCCAGTCACAGCTACACAGAAGCAAGCTTTCTGACTAGGCAGGCAGGCCTCAGCTCACCTTTCCTGTTCCAGGCCCTGGGTGTTATCTCTGAGCAAACAAAATCTTGTCTCTTATCAGGTGGAGCACACCACAGGGTTGACCCAGCACTTGACCCACACGGAGACTGCCTCTCTGGACCTGAACTACGACCCTGTGGGTAGGCAGGACAGGGACTTTTCCATCCATTATACAGATGAGAAAATAAAGTCCCAGAAAGATTTGCTCCAGGTCTTCTACTTAGAAAAATAATATAACCAGAACTTGAATTTGGCTGTTCTAACACCAAGCTTAGAACTCCTTGCAGTGTCCCACGGGCCTTGGGCCTCTACAGGAAGGGAAGGAACTCAGCTGAGTAGTCAGTGAGGTCCCTTGGGCTTCTTTCATCCCTTTCAAACAGGAAGTGAGAGTGCAGACTCCAGTCCAGCCCCCAACCAGCCCTATTATTCCAGTTACCCCCACCCCTGCCCCACCCCAGGGCTCAACACACTTTCAATGGGTTCAAACTGGCCCTTGAACCAAAGGCATCCAGTCAGCCACACTCTTTCATGCCAAAGCTTTCTCTGGTAAAACAAATCTATAAAGAGAGATTTTTACTGAGGAGGCCCCACCCAGCTCAGCCAAAGAGAGATAATGGGTGGGTGACAAGGCTTCCTATTTTAGGAAATCTGTCAGTACTCTATCAGCAGAGCCTGGGCCTTTGGCCAACAAGGCCCTGGAGAGAAGAGTGAGAAGTCAGGGAAGCTATTGTGAACTCTGTGTCCCCACCACGGAGGGTCTTGGGCTCAGTGTGTGTTGGGTGGAGGGGGTGTGATTCAGCCCCTCTCAGCTCATGCTAGAGCAGTGCCACTATGGCCTGGTCCTCCCCCAGAATCGCGCCTCCACCTCCACAGGACAGAGACGTCCTTTCCACAGCCTGAACCCCCCCCCAACCTCCTTCCCCTGGGAAGTGGGTGCTAGGAGGCTGCCCCACCCCTACCCAGTGTCCACAGAACATGCCCAAACCAGTCTTCTATGTTCTCCTCAGAGAGGAAGAGGTGTCACCCCCTTCCCACAGCAGCTCTGTGCAATTTCCTCCTGCGTAAAAAAGTGACAGCAACACCTTCTTCCTGGAATACTGTATCAATTAAATGAGAAAATGTGTGTAAAGCATCATACACAGTGGGCACTCAAGTAAATCATTTGCCCCTTCCTCCCAGGAACAGTTCTGATTCTCCGGTAGCCTGGGCCCCCCCCACAGGTCTTGCTCTGTATCACCAATTACAACTTCCCCTAAACCCCGAAGACAGTACTCTCCACCCCAGCTGCATATTCCCATGTCCTCCAGGCCCATCTGTGGCCCACAATTCTGGATATTTTCCTTACCAAGCATGTATAGCATTTGCCACAAGCTCAGAGCTCTAAGACCCTGCAAGACCTAAGTTTGCATGGGGATGGAGAACAAAGGGAAGGTTCACACAGCATTCAGGCAGTGGGTGGGAGCAAACGCAGCCCCTGGGCACAGTCCCTCTCCTTTGACCATCATAGCATCCATCCAGAGCTCTCAACAGCATGCACGAGGTACTCATTTTGCAGGGTACTAACCCTTATTGCCATTTCCAGATACAGTATACTTCTTTTTATGGGATGTTTTTCAAAGTCTTACTCTGCAGATTTCTGATGTTAATGCATGCTATCTTCCTTTGAGAATTTTCTTTGGCTCAGCCCCTCCCACCCTACATCCCAAGACTGAAGCAACCTCAGGAGCTGAAGCCAAATTGCCATGCCTAGCAATTATGAGTGTGGACACCCTCTCTTCCCAGACCTTTTCAACTCAACAGTAAGGAGGTCAGTGGCAAGCTGGGGGCCCCAGCAGACCTGGTGGGGGCAGCCAAAGGACAGAGCGTCAGCAGCTTCCAGAGAATCAACCAAGACATTTCAGGTTAAAATCTTTGCACCAGCCCCGGGCCAGTGCAGCATAATGGGGAGTGACTACAGGAAGCAGTGTAAAAATCAATACTGAATGGACAGCTGACACAGCACCTATGAAAACAGACAACCATCGGGTCCTCTCCTCCAAGGATATGGTGGCCACCACCAGCTGCAGCACAAGCAAGCAAACTTTCTAAATCAAAATAGTATCCTGGGTCTGAGAAATAATACAAGACAAATCACCAGAGCTCAGGGGGAGGTTTTTACAAAGCCCTGACACACCTGAGCAAAGAGTAGCTAAAATAAGACCAATCCCCTGAAGGGCTGTCAACCATCATCATCATAATGGCCACTACTACCTAATGATGGGGGCAAGGAGATGGCAGCCAGGAGGTGGCTGGCTGAGGGGCCTCATCACCCTCATCATCCAACACTGGCTCACCTTCCCCAGGGACACAGCTCCTACTCTGGGCCTGCCTGTGGTTGATGAAGTGAATAAGGAGACTAGATTTGTTTGGAGATCACAAAGCAAGCTAAAATAGAGGCGGAAGCACAAATTCCTGGCAGACAAGGCCTGCTACCAAGTGTTGGAGATTCACACTGAGTCCACCAGGAAACAGGAAGTAGTGGGGTGGCCCCATGCAAGGTGTTCGCTTATGTCTGCTCCCCTATAAGCACCTTCCTTCCCTGGGACCTTGAGTAGGAACATATTTTTAAAGTACCCAGGGATACCATGTCTCTGGGAGGACCCTGTCACACATTTCTCCTTTTGTCTTTCAGCAAGGGCACTCTTTTCTCCTTATTTAGTGATACTATGCAGATAATGCTCTTCAGGACCAGGGCTGGTTTTGTCAGATAATCCAAACACCTACTGGGTGCCCACCAACACGTCCTATTAAAAACTGAACACTTTGGGGCACCGGGGTGGCTCAGTTGGTTAAGTGTCTGACTTCTGCTCAGGTCTTGATCTCACAGTTAGTGGGTTCAAGCCCCGTGTCGGGCTCTGTGCTGACAGCTCAGAGCCTGGAACCTGCTTCCCATTCTGTGTCTCTCTCTCCCTCTCTGCCCCTCTCCCACTCATACTCTGTCTCTCAAACACAAATATAAACACTAAAAAAAAATTTTTTTTAATGAATGCTTTAAGTAAAGAAAGGAACAAAAAAGTTTATCACACACCCAGAGACTATGGGTCCGGGACATGGGGGCTGTGTATGGTTTATCTAGGAGCAACTCACGATGGTTCCCCTTCAGGACAGGCAAGGAACCCTAAACTGCCCAACCACGTGGGAGCCCTTCTACCCCTAGGCTTCTTGGTCTCAGAGGACATCCCGGTATTTAGTAACCCAAGCCAGGCATCTGTGCCTTTCTCTGCTGGAGCCCGGCCTCCTGCTTTCCCAGCCAGCAGAGGTCCTGCTGCAAGTGAAAATCCCAGCCTGATGAATGCAGCTTGCTGACAGTGGCCTGCCCGAGCTGTATCTGGCACACCTGCCTCTCTTCCCCTTTTTCCACCTCAAAGAGTGGGAAAGGGTTTCTTTTCTGTTGAGCCCACAGCTGATGAGCTGCAAGGCGCCACCTGACATGAACTCCCTGGTGGTGGTCCTGTGTGGTTGCCATGGCGCCCTGAGGGCCACTCAGCTCCCGGAGCAGACCCAGCCTGAGACTCCACAGGCAAAAAAGGCAGAAGGTCACTAAAATGAGTGAATGAGCAGGGGCAATGAAATCTCATTTCAGCCAATATACTTCTCATCAACCCAAACAAGCATTCGACTTCCTTTTATACTGTCAACCTTAGAGAGCAGAGGTTAAAATAAAACCTTAAAGGACAGGTAAATGAAGGATATACAAAGAAGCCGGCCAATCCATCAGGCAAAATATAAGCCTCTGGCACAGGGCAGGGGCTAGATAAATATCTGTTAAATGAAGAAGGGAATAAAAGCAACTCAAATGTGATTTAGGCCTCTTAAGGAATATTTTCTGAAAAGGCACAGTCAGTCAGCATTAATAATTAGCATATTAGGTGTTTCATTTTCTGCCCTCCAAAATGCTTTCATGCCTTATCACTTCTGATCTTTGCAACAACAAAAGACACTAGAGCTGGGCTGGGACATCATTTCCATTTTGCAGCTGAGAAAACTAAGACACAGAGAAGTGGCCTGACCAAGTGACTCAGCACATTGGTGGAGGCCATGGGAGGAGAACTCAGAGCCCTGGCTGCTGACCCCCCCTCTCCCACCTCCTCTAATGGCTCAGCCACAGGCTCTCCTCCCCCCCCCCCTTCTCTGGGCAGTGGACATCTGAGAGGGGGCAGGGGACTCAAGTCCTGTCCATGCCTCGGCTCACCGGGGCCCAAGAATGATGAAATATTTATTTGGTGATAAGACCTTGCCCTTCAGATCAAATGGCCACTCGGGCCTGGATTACCTTACAATAAGGTAGACCCAATGTCAGTGTCTGCAGCCTACTGGCTTGAGTGGCTGAAGGGTCCCTCACTCCAGCTTGCACGTGAGCCATGGCCAACAGCTCCCCCCCCCCAACCCCTCAGGCAGGAAAGCAGAAGGACCAGGAGGAGAATCTAGAGACACAGAGCATAGACTAAGCGCCCCTCATCCCCAACCACAACCCCTCCCCTGGATCATCTGGCTTCTGGCCCTTCTGCTTCCCTTTCCTCCCTCAGTGATGTCACCAGGGAGCCAGCCTCCTCTTCTTTCCTCAGAAGAAGGAGGAAACCCAGAGGATCTCTCCCCTCAGGGCTGCCCGTTGATCAAAAAACAACATTCCTACTACTGGGAACCATTCAGGATAAAATGCACAAACGTGGGGAAACTACAAAGGCTGTAGAAAGTGGACAGATTGCCCACAGACACTGTCCCAGTGACTTCCTTCCTAGTTGGTGTTTTAGAGCCCCTGTCACCTTGAGCTCCACGTGATAGGCTCAGCACACTTCCCCTCTCCTCAGCCTAGCCCGAGCTCTCAGGCGTGAGAAAGCACTGTATGCACCAGCCTCTGGTGTTCTCCAGAGCCCCCAGCTCAGACTTGCTTTAGTGTTGAGGATTAAATGAGGTAACACATAAGAAGCTATCTGAAATGTTTTAAAATATATATGCCAAATGGTAATAAGGTTTGTTGTCGTGTTTTTCTCCTTTTGACTCACCCCCATGTGCTCCCAGCCCCAGGAAGCTGACCTCTGAGAAAGTCATCCTTCTGGGCACCCTCGCTGATGGTCTCTGGTTTGAACAACGGGAGACATCCAGCAGGAAAAGTGGTTCAGGGACCAAAATTCCCTTCTCCCCTTTGCCCTTTAGCCTCAGGGAGGTAATGGCTTCCAGGTGATGGAAGTCTCTGGGCACCTCCCTATTTGTTTCCTTAACCCTGCTTGCATCTCTGTTAATCTCTTAAAGTTTTTCATTTGAGCCACCTGGGATCAATTGTTTTCCAATTTATCCTGATAATTGATAATCCTGATAAATCAGGCCCGTGACTGATAAACTCAGACACATCCACATCCGTGTCCAGTCAGCTCAAAGGGCCACCCTTGTGTTCCTCCATCACTGGGAGCAGAGAAACCACAGTGTCCATTGATGGTTAAGCTGTCTTCAAGACAGAGCTTCCAAATTCCCAGCAAGGCGACCTTGCCCTTCCTTCCTCCTCCCGTCGTTCTAGCAGCACATTCTTATACAGCAGCTCGGCGTGGGCTGCCAGCAGTGTGACATCAGGATGGAAGAATACAGAGGCCTAAGAGGTTCTGCATTTTCTGGAATCTAATGATTCTGCTGATCCTCTGGTGTTTGGCAATAGCTCTTTCAGTGTCGAGATGCTTAAATCACTTCTTTGTTCTTTCTGCTGTGTAACTAGGGCACCACTAGGAGTCTGGAGGAATTGTTGTTTGAGGTAGGTATTTTGGGGGTGGACAGGATGGTTTTTCCCCTTGTTTTGGAGGACTTAAACCATGCACTTGGAAGAAAGTCAAATTTGTTTGGGATTTTCTCCTGCAGTAGGTTCACAGCTGATCCCTTCTTCTGTCCCTTAGTCTCTAACATTACTTCCCCCTCTCCCTCAGGGTGGGTGTCTACTTTGCGAAACACAAGTCCTGCCTTCTTCTTTTGCGTTTATCTCACTCTAACTCCCAAGTAGCTGTAAGCTTCACTGCCAAATGTCTTCCATTACACATTTATTTATTAAAGGCCTGCCACGTGCCAGGTGAGATTAGGGAAACGGGGAATGATAGTGACCAAAGACAGGAGGTCCAGGACCTCACAGTCTAGCATAAGGCAAGGCTAGAAAAGGCTCAGGGAATTCAAAGAAAACCCGGAAAGGGGAAGCAATTGAGGATGGCGGCTCCCCCTAGGCTGTGCCTCCTGACCATGAGTGTTCTAGGGCAGGGATCGGGTTCACAGCTAGCCTATTTTCCACACCTCAGAGAACATGTGCTTCATCAATAAGTAACCACACCTGAGTTACTATGCAAATAAGCTCAGCTCTACTCTCTCAACAGCCAGGTTCACTTTTCCACTAGCCTTTTCTCTCCAGCTCCCAGACTCTGTGCTATCTTGACTCTGTGGCACTCATTTATCATGGCCTGTCATTACCGAATGAGACACCAAGCATGAAAAAAGACAGTTTGAAGGGTCTTATCTG
This sequence comes from Felis catus, assembly GCF_018350175.1. Lineage (NCBI taxonomy): Eukaryota > Metazoa > Chordata > Mammalia > Carnivora > Felidae > Felis > Felis catus. The sequence continues at coordinate 73,815,937 of NC_058370.1, forward strand.
GTCTCCCTCAGCCTGAGTCTGTTTGGAGGGCCAGTGTTTATCCTGGCCCAATCTCCTGCTTTTGCCAGAGAAACTACCAGCAGTGATAGCTAAATCCATTTAGATTAGGAAAAGGCAGAGAGGAAGGAAAAGCCAGCAGAATGAACCCAGCGGGGGGGGGGGGGGGGGGGGGGAAACCAATTTTGCTGCAGTGAACTAACTGCCTTGCGCATTTCAAATGCAGCTCAATGCTAGTCCTGGTTCACCTTCACTCACCTCACAGCCACAAGCGAAGTTCAGCTGCTAGCAACTTTGATTTCAATTCAGACTGATTTCCAAAATGTCCTGGGGATTCTAAACCTTCACTCCCCCAAACACTTCAGGGTAGGCCATAATGAATCCTACATCTTGCATTTATCTGAGAGAGGAGGTTCCAGTAGTCTATGTGAGGGAGACAGGAAGCAAAGACTAAATAGGAAATCTGCCATCCCTTTTTGTTCCCATTTCCTTTCGTGAAAACCCTTCGAATCAAAAAGTCATTGGATGTGGGAGTTAGGAGAGATGTTGGGGATCGCTCAGGCCAATGGCCCCTCCTCATTTTAGAGAGCTAATGGAGAACACAGGCCGTGATCAAAATCCCAAAGCCGGTGGCTGAGCTAACCCCGGCTCCAGGCCAGCCTTCTGCTGGCTGCACAACTGCCCTGGGAATTCGTGCGCAAGGCACGGACAGAGGGGGCCATGGGCCCACTCACGGAATAATGAAGAAACTCTGAAGAGGAAGAAATCAGCTGACTTTTAGTTCGCCATCCAGGCTGGCTGTCACGAGGCTAAAATTGGAAGCAGGTGAATCTGCCTGATGAGAGCTGAAGGAGGAAAGTGAGGAAGAGGGAGGGCGGGAGGCAACGAATATATTTCAGAACAAACAGAATCTGTGACTGCATTTACTCCGTGTTCTAGGGTGGCCGCGGTTGGCTCGGAATGAGGTAAGGGCAATATGTCCCTGCAACAGGGAAAACGCTTCTTGTATAAACAAAGGTCAAGGCAAGTCTCAGATGTGAGTAGACAGGGGAAGCCGCTTGTGGTGATTGCAGTGATACGCCCCCAGATTTCCCTTCCAGAAGGAAGAGTTTGTTCCCCCACATGTGAAGCGCTGCTAGAAGACTCCTGGCTGTCAGACCTCTTTGAGAGTGCCTGGGCCAAAGGAAGCTGCCCTGCCCAAGGTCCTGCCTTCTGGTGGCAGCCCCCAGCCAGGGACCCAACCACAGGAGTGTGAAGACCTGACCCTCTAGCCCCATCTGCGTACACCCTCCCAGCTTCAGAGCTTTCCTGGCAAGCTGAATTCTTTGTTGGGATTGCTTCAGGGCTTAACTTCTCCCCTGCCCATACTTTCTCCTTGTGCCTTCCACACTGTTGATATCAAAAACACTCCCTAGTGAACAGCAGCCTGCACATAGATCCCCATCTCAGTCAGCTTCGGGGAGAACCCATATTGCAACACTGCTCATTAAATCAATATACAGAAGGCACAGTGAAAACCCTCCATCCACTGAATCTGATCAATAACCCATCTCTATGGAAGAACATTGCCCAAGTCCTGATTTAATGAAGTTAAGGCTCTGTAGGTTACAGGCTGTCACCTCACTGCTGACTGCAATGTGTATGGAGCCATTCAAGTGCCAGAGCAGTGAGACTGACAAGGCTATTCCTTCCCTTGTAGGACCACACCCTATCTGAGCCAGTCAGCCAGAAACAAGTCCAGGCAATTCTTAAAGACTTTTAAAGAAGATTCCAGAACCACCTCTGGCACCCTTTGTAAAGCTGATAAGCCTTAACTATCAGAAATGTTCCCCTGAAATAAATTTAAATTCCTCACACCCATATTAATTTCTTTTTGTTACCTTAGGCAGAGGTAGAAAACACTTAGAAGCTTCTTTGTTTAGTGACCCTTTGGGATTCATCTCCAATCTTTTCTTCAAGGTGAATGACCCCATTCCCACTAGTTTTCCCACCAAAGATTCTGCTTTCAATCCTATTATCTCTATGGCTTTCTGTGAAAGCCACAAAAAACCCTCTTTCAAACCTTCATTTGAATGTTCGTCAATTTAGGGGCAATGCCAATTTTTCACCTATTAGAGTTAATTTGATCATCCTCTGTGAAATATGGCACTCAGTACTTAACAATTCACCATCCATAAGCAAGGGCACTTTCCTTAGATTTCCACTCTTCGAAGCAGACATTCCCACAGCCTGGAGATCCTAACAGAGCTTCTCACTGAAGAAGTAGGAAGACATCAAGAGATGAGAAGAAAAACGTTAAACCTGAGGCCCCATAGTTCCTAAGAACCAAGAAACCACTGTGCCCCAGAGAACAGGAGAGAAGAGAGACTCTGCAGAACTTAGCCAGAGGCAGACATCTCATGTTTGACAGTAATGAACCTCTGCCTGTGAGAGAAATCTAAGCACATTAGTTACTTCCTTCTTGCCAAAACTCCGTGAGATATTTAGATTTCTGAGCTATGAATTGAAAGCGAAATAAGCCCTTTTTTGTTTCCCTGTGCTCACTTCAGGATGCTTTCCAGATTTGCATGGTAAACAACAATTTATAAAGGAGTGCATTCGCTTATTTTGCTGTATCTCTGATCCTCTTTGCCAGAGCACAACCCAGTAATTATTATGTTTTAACTATGGATTGGTAGTTTTTATACTCTTTAGGAAAACTCAAACCAGTGATTTTCAACCATTTGGCAAGACCTGTAGACATTTCCGTCAGTCATGTCTGGTTGCGGGTGAGCAGGAAACTCTACCGACATCTAGTGGATAGAGGCCAGAATGCTGCTAACCATTCTAGAGAGCCCAGGATAGCCTCATACAACAAAGAATTATTTGGCCCAAAATGATGATAGTGCTGAGGTTGAGAAAAACTCTGACTCACAAATAATTCTGTGTCCTCCTAAATTTACTTACCTCTTCAGGAAGTTTGATGCATTGTTTCTCCTCCTCTGGCCTGGAGAAATTACAAGCTGCTTGACCAACAAGGTCACAGTCTTTCTGTTTTATTCTTTTTTTTCCTTGATGAAGGCAGAGCTAAGGAACAAAGACAAGTAAAACCCCAAATATAAGGTGAAAACAGCTTGCTCTTGGCTCATGGACTACCTTCAAAAGCTATGTGTTGTGTGGGTACCTTTGAACAAGCAGACCAAGTCAGAAAATAACAAGGAATTATCACCAAAAACCATAAGATACCTAGGAATAAACGTAACCAAAGAGGTAAAAGATATGTACTCTGAAAACTATGAAACACTACTGAAAGAAATGGAAAATGACACAAAGAAATGGAAAAACAGGGGCACCTGGGTGGCTCAGTCAGTTAAGTGTTCGACTTCAGCTCAGGTCATGATCTTGTGGTCCGTGAGTTGGAACCCTGTGTTGGGCTCTGTGCTGACAGTGCGGAGCCTGGAGCCTGCTTCAGATTCTGTGTCTCCCATTCTCTCTGCACAACCCCCCCCCCCCACCTAGCACTCTGTCTCTCTCTTAAAAATTAACATTAAAAAAATGTTTTTAAAGAAATGGGAAAACATTCCATGCTTAAGGCTCAGAAGAAATGTGTATATATGTGTGTGTGCATGCACACACACACAAACACACATACAATGGAATATTATTCAGCCATCCAAAAGAATGAAATCTTGCCATTTGCAACAATGTGGATGGAGCGAAAGTGTATTATGCTAAATGAAATAAGTCAGAGAAAGACAAGTACCATATGATTTCACTCATATATGGAATTTAAGAAACAAAACAAATGAACATGGTTGGGGGGGAAGAGAGAGGAAAACCAAGAAACAGACTCTTAACTATAGAGAACAAACTGATGGTTACCAGAGTGGACGTGGATGGGGGGATGGGTTAAATATATGATAAGTATTAAGGAGGGCACTTGTGATGAGCACCAGGTGTTGTATAGAATCACTAAATTCTACATCTGAAACTAATATTACACTGTATGTTAACTAACTGGAATTTAAATAGAAACTTAATTAGAAAAATAACAAGGACTTCCCAGAATTACTTCCTACATCAAGGTCTTATTCTGAGGCACAAAGAGATGCCTCTTGCTCTTAACTGTGTAATAATCTCATCTTCACACTTTGAATCAAGGATTGAATACTATGTAAGCAGAATAATCAGGTACCCTCTTCACTTGATTTTGAAACCATCCCAATGATTTTGAGAAAACAGACTTCCACAATATGGCTGTAAATTGACCAGCCCGGGCTGTTTCTGTGTATACATTTCTTACTTTTCTGAAGAATAGATTGAACATGTTAAAAATTTTTGAAGGTAAAATTATGATATAGGCAACAGCTTTGCAGGCAGCCTATGCTACAACCTAGAGTAGCACAAACAGAAAAGTCAGCCAAGTCATGAGGGCCCAGTCAAACATATAACAGTGTGGGATCACTGCACAATGGGCAGGATCCTATTACAATATGGCCTTTGAAATGTCTTGAAAAGAAATCCTATGTCTAGAAAACAAAGCCCTTATTTCCAGGCCCCAACTCACCCCACTCATCCCACCCTAATCCCTGCTTCAACTGAATGAAAAAAGGTCAAAAACAGAAAAGGTGCTAGGATTTTATAACATTTTAATACAGAGTAACTTTTTTTTTCTTTAAAGGGCCATCTTCTAGGGGTGCCTGGGTGGTTCAGTCAGTTAAGTGTCCTACTTTGGCTCAGGTAATGATCACAGTTAATGGGTTCAAGCCCCACATCAAACTCTGTGCTCACAGCTCAGAGCCTACAGCCTGCTTCAGATCTGTGTCTCCTTCTCTCTCTGCCCTCCCCTGCTCTCACTCTGTCTCTCTCTCTCTCTCTCTCTGCTCTCTCTCAAGAATAAACATTATAAATAAATAAATAAATAAATAAATAAATAAACAAACAAACAAACAAACAAACTTAAAAAAAAAATAAAGGGCCATCTTCTTCAGAATGCAAATCCCCCCAAGAATGGTTTTCAAGGAGGATTCTGGGAAGGGTAAAAAGCACCAGGAATCTATCTTTCCACCTAATCAACAATTGCTCTGGCAGAATCTGTCTGACAGTCTAACTCTCTGGGGACTCTAGAATCTACTGAAGGCTTATAACTTCCAGGGGAAGACTTTAACAGTAAATTGGTTACTCTGAGTCAATTTCAGTTATAGTACAGTAGCAACTAGCCCTCTCACATCCCCAGTCCCAAAGCAGGCAGCTGTGCACCTTTTCCTGGAGCAGTGTGCACAGATTGCAGAATCCAGGTGGGTAAAAAAGGATATATCTTCCAAATATAGGGTATCTGTTCTCTGATTACTGATTGCTGCTTCTGATCTCAGAGATGCCAACAAAGAGGAAGTTGGCCATTGTTGTTGCACTTCCCTCCATGGTTGCAAGCTTCTCCCCCTTCCAGCTGAAGTAACTTCCAGAGGATTGAAAGGGTCAGTATTCTCTTTTTTCCTCCCTCCATTTTTCTCATTTTCCCTTTTTGGGAAGCAGACATGAAAGAGTAGGATGTTCAAAAGCAACTCCATATACAGGGAAAATTAGAAAGTCATCATGCACACCCAGGGAAAGGTGCAGGCTCAGAAAAGACTTGAGAAGATATTAAGTTTACACCTCAGGCAGGTTCTTCGCACAGAGACAGCATACAACAATCAAAAACCCCAAAACAATAAACAAAAACTATAAAGCCTTAGGGAAGGGAGAGAATCTGATATCCAGAGTTACCACATTATTAGATTCAAATGTCCAGTTTTCAACAACAAAAAAATCACAAAGCATATTTAAAAAAAAAGCAAAGTATCATCCATTTAAAGGAAGAAACAAATCGACAGAAACTGTCCCTGAAAAGAACTGATAGCATATCTACTAGACAAGGACTTTAATACCACTGTCTTAAAGATATTCAAAGAACTAAAGAAAGATTTGAAGAAAGTAAAGAAAATGATGCCTGAACAAAATGGAAATATCAATGAAGAGATAGAAAAACTAAAAAGAGGAGCACCTGGGTGGCTCAATTGGTTAAGCATCTGACTTTTGATTTCAGCTCAGGTCATGTTCACAGTTATGTTATCTAGCCCCATGTCAGGCTCTTTGCTGGGCGTGAAACCTGCTTAAGATTCTCCCTCTCTCTCTGCCCCTCTCCCCAACTCCTGCTCACTCTTGCTCTCTCAGCAGAAGAAAGAACCAACAAACTTGAAGATGGGAAAACAGAAATTATTAAGTCTGAGGAACAGAAAGGAAAAAAAATAAAAGTGACCAGAATGTAAGGGACCTGTGGAATACCATTAAAGTGGAACAACATATGCATCATGTGAGTCCCAGAAGAAGAAGAGATAAAGAAGCCAGGAGAATATGTGAAGAATTAATGGCTGAAAACTTCCTAAATTTGTTGAAAGACATGATATAAATATCTAAGAAGACCAATGAACTCCAAGTAAGATGAACTCAAAGAGACCCACACTAAAACATATTATTATTGGGGCGCCTGGGTGGCGCAGTCGGTTAAGCATCCAACTTCAGCCAGGTCACGATCTCGCGGTCCGTGAGTTCGAGCCCCACGTCAGGTTCTGGGCTGATGGCTCAGAGCCTGGAGCCTGTTTCCGATTCTGTGTCTCCCTCTCTCTCTGCCCCTCCCCCGTTCATGCTCTGTCTCTCTCTGTCCCAAAAATAAATAAACATTGAAAAAAAAATTTAAAAAAAAACCATATTATTATTAAATTTCAAAAAACAAAACCAAAGAGAGAATCTTGAAAGCCATAAGAGAAAAAGGACTTGTCATATACAAGGGGTCTTCAATAAGATTATCAGCAAATTTTTCATCAGAAAATTTGGAGACCAGAAGGCAGTGCTATTCAAAGTGCTAAAAGAAAAAAACTGTCAACCAAGATTCTATATCCAACAAAATTAACCTTCAAGAATGAGGGAGAAATTAAGACTTTCCCAGATAGGGGTGCCTGGGTGGCTCAGTTGAATGTCCAACTTTGGCTCAGGTCATGGTCTCACAGTTCATAAGTTTGAACCCCACATTGGGCTCCATGCTGTAAGCCCAGAGCCCACTTTGAATCTTCTGTCTCCCTCTCTCTTTGCCCCTCTCCCACTCACACTCTATCAAAAATAAAAATAAACATTAAAGAAAAAAAGAGTTTCCCAGGTAAACAAAAGCTGAGGGAGTTCATTACCACTAGGCCTACCCTGAAAGAAATGCTCAAGGGAGTACTGCAAGATAAAATAAAAGAACACTAGTCAGTAACTTGAAGGCTTATGACAAAATAAAGATCTCAATAAAGGTAAATACATAGGCAATTATAAGAGTTATTATTACTGTAACAATGGTTTGTAACTCTACCTTTTGTTATCCACATGAATTAAGAGAATAATACATTTTCTAAAAATTATTAGTCTAAAAGCTAACATTATTGTAACTTTGGTTGTAGCTCTAATTTTGTTTTCTGATTAATGCATTTACACGAATTAGTTTATGGTTTGTGGCACACAATGTTCAAAGATGTAATTTTGTGACATCAACTATGTGGGAAGGGGACAGAGCTGTTACAGGAGCAGGGTTTGTTTGTTTGTTTGTTTTAATTTAGTAAAATACACATAACAAAATTTACCATCTTAACCATCTTTATGTGTCCAATTCATTGGCGCTAAATACATTCATAATGTGCTCCCGTTACCACCATCCATCCCCCTAACTCTTTCATCCTGTAAAACTGAAACTCTATACCCATTAAACAATAAATCCCTGTCCTCCCCTCCCCTTGACTCCTGGAAACTACCATCACACTTTCTTTTTTTATTATTTTTGACTACTCTAAGTACCTCCTACAAATGGAATCATACAGTATTTGTCTTTCTGTGACTGTGATGTTATGTTCAGGAACTGATCAGTTTAAGTCCTCACCCCAGAGAAGCTGGGCAAAAATAAAATAGCATACAGCCTTTACAAGCAGACTGTTTGTTCTCTGGACTGGTCAAGGCTTGCAATTCAAAACCCATGATTGTTAACCCATAAATGCTTAGATCTTTAAGCAAGTTGGCAGAGATCTTTGAAAATTCTATCCCATTGGTGGGCGCTGTTTCCAAAATGTACATTCTCAGGTTGATTCTGTACTTTCAACCTGTGTGAGCATGTGTGTGTGGATGAGGGTTTGTTAGTAGACATGTTGATCTGTGTATAACCAAAGAGTTTAAGGCTGATATATACTTCTTGTTAAGCACAAATTCAACTTAAGCTGGCTCTGTATGATCTGATGCAAGAACACAAGGTAACAGAATATAATTCCTTAGATGAAAAAGGCAGAGACTCCTCAGTGGCCTTAACACATCAACACATGTGGGAGCTTGATGGTAGAGTATTAACTCAATGGAGGACTGAAAACATTTGGTGGTAATTATTCCCATGGGCAGTTTGAAAATACAACATGATAATGGCAGCCTCGCAGCCACAATGGAATTTATACTAAAGAGCCAACTAAATAGAAACAGGGATCAATTTAGGAAAATCTTCAAAATGTATCTTAATAGCCTCTTTTTTAAAAACAGTAATACTGCCTTTTTTGTTTTTGTTTTTTACCATCCTATGGCAATGCAATTGAGGGAGGGTACTGACAGATTCATTATTTAGCATGGGAGAAAAGGGCATCAAAATTACTTAAGGAGTATGTGTCTTTTCCTCCTTTTACATACAAATTACATCTGTGCTACTTTCCAAGTTCCTCTGCATTAGAAATTAAAATGGCCTCTATTCTAGACCAGCAATACATATAATAGCTCTAACTTTTAGGTTAAAGAATCCTGCCTTCTATAACCAAGGGCATCAGTACATGAGGCATTCTGCAGCAGCTTTTCCTCAATAAGGAAACATGGTAGCTCTTTACTTCCTTTATCTACTCAAAAAGCTTCATTTAAAATTAATGGAAACAAGAAATTCAATCTGGCCTCCCGAGTTTAGGAAAGAGGTTTCAAATTGGAGGCCTACAGGTAAAGTTTGGTCTGTAGATGTGTTTTGTTTGGCCTACATAGTACCCTGAAAATCAGGACTGCTCACATCAAATCTACATTGCCAATTTCTGATAGGGTAATTCTGAGTCCATAATCCTGCATGACAAAAATTAGCTGGAATTTACCATAATCCCTTTCAAAAAGTCACCAGATCTTTCTATGCCTAGTTGTGAAATGCCTTACTAATATATAGTAGTACCCGGCTTCTATAGATACTTGAGTGACCTTCAGTCTGGAGTCTAAAACATCGAGGAGAGATTGACACAGATTCCAAGACCTGTAGGGTACCTGTAGATAATTGACCTTACAAAAAAAAAAACAAGAAAAATTGCTACATAAATAATAGTACCTTTATTAGTTATCTAATTTTTTTTTCAAGAACTCAACAAATTGTAACTACTAGCAAATTGACAACTTTATATGTTCAGTAGTGCTACTCTAGTTCAACTTTGTTAAAATGCTATTTTTCCCCATGAAACTAATATTACGCTATATTTTAACTAACTGGAATTTTTAAAACATGCTGTCTTCTTCCAAGAAGGAATGGAAGAAATTTCTATGAAATAGAGAAAGTTCAAGAAAATAACCAATGAGGCTGTTACTTTGATTTTTAACTCATGCTTTAGCAGTCTAACAAAATTGAAGGCTACTAAAAAGTAATATTTTCATCTGTCAAGATTAAAAAAGTGATTAGATACAGTGATTATTTCTTAACTAATCCAGGATTTAGAAAAAGTCCTAAATGTTAAGAAAACTTTTTTTTTAATTTTTTTTTCAACGTTTATTTATTTTTGGGACAGAGAGAGACAGAGCATGAATGGGGGAGGGGCAGAGAGAGAGGGAGACACAGAATCGGAAACAGGCTCCAGGCTCTGAGCCATCAGCCCAGAGCCTGACGCAGGGCTCGAACTCCGGGACCTCGAGATCGTGACCTGGCTGAAGTCGGACGCTTAACCGACTGCGCCACCCAGGCGCCCCCAAGAAAACTTTTCATTAGATTAAATTTTTGTTTTAGAAAACCTCTAAGCCTTTCCAAACAAATAAAAATAATGGAAATTCATTTTGATAAATGCTTAACCACAATAATTAAACAGAAATGCAAATACATGTTAGTACAATGAAGTATTTCTGACTCTGGAAGAAACGTTTTCCTCTCTTTCATTGGTATGGCAGAAAGAACACCTAACTTGAAGTCAAAGATTAGTTTATCGAGACCCTTGCTACGTGATCTTCAGCATATCGCTTTGCCTTCTGGTCCCTTTCCTTTGCCTATAAAAATGGGGATCATAATCTCTATTTCATAAAATTGTTGTAAGGATTTTAATGAGAATATATATCAAAATAGTTATCACAGTGTCTGGCACAGAGAGCACTTAAAACATCTGTGTTCCTCCTCTTCCACAGGAGGTCTACACACCACCACTGGGGCTGCCACCACGTCTCTAGTGATCCCTGAGAAGTTCCAGCACATTTTGCAAGTGCCCAACACCAATATCAATGGGTGGTGGAAAGTAACCTTTGCCATCACTGCAATTAAGGGTGTGGGGCAAAGATATGCTCATGTGGTAAGGAGGAAAGCAGACAATGATCTCACCAAGAGGACAGGAGAGCTCACTGAGGATGAGGTGGAATGTGTAGTCCCTATTATGCAGAATCCACGCCAGTGTAAGTTCCCAGACTGGTTTTTGAATAGACAAAAAGACATGAAGGATGGAAAATACAGCCAGGTCCTGGCCGATGGTCTGGACAACAAACTTTGCGAGGACCTGGAACAACTGAAGATTTGGGCCCACAGAAGGCTGGCACCACTTCTGGGGACTTCATGTCCAAGGCCAGCACACCAAGACCACAGACCGCCGTGGCGGCGCCATGGGTGTGTCCAAGAAGAAATAAATCTGTAGGCCTTGTCTGTTAATTGTTTATACGCCTATAAAAAATTTTCTGTTCTTTTCATACATGGGAGGCGAATGTGTTCCCCATATAAAAAATGAAAAAGCCATGCGGGATGAATAGGCAAAGCACTGAGGATTTTTAGGGCAGTGAAACTATTCTGATACTTGTCATTATAAATTTGTCCAAGCCCATAGAACGTACACCAAGAGTGCACCCTCATGTAAACTATGGACAGGGTGATAATGATGTGTCACTCGAGGTTCATCAAATGTAACAAATGTATCACTCTAGTGGGGGATACTGATAATGGGGGAGGTTGTGCATGTGTGGGGGCATGGGGATATATGGAAAATCTATGTATCTTCTGCTCAATAATGCTGTGAATCTAAAACTGCTCAAAACAAAATCGAGTTTTTTTTAGAGCCATGGGTTTAGAAAAATGACTAATCTTGAATATTTTTAACCAAATGTAGAATTTCTATTATAGCTATTTCAATATAGCTGTCAGAGAATAATGTTATAAATCAAACATTAATGCGGTGCTGACCCTGAAAATTATGGCTACTAGTATGACTCAATATACAACCTAAAAACAAAGCAGGAATCTAACAACAATGCACACATATGTTCGTGTACAAGACACATGTAACAATGTTCGCGGGAGCACTATGTGTATTAGCCCTATGCTGGAAACAACTTACATGTCTATCCCTGCTACATCTGTGGTGTACTTATATAATGGAATAATAAGCAGCTTTGAGAATGATTAATTGCAAACACACATGGTGGAAAAAATCTCACAAAAATAATAAAGGGCAAAAGAAACAAACACACAGAAAAATTCATTATGATTTCTTTTATATATAATTCAAAATCAGGTAAAACTTACTTATGAGAAGTCAGAATAGAGGCTATCTTTGGGAGGGGATCATAGTGACTAGAAGGGCCTTCTTGGATTACAGCAGTATTCTGTTTCTTCACTTTGGAGGTAGTTACACAACGTGTTCACTTTGTGAAAAATTATTGAGCTCTAGAGTTATAATTTGTACATTTTTCAGGATGTATTATTGGCTATATGTATGTTTATATATCAATAAGATTTACCATAAATAAATAAAGCAAAAGTAAATTCACAACACAAACATTAAATATGGGAGGTACTAGGTCCAGCCTGGTATTTATTCATGCAACTATTTATTGAAATTTACTTTGTACCCAGTACTGTTTGATTTTGGTGATACAGTGGTAAATGTTATAGGCTGAATTGTGTCTTCCCAAAATCCCCATGTTGCAGCCCTAACCCCTAGTACCTCATAATGTGACCTTGTTAGGAGACAGGGTCTTTACAGAGGTAATCAAGTAAAATGAGGTCATTAGGGGGGCCCTACTCCAATATGACGGGTGTCCTTATAAGAAGAGGAAATTTGGACACAGACACAGGCATAAAGGGAAGATGACAAAAAGACAGAGGAAGATGGCCACCCATAAGTCAAGAAGAGAGGCAGAGATCTGGAACAGATTCTTCCCTCACAAGCTTTCTAAGGAACCAGCCCTGCCAACACCTGGATCTCCTCAACTTGTAGCCTTCAGAACTGTGAGACAATCCATTTCTGTTGGTTAAAACACTCTGTAGTACTTTGTTTCAGCAGCCCTAGAAAACAAATACAGTTAACCCTAGGTCATTTCCCATACCCTCAAAAGGTACTGTCCTTGCCCTCAATTACAGTACTGTTCCCAACTACAACGATGATAACTGCAATAAAGGGAAAATTCGCCTAATTGAGAAAGTCATGAAAGGCTTCCCTGAGGAAGTTTTAACTAAGCTAAAAACTGAAGTAAAAAAAATATATTTTTATTTATTTATTTACTTAAAATTTTTTAATTTTTTTTTTTTTGAGAAAGAGAAATACAGAGTGTGTGTGGGGGAGGGGCAGAGAGCTGTCAGCACAGAGCCCCATGCAGGGCTTGAGCCCATGAACCATGAGATCATGACCTGAGCTGAAGTCAGATGCTTAACTGGCTAAGCCGCTCAGGCATCCCTAAAAGAAATTAGTGACTAGGTAAAAAGAAAGGGACAAGGCTTCCAGGTAAAAGAAATAGCATATTTTAAAACCCTTTATGTAGAGACCACTTTTAGGCAAACAGGCTTGAGCAGCATAATGTAGAAAGGGCACACAGCAAACCCCTGGCTGAATACAGACAGGGCCATCAGGAGACTCACCTCAAAATATCTATAGGCCTTACTGATGAATGGACTACTTACAACCAGCAGTTACCAAAAAGGGAAAAATTCCATACCTTCCCATCTCACCTCACCTTCCAGCTTTAAATACAGCACTGCTCCCCCGTCAACTGGCTCGTTGCACCCCGCCTTTCCTCTGCTGTCCTGCCTGCTGCTCCCTTGCAGTGTATTCAATAAACTTCTATCTCCTTTGTTCTGCCTCGAATGAATCCTCTCACCTCCCCCACCAACGGCTTCCACCCGATGGTCACCCCCCATCTGGGAGCCCCCATTCGATCAGGGGAGACACGTTTTTGTCTTTTAACTTTTTTAATGCTTTATTTTATTTTTGAGAGAGAGAGAGCAGCGGAGGGGCAGACAGAATCCAAAGCAGGCTCCAGGCTCTGACTTGTCAGTACAGAGACCGATGCGGGGCCCCAACCCATGAACCGCGGGATCATGACCTGAGCCAAAGTTGGACGCTTAATGGACTGAGCTACCCAGGCACCCCAGAAGAGACACAGATTTAATCACCACACATTACAGGAGGAACAAAAAGAAAGCACACATCTGGGTGAAGAAAGTGAGGAGTACAGTAGGAAAGAGGCTAGAGAGGCAGCTGGAATCCTGATCATGCAGGCCACGTTACGGATTTTGGACTTTATCTCAGGAGGCACTGAGACGACCAAACACTTAGTGCATCATAATATGATAGGATGTGAAGTACTCAACATACTTGTAAGTATTCCTGTCAAAATAGCTGAACCTAAATCTAGTCTTTATTTTTTTTATTTTTTATTTTATTTTTTTTAACGTTTATTTATTTTTGAGACAGAGAGAGACAGAGTATGAACAGAGGAGGGTCAGAGAGAGGAAGACACAGAATCTGAAACAGGCTCCAGGCTCTGAGCTGTCAACACAGAGCCGGATGCGGGGCTCAAACTCACGGACCGCGAGATCATGACCTGAGCCGAAGTCGGCCGCTTAACCGACTGAGCCACTCAGGTGCCCCTATTATATTTTTTTAATATATGAAATTTATTGTCAAATTGGTTTCCATCAACACCCAGTGCTCATCCCAAAAGATGCCCTCTTCAATACCCATCACCCACCCTTTCCTCCCTCCCACCCCCCCAAAACAGTTTGTTCTCAGTTTTTAAGAGTCTCTTATGCTTTAGCTCTCTCCCATTCTAACTTCTTTTTTTTTTCCTTCCCCTCCCCCATGGGTTTCTGTTAAGTTTCTCAGGATCCACATAAGAGAGAAACCATATGGTATCTGTCTTTCTCTGTATGGCTTATTTCACTTAGCATTACACTCTCCAGTTCCATCCACGTTGCTACAAAAGGCCATATTTCATTCTTTCTCATTGCCACGTAGTACTCCATTGTGGATATAAACCACAATTTCTTTATCCATTCATCGGTTGATGGACATTTAGGCTCTTTCCATAATTTGGCTATTGTTGAGAGTGTTGCTATAAACATTGGGGTACAAGTGCCCCTATGCATCAGTACTCCTGTACCCCTTGGGTAAATTCCTAGCAGTGCTACTGCTGGGTCATAGGGTAGGTCTATTTTTAATTTTTTGAGGAATCTCCACACTGTTTTCCAGAGCAGCTGCACCAGTTTGCATTCCCACCAACAGTGCAAGAGGGTTCCCGTCTCTCCACATCCTCGCCAGCATCATAGTCTCCTGTTTTGTTCATTTTGGCCACTCTGACTGGCGTGAGGTGATATCTGAGTGTGGTTTTGATTTGTATTTCCCTGATGAGGAGTGACGTTGAGCATCTTTTCATGTTCCTGTTGGCCATCTGGATGTCTTCTTTAGAGAAGTGTCTATTCATGTTTTCTGCCCATTACTTCGCTGGATTATTTGTGGAGTTTGGTGAGCTCTTTATAGATTTTGGATACTAGCCCTTTGTCCCATATGTCATTTGCAAATATCTTTTCCCATTCCATCGGTTGCCTTTTAGTTTTGTTGATTTGTTTCCTTTGCTGGGCAGAAGCTTTTTACCTCCATGAGGTCCCAATAGTTCATTTTTGCTTTTAATTCCCTTGCCTTTGGGGATGTGTCAAGTAAGAAATTGCTACGACTGAGGTCAGAGAGGTCTTTTCCTGCTTTCTCCTCTAGGGTTTTGATGGTTTCCTGTCTCACATTCAGGTCCTTTATCCATTTTGAGTTTATTTTTGTGAATGGTATGAGAAAGTGGTCTACTTTCAACCTTCTGCATGTTGCTGTCCAGTTCTCCCAGCACCATTTGTTAAAGAGACTGTCTTTTTTCCATTGGATATTCTTTCCTGCTTCGTCAAAGATGAGTTGGCCATACATTTGTGGGTCTAGTTCTGGGGTTTCTATTCTATTCCATTGGTCTATGTGTCTGTTTTTGTGCCAATACCATGCTGTCTTGATGATTACAGCTTTGTAGAGGCTCAAGTCTGAGATTGTGATGCCTCCCTCTTTGATCTTCTTCTTCAAAATTACTTTGGCTATTCGGGGACTTTTGTGGTTCCATATGAATTTTAGGACTGCTTGTTCTAGCTTCGAGAAGAATGCTGGTGCAATTTTGATTGGGATTGCATTGAATGTGTAGATAGCTTTGGGTAGTATTGACATTTTGACAATATTTATTCTTCCAACCCATGAGCACGGAATGTTTTTCCATTTCTTTACACCTTCTTCAATTTGCTTCATAAGCTTTCTATAGTTTTAAGCATACAATCTTTTACATCTTTGGTTAGGTTTATTCCTAGGTATTTTATGCTTCTGGGTGCAATTGTGAATGGGATCAGTTTCTTTGTCTTTCTGTTGCTTCATTATTAGTGTATAAGAATGCAACTGATTTCTGTACATTGATTTTGTATCCTGCAACTTTGCTGAATTCATGTATCGGTTCTAGCAGACTTTTGGTGGAGTCTATCAGATTTTCCATGTATAATATCATGTCATCTGCAAAAAGTGAAAGCTTGACTTCATCTTTGCCAATTTTGATTTCTTTGATTTCCTTTTGTTGTCTGATTGCTGATGCTAGAACTTCCAACACTGTTAAACAACAGCAGTGAGAGTGGACATCCCTGTCGTGTTCCTGATCTCAGGGGGAAAGCTCTCAGTTTTTCCCCATTGAGGATGATGTTAGCTGTGGGCTTTTCATAAATGGCTTTTATGATGTTTAAGCATGTTCCTTCTATCCCAACTTTCTCGAGGGCTTTTATTAAGAAAGGTTGCTGAATTTTGTGAAAGGCCTTTTCTGCATCGATTGACAGGATCATATGATTATCTTTTCTTTTATTAATGTGATGTATCATGTTGATTGATTTGTGAATGTTGAACCAGCCCTGCATCCCAGGAATGAATCCCACTTGATCATGGTGAATAATTCTTTTTATATGCTGTTGAATTCGATTTGCTAGTATCTTATTGAGAATTTTTGCATCCATATTCATCAGGGGTATTGGCCTGTAGTTCTCTTTTTTTACTGTGTCTCTGTCTGGTTTAGGAATCAAAGTAATGCTGGCTTCATAGAATGAGTCTGGAAGTTTTCCTTCCCTTTCTATTTTTTGGAACAGCTTGAGAAGGATAGGTATTATCTCTGCTTTAAACGTCTGGTAGAACTCCCCTGGGAAGCCATCTGGTCCTGGACTCTTATTTATTGAGAGATTTTTGATAACTGATTCAATTTCTTCGCTGGTTATGGGTCTGTTCAAGCTTTCTATTTCTTCCTGATGGAGTTTTGGAAGTGTGTGGGTGTTTAGGAATTTGTCCATTTCTTCCAGGTTGTCCAGTTTGTTGGCATATAATTTTTCATAGTATTCCCTGATAATTGCTTGTATTGCTGAGGGATTGGTTGTAATAATTCCATTTTCATTCACGATTTTATCTATTTGGGTCATCTCCCTTTTCTTTTTGAGAAGCCTGGCTAGAGGTTTCTCAATTTTATTTTTTCAAAAAACCAACTCTTGGTTTCATTGATCTGCTCTACAGTTTTTTTAGATTCTATATTGTTTATTTCTGCTCTAATCTTTATTATTTCTCTTCTTCTGCTAGGTTTAGGGTGTCTTTGTTGTTCTGCTTCTATTTCCTTTAGGTGTGCTGTTAGATTTTGTATTTGGGATTTTTCTTGTTTCTTGAGATAGGCCTGGATTGCAATGTATTTTCCTCTTAGGACTGCCTTCACTGCATCCCAAAGTGTTTGGATTGTTGTATTTTCATTTTCATTTGTTTCCATATATTTTTTAATTTCTTCTCTAATTGCCTGGTTGACCCACTCATTCTTTAGTAGGGTGTTCTTTAACCTCCACGCTTTTGGAGGTTTTGCAGACTTTTTCCTGTGGTTGATTTCAAGCTTCATAGCATTGTGGTCTGAAAGTATGCATGGTATGATCTCAATTCTTGTATACTTATGAAGGGCTGTTTTGTGACCCAGTATGTGATCTATCTTGGAGAATGTTTCTTGTGCACTCGAGAAGAAAGAATATTCTGTTGCTTTGGGATGCAGAGTTCTAAGTCTATCTGTCAAGTCCATCTGATCCAATGTATCATTCAGGGCCCTTGTTTTTTTATTGACCATGTGTCTAGATGATCTATCCATTGTTGTAAGTGAAGTATTAAAGCCCCCTGCAATTACTTCTTATCAGTAAGAAGTAATCTTATCAGTAAGGTTGCTTATGTTTGTGAGTAATTGTTTCATATATTTGGGGGCTCCCGTATTCGGTGCATATACATTTATAATTGTTAGCTCTTCCTGATGGATACACCCTGTAATTATTACATAATGCCCTTCTTCATCTCTTCTTACAGCCTTTAATTTAAAGTCTAGTTTGTCTGATATAAGTATGGCTACTCCAGCTTTCTTTTGACTTCCAGTAGCATGATAAATAGTTCTCCATCCCCTCACTTTCAATCTGAAGGCGTCCGCAGGTCTAAAATGAGTCTCTTGTAGACAGCAAATAGATGGGTCTTGGTTTTTTTTATCCATTCTGATACCCTATGTCTTTTGGATGGCACATTTAGTCCATTTACATTCAGTGTTATTATAGAAAAATATGGGTTTAGAGTCATTGTGATGTCTGTAGGTTCCATGCTTGTAGCGATGTCTCTGGTACTTTGTCTCACAGGATCCCCCTTAGGATCTCTTGTAGGGCTGGTTTAGTGGTGATGAATTCCTCCAGTTTTTGTTTGTTTGGGAAGACCTTTATCTCTCCTTCTCTTCTAAATGACAGATTTGCTGGATAAAGGATTCTTGGCTGCATATTTTTTCTGTTCATCACATTGAAGATTTCCTGCCATTCCTTTCTGGCCTGCCAAGTTTCAGTAGAGAGATCCGTCACGAGTCTTATCAGTCTCCCTTTATATGTTAGAGCACGTTTATCCCTAGCTGCTTTCAGAATTTTCTCTTTATCCTTGCATTTTGCCAGTTTCACTATGATATGTCGTGCAGAAGATCGATTCAAGTTACGTCTGAAGGGAGTTCTCTGTGCCTCTTGGATTTCAATGTCTTTTTCCTTCCCCAGATCAGGGAAGTTCTCAGCTATTATTTCTTCAAGTACACCTTCAGCACCTTTCCCTCTCTCTTCCTCCTCTGGAATACCAATTATGCGTAGATTATTTCTCTTTAGTGCATCACTTAGTTCTCTAATTTTCCCCTCATACTCCTGGATTTTTTAATCTTTTTCTCAGCTTCTTCTTTTTCCATAATTTTATCTTCTAGTTCACCTATTCCCTCCTCTTCCTCTTCAATCCGAGCTATGGTCGCCTCCATTTTATTTTGCAGCTCATTAATAGCATTTTTTAGCGCCTCCTGGCTGTTCCTTAGTCCCTTGATCTCTGTAGCAATAGATTCTCTGCTGTCCTCTATACTGTTTTCAAGCCCAGTGATTAATTTTATGACTATTATTCTAAATTCACTTTCTGTTACATTGTTTAAATCGTTTTTGATCAGTTCGTTAGCTGTCGCTATTTCCTGGAGTTTCTTTTGAGGGGAATTCTTCCATTTCATCATTTTGGATAGTCCCTGGAGTGGTGTGGAACTGCAGGGCACTTCCCCTGTGCTGTCTTGAATAACTTGCATTGGTGGGTGGGGCCACAGTCAGACCTGATGTCTGTCCCCAGCCCACCGCTGGGGCCACAGTCAGACTGGTGTGTACCTTCTCTTCCCCTCTCCTAGGGGTGGGATTCACTGTGGGGTGGGGTGGGGTGGCCCGTCTGGGCTACTTGCACACTGCCAGGCTTGTGGTGCTGGGGATCTGGCGTATTAGCTGGGGTGGATCGGCAAGGTGCACAGGTGCAGGAGGGGCAGGCTCACCTCGCTTTTCCTTCAGTGATCTGCTTCGGGAGGGGCCCTGCGGCACCAGGAGGGAGTCAGACCCGCTGCCGGAGGGATGGATCCGCAGAAGCACAGCACTGGGTGTTTGCATGGTGCAAGCAAGTTCCCTGACAGGAACTGGTTCCCTTTGGGATTTTGGCTGGGGGATGGGCGAGGGAGATGGCCCTGGTGAGCGCCTTTGTTCCCTGCCAAACTGAGCTCTGTCCTCTGGGGCTCAACAACTCTCCCTCCCGTTGTCCTCCAGCCCTCCCGCTCTCTGAGCAGAGCTGTTAACTTATAACCTTCCAGATGTTAAGTCCTGCTTGCTGTCCGAACACACTCCATCGGGCCCCTCTGCTTTTGCAAGCCAGACTCGGGGGCTCCGCCTGGCCGGCGGGCTGCCCCTCCGCCCAGGCTCCCTCCCGCCAGTCCATGTAGCGCGCACTGCCTCTCGGGCCTTCCTACCCTCTTCCGTGGGCCTCTCGTCTGCACTTGGCTCCGGAGAATCCATTCTGCTAGTCCTCTGGCGGTTTTCTGGGTTATTTAGGCAGGTGTGGGTGGAATCTAAGTGATCAGCAGGATGCGGTGAACCCAGAGTTATCCTACGCCACCATCTTCCTCAAGTCTTTAGAACTAACTTCCATTTATAGGAAATATGGGAAATAGAATAACAAATAAAGTAATACCTTAAGGTCAAATAGCAGTCAGACAAATCTAGCAGGTGGAACATTTTTGGTAACAACCACCCAGTCCAACCATTCAATAGAGAGAGAAAAAAGGGTGAGGGGGGAGGCATACTCTAGATACGGAGATACAATAACCAAACAGAACACACAAACCTTGTTTAGATCCTAATTAGAACAAATAAACTATAAAAAGGTATTTTTAAGCAGTTGGTGAAATTTGAATATGGAGTGTATATTAGATGATACTGAGGAATTATTATTTTTAAAAGTAAAATAAAGTAAAAGATACAGCTGTGTCTCCCCTGAAGCTGTAATTTTGATAGCAGAGACCATACACAAAGTAGGTATTCAGTATGTGTTATTGATTCTGATGTTGAATCTATCTTGCTTGGTATTTCAAATTTACGCAAAAGGTCACAAAGTACTGGGGAATCATTTGTACCTTTGCAGAATTACAGAATTTTTGAGTTATAAATGATAAGAGGAATTATCTAGTCAAAATAAACTTATGAAGAAAAGGACACAAAGCCAGATTGTGGTAGAGCTGGTCTCGCATGCAGGGTCCTGTCAAGAGGCTCATGTTATGCATCTCTTCAGTGCAGCCTACAAGAGGCTCCGACTGCTTCCAAACCTTTTGTAGCTCACAGCTCCACTCCTCCTCCTCCCCCCACTTGACTTCATATTCTTTCTTGCTCTTCCTCCCAACTCCATCTCTAGACATTTTGATTTATATTCACTTGACAAGTTTTGCATTCCTTGGGAAAACTGCCGCAGGTAATGTTAAACAGAGGAGGAACAATAATGAGTGGAGGAAAAACATTTTAAAATAAAAGCAAAATTAACAGTAACAACAACAGCTGCTGTTCCAAGCTTTTTCCACATTTAAGTTCCTACTTCATCCTCCTGGCTTTCAGGGATACTTTTTTTCCCCTAAGTTCTGTCAATGGACACATAATAGCTTTCTATCAATTATACAAGTCTCAAAGAAAAAAGGTTTCGTTGGTATATTAAAAATCAATGCTGCCAAAAATAAACATTCAAAATTTTTTAAAAAATAAAAAATCAATGCTGCTGAAATGCCTTTTCTCTTTCCCTTTCTTTTTTCCATCCTTCATCTTTTCTTTTCAAAAATCACAGCTAATGTGATGGCCAGAAATCAAAATATTATTAGTTACTGTAAGCCTTTTAGTAATACATTGCTTTTTAAATTATGTACATATATTACTTTAAAAAATATTGTTTTAGAAAACTCAATTATAATTATGCATTACTGTGTTTAGCAATATATGGAAAAACTGAGAATGTAGCCAGTACCCTCTGGATTTATAAGATAAGCCAAGAAACCCTAGCACAGACAGATCACTTACTTTAGGAATAAGGTACGTCAGTATTATCAAATACACCAAAGAAGGATAATTATACAAATAAAGACAGATAGATATGTGGGATTTAGTAAGTTTAAGCCAAGCAGAGGAACATATATTTCTGGGACCTATTACATAGAAATAACAGTTACCTTCTGCAAAATTCCTCTATTATGTTATATACTTCTATTATACACACATGTCACTAACCTTCATGACAAACCTTTGGAGGAATATTACCGCCCGTATTTTACCAAGAGGAAGAGGTAAGACCAGAATTTAAATACAAGGCTACCTGATTCCAAGTTCATATTCTTTCAACTATAGAGTAAAAAAACAGACATTCAATTTAAATTTAGGAGGGGAAAGAAGCTTGACTTTTTACTCCTACTCCATCTCATAGCAGCTCACTGTTACCAAGTTCCATGATCAAGGCTGACATTTAGCTGGTATGCTCTGCCGTGGCATAAGGGCTGAAAGCTGTTAAGATTAGCTGAGGATCTGTTCTGTTTGACTCATGGTGCCCATGCCATGTGGATCACTAAATATGTTGAATATCCTACCTGTCCATGACACAACCTGAGTATTCCAACAAATACTTTACTCAGACATTTGAAATCATCCCAAACCACCTATGACATATGTTCCATACCTACAGGTATCTCAGGTCTACATCCATGAAAATTTGGCTGGTCTTCTCTCTAGGTAAGAACATGCTAGGATTCCCAACTTTTAGGGTAGAAGCCTAACATTTGCCATTTACATTGACCAAAGCATGGGACACATCTTTAAGTCAGTAGTACAAAATTACTATACTTAGGATTTCACCAGTGAGTCCAACCTCAAAATGACATCCTGTCTTTCTTGTTAAAAATCAGGCTCATAGCATTCAATATTTGGGAAATTAGTCTGACAGGATACTACCCACACCTTCTCCAGTTCTTACTATGAAATTTGATCACCAGAAAAGAATATATCTAGATGTTAGCTTATGCCCTTAGATAGAAGTACATACCTAAACTGAGTTATATTCTTGGATTTTATCAAGATTCAATATAAGAAATGACCATATGGAGAAAAAGAAAGCAACAGTCTGAATGTTTCAAGGACAAATCTAAATGTCAACATAATAAGAGCAGCATGATTTCTGAGAGCTTCACACTTTGGATTTATTTATAAGTTAGTTATGCCAAAATCAGTTTGTCCAACCAACACACATAAAATGTTATACAAGCTCCCTCAACTGGTTAAGAGGTAGCACTACCAAAAAACATGTTCCATTAAGTTGACTGTATCATCTTCTTGAGAAATTTCTGTAACTCCAGCCTGAGACCGAAGAATGGACATGATGTCACGAGATAATTTGTCAAAGCCATTCTGTAAACATATATTTGCTACTTCTTGCCAGTTTTCTAATGAGCAAAATGGATCATTTATCATAAGATGTTCGACTATACCTAAGGAAAAAAATTATAATATTATAGTATGTCGCCTATTCTTATTTGAAAATCCATATTTAGCAATTCTTCAAAAATAGAAAGGGATATCATTTCAACTCACTTACTATTAAACCTGATTCCTATAAGTTTAATGTGGAGTGCTTCATCCAACTCATGGTGAGTAATCAAGTGTTAGTTTCTTCTGCTTTTTCATGAACCTTTTCATGCCTCACTTCAACCTTCTACCATGTCTCACATTCCCACACCTTTACTCATCTCCTTCTTGGTAAGGCTAGCAGATATTGAATGTTACAAGGAAGGGAGCTTAGAAAATGAAGAATGAGGGCTCAGCCTTATTCAGAGTCTACAAGGTACCATTAGACACTATCATGTAATTGAGGGCTTACAGGTCTAGTTTTCATGATCCTTCAAATTCTTTGATAAATTCCCTCGTAGTGCTGACCCAAGTGTTTAAAAACCTCTTCGGTAAACCCTCCATCTTATCTCTGATAGAGAGAGACCTCTTAATGACGGGGCTTCTGTAACAAATATTTTTTCTAAGGATATAAAAGAATGAGTTTATTAAATAAAACTAAGGAGATTATTTGCTTTTGAAGATCAATTACAGTGACCCCCTTGGAATATATTTATTTAGGGAACTCATTTCTTATCTATTACCTGCATTACTTATGATACTTAATGAAAGATCTTTTTAAAACATTGTCATCACTATTATTTTATTTCTACCATAACTCTGCCAAATAAAATAATTTAATTGATATCTATAATTTCAAAATTATCTTCCCAAATATGTTTTAATGTAATCTGCTATTCATTCTTAAACCCCATGTAGTAATTTAAAATCAAATTGTCTGCTCAAGTTCCTATATTAGAGAAAGGAAAGAAAAAATGAGATTTCATTAGTAATTCTTGACCCTACTACAGAGTTATGTTCAGAGTAAATATCATATGTAAATGACATGTACATATATATTTAGTTTAAGATTAAAATATAGAAAGATTATTTCCAAGGGCACCTGGGTGGCTCAGTAGGTTAAGTGTCCAGTGCTTAATTGTGGCTTAGGTCATGATCTCATGGTTTGTGAGTTCAAGCCCCTTGTTGGGCTCTGCACTAAGAGCACAGAGCCTGCTTGGGATTCTCTCTCTCCTCCCCTGCTTACAGTCTCTCTCTCTCAAAATAAATACTTTTTTAAAAAAGATTATGTCTAAATAACACTTAAAATATATAAAAAGTTATTAAATATATTTATTAATATATGTAAAGTTTTTAGAGTAGTGTTAGCTAATATAATTATTAAAATGTTCCCCTAAATCTTCACTAAGATTCTCTCTTCTTTGTAATTCCCTCAAGAAATAAATACTATTGGGGCGCCTGGGTGGCTCAGTTGGTTGGGTGTCCTACTTTGGCTCAGGTCATGATCTTGCAGTTCATGAGTTCCAGCCCCACATCGAGCTCTATGCTGACAGCACAGAGCCTGGAGCCTGTTTCAGATTCTGTGTCTCCCTCTCTCTCTACTCCTTCCCCACTCACACTCTGTCTCTCTCTCTCTCTCTCTCTCAAAAATAAATAAACATTAAAAAATTAAAAAAAAATACTATTGTTAACAGACTATTATTGACACGGTAGTCTTTACATTTATAAACTCTTAAAGTCAATTCCTGCCAAGAAGGAATTCTTAGGAAGAATGAGTTAACTCAAATGTAATAATCTTGAACCTTTCCCTAAATAACCCAATACTTTTTCTTCTACAACAACATTTTACTATACTTACCTTTCCCACCTTTACTTATGTCTTGAAGTAGCTTAATGCCAACTTTTTTCATATCTACAGAGAACAGATGAAGTATAGCAAGACCAAAAGATAAAGATGGTGGTTTTCCGTTCCATTCTCTAGTGAGACACTGAATTAATTCAGTGTGAGGACATAACTTGATTAGGTCCATCAGGTCATCTGAAAGCAAAATTCAAAAACTATGTCTCAACATCCTAATATGATACATCAACTACAAACTGGGACCAGCTAATATCTATACCTGCCAATCAACATTTCTTTTTCCAATCCTTCCAAAGCCCTCAGTGAACTCAACACTACTATCTCCAATCAAGAAGAAAAAAAAATCATGCTCAGCATAGCAAAAAACGAAAGAAAACTACTTACAGCAAGGACTACCAGGAAAACAAATTATCAAAGAACTGTGGTAGAATAGAAATAATCAGATTGGCAATCAGGAAACCTGATCTAACCACAATTCCATCAGTCCCTTATTCTTTTGGATCCCAGTTTATGCATCTTAAAAGTGCTAGCATTAGGGCTCCTGGGTGGCTCAGTTGGTTAAGTATCGGACTTTAGCTCAGGTCATGATCTCACGGTTTTTGAGCTCGAGCCCCACATCGGGCTCTCTGCTGTTAGCTCAGAACCCACTTCAGATCCTGTCCCCCTCTTTCTCTGCCCCTTCCCTGCTCTCTCTCTCTCTCTCTCTCAAAAAAAATGAACATTAAAAAAATAAAGTGTTAGCATATCCAATTTCTAAGGTTCCATCTAACAAGATTATGCTTGTCTATATCTTGCTGTTCATATTTGGGCCAACTTCTAGTGAGTATAATTTCTTTCTTCCTGTGCCTTGTACAGAAAAAGGGGCTCAGTAATTTTTTTCCTAAAAATATTATTTTAGAAACTCAAAAATGAAGACTTTAAGAAGCCATTAGCCCGTTCAAGTAGCTAGTAGCTGAGCCATATGAAGTTGCCTACATTTGACCATGCTTTACTACAAAAAAGGATATTTCATATGGTTTAATATACTAGATAACTACTGAGTTGATACTACAATTATGATTTACATTTACAAAAATTTTTTTTAATGTTTATTTATTCTTGAGGGAGAGATAGAGTGTGAGTGGGGGAGGGGCAGAGAGCGAGGGGGAGACACAGAATCTGAAGCAGGCTCCAGGCTCCGAGGTGTCAGCACAGAGACCCAGCGGGGCTCGAACTCACAAACCATGAGATCATGACCTGAGGTGAAGTCGGACGCTTAACCGACTGAGCCACTCAGGCACCCCCATGATTTACATTCTTAACTTTATAAACTTTGTGTTAACTAACATTTTTCAAGTAAAAAATTTACTTTCTCAGGGTGCCTGGATGACTCAGTGGGTTAAGCATCTGACTTTGTCTGAGGTCATGATCTCATGGCTCATGGGTGCAAGCCCCGCATGGGGCTCTGTGCTGACAGCTCAGAGCCTGGAGCTTGCTTTGGATTCTGTGTCTCCTTCTCACTCTGCCCCTCCTCCCCAGCCCACACTCTGTCTGTCCCTCTCTCTCTCAAAAATTAACATTAAGCATTAAAAAAAAAAATGTTTTTAATATTATTCTTTGGTCACAACAGAGGTAGTACTCAGAATAATTCCTGAAAGCCTTTTAAGAACTACCATAAACGGGGCGCCTGGGTGGTGCAGTCGGTTAAGCGTCCGACTTCAGCCAGGTCACGATCTCGCGGTCCGTGAGTTCGAGCCCCGCATCAGGCTCTGGGCTGATGGCTCGGAGCCTGGAGCCTGTTTCCGATTCTGTGTCTCCCTCTCTCTCTGCCCCTACCCCGTTCATGCTCTGTCTCTCTCTGTCCCAAAAAAAAATTAAAAAAAAAAAAAAGTTGAAAAAAAAGAACTACCATAAACATAATTTGCAATTTTTTGACTGATAATATAAGATAATCTAGTATTTATTAAACACATATTTACTGTACTAGGAACTTACATATATCAAATCACTGCATTTAATATTCAGTATAAGTGAGATATTATTATTCTCACATTAAAAGTGAGGAAACAGGCTTAGAGAAGTTAATTTTCCCAGAATTATACACATGATATAAAGGAGAACGAAGTTCATCTAATCCACCCAAGTCCATGACCTTCCAATCTTTAGCAATGCTCCTCCAAAACAATAAGTATATGTGTGATGCACTGTATGTATGTACATATACACACACATGCACATACACACATAAATAAAAGAGAGATAAATGATAAAAGAATAAGCAAGGAATAGCAGAATATAATTCTGTATCAATAAAGTCAAACAATTTTTTTTTTTAATTTCCCTAGAGAAGAGGTAGAAGAAGTTTATGATTTGGGTCAAACTGGCCTTCACTAAGGTGAAGCTATTTACATAGCATCCCCCAGCCACCAGCATTTCGTAACTCACACATTTTGCTGTTTCATTCAATCAGGCATTCAAATTCCCCTCTCCTTGAATTGATTAATTAACCACTATTTACTTAAGTATGTACAAGATATGGCCTCTGACTAGTTCAAAGGAACACAAATTCAAATCCTATGACCTTTCTCCTCTGCTTACCATGGTTTGGAATTCATTTCATCATTTCTTAGTTTGACAGGTTATTAATCAATTTTTATCTCATGGATGTTCTTGGGGTTTTTCTCCAAATTTTTATTTACATTTTACTTAGCTAACATACAGTGAAATATTGGTTTCAGGAATAGAATTCAGTGATTCATCATTTGCATACAACACCCAGTGCTCATTCTAACAAGTGCTCTCCCTAGAGCCCATCACTCATCTAGCTCATTCCCCACCCCCCATCAGCCTTCAGTTTGTTCTCTATCATTAAGTCTCTCATGGTTTCTCTCCCTCCCATATGTTCATCTGTTTTGTTTCTTAAATTCCAGATATGAGTGAAATCATATGGTATTTGTCTTTCTCTATTTCTTTAGCATAATACATTTTAGCTCTATCCATGTCATTGCAAATGACAAGATTTCATTCTTTTGGATGACTAATATTCCATTGTGTATATATATCATATCTTTATCCATTCATCATCAGTCTGGACATTTGGGCTCTCTCCATAGCTTGGCTATTGTTGACAATGCTACAATAAACACCAGGGTGCATATATCCCTTCAAATTTGTATTTTTTTAATCCTTTGGGTAAATACCTAGCAGTGCAATCGCTAGATCATAGGGTAGTTCTATTTTTAACTTTTTTTTTAAGTTTATTAATTTATTTTGAGAGAGAGAGTGCATGTGTGTGTGAGCAGGGGATGGGCAGGGAGAGAGGGAGAGAGAGAATACCATGCAGGTTTTGTGCTGTCAGTGCAGAGCCCAATGCAGGGCTTGAACTCACGAACTGTGAGATCATGACCTGAGCTGAAACCAAGAGTTGACGCTTAACTGACTGAGCCAGATGTCCCTATTTTTAACTTTTTGAGAAATCTCCATACTGTTCTCCAAAGTGGCTGCTGCCATTTGCATTCCCACCAACATTGCAAGAGGGTTCCCCTTTCATGGATATTCTGTTTTAATATGATTATAAAGGCCGATATGCCAAGTGTGATAGATGTTTAACTCACGAACATCTAGAGCAATGGTTCTCAAAATATGGTCTAGGGTTTATAAAGTCCAAACTATGTTCATAAAAATACTAAGCTGTTATTTGCCTTTTTCATTCCCATTCTCTCACAAATATACAGTGGTGTTTTCCAAAGACTATATGACATGTAGTCTTACAACAGACTGAATACAGGAGCAGATATGGGAAGCCAGCTATCTTATAGTAATCCAGATACTGTAGAGATTTGCAAAAATGTAGAAAATGCAACTCTTTTCATGAAATTCCTTGGTTTTGGAAAGTTTTTTTGTTTTTTAAAGTATATTTATTTATTTTGGAGAGAGAGCACGTGCATGTATGGGAGGGACAGAGAGAGGGGGAGAGAGAGAGTATCCCAAGCAGGCTCCCCACTGTCAGCACAGAGCTGGATGCGGGGCTCAAGCTCATGAAACCTTGACATGATGACTTGAACTGCAATCAAGAGTCAGACGCTTAACCAACTGCACCACCCAGGCGCCCCAAGGAAAAGTTATTTCTTATAAAAAATATTTTATTATGATAACATGCGGTGGGTTTGTTGTTGTTTTCTTTAAATGAATAAATATTTTAAAATTTTCTGTTTTAATTTCTAATAGGATAAATATCAACAGATATAACCTATATAAATATAAGCTCTTTGGGATGTTCAGTGCTTTTTTAAAAGTGTAAAAGGGGGTGCATGGGTGGCTCCGTTGCTTAAACATCCAACTTCAGTTCAGGTCATGATCTCACAGTTTGTGAGTTCAAACCCCTCACCAGGCTTTCTGCTCTCAGTGCCAGAGCCCACTTCGAATCCTCTTGTCTCCCTTTTGCTGTCCTTCCCCTCCTCACTCACTCACTCACTCTCTCTCTTTCAAAAATAAATAAACATAATAAATAAATAAGTAAATAAAAGAAACCTGAGACCAAAAAGTTTGAGAGCTTCACATCTAGAATAACCCAATTTCCACTTAAGTATATTCACTTGTTTAATGATAATGGGGAAGGTGAACAAACAAATCATTTCAGGTTTCATTCTAAATATTATTGGGGGGTGGAATAATTTTTATTTCTAAAACAGATGCTCCTTTAGTCAGATTTATGCTTTTGGAACAAAACTTTCTTACAATTTTTGTTTTTGTTTTGTTGTGGTTTTGGTTTTTGTTTTTTAATTTGTAAATGTATAACTGATAGTCTAAATCTGAGAACATTCTTTTCTGAAAGTATAAAATTAAGTCTTTCCCTCAAGGCCCCATGATACCATGGAAAGCTGTAGTTGTTTCCCATTAAAAAGTAAAATAAGCAAAGCAATTTTTCAGGGTTTCTACTTTTTCTCAAGTTATTATTTTCATCTTATGATGTGCTAAATAAATTCTGAGGATAAATATCAAGGTTCTAATTATAGAGAGTGTCATTACTTCTTAAATTATTATAATAACATATAATTATTTTAGATTATAATGCAGGAGCAGAACAATACAATAATGAGTCAATCACATTTCAATGCATTTATGCAAGGCAAATTTTGCAAGCAAAACAGAAACTTCATTCACATTTCAGTCAATATACATTCTAGAGTAATCATTTCTTACCTGTGGAAAAATAATACTTAAAACAGAAACTGAACCTGTATACTTAGATAATAAAAATAAAATATCTAATTCATTCAATAAATATTGAGTAGAACCTACTATGCCAGATTCTATCCTGTTGCTGTGTGTACGTAGGCAAATTTCTTACCTCTTTGAGCCTTAGTTAGCCTCTCTGTGGAAGGCTTTTTTTTTAATCTATAAAACAGGGATAATAACAAAACCTACTTTATAGTTAATGTAAGTATTAAGTAAGATAATGCAAGTAAAAAGCCAAACTATAGTATCAAGTGTGCTGTTAATATAACAAATGAAGAAATTCATAACTTTAAAAAATAGATGCTAAGTAAAATTAAATTTATTGTTTGAAAATAATCAGATTCAACTGCCATAAATGATCCTCTTTCCCAGAAAAATATGACCTAGAAGTGCTGTAGTTTGTCTTATTTGCAACTTCTTAGAATTGGGGTACAGAGCCTGCAAATAAGAATTCAGACATAGACTTGGGATATGGGAGAGGTCAGGCTGCCTGTACACGTAGGTTAGTGCTAAACTAGGTTCATAAGAGATCAGCTCATTCAACTATAGTTACCCTAAGGTTGACAATGCTCTCAGATCACTGCCTACTTGTAACCTAAGTGTTTCAAAATTTTGAAATGAACATTATTTTACTAGTTCTTCATTTTTAATGCTCATATCATAGTTTACATACACTCATATGTAACAAATAAGTGCAGCTATTTAAAAAAAATTCTCTAAGTAGCATGGTCTAAAATATCTGCAAAATAAACTGCGTACTTCAGAGGGAGAGAAGCAGAGACACCCAGACATCTACCTTCTTGAAGGCTGCCAGGTCGTCCCCTCAGGACAGCCTGAGGCTGTCCCTCATGCCTCTGCCAGACATGGGAGAAAAACAAGATCTCAGCAACAACTGACCTTAAGGCAAAGACCACTCTGACTGGGCTGGCCACAGCTACCCAGGACCCTCCGTTAGCACCAAGGACTTGGTGAACTTCACTCCCTCAGCTCAGTGTTCCCTCTGTGGATCTCAGCATCTCCACTTGTACGACAGGCCTAGCAATGACTACCTGATGGGACAACTGTGAGGACTGGCTAGAAGGGTGTGAGAACATATCTAGACTCTGGCACATATTAGGTTCTCAATAAAAGCTAGGTTTTTGTTAAAAACAGACAGACAAAAATTGTATGTTTCAGGATTCCACAGTTTACTAAACGTTTATGTAGTGAAGAAATACTAATGTATTTGAATGTCTAGCATGAAAGTCAATCAGTTCTAGCTTAACTGTTTTCACCAAAAATTATAAAAATCTACTTATTAGTATATGTAAAATAGACTTTAAAATGTAAATCCAAAATATTGCCTACTATCATGTGTGATCTTACCAGTAAAGTCTAGAATTCGAATACATACCAATAAGTAGGCTTTTTCACTTACCGGAAGTAAAGTCCTTGAACTGTTGTATGTATTCCATGGCCCCATGAATCTGACCCTGTTTACATAGGCAAAGAAGAGCTTTCTTGTGCAGGCCACATTCAGTGTAGATCATCTGAGCTAAAGCCAGGCACTTGGCCTTGTTATAAGTATCCTGCTCCCCATAATCATAAATGACATCCCCAGCCTCCTCAGAAAATGTGAGCCTAGAGCAAGCAGATCAATAGGTATACTTTAGAGAGCTCATGGTGAGTGGATGAGAATAAAATATTTTAAAATTCAGCACAGTAGAATTGGATTTTCCATGGTCTGTAAGAATTACAAGTTAATAGACGATGTAGGAGAAATTAAACATATCCAAGATTTAACAAAAACAAAAATAATCACATATTCTTTTGTGGTGGGGGAGAGGGAGGAGACATTTTGGTGAAACCGACCTCAAGTTTTTTCAAAAATCTACAAACATGGTTAAAACTCTCCTAAAAAAGACTGGTGGAATTTAAAGTAACAAGGTAAATAAAAATTATTTTATAATTGAGGATCTCAATGTTCTCAGCAGTAATACAGATTTTAAACCCTGCAGAATGCAATAATTCATTAAATGTTGGTTAAAGATAGTGACAACAAATTTTAGCTCAAAATTAGTGACAGATCTTGCAAGTGTTTGCAAGAAACGTGTGACATCAGTGTTATTTTCTAAATTGTTACAGAATTATAAAAAACAATAGGGGTAAAAAAGGATTTAAGATGTCCCAATTTCCCTTGTCATCACATTTCAATGCACATCTTCAAACACAACTGGAGTGAACCATCTGCACATTAACTCCACCTAGAAATGATCAGCATAGGCCAAAACACATTTGGGTATAATTTAAGATATCACTTCCAATCACTGGTTGTACAGACATTGTGCTTTAGTTTTATTTTAAATTAATAGCTACAGAGTAACAGTAATAATATTGATATCTGTACACATGTAACAAAATACCAGTAACATTCAAATAAAATCCTGAAATCCCTATAAAATGTGTTTACTGAAAATTCAGTAAATAAAGCCTGCCATGTTTATTGGGGTGGCCAAAGAGAAGTGTGTCTGAAATCAAAAGGCAGCTTCTGAGTATAAATCAATTATTTAATAAGCAATTTACCTAACTTTTACATTTTAGTACCAAAACATAGGTTTTGGTAGCTATAGCCACGATGTTTCCGAAGGCTGAACAAGGAATTATTTCAGTCATTTTAGTGACTGTATAACCAGAGCAAGATGATAATACCAGTATTATAGTATTTCTTTCTCATCAATACCATTATTTTATTTTTGTAAGAGGTCATCACTAACATGATGTGGTTCCACCTGAGAGAAGGGCAGAGCTGAGGACTAAGGTTGCTTTGTCCTGGTTTATCATTTTCCAAAAGGATGATGTATGATTTAAAAAATATATACATATTGAAAGGGAGGAAGAGGGGGCGCCTGGGTGGCTCAGTCGGTTGGGCGTCAGACTTCAGCTCAGGTCGTGATCTCGCAGTCCATGAGTTCGAGCCCCACGTTGGGCTCTGTGCTGACAGCTCGGAGCCTGGAGCCTGTTTCGGATTTTGTGTCTCGCTCTCTCTGACCCTCCCCCGTTCATGCTTTGTCTCTCTCTGTCTCAAAAATAAATAAAGGTTAAAAAAAAATTTTTTTTTAATAAAAAGAAATTTAAAAAAAAAGAAAGGGAGGAAGAGGGTCAAGCCCCAAAAGAATGGAACTGGCCCTGAAGAAAAAAGGGGGGGAAAAAAACAGGGATTCTAGCCCTGGAGAAAGGGAGGTAGTCAAGCACCCTGTACCCAACTGGAAAATGAGACTGGGAACCTCTGTCCCTGTTTTGCCCTTAATCACCTCATTACATCCCTCTTTCTGTTTTCTCAAAGTCTCCTTCTTGGCTCTCCCATCCCTGTTTCCAATTCTAAGAAGACTTCTGAAAGTGGATCTCTAGACTGGCTCTGGAGAATATATATGACAAATAAATAAATAAATAAATAAATAAATAAATAAATAAATAATAAATAAATAAATAAAGTGCTTAACTCCATTAGTAAACTAAGGTATATTTGATTATAAACCAGATTATAGATTTTTTTTAATGTTTATTTATTTTAAAGAAAGAGAGAGAGAGAAGACACAAGTTGGGGAAGGGCAGAGAGAGAGTGGGAGACACAAAATCCAAAGCAGACTCCAGGCTCTGAGCTGTCAGCACAGAGCCCAAAGTGGGGCTTGAACCCACAAACCTTGAGATCATGACCTGAGCCAAAGTCAGACATTCAACTGACTGAGCCACCCAGGCACCCCAGATTGTAGATTTTTTTAAGCCAAAATAAAGGTAATATACAATCACTAAATCTATGCATCATATTTATTTACTGTTATTTTGTAGGATTGGGTTTGTCAAGTTAATATTTCAGAGGATATTTTCCTCTTCTGGGAGCAATATCTGCAATTTAGAGAGCCAATGCCAACAAAACATTTCTTAAGTTTAGGCTTTCTGAGTCAAGTGATTAGACTTTCCCCAGGTAAGAATGACTACGAGAGCCAAGATTAGTCTATAATCCAGGCTGTTTTATGGCTGGCTCTGTGCAGGGCTTCAAGGAAAGAACTGTAGAACTTTTTAGGTAGCCATATGGTAGAGGCCAGGTCACTGGAGTCAGAGACCAGAGGAAAGAGGCTAAGAATAAAGAATGTGAATTACCTTCAGTATTCTGTTATATCATCTCAGGATCCTTAAGAGTGGTGGTATTTTCCAAATTTATGCAGTCAAGGAATTGCAGAAGAATTTAAATTCTTATAATTAAGAGGTAGAATTGGCCAAGAACAATCAGTATATGTGGTGAAATTAATCTTGTCTTATGTGTCTCTGCACCAGACAACAGGAGTTAATGAACACCATTTCTAATGGTGTTCTCATGTCTGAACAATTTCCAGTGCTCCCTGACAAGTACTTTCTGTAGAGGGCGTAGAAGGTGGGACCAGGTAGAAAAAGAAAGAGGCAAAGGGTAAAAAGAGGGGTATATGTACGAAGAAGTTTCCTAAAACAGAATTAACTATTACGTGAACAGTGAGTGAAGGCCATAACAAGAGGGGGTGGGAAAAAGATACTTTACACTGGTAAACAATAGGGCCATCAATCTAGGACAGTTTAGGACTCCCCAGTGTCATGCAGGGGAAATGGTGAATTTGAAATGGGTGGCAGTAGGCACTAGTATGCAAACTTGCCATTTTTAAGTCTGGGACATTTAGAAATCATGAATTTGTTATTTAGGGAGTGCTTACATTAGTCCTTCCATCTCCCTTATGATATACTTCTTAAATATGAGAACTGTAACTACTCTCTAATATGTAGCCTACATCTGTATGTATCCAGAACCAAGCAAGCATAGTCCTTAGACTGAAAAATAAGCAGGCTGTGGCTACCAGACAGATGACAGGACTTTCCTCACTCTGCCTTCCAATACTCACAGCCCAACCCATGTCCACCAGACCCAGCAAAAGTAGCTTGATCTTCATAAATAGGCAGACACTGTTTTAGTCCCCTTTACTGGACCAGTGACTCTTCCCCGGCTGACTACTAACAGCTCACAGCTGTTGCCTTCCCCAGAGAACAGCCTTCCCCAGCTGTTGCCCTAAGCTGACTAGCTACCTTGCTCAGAAAATTATGCTTATCTTTCAACCCCCCAGTAGTGTAGAGCTGACAACTGATTAGTAAGGAATACAAAAGGTCAGTACCATAATTCAAAAAGAAGCAAGTCTGGCAGGATTTATGTTCCATAGTCCTCCCCCTGTAATACTAGCTAATACTAGATTTTAACCTGAGTTCACATCGTAGCTTGGTTCTTTCCGCTTCCCTATCCCATCTCACTCCTTCACTTATATATTTCTCGAGGAGTAGTCTATCAGTAAATGACATGCACTCAAATCCAATTATCACGCTCTCTTTAAGGGAATAGGGAACCTGAGGGCCAAACATATTCCTCTCTGCCTTGTTATGTAACAACAATCTTACCTTTTCATGATAACCAAAGTTGACTATGACTCACAGAACCTAAATTTGCAGGCATGAGAATTTTATGTGTCATCCTGACTGGCTCATAGAGTGCCCAGATATTTAGTCATATATTACTCTGTGTGAGTCCATGAGGATGTATTTGAAAGAGAGTAACATTTGAATCAGTAGACTGAATAAAGCAGATTGCTATGAATGTGGATAGCTCTCATCCCATCAGTTGATGGCCTGGAGGGTACAAAAAAGGCTGACCCTCTTTCATATAAAGCGGAACTCCTCCTGCCTGACTGCTTAGCTGGGACATCAGTCTTTTCCTACCTTTGGACTCAAAAAGAAACATTGGCTCTTCTTGGGTCTTGAGCAGCCTGAAACTTACACCATTGGCAGCTCTCTTGGGTCTCTAGCTTGCTGACTGTGGATCTTAAGACTTATCAGCCTCCATATTCACAGGAGCCAATTTCTTCATGGGTGTATGTATATATATCCTATTGATTCTGTTTCTCTAGAGAACCTTGATTCCACCAAGTGGGTTACTGGGGAATCAGCTGAGCAGAGCCACTCTTTTATCTCCCAGACCCAAGTGTTCTACGTACTGGAGATATACTATACAATCATCACTAGTTTAAAGTGTACATTCCATCCTGAAGGATGTTACTATGTCTCCAAAAGATGGAGCGACAAGCTGGCATCACCTGGACACAACCTGAACCATTCATGAACCAAGTTTGGGTTTTTTTCTTCCTTGCCTGCTGGTCTTAGGTCACCCCCACCACTGCATGAGGCTTTAGGTGTGAGCTGTGGAAGTTGTGTTGGTCAGTTGGTGGTAGTTGACATGAGTTCTGGGCCACCTATTCCTGAAGCTAACTTGTGTACTCTGGATCTGCTTGAGCACTATCTTCACCGTACCTGATTTTAGATGGACTCTCTGAGCCCACCTGACCTCATGACTTGGTGTTCCTGTCAGAATCCAGTTCATGATGAGCTGTTCTAATTCTAAAGTCATTGGTGTTCTCTGGATAAACACTCCAACTTTAGCAGGACTCAGTAGGCACTTTTGGAATCTTAAGTGCCTACTTTGGAATCTTAAGTATATGGTTGCTTGTTACAGGTGGTAGATGATCTACTGGGATATTGCTGGGTAGTCCCGGGCCAGTTAAAAACTATTAGTGGGTAAATCAATAATCATGGTTTGATAAAGGCATGGAAACCACAGTCATCCTACCAGACAAGCCATTAAGACCAACAGAGTGAGAAGAATATAAAATGGATGATAGAGGAGAAAGAGGAGTAATAATTAATGTGGATGAATCTCAACTAAAGCAAAAGAGGCAGAACAAGAAAAAAAGAATACATAATGTATAATTCCATTTATATAAAATTCTAGAAAATGAAACCTCATCTAAGGTGACAGAAAGCAGATCAGTGGTTACCTGGAAATGGTGGTGGGGGTTGGAATGAGGTTGATTATCTTGACTGTGGTGATGATTTCATGGGTGTATACATATGTCAAAACTTGTCAAACTGTACACTATAAATATGTGCAATTTATAATGTCAGTTATATCCCCATAATGCTTTCTAAAAACTCATCATATTGTACACTTTAAATATGTAGAGATTATTGTACATAAATTCTATCTCCATAAAGGTGTAAAAACCAAATTATAGCCCTATGATCAATTGTCATGACAAGGGCTATATATAGTTCATTCTACTAACCCTTCTAAGTTTCCCCCAGAATTTTAACCACAGAATCCTAGAGAAGTTGTGCCTAGATGGAATGAAATTAAAGTGAGAAGAAAATACATTTGTGTTGTGCAAATGGTTGACTACAGTAGATGCTGATTTAATGTTCTGCCCGGATCCTCATTACTGAGACAGCATACCCTTCCCCTCTGGATGCTGGCTGTCAGTGGCTCACATGTCCCTCCCTTCTGTAGCATATTGCCCTTTGCTGATGGGAGCCACCAGGCCTAGGAAGTGATGCCCCATCCAGGCAGCCTATAGCCCTAATAGAGACTAACAGAGAGGTACAAAAGACTGATCCCTTGCCTCAAAGGGGGCAGCTCTTTGGTGTGGTTTATGCTCCAGAGCCATCCCTCTACAAATAAGACCAAGACTAGAACTTGCCTAAGATCACAACCTTTCTTGGCTTCCCGAACATACACACACTCTTTCCTATTTTGCTTCACTCACTCCCTTATAGGGTTTTCTTGAGAAGCCCACCTTCTATCAATCATGTCTGAGGCTTTGGTTATAGGAATCCAACCTAAGGGAGCTCTAGTACAAATCTGCCTACCTATACTGAAATCCAACTCCAAGAAGCATTTCCTGCCTGTCCTTGCTGGTGTATATGTTCTTTTTTTTTTTTTTTTAATGTTTATTTATTTTGAAAGAGAGAGAGACAAAGAGAGGGATGGGGAGGGGCAGAGAGAAAGGGAGAGAGAATCTCAAGTAGGCTCCACACTCACCATGGAGCCCGACACCAGGATCAATCCCATGAACCAGGATGTCATGACCTGAGCCAAGATCAAAAGGATGCTTAATGGACTGAGACACCCAGGCGCCCCTGGTTTATATATTCTAAATGCAACATGGGTCCACATCCATCCTGCTTATAAGTTTTCTCCTAGGTATATCCTTCACATGTAACCATAACCTCTCTGGATCCAAGTTCCTGCCTTATCCCTCTCAGTAGCATGATACTGATAAATCCTTTTCTGTCCTGACTGATGAATTCATGGGTCATGAATAATCCCATGAACAACTATTACTCAAATCCTGATCTGGGTTTATGTGACTAGGCCCCGTTACTCCATGAATGTTTAGTAAATCGTCTCTGAAGGATTAATTGTTCAGGATAATGTGCTGATAAAAAACTACTGAAATCTTGAGAACAACCTCATTAACCATATATCAAAATTAAGTCAAAAGCTTAATTTGGCTTACCTTTCCTGAGT
Organism: Felis catus; assembly: GCF_018350175.1. Taxonomy (NCBI): domain Eukaryota; kingdom Metazoa; phylum Chordata; class Mammalia; order Carnivora; family Felidae; genus Felis; species Felis catus. The sequence goes on from NC_058370.1 coordinate 73,854,280, forward strand.
GACCCAATTGATAACTAAATCTAAACGTTTTTCAGATAATCCACATTGGATTCCTTCCAGGGTCAGCTCTGCATCAATAGGACGTCTGCATGCATGACTTGTGCTAAAGATGGCCTCAAAAAATAAGAGTAATGGAAAAGGCTTTCCTCTAATTTTTCCAACAGCTACAGAGAGAAGAAAAGTTTTGAGTTGAATACTTTAAGTAACAGTTTGCTTTTTCTTACTTCATATTATTACTTTCATCTCTTTGCATTTTCAAAAAATTTCAGTCTACAATTATGTACTGATAATGTTTAACTAATGCTTATGGATTAAACTTTCATTGTGGGTAATAACTAAATATTACATGCTATATGAAAACAGAGGCAGAGATTAGAATGATGTGTCTCTAATCAAGGAATGCCAAAAGTTGCCAATAGCCACCTAGAAGGTAGGAGAGAAATATGCAATGTAATCTCCCTAAGAGCCTCCACATGGAACTTTTAAAAGTTCAAAGAATATACCACCAGCAGACCACTGTAAGAGATGTTAAAAGTAGTCTTTCAAGCAGAAGGAAAATAATACCAGATAGAAATATGAATCTACACGAAGGAATAAAGACCAGAAATGGTACATCCTATGAATGTAAGTATTTAGAAGCATACTGTTTTATATAATACATAAAGTGGTATAACATCACATAAGGGTAGAGTATGAGAAGTAAAAGTTATGATCTATAAACCTTAAAGCAACAACCAAAATAAAACAACAAGGAGTTACAGCTTATAATGAGCAAAGGAGAAAAATGGAATCATGAAAAAATTCAACTAATCCAAAAGAAGGCAGAAAAAGAGGGAAAAACAGTAACAAAGAAGAGATAAGAAAAATAGAAAACCAATAAAACTCAACCATGTCAACAATCACATTAAATATAAGTGATCTAAACACTCCAATTGAAAGGCAAAGATTGTCGGAGTGTATAAAAAAAGTAGAATCCAAGTATATGTTGCCTAGAAGACACTGACTTTATTTATTGGTCTGTTTATTTTTATTTCAAGTTATTATTTTAAATTCTAGGTAGTTAACACATATGGTAAAAATGATTTCAGGTGTAGAATTTAGTGATTCATCACTTACAAATAACACCCAGTGCTCATCACAAGAAGTGCCCTCCTTAATACCCATCACCCATTTAGCCCATCCCCTGCCCACCTCCCTCCAACAACCCTCAGTTTGTTCTCTATAGTAAAGTGTCTCATGGTTTGCTTCCCTCTCTTTTTTATCCCTTCCCCCATGTTCATCTGTTTTGTTTCTTAAATTCCACATGAGTGAAATCATATGGTATTTTCTCTTATTTCACTTAGCATGATACATTATAGCTCCATCCACATCACTGCAAGTGGCAAGATTCCATTCTTTTTGATAGCTGAGTAATATTCAACTGTGTATGTATATACCACATCAGGTGATAGACATTTGGGCTCTTTCCATAGTTTGGCTATTGTTGCTAATGCTGTTATAAACATTGGGGTGCATGTAGAAGACAATGACTTTAAATACAAAGATACAAATAGATCAAAAGTAAGAATATGGGAAAAAATATACCATGCTAATACCAATCAAAAGAAACATGGAGTCACATTTCTATTTTCAAAACCTACTACAAAGCTACAGTAATCAAAATAGTATGATACTGACATAGGATGGATATCTAGAGAAATATAACAGAATTAAGAGTCTATAAATAAACTCTAAACATTTATGGTCAATTGATTTTTGACAAAGGGGTCAAACAATTCAGTGGATACAGAACAGTCTTTTCAACAAATGGTGCTGGGATAACTAGATATCTATATGCAAAAGAATGAATCTGGACCATTATCTCACACCATACACAAAAATTAACTCAAAGTAGATCACAGACCTAAATGCATAAAACTCTTAGAAGAAAACACATGATCTTACGTTAGGCAAAGATTTCTTAGATACAACAACAAAAGCACAGCCATAGAAGAGAAGAGGGTAAATTAGTCCCCATCAAAATTAAAAACTTTCGTGCTTCAAAAGCCACCATCAAGAAAGTGAAAAGAAAATCCACAGATTGAAAGAACATATTTGCACATCATCTGTCTGATATGAGATTTTTATCCAGAATATAAAAAGAACTCTCACAACTCAATAATAAAAACACAAATAACATAATTTTAAAATGGGCAAACAGTAGACATTTCTCCAAAGATAAATAAATGGCCAATAGGCACATGAAAAGATGCCAACACTGTTAGTCATTACAGATATGCAAATCAAAACCACAATCAGAGGGGCGCCTGCCTGGCTCAGTTGGTTTAGCGTCTGACTTCAGCTCAGGTCATGATCTCACACTCCATGAGTTCAAGCCCTGCGTCGGGCTCTGTGCTGACAGCTCAGAGCCTGGAGCCTGCTTCAGATTCTGTGTCTCCCCCTCTCTCTGCCCCTCCCCTGCTCATGCTCTGTCTCAAAAATAAATTTAAAAAAACATTAAAAAAAAAAACACAATGAGAACACTTATCTTGATGAGCATTGAGTAATACATAGAATTGTTGAATCATTATATTGTACACTCAAAATTAATATGTAACAATTTTGTTAAATATCTGGAATTAATTTTTTTAATTAAACAAATAAATCCACAATAAGATACTTCACATGGTTTAGCAAGGCTATAGTCAAAAAGACAGACATTAATAAGTGCTGGTAAGGATGCGAAGAAATTGAAATCCTCATATATTGTTGATAGGAATGAAAAATAATGCAAATAGTTTAGCATTTCCTAAAAGCGTTAACACAAAGTTACCATAGAGCCATCCATTCCCCTCCTAGGAATTTACCCAAGAGAAATAAAAACAAATGTCTACATAAAAATTTGTACACAAATATTCATAGCTGCATTATTCATAATAGCCAAAAAGTAAAAACAACCCAAATTACTATCAACTGGCAAATGGATGAACAAAATGCAGTATATATCCTGCAATGGAATATTCATGTTCAGCAAGAACGGACCTCAAAAACATTATGCTAAGGGAAAGAAGTCAATCACAAAAAAACATGTTTTGCAAGATCCTATTCATATGAAAGGTCCAGAATAAGGAAATCCATACAGACAGCAAGTGGATTAGTGGTTACCTAGGGTTTGGAGAGGGAGCAGGAGGTAGAAAATGAGGAGTTAACGGTTCAAAATTTATTTTTGGATGGATGAAAATGTTCTAAAATTAAATTATGGCAATGTTACACAACTCTGTAGTTATAGTAAAATTATTCAAAAACATGGAGTTTTCTCCAGGAACGCAGTAAGTTATATTAATAGGCTAAAGGACAAAAACCACACAATCATTTCAATAAATGTAAAAAAACTATTTAGCAAATCTAACATTCATCCCTGATAAAATTCTCACCAACCATAGAGAGGAATTTCATCAACGTTGAAAAATCTACAGCTAATATGATGAAAAGCTAAATACTTTATCTCTAAGATCAAAAACAAAGCAATAATATCTGCTCTCACCACTTCTATTCAACACTGTAATGGAAGAGCCAGTGCAATAAGGCAAGTAAAAGAAATAATAGGCATCCATACTGGAAAGGAAGAAGTAGAACTCTTTCTTAACTGATGACATGATTATCTATGTAGAAATTCTAGGAATATACAATAAAAGTATTAGAACTAATAAATAAGTTTAAAGATGTCACAGAATACATGATCAATACACAAAAGTCAATTGTATTTCTATATACTAGCAACAAACAACTTTGGAATGTGAAATAAAAATTATAATAATATAAAAAATATAAAATATTTAAAAATAAATCTGACAAAAGATGTACAAGACCTAAACACAGATTAAAAAATCATGTAATTCTTTTTGTTCCTGTGTCCCTTACAAAACTACAAAGGCTCTATGGTAGAAACCTCTTCTGTCATTACATTTAGGCTTTGGCTACTTTTATAAACACCAATTTAAACCTCAGACTTATAAAATTAAGTTTAATACCCAAAATGCAGAATGTCATCATTCACTTCTGCATGGTAACATGACCTCATAATCAGTTATCAAATTGTAAATAATTGTTAGAATGGTTTCTTGACTTTGAGTTCACTGAATAAAAACTATAAAATTACACTGTTACATCCACTGGGATAAAATATTGAAAACTGTGCATGCAAAAATATAAGATGGGCCATTTACACACAATTCACAATCAAGCAATCTCTGTAAATACATATGATCATATGCATTATGTATATGGCAACAAATTTTTTGTGTTCTGATAAACATAAAAGAACATTTTTTTCAAACTGTTGAATTTAAAGGGCTTTTTGGGAAATATTTATGAAAAACAATCTGTATATATTTGACATCAAAAATTTCCATTTAAAATGAAAATAATTAGAAAAATTATCTGTATCTATAAGCTCCATTGAGTATATCTCTCCTGTATTTATACCTCCGTATTTCCTTCTGAGCGTCTCATCTTTTAAAAACAGTTTAGTTTTAAAATAAAAGGATTTAAAAAAAAATTTTTTTTAACATTTATTCATTTTTAAGACAGAGTGTGAGCAGGGGAGAGGCAGAGAGAGAGGGAGACACCGAATCTGAAGCAGGCTCCGGGCTCTGAGCTGTCAGCACAGAGCCTGACACAGGGCTCAAACTCAAGAACCGTGAGATCATGACCTGAGCCCAAGTCAGAAGCTTAACCAACTGAGCCACCAAGGCACCCCTAAAAGGACTTTTTTAATTCTGAGCAATACTCAGTTAAGTGCCACCTGTCTAATATTGGTGAATTTCTCTTTTTTTTCTTAATATTGGTGAATTTCTCAGCATAAGATCCACATGCCTACAAAAGTAATAAAAGTTGGCTGTTTTCCAATTTTGCTGGTAATTACACCTATTTGGGTATTAATTGCAAGCTTTGATTTCTACTAAAACTTATAACCCATACTTTGAACAGATCCAGTCAAGGGGAGAAGAGAAAAAAACCTTAGGAATGTACTAATATCACTTTTGACTTCACCAATTTCAGAACACATCCAAAGAAAGAGTACCTGGGTATTTGTAAGACGCCTGACTTTTTTTTTTTTTTTTTAAATTTTAGAGAGAGAAAGTGCAAGTGGGGGAGAGGGGCAGAGAGAGAGAGAGAGAGAGAGAGAGAGAGAGAGAGAGAGAGAGAGAGAAAGAATCTCAAGGAGCCTCCATATTCAACACAGAGCCTGATGCAGGGTCGTCCCATGACCCTGGGATCAAGACCCGAACTGAAATCAAGAGTCGGACACTCAACCGATTGAGCCACCCAGGCGCCCCATGGATATCTGAAAATTTTTAAGTAAAATACTAAAATTTTCAATGTTAAAAAAAGACCTGAAAACTGAAAATTACAAAATACTGATGAAAGAAAGTTTTGAAGACTAAAGAAATGGAGACATATACCAAGTTTATGGGTTCATTGAACCAAATAACCAATATTGTTCAGTGTCTATTCTCCTGAAGTTGATCTATAGATTAAATGCAATCCCCAGCAAATTTTTTGTGAAGTTTACAATCTGATTCTAAATATTTAAATAGAAACATGAAAGAACCAGAATAGCCAAATTAAATTTGATATAGAAAAACAGAGGTTAAAGTCTAACACTCTCTGTGACTTCAACACTTACTATAAAGCAATAGTAATCAAGACAGTGTAGTATTAGCATCAAGATAAACAAATAGATCAACAAAACAGATTAGACCTAAAAGTATACAGACAATTGATTTTCAACAAAGGTATGAAAGCAATTACATGGAAAAAGTCAACTATCCGGGAACAACTGGATAGTTATAGGCCAAAAAAATACTTTGACCCATATGTTACATCACATATTAAAATTAACTCAAACTTAATCATAATGTAAACCTAAAACCATAAAATCCTTACCAAAAAAAATAATAATAGGAGTTAAAAGCTGAAGATTAGACACAGATTTCTTATGTATAACACTAAAGGCATGATCCATAAAAGAAAAAAAATTCACAAATTGGACTTCAACAAAATTTAATACTTTTCTTAGGAGGCACCTGGATGGCTCACTCAGTTAAGCATACAACTCTTGATTTCTGCTCAGGTCATGATCTCACTATTCGTATGATTGAGCCCCATGTCCAGCTCTGCACTGACAGTGTAGAGCATGCTTGGGATTTTCTCTCTCCCTCTCTCTGCCCCTCCTCTACTCCTGTTCTCTTCCTCTCTCTCTCTTTCATGTGTGCACATGTGCTCTCTCTCAAAAATAAATAAATCAACTTAAAAAAACAACTTGTCTTAAAAAGATACTTCCAAAAGACTGAACAGACAAACCACAGACTGGGAGAAAATATTTTTAAATCATATATCTGATAAAGGATTTGTATTCACCTAATGGAATACTACTCAACAATAAAAAGGAATGAACTATTGATAGACACAACACATGGATGAATTTCAAAATAATAATGCTGAATGTAAGAAGTCAGTCAAAAAGATCACATACTATTGTAATTCCATTTATATAAAATTCTAGGAAATGCAAATTAATCTACAGTGACTGAAAGCAGACTAACAGTTGCCACTAAGGGGAAGTGGCCAGATAGAAGGAGATGGGAGGGGTGAGGATGAATCAGAGAGGGATAGGTGAGAGCAATGAGGGAACTTTTGGGTGATACAAATGTCAAAACTTATCAAATTGTGTACTATAAATATGTACAATGTGTTGTGTATATGTAAATTTATAACACCAAAGCTGTCTTAAAAGGAATTAGAGCAAATTTGACAAAATATTAACATTTACTAAATCTTGATAGTGAGTACATGGCTGTTGTATATTTCTTCATACTTTTCTGTATACTTGAAATATTTCATCATTTAATTTAGAAAAACTAATCATGTTTTTCAATGTGACAGCTAAAAAAACAGTAAATGGAAGAGAGAGGGCTGGAAGCCTAGCTCTTTAGTCCCCACTTCAATATTCTTTCCATTCTATCAGGGTAAAAAAGTGCAATTTGCATACATACATAAGGTTCAAAGAAAAGTGCTTACCCTTAAATTTATTCACTGTCCCAATGTTTTGAAGAATTCTTCTAGGACTGTGTGCTGCAAAACAAGCTGCCTTTTCATATTCACCAAGCAACATTAATTCATTGAACCTACAACCATTGAATTTTGTTATACATTATAATAAATAGTACACACAAAAAAGAAATGATTAGAAATATCTATAACAGACTAAACACAGTAATATAGAAAAACTATAACTACGTTCATTCATTCTGAAAGATGCCCTTTCACTTCTTTCTGTAATATTCTGTCATTTTTTACAGCCTTTGAACCTTACCCTGTACTTTATTCCTATAGTACTTATTGCAAGATACAGAAAATGGAAAAAACTTGAACTGAATTTACAATGGGCTCAGATTTTTTCTCTCGTGTTGTCTCTAGACGAAGAGATATTGGGAAAAGAAGGGCAACCTGCTTAGAGACTCAACGTAGGGGAAATAGTAATTGAAACACAATAGCTGCAGAACTGGAGATCAAGAGGTGAAGCTTATGTTGCTCTGCCATGAATCAGACTCCCAATTAAATATGAGACTAACACAAGAAGAAAAAATAATAGTTCAGATAACTTAAGCCTCTACTCCTCTTCCTAGGGTAAAATGTCTTCAAACCAATCCTTACCCCACAATTAACAAAACTATGGCAAACAGGATTTACAGTGTTGCAAATGAATTTGAAACCCTAGAGGAGAAAGACCAAAGTAATACTAATGAGCAAAATACATAAAACTTTTAGCCTCAACAAAGTTTCTTCCCTCATGTCTAAAGCTGGTAGACTTGAAGAAGCATACAGTGTAAGGAAATAAAACAGGCTTTGGTGCTGTCCCAAAATGATCTTTGCCCCTTCTTTGTACCACATCAATAGGACAATTAAAAATTATTTAACATATGAACCTAGGAATATTACATATGTTCCTTACATACTGGCCTCACAGGCTATGAATTAACCTCTTAAAGAATAAAGTCTTAGATCTCCTTAAGCCTCTATTATGCACTATATAATAACTTAAATATGAGGGAAAAAATATACCTTTTTAAAACGTCATAGGATGGAAATGATGAGGGAAAAAAATGACTAAATTGGTTAGGATAATCTGACTCAAGAAGACATTCTCAAAAAATTTAACATCAGACTGATTGTTAGGAAATGCAAAAAAAAAAAAAAAATACAGTATAAATAAAATTTAAACCAACACTCAAGTCACCTATATCCTCTGAAAAATTTCCTAGACTACCAACCTAATATTTTTTACATAAAGAATTTTTTAAATTCTAGTTTATTTTCTAATTTGTTTAGCAGAGTAAAACTGTAAAAATACAAAATCTAGAGACTATAACTCATCAAGATGCTAAATAAGTGCTATACATTTAATAAATATTAAGTATTTACTTAATAAATAAATAAATATTACATAAACGTGATAACATTTTCACAAGGAAAACCAAAGCTTTTAAAATAATTTGTCTTTCATAGGGTGCCTGGGTGGCTCATTTAGAAGAACATACAACTCTTGATCTTGGGTCGTGAGTTCAAGCCCATGTTGGATGTAGAGATTACTTAAATAAATATTTTTAAAATTATTTATTTATTTAATATTTGCCTTTCAATGTAGGAAAGCAAAATTTCAGCTTCTTTTGCCTTGCCTGGATCATCTTCAAGCAGTTCCTCAATAATACCTTGGTCACCTGTAAATATTGAAAGTACCACAGAATATTTAAGATCAATCAATAGAAAATGTCAGCAACTTAATGCTATGGTTTCTAACAGCACCAACCTCTTTTTCTTTTTCTAATTAACTCATCTTTTGGGGTATTTTTCTTAAAGTTTATTTATTTTTGAGAGAGAGAAAGAGAGGGAGGGGCAGAGACACAGGGAGAGAGAGAATGCCAAGCAGGCTCTGCACCATCAGCGTGGAGCCCAAGGTGGGCTCAAACTCACAAACCATGAGATCGTGATCTGAGCTGAAATCAAGTCAGACTATTTAAGTTTTTTAATGTTCATTTATTTATTTTTATTTTTTTAAATATGTATTCATTTTTTAGAGACAGAGAGACATAGTGTGGGGGAGGGGGGAGCAGATAGAGAGGGAGACACGGAATCTGAAGCAGGCTCCAGGCTCTGAGCTGTCAGCACAGAGCCCAATTCAGGGCTGGAACTCAAGAACTGTGAGATCATGACCTGAGCCAAAGTTGGACGCTCAACCAACTGAGCCACTCAGGCGCCCTAAGTCAGACTATTAACTGACTGAGCCACCCAGGTGCCCCAACAGCACCAACCTCTTTTTTTTTTTTTTTAATGTTTATTTATTTTTGGAGAGAGAGACACAGAGTGTGAGCAAGGAAGGGGCAGAGAGAGAGGGAGACACAGAATCTGAAGCAGGTTCCAGGCTCCCAGCTGTCAGCACAAAGCCTGATGCCAGGCTCAAAGCCACAAACCGTGAGATCATGACCTAAGCTGAAGTCAGACACTTAACCGACTAAGCCACCCAGGTGTCCCCAGCACCAACCTCTTCTTAAAATGAGTGGCCTCCCTGTCCCTCTCTCCTTTATTATCAGGTACATTTTTAGCTTTCTCCCTTTGGCTTACCACATCCTCTATTTACCAATTATGTGTTAGCTGTTGAAGGAAGAAGCCCACAGGGTAATAGAGAGCTAACAGAAGTAAGTACATTTTTTATTTCTTTAAACTTAGCCTAGAAAAGTCATCACCCTTTAGCTTTCTGGGGGAAAAGATGATGTTTTCCATTATTTTTGGTAATTAAAAAATACAGATAAATTACCATGTAAATCTTTAGTTTTCTGAATTTGCTCCACGAAATCTTGAAATGAGCTGCTCATATCAGATTTTACCCATGAAGTAAGTGCATTTGAAATAATCTGCAGTCTTTGATGACTACAAAGAAAAAAAAAATCAACAATACACTGAACCTAAAATCAAATACAATATTAGAATAAACATAAATAAAAGCTTCAAACTTAAAAAATATACAAGCAATCTTCATACCGAAACTGTAATTCTTTGTTTAAATTTTCAGCTAAATCTCTCCGTTTTAATGTCACCATCATTTCCTCATCTAAATCTGCCTTCCTCTGAACTGGTACATATTTTTTCAACATAACCTGTTTAATTTCGGCATATTTATCTTCAAGATGTTTCAAGTATTTAGTGAGAGCATCTAAACTGACGGATTCTTGGAGAGTCATGCCTAGGGAAAAGGGAACAAATCAAACAAGCCAAACCATGCTCAAACAGCAAGTTTTAGCAAAATAAATCAGTTTACTATGTTATGAAATAATTAAAAAATGATAGCATGAACTTATAACTTACAGAACATAAACAGAATTAGCATACAATTTTAAATGTGTAGCAATTTTAAACATATCATCAATGAAGACTGATTGTCCAAACCTGAGTATCTTAAAAAGTTTTAATGACCTCATTGACACACCTTACAAACCTCTTAAATATCAATGCGACTCAATACCACCAAGAGTTTCTGCCTAATTTTTGTCCGAAGATTTCTCTCTAGCCAAATCTTTCATTCATCTACTATAGTAAGCCCCAGGGTAATGTTTATTCTTTCCAATGCAAAGCTTATAACATTTGCTAAACCTTCACTCCTCTCTTCCTCATTGCCCCCTGTATTCGTTATTCTTAATAACCCACTCACACATACTTAAAATGATTCTTATTCAGGCCAATTGTTACCTTTATTATTATTATTATTATTATTATTATTATTATTATTATTATTTTAATGTTTATTTTTGAGGGGGTGGGGAGAGGGAGAGGGAGAGAGAGAATCCCAAGCAGGTTCTGAGCTGTCAGTGCAGAGCCTAACTTGGGGGTCAAACTCATGAACTGTGAGATTCCAACCCTAGCTTAAATCAAGAGTCGGATGCTTAACTGACTGAGCTACCCAGGCGCCCCCAATTGTTGCCTTTAAAAGGCATACCTCAAAATTCTCTCCCAGAAACTCCCCTGGATTAATGCCACTCGATTTTTAATCATTCCCTTACCCTGAATCCTCTCAGCATTTAATCAATTTGACTTATTCTCTCCTTATTCATATGTACCTTATTTGTAATTTGATAATCATAATTTTATATTTGAAGTGAATCTAGTCCCTGCTTCCACCAAACACAGGATGATCAACCAAACTCAGGTGAAATGCTGTGTTATGGAGCAGCTCATTGTCTTCAAGACATAGCTTCTTCTACTGAAACCAGAGTGACTTCCTAAAATTTCCACCTATGGACTCTGCCTCTGGATAAACACTGGTTGAAACCCTTAAAAGTTTTTAATACAGTTATCCATTCTCAAAGTCGTCCTTTTCTTCAGGATGAATATTTGCAATTCTTCTATCCATTCATCATAAAAACTTGTCAACTCCTGATGAATTCCAGGATATACTCCAAAGTTTCTTAAAATGTGACTTAGCTGAAGATGAAGAACCAGTGAATACTGACATCAATGTCAATCAACCTGGAGTCCTGTCTAAAGCTGTTTGTAAAGTCTGGCTGAAGTCCTGGTACACTTCAAGATATACACACTGCAGCACATATATACTAATTTGTGTAATAGGTAATAACTGCAAACAGTTGGAATTTTAAATATTTTAAACAAAATACAGTACCTGGAATAGGTTTTGAAGGATCTTTGGAGAAAGTATGATATTTTGCTTCTTTTGCATCATACTCTGCCCTAAGTTGCTTCATTTGGTCTATTTGCAATTGAATTTGTGAGGAATTATTTTCAATAACCCTCATTCTGAAAAACAGAAAGGCTTTCTTATATTTCTCTCAATGAATTTAGTTACTTAATCATAAGATTTAAAGTAAAACAGGTTAAATCATTATTTTGGCTAATTATAATTTTGAACCATTATGGACTTAGGTGGAGGTTTATAAAACAATGCCCATAAATGGGGCGCCTGGATGACTCAGTTGGTTAAGTTTCTGAGTTTGGCTCAGGTCATAATCTCACGGCTCATGAGTCTGAGCCCCACGTCAGGCTCTGGGCTGACAGCTCAGAGCCTGGAGACTGCTTTGGTTTTTGTGTCTCCCTCTCTCTCTGCCCCTTCCCTGCTCATGCTCTCTCTCTCTCTCTCAAAAAATATACAAACATTTAAAAAATTAAAAAAAAAAATGCCCGTAAAAAGTTAATTAACCTCACTAGTGAGGAACAGTTTTCTTTCAGAGCATCAATAAAACCTTACACTATCATTCACAACCTCACTGGAAATTTGTATGTGTAAAACATAATAATCTGGCCACAAAGTACTATGTCTACTTCCAATAGTTGAAAATTACCTGGGGTGCCTGGGTGGCTCAGTTGGTTAAGCGGCCGACTTCGGCTCAGGTCATGATCTCACGGTCCGTGAGTTCGAGCCCTGTGTTGGGCTCTGTGCTGACAGCTCAGAGCCTGGAGCCTGTTTTCAGATTCTGTGTCTCCCTCTCTTTCTGACCCTCCCCCGTTCATGCTCTATCTCTCTCTGTCTCAAAAATAAATAAACGTTAAAAATTAAAAAAAAAAAAAAAGAAAATTACCTTTGCAATTAAAATTATTTTTATAATTGTATTAGTTTCCTGTGGCTGCTATAACAAATTGCCAAAAAACTTATTGGTAGTTTAAAACAACAGAAATTTATTCTCTCACAGTTCCAGAGATCAGAAATCCAGAATCAGCAACACTGGGCCAAAATCAAAGGGCTACACTTCCTCTAGAAGCTCTAGGGAAGAATCTGTTCCTTGCCTCTTCCAACTTCTGGGGGCTGCTGGCCTTCCATGGCTACATCACTTCAATCTCTGCCTTAGTGGTCACACTGCCTTCTCCCCTTCTGCCTGTCAACACTCCTTCTGCCTCTCTTTTATAAGAACACTTGTGATTGTATTTAGGGTCCACCTGGATAATCCAGGATAATCTCCCTATCTCAAGATCCTTAATGTAATGACATCTGTAAAAGCCCTTTTTCCAAATAAAGCAAATTTCCAGGTTCTCAGGATTAGGACCTGATATCTTTAAGGCAATTATTCAGCCTCCTATAGTAATTTTGATCCTAGAGCAGGAGGAACGATAGTTACTTCTTTGAGATAAAACTGACTTATTCCAGAAATGGGGATCTTAAAGACCAAGAGGTAGATATAAATTTCTTTTAAGCATTATTTGAAGTTCACTGCCTATCTTATCACTGATATGTTGGCCCAGGGAAGAAGTAACAGATTAAAATAAGTTAGATACATAAATGTCAGAGTTTTTGGCAAATTAAAAACACATTTGTCAGTACAAAACTGCTGCCTACATCTGATTACTATACAGAATTCCTGGTGACTACAGATGGCCGAGTAAGAGCCTGCAGCATTTATGAAAGAGGGACTGTAGAAATAAAACATCCTTTGGCTTTCATCCAATAAAGTTAAGCTTGTGGAAGAAGAGCATATTAAAAGTAAACAGACTTCCAAAAGAATTGAAAGCAGGGACTCAGATACTTGTACATAAATGTTCAGAGGCATTGTTCACAATAGACAGAGGTAGAAACAACCCAAGTATCCATCAAAAAATAAACAAAATATGGTATATTCATACAATGGAATATTATTCAGCCATAAAAAGGAATGAAATTCTAATATATGTTATAACACTAATGCAAAGGTATCTAATTGTTGCTCCTTTCTATAACTACTTTTAGGATCTTTTTATCTTTGACAGTTTCACTGTGATAAATCTAGTTGAGAATCTCTTATTATTTATAATGCTTGGGATTTTGGAGGCTTCTTGAATCTGTGAATTGCTATCTCCCACCAGGTCTTGAAAATTTTCAGCCATTATCTCTTCAAACATTGTCCCATTATTCTTTTTTTTTTTTTTTTACTTTAATCCATTATAGATAACATAGTGTTATTTGGTCACAGATGTACAATATAGTGATTCAACAATTCCATACACTCAGTGCTCATCACAAGCATTCTCTTCTGAATTCTTTTTTTTTTTTTAATTTTTTAATGTTTATCTTTATTTTTGAGGCATTAAGAGACAGAGCATGAGTGGGGGAGAGGCAGAGAGAGAGAGAGACAGAATCAGAAAGAGGCTCCAGGCTCTGAGGTCTCAGCACAGAGCCTGACGTAGGGCTTGAACTCACAGACTGCGAGATTGTGACCTGAGCCCAAGATGGATGTTCAACTGACTGAGCCACCTAGGTGCCCCTCTTCTGAATTCTGATTAGCCAGGACTTTCTCACTCCATCCTCCATGGATGGATCCTCCTTTTTTTATAATAGCTATACTGAATATCATTCATATACCTTAAATCCACCCTTGTATACAACTCAGTGAATTTTAGTATATTCAGAGTTCTAAGACTATGACTTCTGGATCCAGAATATTTCATCACCCTAAAAATAAGACCCACATTCATTAGCATTCTGCTGAATAGAAGGCAACTTTCTATGCAGTCTCCAAGGGTTGAGCAGTTTACTTCTGGTTCACTCTACAAGGGTATAGCCCTTCAATGTCCCAGCTTTATATGATGAGGATTTCTCAGTAGACTGGACCCTTGGATAGATCCTAGGCTTTGTCTTTTGTCCCCCTGAAGCTTATAGTCACTAGTTTTAACAAGGGCTCTCAGGGCCAAAGAAGCATTACTGCTCCTCTTATCTTTTATTACAATTTCGCGCTGATAATCTCTTACTCATTTGCCAGCTTCCTGTTTACTTTTAAAAAGATTTTTTAAAAATATTTTAGGTAGCATTTTTCCCAAATAAAAAGATCTATCTCAACATCTAGCCAACTTTATTACCAGAAATGGAGGTCAAATTTTGCATAGTTTTTCAAGATGATTTGATATAATCTATAAAAATCATGTACCCATTATTTACCAAATGGAACACTTGAAAATATAACACTACTCAACAAGAAAGCATCTTATCCCTTCCCAAATTACGTACTGTTGTGCTTCAGAGGATTAAGTGCTCTAATTCCGACAGTAATCGTGAAATTGTACTATCAAATCTTCGACATAAGAAATTACCTGGAGCAATTATCCGCATCCTTCATTTTATAATACTACAATGTGCCTCCAATTATCCTAAGAGATATTAAAAAATTCTCCAATAAAATTATTATCTTTCACTTGAAAGAAGTAAAAAATTTAGTTATTTCAAGTTGGTAGGAAAGGTCACATAAAAATATAGCTTTAAAATAAAATTGAGGGGTGCCTGGGTGGCTCAGTAGGTTAAACATCCGACTTCAGCTCAGGTCATGATTCTATGGTTCGTGGGTTCAAGCCCTGAGTCCGGATCTATGGTGACAGCTCAGACCGTGGAGCTTGCTTCATATTCTTTGTCTCTCTCTCTCTGCCACTCTCCCACTTGCACTCTCACTCTCTCTTAAATGGATAAACATTAAAATAAATAAATAAAGCCATATCCAAAAAAACCCAACTCTTTTTAAAACAAATAAAATTAAATTAAATAGAAATTCACAAAGACTGAGAACCACTGGTTTTAGTTACAGTGACTAGTTAATACAACCAAGTAACATCATCTTTTGGGCTACTTACTAATATACTTACTTTGCTTCAAGTTGGATTGTTCTTTTCCTGTGATATACCAATGCTATGGGCTCTGCTGCCAAAGCTTTAAGTTTTCCATGAAGACAAAATGCAGTCTTTTGGCTTTCCTTTATTGTCTCAATAAAGTCATCATATTCTTTTTTGATTGAAGTAAGAATGGATTTGTATGCAGTGACATACTCTATTACCTGAAATATGATTTTTCTGCCTATGGTACTCAATTTTTTTCTAGAAGATGATGGAACAAAAAGCCTTGCAAACAGCATTATAGATTATTTCTTAAATAAAACATGATGAGCAATTAGAAGTCTTAAACTTTAATTCCCAGTCAAATGTGACTGAGTATTAAAGACAATTAACATTTACTGAATATGTATTTTGTGAATCATAATACTGTGAGCTTAAATATTTTTGCTTTACTTAATATGAACACAAACATTATATGATGTCAGTTAAAACCAATATGAGATCTAATTTTTCAATTATAGATATTTTAAATATAATTACCTATCATCCCTTACTATTTCTAAATTTAGTTTCTGACTTCATTCAGACCTTAAAATCTTGGATTCCCTTTACCTTTCTGTTTTTCTAACCTATGAGCTCCTACTAATACTCTCAATTACCAAATGGTACCAAAACCCACTACATATTCATGGTTTCCTATGGTGTATACAGGTACAGACTCTCTCAAGAAGGATAACAAAAGAAAATAGAAACAGTGTGTGCCTGCAAAGAAGCAAAGAAAAAGCAGGGTCTGAGATGAAAAGGACCTGACTTCTTTCCATTGTCTATTCTTTACTGGTTCTCTAGTTCTTTTCCTTTCTTTCCGTGTTTCTTTGTTTCTTTCTTTTTCTTTCTGTTAATCTTGTGTATGCATTACCCATGCAAAAGTAAATAAGAAACATTTTAAGAAAGTTAAAAAACAAAAAAAGTTATAAATTTATGGTTTACAAATTCTATGTACAGGGAATAGATGTGATCAATTCATAATTTTCTCTGAAAGCTATAATAATGCTATCTATCCCTGCTACATCTTTAGTCTCTGTTATCCTCCATTGGTTTTCTGTTAAACAATATCTAGAAAATATTATCTGGTCTACAAGATATCTGGTCTATCAAGAAATAATGTAAGGAGATTACTGATCAATGGTAAATACCAGGAGAGGATATGTGAGTGGGAAATACTGGTTGTCTTTTTTTTTTTTTTTTAATGTTTATTTATTTGTGAGAAAGACAGAGACAGAGTGTGAGTGGGGAGGAGCAGAGAGACAGAAGGAGACACAGAATCTGAAGCAGGCTCCAGGCTCTGAGCTGTTAGCACAGAGCCCAATTCAGGGCTCAAACTCAGGAATGACGAGATCATGACCTGAGCCAAAGTCAGATGCCTAACCAACTAAGCCATGCAGGCACCCCCTGATTGTCTTTTTGACATATTTACCATATTTTTGACATACTTTACCATATTCCCCAGCTATTCAAATCAGGAGGGCAGCCACCCAGGAACTTTTAATAAGACAGAGGGCATTAGTCTGTAGTCTTCCAAATTAAATACCCTCCTGTTCCTGGCCATCCTCCACTTCCCATGCCTCTAGGACACGCCACAACAATCCAATATAACTAAGATACATTAATGGTAAGAAAACAGACGTTGTGACACTACAATCAGCTCCCACATCTGTTGCTAAAAGACACAGATTTCAGAGGAACACTCATGGGAACCTTTAAGAATGCATAGAAAACGCATAAAAGTAAAGGAAGCACACTGGCATGCTACAGGTAGAATCCATTTTGCTTGACTCACAGAGTATTTTTAAATGTAGGAAATTTCACCAAAAACTGTATTTCTAGCTTCTCTTGAAAATTCTGAAACATCTACCAACAAGAACCACCATTCCTTAACGGCAATAATGAGCTGGAGCTTTCAACTGAATTTGTTCATTTTACCAGAGTCCTCGTGATTTCTTTTCTTATAGCCAACCCACGTAACTCTTTTATATGGCCTATGGGCCTCTATATCATTTAAGTTTGACACTCAAATTTGCATTAAACTCAAGAAGCCAGAGCTATACTTACCAAGTACAGAGATCTGAGGGAGAAGAGGAATGGCAGCCATTCCACCTCAGCCCCTACTGATGAACACAGACTATATGTACGTGCTTCCAGAGACACAAAAGCTAGCCACTTTCCAGAGCAAGTTGCCTCCATAATTCACCATTTCTGTAGAAGCTCACTCCTCCTAGCTTTGGTCTTCCTTGCTTACTAAGTCTTTGCCTCTCTCTAAACCCACACTCAATTCTTATTATCAGAATAGAATCTCAGGTGCTCCTTGTTTTGATTCAGGCACAGTTCTCCAGGTCAAATCCTCTGTGATTTTAAGCAGAATTTCGTATCAGTTCTCTGATTCCAAGTATTCAGAGATGCAAGTTAATACTTTCATCTTTTCCCAATTAGATCCTTCCAAGAGGGAAGGAAGATTAGAGAAGGCAGTCATTAATAGTTAATTAACAATCAAATATGCTGGAATAACATGAAAATGGAAAAACAGATTATCTAGAGAAAGCAGAAGAAAAGTTTCTTTAAGCACCAAATAATTTCTATTTCAGATACCCTCTCAGTCCTGAAGAATAGGATTCTTTACAAGGCACAAATGTATCATTTATAACTGTACAATGGACAGATAGTCCACATGGAAATCTTGCTAGAAAACACAGATTTCAGAGGAACACTGAAAAGGCTAGGGAAAACAGGACTATAGATGTAGTCTATTACCTTTTATATAATCTCATGTCTTTTCTCTAAGAATCAAATTTATCAACACCACCTCCAGAATGACTTCACTAGAACCATGCTAATTTAAAGCAGACAATTCTTCATGTATGAAAACTTCTGACAAATTAGCAGAGCCCTCTGCAGGTCCTCTGTCCCCCTCTCTCTCTCTGCCCCACTCACACTATCTCTCTCAAAAATAAATTAACATTAAAACATTTTAATTAAAAAAGAAGAAGAAACCTTCTGACAAGTGCCAGCATTTGGGCATGCAAAGATAAACATGTCACAGTTATAACTCTCCTCTGATTTCAGATAAGTAGAGTCTTAGTATGATTCTTGATATTTACGAAACCCATTCAAAACACTACTTTTAAACATTTATCCAATACATTCCTTAATGACTCAAAAACCAAAAGCAGTATCATTGATCATAACATACAAAATGAAGTTAATTTGCCAATGTATCAATTCTGAAAGATAATTTTTCTAGATGACTTAAAAGAAAAGACTTGTTTCTGGAATGCCTGGTGGCTCAGGTGGTTAAGCTTCTGACTTCAGCTCAGGTCACGATCTCAGTTTGTGAGTTCAAACCCAACAACAGGCTCACTGCTGTCAGTGCAGAGCCCGCTTGGGATCCTCTGTTCCCCTTCTCTCTGCCCCTCCCCAGCTCGCACACACAAGCCGTTGCTCACGTGAGCTCGCTCTCTCTCTCTCTCTCTCTCTCTCTCTCAACAGTAAGTAAATGTTAAAAAAAATTTTTTTAAAGAAAGAAAAGATTGCTTCTGGGGTGCCTGGCCGTGTCAGTCAGGTAAGTATTGGACTCTTGCTTTCAGCTCAGGTCACAATCTCACAATTCCTGGGTTCAGGACCCAAGTTGGTCTCTGCACTGACAGTACACAGCCTGCTTGGGATTCACTCTCTCAAAATAAATAAATAAACTTAAAAAGAAGACTGTTTACTTTATACTCTTATGTATCTGCGTGAATTCTATTTTTAAAAAACATTTATTCATTTTTGAGAGAGTGCGAATCAAATGTTATATAAAGCCATAACATTTTCTAAACTCATCTCTGTATTTCCAGTGTTGAGTCCAGTCAAACCTCTTGTTTACTGGACCTATCTAGACCTCTAACTCACAAGAGGTTCCAATTTAATATGCTAGATCAAATCTAAGCCAAGAACTCTAGCGATATCAGAAACCTAAAACACCACCAGGTTCCTGCCTTGCAGCCCAATTCCTAACAAGTAAGATATTTTCAGATAGAAGGCCAAAATGATGTTAGAAGATACCACTAAATTATTGTTCAAACACTGATAGCCTGCACTTAAGCTCAAACAATCAAACCACTTGATAACTATCTATGATAGAAATCCAGCACTGTACTTTCCCCATTAATCCCTTTCCAATACACTGGATGAACTTCTCAAAATTGACAAATGAAGTTTAATCAAACAATCAGTGATGTTACTAAGGCAAGAATATTGCCTCAGTTGTCAAGACAGACCATTTCTACCACAAGAAAACTCCATAATCTTAAAATAGCATTATGATACCTTATCAAAAACATTTCGGTATATGATGTAATATTCATCAGCAGGTCCTTCCTCATTACAGCCCACTCTTTCAGTTTCTGTAATTATGTATCTTTGCATACTTTCCAAAAATTCCTTGTCACTTCTACTAATGATAGGAGGGAGAACTGCATGTTTATTTATTTCTTGGACCGACATATGTCACAATCTGCACACTGGTTCACCAGAGAACAGTGAAGCCTCGACTGGCTTTTGCAACAAAGCCAAAACTTTGATAAGCCTGAAAGAAAAAAAGACCAACGATTAATCTGAAGCTTAAAATAAAATTAATATTTATTAAAATAAATTAAGTCATTTCTAATAAATTTATAAAAAATTAAATCTGGCCTAAAAATGTATTTTTCATGGGAAAAAACTTCCCATGAAACTCTGAGATAAATATTTCAACCTATGAATTAAAAAGTCTATTTACTGTCAAGTGCTATACCTCTAGGGTAGAAATACCAAACACCAGTCAATAAAGTGCTCTTTTCTTAGTAACCAAGCCTCCGTATCATGTAATTGGATGATTCTGTATGTTTAATTTAATATTTCTAACAGAACTTTTACCATTTTGTTTCACATGGGAAAACTAATTTGGAAGCCTCCTCGTGACACAAACAAGGTCAAATACTTCTCTACCTGTGTGCTTAGTTGGCCCAGGCATAGTCACGATAGCTACAAATAACTCATGACTTTATTTTATAATAAACTTTATTATAATTCTATCTTTAATATAAATGTACTAACTAAAAGTATGAAGTCAGACCTTCTGCTAAAATCCATCCATCAGTGATACTGAAGATAACAAACAGTCTTTTTCTGAGTACAGTTTCAAGCAGCTACATTCCATTGCTCTTTTAGTAAAGAATCAAGGGGCGCCTGGGTGGCTCAGTTGGTTAGGCATCCGACTTTGGCTCAGGTCATGAGCTTACAGTTCGTGGGTTTGAGCCCTGCATCAGGTTCTGTGCTGACAGCCTAGAGCCTGAAGCCTGCTTCTGATTCTGCGTCTTCCCCCTCCTTGCCCCTTCTCTGCTTGCACTCTGTTTCTGTCTCTCTCTCTCTCTCAAAAAGAAACATTAAAAAAGAAAATAAAGAATCATTATCCAGTTAGAGTTAGATACAGAAGTTGGTTCCTGAAAACTATTCACATTAACATCAAACAGAATCCATAATTTGCTCAAAAATGCCTAACTCTTCCCAAGTCCCATGAACTTGCTCTCTTACCTGAGGGTCTCATGTAATTCTCTACCCATTTCTGTATTCCCTCTCTCCATCCTTACCACGCCCTGTCCCCACCAAGGTACACTCGTACTACCACTCTCATTCACTCGCCTTTACTCATTTTTCAGATTTCAGTTTACACAGCTCTAGGAAAGCTGCCCTGAATTCCCTTAAACTTGGTCAAGTTGTATATTCTCCCATAATACTGTGAACTTGCTCTGTCATGGTATTATCACTTAGCCACTCTGTAAGAGAAACTTTCTGTTTACATTCTCTATCTCTACCAGTAGGCAGGAACCAAAATGTTCATATTTCCCAATATCCTTCCCTACCTATAAGCATTCCAGTGCATAGTAGTTTCTAGTAGAATATATACTAAAAACATGCTTAATAATCAATAATTACTGAGCAATAATCTGGTCTGCTCAGAAGACATGACTTGTGGTGCTCTCAAACCAGAACACGGTGGTGTTCTAAAGTGACTGTTCCTCAGCATGTACAAAATGCCCCAGGGCCACATAAAACAACTCAGATTACCTTTCACTCATTCATTCATGTTAGACACATAAGGATACAGAGAAAACAAGTGACAAATGTTCCCAGTCAAACCTATTGGGTCTAGTTAAATGAGCCATTGCTACAGAGCAGAGAGGGCATTGTGACAGAGGTGGACACATTGCACTCCAAAAGCCTGAGAGATACCTCACTAGTCTGTGGGAGAGGGCAGGGAAACATCAGGTAAAATACCTAATGGAACTGTCCCAAGTGCAATGTTTATGTTGGGCTGCATGTATTTATTCAATAAATGTTTGGGGGGGGGGTCACCTACTGTGTCTGCCACTATTCTAGACATTAGAGATACAGCATCAAACAAAATAAAGTCTCTAACCTCCTGAAGGTTACATTCAAACCGAGAGACAGACAACACACAAAATACAGATGACACATGGGAGTAAACAGTTGTATAAATAAATAAATAAAACAAGGAATGGGAACTAGAAAGGAAGGTGGGAGGATGCTACTTTATACAAGGCATTAAGGTGGGAAAGAGGAAAGCCCTCACTGGTAAGGTCACATTTTAGAAATCTGAAAAAAGTAGCGTGAAGATTCCTGAGAAGAGTGGTTGATGCATACAGAGCAGCAAGCCCAAATCTTCAAAGCAGAACAGCATGTGTGACAAACAGCAAGAAGGCCAGCAGGGCTAGGAGAGAATGGGAAAGGGAGAGAAAAGATAAGGTCAGAGAGGTAGCTGCCAGATCACGTAAAATAGAAGCCCTCGAAGGCAGGACCACTCCCAGCCCATGCAGCACCTTTGTGCAGGTTAGAAAAAGGTGCCACTTTCACTAGGCAGACTTGGCAAGAGGAACAATGAGCTGGATCATGGCCTTGTGGTTCCAGGGCTGGAGCAACAACCTCACTTATAGGAATTTATTCTTAACTCTGAATGAGATGGGAAGCCACTGGAGGGCTGTGAGCAGAAGAGTGACATCTGACATACATACATTTCCTGCTGCTCTGTGAAGACAAGGGGCAAAGCTGGAAGCACTGTTAGGAGGCTATGCAATGATCTGGGCAAAATATAAGGGTGGCGTGAATCGGGGTGGTAACAGTAGAGGTGGTGAGAAGTGTTCTGTACATTGAAAATAAAGCCAAGAAGATTCACTGTGCATATGAGGGTAGGGGGATATGAGAGAACAATCGAGGATGACCATAAAGTTTTCGGCCTTAGTGATGATAAGATAGGAATTTATCAGTCATGTGCATACAAATGGTATTTAAAAGTTATGAGACAGAATGAAAATGACCCGGGAAATGTCAACAAAGCAGAAGTCCAAGGACTGGGCCTTGGAAGCACTCCAA
This sequence comes from Felis catus, assembly GCF_018350175.1. Classification (NCBI taxonomy): domain Eukaryota; kingdom Metazoa; phylum Chordata; class Mammalia; order Carnivora; family Felidae; genus Felis; species Felis catus. The sequence goes on from NC_058370.1 coordinate 73,877,353, forward strand.
AGTTTAGAGGTCTGGTAGATCAAGAGGAAGCAACAAAAAAGCCTGGAAAAGACCATCAAGGGAAGGAGAAGTGAGAGACGTATCCTGGAAGTCAGGAGGAAAAGCATTTCAAAGAGGGAGGGAGTAATCAACTATGTCAAATGTTGATTTGATCAAATAAGATTAAATGACCAGTGAATTTAGCAACATGGGGGTGATTAGTGACCACAAGAGCTATTCCATTGCTTGGTAGAGACAGAAGCTTGATAGTAGATTCATTTAATGGAAGGGGAAAACTGGAGACAATGAGCATAGGAAACTCTTTGAAGGTCTTTTGTTGTAAAGATGGGGACTAGCTGGCAGAATATGAGACGAAGAATGTTCTAAGAAAAAGAAATGGATTTTTTAGAAGTGCCAAAGCATGAGAAAGCATAAGTTATGTACCTCAATTAGCTTAGTCATTCAAGCGTAAAGTATGTAATGGGTGTGATAGATTAGGCTATAAGGAAGGCAGAGTCTGAATATCATATTGAAGAATTTGGATTTTATCCTTGAAGGTGAAGTAGAATATGACATAATTACCTTTACTTTTTAGAATGTTTTGGAGGCAAAAGTGAGGGTCGGTTAGAAAAGGAGAAAGACTGAAGGCAGGTTAGAAGTTAGATTGACTCGGGGCACCTGGGTGTCTCAGTCAGTTGGGCGTCCGACTTCTGCTCAGGTCATTATCTCATGGTTTGTGGGTGTGAGCCCCAACTTGGGCTCTGTGCTGACAGCTCAGCTCAGAGCCTGGAACCTGCTTCAGACTTTGTGTCTCCCTCTCTCTCTGCCCCTCCTCCACTCACGCACGCTCTCTCTCGCTCTCTCTCAAAAATAAATAACCATTAAAAAATTAAAAAAAGAAAAAAGAAGTTAGATTAACTTTTCCAGGAGAATAATAAGGACGGCCTGAATTTGAGGTTGAGGATGGAGATGCAGAGAGGCATGGAAAGATAAAAAGAGAAGGCATTAGGGAAGGTACATTAACAAAGGATTCCGTGGTTCGCACAGTGAAGAAAGGCAAGAGGAAGGTGTAACTTGCTTCTAATTGGTCCGCGGAACTAGGAGAGAACCCTACACATACTCCAAAATCTTCCTCTTGGTACCTTCACAAACGAAATGTCCCCACCTGGAAATTCTACAACTAAATAATCATTCTGCAGGTTCTTTCCCACATGACTTCATCTGAAAAGTTGAAAACTCCTGAGATTTTCAACATGTTAAACTGTTTCTCACTTAGGAGTCCTACACCTACACAATGCCCAGAACCTTACTCAAACTAGGACAGATTTGGGGATTGAAGACGAGGAACGGCTACAGGACAGAAAAAGATAAACCCAAGGGTTCTTTTGGTTTTTTTTTTTTTTTTCAACGTTTATTTACTTTTGGGACAGAGAGAGACAGAGCATGAACGGGGGAGGGGCAGAGAGAGAGGGAGACACAGAATCGGAAACAGGCTCCAGGCTCTGAGCCATCAGCCCAGAGCCTGACGCGGGACTCGAACTCACGGACCGCGAGATCGTGACCTGGCTGAAGTCGGACGCTTAGCCGACTGCGCCACCCAGGCGCCCCAACCCAAGGGTTTTAAGATACTACCTATCTTTCGGTCTGCCTGGAGCTGGCCACAGGAATTCCCTTCTCCCGGAGGCCAAATCATCTGATGGTTGGTCGCTTATCCTCCGCCCCTCACCACCTCTGTATGTAAGTGAACGGTACCTTCGTTCCCCGATCCCTTCTTCTCCCGACTCTTAACCTTTCCTCCTAGTCATTTCCGACCCGTTTCCACCTTCCCCGAAACCATTACTTCCCCAGGGCCTTGCTCCCTTCTCACCTTAATCCCTTTCTCCAAACACTGACTCCAGCGCTTGGAGACAGTAACTAGGGAACCGGGGGTGTGGAACTGCATCTTGGGACAAGTAGTCCAAACTAAAAGAAATCAGTATAAAACTACAATTCCCAGAAGACACTTCCTTTTCCTCCCCTTTCCTCAATGAGGCCCCCTCAACCCCACCCCCTTTTAAAGACCCTACTAGCCTCGTGGCTTGTATGGCAAAAGCCTTTTAAAGCCATTGTTATTTGTTTAAATCTACTATTTCGACAGCATTCTGAGGGTTAAAGTGAGAAATAAGTTCATGGTAGAGAGGAGAAATGAGGTTCGCGCCCTAGTCTGGAATGTTGTTAGACAGCCGCCGTGACAGCAGTACGGCATTTGGGGTGGCCACCTACGAGGTGGGGCCTCTGGCGGGGGCGCCGGGAAACCCCGTGGGCCGGCGCGTAGCTTTCCTTTCCGATCCGCCATCTGCGGTGAGTGTGTGCTCCTGGGCCTCTCTCCGCCCAGCGGCCTACCGGGCGCTCTCTTCTGTTTCCCCAGGTCTGACTTCTCTCTTTTTTCTTTCTTTTTTTTTTTTTTTTTTTTTTGGCTCAACCTCAGGTGGAACCGCCGCCAAGATGCAGATTTTCGTGAAGACCCTTACGGGGAAGACTATCACTCTTGAGGTATGGCCAGGTGGCGTGAGGAAGTCAAGGCCTGAATGTGGGCCTGAAGTGGAGTTAGGGACCCGTGCCGCTTTCTGTAGCAGAATGTTTGGAAGTCTGGGTTCAGAAGACTGGCTCTGAGTTGAGGCTTTGCTGAGTAGGGGCCTAGGGCTGACTTTAGATAACTGAAGAGTGGGCACTCTCCTCTCCAGTGGTTCTGGCCAGGTAGTCAAAGTCGGGCTCCTGCGGAGGGGGAAGGAGGCGCTCCCACGGGTGGGGGCGAACACGTGTGGCCCAGCCGCCGCCGCCCGCCTGCCCTGGGCTCAGGAAGTGTGCACGCCAGCAGCGGACCTGGCAGGGGTTGCTTGCACCCTGGATAAGTGATCAGCTCTGTTGGGTAGGCTTCCGCCTTCCACCAGCTTGGTTTGGGGGTAACTTTAAAGTTGAACTGGGTAAGGGGTCTGGGTGGTTCAGTCGCTTAAGCTTCCGGCATGGGGCTCTTTGCTGACTGCTCAGCCTGCAGCCTGCTTCGGATTCAGTGTCTCCCTCTAGCTCTCTGCCCCTCCCCCGCTCGATCGCGCCCATTTTCTAAAAAAAATAAACATTAAAAAAATTAAATTGGGCATTTATTCTAGTTTCTTAATATTATCAATATATTTTCATTTTAAAATTTTTAGGTCGAACCTTCAGATACAATAGAAAATGTGAAGGCCAAGATTCAGGATAAGGAAGGCAAGTAATACTGCCCAGTTCAGAGAAATTAACCTGTACTGGCGCCGGTCTACTTACTAGACATACCTGCTGTGGGTGGGATGGAAAGAGGTCGAAATGACAAAGTCAAATGCTTTTGAAATAATAAATATTATGAGCATGGAGCCAAAAAGGGGTGCACTTCACATGTGTGAATTTGGGCGAGCTATTTAATTCTCTCCATGCATTTCTTTAGCTGTAAAATGAAGATACTACTATTAACACGTATGGTCATTAGGATTAAATGAGTTAACTTATACAAGCATTTAAAACCATGCCTAGCTTATAGTGACTGCTATTAGTACCCTTTATTTGATTAAGGATTATTTATAAATCTTAAGCAGATATGCGTCTTCTGATGTGACTGTTTTATTAGGAATTCCTCCTGATCAGCAGAGATTGATCTTTGCTGGCAAGCAACTGGAAGATGGACGTACTTTGTCTGACTACAACATTCAAAAGGTCTGTTTGGAGGACAGAGCAGTCCTTTAAATATAAATCTTATTTTGTAAGTTTTGACCATACAAAAGTGGGGGCCAATAGCATTAGATTAGCAGTAGGTTCTTAGTGACCCCTGCGTTAACATTTCACAAGCACTGTTACAGTTTCTCACATTCTGGATTTTGTGGATTGCATTCCTGGTGTGATACAATGTGTTTTTTGATCTCCCTATAAACAAGTAGTTAATATTCCCTCACAACTTCCTGTTCTCTGGTATTGTGTACTTCTTAGCCATCCAGTTAGAAGATGCATGATGCTAGTTGCCCTTTCTTAATGGAATGTGAACATTAATCATTTTAAAGCCTGTTTCATACTTTCATTAATAGGAGTCCACTCTTCATCTTGTGTTGAGACTTCGTGGTGGTGCTAAGAAAAGGAAGAAGAAGTCTTACACCACTCCCAAGAAGAATAAGCATAAGAGAAAGAAGGTTAAATTGGCCGTCCTGAAATACTATAAGGTGAGCCAAGTTAGAATAAGTTTCTATCTGTGGATTAATAAATTTTGTTTGCACCTCTGGTTTCAAACTCAAGTTTTATTTAAATTCTAATTAATTAACTTGTAATATTGGTTTCAGGAATAGGGTTTAGTGATTCATCACTTACATATAACACCCAGTGTTGATCATAAACAAGTACCCTCCTTAATGCCCATCACCCATTTAGCCCATCTCCCACCCGTGTCCCTCCATCAATCCTTTTGGTTCGCTATAGTTACGGTTTGCTTCCCTTCCCCCCCACCCCAAGATGTTCATCTGTTTTGTGGTATCAAACTCTTTAAAAGCTTTGTTCCTGTTTGGTGTTTGAACAAGCTTCATATGATGGGCTTCACTTTAAGCTGCTTGTTCCAAATTAAAGTTCTGATTTTGAAGTCAGATCTGGGTTTAGGTCTTAGATCTGTCCACCACTTGCAAGACTGAACTGTACTGAGTGTGTGAACTTTAATGAGGTTGAATATTTTGAGTCCCTTAACTTAGACATCAGAATACATTGTAAAATTACCTTAACAGCAGGTTTGTACTTTTTAGGTGGATGAGAATGGCAAAATCAGTCGCCTTCGTCGGGAGTGCCCTTCAGATGAATGTGGTGCTGGAGTTTTTATGGCTAGCCACTTTGATAGACATTATTGTGGCAAATGTTGTCTGACCTACTGCTTCAACAAACCCGAAGACAAGTAACTGTATATGGGTTAATAAAAGACATGAACTAACATTCAATTGTTGAAATTTTTTAGTCACTTAAAGAGTGGTTTTTAAGTATCAAATTGAAGATCACACCATTTTCTTTGATAAACTACATATACTTTGGCAGAATTAGGTTGTATTTAGTATCAACTGTCTAGATACAAGCCAGTTTGTATTTCTGTTAATTTTTAACATAGGCACTGTTAACATTTGGACCAGATAAATTTTTGTTGTGGGGGTTGTGCATCATAGGCCTCTCTCTACCCACCTGATGCTGGTAGCACACCGTTTCCACCAAGTGTATCCAAACACTGCCAAATGATCCTGGGATGGTAGGGTGGAGGCTGTCCATTCCCCCCACCCCCGCCGACTTGAGAAACACTGGTATGAATGGGTGTTACACCTTGCCTTAAAAAGAGACTACAACATATTTGTTTCATATATAAATATAAAAGCTAAGTTATCCTGAGTCCCTGGGTGGTTTGGCTGGTATATTTGCAGTGTACAGTACATGGGAACATTCTTATTGAATGTTGAGTGTGAAATCTTAGAACTTTAAACTATTTGTTCACTAGTACTGTTAATGTTGAGAAAGTTTTAAGCAATATTTGGCACTATATTTTTCCCATGAGCTAAATTGAGGGAGTTTTGCTTGTTTTGATACCACTCAACGAAAACATGCAACGGACTTACTACGTTCAATGGCACTGATAATGAACAATTCCCTTTTACCATGTCATACCATTCTTAACAGGATTTCTACTTGGAGGCATCCTTAAATAACGTTTCCTATCTCTGTAGCATTTTGACAAGTTATCCATGTTAACACCTGGTAGAGCTACTTGGGTATTTTTTGGCCAGAAGTGAATTCTTCCCTTCACTAAAGCATAACTAGTCGTTCTATAATAAAGCAAGATACTTGTTTTTAAATTTATTTTTTAAAATAATCTCTGCACCCAACATAGGGTTCAAACTTCAGACCCTGAGATCAAGAGTCAACAAACTCTACCCACTGAGCCAGCCAGGCACCCCATTAATTGTTAACATTTTTAATGGAATTTTAAAATCCTGGATTCCAAGAAGTCTTAGCTGGAACTTCTTTTTCTTCATAACAAACAATTTCATCTCCCACTTTAAATTCTACCTTTTCTTCATCCAAACTGAGACCACAGTCCATTCCAGTTTTGATGACTGAAATGTCATCTTTATGGTGTTTCAATGAGGTTAATGAGCCTTAAAATATAAAAACAAAAAAACAAGGTAGGTATATTCAACAAATTATACCTGCTAAGTGCTATACAGTCTGATGTTAAAAGGAAAATTACCCTGAAAGTCCTAAATTTTACAGTCCTATCATGTTAAATGATGGAACTAAATACTAGGGAAACCAAAGAAAAATGGTTTGCTGTAAGCAAGATGTGATTTATAGGGAAAGAACTAAATCTCCCATTTCAAAGGTTAGACTAACTTTGCAGAGGATGGCATTGTACTCAAGATTTAAAGAATGAGATAATCCAGGATAAAAGACATTGCAGGCAAAAGGTCAAGGTAAGCCAAGTACAATGCTGTAGATCAGGGGTAGGAGACAGCTGGAAGGGTAATTTGCAGCCAATTTTTAGAAGCTTAGGAAACTAGATTACTGATTTATCAGGCTTGTTACAGGTTATATAGATTACCAGGCAGGACTAAAAATCCTGGAAGAGACATCAGGACTAGTAAGGGAGGGAGCCTGTCACCTGGAGACGAGGTTTGAGTTAACAAAAGGTAACAGCCTGAACCAGGATATGGGAGTGAGATTTTAGGTGGTTACATGGAATCAGTACGTTTGGGTGACTGGATTTAATATTATAGAAACAGAAAGTGATCTTGCTTACCCTTCCAAATAACATGTCCATTACGGATTAATTTAAATTTTTTCTGCTTTTCTAACTGACCCTTTTGGACTCTGCAGCCAGCCACAGGAACTTTTTTCTTCCCTTCTGTTACAGAGAAGGTAGCTAGTATACAAGCCTCACCTTTAGAAAGAAGAGAACATTAGATGCACACAAAACAAAAGATTCTGAGAAATACATAATTTCACATATTCTGCAGAGCAAGAATTAAAGGTGTGAGAAAAATACAAACTCATGTACTGAAATCCTGTTTTTCTCTGACTCTACCAACTTTATTTTCCTGACTGCTCATAGAAACATAAACATGAAAATCCTTGGGTTTTCTTGGAAAAGAACCTACTTGCCTAAAAAAATGAACAAGGGAAAAAGAAATTCACTTTTTTAGCTGAAAATGCACTAGAAGATAACAATTTACTGTCTGCTTTATGAAAACCTAGTTTTCACCTGTCCCTCAATATATTATTCTTGAAGAGAACATCTGTCATCACCTAATTTTAATCTCCCCATTGATAATTTATATTCACTTAAATACTGATTCTGTGACTCAGCTTAAAGCTTAATTTTTTTTCACTGAAAATTAAATTCCAATAATGACATGGTATCACACACTATAATATACCGATTTACTGGGGTTAGTGTTATTTGGCTGATGGAAACCCTTGTATGACTCAAAAGTTTTCCAAATTGTGCCTTAGCACAAGAACATACAAATCTCTGTATGATCATGTTTAGCAGATCAGAAAAGCCTAAAATAAATCTCTGGATGGGGCGCCTGGGTGGCGCAGTCGGTTAAGCGTCCGACTTCAGCCAGGTCACGATCTCGCGGTCCGTGAGTTCGAGCCCCGCGTCAGGCTCTGGGCTGATGGCTCAGAGCCTGGAGCCTGTTTCCGATTCTGTGTCTCCCTCTCTCTCTGCCCCTCCCCCGTTCATGCTCTGTCTCTCTCTGTCCCAAAAATAAATAAACGTTGAAAAAAAAATAAAATAAAATAAAATAAATCTCTGGACCATAAGAACAGATAAAACGATTCAGTCCATCTCAAATAAATTTAGGCTTCCATCTGGCCAAGGGATATGCTAGAAAGAATATTTCTAAATATGTGATATTGAAATGTAAAATTAACTATTCTCATGGTGGACTTCTCGGCCAACTCCAGGACAAAATCAGTGGCTCCTTCCAGAACACTATATAATCTTCATGCATCCCATCCCAGTCTAATTTGTGTTATAATAGTTGATGTCTAAACCTTAGGGCAAGTTCTTACTGCCTAACTTGCCTTTGTATCCTCAGGGCCAAAGCATAGGCTGCAGAGGGCAGGTTTATAATACATAGGAAGTTACATTGAATATATCATTTTTTCTAGGACACAGGCCATTTATTGGAACAGTGAAGGTATTTCAACAGTGAACTATAATTCCCCTAAACTTTGCTTTCAAGTGTTCTTCACAGCACCTAAGATATGAATGTATATTATACAGTGAACACTCACCAATTGGATGCTCTTCCACAATGCAAGGCAATCTGCTGCTCAGTTCTTCCTGCAAATCTTCAATTAGGCGGTAAATGATTTTGTGAAGTTTAATTTTTACTCCTTTTTTTGTAGCAGACTTCTGGATAACATTGCCTGCATTCACATTGAAGCCATATATAACACCTGGGAAGCAGAAATAGAATCAATAAAGTAGCACAAATACTGTATTAAGGACTTTTCTTTCAAGCAGAAACTCAAATCTAAATAGTTTTATTTCGGGCAGCCTGAGTGGCTCAGTAAGTTAAGCTAAGCGTCGGACTCCTGGTTGCAGCTTAGGTCATGATCTCTTGGTTTGTGGGATTGAGCCCCGTGTCTGGCTCTGTGCTAACACCATAGAACCCGCTTGGGATTCTCTCTCTCCCTCTCTCTCTCTGCCCCTCCCTTGCTCACTTGCATGCTCTCTCTCAAAATACACTTAAAAACAAAAAGGTTTTAGGGGTGCCTGGGTGACTCAGTCAGTTAAGCGTCCAACTTCGGCTCAGGTCATGATCTCACAGTTCATGGGTTCAAGCCCCATGTTGGGCTCTCTGCTGACAGCTTGGAGCTTGAAGCCTGCTTCAGATTCTGTGTCCCTCTCTCTCTGCCCCTCCCCTGCTCATGCTTTCTCTCTCAAGAATAAATATTAAAAAAAAAGTTTTATTTCCTTCTATGTAAATTAAAAGGGGTGATGAAAAATTCTGTAATTTTTTCTCATGAAAACTAGTAAATTTTCAAATTAACCAAAGGATTTTACAAATACTATTGTAGCTTGTTTAACAAGGAAAACTTCTTTATAATTTTTAAACCCATTAATTTAAGAGACAAAAGTACCCATACTGTGCAAGGCAGTACGCTAAACAAAACTTTGATTTTTATACCAGAGAAATAAGAAAACAAAAATTGAATAGGGCTGAAATATTTTTACATTATTTTAATAACAATTGTATTACTAAATTATAAACTTACTGTCTACAACTTTTTGTGGTTTATTCTTAGATATTCAGCTGGCCAAAAGATGCTCCAAAATAGTTACTAAATTGGTAAAGTTTAAGAGTTATTTAAGAAATGAAAGAAATTCTATGGAGTTGACTATTTTGCCAAAGAACAAATAATATATTTAACAGCAAATACCTTAGAACGAATAAAAAGCAAAACACTCCTGGCCTTAAACAAGTGATAAAAATGAAAGCAAACAAGTTAATCAAGAGAAAGACACAACCACCTTGAAAGTTTTATCATTAAGAAATCATTTAACACGCTACCTGCATTATATAGTATAGTGCTAGGCTGGTCAATGCCTAGAAAATACTTTGAATTAGCCAGTACTGGGGCACCTGGGTGGCTCAGTCAGTTAAGCGTCCGACTTCAACTCAGGTCACAAGTTGGAGCCGCACATTAGGCTCTGTGCTGATAGCTCAGAGCCTGGAGCCTGCTTCAGATTCTGTGTCTCCCTCTCTCTGCCCCTCCCCTGCTCACGCTTTGTCTCTCTCTCTCTCTCTCTCTCTCAAAAATAGATAAAAACATTAAAAAAAATTTTTTTAATTAAAAATAAATAAAAATTAAAAATGAATTAACCATAACCAGCATTACTATTTAGTAGAAGTAACATCTAATTCTAAATAAGTACAGTCATTAAGTACCTCCTTCCTAAGTGATTCATTAATTAATAAAATGTTGGTGCCTTGCTAGGTGTTAGACTTAAAGTGAGTCATGAGTCACCTTTTTGTATATCGTAAGTTCAACTAATAGTCCAGTCCCCCTACCTTCTAGGCATTTAATTAAAGCTAAAAACTGTTTGCTTCAATAGTGCATATACTAAAGCCAAAAACAGCTTTTAATCTAAGAAAGATTTATATAATTATCAATAGACAAAAAACAGGTAGACAAAAGTAAAAGATGAAGTAAAATACTGAACAGGCTGATTACAGTGTCAGGAGCATTCAAAAGTCTAAATAAAAGATACAGAGAACCAACCTTGGGTTGGGTGGGGAAATGGGAAAGGCAGTAATTATCTTTATTTATAAATAAATAAGTAAGTAAGTAAGTAAAATCAAAAAACCTTCTGGGACTTGAAAGAGTTCCCCAAGGTTGTAGTGTGAAAACAATGAGTGAAGTTATGGCTGCAATACTGCGCATCCCACTGAGCTCAAAGGCTGGGACTCCACTAGAGCAGGAAGGGTGATGCTGATAAGGGTAAAGGGCAAGTTGATTAGCCAAGCTACAAAAGACTGAAGGTAATGGTTCACAGTGTGTTCTAGGGAACACAGTTAAACAAACAGGAAATAGAAATCTTACCATGAAATGTTTCAGCAAGGTTAACATCATTTTCACTGACATCACCCACACCAAAATGTACTAATTCAAGTTCACACTCATGTGAAGCATCATAGGTATCCATAATGTTCACAATGGCCTCAACAGAACCATCAACATCACCTAAAAAAGTTTGAAATTACTGGTGTTAAGAGTTAGACATTAACAGACACAAAATGACAAAAATCTATTTAAAGTCATAATAGGAATGGCATTTACCACTTTTATTTAGGTTTAGCATTATAAACATCTATTTAACTTAAGTATTTAGAACCAAAAGTACATTTACAACAAAACATCAAGAAAAATGTTTATTAAAATCTCTCCCAGTGAGTCATCCAGAGTTCATGAGTTCAAGCCCCATATCAGGCTTTCTGCTGTCAGCACAGAGCCCACTTGGGATCCTCTATCCCCCTCTCTGCCCCTCCCCTGCTCGTGTTCTCTCTCTAAAAAAGAAATAAACATTAAAAAAAACAAAAAACAAAACAAAACACCTCTCCCCCAGTGAGACATGGGCAAAAAGGAGGGCAAAAGTTACAACCTTCCAGTCATAAATAAGTCATGGGGATGTAATGTACAGTACAGTGACTATAGTTAATAATACTATATTATACATTTGAAAGTTGCTAAAAGAGTAGATCTTAAAAGTTCTTATCACAAGAAAAAAAAGTTTTGTGACTGTGTATGGTGATTAGACTTACTGTGGTGGTCATTTTGCAATATATACAAATATGAAATCACTGCTATATACCTGAAACTAACATAATGTTATATGTCAATTACACATCAATAAAATAAATCTCCCCCAAAATATCAAAATAATTTTAGCTTAAATTTAATGGCCCAAATTAATTGTGAGAATGAAGAAATACACATATTTATAATACAAAAATGAGTAATGAAGTAAAATCTTTCCAAAGTCACCTTTAATAATTATAGGAAGTACATTTGAATCCTTTTCTTCTTTCTCTTTTGTCTTTAAGGGTTTTTGTTCTTTTTTTTCTTGGTACTTTAGAAATGATCTCTCCTTCCAATGCAAAGTGCCATATTTCTCACGGGCTTTCCGATGTGCTTCTTGGTGTTCCTTTCGCTTTTCTTCTATTATTTTCAGATTCTCTTTGTTTTTCTCCTGTTGTTGCTCATACTTCCGCCAGTCAACAACTTCACGTGCCCTAGGCTTTATAGGGGAAAAAACAGGCATTATTTAAAGAGAAACCAGCATCTTATGGATTAAAAACGCTTGATGTTTTTCCCCAACTTAGCTTGGTCTAACTCATATATGAAACCACTAATTTTATAAATTTTGATAAACTTATAAAACTTTAATCTAGGGTCTTTGTATACACAGATGATTTAATTTTTAAATATTACCTCAAATTTTTAAAAATTCCATAGCCAAGTTATAAAATGGCACCACTGGCCCTCTCATAAGCCTTTATAGTCTATACTTATTTGTTAACACAAATATACTTATTTGGTAGAAAATCAGAGAATATTTAAAATCACTGTATCCCACGATATATCACAGTGAAACTGGCAAGATACAAAAAAAAGAGAGAATTCTGAAAGCAGCTAGGGACAAACAGGTCCTACTTAACCTACAAGGGAAGACACATAAGGGTCATAGCAGACCTGCCCACTGAAACATTGCAGGCCAGAAGGGAGTGGCAAGAAATATTCAATGTGCTGAATAGGAAAAATATGCAGCCAAGAATCCTTTATCCAGCAACGCTGTCATTCAAAGTAGAAGGAGAGATACAGGCTTTCCCAGACAAACAAAAACTGAAGGAGTTCATGACCACTAAACCAGCCCTGCAAGAAATCCTAGGGTTACCCTGTTGAGTGGAAAGCAGCAAAGACTACAAAAGACCAAAGACAACACCACAAGCATGAAACCTACAGATAACACAATGACACTAAATCCATATCTTCCAACAATAACTCTGAATGTAAATGGACTAAATGCCCCAATCAAAAGACACAAGGTATCATTGTGTCTAAAGACACAATGGATAAAAAAAGAAGATCCATCTATATGCTGCCTACAAGAGACTCATTTTAGACCTGAGGACACATTCAGATTCAAAGTGAGGGGATGGAGAACCATCTATCACACTATCGGATGTCAAAAGAAAGCCTGAGTAGCCATACTAACATCACACAAACTAGATTTTATTTATTTAAAAAAATTTTTTTTAATGTTTTAATTTTATTTTTGAGAGAGAGAGACAGAGTGTGAGTGGGACAGGGGCAGAGAGAGAGGGGGACACAGAATCTGAAGCAGGCTCCAGGCTCTGAGCTGTTGGCACAGAGCCTGATGTGGGGCTCGAACTCACAGACCGTGAAATCGTGACCTGAATTGAAGTCAGACGCTTAACTGACTCAGCCACCCAGGTGCCCCCCACACAAACTAGATTTTAAAACAAAGACTGTAAGAAGAGATGAAGAAGGGCATTATATCATAATTAAGGGGTGTATCCATCAAGAAGAGCTAATGATTATAAATGTTTATGCCCCTAACTTGAAATGCCCAAATATATAAATCAGTTCATCACAAACATAAGCAAGCTTATTGGTAATAATACTGTAATTGTAGGTGACTATAATACTCCACTTACAACAATGGACAGATAATCCAGGCAGAAAATCAATAAGCAAACAATGGCTTTGAATGATACACTGGACCAGATGGACTTTGACAGATATATTCAGAACTTTTCATCCAAAAGCAGTACATTCTTCTCAAGTACACATGGAACATTCTCCCAAAGAGATTACATACTGGGTCACAAAACAGCCTTCAACAAATATAAAAGGATGGAGATCATACCATATATATTTTCAGACCACAACGCTAAGAAACTTGAAATCAACCACAAGAAAAAATTTGGAAAGCCTCCAAACATATGGTGGTTAAAGAACATACTACTAAAGAATTAATGGGTCAATCGGGAAATTTAAAGAAGAAATTAAAATATATATGGAAACAAATGAAAATGAAAACACAACAGTCCAAACCATTTGGGATGCAACAAAGGCAGTCCTCAGAGGAAAATACATCACAATCCAGGCCCATCTCAACAAGCAAGAAAAATCCCAAATACAGACTCTAACCTCACACCTAAAGGAACTAGAAACAGAGTGCAAAGAAAACCCAAGCAGAAGAGAAATGATAAGGATTAGAGCAGAAATAAACAATATAGAATTAAAAAAAACAAACAAACAGTAGAACAGATCAATGAATCTAAGAGCTGTTTTGAAAGAACAAACAAAATTGATAAACTCCTAGCCAGACTTCTCAAAAGAAAAGAGAGAGGACCCAAATAAATAAAATCACAAATGAAAGAGGAGAGATCACAACCAACACCACAGAAATACAAACAATTATTAGTGAATACTATGAAAAATTATATGCCAACAAACTGGACAATCTGGAAGAAATGGACAAATTCCTAGACACCCACACACTCCCAAAACTAAAATGGGAAGAAACAGAAAATTTGAACAGACCCATAACCAGTGAAGAAATTGAATCGGTTATCAAAAACCTCCCAACAAGTAAGAGTCCTGGTCTAGATGGCTTCCAAAGGGAATTCTACCAGACATTTAAAACAGAGTTAATACCTATTCTGCTCATGCTGTTCCAAAAAACAGAAATAAAAGGAAAGCTTCTGGACTCATTCTATGAAGCCAGCATTACCTTGATTCCCAAACCAGACAAAGACCCCACTAAAAAGGAGAATTACAGGCCAATTTCCCTGAAGAACACAGATGCAAAAATTCTCAACAAGATACTAGCAAATCGAATTCAACAGTGTATTAAAAGAATTATTCACCATGATCAAGTGAGATTCATTCCTGGGCTGCATGCCTGGTTCAATACTCACAAATCAATGTGATTCATCACATTAACAGAAGAAAGGATAAGAACCACATGACCCTGTCAACAGATGCAGAAAAAGCATTTGACAAAATACAGCATACTTTCTTAATAAAAACTCTCAAGTAAGTTGGGATAGAAGGAACGTACTTTAACATCATAAAAGCCGTATATGAAAGGCCCACAGCTAATGTCATCCTCAATGGGGAAAAACTGATAGCTTTTCCCCTGAGATCAGGAACACGACAGGGATGTCCACCCTCACCACTGCTATTTAACATAATCTTGGAAGTCCTAGGGTCAGCAATCAGACAACAAAATGAAATAAAAGGCATCCAAATTGACAAAGAAGTCAAACTTTCACTTTCCACAGATGACATGATACTCTACATGGAAAACCCGAAAGACTCCACCAAAAAACTGCTAGAACTGAAACATGAGTTCGGCAAAGTCACAGGATATAAAATGAATGTACAGAAACCAGTTGCATTTGTATACATCAATAACAAAGCAACAGAAAGAGATATCAAGGAATCGATCCCATTTACAATTGCACTAAGAACCATAAAATATTTAGGAATAAACCTAACCAAAGAGGTAAAAGATCTGTACACTGAAAGCTATAGAAAGCTTATGAAAGAAATTGAAGACAAAAAGAAATGGAAAAATATTCCATGCTCATGGATTGGAAGAACAAATATTGTTAAAATATCGATACTACCCAAAGCAATCCACACATTCAATGCAATCCCAATCAAAATAGCACCAGCATTCTTCTCAGAGCTAGAACAAACAATCCTAAAATTTGTATGGAACCACAAAAGATCCCAAATAGCCAAAGTAATGTCGAAAAAGAAAACCAAAGCTGGAGCCATCACAATCCCAGACTTTAGCCTGTACTACAAAGCTGTTATCATGAAGACAGTACGGTATTGTCACAAAAACAGACACATAGACCAATGCAATAGAATAAAGAACCCAGAATTGGCCAACTAATCTTCGAGAAAGCAGGAAAGAGTATCCAATGGAAAAAAGAGTCTCTTTAGCAACTGGTGCTGGGAGAACTGGACAGCAACATGCAGAAGAATGAAACTGAACCACTTTCTTACATCATACATAAAAATAAATTCAAAATGGATGACAGGCCTAAATGTGAGACAGGAAACCATCAAAATCCCACAGGAGAAAAAAGGCAGCAACCTCTTTGACCTCGGCCACAGCAACTTCTTACTTAACATGTCTCCAAAGGCAAGGGAAATAAAAGCAAAAATGAACTATTGGGACCTCATCCAGATGAAAAACCTTCTGCACTGCAAAGGAAACAATCAACAAAACTAAAAAGGAACTGACAGAAAGGGAGAAGATATTTGTAAATGACATATCAGATAAAGGGTTAGTATCCAAAATCTATAAAGAAATTACCAAACTCAACACCCGAAAAACAAATAATCCAGTGAAGAAATAGGCAGAAGACATGAATAGATACTTTTCCAAAGAAGACATCCAGATGACAAACAGACACATGAAAAGATGCTCAACATCAGTCATCATCAGGAAAATACAAATCATAACCACACTGAGATACAACCTCACACCAATCAGAGTGGCTAAAATTAACTCAGGAAACAACAGATGTTAGTGAGGATGTGGAGAAAGGGGAACCCTCTTGTACTGTTGGTGGGAATGCAAACTGGTGCCCCACTGTGGAAAACAGTGTGGAGATTCTTCAAAAAATTAAAAATGGAATTACCCTACAACTCAGCAATAGTACTACTAGGAATTTATCCAAAGGATACAGGAGTGCTGATTCACAGGGGCACATGTACCCCAATGTTTATAGCAGCACTATCAACAATAGCCAAATTATGGAAAGTGCCCAAATATCCATCAACTGATGAATGGATAAAGAAGATATAGTATATAACAATGGAATACTACTTGGTGAGGAAAAATAATGAAATCTTGCAATTTACAACAATGTGGATGGAACTAGAGGGTATCATGCTACGTATGTCTTCACTCATATACAGAATTTGAGAAACTTAACAGAATACCACAGGGAAAGGGAAGGAAAAAAGTTACAAACAAGAAGGAAGCAAACCATAAGAGACTCTTAAATACAGAGAACAAACTGAGGGTTGATGGGGGTGGGGGGTTGGGGGTGCAGGGAAAATGGGTAATGGGCATTGAGGAGGGCACTTGTTGGGATAAGCACTGGGTATTGTATGTAAGGGATAAATCATGGGAATCTACACCTGAAGGCAAGACTATACTGTATACCCTGTATGTCAGTTAACTTGACACTAAATTATTAAAATAATAAATAAACAAATAAATAAATAAATAAATAAATAAATAAATAAATAAATAAATAAATAAAAAATCACTGTATCATGTATATAGGAATTAAGCTTGATATACCTCAGATTCTACTTCAAGAATTTCATCTCCTGCAGAAGGGAGGTCTCTCCAGCCTACAATTCCCACTGGCATGCTGGGACAGGCCTCATGGATTGTTTTTCCATTCTCATCAAACATTAAGCGTACTTTTGCCCAACTCTTTCCAGCAACCAGAATGGAGCCTCTCCTCAAAGTTCCTCTTTGAATTATAGCTGTAGTAACAGGCCTAAAATGAAAATAAACATATATATTCATAATGCCATAATCAGGAAGTAAGTACTTTCTTAAGTAGAGCAAAAATATCTTTACGAGACTAAAATATATATACTATGTACACACAGGGTTAACCCCACTACTTCTCAAGCAGTTTTTCATACTATAAAAACATTTCTATATAATTGCCAAAAGGTAGAAGCAAACCAAATGTCCATCAACTGAGTAATAAAGAAAATTCAGTGTATACATACAATGGAATATTATGCAACCTTAAAAAAGAAAGCCCTGTCACATGCTCCAACATGAATGAACCTACCATGAGGACATTATGTTAAATGAAATAAGCCAGTCAAAAAGGACAAATACTGTATTATTCTAGTCATATGAAGTACCTAAAGTAGTCAAAATCATAGAAACAGAAAATCTAAAGATACTTGCCAAGGGTTGGGGGTTGGAAGGAGGGGAAATTAGGGTTTCGTGGGTATAGATTTCAGGGGGGTTTTTTTGGTTGTTGTTGTTTGGGGTTTTGGGGTTTTTTTTGGGTTTTTTTGGTTTTTTGAGAGAGGGTGCAAGTGAGTGAGGGGCAGAGAGAGGGAGAGAGAGAGAGAATCCCACGAGGGGAGAGAGACAGAGAGAGAGAGAGACAGAGAGAGAGAAGAGAGTGAAGCAGGGCTCACCCAAAGCGGAGTACAAGCTCACTCGAAGCAGGGCACGAGCTCACCTGAAATATATGCACAAGCTCACCTCGTGTGGGACTTGAACCTAAATTGTGAGATTATGACGTGAGCCAAAGTCAGATGTTTAACTGACCGAGCCACCCAGATGCCCCAGAGTTTGTTTTACAAGATTAAAAAGTTCTAGAGATCTGTTGTACAACAATGTGAAAATACTTAATATTACTGAACTTAAACATGGTTAAGACGGTAAATTTAATGTTATGCTTCTTTTATCACGCTTTTAAAAAAAAGGAAAACAAAACACATTTCTTATCAGCTTATGGCAGTGGAGGATGCAGTTAGCTGAGTGTTCTGACAGAATGCTAATCCTCTTTCCATAACTAATTTGTTAAGAAGTGAAACCTCTTGCTGATAGGGAGAAAAATTAAAGAGAAGAAAAACCCAAAGACCTTCCTGGATAGAATATTAATGGGTAAGGACATAAAGAATTTAGAAACCCTGAGGGCAACATTTGCTATTTCATTCCAATTTGTTAGTCTATGAGGCTTTATTTATCAATTCAGTTAAGTCAGTGGAGAAAAATATCCAAACAAACTGAACTATTTACACCATTAAATGTGACTAGGAGATATATAAATAGTTGCTATGGCTACTGGTAACTGCATTTAAAACAAATTTTTTAATGTTTATTTATTGTTGAGAGAGAAAGTGTGCAAGGGTGGGGGGGGTGGTGTGCAGAGAGAGAGAGGGAGACACAGAATATGAAGAAGGCTCCAGGCTCTGAGCTGTCAGCACAGAGCCCTATGTGGGGATCCAACTCACGAACTGTGAGATCATGACCTGAGGCGAAGTAGAACGCTTAACTGACTGAGCCACCCAGGAGCCCCTGATAACTAAATTTTTATGTTCCATGTGCTAATGCAATAAAATGCTTTTCAAAACAAATGCTTTGAAAATATTGTCCATGTCTAACAATAATATGCAATAAAATAATGCATTGTTACATAATCAAGCCACAAAAACAATGAAACAAATTATTAAAAAGCAAGCATTTTAACAGTCCTACCCTCTTCCTTTGTCCGTGAAAGATTCTATTACTGTTCCTTCTACTGGACCATTGAGGTCTGCTTTCAGTTCTAACATCTCTGCCAGAGCAATTGTTGCCTCTGCCAAAGCCATCAGATTATCGCCCTTTAATAACAAAAAAGGGTGTTAAGATACATAAATAAAATATTATCTGTAAATGTAAATACCAGGGTCAGAAAGCGAAATAATCCTAAACAGTTATATCATACTTTTCTCTTTAAGCATTAAACGCATGAATCACCCAATCAGAAAGAAGGAAGGAGGCCAGGAAAGGAGGAAGCGGGGAGGGAGGGTGGGAGGGAGGAAAAAACAAAGGAAGGAAAAGCAAGAAAACCTGATCCAGGGACATATCTTTCAAGAAAGAATAGCGATTTTCTTTTCTTTTCTTTTAATGTTTATTTATTTTTTAGAGAGGGAGAGAGAAGAGAGAGAGACAAAGCACGAGTGGGGGAGAAGCAGCAAAACAGGGAGACAGAATCTGAAGCAGGTTCCAGGCTCTAAGCTGTCAGCACAGAGCCTGACGCGGGGCTCGAACTCATGAGCCATGAGATCATGACCTGAGCCAAAGTGTGATGCTCAACCAACTGAGCCGTCCAGCCACCCCAAGAATGGTGATTTTCTTAAAAGGAAGCCCACTAGTGGTGCTTATTAATACCCCTTCATAAATACATGCTTCATGCATTCTCCTCCATCTGTCTCTACCATTGCGTTCTCTTCCTCTCGCTTTCTTTACAATGCTACTTGACATTTGAAGTTCTAGCCAACTGAATAAGCTTTCACATCTATTATTTCATTCGATCCACTCAAGAATGCTGTAAGATAAGTAAATCAAACATTACTTACTCTTATCAATAAGGAGAAAAAGTACAAACTAGACCCAGTGTCTAAGATACACTCTGTAATTACCCAGCTGTGTAACCTTGAAGAATCAGTTCACCTCCCTGGATCGCCTTTCCTCAACTGGAAATGAGGAAGCTTGATTAGATGATTCTTTCACCTTTAATGATCTATGGTTACTAGGCATTCTAGGGCTCCAAGATCACACAGCTGATTAACTGACGATGGAACTCAAACTGATGGGCAAGGGATTTTTCCACTCTCTGTCAGTTAAGAGGCTGCTCAGTTGTCAGAGTATAAAACAACGGAGACAAGTTGTTTGTAAACAATACAAAACAATACTTTCCTTACCCATCCAAATATTCCCAGTATTGATTTAAAGTTACAAAATGCTACTCTGAAAAGTAGAGCTGGGGTGTTTCTTTGCATGAAATAGTCCTCTATCTCTACTTGGAAAAAAAGGCCTCATCTTTCTTTCTGTCACACCCTCCCAATTCCCTCCATTCCCCAGAAATCATCTCTGCCATGCATAAGCAGCTTTACATTTACCTACTCATCTCAAGGTATCTGGGCAGAAAAGGTGGCTGTGTCTTCAAATGTTTTAATCTTGCCATCTGGCTTTCAGAGTGCAACAGCAATTGAGGTATAGTGGAAACATAATAAAGCAAGGTGGCATTTCAGAGTTTCAGAGAAAAAGAGGCCTGGCTTCAATATCAATGAAGGCATGATTGCTAAGCATCCTAGAAGTAACAAATTTAGGAAAATTAAAGATAAAATGAGACTTAATTAGAGGAAGGTGGCCAAATACAGTACCATCCCCTCAGTAAGTGATCTGGAAAAAAAAGTATTGTAGATTATATATGAACCATGGAACATGATAAGAATGGACAAAAAAGGAAATTGTTACTTAGCAGCAACCTGTACAGGAAAAGAGAACTGCAAAATGCTGTCACAAAGCAGGTACTCAGCTTCCTTGGTGTTTTTCAATCAGAAAAGAATAATTGGTCATTTAAAGGAAAATGGAGAGGCACCTGGGTGGCTCAGTTGGCTTTAAGCATCCAACTCTTCATTTCTGCTAAGGTCATGATCTCACAGTTCCTGGGATCTAGTCTCACTTCAGGCTCTGCACTGACAGCACGGAGCCTGCTTAGGACTCTCTCTCCCTCTCTCTGTCCCTCTCCCACTCATACTCTTTCTCTCAAAATAAATAAATAAACGTTAAAAAAAAAAAGAAAATGGAATTCATCATAAATAACAAAACTTATGGCAATTTAATTCATGGAAACATTGAATCAATCAATAACAAACTGAACCCAAATGTTTTATCTTTGTATTAGTGAAATTTTTATGTTTAAATATCTCTTAAATGCCCTAAAACCTATTCTGTAATTTTTCAGTATAAAATCAAGTACTTTTTATTACAAATTGGATTTCATTTCTGCTTAAAATAGTCTTCAGCAGCTTACTATTACGCTATGCCTACAACATCCACTATGTACTCTTATACTTAGAATAAGCATTAGGAGGCACCTGGGGTGGCTCAGTCAGTTGGGCATCTCACTTTGGCTCCAGTCAGGATCTCACTGCTCGTGACTTCAAACCAGCATTGGGCTCTGCACTGACAGCTCAGAGCCTGGAGCCTGTTTCAGATTCTGTCTTCGTCACTCTGCCCCTCCCCTGCTCGCTCTCTCTCTCTCAAAAATATAAAAAACGAAACATAAAAAAATTAAAAAAAAAAAAAAAAAAAAGAAAAGCATTAGGTCTGGACTTGATCCCTGACTGTTCTGTTGTATAACCCTAGACTGGTGACTGACCTCAGAAAGCCTAATTTCTTTTTTTCTTTCTTTTAATGTTTATTTATTTTTGAGGTAGGGGACAGAAAGAGAGGGAGAGAGAGGTTCTGAAGCAGGCTCTGGACTATCAGCATACAGCCCGACAGAAGGCTTGAACTCACCAACTGTGAGATCACGACCTAAGCCAATGTCGGACAATTAACTGACTGAGCCACCCGGGCACCCCAGAAAGTCGAATTCCTAATCTGCCAAACCAAGATAATGATGCTAGCCTTGCCTAGTACACAAAGGGTTTTTAAACAACAGAAATTATATATGTCCAGATGTTCTTTAGGTATAGTCCTCTATGTGCATTATGAGCAGCAGTCCCAACCTAACACATCATCTCTGAGGTGCCTGCACTTACCGTGAGTGCAGAGATGTGCACTGCTTGAACGTCACCTCCATAATCCTCACACACTACATCATGAGCTAGCAGTTCTTTTTTCACTTTTTCAGGATCAGCCTCAGTTTTGTCACATTTGTTTATAGCAAGGACGATAGGAACTGAAGAGTTAAAAAGAATGCAAATGAGGATACCTTCAATGCCAGGTATTCACAGTGAAAGACACCAACCTTTTCTAGCTTTCTCTTTACTGAGTAGATGTACTAAACTACAAGAAAGACCTAAAAGACCTGCTTTAGACCCCCTCATCTTTCTGCACATAAAGGAGGATTCTGGATGCGAGATGTCAAAATTGTAATTATAAGCAGATTCTGAATTAAGAATAGATACCTAAGATGAAAACAAACAAACAAACAAAAACAGCATTTGGGTAGAAAAAGGCCTATCTGTAAGCCTGAAAGCAAGATCAGCAATTACACTGAAGATAATCTGCAGAAAGAAAATTAAAAAGTCCAGAAAAGATTCTAATTCAATTCTAACACCACTAGATCATTTGCCTCTTCTTTTGAGGAGCTATTAACTCATTGAAACCCAACATCTTACCCTGGGCTGAAACGAAGTAGCACTGTTGTAAACTTTCTTTCAGGATTTACGGCAATTCTTTATTAATATATACTTTAGTGACTGACATATAGTAGGTTCTCAATAAATGTTTACTGAACAAATGAACCAAATAATCTTATAATCTACTTGTCTTGATCATTAGACAAATCACATAAAATGCTAGGAGATAATTCTCTGGTTGGGTTTCACCAACTGTGCTACAATTTTCTCAGGTATCAAAGGAAGAAAAATTGAAAACAGAAACAAAAAAGTTATCCACAACCTACTATTATGAAAAAGTACACTCCATATGGATGAGATGGAACTTAAGGGACAAGAGAACAGGAATAGAATGCATGATGTAAGAAATTTATCCTATCTCAACCAACTGCTTTGCTATGGATCCCTGGCAAATTTATCACCCTCTTCTTTTTGTTGTAATATTCCCTATGTTCATTAAGAACATAGTCCATTCCACAAAGGCAGTTTTGAAGAATTAAAAAGAAAACAGAGTAACACTGGAAGCTAAAAGAGCAGATTTCAAATGTGGACACGTTTCAAATTAACTGTAACTGGAGTCAGTTCCTGCCATTCTCGGTTCTTAGTTTTCATGCTGTTAAGAACTGGCGTAGACAGTGATTCTCAAACTTTTTTTTCTCTTGCCAACAAACGTAAGGGAATATGATGCACTCCATCAAGGTACATTTTCTCAAGATAACAGTATTTTCTCAGTGAGTGTAGGGTACTATCAGAATAAGAATGAATGAACAAAGTATGTGTGTGCGGGGGGTAGTAGCTATTACCACAGTTTCTAAATGGAGAAGTGATTTTTAAAAAGTTTCAATTTTATACCTCTAAGAATTTATGTAAAGCATACGAAGAAAAAGTTTCTCTTTAGAGAAGAATTCAAGATAATAAATGAACAAGGAATAACAGAATTAGAATATAACCATTTTGCAACTCCTAATGTTAACAGGTGATGGGTATGTAGTTTATTATTCTATTCTTACCTTTATAATTATTTAACATTTCCATAACAAAAAAGTTTTTAAAAAGTCATTTGCGGTTATTACATTTTCACACCATGCCAACTAAGTAAACAGTATTAGAAGGACTGTATTTATGGTCACAGGTCCCCAGCTGACTCCTGCTACACTCTTTTTAGTAGTTACATCTGTGGGAAAACAATTCAATCATCTTTGAGCTGTATCTGTAAATAGGCATAATAATCCTGGAATTGCCAGGTAGATTAAATGAGCTACGTGTACAGGGCACCAGAATAGTGACTTTTTGTAGATCTTTAAAAAAAAAAAAAAAAAAAGCAACTGCTTTCCTGATACACATAATCAGCCACACAGTACCTTGAGCATCTTTGGCATGCTTAATAGATTCTACAGTTTGTTTCATCACTCCATCATCTGCAGCTACGACCAGTATGACAATGTCAGTGACCTGAGCACCTCTGGCCCTCATTGCTGAGAAAGCAGCATGTCCTGGAGTATCAAGAAAAGTGATCTTTTCCCCAGAAGGTAGAGACACTGTGGAAACAGAAATCCAAAAATACTAAGGACTCAAATGTGCGCTTTCTTAATACAAAGGAATATATGTGAAATTATCAAATAGAATCAATAATTCCTTAAAATAATTTATTCCTCCCATTAATTTTAATTGGGAACAATACAAATCATTATTTCACACTGAAAAATGATAACAAAGCAGTGAAACCTTTAGTGTTTTCTTTTCATGTTATAATTTCAAAGTAAAACTTTTTATATTTTTAGAACATATTTTCATAAATGTACCAACTGGTATCTATTCTGGAGGCAGAACAGACTGATAGTTATATAGGAAGTTTCCCTTTCATTAGCTACACAATTGCCTTAAGCAAAAGGCAATTTAGTACATAGTAGCTCAGGATTTGAGCCCAAACCCAGCCCAAACCCTGCCTTGGATGTAAATCCTAGCTTTGCCATTTATTAGCTGTATATCTCGAACAAATAACCTATCCAAGCCTCAGCCTCCTTATCTGTAAACAGGGGTATTAATACATACTTCGTGATGTTGTGAAGATAAAAATAAAGCATATAAATAAGGGGCTCACCACACCACACACCACAGTGCTGGGCACATGCTAGTTGCTCAGTAATGGTAGCTGCTATTTAATTATTATTATGAACATTATTGTAACCAGGCATTGAACAATTTTAAGTTCATTAAGCCAAACTAAGAATTGCCAGAATAAAAATATAATTTTCTTCTTATAGAATGTACAAAATAAGCTTTATTTTTTTATTTTTATTTTTTTAACGTTTATTTATTTTTGGGACAGAGAGAGACAGAGCATGAACGGGGGAGGGGCAGAGAGAGAGGGAGACACAGAATCGGAAGCAGGCTCCAGGCTCCGAGCCATCAGCCCAGAGCCCGACGCGGGGCTCGAACTCACGGACCACGAGATCGTGACCCGGGCCGAAGTCGGATGCTTAACCGACTGAGCCACCCAGGCGCCCCCAAAATAAGCTTTATTAACCAGCTGCTCGATATTTCATCAGACCAACAGCCTTAAGCTTTAGACTTTCCTTTTACTTTTAATTTGTGTATCTCACGTTAGGACACTTGGTTTAAGAAAACAGTATGTGGGATTCCCAAGCACACTGTAAGGTAATTTGGGTCATACCAAGAAAGGCACCAATGTGCTGAGTGATGCCTCCAGCTTCCATTGCTGCCACTTGAGTTTTTCGCAGTTTGTCGAGTAACGTCGTTTTCCCATGATCAACATGGCCCATTACAGTAACAACTGGGGACCTTGGGGTTAATAAAGCTGGATCTGCCTGAGGCCTACAATTAACAGCAAAGGAGTTTCATTTCTTAAATATCTTTATAGCCAATGAATTGGTTTGCAGTCATCTCTGTGAACTACCACTAACAATACAATCCAACATTCAGCTTTGATTAGATATAACTATCTTCCCCTTCCACACATATAATAACCTATGACAAAACATGTAATGACTGCCCATGCACAGTTGGCATCTTCAAAACAACAAGCAGAACTGAATAAAATTTTTAAATTCAGGGTCAATATATACACTCAACAAACTAAGAAAAACAACCCTTAGAGTTTGATAACCTGAATATATTTAAACACTCTGATGTTTTAAACACTTCGAAGAAAAGTTTAATCTATATTCCCATGTCACTTTAATTGCAAAAAAAATTTTAAAGCAAATCTTTCCATTATAAAGTGTAAGTAAAACTAAGTGGTCTTCTTTCCGCAATATACATGGTTAAGTTTTACCTTCTTACAGCATCTTTATTTTCTCTGACTTTGTCCTGTTTTAATTTGCTCCATTTTAACTTCATCCCCGCCTTCTTTACCACTTCTTTGATCCAGACTTCATCTAAATGTGAGTGTGCTTCAAGTGAATCTATGTCAATAGCAGTGTTCATTAAAGCTTCATACACACAATCTGGGTGGGACAGAAAAACCTTTTAGGATCATGAAATAAATGTTCACGAAAGTGACCTCTATTAATAAATCTCAATATAAACAGTATACTCAATGAGAGGAATTAACTATGTAAGCTGTTCCTCTGTTAACAAACCACAAATAAGCTGAAAAGAAAACAATCTTTAAAATATGATTCATTTATATTAACATTTCTACATATTCATAAATATGTGAATATGTACCTTATGAATGATCTGAGCCACCAACAAAACATTATTAGGCATATTGTATACATTTAATATTGAGTAGTTCTTTGAAAACTTGTAGTTACATATGTCATGTCTATACAAATGTGTATGTATATATAGTTGATATTCATTATTTGCAGCAGTTCTGTTCTACAAACTTGCCATGAATACTGAATTAGCAACTACTAAACCATCATTCCAAGGAAAAATATAAGGTTAGTAGGTTCCTTCAGCTCCTGGTCACATCTTCATTAGCAATCAATACATACCTAGTTTTATGTGTTTCTGTTTTAAGACACCTTATTTAATGTATTCTGTTGATTCATTAATACTGAACGCCCAGCCAAAAGCACTAAAAACAGCGCATGAACAAAGCTTATCTAACACATGCATTTTCTCTGTAAAGCACACTACAGCCTTCTTGCAGTTAGTAACACTTCACCACTATGCTTAGGAGCCATTTTAATCAGCAAAATCAACAAAAAGCATAAAAATGTAAAAATGTGGCACTGAATAAGCCACAAAATGACACTTGTTTGCAGCATGAGAGCTAAAGCAAGAAGGCAGAATGTTGCCTTGTTGAACCTCAGCTAGGAATGTGTAATTGGGTAACTCAAATTTTTCACTGCTCCACCCATGTCCAGGAATGACTGCAAAAGCAGTGTGAATACTGATTTTGGGGCTACAAATACATTTTAGAGAATCTTCCAATACAAAATCCTCAAATAACGAGGATCAACTGTATGTACACACACACACACACACACACACACACACACACACACAATCTCCGTATATACACACACATATAATTAATTAATTTACTTATGTTATCTATTTATGGTCTCCAAAAAGTCTTGAAATGTAAGAAAAATATTTACTTGGTATTCTATTTTACATAATGTACTTTGTTTTCATTTCAGTCATACTTCCTTGTGGATGATAAATGAATGTATCGGTCAATGAAATAAGTTTTATGTTTCCAGATGTTCAATCACCCTTTAAATATATATTTTGAGGGCCGCCTGGGTGGCTCAGTCATTTAAGCATCTGACTTCAGCTCAAGTCATGATCTCATGGCTCATGAGTTCCAGACCCGCATTGGGTTCTGTGCTGACAGCTCAGAGCCTGAAGCCTACTTCAGATTCTGTGTCTCCCTCTCTCTCTGCCCCTCCCCCGCTCATGTCTGTCTGTCTATCTGTCTGTCTCTCTCAAAAATAAACACTGAAAAAAATTTTAAATATGTATTCTGAGAGACACATATGAAAGAAAGGCATCCTCAAATAAACAGAACATTATACTAAAAGAATATCCTATGCAGTAGTGTGCAGGTAAATGTTTACTCAGAAGACTCTCCAAAACAAACAAAAAAAAAACACCCTGATTATTATAGCATTTCCCAATTTCCACAGTGCAAATACTCCCAGATGGTTGATTTCAGCTATCAACATGAAATCACTGAACACAGAGATGTAAAGAGATGCACAGTAGCATACCATTATATAGAATTTCCACCATATAGGTACATAAGCATAAATCACCTCAAAAACACATAGCAAAATGCAGTAAAATAAAAAGAGGTTTGTTTTTTTTTTTTTTAGTTTACTTATGTATTTTGAGGGTGGGGAAGGGTAGAAAGGAGGTAGAGAAGGAGGGAGAGAGGGAGAGAGGAAGGGAGAGGGAGATGGAGAGGGAGAGGGAGAGGGAGAGGGAGAGGGAGAGGGAGAGGGGGGGAGAGGGGAGGAAAGGGGGGGAGAGGGGGAGAGGGGGAGAGGGAGAGAGGGAGAAAGGGAGAAAGGGAGAGAGGGAGAGAGGGAGAGGGAGAGAGGGAGAGGGAGAATCCCAAGCAGGCTCCAAACTGTCAGCACAGAGCCCTACATGGGGCTCTATCTCATAAACCATGAGATCATGACCTGAGTCAAAATCAAGAGTCATATGCTTAACCAACTAAGCCACCCAGGTGCCCCAAGAGTGAAGGGGTTTAAGGAGTATTTATTACCTTTGTTTGTGATTTATGTTACCTTTGTTTACGTTTATGATTTTCAATGGAAGCTCACATACTTCCTTATAAATTAGCAACTCAAAAGTTGGTGCAAGCCAGCTCCACTTATCACTGATCCTATTCTGTAATAATGCCAAGAAATCTTTTCCTATATATAATCCCACAACATCCTTTCCCAAGAAAATATATTTTAGAAGAATGATACAGGGGCACCTGGCTGGCTCAGTTAGAAAAGCATGCTACTCTTGATCTCAAGGTCATGAGTTCAAGCCCCACACAGGGTGTAGAGATTACTTAAATAAATAAAACTTAAAAAAAAAAAATGATACAATGCAAATTTTCTATATGGATATGCTCTCATAGAACAATAAAATTCTAAACATATACATTATAATGAATACAATTCTAACAATGCTAAAATACCTAATAATCCAGTAAATACTTTTCCAATATGATATCCTAAACTTTTTTTTAAAATGTTATTTATTTATTTTGAGAGAGCGCAAGCAAGTGAGTGGGCATGCACACGAGCAGGGGAGAGTAAGAGAGAGGGAAAGGGAGAATTCCAAGCAGGCTCTGCACTATCAGCACAGAGCCCTATGCGGGGCTCGATCTCAGGACCCGTGAGATCATGACCTGAGCCAAAATTAAGAGTCAGATGCTTAACTGACTGAGCCATCCAGGCACCCCTGATATCCTAAACTTTTGAAAGGTAGCTTATACAAAGATAATCTCTTTCCCTTTATATTAAATGCATTTAGTATTAACATATTATTTTATCTTTATCTAAGACTTAAATATTCACAAATAGAAAAGTACCCAAAGCATTTCAACCACAGATATTACATCCTAAGTTATTTTAATTGACATAAAGGAAAAAATATATACTCACATTGCTAATTTAGTAGTTAAAAATATTCACCATCTTTAATTCAAATGAGAAGTAAATATAATATTAAATAAGCTTCAAATAGAGAGCTTTTATTTAAATCATGGCATATCAGTTTTGGGTCTAGAACACTGATCTGTGATTAAATTCATATTTCAATTATACTATTTACTTGGTAACACAGAGGAATTATTATAGTTATGGGAGTGTGTGAGGGGGGGAATGTTAAAAAAAAAAGAATCCTCATCTTTTAGTGATAAATACAGAAATATTTATGGAATAAATGATATATTAATAATTGTCACTGGCTTCTGCATACATTATACTTATATTCCATTCTTACAGCTTTCATATATGTATGAAAACTGCCAACAATAAAAGTTTTAAAAATCAAGTATATTATCAATATTATCTATAAAATCCTACCAATATAGTTTTCCTTGGAAAAAATGTCAATGATACAGTCATATCTATTTGTTCTCTTAAAGTTTTCTAATAAAATGATTATATAATCCAACTGCAAAGTTATAAAAATGCAAGACTGGGCCAATTTTCTATTCTTTGTGAGGATGCACATATACAAAGAGTGGTGGCACTTTCAGGCTGGAAACATATTACAGTTCTAGCTCTGCCCTAGAGCTCTGCTCTAATTTACAAAATAACAATTCTTGAGAGATAATTTGGTCTGTGAATAAAAGCATGACCTCTGTAGCCATACGCCCTGAGTTCAAATCCTACTCTACCATATACTAACTGTGGCAATTATTCATCCTCTCCATGCCTCAGTTTCTCAACCTACAAATAGAGATAATAATTACACCTAACTCTTGTGCATTATGAGAATTACATGAGTTAATATACATAAAGTATTAGTACATGGTAACAGCTCAGTAATATGAGTTATTATTATTAATTGTTTTTCTTTTTGCCAAGAGTCTGCTTCACTTGTCACTTTATTTCGCTACAATAATAGGCTATTTCTTATTTACTGAATTTTATTGTCAGCTTATAATGAAAACTCAAATTTTGTTCCAATAATCTTAAATCGGTAATAAATGCACCAAGAGTGCAATGAAGGAATTTAAAAAATGACAACGATGCTATACATTTATAAACAAAAACAGTATTATTAAAAGTTATTACTATAGGGTGCCTGGGTGGGTCAGTCAGTTAAGCACCCGACTCTTGGTCTTGGCTCAGGTCATGATCTCATGGTTCATGACTTTGTGCACTGGGTCCAGGCTCTGTACTGTCAGTGAAATTCTCTCTCTTCCTCACTCTCTCACTCTCTTCTGCGTTCGCACTCTCTCTCTCAAAATAAATAAACTAAGCTTTAAAAAAAATTTACTACTACAAATATTTTTCTGCTGGCACTACAGATATTGTCACAATGAGTGAAAAAAGAAAATCAGGGGCGCCTGGGTGACTCAGTTGGTTAAGTGTCTGACTTCCGCTCAGGTCACGATCTCAGGTCATGGTCTCACAGTTCAGGGTTTGAGCCCTGCATCGGGTTCTGTGCTGACAGCCCAGGGCCTGGAGCCCGCTTCACATTCTGCGTCCCTCTCTCTCTGCCCCTCCCCGGCTCATGCATGTACACACGTTTTCTCTCACTCTCTCTCAAAAATAAACAAAAAAAAACAAAAAGAAAATCAGAAAATTATAGAACAACACAAGGATAGTAAGTATAAATAGAGTACTTCAGACCAAAAATATTCTTTGGATTCAGTCTGTGTTGAGCGTGGAGCCTGCTTAAGATTCTCCCTCTCTTCCTCCCTCTGCCTTTGCCCTTCTCCGGAGTGCTCTTTGTCTCTCAGAAGAAAAAAAAAACAAAACAAAACTTGGGGCACCCGGGTGGCTCAGTTGGCTAAGGGTCCAACTTTGGCTCAGGTAATGATCTCTTAGCTGAGTTCAAGCTCTACCATCAGGCTCTGTGCTGTCAGTGCAGAGCCTCCTTCAGATCCTGTCTCCCTCTCTCTCCACCCCTCCCCAGCTCGTGCTTTTTCTCTGTCTCAAAAATAAAAACATAAAAAAAATTTATTTTTTAATTAACCCATTAAAATAGTCTGGGGTACCTTGTTGGCACAGTTGGTTAAGTGACCAACTCTTGATCTTGGCTCAGGTCATGATCGGACAGTCTGCGACATTGAGCCCTGCATAGTGCTGACAGCATGGAGTCTGCTTGGGATTCTCTCTCTCCCCTCTTTCTTTCCACCCTCCCTCGCTCATGCTCTCACTTCTCAAAATAAATAAAGAAACTTAAAAGCCTACAGAATTTCTGAGAAAGAAGGGTTACTCCAGATAAAATCTTTTCCACCATTTTTGGCAAAGACAGAAGAAACTAATTAGAGTTTGTGACCTAAAGTGAAAACTAGTAGAATGATTAGATATCTTTTTAAACCATCAGTCTAATTTTCATCTTTGAATGCCTTAGTCTCAATGAAAATAAGATACCAGGTGTCCCATGTTCCCATATTTTTCCTTATAAAAGTATCTGACCCACCTATGTCTTTTTCCATTGCTCTGGCCAGTTCCTCAACAGTCATTCCAATCCATACCTCCACTTCCTTTTTGAATTTTGGTGAGGACAATGGAGATTTCTGTGCTCTTTCTTCCTATTAAAAATTCAGAATGCAACAGAAGAAAGAAAAAAACTTTAAGTGACAATGTAGATTTATTCTGGAATATCTACCACAATCACAGCTCCTATTTCTACCAAGTAACACTCCCATAAGTAGTTAAACCTTAGACTAAAATTTAAAATCCTACATCCTTAATTCACTCTCATACACTGATTTCCAGGTAATCAAATTCATCCACATTACTGAACAACAAAATAAAACTTTCTTTCTTCACAAAGATGTACTGCCTCAAGTGTAGCATTAAGGAATAAAGACAAAACACTCAAAATGAATTTCTACTCAGAACTATAGGAACTTTCACCTCAGACCAAGTAATACAGTAACTAAAATCTGTAACTACCTTCTTTGTTACTAGAAGCCTATATTGAGATAGAGCTGCACCAACGAATGGGTCTATTTGCCAGGGTCGGATGCAGAGCTGAGCTGTCCCCACTGGGTAAGCAGATGAAAACACAGGACTCCACTGTGCTAACATTCTTCTTTGACACAGGCCGTGCAGCTGCCTAAAGACAGTGTGAAATCGTATCAAGTTCTCCAATTTCAGTATCTTCTGGTTCATGTTTCCCCTGGAAAAAGTTTTAAAATAATATTGGGTTAATATTAAAATCAAGTTAGCAAGTATTAATTGGATATCTACTACATGAAAAGCATTGTGCTAGAGTTACATGAGTAAAGCTGGGTTTCTGCCCTGAAAAGATTCACAGTCTAATCAGATGGAATTCTAATCAGGTAGAATAACTACTCTTTAGATGTTAACCATCATTATTGTTAATGTCTCTACTATGATAGAATTGAAATAAAACTTACAAAGGGATTTTTTTCATTCTTGAAACATCAACTAACAAAATCACGAGAGTGATTTTTCTAAAATGCAAATTTGAACTCATCAGCTCTTTTTGCTGAACATCCTCCAGTGGCAGGCCATTATCCCATTTCACGTGCCACTTCAACACGTGTTATTAAGGATTATTTATCTGCCCTCTGCTAACCTCTCATTTCATCGCTTACACCCTTATAGCACCTCACTCCTATCTCCAAGCTTTCGTTATTTTGACGCCCTCCCCCCGTAATCTTCAATGGCTTGCCATCTCATTTTTGAACCTTTGCATATGCTCTACTTGAAATTGTCTTCTTTCAACCCTCACCATTTTCCCCTCTTCCTACCACCCCCTCCCAAAAAGAAGAGGCTTTAGAGTGGGAAGAGAACACTTCATACATATCTATTGAATAATGCCTTTTGAATATCATTCTTGGAATGACAGAAGACTTACTTGAGAGAAAACTGCAACAGAACTCAGTGTAGTTCAGAACTAACAAAAGTATAATTACTTTTCTCCTCGAATTTTCTATTCCTTCTGCTCTCAGGACTGCATTTCTACAGCTTTGCTTTACAGTTTTTGAGGAAAGGAGCAGCTAAAATACTGTGAGGTGTACATATTCTCCTCAGCAAACATTTCCTGAGTACCATCTTTCAGACATTGTGTATGAGGATGTTGATTCAAAGTTTAATAAGCCAGAGTCCTGTCATTCAGAGTTTACTGTTCCAATATAATGATTCTCAGGCACATTAAACACCTCAAGAATGGCACATTTAAAA
Organism: Felis catus; assembly: GCF_018350175.1. Classification (NCBI taxonomy): domain Eukaryota; kingdom Metazoa; phylum Chordata; class Mammalia; order Carnivora; family Felidae; genus Felis; species Felis catus. The sequence goes on from NC_058370.1 coordinate 73,910,688, forward strand.
ATTTTTCTTTAGGGGCGCCTGGGTGGCTCAGTCGGTTAAGCGTCTGACTTCGGCTCAGGTCACGATCTCGCGGTCCGTGAGTTCGAGCCCCGCGTCAGGCTCTGGGCTGATGGCTCAGAGCCTGGAGCCTGCTTCCGATTCTGTGTCTCCCTCTCTCTCTGCCCCTCCCCCGTTCATGCTCTGTCTCTCTCTCTGTCTCAAAAAATAAATAAACGTTAAAAAAAAAAAAAACTTAAAAAAATGTGTATTTAGGTACGAGTCCGTGGACTAAGAAGTAAAGGGATTCCTTTAGGAAACATTTTTAAAATGAGTCTAAACCCAGACCTGACAAGGGCATGGATTGATGGAATGGGAAGAAAGGCCCTACATGGAGATTAACCAAAGTACAGAAAGCTAACTGAGGCAGGAATTAGAAAACACACTGGTGGCAATAATCCAGGTGTGGAAACTGGAAGTTACCTCACTTACTACTTATTCCACGCTCCTCATTTTATAGAAAAGGAAAACGGGGAGTCCAGAGAGGTCAGAAAGATTTCTCCAATGTCATACCACCAATTAATGACAGTCAGGCCTAGAACCCAGGCTGTCTGACTCCCAATTCGGTGTTCTTTCGCAGCTAGGATCTCGTCATGGAATCTGAAAAAAGATGTTGGTGCATTGGTGGAAACGTCTGAATGTAAGACCTGTCAGCCTTGGAACTTATCTGAAAGGTAAAAAGAAGTCATTGTATAAGAATGACGGCTCTGGGGTGGCTTCGCCTCGAACCGGGCCCAGAAAGCCTTGGGCCCAGGGCAGGAGGGACGTGCGGGAAGAGGGGGGCAGCCGGCCGCTTCTGGGCAAATAACGCTTTCGCTAAACCTCAGCTGGGGTCACGCAGGGATTAAATGCAACGCGGAAAGGCTTCCGATTGCTCCGTGTTTACGATCGGTGCCACTGACACTTCAGGGCAAACAATACACGCCCCCTCGGGACGACCCGGCCAAGGAACCCCACTCACTTTGCTGCTACGTTAGGTCCGGGGTGTCTGGATTCTGAGGTAAGGCGGAGATCACCTTGCGGACCGGGACTGCAGTCCCACGGTCCGTTCCCGAACGGTCCCCGTGGAACTTCCGGTACCGCCGGAAGCGGTCCTTTCCGGAATTCGGAAGTCCGAATCAGACATAGTGGCTGCGCCGGCGAGGACTGGGGTTGCCAGAGGTGTCCTGTTGGAGGCCGCGGAGTGGGGTTGGGGGGGATGGGTAAGCGCTACTTCAACCAGTGGCCGCCTCCGTGGATCAGCCGCGCGCGTCGTCGGCAATCACTTGTACACTTCCCTTCCATTTCTGAGAAGTTACTATTACTCTGGGGTTTGAGGGGCCTTGGTGCTGAAGTGTGGAGAAATAATACGCTTTTGAAAGACACATACCTAACAAGAAGGAAAAAATGCGAGGAAAGTGGTGATAGAACCAGTTTGTATATTCAGTTAGGCGCTTTCTCTTTCAAATGTCGCCTGATTTATGGATACCCAGAGCTGGTTCCTGTGTCAGCTCCTTCCTTGTGCGTAGGCTTGGGGACGTTATGTAAACTCTGTGCTTCGGTTCTGCACTCTGGCAATGACAGCAGCTACTTCATAGAATAGCAGTAAGGTTTATAAGAACACCTGGTTCAGGGGCGCCTGGGTGGCTCCCTCGTTAAGCGTCCAACTTCGGCTCAGGTCATGATCTCAGGGTTCGTGGGTTCGAGCCCCGCGTCTGGCTCTGTGCTGACAGCTGGGAGCCTGGAGCCTGCTTCGGATGCTGTGTCTCCCTCTCTCTCTGCCCCTCCCCCGCTCGCACTCTCTCTCAAAAATAAATTTTAAAAAAAGTTAAAAAAAATAATACCTGGTTCATAATAAGGGTTTGCTGTTGCGAATATTACAGCCTCCTCCCAGAGCATTTCCACACCTTGAATGGACATTATGTTTTTTGGCCTGTCCCCTTGACCACAACCTCCACCACTTCTCAAGTGTATAAGTATTGTTTGATCTCTGTCCTCAAGGTCTAACACTACCCTAGGCTAATGATATGGTACAGAAGAGTTTCTTACTCAAAAGCATACTTACTGTTACCTCCCTCCCAAAATTTGGCCTCTTAACTTATGCCCCCTCTCCCCTTTTTTCATTTTTGTCTTTCCAGTGCCTGCCACAGGTGTGCAATTAGTGTGGCTGAATGACTGAATGGAAACCTCTGTCCTGGAATTTTTTTTTAAATGAACCTGACACCCAAACACTTGAAAACTATAAAAGTTCATTCCATTTTCTATCATTTCACTTACATTTACAAACATCCACTGCAGTGCAATTTCTGCAAGAAATTGTTCTTTGCTCTCTTATTTCTTTACCAAGCACTTGAAAAACAAGCAGAAGTTCATTGGCAGAATACCAAAGTAGGGGTCATATCTTTTTTCCCCAATTTTAAGTGAAAATAATCGATACTTTTCTAATGAAGATAATACTAAGGTAGAAAGTTCACACAGTACCCCCCCCAAATATAGAAAGAAAGTGGCTAAAAAGCAAACAAAAGAATGAGGGCAGTTAAAAGAGCAGAGGAGCCAACCTGAAAGACCTCCCAATGGCCAAAGTTGGAAACGTTTGAGCAACAAAATAAAATAGTATTAGATTATAACCCAAAGCATCAAATAAGTATACATGCATTCATGCTGATATGAATGCATGAATGAATGAATGAATGAATGAATGAATAGGGGAGAAGGGACAAATCCTCTCTACAGAAGAATTCTATATAATACATGTATATAACTGTCACTAGGAGGTTAAGCTTAATTCCTCTCCTCTTGAGTGAGGGCTGAACTTAATGATTTGCTTCCAAAGAATAGAATGTGGAAAGGGAAAAACAGTAACACCACCTTAACCAACTGATCAAGGTGAACATCAGCAATGATGTCATGTTGATATCACGTGTCCCCTGAAATGATATGATGAGGACATTCATCTCTGTAGTATCCTTCCAAAAACTCACAACTCTGTAATCATGGGGACTACATCAGACAAACCCAAATTGAAGAGCATTTTACAAAATATCTGAGCAGAATTCTTCAAACTGACAAGGTCATGAAAAGCAAGAAAAGGCTATCAGAGATCAGAAGAGACTAAGAAGACATGACCAAATGCAATGTGGAATCCTGGATACAATCCTGGAACAGAAAAGCACATTAGTGGAAAAAATAGTGGAATCTGAATAAAGTCTGTAGTTAATTGTAGTACCCCAGTGTTAACTTCTTGATTTTCACAAATGTATCATAGTTAATATAACATGTAAACATTAGAGAAAATTGGGTGAGGGCCATGTGGGAATTTTCTACTGTCTTTGCAACTTTTCCGTAATCTTAATTTATTCCAAATTTTAAAGCATTTTGTTAACATCTCCTTTTTGTTTTTTAGAGAGAGAGAGCACGTGCGTGCAAGCAGAGGAGAGGGGCAGAGGGGGAGAGAGAGAGAATCTCAATGTGGCTCAACCCCAAATCCTGGGATCATGACCTGAACCTAAATCCAGAGCTGGACACTCAACTGAGCCACCCAGGTGCCCCCTAGTTTATTTTTAAAAAAGAAAGTGAATCAAATCCTAAATCTTACCTATCCAGAAGTAACCACTTTTATTATTTTGGTGAACATCATTCCCTTTATCTCTGTGTATAAATACATGTACACATGCAATTTTATATAAATAAGATTCATAGTATAAAAGCTGTTTTTTATCTTTACAGACGTATATAATGGAAACCTTCCACATTGGTGAACATAGATTTATATCATTCTTTTTAAAGTTTTTTGGGTTTTTTTGGGAGAGGGGGCAGAGAGAGAAGGAAAGAGATAATCCCAAGCAGGCGCCATGCTGTCAGCACAGAGCCTGCTGCGGGGCTCAATCCCATGAACCGTGAGATCAATACCTGAGCCAAAATCAAGAGTCAGAGGCTTAACAAACTGAGCCACCCAGGTGCCCCATATCATTCTTTTTAAATGACTGTGAAATATTCCATTGTCTGCAAGTGCCTTACTTACATAGCTACATATATGGGTTGTTTCTAGTATTTAACTTATAAAGAAAATTGCAATGAATATTCTTTTTTTTTAAGATTTTATTTTTAAGTAACCTCTACACCCAACATGGGACTCAAACTTACAGCCCCTGGATGAAGATTGCAGGCTCTACCGACTGAGCCAGCCAGGTGTCCCACAGTGAATATTCTTGCGCATACACCTCTGCTTGCCAGTTCAGTTCTTTCTCCAGAATAATGCCTAAAACTGGAAGTTCTAGTTCCATTCAGTGGAGAATGGTATTTACAATCTAAGTCCTGGATGTTAGGTGTGTTCATTGTCTCTGCTCTCAAGCTTTCTCTGTGGACAAAGCTAAGGAATATACACACACATATGCACACATTTCCATCCATATACATTGAAAACCATGACTTCTTACTAATATCACCAATTCCGATCTAAGACTAAAGTTTCACCCTAGTCTTTTCCTTTTCCACCTTTGTAAACTTCCTTTTTTGGTAGTGAGAAACTGACTTTCATCAGCCATAACATATTTAATTATTTGAGCAATTTCCTTGCATGAAACCAATCTTCACTTTGGCTCCCATCCCCATCCGTGAGCTTATGTTTTCCTTGCCTCTCTTCAGCTTGGAGTCCCAGGCCAATCCGCCCTTGAAGTGGATATCCTCTTTATCCTGGTTGGATGTAAAATGTTAACATTAGGGGAAACTGAATGAAGGACATTTGGGAACTCTCTCCCCTGTCTTTGCAACTTTTCTGTAATCTAATCTTATACCCATGCAGAGCCACCAGACCACCCCTCCACCAGATTATTGCCCTACATCTGTGGATGCCTACCTTGCTCTCATCCCTAATGGCTTTAGGACTAAATTGTTGGAAAAGGGGAGGGATGCAGAAGCGGTCCTATTCCACTTCCTCTCATGTCCTTTGGGTGTTTTGTTTTGTTTGTTTGTTTTAGAGTTGTTTTATTGAGAGAAAGCCCGTGTGAGCATGCACGTGTTGGGGAGGGGCAGAGAGAGAGAATCCTGAGCAGGCTCTGGACTGTCAGACTAGGGGCTCATGGTGGGGCTCGTATCCACGAACCGTGAGACCATGACCTGAGCTGAAGTCACTTAACCGACTGAGCTGCCCAGGCATCCCAGGATGAGGCATTGTTTTTAATGTTTTATCTCCATCATCTGATTCAGTCCTGCAAGACTGAATGTCTTATTTTTGCACAACATTTTAACAGACCAGAGGGGATGCATTATCCCTGGGAAACTTAAATAACCTGTCCAGGTCACATCCTTAGTGATTGGTGAGAGGGACCTATATTCAAGTCTGTTTGATTCCAATGCTGTTTCTTAACCACTTCCACCTTTGAAGAACTTGAATTGAAGATCTTTAGGGTCTTATTCAGCCTTGAAATTTTACCTTTTGAACATATGAATATAAGCATTTTTTAGTTTAATTTGATATCAACCTATACTCCGTGATATGTAGTAAATCTTTGTTTCCATTAGTGTTACCACTGCTATTAAAACTCTTTATGGAAAACAGTAAGAGAAACAATTTTGTATGTTTTGAGTGGAAAACATGATATTAGTCTCCAGTAACCTCTAATAAGAGCTATGCCAGTGCTGATTAAAGATACCTGCATTGGATTTTCATCAAAAATGAGATAGTTCTCTCTTTATCACTAGCATCCAAATTACATAAAGCTTTTCTGTGGGTTTCCTCTTGAGTCTCATCAACTTCACTGATTTATTTATATACAAAATTACATCTCCTTAAAATGTTTTTTGGTATAGGGTCTTTGATTTTATTCTCTTTGGCTTTAATGAGGTATAATTGACAAAACTGTAAGATATTTAAAATGTACAACGTGATAATTTGATATACATACACATTGTGAAAGTATTCCCCTCCATTGAGTTAATTAACACATCCATCACCTCATATATTTACTTTTATTGATTTATTTATTTTTTGGTGGGAACAAATTTCAGTCATAAATATAGCATTATAGGTGTCCAACTTCAGCTCAGGTCATGATCTTGCAGTTTGTGTGTTTGAGCCCCGTGTCAGGCTCTATGTTGACAGCTCAGAGCCTGGAGCCTGCTTCAGATTCTGTGTCTCCCTCTATTGCTGCCCCTCCCCTGCTCACACTCTGTCTCTTTCTCTCTCAAAAAAGAAAATAAATTAACATTAAAAAATACATACATACAGCATTATAAACTAGAGCCACATTTTTATACATTAGATCCTCAGACCTTACTGAGAGAATGAATGCTTGAACAAGATTGCTAATTTATTTTTAAAAATTATTTTAATGTTTATTTATTTTTGAGAGAGAAAGAGATAGAGAGAAAGAGAGAGCAGGGGAGGGGCAGAGAGAGAGGGAGACAAAATCTGAAGCAGGCTCCAGGCTCTGAGCTGTCAGCACAGAGCCAGACGCAGAGCTCAAACTCATGAACTGTGAGAAAATGACCTGAACCAAAGTCGGACGCTTAACTGACTGAGCCACCCAGGTGCCCCAAGATTGCTAATTTAGATACAAAATTGGTTAATATCCTAAAGCACAATAAAGCTATAACTTTTGGGGTTATCTTTTCTATGGGACAAAAATCATTTGCATCTCTTTGGAACAAAATTCATTTACCTTACTCTCTGTTTTCTACACGTTAAGATCTACCCTTACAGAGTTATACAATACCTGTATACTAAAAAATAATAAATACCAAGTCAAAAAGGTGAACATTCCTAGAGAATCAGATAATCCCTAGAAGTGAGTGCCTGCTAAACAAAACCCAGCAGGACACTGAAAGGGCAAACAGTAATCCCTGCGCTTATTTCCAAGTTTGGGGTAATTTTTCTTAATAGAACTCAGCATCCTACAAGCTTTTAAATTCTTTTAGGAACCAGTGCCAAAAATGTAATGCCACTAAGAATTACAACTCTAATACATGACCACTGAGCACACATTGATTAAGTGTATTGTAATTAGGATTGCCAATTGCTATTTTAAGCCACCCAGGACAAGTGAAAGGCTAACTATAGTTTCCTGATATTTATTGCTTCAGGCTATAAATGTATTTTCTCATCTTCCACCAAAATTAGAGAGTTAATTCAATAATTTATAAATATATATTACGAACCCATCATGTACCCATCACAGTTTTAGGATAAAAGAGAGAAATAAAATAGTTGTAAACTCTTCTCCTCTTGGAGATTACATTCCTGTGGTGGGAAAGTCTATATGTATTAAGTGTTCAAATGTTAAACAAAAATTAGAAGATAATGTAAATGATATTCTCCATAAACTTAGGTGGGTAAAACCTTTCTAATCATCATTCCCAAACCAAAAACTATAGGGGGGAAACTGTTAGATTATACCAGCAGTTCTCAAACTTGAGGAGGCATCAGGATCACCTGAACTACTGGGTGAAGCACAGATTGCTGGCCCACCCCCCAGAGTTTCTGAGTCTATAGATATAAGGTGAGCTGTCACTGGTAATGTCACAGATGACAGTGGTACTGATCTGGGGACTACACTTTAAGAACCTAGATTAGACTACAGTTGACCCTTAAACAACACAGGTTTGAAGTGCACTGGTCCACTTACATGTGGATTTTTAAAAATAAATACAGTGTAGTACTGTAAATATATTTTCTCTTCCTTCTGACTCTCCTAATAATATTTTCTTCTATTGTAAGAATACAGTATGTGATACATATAACCTACAAAATGTGTGCTAATCCACTGTTTATGTTATCAGTAAGGCTTCCGGCCAACAATAGACTATCGGTAGCTGTTTTAGGGGAGTCAAAAGTTGTCCATGAATATTTGACTGTGCGGGGGTGGGTGGTGGTGTTCACGGGTCAACTGTAGATAAATATTTTAAATATTATACTATCAAAATACTAAAGGGGTGCCTACGTGGCTCAGTCAGTTGAGCATCCGACTTCGGCTCAGGTCATGATCTCATGGTTCGTGGGTTTGAGCTCCGTGTCGGGCTCTGCGCTGACAGCTCAGAGCCTGGTGCCTGCTTTGGATTCTGTGTCTCCCTCTCTCTCTGCCCATGCTCTGTCTCTCTGTCTCAAAAATAAATATAAACATTAAAAAAAAAGATTTAAAGATACTAAAAACAAAATTAAAAGAAAAGCTACAACTGGAAACACATTAGTAATATATAAACAATTAGGAATGTAAATTAGGAACATTTCTTCCCTACTCTTGAAGTTCTTTCCTGTGAAGGGAGCTCTTTTCATGCAATTTTGGCTCTTTTTCTACCCCTTTACACATTCAGATTCTGAAGGGGAGATGGATCTGATCACTGAACGTGGGGCAAACTCAAGTTCCTTTCTCTTGGGAGTCCGCCTGTCATCAGGAGCACAGCAGACAAAAATTGCTGCACTCTTCTGAACTTACTTCTCCTTACAGTCTAGTGGAGAAGTTTATATTTTATCTTGATGGCATTAAGTTGATATTTAATATGTATAGATATATCATCCTCCATCAGTAAGCATAATATTGATACTTGTATTTTTCCTAAAATTAAAAACAGTGCAAAAGCATGTTTGCTTATTTAATATCCTTGACTCTGGTAATCAAATAACTGTTAATTAACATGTGGAGAATAGAACATTCTTATACTGTAAATTGATAAAACCATTCTAGAGGGCAATAGACAATAGCTATCAATTTAAATGTATAAATTGTGTAACTTTGCAGACTCTGGGGATTTATTCTATGGAATAAATAAAATAATTATGCAAACATAGATATAGGAATATAGATATTTATGATAGACTTATTTATAAGGTGGAAAATTTTGAAATTATTTACATGTAAGTCATTGGACATTGGACATTTCCAAATTTGGGGTTGGGTGAATAAGTAGAATACTAAAGAAACATTGCCAGTAACAATGTTGATCTCTACTGACTTGAAAAGATACCTATTGGGTGAAAATAAAAAGCAGATCATAAAATATCATATGTTGTATAATTCTGTCTTGATCAGGTAAAATTAGAAACAAACAGCATTATATAGAATTTACATACACATTATATGTGTGATGTGAATATATGTATAATACCTGTGACATATTTTTTAAACATTTTTTGATGTTTACTTATTATTGAGAAACAGAGAGAGACAGAGCATGAGCATGGGAGGGGCAGAGAGAGGGGGAGATACAGAATCTGAAGCAGGTTCCAGGCTCTGAGCTATCAGCACAGAGCCCGATGCGGGGCTTGAACTCACAAACTGTGAGATCATGACCTGAGCCAAAGTTGGATGCTTTACTGACTGAGCCACCCAGGTGCCCCTGTGACAAATATTTTTTAATCTTTTTTTGTGTGTGTGATCTAATTTTTTTTTTTTTTTTTGGTAAAAACACATATATCTTTAACTTTTGTATTTATTTTTAAGTATGATTATATAACATTTATTTAAAAAATAAATTCATGGGGTACCTGGGTGCTTCAGTCAGTTTAGCATCTGACTCTTGATTTCTTGATTTCAGCTCAGATCATGATCTCATGGTTCCTAAGATTGAGCCTGAATCAGGCACCATGCTGACAGCACAGAGCCTGCTTGGGATTCTCTCTCTCTCTCTCTCTCTCTCTCTCTCTCTCTCTGTCCCTCCCCCTATTCACATGGCCTCTCACCCTCTCTCTCAAAATAAATAAACTTTTAAATTAATAAATACATACAAATTGTTAACAACATTAAACAATATTTTTATACTCTGAAAAAACTAGTTATTTTATATTTTGGAGATATAGTGAATATGAGGTTCTTTCTGATTGAACTGGCCCTTTTTGTTCTTGTGTTACGTCCAGTACATTTCAAAAATGTGTTTATTAATATTTACTCAAATCAACATTCGCCATAAATAGGTAAATCAAATCAGCAGTAGTAGAGGAATAATATGTGATTTCTGGTCTCAATGTTATATTTTTATTGAAATTTTTGCAAACATATTCCACTTGCAAGTTAATTTAATGTATTAAAATCATGGGAAATTTCTCTTGTTAGCCAGTAAGGCAAGGACAAAAATTCCAAAGTAGTTCCTTGAACCGTATCCAATCAAATTAATTATTCTGAAATGCTAGACTTAAAATATCCCAAGTCCCTATGCAAGGTAGGAAAAAATAATCTATGTTATAGTACTTTTGTAGAGAAATCAATTTTCTTGGCTTGCTGTGAGAACTGCCTACAGACCACGTAATAACACTGAATATAAAGTTCTTTTCATCTCCACTCAGTAATCTGGTGATCTAAAGTTCACTTGGTCCAGAAAGTTAGAACTGGTTTGCAGAGCAGCTAGCACGGAGCTCACTTCGCTGGCCAGGCCTCCCTCGGCAGGGGATCCTGAATGACAGTAATTGCTGCCTAGGGTCAGGAGGCCAGGATTACTCACGAGGTGTTTGCAGCAGGGCCTGGGGCTCAGGTCAGCGTCTGGAAGCAGTTCTGCGTCCACAGCAAAGCTTCCTTATGACCACCTAACTTAAAATGAGTGTTGAAAGTGAACAAAAAGGAAACATGTTATTCTCTCCTTAATCGGCTGTCATCTACTACATGTGTTTTGTTTTGTTTATGTTGTATGAAACCAATATTTTTCCAGGCAGGAAAACTGAATGTTTTCACCCATTTCATATTTTAACTTAGGGGTAATTAAATTCAGTCTGCCCACTTACTAATTTTTTTACACTGTAACTTTCTTCTGTTTTGAAGTCTTTGTTGAAAATAGCTTCATGTGATCTTATTTGTGGAGACGTGGTTTGCATTTCTTTATTTTTAATACCTTATTGATTCCCCCCTCCATTATAAAAATAACATATGTTCAACATAGACATTTTCAGAAGATAGAACTACAAAGAAACATTTTTACAATACTTGCAGTTCCATTAGCCAGAGATAACCACTTTGAGAAATGTATTTTTAGCAGGTGAGAATTTTAGTTCCCACCCTCATTGTGTGTGAAATGGAGCCATGACTCTCCTCCCCTTGCCTGTTGCACGCCAATCCCACTGACCCTCTTCCAATGCCTTTTCTTTGGTTTGCTTCCTCTCACCCTTGCACACAGGGTCATGCTGTTTCCTCTGCCTGATTCACTCTTCTCTTCTCTCTCTGCCCTCTTAATTCCTACTCACCTTTCAGATTTCAGTTTAAGCTTCACTTCCTCAGAGAGGCCTTCCTTGATCTGCTCCTCAGTCCCCAGACAAGGTCGGCTTCCCTGATTATGGACTGTTAGCATCGCTTATATGTCTTTAGCACTTGCTACCCATGCAATTTAACACTTGTTTCTGTGACTATTTGACTAATATCTGTCTCCTGCAATATACTGTTTGCTCCACCAGGGCAGAAGCTCTGCCTGGTTTTGCTCATCATTACACCTTTAGCCTGTAGCTGATCTTCAATCATATTTTGAGTTGAATATAATATGGGCCATGTCCCCACATATTGGAGCTGCAAGGAACATTAACCTGAGGCTATCAACTGAGATTTCCTCTCTTCTCCACGGAATCATCCAGGAACCTGAGTCTCTGGAGGAGCCAGGGAACTGGACTGTGGGGTTATTGTCTTTTTTGTCATGGCTCCTCATTGAGCAACGATACTCAGATGTACTTGTGCCTCATCTGCTTAGGCAGTGCTGACCCAGGTGGACTGCCTTCCACTGTCAGTGGGTGTCTATCTTGCTACCCACTGGAGGGACAAAATGCCAAGCAAGGGACTGTTTTCTACCCTTCCATCCTTCCCACTCTGGTCTTCACCTTCTCTTCTGACTTTGAGGAAACTTCAGTTTCCTCCTAGATCCTCTCTTATCTAGGAACTAACCTCCATCTTCTCCTGACCTAGGAATAATCCTCTTCCATAGACCTTTAGAAGCCAATTTTTGTGAAATAGGTTTAGGGAACGATTCTAGTACTAATTAGTTTTTAAGCTACTCTGTTATATAGGTATGTGTATTTAGAAGCAAAAGTGGGGCTGTGTTGTCTATCCTCTATAATTCATGTTCTCCATTTAGTAAATTGTGTTTCCCTATATTTTCAAATATTGAGAGCATGATTGAGAATATGGAATTCCCTAGGAAGATGTCACCTAATTTATTTTGCATGGCCCTTTATGGTGGGACATACCTGGTTCCTTAATACAACAGGTAACGATTCTTTGTGCCTACTTCTCGCCTTCTACTGACAGGCTTCTAGTTCTGCTCTACTGTCACAATGAATCATACTGCCCCAGGACATACTGTGCTTTTCCTCCGCCATCTCTCAGCTCCTGGGTTTCCTCTTTTTTTTCTGCAGACTCCTACTTATTCTTCAAACTGATGCCATGTTTCCCTAATGCTTTCCTTGGTGCACCTGCCCAGTCTTAGCACCCTTCCTCTGGGCTCCTAAAGCATCCACATTATGCTACTATTGTTGCACTAGTCACACTTTCTTGGATTTATTCTCTGTGAATGTTTCAGTCCTCTTTGCCAGATTTTAAGGTCTTTGAGAGCAGAGAGCGTGGCACATAGAGATGTTCCAAAAGATATATTCAAGAGACGTAGATTGCAGCAAATATTTTTTTCCCGATTGTTTCACTTTTTTGGAGTATGTACTGCTTCTTAGGATGGCTTTCAACTTATCTGACCTGGAATTGCCCTTTGTTTCACTCAGTAATGGGGATCTCTAACATACTTCATCTAATAAATGCAATGATACCCAGTTCCCATGATGCTGATAAATGTTTTGGCCTTTTTATTTCCTTTGTCAGGCTACAGTTGTAGTTATTTCTTTACTTTGAGCAGACCTGTATGTGGACCTATATGTGGTCCGTTTTCGTGGACCCTAGTGTAACTCCATTTTCCACCTCCCTATTTCAGATTCTGTCCTTTTCTGTCCAGTATCCACACTCCTCCTAATGACAAAAAGTCTTTCCCTCAATACTTTCTTGTAGAAATGCCACAAGACTTCTTGCTTATTCTTTTCCTGTTTGTAAAATAATTCAATAAAATGTATTTATCAGATATGAACCCTTTCCTAGAATTGTGAGATTTCTATAACATTTTTAAATTCAAGTTCTGTGACTAGATATCTAGTTCCTCAAGCTCATGCAGATCATTTTTAATATAACCTGTTTCATGTTGTGTCCGGTGTACATTTGAGATTGTATTTGCCTTGAAGACAAAGGACGATAGCGAGGATAGCATTTCTTTTGTAATTAATACAATGCTGACATAATGCAAGATAAATATTGCATTAACCCTGGGCTAGGATAGTTTTTAAGCACTTACTGCATTAACCCTGGGTTAGGATAGTTTTTAAGCAGTGATATAAAGTTCTTTTACCATAGACAGATCTGGCTCCATTTTATAATAAAAATCTTTGGTTGTAAGGCTCGCTTAAAGCAGCATACTTGGTCATTCCACCACAAGTAGACTAAATTAACAGAACATTAGTGTCAATCAAGTGGGAAAATGATAGTTTAGGCTGGGGTGATGGAAGTGGTAAGAAGTGGAAGGACTTTAGAAAATGAACAGTGATGGAGTAGCTATAGGGGTGTGTGTGTGTGGTGTGTGTTGGGGGGAGAATTCATGTCTCAAATAACTGATGGATGGCAGTTCATTTCCAAAGAGACTTCTATGACAGAAAATTCAATTGCCTAGACAATGTGTGAGATGCAAATGCCAGTTTTTGCTCTTTGTGTTCTCTTTTGCAGCTGTCATGGAGATCTTACCCTTGGTTAATGTGTTCCTACTTTTGGACGTACTTACATGTCTTAGTTACAATCAGATTCCAACTCTTCTTTCCCGTGTTTACTCTTAGCTCACCATGATTGGATTTGGGGTTTCTTGAACATCTTCAAATATTTAAGGACAATTATTTGGGATATGCCATATCTTCAAATGGGTGATCTTTCCTATTCTGCTTTCTAATTTGATTCTTAGAAAGAAACCTAGTGGGAAAAAAAGTGGTGAGTGAGGGTTTCAGAGGATAATGGAAAACATCCCACCAAGAGGTAGGCAAACTGCCTCTGAAAAAGGTGAGATGCAGTTGCCACCGTGAATTATTTGTGATCGAATCATATGGAAAGTAACTTTCAGGAAAGGTCAAATGTAAAATTGTAATTTATAAATGAAAAGTTGAAAAGTTGTTGAAGAATAGGGATTTTGGAGCCCTCCTCTCTCCCTTTTGGTTTAAAACCTCCTAAGTTCCTCAGGTAAAATCTGAAACTGCTCCTCTCCCCACACATAGTAAACGCAAGGAGAAAGACTGGAAGAAAGAGGCAGACCATTCTATACTAATTAATGACAAGTTTAATAAGCAACGAAACTTAACAGGAGGCTTGACCTGGGCAGCCACAGGACAGCGGTGATCTCTGCACGCACCTGACAGAATCTTGAGTTTATACAGAGGCCTTAAGGGAATTTCAGGCAAAAAACTGTCCCGATGGTTTCAATAGCACATTACTCTCCTAAGTCAATGTCCTTTAAGTGGCTCCCGGTACAGGAGCAGTGGGCAGAAGGTACATTTCGAAGGCAGGGGAAGAGGTAAGGAGCTTCTCTGCCTGGGGCCAGCCCACCGTCACATACTCTCCTGATCTCCAAAGCTCCCCACACTTAACTTTGTTAGGTGGTCCTGATTCTGTTTAAATGAAAGATATGCTGCACCTAGGGAACCTCAAGAGGAGTTAGGGAAGGCTATGAAAAGGCAGGTGCCTTCCTCCTGTGGAACGCGGGACAATGAACGCCGCAGGTCTCGCACAGCAGTCCCAGAAGACGACTTCCAGAGGGCGTGGCGTCCGTAGGAAGGGCGTGCGAGCACTGCAGGACCCCGCCTCCGGAAGGCGCCGCACTGGGCTTCCGGGGTCGCCCGGGTCCCTCTAGGCACTTCCGCTCCAGCCTCCAGTCTGCCTGCCGCGCGGGAAGCCACGCCTGTTTGTTGCGCTCTTCCGCCCAGTGTCTGCGGGCCACGACAGCAGCATGGCTGGTGCCGAGTTGCGGGCGGCGCTGGATGAGCGGCTCGGCGCCCTGGCCATCCGCACAGAGGTGGTGGAGCACCCGGAGGTGAGGGGCTCCTGCCGGAGGGGTGGGCTCCGCTGCGGGGTCTTGGGCGGGGCCGTGAAGACCAGATGCCCCAGCGGGAATGTGCCGCAGAAGCGACCGTTCTAGGACCTTTCCCGGGTTCCAGAGCACAGAAAGGACCCGACAGGCACATCAAAGGCCTCTCAGGACTAATGTTATCGTGGGAAAACTTGAGTTTTCTCTTGGAGCGACCTGGTCCCATTCTGAAAACTAGTGCATCTTAAATTGGTCTGGAATATTGGATCAGTGTGTCCACTTCATGTGTATATAGTTAGCAGGCAATAAACTGTAGTGCCTACCATGTTTCAGGCATTATGCATATAGCAGGACACCAAGCTTATAGAGTTTGGTATTAACATAGTATATTGATGTGAAGATTTGTAAACATTTCACAGAACCAGTGTAACTTGAGTGGTGCAGGGACATAGTTTTTATTCCAGGGCTGAATGACAGCTAATGATAACTAAATATGGTGACCTTGAAAGGGTAGACAAATACAGTCTCTTCAACCTTACATATTTAACATCAAGACTTTTATCATTTTTTCTGACCTTCTCTCCTATATAGTATACGGAACTCTCCCCCTTCTTTACCTGTGCATATTGCCAGCTCTTCTGATGTTGTTAGCCCAGAGTCTCATTGTCTTCCCTGCTCTCCCACTCTCATTGTGGTTTTAGATTTGTAAAGTGGAGGTTGCCACATGGTCTGGATGTAATGGGATGCTAAGGAACAGGAATCTGGGCTGCTATAAACTTTCAGTACCAGAAACTTAAAGAAAAAAATAATCACTTGAGGAATGTGAGGGCTTGACCAGCACATTGAATAGAGAACTGGCCTAAGAGGTCCTCACAGTAGGGATTGAGGTAGCAAGGTGTGTTATTTGGTAACGGGCTGGAAATGTTTACCAGTGACAATCTATGGCATTGAGTATTCCCCTAACCTTGCTGTTTTCACCCAGCAAGCAGAGTACATATAGCTGTGTATATGTGCAGTGTGTAGATGCATTATTTTAAAACTTTTCGTGTGATATTTTACAGGTGTTTACAGTTGAAGAAATGATGCCTCATATCCAGCATTTGAAAGGAGCACATAGTAAGAACTTATTCCTTAAAGACAAGAAGAAAAAAGGCTATTGGCTGGTGACAGTTCTTCATGATAGACAAGTTAATTTAAATGATCTTGCTAAGCAGTTAGGTGTTGGGAGTGGAAATCTTCGGTTTGCTGATGAAACAGCCATGCTAGAAAAACTAAAAGTTGGCCAAGGCTGTGCCACACCTTTGGCACTCTTCTGTGATGATGGAGATGTGAAATTTGTTCTGGATTCTGCTTTTCTGGAAGGTGGACATGAAAAGGTGTACTTTCATCCAATGACCAATGCTGCAACCATGGGATTGAGCCCTGAAGACTTTCTCACATTTGTGAAGAAGACAGGACATGATCCCATAATACTAAATTTTGATAAAAACTAATTGGACTGATATTTAGAATACACTTCTTTCTGAAAGTTGTTTTTCTTATTTTTTATTTATAGAAAGCATTAAAAGTGATAAGAATATTTAGCACCTTGGTTTGGTGACTAATTTTAGGAGGGACATTTCATCTAAAAGGAGCTGCTTTTTAAAATTATCTTTTAAGTAATATACTTAAATGTGGGGCTCAAACTCACAATCTTGAAATCCAGAGTCACATGCTCTACTGACTGAGCCAGCCAGATGCCCTCTAAAAGGAGCTGCTTTTGAAAGAGGTATTGAGGGGCTCCTGAGTGGTTCAGTCAGTTGAGCATATGATTCTTGATTTCATTTCAGGTCACGATCTCACAGTTCATGGGTTTGAGCCCCATATCATGTTCCGTGCTGACAGCATAAGCCTGCTTGGGACTCTCTCTCCCCTCTCTGCCCCTACTCCTCCCCCCTCCCCGCGCCCCATAAATAAATAACTTAAAAAAAAAAATGTATTGAGGTCGTTTTAGCTCAGATTTCACCTCCTATCTCTCCCATGACAACTACTCATTAAAGGAATGGCTTCCACAATTAAAAGTAGATTAACAACAAAATTAAGGTTAGTTTAACTAAGATCAACTATTTTACATCTTTAGGGTGTTTACTTGAAAAAAGCAATTTGCAAAAACAGCATATATGAAATTATACATATATTGTACATAGAGAAAAAATACAGGAATAGATTAAATTATTGATAGTGGTTATCTTTGGGGAATGAGGATTAAGGAAAGATGTTTAGTCTTTGAGAGGTTAGAAATGTAAACATACTTGGAACAAGTTTTTTCTGTCCTAAATTTTACTCATTTCCCCCTTCAATTGTGGAGAAACATACTTTTTCACTTGAAACAAAACATTAGTTGAAGGTCTGAGGTAGACTAAACTACACAAGTAGTCTAGAGATCTCGTCAAGAAAATTGTCACATTTTCCTCCAGTACAATCAAATGGGATAGTCGTGAGGTAATCATATTATCCTGTTTGGTCAGTCAAAAGTAATTTCCATCTGGTAGTGATAGTGTACTCTGTACCAATTTGTGTTACTTAAAGGCAAAATGAGAGTAAAAACTTGTCAGTTCTTGATATATATGATTAGAACTACAAGTTTACTTGTAGCAGAGTTTCTATAAAGAATGAATTTAAGAAATGGGGAGTCAGAAATATTTTCCATAAATGGTAACTTATTTTAAGGTGCCATGTTACTTTTTACCTACTGTTTACTACATCTCTAAGAGGAAATTTTAGGTTGATTTGCACATAAAATGAAGGCTTAATGAATAATAGAGGCAAAGACACTAAGGCAGTTAGTACCCTCCTCATCTTATAGTGACAACAGGCTCAGAAAGACTAACCTGCCCAAGAAAACACAGCTGGGAGCCTTCTCTAACATTTTGCCTCCCAAAGTCTTACATACGTGAAAATGAAATTGCTTCCTGCAATGTATTAGTGTATTGACACCTATGTGAAGATTGACAGAACTGATAGATGCGATTCTCTTCCTAAACCTCCAATACTCATCCCTGAAAGATTTAGACAGAATCATCTAAACAAAATTATGGGTTATGTCTGAAAAAAAGTTTTCCAGGGTAAAGGAAAAGGAAAGATAATACTTAGCTAAATTGTATCTTACGATTTTTAAATGATTATTAACCATTTGTTATAAAAATCACCTCTTTGTTTTATTTCTTTTTGTATCAATCAGTTTAAGTGAATGTTAAACGAACTTAATTTTTTTTAGGAGTAATAAAGTTAACTAAAAAGTAATGAAATGTTTTTAAAAAGACAAATCAACCATATGATGGTTTGTTACGAACTGGATTTCTGTGGCTGATAATAGGTATTTTCAAGTAAAAATCACTGCCATTCAACTCCAAATCCCTTAGTAGCATTACTTTTAAAGGAAATGTTACAGCTTTTGTATTATTTGATTTGGTATTTAATAACAGTTGTAAGTACAATGGCAAACATTGAAAGAGAACCCTTAGAAATGAAAAAGACAATTTAAAATCAGGTTTTGTTAAAGGGTGCTGTTATAAGTGCAACTTTATCCATAAGCATTCCTTTTAAGGCATTTTCATTGTTGTCCCAATATCTCAACATGTACATCAAGGTTTATATCACAGAATGGGCTCCTTTTGTATTACTCATTCAAGGCTTAAAGAAAAAATACATCTCAGGACTAAGTGAAGCAGAAAAAAACACAAAAATTCACTTTTCTCATAAAAAGTCACTTAAAACACAGTCATTTAGCATACATTATTACTCCTCATTGTAATTCCAGATTTGGTACAGTATCTTTTTCACTTCCTGACATAAACTGTTAAGACAGTGCAGGCTCTAATACTTCATTTGTGAGGTGGCTGCAATTCTGTAATATGCACAGTGATTTTTTAATAGGCTCTTACCATGCCTTGCATGAAAGGTGCTACATACAAACCTGTTACGTGAACTCTTTGGTAACCACCAGTTCAAAACGTGGACCAAACATTTCCACATGGCCAGATCTGAAGCACTTCATTGGAGCTCTTTGCCGAAGCTATTACCCTGTATATTAATTTTTCAGTTTCCTAAGGGGTTAGGTGTTGATTTAGAAGACAGCCAGATAAAAGCATGTCAGGCCCCCTTAAGTTTCTAGGTGGCCAAATATTTTGTTTGGTAGAAGCAGTTTAAGGGAAAAGAGTGACCTCCTAGTAAGTTTGCTTCTGAATCTTTTGGAGAAAGTAAAGTATTCATGAGGTTATTATCTAGTCCTTCCTTGAAATGGTATGAAAAAGGTTATGAATATAATTGAGAATATTCCTACTTTTGCGGTCTTAAGTATTTCCTTGGTTGTCTCTAACTGCACTTTCTCAGGGTCAGCATACTGAGTCTCAGTACTATATAGGCTGTCCCTAAGCATTTTCTGCATGAAGCAATAATGTGCTGCTTAAATCAACAGGTTCTCTATTTTAGGACATTAGTGTTCTGGAGAGGTCACGCTGTGGTACGATTCATCTCACTGGGCAAACTCCTACTCATTAAATTCCAACTTTTAGTAACTGTCCTGGGATGTGTCCTAGTTGTGCAAATTAGATGCTAGTTAATATAAATCTAAGTTACCCACTTACTGTATTTAGCTAAAACATAACTTCTATATTTACTTTCAATTTATCCACCTAAAAATGAATTTACATTTTTTACATGCATGTATCTCTAGACTGCCATGATGCCCATTATCAATTTGATACTTGAATATAGGGAGTCACAATGGAGAGAGATGTTTCAAAGTCTAGAGATTAAGTTTTAAATATGTCTGTTGTGCAATATTTGTATTTTAGTAAGAATCCTTTGTATTTACATTTACATAGCACCTTTCATCCAAGAGTTTACAGCATTATTTGGCGGCAAAACCTAAGTTAATGGTGGCATTAAGATAAGTCCAAGTTCTCTAAATTCCTTTTTAATTTCTGGTCAACTATACATGCTGTCTTTCTTTTCATTAGTAAGTCTTTCTGAAAGTAGACTATGAACACAATACTGCTACTGGCCTACCAAAAACAGAGAGGGAAAGGGATAGAGAGTGGGAAAGAGAGAGAGAGGGAAGGAGAGAATGGGGTGGGGGGGAGAGAACATACACATTTCTCACAGTTACTAGGTTAGTGATGAAACACACAGTTCCTAAACCACACACTATGAATATGGAGTTGTTCCAAAAAGATTTTTTAGAGCTGGTAATGAGAGCCTAAGAAGTACACTGTTAAAATAAAAAAGTCACTATCTTTCTCATTTCAGACCTTTAAGATTATTCTGATATTTATGTTAAATAATGAATTTGCATTAATAAGTATCAATGCCTTTTTTGATTTCATAAGAAAATAAAACTGTGATATAAAATTGGAGCTACAAAAAAACTGATGTTTCCCTGGGTTAACTAAATCTACTTTTTTTGTGCTTCTTTCAAATGTTTAAGGTAACAAATGCATACAAATATTTCAAAAGTACCAATAACAGTTACCAACTTTAATGCAATATTATAAAGGACAAAAACAGAAAAGTTCTTATTAATATGTGATAACCTTAAAAATAAATGAGTTCCTGGCAAAATGCAGATCATAGTAAATTATTTACATTTTTTTTTGCCATAAGAAAACTTCTTAAGCAATAGTCAGCTCTCATGTTAAAAAAACAAACACACATATATAACCCAATACTAAAGAAGGGAAATGAATTAAAACACAACAGTTTTATCTTGGGAATGCAATTTGCTGGAAAACCACCTTACTAAAAAAGTTTCAGAAAAACACTCTCTTTAATTACCTTGGATTGTGAATGCTTAGTGTTGCTTAATGAGGAATATGGAAATATTAATATTACTGTAAATTTTTTATAACTCCTATTTTTCAGATTTATCTTATAAACTGAATTTCTTTTGCAGTGCATCAAAATAATTAGTTAAAAAAAAAAAAGAATACCAACACATGCAGTCTGCTAACCAAATAAGGCTCTGACATGCCAAAACAATGCTCTCTGTATCTTGATATATAGTACATTCCACAACATACAGCATTTTAGATTTACACAACTAAATGTAAATGGCTAGATTCTGGCTAATACTTAGCAGAAGCATTAAGCAAACATGGATAAATTCATAAACAAATGACGAAAGAAGTAGATTGTTCTTGGAGTACTTCTTCAAACCTTAAAACACTTGGTCCTTAGAGAGAGAACATCCTTTATTCAGTAGATATTAACAATACAATGTATAGTAAGTCCTAAAACCTTCTAAAAATTTTGGCAGTTGACTCCAGTAGTGCTCCTTGATTCAAGGAAGGAATGAAGGTTTTGTATTTCTTGCCTGCTCTAGTCACGAAGGATTGTTTAAAGTCTCCTTAAAGATTTTTAAAATGATTCCTATAGTTGGGTGTCTTGTTACTTCAGAAATAAAGGCTTCACACTGAGAAACTGAAGGACACTTTTCTCTCTGTATTTAGTTGGAAGGTAGAAAGAAGAAAGAAAATGTAAGAAAAGCTTGAAGAAAAGAGAGATATAAAATACAGAGCAGGCACTATACGAACAACATGCACCAGATAGGTCTTCTATAGAAATGAGAGAGTGACAGAAAGAGACACTTTTTCTTTGAGTGGCTCTTCACAGAAAAGGTACGTAATTTACTGTTTATTCTCAATTATCAAGAACATTGTGGGGGGTGGGGGGGGGAGTGGATTCCTATAAAAGAAAAAAAAAACAACTTCAAATTAAAAAAGGAATTCCGAAAACATTTACTAGTAAAATTAAATTTAAATTAAGAAAAAAAAATAAAAATAATTTTTAAAGGTTTGTTTCCTGCACTGATAGGCAAAAGCTTACATCAATCAATAAATCTTCCTCAACTAGTAAGTAGGACAGAAAGTTGTGAATTAAGCAAGCAATATTTACATCTGTTAATGCAATGTGCACTTGTTCTTGTACGTAACACGGTTAGTTTGTATAAATGAGACAGACTAATCTCATTTACATTGTAAGGAAGAAACTCACCACTTGGCCCACATGTCATGTAGTGGGTAATAGAATTAGGAGCTTTGTTGCTCCCTAGACCTGCTTTTTGAATTTCTGCTTTCTTGTACTTTGTCCACATCTGCAGGAGAAAAGCATTTCATGTTATTTAATCAAAGGTTAAACATAATATAATTCATGAAGATAAGAAACTAATGAGCTCTTGTTGAGTAGGGCAAGAAGAAAGAATCTAACTGGGAAATTTATTAATATTATAGACATCTTATTACATAAAGACTGATTGTTATAGTTTAAAAGCCAGAAATAATATACTTGTGTCCTCTTACTATGTTTATTCACTAAATAGTCACAAATAGTTTTAAAGTAAAAAATAATCTTGCATGCAGCCACAGAGACATCCACAATGAAGTATTTATTTACTGAGAAAACCAGGTCTTAAGGCAAATTTTATAGGCAAATAATATACCTACTTTCACTGTTACAGCTAAAGTTGTTTTGGTCAAAGGGAACCCAATACCTAACAATGTCAGTTTACAATGTCAGACAAATAATAAGGGTATAATTTCTAGAAACCCAGGCCAGGAATGTGAATGCCATGCAGTTTCATCTAAAATCAGGGTAGTGAATCTCCAAATAGTTTTCCAAATAACCCTTTATGAATCATAAGATATTTATGAGATGTCTTAGAGGAAGAAAGTACAGCTGCTCAACTGGGTCAGAGTTGCTTCATTTTTATCTTAAAAAAAAAATTTAAAAGTTACAATATTGGTGCTTCTTTGTAAGACTCATAGCAAGTAGTATGTTGATTTCTTACAGCATGGGAAATGCTGGCTGAATAATATTTCTAAGGTTCTTCCCATGCTAAAAATTTGATTCCAAGCACTATGCTAGTGTTTTGAAAAAATTTTAGGCCTCCACAACTGGTGGTAGTCTCTAGAGGAAGTGTAGCCTGTATTCTCAAAATCCTCAAGACCTATGGACATGGGATGGACCTGTCTTACAGTACAATGTATATGTTCCTTTTGAAAACATGTTATAATATAAATTATAAACTATAGCCATTTGTTTGTATTGGAAATACTTCTTTCTGGTAAGTCTAATTTTGTAAAATAATCACAATTTTATGATACAACAATTTCTGTATTTTGCATAAATAAATTTAATATTTCAAATTTAAAGTGCATGGCCAGATATATAATATCTAAAGAGTTGAAATGGTGATGAAATAATTCTTGGCTCAAAGTGGAAAAGTAGTAACACTAATTATTCCATTTTAATCTATTTGGCTCCAATCCAATCTCACTTATATTTACCGTTAAGTTTTATTATTAGGTTATTAATAGGTTATAAAAAAGAGATGCCAAAAACATTTTTAATGTTAGGACTGACTGTGAAACAACCAGCAATAAAACAGACGGATGTATTCATGGAAAAAGTATATTAGGTGGTAGTAAAAAATATGAAAATTTTCTGATTGGAGAGGGCCTACTCCCCACAATGACCTTTTGTAAGTACAAGAGAATAGTTTAATTTACAAAGGATACAAATTTCATTATGCAAAGATTCTTTACAGATTCTATTTCCATGGCCCAATTAATAACCATAATAATTTAATATAACAACATGTATGAAATAGTAATCCCCCTCACCCCCATTTAGAAAGTTACATTTCAAAGCATTTCTTCCAGATGCCAGGCTGAGTTATTAGCAGTAATATTTAGGCTGAATCAAAATGTCAAAAACATTCCAGAGAAAGAGCTAAGGTATACTTCTCTCCAGAAGTAAGTGAATCAAGTACGTGTTTTGTTTTGTTTTGTAAAATTCTGGGAGTTAGAGATTCAAGTTTAGCTTATTTTACTTTAAAAGTGTTTTGACCACAGCAAGATAATTTTAAAGTTTATTGACATTTAAGTCAGAATTATGAAATATTTTATCTTATATGGTTTTTTTTACCTAAAGTTTATATTTATTTTTAGTTCTAAAATTTGTTCCACTAAAAACACACTTGTTTATTTAAATAGTTACAAATTCTAACATTAATTTTATTTTAGCACAATGTACTCTTTTAAGAAATTATTTTAAGGACACACACGTAATTTAATAGATTACTGAAGCAACAATCTTTACTACTTTGTAAACTTGCTATCCTTTTTGAACAGAAGTAAAAATGCAAATTTTCAACACACTATTATTTATTTCTTTTACCCTATAAAAAAAGAACTGGCAAAACTAATATATTAATTGATTCCAATTTAAAAAGTCATCTTGAAGGAAAGATGGTCCTTGAGCTCTTACACTTAACAGATGAAGGAAAGTGAAGAGAAGAAACAGAATTAATACAAATGCTCCTAGTCACTGTGTAAGTAACAGGTAAATTTGATGGGGTTTTTAAAGAATTACACTCAATTTATGAGTAACAACAATGTTCTAAATCTCAACAAGTTTATAAATATGGGCAGTAGTTAACATTTGCTACAAAAGTGTTAAGGGAGTGACTATTTCTTTGAAAATAAAACAGGAGGACAGAAGACATAGTTAAATGGCAAAAGAAAATGACATCTTTTTACGTATTTTCCTTAATGCTGTACATGTGCAATGTGAAGTGCACATTTGGGGGGGAGAAGGAGTGAAAAGAACAGCGAGGGAAGAGGAACAAAGAGGAGGGAAGGAGAAAATGAACGTTCCTTTTTGGGAGTAACAAAGTAAATATGACTTGGAAATGCCTTCTTGGTAATTATAGCATGCAACTATTTTAATATGCTTCCAAGGTATCAAAGTAACAATCTCTTATCGGGTGACAAGAAATGAGAAAGAGGAGCATGTATTGTTAAGGATTTTAAAGTCATGCAAAAAATGTACAATGTAATTAATATTTCATGCAGGCTTTGGTGTGGTTACACATTCATATTTATATACATGCTGCCATGTACAAATGAATACTATGCCACAATTTAAAAATAAAAATATAAGCCTAGCCAAATGATACTTTTCAACAGCAGCTCTTCAAATCAGATTAGAGAAGCACAGTGCATATCAAGTAACATCAGTATTATATTGTGCAGTTTCGATCATACACAACCATATTCATACCAAACAGTCTGATTATCCTCAGAAACCAACAATGCAGATTCTGTGTCATCAGGATAGAGGCATGCAGTAGTGATAAGATTATTGCTATCTGCAGAAGACTGTGGGTTACTGTTACTAGGGTTCTGATTATCAGAAAACTGTTCATTATCTTTCTTTGCAGCTTTATCCAAAATGGCAGAAGCCTGGTCAGTTACTCTGGCGATTGGCCTGGGAGGTAACCCACTTATGTTACTAACTAGTTCTGTATTCAGAGATAAAAATGGCTGAGATGGATTAGCCATAGTAAATGACTCTATGCTATCTTTAGCTGATATTCCAAATGCATCATTAGACATATTAATAATGGCAAAGGTTTCGTTTAGAAAATGTGACTTTTCTGTTCTTGAGTTTCTAGCCTGGGCATATAGCGACTTGGGCTTATCTGGAGCTGAATTGTTTTGTGCATGAGAACCCACAGCATGGGTTGTACTGTGAGGTGCATGAGAGGACCACTGGAGTAAATGGTACTCACGAGATGCTGCAGTGATGTTGCTATCAGCAGTAGCTGGTGGAGAATCAACTGATATAGGTAGTCTACTGTCCTTGGTCAGAAAATCATGGATGCTTGTCCTTCGAGTAGTTCCTTCAGCAGTAGAGATCACACTGCTTGCACGAGGTAAAGTGGCATAAGGATTACTATCTTTTGATTGTCGTGACAGAGAAGTTTCTTTCACTAATTTTATCTTTCCTTGAGTGCCTAAGGTAGGTTTTCCTGGAGAGCTAATGAAGGAGGCATCTTCAGTCTTTCGAGGACTGGGTCTCATAAATTGTTCAGGCTTACTTGTCCGTCTATCGTAGAAGTCTCCTGGGGTTTTTCCACTTACTGACCTGGCCAGACCACAGCTAACTGGTTTGTTTTTTCCCAAAAAGTCAGAAGAGACAGACAAACTTTTCATTACTTCATCTAAAAGATTCTCTTGACTTGAGGACTTTATCTGTTAAAAAAGATACCACAGCAGATTAGTGAATGCAGCCAAGCTTTTACTTTCCTGATATATTACACTGTGTGATATAAAATTGCTAGTATCTCTTTATAAACATGTCTTGATAGAAGCTCTATAGTTCAAAGAATTTTAACTTGTAGTGTCCATCTAAATGAATGTTACCATAGACAAAACTAACCTGTATTGAGGTAAGCTTGTTGCTTTCTTCCAAAAACTGTTGTAGAGTAACAACTTCACTTCCAGGAGAACCAGTTTTGATCTTGTGATGTGCTCGACTCTCTAACGTTTCAGGCATTTTGTGCTGGAGCATTGGACTTGATCTGGTCTGTCTTTTCAAGTATTGGATTGGACTGCTACCACTGCTGGACCAAGCTTCATGATCATGAAGCAGGCTAAATTCTCCACTGCTGTGGCTTTGTGGCCTGCTTTGGATATTAACTGCACCTGCTTTTGGAGTAAATGCTGTGTTAAGAGTTTGGTAACAGAAATGAGATTAAAACTATATAAGTAATTACATTTGTGGACTGGATTCTTATGAATAGCTAAACTGACTTTCAAATTTCATTTAGATATGCTTACTAAACTGTGTTCATCTTTCAACAGTCTAACACTATCTGCCACAGTCTCTTTATTTTGTTAAATTGACAGACAGTAGTTCCACAAGGACAAATACTTGCTTTTACCACTACACCCAGAGCCAAACATATGACGTAGGCACTCATTACATTTGATGAGTAAGTGAATAAAAAAATAATACATTTTTTCATTTTTATTAAAAAAAATTTTTTTTTTAAATGCTTATTTATTTTTGAGACAGAGCGTGAGCAGAGGAGGGGCAGAGAGAGTCACAGAATCCAAAGCAGGCTGCAGGCTCCGGCCTGTCAGCACAAGCCCAACATGGAGCTCGAACCCACAAACCATGAAATCATGACCTGAGCTGAAGATGGATGCCCAACTGACCAAGCCACCCAGGTGCCCCAATAATACATTTTAAAAACTCAGTTCAAGTCACTGTAAAACACCTCACAAGTTAGAACAAAACAGGATGATACGATTTTTAAATTACATCAAAATGTTAAAACCAGAATAAAAATTCAGAGGTTAAAAATTCGAATTCCTTGCCTCTCTATGAAATCTTCATTCTTTACTTGAAGCTTCCTCATTCATCCTAAATGAATAACCTTAAATAATTTTTTTTAAATTGAAACAGCAGGCATATATAAAGGAAAATCAATGGAAATATGATATAGTTACTTAGCAAGTTCCAGTAAAAATATAAAGTCAAATATGTTTTATTTTATTCTTTAATGTCTGAATCATCTGATTGTTCCTGCTTTACACTGTTGGTATGGTGGCTATGTAGTCTTAAAAAACTCAACTGAGGGGTACCTGGGTGACTCAGTTTAGCATCCAACTTTGGCTTGGGTCATGATCTTATGGTCTGTGGGTTCGAGTCCCACCTCTGGCTCTGTGCTAACTGCTCAGAGCCTGGAGCCTGCAGCAGATTCTGTCTCTCCCCCTCCCCCACTCATGCCCGTGCTCACTTTCTCTCTCAAAAATAAAAAAAATTAAAAAAAAAAAAAAGGCTCAACTGAGGTTAAGCAACTGTATAGAATGCAAATTACTAGTTCTGGAAAAAAAACTCCCTAATGTTTATGTTATTCCTTGGATTCTAAATGACAGCAAACTGTATAGATATAATATCAAGATGGACAACACAACTAATAATACAAAGTAAAGTGGGTCACGAAAGAATTTGGCTCAAGTTATGTAACATTTTACAAAAAAAAAGATTTCCTTGAATTTTCAAATCAGAAAAGAAATACTTCAGTTTTCAGACTGTATTCTTCTACTACATATAAGAATATGATTATAAAAATGAAAAGATAATCCCTTCTTGAGATCAGATTTTTCAGACCACTACAACAGAGTCATAGCATTAACGATAAAATTACAACTGAGACAAAATGATTTTATAATACAAAAAGCAGGGGCGCCTAGGTGGCTCAGTTGGTTAAAAGCATCTGACTTGGGCTCAGATCATGATCTCATGGATGGAGCCTACTTCTCCGTCTCTGCTTCTCCCCCTCTCCCACTCATGCTCTCTCTCTCTCAAAAATATAAATAAACATTAAAAAATTTATAATACAAAAAGCAACAGAACACATGCACTCATTATAATGGGACAATTCTGGACTGTAGAGAATACTTTAACCAACTTTTATAATCAATTAAACAATTCCAGAATCTGAGTAGGCAGTATACCTTTAAGGAAAAAAGTATTAGTCAAAGCCTCTAGACATTTACATAAAACCTCACTTTGGAATGCATATTAAAAAATTAATTTAAAAAATCTTGCATTCTTTATAGAAGCTATGTGCATCCATCTGGGTCTTGTTCTACACACACACATTTGTTTTCTTAAATTAAAAAAAATTATTTCCCCCTATTTCATGAATAAATAAAGCTGAAAGTATTTCTAAAGCACCTTCTATAGAGTTCAATGTACATGCATCATGAGAAAATTAAGGACAACCATTTTCACGACGAAGACAAAACATAAGAAAAATAAGGACCTACAGATATTTTTGAAGTTAAAGATGCCATAAAAACATTTTATCTGTGAAGATGAAAAATGGAAACCAAAATAACTGCTCCTGTTTTTACATTTATATACATGGTATACAATGTATCACAATGCTAAGTATAAAATGTTCTAAGGAACTATGTTCCAAACATAGATGATTTGGATTTCATACTTTACCCCAGAAACTTCATCGATCTTCTATTATAAAATCTGGAAATGGATGGACAATATTAGTAAATTTACCTACAGCGTACCTTTGACTTCATGGAGTGAAGCATTATTATTACTATTGCTAGTGGATGTTCTGCTACTATCAAGGCTGGCTGGTCTTGAAGCTAAATGAAAAAATCAGGAGACAGTGTGATAAACTTCCAGCTAATGACATTGAACTTTACATTCTGATCACAGAATGCTTTGAGGAAGCAATCATGCATACTTTCACAGGCTAAGCATGCCCACAGAATTGAATCTTACAGATTAGAGAAGAAAAGGCATTTACAGATAGTTCAGTTAGACACTTTAGAATAAGACATTTCTGAAACACTGAGATTCAAAGAAAAGAAAATATATATTTAGATTTGGAAATGTTTTCTAGATGGATACCAGAACTGTTTGAATAGGGTGACACGCCAAAAAAAAAAAAAAAAAAAAAAAGTGCTAATGATTAGGTCACTTACAACAGATCAGAAAAGGAACCCTGCACACTGCAGAAATGCCATGAACAGGAGGAACATGAGCATCTGCAGTTGATGTCCTGTATTCCTACCCGCACAAGGGAGAACAACTGCACAGTTAACACAACCCTACCCTGTTTCTTAAAATCTTGCTTACATATGAAATCCCCTGAACATGTTATCCATTTATTATTAATAATTTAGT
The DNA here is from genome assembly GCF_018350175.1 of Felis catus. Taxonomy (NCBI): domain Eukaryota; kingdom Metazoa; phylum Chordata; class Mammalia; order Carnivora; family Felidae; genus Felis; species Felis catus. The sequence continues at coordinate 73,940,310 of NC_058370.1, forward strand.
TTGGCAAGATATGACTTTGCAGATCTCTCCAGAAATTTAACAATATGATATACTCAACACTGCAGAAAATGTGGTTTCAGAAGAGTTCATCCCTTTACCTAAGTATTTTTAAAACCAATAGTAAAATGTGTTTCTCATAACTTTAACCTTATAGCATAATGGCAACAAAATTACATTTAAGCATTGTGCAGGTATATTTTATAAATGACCTTGACCAAAACAGAGACTACCTAGATGAAGCAACAACCTCCAGAGGGGCAAAAGGGAGTATTAGGTTTTGAAGAAATGGCAGAAGAAGCTATGAGATGCAGGTTAGAGAACACATGCTTGCCGGCAACGCAACATTCACCAAATTGATGCGAAAGTCTTAGCATTCCCATTCTGTATGTAACATGTGCTCTCTAAATAAAGTTCATATCTTACCATGAACTCTTGATCCCGTACTAGAATCATCACTAATACCTTGTGGACTTATGTCTTCAAAGGATGTAGTATCTACATAAAATAACAAAATGGATATAAAAATATTTTTAAACAAACAAAAAAAAAACCCTTATAAAATTTCCCTTATGCAGTTATGGATACTGTTTTTCAAGCACATATAATACATCTTGGTTTAACATATTTCATAGACTCAACCAGAAACTGGAACTAGGAATAAGAACAGAATGGCTGTGATGAAAGTTGACTCACTTAGGGAAAACACCAGTAGCAGTGAAACAATCTCCCCAAGGACCCTGCAAAGCAAATCAAGAGCCTGGGCTGTTCTACGTGGTTCTCTCTGTTTAAAGTTTTAGTGTTTTTAGTTGTTTTTTTTTTTGTGTTTGTTTTTAAGCTCCTATCATCACTTTTTCCCTTTCTCACTTTTTAAATGGTTTACTTCTCCTTTCCTTGTTAGTTCACAAGCTGTTTATTATGAAAGGCCTAGGAAAGATTTTAATTATTTGTAAGATGTTTTAAATTTTTGAAATGAAGTGAAATTGAAAATTCTCTCAAATTAAATCGATTATTTTGATAATTATTTCAGGTTGTTGCTGTCAAAAAAGTACACATGGGAAAGTCAAATTAAAATTCCTGTTGCCAACAGTTACACCACAGTGCAAAGAGCAGACGGCCTATACCTTTATTATTAACCAACTGCTTGGATCTGAAGCCTGTAGAAGAGTTGACAGTTGAAAAGTTGATGGCTGTAGTAGAGAAGGCCATAGCTCCCAATTCTTTTCTCCTTTTACCCGTTGAAATATCATCAGGAACCTCCAAATTCTCAGTACTACCTGTCCACTGTCCTCCTGCTAGGACCATGGACTGCACCAGGTCATTCATGGCTGGGATGCAAATGAAAGCAAATGAATCAGCATGGTTAATGTATCTGCTTTTATTCCTATCTTGTATTATAAATGATCTGGTTTTTGTCTATGGATTAATGCAAGTGAACATCGAAAACTATAACCACAAGGTCATTCAAATTATGACATGCATTCAGCTGAATGAAATGAGTAGGCCAAAGGCTGATAAATTTCAGTCAATATTTTTATCCCACCTCCACCCCCTTTAAAGATAGGAAAAGGAATTTTACTCTGTACAACTGCCATGCTTTTGCGCAGTGATGTGCAAATATAATTAGAAGCCTTCATAATGTGGTTTTGTGATGACAGAAATGGAATGAATAAAGGTAAGATGGAGAGCAGTTCTTATACAGCATCATTATTGAAAATGACAAAGAGTCCTTGGTCAGAGCAGGTTACTGAAGAAATCATTCATTTTGTGAATCAAATAAGTATACCATTCAATAAAAACCTGAAAGAAATGATATCCAAAGTGACAGACATTTAATGTGATTATGTAATTACCCATTCTTCTTAAAAAAAATAAAACTAGAGTATTAATATATAAAGAATGACAAACGTTTTCAAGGGTTACAGGCCATTTTATTTATTAATTTACTTCATTAAGAAAATAAAGTCCTAATGCTAAAGGTTTTGTTGTATTTTAAGTAAATTTCTTTGGGAAAAAAATTTCTATGGCATAGAAAATTAAAGTTTTTTTTTTTTCTGCCAACTTTTAGAAAGGACTGGAAATGTATATTACATGTATGACTAAACATATGCATGTATATGTACCAGTGAATATACATATAATGCAAATTAAGTGCCAGTTTTGAAAAAAAAATATTCTTCCAGCTCCTTGAATTAGAGGAAGACTGCACTTTTGCAAAATAAAGACAGTTGGCACCGTCCAGAGAAAGGTTAGTGAAAAATTAGTAATGGAAGCCAGTGTGGTCATTTGAAAGAAGCTGAACTGTCATAAAGTCTTACACATGGAACGACGGTAGCAGGCCTTCATTTTGTCTTTATCCTTCGGTCTGTTCCTCAAAAAGGGCAGTCTTTTCAGTGCAACCACTTTAATGTCAGAGCATGAGGAAAAACAGAAACAGAAAAATGAAAGAAAAAAGGGAGAAGAACAGATGGCAGTTAAATGTTGAAATTAAGGACAGAAATGAATGTCTGAGTTTCAGCTATGTATGCTATGCTAAAGCTATTACTCTTGTGCTGCTGAGTGATAATGAAATATGAAATATGTACTCTGATACTTTAAAATACTTGGAAAGCACTGAAGACAATGATGAGGAACATATACTTTGAAAGCTTGGGTTGGCTAAAGTCCTACAAATATAGGAACTGTTTAGAATTACTGAAGGAATATTTTTCCTAGTTAAGTTGTAAAGGTGTACCTTTAAAATCAGGGCTATTGGTGGGCCACAGTATACATGATGAAAATACACAGGGCTTTTCAATCTTTGGTCTTTACTTTTCAAATTATAAGACTTTATTTTGGAAAAAAATTACTTAGGAAGATGCACATTCTACAAGAATATTCTAGTAATATCTATCAACAAAAACTAGGGTGCCCCATCGATGTTTAAAACTTAATCTAAAGAAACTTTAAAAACTTTCATTATTTTCGTAAACCGTAACAAAGAAAGTAGGGAATTATTTTTTGGGATAAACTGAATTCTGGTGCATTATTTAGCAGCACCATGAAAATATATATTCTGAGCAAAGTCTTTCAAAAGATGACATGAGTAATTATATTCATTTCATTTTGCAAAAGGTTGGTGAGGAAAAAGAGAAAAACTAGCACTAAGTTCTTTCTATTAAGTCTAAAGGAAAAGGAGGCACCCTGATGCAAGAAAAAAATGACAGAAAATATGTATTTATAACATTTTTAGGTATTTTGAAGGGCTTTTTTGGTGAGTTTATTTAAAAAATCAAAGGTAGCACTGTGCAGAAAAGTTCTGTAAGTGAAAATTAGGGTTGTAACTACAGTAGGTGTCATTAGCATAGACATCCAATGTTCACTAGAGTCACTAACATTCTTGAATTATATTTTAATAAGATTTGAAAACAAAAAATTGTTACACCTTTTCGGAACTGCAATTTAGGAGTCAGGGCAATGATGTGAATAAAGACCTAGCCTTACACACCCTTAATAACGATGATCCTTCTCAGGGTTTGTCGTCATCTTGTAAATAATCAAAGTTCTTCCAACAAACTGACAAGTGTCATCCATTAAGGAGAATGCAATGGACATACAGTTTTTTTTTAACTTAGTTAACAATCATGATTCATTTAAGCTTTTAATTTGACCTATTTCTTTTCTATCTTGGTAAACACAGCTGTTTTTAATGATTTAAAAAAGAAATGAACTGAAAACAATGTAAAAATGGACACTTAGCTAAAACAAAGCTGAATGGTTGCAACATGCACATGTTGTCTTATTTAGATACTGCTGTTTCAACTGTTTTCCAAAGACTGCTTTACTGACAGACACTCTTCCAAAAACAGACAGGATAAAAGGAGTTTTAAACTTGCCAATGGTGGAATGTGATCCTTCTTGTGTCAACTAGTTTGTAGATATACAATGTTCTTTTTCCAACATACTAAAATTAAGGGAACATTAACATTGCTGGGTTTTGTGTTTATTTAAAAAATTCTAAAACTGGACAAATGCAAGAAAGGACAGTATTACTGCCTTCTGATCCTTATTCTGGATGTTTCAATTCTGGATCCTTATTCTGGATGCAGGAATGTCAGATTTATATTTAAAACAGGCAAGAAGACCTCAAAGAAAGACTGTCGTGCCTTTCTTGTGTACGTTTTCCTATCTGAATGGAAACATCTTTTCTTAGGGCACCTGGCCTGCCTCAGTCCGTAGAGCAGGCAATTCCTAATCTCAAGGTTGTGAATTCAAGCCCCATGTTGGGCATAGAGCTTACTTAAAAAAAAACAAAAAACAAAAAACAATCTCTTATGAAATATCTTTCTTTAATTGGAAAAAAAATAATTAGACCTATTTCCATTTCTCATTTAATAAGATGTCAGATAGTTTATATCTAAAGGTAGCAGTTAAAACTGAATTATCTGGCATCTTTTTAAGGTAAACCTGATGATCTCTCCATAAGAATGCTCAGAGATTTCATGTAGATTTGGCTGATAAGACTAGATTAAAAACAAAACAAAACAAAAACACCACCACCCAGGTTATGATAATCTTATGTGGGATTTAATAACAAGAATTTAACAACCTTCTTGAGACTAACACACACACACATATGTATGTATGCGTGAATATTTATGGATTCTAGTTTTTAGGGTGGTATAAGTTGTATTCTGAAATACACCTTATAATACCTAATCTATACCCTAAAATACTGTCTTTTCAGAGATAATTCCTCTGAGGACAAAACACTATAGTTTTTTGAGTGTTTTGAGAGTTGCAATAAAGAGAGACTATCCCTGGGGGAAGAAGAAGCAGTTTTTGCCTATTTACTTCAGAAGAATGGCAGTGAGATTATATATATAAATATACCTACATTTAATATAGATATACATATACACACACACATAAATATATATTTTTTAATTTAGTGACTCTGGTGATAGTATGAGTGGATTCAAAGTTGTCTTGTTTACATATTCTCTAAGAACATTGTTAGGCGTCAGCCTGTTGGACACCTTCAAAGGGCCTAGCACTGAAAAGACGTTCTTTTATTCTTTTTTCTTTCTCTCAAAATATACTTCTTTAGGCTCTTACTTTGTTCTTAGTTAAGCACACTAGTAATAAAATAAAAAGACCATAAATTGTATAGGGCATGTTATGATGTAATACTTCTGTATCTGTAATTTAAAAATTATGTTTATATACCAGTTTATAAATTTTATACACAAACTTTTATCTCCACATCTATTTTAACTGATCCTTAAATTAATTAACCAAGCAACTGCTCAATAATTTTTATAACCTTCAATTACCTCTAAATCATTGAATAACATTCTCTTCAAATTCATATCTAGTTTTCTTTGCTTCTCCCCAATGTAGCTTTACTCCAATTCGACACCAAAGTATGTGAATAGAACCCCATTATAAAATGTCTTATTATAAAATGTCTTATTATTCTATTTCATTACAATAAGCTCATAAATGATGAGCTCAAGATGAGCTCAAAAATATTTCTCACTTGCTCTTCAAAATCACCCTGTATAGTAGGACACAAAGGTGAAAGGCATGCCCATATAAATAGAACTAACAAGTGGCAGAGATATTCTGGCTCTTATTTCAATGTTCTTTCAACTCTTGTTTTACCTTCCTGGCTAAATGATGGTAATTCTGTGTTTGGTGTATCTCTAAACACATAATATATAAAATCATGTGGTTATGCAGTATTGCAGTATTTAGTGAATTTTATAATCATATAGAGTTAAAAAAGAAATGCATTCATCAGACTATTACCCCAAAGGACTATGGAAGTTACAAGTTAAAGAAATCTTTTTGAAAGGATTCTAAAGCAATACTAGAGATCACAAATGTTTAAAGAGTTTAAGCACTCACTGCTGCTTTTCTTGGTCCCCAAAGTTTGGCCATCTTCTAAAGAATTTGAGCCTACTGAAGAACTATCTTGACTATCTTGATGGGGGAGTTGAAGAAATCCTTCACTGGAGTCTGAGCGGGTAGGTGTTAATGTAAGAGACTTCTGACGTTCCCGATTAATATCTTTCTTAGATTTTATCAATTTTCTCATTTTTAGAGTAATCCAGTTGCCTCTCCTAATAGAATAATTTAAAAAGCTCTTATGAGTCTAAAATTCAACATATAAATTCGTCACAAAATTAGAAGTCTTAACTTTTTTTTTCCAAAATAAAAATGAGTAAAACTTGGTTAACAGTACCTTCTAGGGGGAGATGGGTCATAAAATTTGTATTGATCCATTATTTTCTCTTCTAATTTCTCCTTTTGTCGTCTTAATTCATTTAACTTATCGCTATAAAAATAAAAACTACATTTTAGGACATGCACCATTATTTTGTACAGTTATGAATATTAAATTATTTTGTGACTAGAATCTAATTTCTCTCCAAAACATAAACAAATACAGATGCCATAGTCGACAACTAAGAATTTATTAGGTATTCACAATGGGATTTTTTCCAAGTTTCTCCTTTTCTTTATATTTTCAAACTTACTTAATAAAAGGATATAGAATTCAATTCTTTAATACAACTTACTTGTTTGAAGAAAAATTTCCTTATTACATTCTCATCCTTACAAAGGAATTCTCTCAACATCTTTTAACAGCTATCAAGCAACACCATATCAATAGTGACTATTCTCTTATTCTTGGATCTTTAGTATCTCACATCACTGTTGGTGATTTAGTATAATTTATGTAAGTAAAAACCTTTTCAATGGTTTGCTTACAACTGTAGATATGATAAGTGATCTTGTGATCACATCTTCATGAAAACAGACTTTTTTCCTTATGGCAGAATTATTTAGGCTTAATTTATGTCTAAAGAACTATTTTCTGCCTCTAGCAATACATGAATTACACTAGTTTCACCACATCTTAGTGTCATTTATGTTCTTGGTAGTATATATTATATAGGGAAACATCAAAGACCAAAGTAAAATGATCTTTCTAAAAAAAAGTGTGATGCCACAGTGATGCTGTTTACTCAAATATATTTAGTGATAATTTACAATGAGGAAGACACAGAGACCATATAAAGACAAATAACAAGTAGCTCAACTCTGCTTATAATACAGTAGGAGAGAGAACATAAACACATAAATGACTATTACAATCCAAGTCAGTAGTGGTACCAAAAGAAAAGCACTGTCTAAGTACGAAGAACTTACAAAGGCAAAATATTTCTATCTTGGATGACCAAAGAAAGTCTTGTGGAGAAAATGCCCATATTAGAAAGACTGAAAAGATAAGAATGCTAAATTAAGCAATTTAGTTGAGGGGAAGCAGTGAGGGATTTTCAGGTTTAGATTTTGCTCAACAGGAAATCAGAAGCACTGAAGGTTTCATTACAAAGTGACATTATGAAATCTTTGCCTCAGGTACCCTTAACTCCCTAATGAAAAAGAACTTATCAAAAAGGATGCGGGTAAAGAAAGCAACCAGGAGGCTAATGAAGTAGTCAGTACAGTTGAGCTGTCAGGCTGAATTAGGGTAGTAGGAACCAGAATGAATGGATCCGGATCTGAAAGAATTGTTTGAAGATGCTTTGTGAAAAGGCATCACCAACAATTATAGCAGAGCACAACAGCAGATGGTCTATACCTCCCAATTGTTTTCTCTTTTTATCTGTTGAAATATTGTCAGGAACTTCCAAGTACTACCTGTTCACTGTCACTTCTTCTAGGACCATGTGACAGAGGCATTTAGCTAAAACTGACATAGAATATGAATATTTTTAATTTAAATTCAAAAAGTCAGGGGGTGCCTGGATGGCTCAGTCAGTTATGCATCTGACTCAATTCTAGCTCAGGTCATGCTCTCATGGTTCATGGGAGTAAGCCTTACTTTGGGCTCTGTGCTGACAGTGTAGAGCCTGCTTGGGATTCTCCCTGCACCACCCCCCCCCCCGACTCTCCAAAAATAAATAAATAAACATTAAAAAAATAAATTCAAAAAGTCAGAATAGATATTAATGTTTTTTGTCAGTCAACAATTACTGAAACTTTGGAAATGGGTTGGTTATTCATCAAGGGCCAGAATATTAAGATGATAAAATTTTGGAAAATGCCTCAAAAAACTCAAATGTCAAGAGCTTTACATACAGTTACCACTTCTTAAGCTAAAAGACCTCTATGGCAGAGAGTAAAAGCATACATACCCCTGAAATGATTAAAGGTGTAGTCCAAAGTGGCCAGCCACTTGGACATTTCTTTGAAGTTTTGCATTTATCTTAAGAGCTCATGCAAACTCTGCCTTTTGCTCCATAAACATGTGTTAATATAAAGATCATGTTCCCTGCCTCAAATTTTATAAGAAAACTGATGCTTCAAAAAATGTCTGATATATCCTGGTTTCATATGTGCCCCAGCTCACCATCTAATAGATTAGGAGATGCCTCATTTCATCATCTGTGCTATTTCTATTATACTGTAGTGTTTTACATTCAGGGAGGGAACGGGGGAGAGAAGAATTTAGTAAAGCTGAATCTTGGTGTAATACAAAGATCATCCACTGAGCTGCTCAGGCCCAAATCCCTGATTTAGCAGATACCTCTACTTAATGGAAACATAACTCACCAATATGAAGCCTTGCCAATCTCTCTCTTACAACTCATATTTGATCTCAACTACCACTGCTTATGAATTATGTTTCACTAGATTATTGCAACAGTCTTTCTAAAACTTACTCCTTGTCTCTCTATTCTCAGAACCTCCAATCCGTACTCTAAAATGTCATCAGTGCCTTTTAAAAAAAACACAAATCTAATCATTTCACTCCCCGGCTCGATTTTTTTCAGCAACTCCTTTGTATGGCACAGAAAAACCTTTGTGAAATGGTTACTAAGTTTTTAGCCACTTCTCTATTGCTCCTTATTCCTCAATTTTGCTCCAGGAGGAACTATTAATTTTTAGGTTCTATATCATACCATAACACCCCTTCAATACACCTCCATGTTACTTCATTTGTGCTCTCTGGCCTGGTATGTCTCCTCAGGAAAACTCCCATGACCCTTTAAATCTTAGCTCAAGTAACCATCTTTGGAAAGTCCACCTTGCCTCTTTCAGACTAAGTTACTCCTTCCCCCTATATTTGCTATATTTATATGGCCTCATATACATACTTCCGTTACAGCAATTATTTGTATTTCTTGCTTTATGTTACTAGTTTCTTAGGAGTAGGACCTATGTGTTTTCATATTAGCATTTCTGGTTACTAGCAGAGTGCCTGGAACATAACCATTCAAAAAAATTTAAGTAGAAATAATAATGTCGAAAATTAAAAACAGTAGCAGTGACTGTGACAGTATGGTGACTATCTCTGTCACCATATGGCAATGATAAAATGATGAGCAATATTTTAAAATTTGGTACCTACATGTATTGTCTTTGTTCAACATGAAAGAGATCTTTGCTTTCCATATTTTGCTCCAATAGTGTTCTGTTCTGTAGCATTAATGTCTGAATTTGATCTAGTAGATGTCGATTTTCTTCTTCTAAATTTCCTTTAAGTTGGCTTAGCAACTGTTTAAACACAAACATTTAAAAAAAATCAACATTTACATTTAACAGAAATCAGCCGAAACATCTGAAAAATATGAAGGGCTTCACAAAGATTGCAGTCTTCTGCTACTTGAATAATTAGATGCTTGCACTTTGATCAGAACATGAGTGATTATTTTAGTTATAATGACAGCCAAAATACTGAGTTATGTGCTGTGCACACATTTTTAAAAATTCTTACAAATAGTGGGTTTAACATACAATAAATTATCTAGTTTCACAAACACCTGCTTTCTTCAAACCGTTTAACTTCTAGTCCAAAAGCTACCTGGCCTTCTATTTAAGGAGCTATGAAACACTGGACAAGTTAATTAATTCTCTGGGCTTTAATGACCTTATCTATAAAATGATAATAACTCCCACACCAGACTGTTGCAAGGATTAAATAATATATGTAAAGTATCTTTTGTCATACCTATAACACAAAGTAGGTACTTAATATACATCATTCTTTCCTCAACCACTGTTTTTTAGGAATCTTAAAAGTGTATAGTCTTTGTAGCTTGATCAAAGGGACTCAGGTAGTCGTGTCAATGGCTGGTGTTACTAGGCTGATACTATTGGTAGTTGGGCTGCCAGCAGCACTGGGCTGCTTCTTTGTAGCTAGAAGAAATTAGAAATATGCCTTAGTGAGGCTAGAGGTTCCCATAGAAGTCAGAAAGCCCAAAGTAGTGACTTTCAAACTTTAACATCACTTGTAGAGTTTATTTAAAAATGTGGATTTCTGGGGCGCCTGGGTGGCGCAGTCGGTTAAGCGTCCGACTTCAGCCAGGTCACGATCTCGCGGTCCGTGAGTTCGAGCCCCGCGTCAGGCTCTGGGCTGATAGCTCAGAGCCTGGAGCCTGTTTCCGATTCTGTGTCTCCCTCTCTCTCTGCCCCTCCCCCGTTCATGCTCTGTCTCTCTCTGTCCCAAAAATAAATAAACGTTGAAAAAAAAATTTTAAAAATGTGGATTTCTGGGTCCTAGCATTCAAATTCAGCTGGTCTGGAGTAGAGCCCAGAGATCTGTAGTTTAAAAAAAAAAAAAAAAGCCAACAACAAGCCCTCCTGTGGGGGAGTGGGCGGGGGTGGGGAAGGAAAAGAAACATTTTGAAAACTCTCATAAGATACAGAAAAGCAGATAGTATAATACTATGAATATCCATAAACAGGCATTTAGATCTAACTGCTATTAATACTGTGCTGTATTTGTTTTATCAATATATTGTTAAATTGAAATACAACATGTGGTAGATTCGTTGCAAGATTGAATGCAGTTATTCTCCTCCCTGTACCTACACCTTCTTGTGCTGAGACTTCGTACTTTTACCATCAAGAAGTGGAACTTATTTTCTGTCTTTTTGAATTTGGAAAGTCTTTGTCCATGAAAAGTAAGTGGTAGTGATTGAAGCTCCAAGCCTAGGCCTCAAGAGCCTTCTGTGCTTCCACTTGGAATTCTGCTGGAGGATGAGAGACAACGTGGCACAGAGAAGAGTTATGCCAGCTAGGGCCACCTTAGGCCAGCCAGCCCACTCTCAAAGAATGTACCAGTTAAATGCAGATATAGGAGCAACCTCTACTAAGATCAAATGATCTTGGTCCACACATCAATACATGCTATCAGCACATCTACTCAGCCAATCCACAGATCATGAGCAAAAATAAGTATTTATTGTCCATTACCAAAGGTTCTACGTTGTTATACAGCATTAATTACTGTGTCAATAGACAACTGATAAAGCATATATATAGAAAAGGGAAGAAATTTTAAGTAGATATAGCTCAGTGATTTAGAGCAAAGTGAACACATGTGTGGAAGGAACCAGCACACTGATCAAGAAACAGCTCGTTAACCGTATTCCAGAAACACCTTGTGCTCCCTTCCAATCACCATCCCTTCCCACAAAGATTAATTGCTATCCTGGCCTCTAACACTATGGATTGATTTTCTCCTTCTAAATAATGTTATTATATGACTTAACCCATAGTCAAGGGTTAACATTTGACTGGGCTGGGACAATCAGCCAGAGATAAGTAGTTCGCTAGGGCCCTGTCTGGTCTCTCCTGGATAGCTTTTTGGACCACCAATGTCATGTGGAACTTGATCAAGATTCACTGTGGCTGAATATCTCATTCCTTGATTCTCCTAGTGAAATTTTTGACTAATTTGCCAATCTATTACTTGCCTCAACCAATATTCCAACCTCAGGCCATCTGAAAGCTGACCTTTGACAACTCTCTTGGGGATGGGGACTTTTTTGTGCTCTGCTCAAATCAAATCAATCTGCTCTGGTAGCAAAGTTGATGGTTTTCACAGTATGCCCCTCACCTAAACTACCAGGTGTTGGAACTGGGAAAGGGGGGAGGGGAATGGGAGAAATCACAAGATAAAATGCCTCAGACAACCAGAGTTCCTATCCAAAGTTGAGTAGCTTTTCTTGAATAAATGCTTCTCAATTTGTTGAACATCTTTCCTTGAGGTCCAGAGTCCTATATTGGTTGTTTTTGACAATTCTGCCCAATTTTATTGTTTCTTAGGGAGTTGATTTGCCCTATTCCTCATTCTGTAAGTCCATCGCTCCATATATATTTTATTTAGACTTTTATAAATCACAGGCAGAATGAATTTTCTGTACTTTCTGAGCCTTGTTGGATAATTAAATGTATATGATTTTTATTAAACTAATTTTTCTTTCTATTGGTTTATCATTTCAGACAAAAAACTTGTAAGTATTATTTTCTGAAAATCTATTCCTATTTTCCTTTAAAGACTAGCTTAAGTGCTTGTTTCTTAAAAGTGCCATCAAATTCAGGTGTTAAGCTATATTCAAACGTCAATGATTTGGGGACCAACTAATAAAATTTAAGGATTATTTAAGGCTTTCAGTATCCTTTTATATTTTAAAACTTTTATTGCTTTATCAAACCATCACAAAGAGAGGCATGGGGATGTCTGGGTGGCTCAGTTGGTTAAGTGTCCAACTCTTGATTTTGGTTCAGATCATGATCTCACAGTTCGTGAGTTTGAGTCCAAAACTGGGCTCTGCACTGACAGTGTATAGAGTCTGGTTGGGATTCTCTCTCTCCCTCCTTCTCTGTGTGCACACACACACTCTCTCTTTCTCAAAATAAATAAATAAACTTCAAGAAAAATAAATAAAACCTAAACAACAAAGAGAGGCATGGAATTATGTTAAGAACACAACTGTATACATAAGGCCAATGTCATTTCTGTTCAAAATGCTCAAATGACTCTGGTGTTTTACTCTGAATAAAGTTATCTTTGTTCAAGGATGCCTATTAAAATCTCAATCTATACTCCTTCATTCACCCTGGAAGTCCTCCATATCCCCTTTTACCCTACTTCATTTTTACTTGCACATAACTTATCTACCTTGTAACATATCATATGTTGCAGACTAATTTTCAAAATAGGTAGAGCAGTATTTCCAGTCCATATGCTCTTGTAGAACCTTGACATTCTCCACCAAGAGGCTGAGTCTATTTTCTCTTTCCCTTAAATCTGAATGGAATTTTGACTGCCTCAGTGAATAGAATGCAGGGGAAATGATGCTGCATGACTTCTGAGATTTGATCATCAAAGCAAAGATGGCTTCTGTCTTGTTCTCACCATGTTGTGAGAAAGCCCCAACCAGCCCTCAGAGACACTACGTAGAGAGAAAACTGATGCCTCCAGCTGATGGCCAGCATCAACTATCGAACATGCATTCACCTTTCAATCTTCAGGCTAGGGGCCCAGTGGCAAATGAAGCAGAGATAAACTGGTCCCGCTATCCCTGTCCAAATTCTGATCCACAGATCGGTGAGCCTAATAAATGATTGTTTTACCACCAAGTTTTGGGGTAAAGTGCTATATAGCCATGTTACAAAACACTGAAACACTATGTATTTCACTTACTTGTGTTTGTCTATTTCCTTCCACCAGAATAAGCTCCACAAAGGGAGAGATTTTTACCTTTTTGGTTTCCTAGTACATGCTAGGTGGTAAGTAAACATTTTTTTCATTAAACAAGGGCACAGTTTTACATTTTCAAAGTATCTGGACATGTCAGTTTAAACTAATAGTAAACAATGTTGATACTAATAATAACAGAAGTTTTTCTGAATTAGTTGTGAATTTCAATTATCCCTGATCACTTCTTTTAGAAATACCCCACAAAATATATACTGCTATCATCATTTTAATATGATTGTTTACTTTTTAGGCATGTCTTGACTCCCAAAATGAAAAAAACTTGGTAAAGCTCACCTCACACTGGTTATTGAGCTTGGTGGATGTGATGTCCAACTGTTGGTATTGTTCCTTTAACTTTGAAAATTCAGCTTCTAATCTGGTTTGTTCCAGTTTGGAATTATTTAGAAGACTTTTCAAGTTTTTATGGTCAGTTTGTAAAACTTCAGTTTCTTTTACAAGCTGATTATATGTATGATTCAACCTATTTAGAAATCATGACAGAAATAGAATTAGAATACTTAATAGCTTTCACTGTAATTTACACAGTGTGAAAATGCTGTGGATCACAGACATACTTGAAAAATGTAAGACTCTTGACAGTGACTAAACTCTTAAAGAATCAGCTTCTATTCTGTAAAACTAGATTAAAAAAATTCAAACTACTCTTCTTTTGAATCTTCCAGCATTTAAATGTTTAAGAAGACACTTACAATTTTATCATTAAAATGTGAAGTACTAATAAGAAAATATTTAGATTAAAGGACAAAAGAGAAAATAACCAATCCTGTTTAGATCTCATAGAGAAGTTTAAAATTCTAAAATTCAACGTGAAAATTCAAGAAAGATCAAGAGAATCAATCAATGCAGTACAAGAAATGATAGTCCATCAATCTGTTGCCAGATAATGGACTTAAACCAAAATTTTAGTTATTGAGATTTCCACAGCTGTGACAAATTATCCATGTTTATGTAGTCTCCACTTATTGAGAAATTGGAGATTTTTTCTGAAAAAAATTTTAGATTTTTTATAAAAAATCAAACCATACACCTAACTTATCTGTTTCTTTCCATTATACCCTCAGAACAAAGTCCACTGACATCTAAGAGCAGAGGTCAGCAACTTTTTCTATAAAGGACCAGAGTAAATACCTTAGACTTTGTGGGTCACATGCAACATACAGCAAACTCTTTTCCTCTATGTGCTCCCCTGCAACCTTTTACAATGTAAAAACTATTTTCAGTTTGGGAGCTGAACCAAAACAGGATGGAATTGTTAAATTACTATATTGTACTACTGAAACTAATATAACACTGTATGTTAACTAACAAATTAAAATAAAAACTTAAAGTAAAAAAATAAAAACCAGAAGAGCTATATAATAAAATTTGCTTTTAAATGTGGAAAACAAAAACAAAAACAAAAACAAAAATCAGAATGCAGCCTGGATTTGGCCCGCTGAGCTAGCTGCCTGTAGTTTAACAACCTTTATCTTACAGCATTAAGAACAGGATGGGACTTGTTCAAAACACCTAACAATCTGCTTCAACTCATTCCCCAAAGAATTGAGTCAGCTTACAAGAATTATAAATAACAAAATAGTATGTTTAAAAATCAAGACTTGGTAAAAAATAAATAAATAAAATGGCAAGACCAGAAACATACAGAAAATGTTCCATAAATAAGTTGAATCCATGAATGAATGTATGCCATGAGTTATTAACAGCTGGTCAGATCTGAGACACACAATCAGCTACACGGTATATGTCAATATCTATGGAGATCAAAGATTTACTTACTGACGCTTCATGGGGGTGGGATATGAAGAGATACAATATACAATGTCCTCAACACCATCTCCCTGGCAAATGCTAAAATGAGCTCTTTAAGAGAGTTTTTTACAATATCCCTTAAAGCTGAGAACATTAACACCAAAATGCAATTCAGTGAACACAATACTAAAGAGGCCAAAACAAACCAGTCCATATAATAAACATTCCTGATTTGGCATTATCAAAGATTAAAACTTAGGTTATTTAGAGGAATGGATAAACAAACTATTGTTCTTCAGATTTTTTTTTTTTTTTTTGTGAAAGAGCTCTTTCAAGGTTTTGCTTAAAACCTTTTCTTCCTTTACAACATAGACATGCATGCATAAAAGCTGGGATAGAACAGCTTTGAGAGAGAATACTCAGAATCACACTTCCCTTTCAAGCCTGCAGAGTCTTCTGGTTCAAGATCATCATGCTCAATTTCTTCTTATCATTTAGGCTAAGTTCCTTCTCAGAAGGCTCCTCAGAAATGAATACAATTAGATTCCTAGAAGTCCTATCCAAACTCACCAACTGTACCAGTTTGTTGCAAATTCCAACAGTGGAAAAAGGTTAGGTTCAAGATGGGACTTTGATATTAAATGCCTTCCTCAATGTTATGTGCATAATAAAAAAGACCCTGTCTTGGGGTGCCTGGGTAGCTCAGCTGGTTGAGCGTCCAACTTCGGCTCAGGTCATGATCTCATAGTTTGTGGGTTCGGGCCCTGCGTCGGGCTCTGTGCTGAGAGCTCAGAGCCTGGAGCTGCTTTGGATTCTGTGTCCCCCTTCTCTCTGCCCCTCCCCCAATGGCTCTCTCTCTCTCTCTCTCTCCCTCTCTCTCTCTCAAAAATAATAAAATAATATTAAAAAAAATTTTTAAAGACCCTGTCTAAAGGTATTCTATAACTTGTCACAATTTAGTCTTCTACTGAACATACCTTAATATCCTTCTTGATTCTAGCTTGGTGTTGAGCTTATTGAAATTCAAATCCCCTAGTACACTACTTCTAGTTATAACAATTACTAAATTAAAAACTATTGAGCATGAATATGAAAATGGCTCCAGAAACTTAGAGGGATTATTTTTTTTGTAAAGGAAAAGAAATAGAAATCGAAAAATGGATTATATTAAATTCATAACAGGACAATAGTCAATGAATGACCCCCACTTGAATTTTTTTGTGCTGCCTTTTAGCACTTCAGCTATGGTTAAGTCTAAGTGCAGTGCCAATGTTCAGACTGCTTAAACTGTCAAAGGTTTCTAAAAACCCTTTGAAATGTACCCTTATGAAGCAGGCAAATTACCAGTTGGCAAGTTTTGATTTTCCCAAAGCTACAAATTAAACAATAATTGCCCCATGCAATATGAGAACCATTAATGCCTAAGACAGTTAAAAATAAGAGTTCAAATCAGTCAGCTAGAAAACAGGAGGCTGCTTACTTGTAGCAACTTTGAAAGACAAGAACTGAGATATCAGACTAGCAAAAAGACAGACATAAAGAATCAGATTTCATTACATTCTGTAGCAATAAAGCACGTAAATGCTATCAAGGTACAGATTTCTTTATATAATGTGGCTTAAAAAATTAATTAGTTGAATAAATCAAGAGAGAAACAGTAAGAGAAAACAAGGGACCAAGGTTTTCAAGCCATTTTATAACTAGCTGCATGATTCTGGTGGGTAATTTACATGTTGTTCTGGGGACTTTTTAAAAATTCTAAATTACAGATGGTAATGCAAAGGGGGCAGTATACACTCTGGACGTAATGAATAATATAAAACTAAAATATATAAATATTTATTACCTATCATTTTCACCACAAAGTTTCTTATATTCTGCAGCTATAGTCTCATGGTTTTTGTTTTCAAGCAGCATTTTTTCCTGTTCTACTTTCAGTGTTTTTTCCAAATCTTCCAATTGTCCTTTCCGTTTTAGTAACTGATTGTAACTGGGAAAAAAAGGTATTTGGTTTATAATATTTCTTTAGAAAAAAGAAAATACTTTAGAAACAAAGAAAACAAGAGTAATTTATTAGTAAGTATCACATAAACATGATAAATTTCCTATATAAATTATCTTAGTTCTGTTTAACATAAAATTTATTATATTGTCTAAAGAAGATAATAAATTACCGATCTTCAAGGTCTTTATGTTCTACTTCAAGATTTTTGTGGGCAGACTTTAGAGTTCCATGTTTAGCGATGAGAGACTCATACTCCGAAGCCTGCCGTTCATGAAGAAGTTCCAGCTTTTCATGATCTTTGATCAGAGAATCATAGAGAGATTTCAGGTCTTCTCGCTCTTTGATTACAGCTTCATTTTCATTTTCTAAGGAAGACTGCTGGATTAGGAGTTGTGCATTCTGGTTCATCAGTGAAGTACTTTGGGAATTAAGGGTAGAATTTTCAACCTGTAAGAACGCATATTGTTATCAGACATAAATAGCTACCTGCTCTTTGAGAAGACACAAATATGTGGTATGTGTTTATTACAGATAAAATAATTTTCCCATGTTAAAAATTATTCAAAAATATAACTAATGGCAACATAAAAAATATAAAAGATAACAGTGACTTTAAGGAGCTCTATATAAATCACAACAGATCATTTCATATTATACTGAGAAAGTTTGGTTTTTATAAGTATCCCAAAGAAAAAGCCTACAATTTAATTTTTATTTTTGGCAGATGTTATTAAAAATTATTATGAGATATATACCATACATGTTTTGGATTCAATTATTTTAAATGAAGGTGATTAGAAACAATTTGTATTCCACTCATGAAAAACTACAGAATCCAAAATGCTAATTTATCACTTCCTAAAAGTTGAGGGTTGACAGAACTGAAAAATTACTTGTGACATTTCAACTGGAAATTTTCTCAAGAGTCTACATTAACTTAGCATGTGTTTTACCATGTGGAAAAGAGTTACAGAAAGAACTTTCAGATTTGGAGATGGAATTTTTTCCTCTGGCTCTTTAAGAGGTTTCAAAGAGTTACACTTTCCCAGACCTGATCGTTCTATTTGAAAAGACACTGCAGCATTAAGTGCAAGATTGATCCTCTGAACCAAGGAAAAATCTGAAGACAAAATTCTCATGCTTTGTTGGTTTCTAATAACTGATATGAAAGCTGTAAAAATGAAATAAGCAATGGTATGTTGCAACCATATTCTAAAGCAAAGGTTTCTGCTTAATTACAGTCAACTTGCTGAAACAGGTAAAAGGCCACAAAGTAAACATAAATAAAATAAAGATGAAATTATATTTTAACTAAGTATTTTATTTTGCTTATTTATTTATTTTGTTTCATATGGGCCTTTCTGGCAGGTGCTGCTGAAGCTCCCCTGGCTCCTTTTGCAGGCTCCTGTTGTGCTCTACTATGGCCCTGGGCACTCCCATAAATAAGTATTTTCAATAAAAATTTTTAAATATAAACAAAGTTTTTT
Source organism: Felis catus (assembly GCF_018350175.1). Taxonomy (NCBI): domain Eukaryota; kingdom Metazoa; phylum Chordata; class Mammalia; order Carnivora; family Felidae; genus Felis; species Felis catus. Next base: position 73,959,115 of record NC_058370.1, read on the forward strand.
AGTAATTTAAATAAAGATAAAATTACCTTTATTTTATTTATGTTCATTGAATGAATTTGTTAGTTAATATTTAGAGGCTCTGACGTTTAAAAAAATGCTGATATATGAAAGTCTGGTATAGCACTAAATAGATTTTATCATCCATTAATTTATCTCCCATTAAATTCACTCAATAAGAAACAATGTTACCATGTCCAGTTATCCTTATTTTAAGAGCATAATTCAAAAATTTGGTTGCACATCCCCAAATATTACATTACAACCTGAAGCTTCGCATTCTGCGTTTGAAGAGTAGTATTCTGCTCCTGTAAGGACACTGTCTGCCTCTGAAGTGCAAGAATCTGAGCCTGCAAATTATTGTTCTGTGTCTCAAGTTGCTTCAGTTGAGTTTTCAGTGCTTGCTTCTCTGCTTGCAATGTAGCATTCTTAATAAAGAAAACACATTTTAAAAAGCAACAAACATTACTGTTTAACAGATATTACAATTTCATAACAACTATTACCATTATAATCCAAAAAAAAAAATCCCAACAACCTTAAAAGAGTTAAACAGTTCCCTACTATTCCAAATTATAAAGATTTAATCTAAGAGAAAGAAAATGATAATACTAAAACCTTACCATACTATTGTGTCTCTGTACTGTCTGCTTTATAGCGTCCGAAAAATAAAATATTCCATTCTCAATAATTAACATTAAGAAACTAGAATGGAGAGAGGGAGGCAAACCATAAGAGACTCTTAAACACAGAGAACTAACCAGGGTTGCTGGAGGGGAGTAGATGGGGGGATGGGTTAAATGGGTGATGGGCATTAAGGAGGGCACTTTTTGGGATGAGCACTGGGCATCATATGTTAAGACATGAAACACTGGATTCTACTCCTGAAGCCAAGACTACACTGTATGTTAACTAACTTGAATTTAAATTAAAAAAAAAAAAAAAAAAAGAAACTAGAATGGGGTGTTAAATCCTTTTTGTAGTGTTCAAAAGTGCATGGGATTGTGTCTAGCCAATGAAGTGCACATTTTCTAATTGCCCAAAGGCAAATACATATAGGCGAGTGCTGGTCCCAGGGGTAGCAGCAAAACTATTTTATAAACACAAATTTAAGAGAGAAGCAGAACAATTTCAACTATGTGTTTAAAAAATTTAGGCCATAATTGACCTAACAGATGTTATATATTTTCTGTAGTGATTTTTTTTTCCATAGTATAAAATACTCACTAAAACTCTATCTCATCTATAGGACTTCTGGAGCAAATCCAAACAAAACATACAATTTTCAATTTTTCCAGTACATTTGAACATATTTCAATTTTAGAGTTAAACAGTTGAATTACTATGCAAATAATAGATTATTAATTTAATGCAATATATATTAAACTCTTTGCCATAGATACTGTATTTTTAGGATTATTTCTAAATAGCATTTCATAAAAAAATAGTATCAAAAAGTGTAAACAAAGAACCCTCTAGAAAACTGAAATAAAACTTTATATATAAAAAGGCCAGAATTTGTTGCATATAACTGTGATATGCATAAAAAGTTACACTGAGGGGGCGCCTGGGTGGCGCAGTCGGTTAAGTGTCCGACTTCAGCCAGGTCACGATCTCGCGGTCCGTGAGTTCGAGCCCCGCGTCAGGCTCTGAGCTGATGGCTCAGAGCCTGGAGCCTGTTTCCGATTCTGTGTCTCCCTCTTTCTCTGCCCCTCCCCCATTCATGCTCTGTCTCTCTCTGTCCCAAAAATAAATAAACGTTGAAAAAAAAAAAAGTTACACTGAACCACAACAGATCACTTTTATCGTACCTATACAGGGGACAAAGGAAACATTCATTTTATATGCTTTCATGTTACATATACTACATGTCACTGTATGAAAGGCAAGTAATGATTTAACCCATACATTATACCACAAAATCAAAACTGAGGAAGCCAAAGGCTTTAAGATGGGTTTTGATATTGTCCTTTTCTTACGCTAATTTGTTTAGATAAAAAGGATAAAAAAATTTACACTGGAAGAATAATATGGAACACTAATGTATTTATATGTCATCTTGATACACCAAAGAAGTGAACCATTTTTCACTTACGTACGTTAAGTACCTTGTAGTTCAGGTCTTAATAAACCAAAATGTGCAAGCTCTAATGTTAAGTCTGGGTATCCCTATAGGAATAAGAAAAATTCCTATAGTCTATAAAAGAATAAAAGAGAGTAGAAAGGATATCTCAGAGCAAGAAAAAATTTACAATGGAGAAGTTATGAGGTCAGTAAATACAGTGGCAAAAACACCAAAATTACCAGTCTAATATAGGGCTAGCCTTCTTTATAAACCATTAATGGCTAAAATATGACAACCAAGTAGTTTTTTTCCAATAGAAATTTATAAAGGAAGTCAGTGGGATAAGAAATTTACCTTACAGAACTTTACAAGTCAGCCAAATTTTCTGAAATATAATTATTAATCCAAGTGATGGAGGTGTGTGTCTATGTGTATATATATATAAAATCACTGAATAATTAAAAATAGGCATTCATAACAGGTGATAAATATATAAAGATGTAAAATAGCTTGCCAATTTAAAACATGAAAATTAAAATATTTTTTTTGCTTTAATAAAAATTAAAAGACTAGTAATATCAAATGTATATCTAAAACAACAGGTACTCTATTAGAAGGACTGAAAATGAATGTGATTTTCAATTTTAAGTGATGATATCATTTAAAATTACACACATACACAGATATGTATATATACCCTTTGGCCTATCAATTCCACTGTCAGGAATTTACTACCCTATGAACATATTATACATAGATTTTCATTGCAGCAAAATCTGAAAATAACCTAAATGCCCATCAATGTGGGTTTTATTTAAATAAATTAGAGTAACATCCATACTATGGAATAATGTGTTCATTAAACAAAATGAGATAGATCTATATCTGTCTAAAATACAGAGATCCTCAAAATATTGTATAGCATGATCCCACAGATATAACTGTAAAAGAAATACACTCCCAGACATACAGATGGCTAACAAACACATGAAAAGATGCTCAACATCACTCATCAGGGAAATACAAATCAAAACTACATTGAGATAACACCTCACACCTGTCAGAATGGCTTAAATTAACAACACAGAAAAACAACAGATGTTGGAGAGGATTCGGAGAATCCACACTGTTGGTGGGAATGCCAACTGGTACAGCCACTCTGGAAAACAGTACAGAGGTTTCTCAAAAAGTTACAAATAGAACTACCCTATGATTCAGCAATAGCACCAATGGATATTTACCCAAAGGACACCAAAATACTGATTCAAGGGGATACATGCACCTTGATGTTTACAGCAGCACTATCAACAATAGCCAAATTATTGAAAAAGCCCAAATGTCCATTGACTGATGAATGGATAAAGAAGTTGTGGTATATAGGGGCACCTGGGTGGTTCAGTCGGTTAAGCTTCTGACTCCAGATTTCAGCTCAGGTCATGATCTCACAGTACATGAGTTTGAGCCCCACATCAGGCTCTGTGCTGACAGGGCAGAGCCTGCTTGGGATTCTCTCTCTCCTTCTCTATTTGCCCCGCACCTACTCTTTCTCTCAGAATAAATAAATAAAACTTAAAAAACCTATGACCCAGCAATAGCACTGCTAGGAATTTATCCAAGGGATACAGGAGTGCTGATGCATTGGGGCACATGTATCCCAATGTTCATAGCAGTGCTTTCAACAATAGCCAAATTATGGAAAGAGCCTAAGTGCCCATCAACTGATGAATGGATAAAGAAGATGTGGTTTATATATACAATGGAATACTACTTGGCAATGAGAAAGAATAAAATTATGCCATTTGCAGCAACGTGGATGGAACTGGAGGTATTATGCTAAGTGAAATAAGTCAGTCAGAGAAAGACAGATATCATATGTTTTCACTCATATGTGGATTTTGAGAAACTTAACAGAAGGCCATGGGGGAAGGGAAGGGGAAAAAAATAGTTACAAACAGAGAAGGAAGCAAACCATAAGAGACTCTTAAACACAGAGAACAAACTGAGGGTTGATGAGGGGTGGGGGAGAGGGGAAAGTGGGTGATGGACATTGAGGAGGGCACTTGTTGGGATGAGCACTGGGTGTTGTATGTAAGCCAATTTGACAATAAATAATATTAAAAATAATAATAAATATATCAAAAAAGAAAAAAGAAGTTTATATATATGATGGAGTATTATTTGGCCATAAAAAAAGAACGAAATCTTGCCATTTGCCACCATGTGGATAGAGCTAGAGACTATTATGTTAAGCAATAGAAGTCATTCAGAGAAAGACAAATACCGGATGATTTCGCTCACATGTGGAATTTAAGAAATGTAACAGATGAACACAGGGGGAGGAAACTAAAGGGGAAAACCAGAAAACAGACTCTTAACTATAGAGAACAAACTGAGGGTTGCTGAAGGGGAGGAAGGCATGGTGATGGGTATTAAGGAGGGCACTTGTGATGAGCATAGGGTATTATATATAAGTAATGAATCACTAAATCCTACACCTGAAACTAATATTACATTGTATATTAAGTAACTGGGATTTAAATCTTGGATGAAAAAAAGAAATCTACTTCTATACACAGATAAATCATTTTTCTGGGAAAACAAACTGTTTACAGTGATTACTTCTGGATGAGAAAGTAGGAATCAACACTGTAGGAAATTAATTTTTGGCATTATGGCTTTAAAGTTTGCAAAACATGTTACATTAAAACACAAAAGCAACAACTGCAACTATTTTACTTGTTAATATATATATTCCAAAAGCTCATTCATCTTTAAAGGATAGATGTTTGGTGAATTTATTTGATTACTGTTTCTTGTCAAGTATTTCTCCGACTCATTCAGGGAATATTTACTGTGTCTGCTATCCACCAGGCTTAAGTCTACATACTGAAGGCATAGTGGCAAAAAAGAAAGACAGCTTTCTGCTTTCAAGGAGCTTTTTTCCAGTAGACAACCAAGAAATAAAGAAATAATATTTCACTAGTGAAACGCATTATGAAGAAACTAAATAAGGCAGTGGCTTGGTATTAAATGGCTTAGGTTGAGAATAGCTACTTGACTGGTGGAGGGGTCAGAAAAGACCTCTCACAGGAGATGTGTCAAATGAGGCCTGAATCCTGAGGGAAGCTAGCCATGTGTTCTATGTAGAGGATGCGAACATAAAGGTCTGGAAATAGGAATAGAGAAGGCCAATATGACTAGAATTAATTGACTATATATCAGGCATTGTTTTGTGTTTTCCAGGTATTCACTATAGTAATATTATCTCCAGATAAATCAACAGAGGGGGTGGAAGAGTGCTATGGTATAAGGCCAGCAATATAGGCAGGACAAAGTCAGGAATGATCTTACAAGACACTAAAAAATTTGGATTTTATTCTAATTGGAAGGGGAAGCCAATTAAGACTTTAAGTAGAAAAGTGGTATGACTAAGTTTTATGTTTTAAAATAAAAACTGCCTATTGTAATAGGAATGGGTTAGACTGAGCCAGGAGTAGAAGTGGGGGAAGACAGCACCTGAGAGGATATTCTCTCATCCAGATGAGAGATGATGGTACCTTAGACTAGAGTGGTAGCTGCAACAATGGGACAGAAGTAGATGGGCTTGGGATGTATTTTCACAAGAGTTGACAAAGCTTGCTGATGGACTTATATCAGGGTAGAAAAGTATATTAAATTATTAGTTCTTCAGCCCTTTATTACATTATAAAATAAATCAGTCGAGAAAGTATAAGATGAACAAAGCTCCAAAACCAGATTAAAAAATTTTCTGAATTATATATCCAATGCTACTTTACTTCTAAAAAATCTTATTCCTACAAAAATTTAAAAATACTTACATTTCTTTCTACTTCAATTAATCTGTCTTTAACCTTCAGAAGCTCTCTAGTCGTTTCTTGACTTTCTCGCTCCCATTTATTATCTTCACCAGAAGTTGGAGGAGAGCTCTGTACCATCCTTTCTTCATCTTGTCTCTGTTTGAGAGCTTCATAGTTCTTTTTCACCTAATATTTTATTTAAAATATTTTAATGGGGAGAAAAAAATCACCAAAATTATTACTTCTCACAATTAGATTCTGCACTAGTCTGGTGAATAGGAGAGACACTTCATTTAAAACTATGATAAATAATATGTATGACTATCATTACTATCATGATCATAATTTATGCTTTGTCAATTGCAAATCCTTTCCTTCTAGAAAATATCAAATATACTGTTTATGTGCCATACTCCAATTACATATTCTGTAATTTCAGATCCTATTGTTTATGATGAAGAATATATTAACTGGAAATAGACATGTTGCTAAATATTAGTAATTGTTTTTTGACATATCTATCGCTGATTTAGAGATTTCAGAGATACCCCATGTAAAGAACAAATGAAGACTTGACATACATAATAATTCCTTCTAAAAAAAAGATACCTAAAGTTGAAGAAGTATCTATAAATGTCTGCTCTTGTAAGAAGGATATGTTGCCCAGAATGCGTTATATTAATAAAGAAAATTAATGACTTCTTTATTCAGATCCTAAACCACATGTAATGACTACATTTTATAAAAAGTGAGCAATCCAAGGATATATCTTACCCAGGGTTTTCTGGTGTGATTACAACCAAATCCTACTTTAAGAGAGTCAACTCAATACTAACAACTGGGTAATCTTACAGTACCAAAATTACTGATTAACTTAATAGCTCTCTTTAATTTAGACTGGTTATTATTATACTTATCTTGAATCATTACTTTTTCCTAGGAGACATTTATACTAAATTTCTAAATTAAAGCTCAAACTTTGTATTAAGGCAAAAATATAAATGTCTAAAATAATTCAACATCTAGGGGTGCCTGGGTGGCTCATTTATTTCAGCTCAGGCTATGATCCCATGGTCCATGAGATCAAGTCCAGCATCCAGCATTGCCAGCGTGGAGCCTGCTTGAGATTCTCTCTCCCTCTCTCTGCCTCTTCCCCACTTGTACATATGTACATGTACTCTCTCCCTCTTTCTCTCTCTAAATAAATAAACTTAAAATAAAAACAGAAATTTAAAATAATTCAATATGTAAGGCAAACCTTAGGAAACTTATGACTCAACAATAAACTTTGCCACTATTGAGTTAGAAAATAATGAAGTGAGACTGAAGAAAAAAGATGCCCTAGATAGAATATAATTTAAAGCATGGCTGAATGATTTAATAGGTATTCTGGGATCCTAATTTTCCAGTTTTGAGGGTTTTTTAAAATTACTTTTAATACCCTAATAACATGAGTGACATCATTTCCTGTCTCCTATTTTACATTAATTTTCTACAGGGTTTTTCTAGGCTTATAAAGACTACAGATATATGCCATTATTAAGAAGGAGAGCAGAGAGTGATACACAAAGCTTATTTTTAGCACATTGTTCTTATAAGTATGTTTCAAAATTGGACCCTTTACCTTATATATCATTAATCAGAATCTGTGATTTATGTTCACATAAAAAAATGACATATTTTCCATTGAGGTTTCTTAGAGACAGCATATAGGTGTGTCTTGCCTTTTTACCTTATTTATTAATCTCAGTCTCTCAATTGAGGTGTTTAGACCTTTTATGTTTAATGTGATGATTAATCTGGTTTTGTTTAAAACTGCCATTTTGCTATTTGTTTTCTATTTGTCCAATCTGTACTTTGTTCCTCATTTTTTCTTTTTGTTTTTTTTTTTGAATTTTTTATAATTCTATTTTATCTCCTTTGCTGGCATATTAGCTATACCTTTTTTGTAATGCCATTTTAGTAGTTACTTCAGGCATTCAACTCATACTTAACTTTCATAGTCTTCAAGTGATATAGTATTAAAATCCAGAACAATCTAATTCCAGTTGAATGGTAGGTAGCTAGTCCAGTAATAGCTATGCCAAAATGGCTGGAAGTGGAAGACGATGACATTTTGAATCTCTGTTCTCTAGACTTGAAATACATGCAATACTAACCCACACCCATACCCAATTATTTTCTGGCTGAGTAGCTTTATGAAGTTGACTTTCTTTGTAACCGACATACTGGAGATTAATTAACTCTGGTGCCAAATTTTACTTTATTTTTTGGATAATTCTTTATGTTAACTAAGCAAAATTCTAGAGTTTCTTCTGTAATGATATATATTTCATGGTATAAATACCAACAATGATGTTATGGGCAAATGGGGAACAAAATCTTTTTCCTTTTCTGCATGGGAAATTCATCTTTGGTAACTGTGCCTTTGGAAACCTGTATATCCATTGTGGAGATCTTATATCTATGCCTTAAGGGTTTCTGCAAGAGATGATGACTACTATGGAGCATACAGTTTCAAAGCAAGGGCAGCTCCTGCAAGTTCAATGTGAATCTCATCATCTTGCACTTGAACTGTCATATGGTGTGAATATGACTCTAGACAACTATATGAAGAGGGATCCTTGATAATGCCCTGCTCTATACTTGTACTTAGAACCAAGTAGTTCTAAATGTGGCCCATAGTAATCTTGTCAATCTGAATGTTTAGTTGATTGTAAAATCACTCTTGGTGGTACTACAGAGATGATTGAAGGGAAAAAAAAAAACCAGAACATGATTCTACCAATCTACCATACACTAACCCTAGGAAATGGGCAAGCCCCTTTGATTTCAATTTATTTATGTAAAGGAAAACGGACAGTCGCTCTTGCCTTGTGTATTTCACAGAATTATTCCAAATATCACAAGAAAATGGGTCTAGGAGAAAACCTCAAATTTATGAGATCAAGTGCTTTCACATACCACACATACTATTTGCCTCTACTTGGTATCCTCATACCCACATCTATGCCTACCAAACTGTTACCTGGATTTTCAATAGGAGTAGGGTGTTAGAGTGAAGTGTCAGTATCACACTGAAAGCTTTTCCCAATAGAGTAAGACTGCCTCTTCACCACCCCATTCCCACAATACTGATATGCCTCTAACTGAATGGTGGAAATGGAATTTAATAAATTACAGTGGATAAACAAAATATAGTTGTAATGAACTAATGAACTAATGAATATAGTTGTAATGAACAAAGATTTGTTACTCTCAAATTTAAGAAAAAGAAATAGACACAATACTAATGATGTTGCTTTTTTGTTTCCTACTTTACATTTTTCTGTCAAAATATTCAACAATTAAAATTCCTTCCAAGGAAATCACTTACTGTTTTAAGTTCTTGGCGCAACTGCTGGTTGTAATTTGTGGATTCTTCTAATCGAGCTTCTAAAGCAGCAATTTTTTCTTCTTTAATTTCAAGAGACTTCTTTAGAGTCGATTCTAATTTTGATTCCAAAAGTTTGTACCTACTATCCAAGTACAAAAATAACACAGTTCATCACTGGAGATCAAAAATTATTTTTAAAGATGATTATGACCATAGACACTGATGCCATAAAGAGGTCTTATGAAACGATATTTTTTTAAGAGGTGAATTATTCTATTGCCCCACTCCCCCCTTTAAACTCTTCCTGGTTATAAAAAAAAATCAACTAGGTAACCAGAGCTTCAGATTATAGCCTAGGTTGTCAAAAGCAAAAATTGATGCTCAAAAAAAGGCATCTGGAAGATGTAAATCCCAAAATATTCTTTTTACTTTTATAAGGATAGAATCCATAGGAAAAGAAGTAGATGGGTTTATTATATTATTAAGCATTTGTCTATGATATGAATGTGTTAAGATACTTGTACAAGGAGATAGGTATAGTTAAGCTTAAAACTCATGGAAGGGTACAGAGTACTTACAGAATATTTTAGAAAGGGAATGATATACCAAAGATACTGGATACTGGTAACAGAGTAGGAAGAGGCAAATGCGAATGTCAGTATTTTAGTTATGTTTTTGAATGGTGATTTCATAAAAAATTATATTATTTACGGTTAAAAACTTTTTTTAAATTAAAAAATGTCTATTTTTGAGAGAGAGACAGAACATGATCAGAGGAGGAGAAGAGAGAGAGGGAGACAAATAATCTGAAGCAGGTTCCAGGCTCTGAGCTGTCAGCAGAGAGCCTGACGTGGGGCTCGAACCCACAAACTGTGAGATCATGACCTGAGCTGAAGTCATATGCTTAACTGACCGAGCCACCCAGGCACCCTGTGGTTAAAATTTTTTTTACAAAAAGGACAGTGCATGAACACAGTTTGAGAGTAAATCACAAACTAGAGATTATGACTAATTCTTATACCTGAGAACCTTGATGACTAAACCAAATAAATAAGTACATATATGAGAAATTTTATCACATTCTACCTTTTACTGTAGTTAATTTGTGTGTATGCGTGTATATATACGTTTTACAATTTTTTTCTTGCTCAATCAGTTTTTAAGTTCACTGAGCACAGAGAACAAATCTCACTCATTTTGGTATTGGCTTGAGTCAACAGATATTTTTAAAGCAATTTATGAACTTAACTTTGGATATATTTAAAATTTTTTTTTAACATTTATTTATTTTTGAGACAGAGAGAGACAGAACATGAACGGGGGAGGGGCAGAGAGAGAAGGAGACACAGAATCGGAAGCAGGCTCCAGGCTCTGAGCCATCAGCCCAGAGCCTGACGCGGGGCTCAAACTCACAGACCGCGAGATCGTGACCTGGCTGAAGTCGGACGCTTAACTGACTGCGCCACCCAGGCGCCCCAAACTTTGGATATATTTAATGTTGGATGCCTGAGTTGCCTCTAGACTGTCCAGATAGAGGTGTCCACTAAGCAAAAAATAATGTGACTATCAGGTAAGATGATGGATGGCAATGCATAGCATACACAACAAAGAGGCCTGAGAACATAACCCTAGGAAACTACAGTAAAACCTTGGGTTGTGAGTAACTTGTTCTGCAAGTGTTCTGCAAGCTGAGCAAACATTTCTAATAAATTTTAACTTGATAAACGAGCGATGTCTTGCAATACAAGTAGTACATGATGCTGAACATCACGTGATCACAACTGAACCAATGGTTCTTGAAATTCACTTTGATATGTCAGTGCTTTGGATTACAAGCTTGTTTCCAGAATGAATTATGCTTGCAAACCAAGCGTTTACTGTATATTGAGACACAGGAAAAGAGCTGTTAAAAAAGAATAGACAAGAGTGATCACTTAGCACTCTATTTGTAACTTTATCACTAAATTTACTTTGTTGCATTCTACCTATTTGTACATACAAATCCATAACTTAGACTACCTATTCCTTTATGGCAAGAATAATATCTTAATTATATCTTAAAAGGGTCAGAGAGAATGACGCCAGTGAGAAAGATGAAAAGGTTAGACTGTTAGAGATACCATCTGAGATTAGAGGTAAACACAGAGGCAGATATACATAAACTCCAAGACAGAAGGGATAGAATATTAAAGGAATTTATGTTTGTGAACTTTTTTTTCTTTGTGATGCTAAGGTTAACGTAATGGTTGAGAAAGAAGCTGGTTTAGTGGCTTAAGACACTTCTTTTCCTGATCTACCAAATTTGATCATGGTCTCAATTTCATTTCCTAAAACACTGAGTTCAACATATACCTTTATCTCTATTTCTAATGCTTTCATTATATATATAAATGTGCAGACTAATGAACACATCAATTACATCTTGCCTAGCCTATTTCAACAGCTTCCTAACTGATCTCTGTGACTCTAATTTGCCCTTTTTCTAATCCATATTCCTTTTTTTTTATATATTTATTTTGAGAGAGAGAGAAAGAGCACACACACACAAGTGGGGGAGGGGCAGAGAGAGAGGGAGAGAGAGAATACCAAAGAGACTATACTGTCAGTGCAGAGCCTGATGCAGGGCTCGAACTCAATGAACCATGAGAACATGACGTGAGCTGAAATCAAGAGAAGGATGCATAACAAACTGAGCCACCTAGGTGCCCCTTTCTAATCCATCTTTCATATCACTCTAAAAATTACTCAAAAGGGGTGCCTGGGTGGTTCAGTTGGTTGAGTGTCCAACTCTTGATTTTCAGCTTAGGTCATGATCCCAGGGTCGTGCGATTGAGCCTCGCATTAGACTGTGCTGAGCTGGAGCCTGCTTGAGACTCTCTCTGTTCCCCTCTTCCTCTTTACTCCTCTCCCCCATTTGCAGGTTCTCTTTCTCAAATTAGAAAAAAAATTCTCAACATAGCTTTGTGCTTTATTTGCATGGAATGCCATCTCCACCAATTCCACCTTGCACATTTCAGTCATTCTTTATGGCTCAGCTGAAGCATTATCATTTCTTTGATGCCTGATGGTCAGCAAATTTTAAGAGCTCAATTAACATTGAGCAGCTGTTTGAATTAAGGTCTGAAAAGAGCCACCAAACAATATGAAGGACCCACCTACAACTGGGTTCTAAAAGGGTTAGGGTAGTTACATGGTTTACTGTTTTTTTCCCCTCAACTATTTAAATGTCTTACATACACACACAGGTAATAAATGTTTGAATAAAAAAGCGATGCATATTCAGTATCTATATTAAGAAGTAGTCAACTAAATTGGGCCTTAACTATTTTTTTTTCAAATTTTTTTTTTTTATTTATTTTTGGGACAGAGAGAGACAGAGCATGAACGGGGGAGGGGCAGAGAGAGAGGGAGACACAGAATCGGAAACAGGCTCCAGGCTCTGAGCCATCAGCCCAGAGCCTGACGCGGGGCTCGAACTCACGGACTGCGAGATCGTGACCTGGCTGAAGTCGGACGCTTAACCGACTGCGCCACCCAGGCGCCCCTGGGCCTTAACTATTTATTTAACTCAAATAAAAATAGTTTCTCATATGGGAATGCAAGCTGGTGCAGCCACTCTGGAAAACAATATGGAGGTTCCTCAAAAACTAAAAATAGAACTACCCTATGACCCAGAAATTGCACTACTAGATATTTATCCAAGGGATACAGGTGTGCTGTTTTGAAGGGACACATGCACTCCCATGTTTACAGCAGCACTATCAACAATAGCCCAAGTAAGGAAAGAGCCCAAATGTCCATTGATGGATGGATGGATAAAGCAGATGTGGTGTGTGTATGTGTGTGTATATATATATATATATATATATATACACACACATACACAATGGAGTATTACTCAGCAATCAAAAAGAATGAAATCTTGCCATTTGCAACTACATAGATGGAACTGGAGGGTATTATGCTAAATGAAATTAGTCAGAGAAAGACAAAAATCATATGACTCCACTCATATGAGGACTTTAAGAGACAAAGGAGATGAACTTAAGGGAAGGGAAACAAAAATAATATAAAAACAGGGAGGAGGACAAAACAGAAGAGACTCATTAATATGGAGAACAAACAGGTGGGTTACTGGAGGGGTTGTGGGAGGGGGGATGGGGTAAGTGGGTAAGGGGCACTAAGAAATCTACTCCTGAAATCATTGTGGCACTATATGCTAGCTAACTAATTTGGATGTCAATTTTAAAAAAATTAGATTAAATTAAAAGCAATAAAATAAAATGGCAAAAAAGTAGTTTCTCATGAAACAGTTGTATGATTAATCCAATTACAGTTGCTTGAATTCAATGCTAGAACTAATGCCTCAAATTACTTCTATTTGTTATTACAGAATCTATGAGCATCAACCAACCTATTCTTAACTTTGAATATTTTCAAAATGACAAAAACAAATCTCTTATAACAGCATTAATTTTCCCTATATACATTATTTAATATATACTATAAATACTATAACAGTAATAATGGGTAGACAATAAAATACAAATTCTATTACAAAAATTCCAATGAATTAAAATCTAGTCTACATAAAACTGTATTTTTAACAATATATCCTTCCAGTCTAGCTGGAATCACATGGCTGACTAGATGCTAAACCATAGACTACTTGAAAAATCTGATTGTTTGATAGATTGTAATTACCATAGGAGAATAAATTTTTTTAACCTTATATTGATCATTCTCAAAATTAAAGGGCATATAAAGTAAGGTTTTATTGTTTCTCACCTTACTTTTCCACATTATTATTTTTTTTTAAGTAGGCTTCATGCCCAGTGTGGAGCCCAACAAGGGGCTTGAACTCACAACCATGAGATCAAGACCTGAGCCAAGATCAAAACTCATATGCTTAATAGTCACCCAGGCGGCCCATTCCACATTTTTTAAATGTTTATTTCGAGAGAGAAAGAGAGAGAGAGGCAGAGAGAGAGGGAAAGAAAGAATACCAAGATGACTCCATGCTGTCAGCACAGAGCCCAACACAGGTCTCGAAACCATGAACCACGAGATCATGACCTGAGCCTAAATCAAGAGCCAGATGCTTAACTGACTGTGCCACCCAGGAGCCCCTCCATATTATTTTTATACCTTAGTTACCTCAGCATGTTTTCCTTTGTTTCATATTTCTCCTTTCTGTAAGTCCACTTTTGCACACAAAATAAATGAAAGAACTGAGGCATTTAAGCACATGATTCAATAAAAACTAACTTTATATTTCAAGAGAGAGGGGTTTGTTGTTAATGTCTCATTCTACTTTCATAGGTAATTATAGTTTCTGCTTTTCTGCTACATGAGTGGCTTCCTGTTTTCCTATTATGTAACTATTTATAGTAACATTTCAGCATTTTTCTTGTATTAGGTTGTGTTTATCTGAGTTTTTACTTTTTTTTCTTATAGAACTTTCTCTATGGGAAGAGAGGAAACAGAAACAGGGTGACATATGTAAATATTCTATAGCTGATACAGGAGAGAAGGTTTGAGCAAAAATATAACAATAATTTAAACTGTTTGCCAAATAGACTTAATACTCACCTGTCATCAGTACTCTGCTCATCATGCAAGAGTCGCTCTTTATTTAGCCCTATCTTTTCAAGCTCATGAGTTAATTTTTCAAGATCATTATTCATTTGTTGAGTCTTCAATTTTTCACACACCAAATCCTTATTTTGAAAGGAATGCAAGACTCACATAAGTGTCATGACCATGAACATCTAGGAAATTCAGTCACGATTGTAACTACCACTATCCAGGAATACATATATATAATTCAAACCAGGAAAAACAGAAATGTTGTTGAATTTTTCCTTCATCACTAACAAGTAGTTAAGCAAAAAAATAAACTAGTTCAAACAATATGGTTTTCCTTTTTTTTTTTTTTTTGCTAATATTACTTGTAATTTTTTGTATTAAAAACTAAAAGGAAAAACTCTTTACTTGTGAACTCTTGAGGATTGAAAGCTGTGAGAAAAAGAACACATATCTACTAACTTTTTAATAATAAGCTAGAACCTTAGTGCATATTTCTATGCATATATGCTGGATGCAACACCCTTCTCCCACCTCAAGCATCCCTCTGCCAGTGGAAGAGGTCTAACATATTGATCTGAAGAACATATTGATCTGAAGAACTAGGGGACACTGTTAGAAGTTCAGACACGAGGAACCTTGTTCCTGCCTGTAGGATGGTACAACAACAGAAAGAAAAAAGAAAAAAGCTAATAATGGGCCCCTCTCAATGCCTCTTTAGCAGAAAGGCAGACTTCCCAATGTGACGTTCTGCCAGGATGCAAAGAAACTTTTTAATTGAACTTAAAAGAGTTATCATACAGAGTATATAGCATAGGGGTAGCAAAAAAAGGCCAAGCATGCTATGAAGAACATGAATATGATCTACACCATGTTTCACTTGGATCTACGGCCAATCTACTCCAGAAAATTTCACAACTCTTCTCAACACACAGATCTAAGCAACTACCAGTTGTGCAGTGTTGACTCCTAAAGTTCAATATGATTTGCATTCTAAGGCTTAAGAGCATAATTCATGGAGATTTGGAGTTTGAAAGATCTGGATTTGAATCCAGCAATCCAACTTTGCCATTAGCTGAGTGATCCTGAGTAAGTTACTTAATGTCGCTTATGCTTTCTAATCTACTGGACATAACATCTATAGAGGATTACTGTAAAAATTATATAAATAAATTTCTGAAGTCCTTAGCCCAGTACCTGGTACATGGTTGGCATTCAATAAATAGTAGCTATTATGGTTCCTATTATTCAGTAACAGTCTTGACCAAATATTTTATTTTGAAATAAAACATAAAATTATAATGTAATAAAGGAGATACCACATGGAAACCTTATTACTACAATATATTAAAAATAAAATTCACATGTACTTCTTGGTATAACAAAAGTAGGAAAATTTAGAAACTCTAGTTCTAAATGCCAATTTCTATTTTGAACCATAAGCAGATGATGCAAATTTCTGATGGGTTCCAATAAAACTTAACAATGCCTTGAATTAAAAATACAAAAATATTTTCCTTAAATTTAGGTAACTGTATTTACCTCTCGTAATGTAACCAAAGTTTTTACATCAATAGTGGCTCTTTTCACAAGCTCCTTATTTTCTTTCTCTAATTCTTTCAGACGAATGCAGGATTCTTTAAAAATACTGATCTCTTTGAAAAGGGTTTTGTTTTCTTTTTCCAAATTCCCAATTTTCACATTATTTTCTTCCAATGTGGTATCTTTTATTTCTGCTTGCTGTCGGAGTCTTTTATTTTCTTTCTCCAGTTGCTTCTTATCTTTTTCCAGTTGAGAAGTCTCTTGCTCTAATGATTTATTTTCTTTTTCTAGTTGTTCTAGTCTTTTGCTGGATATTTTTAACTCTTCTAGGTTTTTCTGCAATGTTTGATTTTCCATCTCTAAGTCTTGTAGTTCACTCTCTAACTGTTGAATTTTTTTATTGCTATTTTCTAGAGCTTTCTGTAGCCTCTGATTTTCTGTATCTAAACCCTGGTAGCTAACTTCTAAGCGTTCTGTTTTCTTGAAAGATGCTTTCATGAGTTCTAAACCCTTCTTAAGCTGCTCTTTTTCACTTTCCAGTTCTTTATTTTCTAGCTGTAGCTGAGCCATTTTCATGCTTGCACACTTCAAAGATTCCACATTCCTTCGCAGTTCTAAGTTTTCCTCATCTAGTTGGGAATTCTCTTTTTCTAGGGATTCTAACTGAAAAGTAAGGTTTTTAAAACTATCTAATGTTTTTTTTAATTTTCTATTTTCTCTTTCTAGCTCTGAATTTTCTTGTTCTAAGGCCTCAATTTTTTCACAAGTAATTTTTAAATTGGTTATCTTTTTCTGTAACAATTCATTTTCTTTCTCAAGATGATGCAACTCATTTTCAAGTTCTTCTGCTCGTTCTCCTTTTTCTTTATAATGTTCCAATTCTTTCCTAATTTGTCTTTTTTCAAATTCAATCTTACTTAACTTGCTACTTGTTTCTTTGATAGATTCATGGAGAATTTTATTTTCTTTTTCAATGTCTTTCACCCTTGCTTCAGCACTTATCTGGGATCGCTGCCTTAAAGAAGACACGGTTTGATTCAGATGTTCATTTTCCTGTTCCAATATTTTAATCTAATTGAAAAAAAAACAAAGGAGAAAATTAAAAATATAAATTAGCATAAACTAAATATTTTAAATTACAGTTTTTCCATTTCAAAAAAACTAACAATGAAATAAGAACATAAAAGGGTGCTAATATGTCTTACTTTTAATTGTGACAAATATTTGCTGGCAGACCACCGTGTACATGTACTTTCAGGTCATAAAAGTTCTGTCTTTAGGGAGTTCATAATGTAAAGAAATGGTTAGGAGAACTGTACTTAATATTAATCAAAGTGATCTTCAGATTATTTATAGTTATTTGTTTCAAATTCAAATAGGAATATAGGTGAAATGCACACACATATCTCTTTATGACTATAAGCTTTTACTTTCATTAAAAAAATTTTGCAAAGCATACACGCAGTGGGTTCTTGATAAATATTGCTATATTTTATGTGTATATATGTGGGTGTGTATTCATTCTCCCAAGAATTCTAATTTGAAAAAGATCAAAAAACACAAAATCCTCTGGTATACCTGAAAACTAATTTTTTATGACATGGCCTAATTTTGGTAAACAATCCCCTGAGAGCCTTGTAAAAATACAGATTCATGCTTAGCTCTAGAATTTTTATTCTGTAGCTCTATGGAAACCTTTATTTTTATAGGTAGCCTAAGGACTATACCTGGATAATAAAAAACAAACCATTTTACTTCTAAAAAAGTAACAGAAACTTTAAAATAGCAAGTCACTCAATATATCCAGTTCTCAGTTTCCTAAAGCATAAAGTCAGAATGACCAATAAATACTTGAAAGCAAATATGAACGCATTCTAGAGAAGGCTGCTGCCAACACATCTCCCTCTTTCGTAGGGTCTGAATACATACAGCTGCATCTCTCCTCAATTCCACACAGTAACTTTATAATCTGCAGCCCTGTTCTACAGACACTTGAAATCCAGGTATTGTAAAATTTTATACCAGATAATTACTAAACATACTGGCAACTTAAAGAATTCTAAGCTTTCGCTTCAACCTTCCCATGTATATGGATAGAAAATGAAAACCACAGTTACTCTAAGATCTAAATTCTAAAATTATTTCCCTTTCATGTTACACGAACATTTTTGTTTACCTAAACATTAAAATAACTTGCTAAGAGAATTTAAAATATATTGCTTAATAGGAAACTTAAGAACCTGTCTTTCTGAATTTTCTCTAAGTGTTTCAATTGTTTTTTCAAGTTGAGCCTTCTCCTTCATTAGATCCTTGCTTAAATTCTGACAATTCTGAAGACTTTGCTTTTCTTGAATAATCTCGTTTTCAAGAATTTCAACCTAGAAAAAATTAAATAAAAAAACAATGTAATATTAAATATTTTACAACAAAGGAAACATGTCAAAAGATAATCTTGGAATAAAAACTAAAATACAATTTTAATACTCAAATGGTGAAATTTAAGAACTGAATACAGAAATTCAAGTAATACTCCATGCTAATTTTAACAGCTATATAAAATATGCAGACATGACTATCTTTCTTATCCTCTGCATCTCTGAAGGGCACATTTCTACTTCTAAATACAAAAAATAAACCCAACTGAATATACAATTACATACTATATGAACACCATGCAAATTTTATTGAAAGACTCTCCTGGCTTGATGAAATTTATAAAGATTTTAATCACAGTCAAGTAATTTTAGGGAAGAAGGAAGAAGAGAATATAAAAAACATGAAAAAAGATGAGAAAAAGGTAAGTTTAATGAGGAAACAGAAAGGAATTACGTTTAAAATAAAAAGAAAGACAGGTGCCTGGGTGGCTCAGTTGGTTAAGTGTCTGACTCTTGATTTCAGCTCAGGTCCTGATCTCAGGGTTATGAGTTTAAGCCCTGCATTGGGCTCCATACTGGGTATGGAGTCCACTTAAAAAAAAAAAAAAAAAAAGGAAAGAGGGAGAAAAAATAATAATAATACTAGAGAAAAAAAGAGCTGAACAAAGCTCAGGTAAATGTTATAGTTATAGTCTAGGTTTAAATTTATCTTCAATTATACATTTCAAAGATATGATCAAGTATGTGGTTAATAAGCATAAAAATAGCAAATTCCAGTTTAAATTATGCCAAACCATTGATTTCCCATTACGATATAACATATTCAAATCAGGTAATAAAAGAAAATAAAGATTTAGCTATATAAAATATTCCACTTCAAGTTTAAGTATTACTTAAATCCTTATATCAACAGTGAAAAAGTCTCAGGCGCCTGGGTGGCTCAGTAAGTTAATCATCCAACTTCAGCTCAGGTCATGATCTCAAGGTTTGTGAGTCTGAGCTCCAGGTCGGGCTCTGTACTCAGAGGTTTGTGAGTCTGAGCTCCAGGTCGGGCTCTGTACTGGAGCCTTTTTTGGATTCTGTCTCCCTCTCTCTCTGCCCTCTCCTGCTTGTGTTCTCTCTTTCTCTCTCAAAAATAAATAAACATGAAAAAGTCTTTTAAAAGAATAGTAAAGAAGTCTACGAATTTTAATAGTCTTTACATAAAGCAAGCTGAATTTTTCTATTTTATTTTATTTTTTTTAAATATTTTTTTTTAACATTTATTTATTTTTGAGACAGGGAGAGACAGCATGAACGGGGGAGGGTCAGAGAGAGAGGGAGACAGAGAATCTGGAACAGGCTCCAGGCTCTGAGCTGTCAGCACAGAGCCTGACGCAGGGCTCAGACTGACAGACTGCGAGATCATGACCCGAGCCGAAGTCGGATGCTTAACCGACTGAGCCATCCAGGCGCCCCTGAATTTTTCTATTTTAATGTCAATGGAAGATAACCACATATGGAAGACAACATTCCAGTAATATCTCAAAAGCATCAAGTCAAATCTTTTTTTTGAAAGAGACAGTGCACATTGTGCTGGGGAGGGACACAAAGAGAGAGAGAGAGAGAGAGAGAGAGAGAGAGAGAGAGAGAGAGAGAGAATCCCAAGCAGGCTCTGCACCACCAGTGCAGACAGCTCAGTGTGGGGCTCAAACCCACAAACCGTGAGATCATGACCTGAGCCGAAGTCAAGAGCCAGAAGCTTAACTGACTGAGCCACTCAGGTGCCCCTCAAGTCAAATCTTATCCAGTTACTCAATTTGACGTGTTCAGGAAACTTTTAGCTATTTATTACTGATCTGGTTCTCCCACTTAAGATTGAAATATATGGGTAACAGTTATTTAATTAAACTCATTTGTTGTCTTACATCGATGGAATTCAAGTGAAACATTTAGTTTACAAAAGATACCTTTCATACAATGAATTTATAAAACAATGCTAGAATCACTAAAAATTAGAATTCAAAGCTACTTTTAAAATCAAGTTACAATTTCCAGTCCCAATTATATATAATGACAACCAAAATAAAACTGTTCCAAGTTCTATTTAGTTTTAATTCACTCTTACTTTTATACTATACTGGTTATAAAGTGCTTATTAAGATTATTTGGTTAATGGATAAAAGATGATGCTGTGGGAGGGGAGATGGGCTAAATGGGAAAGGGGCATTAAGGAATCTACCCCTGAAATCACTGTTGTACTATATGCTAACTTGGATGTAAATTTAAAAAAAATTTAAATTAAAAAAATTATCAAAAAAATGACGCAAAAATGTCTTAAAAGACTAAAAATCTGGCAAGATAATCAAGAGGTCTACTTGCATAATCTAAGGCAGTGGTTCTCAAAGCATGGCTTTTTTCCCCCCAACAAAGCAGGAAGACCATCACTTAGGAATTTCTTAGAAATGAGAATTCTTTGCTCCTACCCCAGACCTATCAAATCAGAAACTCTGGGTATGGGGCTCAGAAATTTGTGTTAAACAAGTCCTGAAGGTGATTCTGAGGCATACTATAGTTCAAAAACCACCGATCTAAAGATTAGGGAGATTTTCATAACTGAATCTAGAAATCCAGAATCTAAAGAAAAACCAGACATGGCTGACTACATATAGAAATAATAACAAATTCATAATGGCTTATGTATAAGAACATTTATTACAGTATTATTCACTGTGACCAAGACCCAGAAACACATACTGGGAAGGAGATGTGATAGGAGATATTCATGATAAAAATATCATGTATGTTGTCATGATATGATTCTATTTATCTACAATAGGTATATGTGTGTATGCAGAAAGATACTCAAAAATAAATTACTTGGTCTGTTGCCCAACTGGAATATTTCTGTTGAACTAAAACCTTGTTCAAATTCAGGTTTCACAGTGCCTAAATTGTGGTCTCTAAATACCATTTTCCACCAAAAGGAACAAGGGCTTTTTGGAGAAATGGCTGTTTCCAGATCAGGGGCAGGAAATGTTTAAGAAGAACTGAGTTACAGTGGAAAGCACAGAGGCTCACAAGGAGTGCTAAGATTGTGTCACAGGGACTCAGGAAGTAGCTTAAAGAGGTGGAACAGTTAGAAAAACAAATGCAGTAGGCTGAAACACTTCAAATATTTTTAAATCCATGAATTCATAAAGACAGTAAAAAAAAAAAACCTCACTCATTAATTATCTCAGGAGGATAGGAGAGAACTAATTCATTACCAGGAAACTGGTAAATAAAAGAATCAAACATTCATCCTGCCTTTTCCATGAGAATTCCTGAGAGTAAATGGCTAGTTGTTTTTTTGAACCAATTTTTATTCTTATTTTGTTTACTTTTAGAGGATTTGGTGGTATTTTACTTATTTTGTTTTTAAATATTATTTTTGAGAGAGAAAGATTGGGAGAAGGGGAAGGGCAGAGAGAGAGAGGGAGACAAAGAACCTGAAGCAGGCTCCAGGCTCAGAGCTGTCAGCACACTGCCCGGTGTAGGGCTCAACTCATGAACCTCAAGATCATGACCTGAGCTGAAGTCGGTCGCTTAACTGACTGAGCCACCCGGGAACCCCTAGGCAAACCTTTTCCATGACAACCAACATGACAAAAGAGACAATTAGGCACATACCTCATGACTGAAATAGACTCCTTATGAATATTCTCACTAAAAACTCACTTTGAACTTGATTAAGCCTACAGATAAAATAAGACCCACAGGGAACAAAAGAACTTGCTAAGGGACACAGAGAAAAATCTAGATTGTGGGAAAACTACAAAACCACCTGGTTTCTTCAACAGAAAAACTGCTATGTAAGGAGTAAACTGGGCACCCGAGTGGCTCAGTTGGTTGAGTGTCCAACTTCAACTCAGGTCATGATCTCACTGTTTGTGAGTTGCTGGCAGCCTGTCAGTGCACAGGGCTTCTTATCCTATGTCCACCTCTCTCTGACCCTCCCCTGCTTGCAATGTCCCCAAAATTAAAAAAATTAGAAAAAAGTTAACCTTACACTAAAAAAAGACTTAATAGACACATCAGTAGATTGAATGTACTGATATATTTCAATTCATACTTTCAAAAAACCAAAAAAAAATCCCAATGACTTGGAAAAACTGAAATGCTTACCAAACTCTATTAAATTTTTCAATGTGATAAAGTCACTGTTCTTGTTTATTTAAAAAAAATCCTTACTTTTTAGAGATATATAATGAGGTATTGGTGAAAGGATACCATGTCTAGGATTTACTTCAAAATCCTACTGGTTGTGAAGAGAGCAAGCAAGGGTAGAAGTAAGAGTGGCTGTAAGTTAATAATTGCTAAAGTTGAATGAGTATAGGAGTTAATTCACTTCACATTTATATATGTTTGAAAATTTCCGGAAGTTAAAATAATATTGAGGATACATTACATTAAAAACTGGAAAATAAATGATCTAACACAGGGTTATTTACACTTTACATATATTCAACATTACATTAAACATTAATTTTTATTTACCTTTTTACTTAGTCTTTGATTTTCTTTTTCAATTTTCAGGATTTTGGAAGTGTTGCCTTCGGCAGAATCCATAGTACTCCGAAGTTCTTCCACAGTTTTTGTCAGACTCTGGTTTTCCATCTCCAACTTCAATAATCTACTTGATGTTAATTCATTCACTTCATGGCCCAAGGATTTTTGTGGTGCTATAATAATGACAAATATTGTCATTGGTAAAAACTATATTTACTCAATACTACTTAAAATAATGAGTGTAAATGCACTACATCACCTGGTCCTTAACTTTATAAAAAATTTATAGAGTTATATAAGATAGACACAATGAAAAAACATAGATAAAAGATGGGTAAATCTTGAGTTTTTAATGTACCCACAAGCATTCTAGAGGAAAAAAGGTACAAAATTTAGACTGAACAGACTACAGTTGCAGTTCCAGTTCCATGAGAAACTGCTTGACAATGCCCAAGCCATTTTAACCACAAAACTCTTAGATTATTTGTACAAAATATGGTTATTGCTCTGTGTGTCTGACAGAGATATCATGTGATTCAAATAAGAAGTATAAAGCATATCCAAGCCACATATCAAAAATTAAAGGAAGACAGTCTAAGGGGAAAAAAAATCCTAATTTCCTAATCCTGATTCTGAGAAAGGCAAGACAGCATATACTGGTTACCTTGAAAAAGTCTTTCTCTAAACGAAGAATCTCTGCTAAACTTGAGTGTAAAAACAAACATGTATACCATTTTGCCAAAAAAATCGTATTTCTAAGTCAATTTCAGCATAATTACATTTTTTAACATAAGAAAACTCAGTTTCTGGTTCTATATATGATGTAAGTCCAAAATAACTATTTTTAATAACCCTAAAGCAGATTCATTATTTGATGATATAAAAATTAGGATTTAAAGTGAAATATAATACCTAGAATTCACTTTGAAACCTCAGATTTCAAGAAGGGAAATGGAGAAGTACAGGAAGGCATTCTAGGTCTATCTATTTTTGTGTATGTTTGAAATTCTCCGTCATTTTTTAAAAATTTATTTATTTGGGGAGAGAGAGAGGAAAAAACACGAGTTGGGGGGTCAGATAGAAAGGGAGAGAGAGAATCCCATGCAGGCTCTGCATTGTTAGCACAGAGCCCGAAGCAGGGTTTGATCTCATGCTGTGTGATCATGCATGACCTGAGCTGAAATCAAGAGTTGGATGCTCAGCCAACTAAGCCACCCAGGCGCCCCAGAAATCCTCCATCATTAAGAAACACACACACACACACACACACACACACACACACACACACACACACACCATATCCCCACAAGCACACATTCTTTTCAAAATCAGGTATGATAAAATATCCTCAGACTGTAAACAAAGAAAGCCTCAGTTCTTCTAGCTTTTGTTCCAGTTAGCATATTATTAATCTTTTATTAAAAGCTGGTACAATTGATAGTCACTTTTTTTATTTTTATTAAAATTTTTTTTAATGTTTTTATTTATTTTTGAAGGAGAGAGAGACAGACAGAGCATGAATGGGGGAGGAGCAGAGAGAGAGGAAGGCACAGAATCTGAAGCAGGCTCCAGGCTCTAACCTGGTAGCACAGAGCCCAACGCCCAGACTTTTTACATTCCATTAGTTGTCCAAGTCTTCTTCAGTAAAACTTTGCTTCATGATCTGTTAGATACGATACTCAATATACCTTAGTAATGCTTTCAATACTATCACTGTTTCTTCTCTTTTTTTAAGTTTATTTTTATTTATTTTGAGAGAGAGCAAGCAGGGAAGGGGTGAAGAGAAAAGGACACAGAATCCTAAGCAGGTTCCATACTGTCAGTGCAGAACCCGATGTAGGGCTTGAACTCACGAACTATGAGATCATGACCTGAGTCAGAGTCAAGGGTCAGACGTTTAACCAACTGAGCCACCCAGGTGCCCTATCACTGTATTTCAAAGATGCTTCAGGTCGGACTATAAAGAATTAAAAAGGATGCTTACAAACATTTTTTAAAGTAATCTCTATGCCCAATGTGGGGCTCAAACTCAAGACCAAAAGCTGCATGCTCTATCCACTGAGCTAGCCAGGAGCCCCCTTAGAACACATATTTAACAACATGGAAAAATGCCTACGTTATAATCTTAGGTGAAAAGAAGAACCTGAATTGTATATACAAATTGATCTGATGATGTCTAAAATATCTATTTGTAGAAAAATTCTGGAGGCCATTTTTTTAAATGCAAAGGGGTTTCAGAAATTATTAGGAACTTCAATTTCTTCCTTTATATTTTTCCACATTTCACAGATTTTCTGGAAAGCAATTCTCTTGTATAGTTAAAAAACAAAACAAAACACACCATATTAAAACAAATATTCAGATCTATGACCCCAGCTAAGATGAACTGCAAAACAACTGTGATGGTGATGATGATGATGATGATGATGATGACGACAATGACAACAACGATGATAAAAATAATAAACACTCAAATAACTACCATTTACCAGGTACTCTACTAATGGCTTCATAAGCAGTAACAAATTCAATCTTCACAATAACCGTACAAGGTAATACTATTTTATTGTTCCCATATAACTGATGAGGAAACTCTTAACACTGTAATTTTAACTAGCAGTAGAAAACATTTAAGTTTGAATTGTTTTTTAATAACTCAATTTCACAAAAAATACAATAAAAAAGTTCCACAAATATTTTAAGTAATATATCTCAGCAAGTTCACGGTCTGAATATCATCACTTACTGTGTAGTCAATTTACATGGGGGTCCCAGAATTTGAAATTAGGTTCTCATGTGTAAAATTAGGAAAAGCCTAATGGTAAAAAAAATATGATAGGTCATCTGTAGAAGTAAGTATCCTATAAATATCAGATTATAAGCTCTCTCAGACCTCGTCTACCTCAGCATCATATCCACAGGGCTGGATATAATATTTTACACATGGTAGATGCTTAATAAATATCTGGAAGGAAGGAAAGCAGGTGAAATAATCTAATACTAGGTAACTGAGGAATTCTGGAACGAATCTAATTCAAATAAATGTGACCTGGACATAATTTCAATAAAGTATATCAGTATCAGCATACTGAAGGCTATAACCCAAATAAGGAAAAAAGAACAAAGTTAACAATTTATCTGAGGGTCTTTCATTATCTCTAGGTTATAACTGGGCTGGACTGCTTGGTAGATACAGTGCTAAAATGGAGAGAGAGTACATATATTGATGAAAGTAGCCATAAAGATCCTTAACTTGCTTTCTTCTGGCTATATACTGACCTAAGAATCTTCCCAATATGTTTTGACTTCTTGTTTAGGTTTGTCTATAGTTAAAGAACACACTGACCAGTTAATATGACTTTTCTGTTCTATTTAGTAGATGGCTTTATTTCTCAAAATAAGTTAATAAACTTGGTATCTCAGCTTCCTATGATGTTAATGTGAAACAGTGCCTAAAAAACTGATCAAATCTGTTACTACACTCATAAAGTTGAGTTGTAAGATGTGTAAAGATAAGGACAAGACCCAGGAATGCGGCCATGAACATACTACTCTGTGAACTATCTAGGGAGACATCTGGCCTCTTAGACATCTCCGGCTGGGGAAAATAAAAAATTGTAATAAAATATCCAAAAATGTAAGCATAAATACAACTTCATGCATTCATTTATGCATTTACATTAAAAAAATATCGGGAATACCTTCAGAGAGTTCGCTAGTTCTAGATATTTGTTCCAGCTCCCAGCCAAGATGTAATGATTCATCCATACTTTGTTTCTGTGCCATTTCCAAAGTCATATTTTCTTCCATTAATTCTTCAATCTTTTTTCTATCCATATCACGTTCCTTTTTTATTGTCAGGGAGTAGGAAAAGAAATGAAAGCTAAGAAACAGTACAATTTCAAGCTAAATATGTTCTATTACTTATAACTTTTATTTATCAGAAACTGAATAATATAGGATAAATTTTGAGTTCCTTAAAATTTTCAGTTTGAAGGCAATAATCAGTTATCATTCTTAATACTAGTCATTATATTGACCAGGTCTTTGATATCCTTTTAAAGTGATCCTTGGGAACACTGAAAACTTTTCTTCATATATTTTAATATATTTACTGGTATAATAAATGATACCTGACCTAATGCTAAATTTTAGCAAATTGTTTTCCTTCTATATTTTAAAGGCATGTTTACACAAATACTTATTAGGGTGTTTTCAAAGGAGAAGACAAAATTAATAACTAATATGTCTAACAAAAGCAGAAATTTTTACTACTCCTGTTTTTATACAGAATTGGAAGCTTCTAATTTACTTAGCTACCTCTTCTCTGTTAAAGCCACAGGAGCTAGCCATTGTTGTCATTATGGGGAAATCAGATCAATCTGAGATTTCCTTGGAGGCCATGCAACTGATCAACCTTACATTACTTACCATTTCCATATCATGCAGTTTAGCTTTCAGTTGTAAATTCTCTTTTTCTAATTCATGTAATTTATCAGAACGAGCTCTAGTTCCTTCTAATTGATCTTCCAACATGGTTTTTGTTTCTAATAAAACCTGATTATCTTCTTTTAATTCCTATAAAAATTTCAAATAGGCTTTATCACAAATATATTAGTATCTGTTAATTTTTCAAAGCTCTAAAACATAAATTCTTTATTGTAAGGTAAGACATTAAGCTGTCTCTATCAACAGTTCTTTATGCAAGAGTAAAAGCTACTGAAAATAGAGATACAGTTAATGTTTTCCTGGTTTCACTTTTTCCCTCAGAATTTATTACACTATTGCTATTATGCAAACGTAATACTCAATACTTATGCTAGGATGAGTAACACAACTACAATTCACATAAAATTGTCAGGGTACATTTAAATTCCTTTAGTCACAAGAATAAGGAACTAAGTATAAGTAGTCTCTCTGATATTTAAGACACAAAGAAATCGCCATAGAATCAGGGCTTAATTTTTTTGCTGAAATAGATTTAAAGATTTCTCTCTACTTAAACTGTAACTTGAAAGTAAAGGGCTTGGGTTTTTGAGTAAAATACCAAGACCTGTGCTAAGACTCACAGAGACCATAAACTAAGGCTCTACTAATAAATATTTTACATAAACATCTTGAGAAAACGCTTAAAATCCATACATATGTTTTGAAGACATGTGTTCACAAATCTGTCTTGCTGAACTATATGCTAGTGGTTTATAAACTAAAGTCAAAAGAAAGTATATTAAAACAGTGGCATTTATAAGGATCTCTTAACAGTGCCATGCATATATTGTTTCAATAAACGGCAAAGAATTAATAGGCACCTTATCTTTGCTATTTACTGGGTTTATTTTCTGGTAAGTTTCAGGCTAAAATGTTCTAACTACTTTCTGTTGTAATGTTCTCACTTCTTGATTTTGCATACTCCTTCCTTCTTATCACCATACTGAAACTGATAAAACTCTCCTTTGTTTGAAGAAATGAAGAAGTTAACTCGGAAAGAAAAACAGAATGTAGAAGCAAGTACTGTCAAATTCTTGCTGTCAAACTCAACTTCATGTAACACTGAACTGCAACCATTAAGTAAGAAAAATTGTCTTTTTCTACACACACACACAAATACACCCACACACATATTATTAGGGGAGAGATTGAGAGAGTGCCTTCATTAATCCTAGTTTAGCATTCTTTTTTTTTTTTTTAATTTTTTTTTTTCAACGTTTTTATTTATTTTTGGGACAGAGAGAGAGCATGAACGGGGGAGGGGCAGAGAGAGAGGGAGACACAGAATCGGAAACAGGCTCCAGGCTCCGAGCCATCAGCCCAGAGCCTAACGTGGGGCTCGAACTCCCGGACCGCGAGATCGTGACCTGGCTGAAGTCGGACGCTTAACCGACTGCGCCACCCAGGCGCCCCTAGTTTAGCATTCTGAGTTGAACAGTGATCAGAAACATGCTTTGCTTTCGCTTCTAGAAACAAGTTTGAAATTAGAAGTATATACTTTATTTTGACTTTGAGGGAAGGACTTCAAGTCTTTCCTACCTATAAGACTAAATAAGAGAATGAAAGAACTTGAAACAGTTCAATAAAATTAATAATGTCCAGAGATCCCTTTTTACAAGTATAAGCAATATGCTGATCTACCACCATAAGATAAGCACCTAGAGGGATTTACAGTTTGTTCAACATTTCAAAAGTTCCTTAAGTTTATTACATGCAGTTTGAAAAAACTTAACTTTTAAACAAAATAATTGTGAATGGTTTAAATTATGCAACATACCTCAACTCTTGCCTTATAAAATTCAATATCATGTAGTCTTTCTTTGTATCTGCTGACTTCACTTTCAAGCTTATCCACTCTGATTGCCTTCTCCCGAAGTGCATCTAATTCATCTCGGTACATTCTAGCGGAACGAGCATCCGAAAGCAAATTCATGTTCTAAATATAAACAATTAATATTTTAAATATTATTTTCTATTTTCAAATTGATAATCTCTGGTTGCACAATTCAATGAATTTAAAAAACAAACCCAACAAATTGTATGCTTTAAAAGTGTGAATTTTAAAAGAAGCTGTTGATGAGGGCCAGTATTGACCAATGCTATACCTTGGCCAGAGGCTGCAATGTCACCCTGGCTGGGCAACTTCGCCAAGGCCACTTCTGATGGCATTTCCAAGACCTACAGCTATGTCACCCTGAACTCTGGAAAGAAACTGTGTTCATCAAGTTTCCCTATCAGGAATTCACTGACCATTTCGTGAAGACCCACATCAGAGTCTCCATGCAGAGGACCAAAGCTCCAGCTGTGGCCACCACATACTTTTATACAAGAAAAATACAGCGAGTTAAAACCTGTTAAAAAATGTATATATATAAAATAAAATGGGATGGGGAGATATATGAGGTCTTTTTAAAAAAAATCAATATAAATTATTTTAAAATATATATTCATATGCAAATAAAAACACACCTACATATAAATTTTTATGTAATGATTATTTAGGAATGTAAAAAATATCAGGATATTTCAAATAAGTTAACCTCTAGTTAACATAACCATTTGCAATTAATTTAAGGTGTAAAAGTTAACTTTAAAATACAGGATAATGAAAATACAGAAGAGGCAAACAGTATTACTAAAGTTGGTCATTAGTTACTTTAGAGAAATTACGTTTCCATCCAGATGTATTATAATATACCAAAATTCTGCTGAGTTTTTCAAAACTTCCAAGTGAATGATTAGTTGCATATGATTAGTGTTTATCTTAATAACATTTAAGACAAGTATTAAAATTCAATATTTAATAGCTCTCTCGTAATCTTTTAAAACAAGTTATCAAAGTATGTTCCAGAGATATCTGTGGGTTTCATGTTCATGAGGTCAAAACAATTTTCATAATAACACCAAACCATTATTTGCTTTTTTCACTGTCATTCTCTCATGAGGGCAGAGTGGAGTTTTCCAGAGGCTACATGGCATGTGATAATACACCAAACGAAAAACAGATACGAGAATTTAGTAGTTTTTAGTTAAGCCAGGCATTAAAGAGATTTGAAAAAATGATTAAAAAAAAAAAAGACTTGCAAAAATGTAAGAGTACCAACATTCTTTTTTTGTTGTTGTTTTGTTTTGGAAAATAATGGTTATAAGCATGTAATTTTTATGTTAACATGGAATAATTATTTTTATTAAATTTTTTTTTCAACGTTTATTTATTTTTGGGACAGAGAGAGACAGAGCATGAACGGGGGAGGGGCAGAGAGAGAGGGAGACACAGAATCAGAAACAGGCTCCAGGCTCTGAGCCATCAGCCCAGAGCCTGACGCGGGGCTCGAACTCACGGACTGCGAGATCATGACCTGGCTGAAGTCGGACGCTTAACCGACTGCGCCACCCAGGCGCCCCAACATGGAATAATTATTTTTAAATAAACATTTTTCAAATTCTAAGTTTTAATTTCAAATATAGAAAATAGATATAATCTACATCAAACAATCTTCATTAATTTTTAATAGGAGAAAAGAGCCTTGAGACCAAAAGATTGAGAACCACTCGCTGTTTTACAGTAAGCACACATACAAAAACCCATACTATTAAGAAACAGAATAGCAGCCACAGCATATCTAGAAATGAAGATTTTGATTCCCATCTCATTCATCGAGAAAGGTCCAAGTTTATGATCCTGCAAGTGGAGTATTCCCTGAGTTAAAAATAGCAAGTTAGGGGAAATAAGGAAAAGAAATAATTATCTAGCTTCACCATAATCCTTATCATTTACGGGTAAAAGAAGACATTGTGCACTACCACCAAATAAAAATGAAACATAACAAACATTTAAAAAAGTGAATTTTTTTAAGTTTATTTATTTTGAGAGAGAGAGAGAGAAAGAGAGGGAGAAAGAGGGACAGTGCGAGTGGGAGGGGACAGAGAGAAAGAGAGAAAGAGAATCCCAAGCAGGCTTCACAGTTAGTGCAGGGCCTGACACTGGGCTCAAACTCACAAACCATGAGATCATGACCTGAGTTGAAATCAAGAGTCAGACACTTAAATGACTAAGCGACCCAGGTGCACCCCCCCCACCCCAAAGTGAAGTCTCAAACAATCTTGCTTCGAGATGAAAAAAACCCACAAAGCTTCAGTAAAATAAAAATAATTTTTAAAAGGTAAAAAAATTAAAAAGCATTGTGTCATATATAAGTTACCATAACTATCAGAGAGACCAGAGACCTAGGGAGATACACATAAAGCAGCATAGTTTACAGTAGGGTTATTCTAGCTTCCAAGCCCACACAAACCAAATACATAAAAAGAGAAACTTGGAACTACCTGAATCCTAAGAGTTTCTTCTGAATTCTAGCAAAGTATGAGCAGCACTGATAAAGAAAAAGCAAAGTCCAAAGACTATGAATTCCAGTTTTGGGATTTTAGAACAGAAAAACACTGAAAAATCATCTTTAAGCTTCAGTGACCTCATAAAACATTAAGATAAAGGCTATAAATTATAAGGAGTAAAATCAATTTCTAATTACATACTGGTCCTATATAATAAAGTTTCTGGTACAAACCTCTTGTTGCAGCCTTTTTAGTTCTATTTCCATTTGCTCAAGTTCTTGTTTACAGTCCAACAACTGTTCAGTCTTTTCCTCCCTTAAATGAAAAAATTGTCAATTAAATAATCAGTTTAATGTTTTTGAAAACTGTGATCATCATCTGCATCAATACAAATATATTATCATTACTAAATATCTAGTTGAAAACCGAATTAGCCATACGCTAACAGAGGGGAAAAAGACAAAGAAATGGATATTAAGAATGTATATGATTTGATGACATCAATCAGACTCCCCTCTAAAGTTCCCCAAAGGCTAATCTTGATGACTGACATCCTCATAGTTTATAAGGTAGTTTCTCTTCATCTTTCTTCCCATCCCCCATTCTCACTCTCCTTTTTGTCTTTCTCACTCATTAAAGACAAATACACTGGAAGAGTTTTTAAGCAAGGCACTACTATGTGGGTCTGAGTCATTTATATATATATATATAAATATAATGCAGGGGAGGAGCAGAGGGAGAGGGAGACACAGAATCCAAAGCAGGCTCCAGGCTCCGAGCTATCAGCACAGAGCCCGACACGGGGCTTGAACCCACATAGTGTGAGATCATGACCTGAGCCAAAGTCGGATGCTTACCTGACTAAGCCACCCAAGTGCCCTGGGGTGGTCTGAGTTGTAAAAGGATCTCCAACTATTTTCAATATTTACTGTGGCCTAAAGGAAAAGTACACACTGCCACACAAATACCTAAAATATTTATGTCCCTATTGGTTTCTTCCCTGTAGTCTATAAACATCTTCCAATTTCTATTCTTTTCCTTCTCTTTATACTACTTTACTTCCCCCATTTCCTATCTCCCTTTCAGAGCCAAGCTGCTCAAACTCAAGTTTCCATTCACTAACTCTACTTTTCCACCTTCTGTTCTTTAATTAAAAAAGGTAAAGCATTCACTGCACAATCTGTTGCTGACCTCTCATAATACCTGTACTTTTTTGAGAACCATAATTTTTAATTGAGAAACAGTCCCTTTGTGGACTCCATTTTCATTGTAATGAATAATGTTTTGGTAAATAAACTCATTATGCATAAGATACTGTGTATTTAGGGGGACCTAGCTGGCTCAGTCCAAAGAGCATGTGACTCTTGAACTCAGGGTCATGAATTTGAGCCCCATGTTGGGTGTAGATTACTTAAAAGGGGAAAAAAAGCCAAAAAACCACAAAGAAAACCTCGTATATGTTTCAGGACAGATTTCTAAAAGTACATTACATGTTTAAAGGTTCCTGAAATGTACTGTCAACATCCCTGAAGAAAGGTCATTACCAATTTATAATGCAAGCATCAGAGGATAAAATTGCCTACATGAGAAGCAAGTTAACAATTGAAAATTTCTGAGTTATTATTCTAATTTGCATTTATTTGAATACTAGGACAGCCTGGAAGAAATGGATAAATTCTTGGAAATATATAAACTACCAAAACTGAAACAGGAGAAACAAAAAACTTGAACCAACTAACAGCCAGCAAAGAAGTTGAATCAGTAATCAAAATCTCCTAACAAACAAAAGTCCAGGGCCAGATGGCTTCAGAGGTAAATCTACCAAGCATTAAAAAAAATGTTTTTAAGTTTGTTTATTTATTTTTGAGAGAGAGACAGAGAGACAGAGAATGAGCGCAGGAAAGGGGCAGAGAGAGAGGGAGACAGAGTATCCCCATGTGGGGCTCCAATTCACAAACTGTGAGATCACGACCTGAGCCAAAATCAAGAGCTGGACACTTAACCAACTGAGCCACCCAGGTACCCCAAATCTACCAAACATTTAAAAAAGAGTTAATACCTGTTCTTAAAACTATTCAAAAAAATAGAAAAGGAAGGAAATCTTCCAAATTCATTCTATGAGGGAAGAATAAAGAATAAAGAATCCACTAAAAAACAGATAGTGAATCCACTAAAAGATAAAGAATCCACTAAAAACAGAACTATACGCCAGTATCCCTGACAAACATGGAAGCAAAAATGGTCAATAAAATACTAGCAAACTAAATCCAACAATTCATTAAAAGAGTCATTCACCACAATTAAGTGGGATTTATTCCTGGGTTGCAAAGGTGGTTCAATATTCACAAATCAATGTGATACACATTAATGAAAGAAAGGATAAAAATTATATGACCATTCTAAATACATGCAGAAAAAGCATTCGACAAAGTACAAATCCATTCACGATAAAACCCTCAACAACGTAGAGTAAGACGGAACATACCTGAACATAATAAAGGCCACATGTGAGTAACACAGTGAATATCATGCTCAATGGGGAAAAACAGAGCTTTTCCCCTAAGGTCAGAAACAAGGTTAGGAACAAGACAGGGACTCTCACCACTGTTGTATGACACAGTACTGGAAGTTCTAACCACAGCAATCAGACAACAAAGAGCAATAAAAGGCATCCATACAGGCAAGGAAGAAGTAAAACTTGACTATTTGCAGATGACATGATACTCTACAAAGAAAACTCGAAAGATTCCACCAAAAAACCTGCTAGAAATGATACTTGAATTCAGTAAAGTCACAGGATACAAAATGAACATACAGACTATCTGTTGCATTTCTATACAAAAATAATGAAGTAGCAGAAAGAGAAATTAAGGAATCAGTCCCATTTACAAAAGCACCAAAATATTAAGAAACCTAGGAATACACCTAATCAAGGAGGTGAAAGACTTCTGCTCTGAAAACTATATAACACTGATGAGATAAATTAAAGGGGACACAAAGAAATGGAGAAACATTCTATGCACACGGATTGGAAGAACAAATATTATTAAAATGTCTATACTACCCAAAGCAATCTACATATTTGATGCAATCCCTACCAAAATACTAACAGCATTTTTCACACAAGTAGAACAAACAATCCTAAAATTTGCATGGAATCAGAAAAGACCTTGAATAGCCAAAGCAACATTGAAAAAGAAAAGCAAAACTGGAGGCGTCAAAATTCCAGACTTAAAGTTATGAACAAAGGAACAAAAGGTATAGTACTAGCACAAAAACTGACGCATAGATCAAGGGAACAGGACAGAAAAATGCAGAAGTGAACCCACAACTATAAAGTCAATTGATCTTCGACAAAGCAGGGAAGAATATCCAATGGGAAAAAGACAGTCTCTCCAACAAATGGTGTTGAAAAACTGGACAGCAACATGCAAAAGAATGAAACCGGACCACTTTCTTACACAAACACAAAAATAAATTAAAAATGGATTAAAGACCTAACTGTGAGACCTCAAACCATAAAAAAATCCTAGAGGAAAACACAGGCAGTGACCTCTTTGACATTGGCTGTAACAACTTCTAGATATGTCTCCTGAGGCAAGGGAAACAAAAGCAAAAATCAATTATTGGGACTTCACCAAAATAAAAAGCTTCTGCACAGCAAAGGAAACAATCAACAAAACTAAAAGGCAAACCTATGGAATGGGAGAAGACATTTATAAATGACCTATCTGATAAAGGGTTAGTATCCAAACTACATAAAACTTGTAAAACTCAACACCCAAGAAATGAACCATCCAATTAAAAAATGGGTAGAAGACATGAACATTTCTCCAAAGATGACATACTGACACATGAAGAGATGCTCAACACCACTCATAATCAGGGAAAAAAAAAATCAAAACTACAATGAGATATCACCACACACCTGTCGGGAAGGCTAAAATCAAAAGCACAAATACAACTGCAAGGATGTGGAGAAAGGGGAACCCTCGTGCACTGCTGGGGGGAATGCAAACTGGTGTAGCCAATCTGGAAGACAGTATAGAGATTCCTCAAAAACTTAAAAATAGATGGGATGCCTGGGTGGCTCAGTTAGTTGAGCATCCAACTCTTGATTTCTGCCCAGGTCATGATCCCAGGGTTGTGGGACTGAGCCTCGCATCAGGCTTGTGGAGCCTGCTTAAGATTTTCTCTCAGGCGACTGGGTGGCTCAGTTGGTTAAGCGTCTGACTTTGGCTCAGGTCATGAACTCATGGTTTGTGAGCTCAAGCCCTGCATCGGGCTCTGTGCTTACACCTCAGAGCCTGGAGATGGCTGCAGATTCTGTGTTTTCCTCTCTCTGCTCCTCCCCATTAGCACTCTCTGTCTGTCTGTCTGTCTCTCTCTCTCTCTCTCAAAAATAAACAAACATTAAAAAAGAAAACTAAAAAACTCTCTCTCTCCCTGGCTTGGCTTGTGCTGTCTCTAAAAAAAATTAAAAATTTAAAAGCAGAACTACACTACCAGTCAGCAATTGCACTACTAGGTATTTATCCAAAGAATACAAGAATACTAATTCAAAGGGACACAAGCACCCCAATGTTTACAGCAGCTTATCTATAATAGTCAAACTATGGAAACAGCCCAAATGTCCATGGAGAAAGAAGACATGGTACATACATATACAATGGAGTAATACTCAGTCACCCAAAAGAATGAAATCTTGCCATTTGCAACAATGTGGATGGAGCTAGAGAGTATTATGTTAAGTGAAAGAAGTCGGAGACAAATACTGTATGATTTTACTCATAGGTGAAATTTCAGAAACAAATGAGCAAAGAGGGAAAAAAAAAAGAGAGAGGCAAACCAAGAAACAGATTCTTTTTTTTTAAATTTAAAAACAAGTTTTGTTTTTAACATTTATTTTTGAGAGAAAGAGACAGAGCGTGAGCAGGAGAGGGACAGATCGAGAGGGAGGCACAGAATCCGAAGCAGGCTCCAGGCTCCTGAGCTGTCAGCACAGAGCCCAATGCGGGGCTCGAACTCATAAGTGGTGAGATCATGGCCTGAGCTGAAGTCGGATGCTTAACTGACTGAGCCACCCAGGTGCCCCAAAAGATTCCTAACTATAGAGAATAAAGTGATGTTTACCAGAGGGAAGGTGGGTGGGGACATGGGTGAAATAGGGGATGGGGATTAAGGAGTACACTTCTTGTGATGAGCACCGGATGATGTATGGAAGTGCTGAATTACTATATTGTACACCTGAAACTCATATAACACTGTATATTAACTAACTGGAATTAAAATAAAAACTTTTTAAAAAGCTATTAACTTCTACCATTTTTTTAAATATTCATTTTTGAGAGAGAGAGAAAGCGTACAAATAGGGGAGGGACAGAAAGAGGGGGAGACAGAGGTTCAGACGCCAGCTCTGTGCTGATAGCAGAGCGCCTGAGGCAGGGCTCGAAATAATGAACTGAATCCTGAGACTGTGACCTGAGCCAAAGCTGGACACTTAACTGACTGTGCCACTCAGGCGCCCCTACCTTTTATGATTTATAAGATATTTATAAATATTTCTATACAGTTGCTGAATGCTTTTTTAAAAAATTAAAAACAAATTTTATTTTTATTATGGTAGCATATTTTTAGCATAAAATTGCAATTTTAGTCATTTTAAGTGAAAATTTAGTGGCACTGGACCCACAAACGTATGGCCAACTAATCTGCCAAAGCAGGAAAGAATATCCAATGGAATAAAGACAGTCGCTTCAGCAAGTGGTGCTGGGAAAACTGGACAGCGACATGCAGAAGAATGAACCTGGACTACTTTCGTACACCATACACAAAAATAAACTCAAAATGGATGAAAGACCTCAATGTAAGACAGGAAGCCATCAAAATCCTTGAGGAGAAAACAGGGAAAAACCTCTCTAATCTTGGCCGTAGCAACTTCTTACTCAACATGTCTCCGGAGGCAAGGGAAACTAAAACAAAAATGAACTACTGGGACCTCATCAAAATAAAAAAGCTTCTGCACAGCGAAGGAAACAATCAGCAAAACTAAAAGGCAACTGACAGAATGGGAGAAGATATTTGCAAATGACATATCAGATAAAGGGTTAGTATCGAAAATCTATAAAGAACTTATTAAACTCAACACCCAAAAAATAAATAATCCAGTGAAGAAATGGGCAAAAGACATGAATAGACACTTCTCCAAAGAAGACACCCAGATGGCCAACCGACACTTAAAAAATGCTCAACATCACTCATCATCAGGGAAATACAATCAAAACCACAATGAGATACCACCTCACACCTGTCAGAATGGCTAACACTAACAACTCAGGCAACAACAGATGTATGCGAAGATGCGGAGTAGAGGATCTCTTTTGCATTGTTGGTGGGAATGCAAGCTGGTGCAACCACTCTGGAAAACAGTATGGAGGTTCCTCAAAAAGCTAAAAATAGTGGCACAAAAACAGACACATACCAATGGAACAGAATAGAAACCCCAGAACTAGACCCACAAACGTATGGCCAACTCATCTTTGACAAAGCAGGAAAGAACATCCAATGGAAAAAAGACAGCCTCTTTAACAAATGGTGCTGGGAGAACTGGACAGCAACATGCAGAAGGTTGAAACTAGACCACTTTCTCACACCATTCACAAAAATAAACTCAAAATGGATAAAGGACCTAAATGTGAGACAGGAAACCATCAAAACCTTAGAGGAGAAAGCAGGAAAAGACCTCTCTGACCTCAGCCGTAGCAATCTCTTACTCGACACATCCCCAAAGGCAAGGGAATTAAAAGCAAAAGTGAATTACTGGGACCTTATGAAGATAAAAAGCTTCTGCACAGCAAAGGAAACAACCAAGAAAACTAAAAGGCAACCAACGGAATGGGAAAAGATATTCGCAAATGACATATCGGACAAAGGGCTAGTATCCAAAATCTATAAAGAGCTCACCAAACTCCACACCCGAAAAACAAATAACCCAGTGAAGAAATGGGCAGAAAACATGAATAGACACTTCTCTAAAGAAGACATCCGGATGGCCAACAGGCACATGAAGAGATGTTCAGCGTCGCTCCTTATCAGGGAAATACAAATCAAAACCACACTCAGGTATCACCTCACGCCAGTCAGAGTGGCCAAAATGAACAAATCAGGAGACTATAGATACTGGAGAGGATGTGGAGAAACGGGAACCCTCTTGCACTGTTGGTGGGAATGCAAATTGGTGCAGCCGCTCTGGAAAGCAGTGTGGAGGTTCCTCAGAAAATTAAAAATAGACCTACCCTATGACCCAGCAATAGCACTGCTAGGAATTTATCCAAGGGATACAGGAGTACTGATGCATAGGGCCACTTGTACCCCAATGTTCATAGCAGCACTCTCAACAATAGCCAAATTATGGAAAGAGCCTAAATGTCCATCAACTGATGAATGGATAAAGAAATTGTGGTTTATATACACAATGGAATATTACGTGGCAATGAGAAAAAATGAAATATGGCCTTTTGTAGCAACGTGGATGGAACTGGAGAGTGTGATGCTAAGTGAAATAAGCCATACAGAGAAAGACAGATACCATATGGTTTCACTCTTATGTGGACCCTGAGAAACTTAACAGGAACCCATGGGGGAGGGGAAGGAAAAAAAAAAAAAACAGGTTAGAGTGGGAGAGAGCCAAAGCATAAGAGACTGTTAAAAACTGAGAACAAACTGAGGGTTGATGGGGGGTGGGAGGGAGGAGAGGGTGGGTGATGGGTATTGAGGAGGGCACCTTTTGGGATGAGCACTGGGTGTTGTATGGAAACCAATTTGTCAATAAATTTCATATTAAAAAAAAAAAAGCTAAAAATTGAACTACCCTACGACCCAGCAATTGCACTACTGGCATTTATCCAAGGGATACAGGTGTGCTGTTTCGAAAGGGCACATGCACCCCAATGTTTACAGCAGCACTATCAACAATAGCCAAAGTATGGGAAGAGCCCAAACGTCCATCGATGGATGAAATGATAAAGAAGATGTGGTATATATATACAATGGAGCATTACCCGGCAATCAAAAAGAAGGAAATCTTGCCATTTGCAACTACGTGGATGGAACTGGAGGGTATTATGCTAAGTGAAATTAGTCAGAGAAAGACAAAAATCATATGACTTCACTCATATGAGGACTTTAAGAGACAAAAGA
Organism: Felis catus; assembly: GCF_018350175.1. Taxonomy (NCBI): domain Eukaryota; kingdom Metazoa; phylum Chordata; class Mammalia; order Carnivora; family Felidae; genus Felis; species Felis catus. The sequence continues at coordinate 73,999,423 of NC_058370.1, forward strand.
GATGAACTTAAGGGAAGGGAAACAAAAATAATATAAAAACAGGGAGGGGGACAAAACAGAAGAGACTCATAAAAAGGGAGAACAAACTGTGGGTTACTAGAGGGGTTGTGGGAGGGGGGATGGGATAAATCGGTAAGGGGCACTAAGGAATCTATCTACTCCTGAAATCATTGTTGCACTATTTTGGATGTAAATTAAAAAAATAAAAACAAGTTAAAAAAAAAAGAAAATTTAGTGGCACTAATTACATTTACAATGTTATTAAATAAACTATCACTACAACCTGTTCCCTAATCTTTTTCATCACCCCAAACAATTCTGTTTTCATTAAGCAGTAAGTCTCGAATTCTGTCATACCCCTAGCAACTCCCTAATATACCAGTCTCCTAATTTGCCTATTAAAGATTTTAAGTGGAATCATACAACATTTGTCCTTTGTATATAGCTTACCTCACTTAACAAACTGTTTTCAGGACTCATTCATGCTATAGCAGGTAGTAGAATTTCATCATTTTTATGTCTAAAAAATATTCCATTGTATACTAACAGCACATTTTGTCTATTTAACAACAATCTGTTCATGGACACTTCAGTTGGTGCCATCTTTTGGCTATTGGGAGTAATGCTGCAATGAACAATAGCATACAAGTACCTGTTTTGAGTCTGTTTTCAATTTTGGGGGAATATATTTAGATGTGGAATTGCTAGATCATATAAAAATTCTTTGTTTAATTCTTTGAAGGATATTTAAACGCTTTTAATTTTATTTTTTTCTGGATGTTTACATATTTAGCATCTTTTATACAAATAGAGGAACCACTTCTTTTATAAATACTTTTTATGCTCTTTTGCAAAGCTCCTCATCATCTAGAGAACAAATACATACTCATTTATATTTCTTTCTGATTCTTTCACCATTATTTCATTTTTTACATTTAACTCTTTAATCTATCTGAAGTTCACTTTGATGTATGTGAAGTATGAATTTAAATAATTTTTCCAGAAAAGTTATCCATGAGTTCCAGCCTCATTAAGAAATAATTCCTTTTTGGGGCACCTGGGTGGCTCGGTCGGTTAAGCATCCGACTTCGGCTCAGGTCATAATCTCACGGTCAGTGAGTTCGAGCCCCGCGTCGGGCTCTATGCTGACCACTCAGAGCCTGGAGCCTGTTTCAGATTCTGTGTCTCCCTCTCTCTCTGCCCCTCCCCTGTTCATGCTCTGTCTCTGTCTCAAAAATAAATAAACGTTCAAAAAAAAAAGAAATAATTCCTTTTTGCACCCATTTGCCCATTCTATCCCCAACAATGAGGCTTCCATTTACACCTCCCTACTAATACTGTTTTTCAGTACAGTCAATTACCTCCTTAGTGATGAACCCAATGGATTATTTTTGGATCTTTTACAAGAAGTCAATACAATTAACTCAGTTCTTCTTGACACCCTCTCTCCTTTGGCTTCCACAACTTCACACTATAAGGTTCTCTACTCCTCCTCTATATATTAATTCTCTGACCTTTTTGCTGATTTCATGTGGTGTGCCCATCTTTTGGCTAACAATTATCAAGCTCTTACTATCTGTGTCAGGCACATTTGTAAGCACTTTTCACTTTGCCAAGCACTCAATCCTCACATAAGTCTCTAAAAAAAGTACCAATGATATCAGCTTAAATTTACTGTTCACTTTAGATATTTACCACACACAACAACACTACAGTAGGCACAATTATTATTTCTACTTAACGGGCTAGCAAACTGAGAGCCTTAGATCAAGTTAAGTTGGCAATGGTCACTCAGTGAAGGAGTGTGTTGAGCCAGGAATCACACTCAGGCAGTATGCCTCCGAAATTCATTTTTTCAATGTGAACATTCACCAAGAGTCAACCACTAGACTTAAATTAAAAAAAAAAAAGTCAACTACTAGGCTAGCATCTCTTCATTAAAACATAAAACTGATGTTATTCTCCTATTAAAAAAAATCTTCCACTGATTCCCCACTGTTTAAAGTCCAACCTTCTAAGTACTGCATACATGACCTTCCATGTATCTACACCTTCATTTTCAACTTAATTTCTTGTAATGCTTGTCCTTATAGCCTACTGAACTTGTTGCAGTTCCTTTTTAGAATACCCAATAAATGCCTAGGTTGAAATGTAATTATCTCTATGAAATCTTCTTGACACACCTCCCATTTCTCTTCCAAGTCAGAAATGACCAAAACTCCTATGGTTTCAACTGCAGGCTATACTGACTTCTAATACACTTCCAGGGGTTCACATTATTTCATCCATCCACTTAAAAGTTTATCTCTCAACTCAATTTTAAAATGGGCAAAGGATCTGAAAAGACATTTCTCCAAAGACGATATACAAATGTCCAACAGCACATGAAAAGATACTCTCAACATCTTTAGTCATCAGGGAAATGCAAGTCAAAACCACAATGAGGTATCCCTTCATACCCACTAGAATGCCTATAATCAAAAAGGTATATAATAAGAAGTATTGGTGATGTTATGGAGAAACTGAAGCCCTCATACATTGCTGGTGGGAATGTAAAAATGTGTGCCAAATAATTTGACAGTTACTCAAAAGGTTAAACATAGAGCTACCATATGGCCCATCATTTCCATTCTTCAGTATATATCCAAGAAAACTGAAAACATATGCCCACATAAAAATATTCACCATGAATGTTCTTAGGAGCATTATTCTTAACAGTCAAAAAGTGGAAACATTCCAATTATCTACTGACTCATAAAGGGGTAACCAAAAGGTGGTATATCCATATAATGGATTATTATTGTAAAAAGGAATGACATAATGATACATGCTACAACATGGATGAACCTTGACAACATTATGCTAAGTGAAAGAGGCCAGACACAAAAGGCCATATCCATTTATATGGATGTCCAGAATGAGTACATCCAGGGAAACACAAAATATATTAAAGGTTCCCAAGAGCCAAGGGCAAAGAGGAATAAGGAATGACTGCTAATGGGTATGGGGTTTCTTTGGGGTTGATGAAAGTATCTTAAAATTAGATACTATGTGATGGTTGCACAACTCTATGAATATACTAAAAACCACTGAATTACATTTTTAAAGGATGAATTTTCTGATACATAAATTACCTCAATAAAGCTGTTATTTAAAAAAGAGTTAATATTTCCCTGATGAGGAGTGACGTTGAGCATTTTTCATGTGCCTGTTGGCCTTCTGGATGTCTTCTTTAGAGAAGTGTCTATTCATGTCTTCTGCCCATTTCTTCACTGGATCATTTGTTTTTCAGGTGTGGAGTTTGGTGAGTTCTTTATAGATTTTGGATACTAGCCCTTTGTCCGATATGTCATTTGCAAATATCTTTTCCCATTCCGTCGGTTGTCTTTTAGTTTTGTTGATTGTTTCCTTTGCAGTGTAGAAGGTTTTTATCTTCATGAGTTCCCAATAGTTCATTTTTGCTTTTAATTCCCTTGCCTTTGGGGATGTGTCAAGTATGAAATTGTTGCGGCTGAGGTCAGAGAGGCTTTTTCCTGCTTTCTCCTCTAGGGTTTTGGTGGTTTCCTGTCTCACATTCAGGTCCTTTACCCATTTTGAGATTATTTTTGTGAATGGTGTAAGAAAGTGGTCTAGTTTCATTCTTCTGCATGTTGCTGTCCAGTTCTCCCAGCACCGTTTGTTAAAGAGACTGCCTTTTTTTTCCATTGGATTTTCTTTCCCACTTTGTCAAAGATTAGTTGGCCATACTTTTGTGGGCCCAATTCTGGAGTCACTCCTCATCAGGGAAATAAAAATCAAAACCACACTCAGGTATCACCTCACGCCAGTCAGGGTGGCTAAAATGAACAAATCAGGAGACTATAGATACTGGAGAGGATGTGGAGAAACGGGAACCCTCTTGCATTGTTGGTGGGAATGCAAACTGGTACAGCCGCTCTGGAAAATAGTGTGGAGGTTCCTCAAAAAATTAAAAATAGATCTACCCTATGACCCAGCAATGCACTGCTAGGAACTTATCCAAGGAATACAGGAGTGCTGAGGCATAAGGGCACTTGTACCCCAATGTTTATAGCAGCACTCTCAACAATAGCCAAATTATAAAAAGAGCCTAAATGTCCATCAACTGATGAATGGATAACGGAATTGTGGTTTATATATACAATGGAATACTACTTGGCAATGAGAAAGAATGAAATACGGCCTTCTGTAGCAACGTGGATGGAGCTGGAGAGTGTTATGCTAAGTGAAATAAGTCATACAGAGAAAGACAGATACCATATGTTTTCACTCTTATGTGGATCCTGAGAAACTTAACAGAAGACCATGGGGGAGGGGAAGGGGGAAAAAAAGTTAGAGAGGGAGGGAGGCAAACCATAAGTGACTCTTAAAAAATGAGAATAAACTGAGGGTTGATGGGGGGTGGGAAGGAGGGGAAAGTGGGTGATGGTCATTGAGGAGGGCACCTACTGGGATGAGCACTGGGTGTTGTATGGAAACCAATTTGACAATAAATTTCATATTAAAAAAATAAAGGTAGGTAACTATGGGAAAAAAAAGAGTTATTAATTTGTATGAGAGAAAAACTTTGAAAAATATGGGATCCATGGAAACAGAGAGAACTATTTTTTTGTTTGTTAGTTTCAGCACAATTTTATTTATAAATGCAAGCAGTGGGAGGGGGATGGGCAGGTCTGGTGCACACACTGTAGTTTCTTGACTGCTACTCTAGTAGTGGGCCATATTCTCGACTTTGTTCAAATCTAACTTTCTGTAGTGTGATGATCTGACCAAATTTAGCTTGGAAGCTTAACTTCTTACAATGCAATCAATATACAATGGAGGATAATGCATAATAGTATCTATATTAATCATGGTCTGTAGCAAACATGTTTTTTGCTAGGCTGACACAGAGACAATTATTAAAGGAAGACTTTGATAGGGTATTAACTACTACATAAAAGTGAAATTTATAAGGAATTACTTCTTCCATCCAAATTGCAAATTATATTTTTTACTCTGTATGTTAATAAACCAAAAGCAATTATAGTATAATGTACCACCTGTAAGTAATATTCTATTAGTTAATTTGCATGTTCTCATTACAATTATTTATTTCCATTAGGTGGAAAGCAACCTAAACTATTTTTATCCACCATGATTTCCATGCTTCATTACTTCAGTAAAGATCTATCCCAACAAAAAGACTTAGAACAAATGTTAATAAAAGATATCTGTGAAGGAACACATTTTCAAAGGACAAAAGATGGTATTTGATGAAATGCTAGTTATTGGGAATATCTGCTGTATCTGACACATTTATTTACTCATTAATAATATTCATTTTCATTTTCCAGTCAGCACATGAGAAACCAAATTTTACCAATCTCTCTAAGTTGTTTGGAATTTTAATACGCTCCATGGCCAAGTAAATTTCATTTAAAAATCAAATTCTAATATAGTGCAAAATGTTAAATGAATTCACAGCCATCATTGCAGTTCTAATTGCATGCTTTATCTAAAGACTAGAGAAGATTGTGCTAAATTATATGGAACGAACTAGTGTGCACTGTTTAGGCTATCCATTAACTGCCAGTCAAACTAATAACAGCAATCTCTTCTCTAATTTTCCTGGTGCAGCTGTTTATAGAATATCCTGGGCGTGTTCACTTCAATAGATACATAATAGCACAGACATCCACAATGAAAGCTGTAGTTTTTTTGTTTTCAAATTTTCCTAGAGACTGTATATTTTTTCTACCTTGCATATTCAATCACTTTCTTAAACTAACTGCTTTAAATAATCTGTAAATAAACTTAATTGTTATATTGTAGCTTTAAATTTTAAATCTATACTCTGAAGCCCAAATTCCAGGAAAACAAACCAAAAAAAAAAAAAAAAAAAAGACAGAAAAGAAAGAAAAGAAAAGAGAAGAGAAGAAAAAAAGCCCCAAATATAAAAATCCTTTGTTCTTTTTACAGTACAAAATATCTCCAGCAGAGACTGGTTATGTCTTTACATGTGATTCACCAAGGAATGCTTATGTGAAATTTATACTGACTTTTCTCAAATTATCTTTAAAGCTAAATAAATGTAATTTCATCATCACTAACCAATATGAATATTTACCATATCTAAGCCTATGACTCAGGCATTTTAATTACTCAACACAGAATATAACACAAAATTATTTTTTGTAATACTGTACACCAACAATTCACTCTTTTATAACATTAATTTTAAAACAGCTAAACTTAATGACCTGTAAAAGAGCTAAACTTATTGACCTTATTGCCTGACTGGCAACCAGTGGTTGCCAGTATTTTAGATTTCAAAGAATATAAAAATTAAAAAAATTAAGGAGACCTCCCCAAAGATTAAGGAGACCCAAATTTGCCAAGGAAGAACAATATTTTGTAAAAGAAAGATCATTTTAATATAAGAAAGATAAAAAGGACATAAATTCAGAATAAAGGACAACCTTTAAATTGGTAAGATTTAGGATTAGGAAAACTTTCTGCCAGTCTATTTATTTTTCTCATTTTAACAAATGGTAGTGAGAACTCTGACTGAGAGTCATGCTAGCAGCTGAAACAACTGATCTATATTCCATAAGATGAAAAACATTTTTAGGTCACCTTTGCAACCGTGTAAATTCAATAAGCCTTGAAAATCGGCAACTTACAATTCCTGCCTAAGCCTTCTTATCTTTGCCTTAGCATCTGCCAGTTCCACTGACAGATGTTGTCGACTTTCTGTTCGCTTCATGCCTGGAGAACCACAGGGTGACTGTGCAGATGAAGAGGCATGGGGTAAAAAATGAAGACCATCCCGTTCTTCAGAGAGTTCTACGATAGTCTAAGGAAATATGAAAATAAACACAGAATCACTGTTAGTATTCTACATATCAGAGAACTAAACACACCAACACTATTCATTAAGTTTAAGTACTATACTGCAATACCAAAACAATTCATTGGTCAAAAATATCTAACTTTGTGATATTTAGCTATCTTTTTAAAAAGTTTCACAGGGGCGCCCAGGTGGCTCAGTCAGTTAAGCGCCGACTTTGGCTCAGGTAATGATTTCCCAGTTCTTGAGTTCCAGCCCCATGTCGGGCTCTGTGCTGACAGCTCAGAGCCTGAAGCCTGCTTCGGATTCTGTGTCTCCCTCTCTCTCTGCTCCTTCCCCATTCATGCTCTATCTCTCAAAAATAAATAAACATTAAAAAAATTTTTTTTAAAGTTTCATGCAACAGTTCATGAATTAGCTACTACTAGATAACACTAGAATTAAGACTTAATACTTTTTTCCCTCCCTAATATTTTAATAAAGGAATCAAATGTGGTAAAATAACTATACTAGATAGCAACTATTGGAAAGGTGTAAAAGACTTGTTGACAAAGGAAAGAAATTAACCCAAGCGCAATATGGCTAAAACCATGCTGTCCAATAAGGTAGCCAATAGCACAAATAGTTAACTACAAATTTAAAAAGTCAAAAATACAGTCCCTTAGTGACACTAGCCACATTTTAAGTATATAACATCCATATGGAGCTAGTGGTTACTGTATTAGCACAGAAATGCAATCTTGCCATTTTCACACAACATTGCTCTAGAATTGTAAACAGGGACCTCAGCGGGACCTAAGAGAACCTCTGAGGTTTAGTTCAATTGCTCTCTCTTTTTTAAAAATGTTTATTTATTTATTATTTGAGAAAGCATGCACTCGCACGAGAGAGCAGAAAAGGGGCAGAAAGAGAGGGATAGAGAGAGATTCCCAAGCAGGCTCTGCACTGTCAGCACAGAGCCTGAACGGGGGGCTCTGCGAGATCATGACCCAACCCCAAATCAAGAGTCAGATGCTCAACCAAATGAACCACCCAGGCAACCCTAGTTTAATCTCTTAATTCTGCAGTAACGTAACTGAGGCACAGAGATTGATTTGTCCATGATCACAAAACTAATAGCAATGCCAAGACTCCAGGGCCAGCCTCTTGACTTCATATCCTTTCTATGTTCTCTTTCTTAAGACTAGTTCTAATCTGCATCCCATCTCAATGCTTCCTTTATTCCTTTCTCTAGAGTCTCTCCAAGGGGCATAAATCTCATTCTACTTTCCGTAAACCTGAATTTTAAGGGCTACCTAACCTACATTTACCTGACTCAATAATTTTCCTCCAATTTTCCTTTTACTGAAAAATTCTTATTCTAAACCAATTACTCAGCTTTTCTTTCAAACTTCTCGGGCAAACAGAAATTGTCTTTGTTAGTAATTTCAACTGTCTTACTCCAGGCAGAATAGGTGGGGTAACTACCTTGGGACAATGAAATCACCATTTTTGCTTTCTTATCACCAAGCCTTCTAATGCCCTCACTGAATCATTACTTTTATCCTTCTTTTTTCTTCTTCTTTTTCTTTTTTTAAAAACCACCCATCAGAATTCATTTCTTTATCCTTGGGATATATTTCAGCACCTGAATCAAGGTCTTTTCAACTATTTCTTTCACAGATTCCAGTATGCCTACTGACAAACTATAGAATGTGACTTCTCATCAGTTCCTTTTCTCTTTACAACTCCACATCTGCTCTCTGTTCAATATATTCAGATTTTTCCAATGAAGGAACCATTCCTCTCTTGTGCCATGCCTCCTTTACTACCATTACTCCCTTGGCACCTATACATATGCCTGAACCTTTAACCACTCAACTCCTCCTTTCTGCCCAGATTTTCCTGGCTACTCTATAGAGTTCTTACTCAGAATGAAACTACAAATAAGCCCTTAAAAGTCATCCTTACTTTCTAATTTAACACTACCATGCCATTCTCTAACTATAGCCCACTCTCTGGGGAAAAAGAAATGGGAATGAATATTTATTGAACTCCTAGATAGAGGATTTTCCAACAAGATTTCATCCAATACTATAACCTGCAATAGAGGCATTATGTCTATTTTAAGACGTAAGGAAACCGTTCTTAGGTATTTACTCACAGGATACAAAAATGCTAATGCAAAGAGATATATGCACCCCAGTGTTTATAGCAGCATTATCTACAATACCCAAACTATGGAAACAGCCCAAATGTCTGACTGATGAATGGCTAATGTTGTGGTATGTGTATACACACACACACACACACACACACACACACACACACACACACACACACTGAATATTCAGCCATCCAAAAGAGTGGAATCTTGCCATTGGCAACGATGTAGATGGAGTTAGAGAGTATTACACTAAGCGAAGTTAAGTCAGAGAAAGACAAATACCATATGATTTTACTCATATGTGGAGTTTACGAAACAAGACAAATGAGCAAAGAGGAAAAAGAAGAGAAAGAGGCAAACCAAAAAACATTCTTAACTGTAGAGAATCAACTGACGGTTACCAGACAGGTGTGTGTATGGGGGCGGGGGGCGAGCGAAGATGGGTGAAATAGGTGATGGGGATTAAGGAGTGCACTTCTTGTGATGGGCACAAGGTGTTGTGTGGAAGTGTTGAATTACTATACTGTACACCTGAAACTCCTATAACACTATTTCAACTAACTTTTTAAATACTTAAAAAATTTAAAAACTCAATTATTTTTTAAAAAGTTTTTAATGTTTATTTATTTTTGAGAGAGAGAGAGAGAGAGAGAGAGAGAGAGAGAGAGAGAGCAAGCACATGAGCAGGGGAAGGGCAGAGAGAGAGGGGGGATACAGAATCCAAAGTGGGCTCCAGGCTCTGAGGTGTCAGCACAGAACCTGACGCGGGGCTCAAACTCACAAACCCTGAGATCATGACCTTAGCCAAAGTTGGATGCCTAACTGACTGAGACACCCAGGTGCCCCCAAAACTCAATTATTTTATTAAAATAACTTCCCTATTAGATTGTAACGATCTTTGATCCTTTTTTGAAAGTTTGTCAATTTGTTGCTCCCAAGCACTCTTAGCACAGGATCTTGCAAACAGCAGATATTTATTAATATACATCCAAGTACGAACATAAAAAGATGTATCAAAGCAAAGAAAAAATTCAGAAGATTTAATAATTCTTACAGAACTGCCAATTGAGGAAAAGAATCAGAGATGTGCTAGCACATTCATGGACTTCGGCAAAGGTTTTATACAACAGGAAAACAGGCATTGGAGTTAGACTCAGCAAATTACTTAATTTCTCTGAGCTCAAGTATCTTCAATCTATTAAAATGAGGTTATTATACTGACTTACAAAGACAGCATATTAAAACGTAACACAAAGCTTGGCATAAAATAAACAGTGACAATAAAGAGATCTTAAATTCATTAAAATCTCCTATTTGGTTTTTAGTAAAAGAAGAGGATTTAAGAAATACATGTTACAAGGAATTAAGAATAAGAAAGTTAAGGGGCGCCTGGGTGGCTCAGTCAGTTAAGCGTCGCACTTTGGCTCAGATCATGATCTCAGGGTTCACGAGTTTGAGCCCTGCGGTGGGCTCTGTGTTGACAGCTCAGAGCCTGGAGCCTGTTTCAGATTCTGTTTCTCCCTCTCTCTCTGCCCCTCCCCCACTCACAGTCTGTCTCTCTCTCTCAAAAACAAACATTAAGAAAAATTTTAACCAGAATAAAAAGTGAAAAGTAATTAAAAACAGAGTGATACATTCTATACATTCTATACACTATACATTCTAGTAAAACAATTACAACAAAAGATGAATCAAAACAGAAAAAAAAAAGGCTCTGTTTTGACAAGGAAGGGCATCCTGTGAGCAGCCTGAAGCTTCTTAATACTGACTGAAAGGTGATGTCCTACTTTTGCCAGGCCACCAAATGGAGGGTATTTAAGTGCATAAATGGTGCCTGCTTTAACTCCTGGGATACTACCGCTTACCAGGATATACATGTATGGGCAAAAAGGCCTGGAGCAGGCAAGTAGCCTCCTTTGTGGCTATGGAACCTTCTAGAATTAAGTGGCCAAGTGTGAAGGAATGTATTGCTTAACTTAATAAGCTGACAGTCTGGGTTCCACAGAGACCCTCCCAAGGGAAGATACAAAGCAGAAACAATTCTAATTGATGTTATTCTAAAAGGTGTCTCCCCCCGCCCCAACTCAAATTTTCTAGTAGGTCACAAGAGCCAGTAGTCTATGACAGAGCTAAGGACATTAGCATATTTCAAGTTAAAGTCAGACAAAAAGGTAAACTCAACACAATAGAAAACACTTACATGATATGTTCCAGCAGCAGCAGTAAGAGCCACCTGTGAGTTCTCCTGCATCGGTGGCTATGAGCTACAGGGTAGCCCTGCATGATTCTACCAATCCAACCTGGCCTGAACTGGCACAGAGCCCACCTGTGTAGCTATGAATGTCAATGTTGGTGTCAGAATAGCAGTTTTATGACTTCTATACCAGTTTTATGAGAAAAGGATCACTGTGTCCACATCCATAGTTCTCTTCTACTGGCTGCAAATGGGAATGCTTCAGCAAGCACAGTGTGGCCTGGATCTTTGAAACATCACCGCAGTGGACCTGGTAGGCACGTTCCTGGCCCTCATCAGCAGGATAGGAGCAAAGATTATGTCTGCAGCATTAACTCTGCAGTTCAGGCTATTGCTGCAAATCCTACTCTATTCTTTAAAAAAAAAATTTTTTTTAACATTTATTTTTGAGACAGAGAGAGACAGAGCATGAACAGGGGAGGAGCAGAGAGAGAGGGAGACACAGAATCTGAAACAGGCTCCAGGCTCTGAGCTGTCAGCACAGAGCCTGATGCGGGGCTCAAACTCACAGACTGCGAGATCATGACCTGAGCCGAAGTTGGACGCTTAACTGACCAAGCCACCCAGGCGCCCCCCTACTCTATTCTTTTAGCATGGTGCTTGTGGATAAGCATAGTGTGGACAAGGAGCACTAGTGACGCCTATGGCCCTCTTCAACCGGGTGACACCTTCCCCTTACAAGGAGATGGGTCTGCAAGCTGAAAAGAGGCAGACCTATGTGTAACACCTGCTGTGATGGTTCTTCTCTTGGAAGTTCCATTCTTCTTTCTACATAGTGCTATGCACATGGAAGGGTCTTGAAAATATCCTTATGTACAGATTTTTATTTGTAATTTTGAAAGTCTAATTTTATTATAGCTTTCTGTGCACTTAAAAATGAGCATGATGCATTTTGTACTCTGAAGTGTTCCAAAAAATGTTATGAATATGATACTTACTCCTTCTTTCTTTCCTCTAGCATGCCTGGTAAGTTTTGTAGAAAAGTTACAAACCACAACCATACATATGCTTTCAATGTGTTTATTCAGTGTGACACCAAACTTTCCTCTGTTTTTTTTACATAAAATTTTTATATAAAATAAAATATTTTTATGGGGTGCCTGGGTGGCTCAGTTGGTTAAGTGTCTGACTTCAGCTCAGGTCATGACCTCACAGTTCACAAGTTTGAGTCCTGCATCAGGCTCTGTGCTGACAGCTGAGAGCCTGGAGCCTGCTTTGGATTCTATGTCTCCCTCTCTCTCTGCCCCTTCCCTGCTTGCACTCTGTGTGTCTCTCAAAAATTAAAAAAAATATATTAAAAAAATTTTAAAATAAGTAAATAAATAAATACTTTAGAGGGAAAAATATATTAAAATATTTTGGAGGAGAAAACAGAAGAGCTAAAGGGAAAATCTAAATAAGAACTTGTTTCAATCTAGTTGAATAATACAAAGTTATTACATTTATGTATTATTGTATTACACTTAATATTTTTCACAATTATTATTTTTAAAAAATGTTTATTTATTATGAGAGAGCAAGAAAGTGCAAATGTGAGTTGGGGAAGGGCAGAGACAGAGGGAGAGAGAGAATTCTAAGTAGGCTCCATGCTGTCAGTGCAGAGTCCAACACAGGGCTCAAACTCACAAACCATGAGATTAATGACCTAAGCCAAAATCAAGAGTTGGACGCTTAACTGACTGAACTGCCCAGATGCCCCACAATTATTTTTAATGATCTTTTGTAATTAGTCCACTGGTGGCCCAAACTGAAAAACTTTGCCCTAGAGAACGGGGTTTAAACCAGCTAGCAACTTGTTTCCCAAATAGCTTGAGACAAGAGAACACAACCAATTTTCGCTTGTTAAAAAAACAAATTCAATGAAAATGCATAGTCAGGCATGATAGGATAATACATCAAACAATCACTATAGTGTTTCATATTCCTTAGTTTTGACATAGATCATAAAATGACAAATATTTTGTTCACATTCTCCAAAATAATATCCTTCTTCACCCAATATTAATAACTTCACAGAGTGAGATCAAACAATTCATACATGCCCTCAGAAGTCGGAGGACACCTTATCAAAATATAAATATAAGAAATAAAAATGGAAGAATGTTTCAGAAAAAGAATAAAGCAGTAGAAAGATGTTAATATAGAAAGAAGATAAAGCACATGGGTCAAAACTCAGACTGAAAATAAAATAATCTTAGTATTTCAGGATAAGCTTGGTGTATACTAGGGACATTTTTCAATTCTCTCTTCTTTTGACCTGTCTTAGATTTTTTTAAAAAAAAATGTAGTTGTCACTCCAAAATATTTCTTTATTTCCTCTATTTTCTTCTCTTGTAATGCCTGAAAAAAACCTGAAAATTCCCAACTATACTAACATGAAAGTTTTGTTCAGAAAAAAAAAAAAAAAACCTTTACGAATTTCTTTTTTCATTAGTCTTTCAACAAGTCTTTCATTAGTCCAAAGAGTAATCAAATTCTCTATAAATAAGTTCAAAACTGTCTCTCCCATGTAAATGGAACAACTGATCAAAGCTATACATTCTTCTGAATGGCAGGGTACTTTGGTCTGCTATTAACAAAATATTACTCACCATCACATGCACTGAAGTCTAGACTCCTATAAAATTAGCTGTTTTCAGAGAGTGCAGGCAAAAATCCTGGTGCAATTTTACTCTTTTAAAAAAGCCAAGTACTCTTACAGGAGCCTATAATAATTCTTTTTTAAAATCACACCTCATTTACTGACTACAAAATTTGAGAACTTTTGTGAGACATTTTATTTAGAACACCTGTTATTCTCCATTTATTAACACTTATTTTTCCAACCTCAAAATGTGGCAATAAAAGTAAGAAATTAACCTTAAGCAAATTCTCATGCTTCGAGGCAATGATTTTTCCATTTGCATCAACAGTATTTTCAGTTTCACACTATTGTACTGTTGCCAGAGCTATGGAGAGGACTTAAAAAAACACAAAGGAACAAAATCAGAATAATAATTTAAAAGAATGGAAAAAAGAATATCTAATTGCAATCTCTTTACTGGTGATTTGGGGCTCTTAAATATCCTTTTTTGTTCCTGTGTTGCAAAAAATAAAGACATAAAGTACTTTATTACCTGTCCCTAAGAAACAGAGTATCAATTTGAAAACCCTCTGAAATTGCCTTTTCTGGGAAGCAAACCTTCACAATATTCTGAAAGGAATTTACAAACCTCTGAATGTTCATCTCTTTCATCTATAAGTCTTTTTAGATGTAATGCCATATTTTTCAAGAGTGGCTCTATTTCCTCCTGAGACATATCAGTCACTTCCATCCATTGCAGATCAAACACATTTTCCTGATTATGGGTTACCTTTAGGAAAGAAATCAAAATCAGCAATTTTTCTAAATGGCTAATACTTAAAAATTGGTTTCACTTTACTGCAATATTAGCTTAAATATCATACAGTCCATATCATAAAAATGAGAAGCAAATATGATGCCTAAAGAAGACCTGGTAAAAAGGCTAATCCTAAGAATTACTTTTACTAAATATAATCTTTAAATAAAAAATTTATATTTGTTTTCCTGTCAGCTAAAAAGCAAAACATTTAATTCAGGCATTACTAGGGGAAGGTAATATTGACATCTTTGATAACTGCTTTAACAAAATCAATGAATTTTTCTTTAGGTAAGACTAAATTGTGCTGGATTCAAAAGCAAAAGTTTTTTAATCTTGTAGGATATATGTTATTGCACTTTTATACTTGAAAAGCTTTTCTTTACAGATTCTGTAGATGACACTGTCCCAGAACCTTAGGAGAAAAGGGCTACCAACATAAAGATTTTTTAAAAATGGAAAAGCTATATAAATGAAATACTTATTTCTTGCTTTCCATTTCTCACTGTGATTCTGATATTCTGCTTTAACTTTCACAAGAAACCACAAAAATAATAATAATAAAAAAAAACACTTTCAAGAATGATGGCAAATTTAGTAACTTGCAATACTTAGCATTTATTCAAAATAAAATACAAACTACAAAGCTAGCATAAACAAACAAATAAATATAAGGGGAAACTTCCAAAAAAACAAAACAAAAACAAAAACCCTGGTATCTTGTGGAGTACTAATATGCTTACTGTTGACAACATTATTACTGACAAGAAGGCTGGGCTCTATGAACGCTAACAAAGAGAAAAGATGATATACAGAACACAGGTTATTCAAATAGAGAATTATTTTAAACACTATTAATTTTTACTATTTAAAAATTCTCTCTATTATCTTAGTTCTCTAATCAACATGTAAAATTTAACATGATCTAGTTCTAAAAAGTCCTCTTAAGTACACAAGATTAAAAGCTCAAGACTAGATAGATGCAGAAATTAAAATCCATCTGTTAACTGTATCAATTACTTAATATTGCACAATATGTCCTAGATTTGAGTTCTTATATAGATGTTAAAATGACTAATGTGTTATAATTCAAGTAACATCTTCAATAAAAATTATACTGTGTCCATTCATTCAAAAGAAAATCACTGGAATGACTTAGTACTCGGGTTATCATCTTACTTCACATTAGTTTTGAATTACAGGCAGTGATCCATTTTCTGCTGCTTCTATTTACTATGTACTGTTCATTCTGTGCTGTCTAACAAAGACATACACTTCATTCCTCAGACACTTTCTACCTAATGTCCCTATGGATAAAGGCAATAGTACATTGTAGTTAGTTAGCACTGTGCCATGAGGATTCATTTAAGAAACTATCTCTAAAGAGAAGACACTTTGTCTAATAGCAGAGTTCATCTAAATCTGACTTTGATTTGTTCTTGCTCATCATAGGACTTCAAGTCTTTGGGGACATATAAACACACCACAAGCTTTATAAAAATTAGTATATAAAAACCGTATATAGGTTATTACCTCTTGAATATGTGCGGCAACTGCTGCTTTTGTATCAAAATCTAAACCTTGAATTCTTTCAATAAATTCTTCTTTTTTCTGACACTAAAAGAAATGAATAAAACAATCATTCACATTTTATGGGATATAGTCCTTAATATGTTGTAAATAACTAAAAACTCAATGGGCCAGAAAGTTTGGTTATGTTTTGAACACTACAATGAGGGTTTTGTTGGTTTTGCATTTAAATGGTCTAATATACTCACTTAACAAAAAGATAACAATTTAGAAATATTTATTTAAAAAGCATGGCACTGAAAACCCATACTATTTTTATGCTGTAAAGTTCTAAAGCGGGAAACCATTACACAACCCATGTGAGGTCAGTACAATATTATTATGCTAACTTTACAAACAGAAAAGTAAAGAATCAAGAACTTGTTTCAGGGAGGATAAGTTACTTGCCAAAAAACACAGTGAGTCAGTGGCAGAATTCGGAATACAGCCAAAAAGCTCAGTCAGTCTTTGGCTATCATCAAACAAAACAGCCTTTCTTCTTGGAAAAAAAAAAAACTGTAAGCAATTTTTACTTCAAGCTTACAATCCATTCTCACATCTTCATCCTATCAATCTTAATAAAAGAAACCTACTTTTGTGGCCCAGTTCAACATTTATAAGGTAGTACAATAAATATTTGATTTGTTTCTACAATAACATAAAGTTACCAGGGACAAAATTTAAGAATATATATATATATATATATATATATATATATATATATATATATGTATCAAGTGGAATAAATGCAGCAATTATTTATTGTGTAACTTTAAAAAAATCTTTATATAAACTAAAAATATTATTATGTAAATCTAATCTTTTTCTTTCTCAGTACTAAGTAACAGTTTAACATGCATCTTAGTATTTCTGCCTCCTGGGTCTACATCTCTTAAACTACAATCCAACTGCTAGTATAAATGTATTCTTGCAGCTACCAAATGAGAAGTGCATACAAAATAGAAAGCACTGCCTTGTCTAGCTTAAGCTGCATCTCCTGGGCCAATTACCAAACTACTAGTGAAGAGAATAGACTCACAAAAAGAAAAATTGGTTCTTACATCATTAAGAAACTTAGCAAGGTTATGATTTACACTCTACGTATTTATTATATCAAATTGTAACATTATACTTCCATTGCCTACAATTTAACTTAACACATTCCCATCAGTGCAAAAAGTTCTGTGTCCTATAAAAACAAAATTATTAGAATGACATAATAATATTAAAATTATGGGGTGACAGTTGGCTCGGCAGGTTAAGCATCTGACTCTTGATTTCAGCTCAGGCCATGATCTTACAGTTTGTGAGATCAAAGGCTCTGTGCTGACAGCATGGAGATGTTTGGGATTCTCTCTCTCCCTCTCTCTGTGCCCCCCCACCTTACACATGTACTCACTTGCACAGTCTCTGCCAAAAATTAATAAATAAACTTTAAAATTAAATTCCCGAGAATGTACAATTTCTAGCTGTGACTAGGAAATCAGAGTTTTGGGGGACTGGGATTAAAACTAGTCAATTTAAAAATAAGATTTTTTTATCTAGTAAATAGTATGTGATAGGTCTAGTGACAATTAAGAATAACTTTCATGGGGCGCCTGGGTGGTGCAGTCGGTTAAGCGTCCGACTTCAGCCAGGTCACGATCTCGCCGTCTGTGAGTCTGAGCCCTGCGTCAGGCTCTGGGCTGATGGCTCAGAGCCTGGAGCCTGTTTCTGATTCTGTGTCTCCCTCTCTCTGTGCCCCTCCCCCGTTCATGCTCTGTCTCTCTCTGTCCCAAAAATAAATAAACGTTGAAAAAAAAAATTAAAAAAAAAAAGAATAACTTTCTGATAGTACATCTGTGGTATATATTAACTACCTTTTTAGTTACAATATGCCCAATTTTTAAATTTAATGCTTCCAAAGATGTTGACCTATACATAGTTTTTGAGCGAATGATCATATAAAATTGGCAGGGTTATGATAACTATGACTCACTGAAAGGTCCCCCGATTTCAACTGCCATATCTTTGTCTGCCTTCAACACATATACCTCCCTTTTCTAAGCCCTATAGCCATTATTTCTTTATTTATACTATCTTTTTTTTTTAATTTTTTTTTTTAACGTTTATTTATTTTTGAGACAGGGAGAGACAGAGCATGAACGGGGGAGGGTCAGAGAGAGAGGGAGACACAGAATCCGAAACAGGCTCCAGGCTCTGAGCTGTCAGCACAGAGCCCGACGTGGGGCTCGAACTCATGGACAGTGAGATCGTGACCTGAGCCGAAGTCGGACGCTTAACCGACTGAGCCACCCAGGCGCCCCTTATTTATACTATCTTTAAGAGCTCATCGTTTAACACAGTCTCAACACAAATCAATGAGATTTCTTCTTTTACTCTTAAAATACCCACAGTTTCTACTAAATCTCATCTTTATCCAAACTCTATAAGTTTCAAGAATTCCAAATATGCTTCATAAATAGGTTAGGCTTTTTTAAAGAATGCAGAATGAAGGTTGTAGGATCTTGAGGGATAGACTATCAAGATGGAAAAGAGAATGAGAGAAGATACAACTCTGAAGTTCAATTATCAGACCAAAGTTTTATTTTAAGTGTTGTCCAATACAGTAATACAGCTGTCCAATATACCTGTCCAATACAGGTATACAGCTACTAAATACCAAAATGTAGCTAATGCAACTAAGAAATTGAAATTTTCATTTTAGGGGAGGCTGGGTGGTTGGTTAAGTTGGTTAAGTGTCCGATTTAGGCTCAGGTCATGATCTCACGGTTTGTGAGTTTGAACCCTGTATTGGGCTCTGTGCTGACAGCTCAGAGCCTGGAGACTCCTTAGGATTCTGTCTCTCTCACACTCTTCCCCTCCCCCACTCATGCTGTTTCTCTCTGTCAAAAATAAACATTACAAATTTTTTTTAAAAAGAAAATTTCATTTTATTTAATAGTAATTGATTTTAATTTAAATACCCACATGTGGCTCACAGTGGCTACTGTATTGACAGCCTAGTTCCAGAGCATAAATAAAGAAGTATGGTGTTGGGGCTCCTATTGGTTAAGCGTCCAGCTTTGGCTCAGGTCATGATCTCGTGGTTCTTGAGTTAAAGCCCTGCATTTGGCTCTGTGCTGACAGCTCAGAGCCTGGAGCCTGCTTCAGTTTTTATGTCTCCTTATCTCCGCCCCTCATGCGCTCTCTCTCTCTCTCTCTCTCTCTCTCTCTCTCTCTCTCTCAATCTCTCTCTCTCTCTCCTTCTGTATCTCAAATGAATATACATTAAAAAAAAAAGTATGGTGTTAAAAATAGGCCTATAAATAATTTTACTTCCAGCTATGAAGACTCTTGTGAAGAAGACTAAATAATCATTACAAATTGTTTTTTTCCACTTAAAATGAAGCTCTCTTTTATCTTTATATAAAGTTTTGAATGTGTTATGGGCACTAAAGTTATTTCTAACTCTATAATAGCAACTGATACTTAAGTCAGCAGATTACCATGATATTCTAAGAATATCTGGGAAGCTGGGATATAGGAAAAGAGCAGAAAAGTTATGTGGGTAGGAAGTTGGAGGCCTGGTGGGGAGAACTGCATTAACCCTAAAGTTCTGTATCTTTCACCAGAGTATCATCTCTTAATATTCCTCAAATTCCTTATATTTTTACTTAGTACTCTCAGTGCTTTCTCTTATTAAAGAAAACAGGTTTATGTTTAAAAATCATACAAAAATAAGGAAAGAGTACCCAAAACAAGCTACTGAACAATAAAACAGTAAAATGAGGAACACATGACAATGTTTTCAGTAAGAATAAGAACACTAATGACTGAATAGAGAATAGAGATCATAGTTCCATCAAAAGTAAAACCAAAATAAGCCATGTAAAATAAATAAAAATAGAAAAATTAAAATTCCCTCTTTAAAGAATGGTTCTCCCACAACCCCAAATAGAAAATAATCAATGATGGCGAGGATATGGAGAAACTGGAACTCTATATACTGTTGGTGGGAATGTAAAATGGTACAGACACTATGGAAAACAATATGGCAGGTCCTAAAAAAGTTAAAAACAGACCTACCATATATGATCTAGCAGTTCCACTTCTGGATAGACACCAAAAAAACGGAAAGCAGTGACTCAAACAGCTATTTGTATACCCATATTTACAATAGTATAATTCACAATAGCCAAAAAGTGGAAGCAACCCAAGTGTCCATCAATGGATGGATGAACAAAATGTAGTATATACATACAATGGCATATTACGTAGTCATACAAGGAAAGACACTCTGACACATGCTACAACATGGATGAACCTTAAAGACATTACGCTAAGTGAAGTAAATCAGTTATAGAAGGACAAATACTGTATGATTCCACTTATGTGATGTCCCAGATTAGTCAAATTCATAAAGACAAGGTGGAATGGTGGTTGCCGGGGGTTGGAGGTAAAAGAGATATAGGGAATTACTGTTTAACAGGTATAGAGTTGCAGTTTTGGAAGATGAGAAAAGTTCTGAGATGGGTAGTGGTGATGGCTGCACAACAATGTGAATGTACTTAATGCTAATGAACTGTATTTAAAAATTTAGTAAAATAGTGAATTTTATGTTAGGTATAAATTTTCCCATGACAAAAAAAAAAACAGTTTCAGCAAAAAAATTCCCTCTTTATATTAAGCTACATTTGCTATTTTCATGTATTCTCAGAAAAATAAATGCCTCAACTAGAAGCTATGTATTATTTCCCCAAATGTAATGGAATAATTAATGTTCTAAAATGTTAATTTTTAAGATGGTTTACAGATAACTGGTAGAAAAACATCAGAGTGTAGCCCTCAAGCTGAGCAAGTTCAAAAACAGTTTTCTGAATCAAATATGAGTCTTGTAATTGCTTATGAGGGCACACATAAAGATCAAAATTTTAATTCCAATCACACTTGACACTCAGTTACTTTCAATACTATGCAAACTGGTGAAAGTCCAAAACAAATAATATTTTTGGAGACTGAAGAGCCAGCACTAATATAAACCTAAGTTCTGCTGAATTTTACATGGTCTTTGAAGAAAGAAATTGGGAATCTTCTCTCAACTATCTCATGGCTCAGATGCAGAGCTATGTGTCCATAAAAATTTTAGCTAATACTCAGAACTGGTTTAGAAGATTTGTTACCCACTGAACAAGATCCTGTGGAACTGGACTGGTTTAATTAGTCAATAATGAAAATATATAAGCCCTGGCCTTGAAAAGTCTTCTTTGTATTCAGTTATTCCTGTGGTTTATATTTATGTATAACTGAAGATAAAAAAGTCTTAATGTTTTCCAATTTTCTTATGCTTCTTTCCATTTCTATTTCTTTTTATGAATACAGCATCTTTTAAAACTTGTGGCTCACTCAATTCTTGAACTTTAGTATCATATCAGCAAACTTTAACTTGCTATTTCTACCTATGAATCACAAGTATAACAAAAAACTAATCCTGATGTGGAAAAACATATTTATGCAAGTTATAACATTAAATGTCAGACTTTTAACCTGTTGAATTACACAGGAATAGATTTTCTGTAATTCAGATTATATTTTAGACAGTGTTTAAACAATACGTGTTGGCTATTTAGCTTTGTCAACAGTTTCTTCACCTGAAGTACATTTTGGCTCTTCAGTATCCACAAAGATTTCACACTGTTCATACAGGCAGTTAAAGGGGCTGACAGGGAGATTCTGATTGTTACCCATTTGATGTCATTAGCATCAGCAGCTCCCAAATACCTACAGGATGAAATCTAAATTCTATCTTAAATATAGGATACGAGAGAATCATAGAAAATAGGGTAGGGGTTAGCAGCTTAGATTTTATAGTATTTTTTTATTGCTTTTACAAATGGTAATAATGGTTTCTTTAAATATTTTATTTAGGCTTTCCCTAAACTGTTCATAAAAAGTCCTTAGTTCTGCTCTGTTTCTCCTGTCAATTTTGGTAACCAGCAATAACCAAATAGTAACCAGGAGTTACAACCAAATTTATGCTGTCACTATGTTACTTAAATTTACATAACGCTCATCAGTAGTGGGTATTTTTTTTATTTTTTATTTTTTTAATTTTTCATGTTTATTTATTTTTGAGGGAGGAATGCACAGAGTGTAAGCAGGGGAGGGGCAGAGAGAAAGGGAGACACAGAATCCGAAGCAGGGTCCAGGCCCTAAGCTCTCAGCACAAAGCCCAATGCAGGGCTTGAACTCACAAACCATGAGATCATGACCTGAGCTGAAGTCGGACGCTTACCCAACTGAGCCACCCAGGCGCCCCAGTAGTGGGTATTTTTAAAAGCAAATAAAGTATTTAAGGCTTAAAGTAATTAAGGCTGTGTTTCTAATTTAGATCTGACGACCAAATTAGAATAGCAATGACTATAAACACTGTATTTGCTTAATATTTAGACAATTATAAAGTAAACACCTATATATTACACAGCATGAAACTTAAATAACATGCGATGTGTAAGTATATAGCTCCCAAGCAATCAGCTCTAAAAACCACACTTTCTCGGATATATAATTTCTGGCATATGTATGTAAAAACTTACTCACGGTCACAATATTTATTTGTTTACAAATAAATTCATTCCACAAATAACTGAGATAGTTTAACACTGTAATCACTCATCCAAAAAATGGCTGATTAAAGGAAAAATCAGCATAGAGAAATACATTTTGAAGTCAGACAAGAGTTTAATCTTAACTCTCTGGCCTGTTGGAAATACGAATCTAGAGCAACCATCTTGGTTTGTCAGGTACAGTCCCAGTTTACACATGCAGTTCCACCGTAATTGTTAACAGTTCTCTTTTCCTACTCTCACAAATGTCTTCATTAGGGGAACTTACATATCACCTGACCTAAATACCAACCTCTTCGTGTGAAAAAAGAAATTACAAGAAAACCTATATAAAGAATCATACCTGAAAGAAAGTAGGCTTTCGATAAGCCACAGCCTGCTCTTATCATTATAATCAGTTATCAAAAGGGCAATATAATAACCTAGACTCCTAAATAACGTTTTTCATAATTTCTGCCTCTTTCTGTTGCTAATCCTTTCTCTTCTGTAGCACACATACATAAACACATAAATCATAAGGATATTTGGGAGAAGTTTTTAAGAGTACCCCTAAGAAAATTTGAAATACCTGGGGTCACTGGAAGCCTCAGAATTAAAAAAATATACACAGTTTTTAAATGATACAGCTAGCTGATAATATAACTAAAGTTTGAAATGAAGTAACAGAGTGTTTTCCTTCAAAATGTCCTTAGGTTATAGTTATTTAAAAGTTCCTAATGTAGACTTTGAAAAGCAATAGCCCATCTTTAAGTCTTTCAAAAACTACAGCCTGAAAAAATATATAAAGAAGTTATTAAAATGAAAATATGAAGAAATATTTTAACTTACCTGAACTGCACAACCCAGTAAAAGTAAAAGCAACTTTTTAACTTCTTCTGTGCCTTGTTCTGAAATAAAAATGATTGCTAAGTACTACATTTCACTTTAGTTCCACTCTCTTTCTTACATTGGTAGAATTCATTGTTAAGTTACTATTCACAGCAACTTGACCCAAGGATTAAGTCTGCAAGTATAGTGAAGAATTCAAAAAAGCAGCTCTGTGTGCACAGTGTGGTAACAGCAGAAGAAATGACCAAGGATGTCCATTTTGAAGGGTTACAGTATAGACAAAATGCGCTTCAATGCTCTATCCAATAAAGTGTGCTAATTATAAATCCACTAGTTTTCCATAAATTATTATACCACACCAGTATACCAAATGAAGAACAGCTGATATAGGGGCATGCCATAAATTCAGTCAAAATGGTTCCTCATAGGTCTGGCTTCTTTTTAGGTCTATTAATGTTCTCTTTCTAAAACACATATATGATCCATCTACCTATAAAATTTAAATGGCTTTACACTGTGTAGACTCATGAGAATCCAAACCCTAAATGTTAAAGCCAGGCTGGTAAAAATGAACATTTATAATAAACTGGATAAAATTAATGGTCTGTAACAGAACTGGATAGTACATTTGCTGTGCAACAGCACTCAATTCAGATTTTCTCAAAACATATACATCTGACAAAAAAAAAAAAAAGTCACTTCTTTGGGCAGAATTTCACCATCAGGCCAATCTGTCCATAATAAAGTCCAAACCTTCTTTTCAAACATTTCCTCCTACTCTCCAGGAAACAATCTATTTTCTTAGCCACACCTGATCACCGTTCCCCAAATATATACACATCTACACTCCTCTGCCTTCACTTCTGTTACTCTCTCTGCTTGTCTTTCTTCCCTACACCATCCCTCTAGTGAGTTACTTACTAATCACGATCCTAGACACCACTCTAACATCTCTGTGTAGTCTTCCCTGACCAAACCAGCCACCAGTGGTCCCCAACCCTCTCTTATCTGCCAACTATAAGAATAACGGCTCCATATTTCACATGCCTTAATACTTTTACAGAGCTCTATTTTGTATTAATTATTACATGGTTTCCCAGTCATCTGTGCATCTCTCACCAAAACACAAGATTCTGCAAAGTACAGACCATTTTCTTTATATTCCTGGTCTTTATAATTTGGTAGGTAATTACTAAATGCATGTGAAACTGAAAATAATTCCATTTCACATATAATTTTTTTCATTTTTTAATTTGTATAGTCAAACATCCCAGAATATCTCTAAAGACCGTCTAAACTGATTCACCTCACCTAAGTGGTAATTTCCTCAGGAAAAGCAGCTGCTTGATTTTAGTTTTTATTTCAGCTTTATTTGTGTTTTGAATGAGAATGGAGGGTGGGGTTTGGAGAAGATATACTTGGAGTTGGATTACAGACAGCCTGAAAAAGTAAGTCCATTGTTGAATTTGTTAGTAGTTGCTAATTTCCCTAGTTGTTCAAAAATTAAAACTCTGAACAGGTCACATTTAAAACCTGGCAAAGGGCAGAAATTTCTGACAAAAATAATTTAAATGACCTAAGAAAACTGCTTCTCATCTTTCTATTTAGAAGTAGTTTAATTTAAACTACAACATCAATCACTAAAATCTTAAGATTCAAACAGCTCTGGCAATGAGAGCAGATGTATGAATACAAACCTAGAAATTATTTCAAAATCACTTCTTTTCTAAGGTTATGTTCCTTTAATCATGTTCTATATTGTTTATAATGAGATACTAAAAATAATTACAGGAAAGTATCAATGTGGTAGAGTTAAAACAACACTGGCCTTAACGTAAAATGAATGTCTGTTCCGTCCTACACATTACAAATATTCTAAGCTTATTGCCTCTTTATAAAATGGAATATCACCTCTGATTTTACCTAGAGCCATTGTATTCATATAAATAAGCAAGATCTTGATAAGCATTATAGCATTACGCAAAGTTAAGACTATCACATTATGCTAATTTTAATACTTACCAGAAAAAGGATTTTTGCCAATGATTAAGACATTTGGCAATGACATCATGATCAATTGCTGCAAAGTCTCCTGTAAAAAGATACCCCAATGGTTGTTATACAGGTAATGCTGATTAATTAGTCAATAAGCTGTAACTTATGATTTGTGCACTTCTCTGTGGATATGCTATACTGCAAATAAAAAGCTTTCAAAAAGGTGAAAAAACTTACCCAAGGTCTTAAAAAGACATCTAAGATCTTAAACTTTTTGTAACTTTAAGTTAATGAATTAAGTCACTAAAATTATAGTATCAGCCAGACTTAATAACATATCAAATATCTACAAAATAAGTGTCCAAGTGAACAGGTCTAATATTGACTATTTGGAAATCTGAGTTTTAGGTATTAGATGATGATTTAAAGATGATTAAATAATATTCCTCAATAAAAGATCAAGCATGATTACTCTTTTTGGTCTTTTGTTACTTCTCTTTAAGGGAATTAAAAACCTCTATTAAAATTAAGGAAATTATGGAGCGCCTGGGTGGCTCAGTCAGTTGAATGTCCGACTTCCACTCAGGTCATGATCTCACGGTTTTTGAGTTTGAGCCCCATGTCAGGCTCTGTGCTGACAGCTCAGAGGCTGGAGCCTGCTTCGGATTCTGTGTCTCCCTCTCTCTTTGCCCCTCCCCCACTCATGCTCAGTCTCTCTCTCTCAAAAACAAATAAACATTAAAAAAAATTAAGGACACTAGTTACTTCATTAAAAATCGTGTCTTAAGATCATTTCATGCAAGTGAGCTCTTCCTCAGTGAATCATTATTTCTCCCCTCTATCTACAATAGATGTTTTAGTTCAATTTCTCTCAAATTGTCCGTGACAAGAATATATACACATTCTGATACTACGGGATGATTCAGAAGAATTGAATGCTTTCAAATTACTCATTTTAGTTAATACATCAACTATGCATCTTCCATTTTTATTATCCTTGTTTTGAGGAGATGAAGGAACACAATGTGTCTGTCATTACTATCACTAATAATGACATGCTACAAAGGGTCTGCAATGAATTAAGACTACAGGACGACAGGTGTCCCGTGATATTGCTCAATGCTGTCCCGTGACATTGCTCAATCTATGCAAAATTATACAAACAATTGTGAATGTCCTTATAATTTGGCTTTCACTATATATTCAGACATAACCAGTTACTGAGGAATACATTTTTAAAAGTGTTTAATTCTTTCTGAATCACTCTTTACTTAATACTATGATGAGGGAGCAAATATCATGAAAATTTAACTTGTATTGCTTTTTAAAGATGTGTAATTCTAGATCCCATAAAGCATTTTCCCATAGCCAGTGTGTAACATGTACCAGAGGTTCATTAGAATTCATCTTTTATCTATAATTCCTTATAGGTATGTATTAGACTCAAAACATTTTCTTCAGTGTTATATATACTGGCTCTTTAAAAAACTATTACCAAAACATGGATACATGTTATTTTTTTTAATGTTTGTTTATTTTTGAGAGAGAGAGAGCACGAACATACACGTGAGTGGGTGAAGGGCAGAGAGAGAATCCCAAACAAGTTCCTTCCTGTCAGTGCAGAACCCAACACGGGGCTCAAACCCAGAACTATGAGATCATGACCTATGCTGAAGCTAGATGCATGACTGAGCCACCCAGGTGCCCCAAAACATGCACACATTTAAAGAAAAAGTATACACTCAGTATGTGTATCATGTCAGATAAATAATTAAGAGTAAGTGTCAAGAAGTGCTAAAATCACTTACTCCAAAGACTGAGTCTGGTTATTTAATAAATAAAATTTCCAGTTCAAAGCAAGTTACCTCAGGACAGAATATGCTATTAGCTAAGTATGTAACAGCTAAATGGACCTAAAGAATCATTCTTTGTTTCCTTGCCTTGAAGCAAAATTATCAAGACTACATGGACATACTGTTGTATTTTCATTTTCATTTGTCTCCATATACTTTTTAATTTCTTCTCTAATTGCCTAGTTGACCCATTCATTCTTTAGTAGGATGTTCTTTAACCTTCATGCTTTTGGAGGTTTTCCAGACTTTTTCCTGTGCTTGATTTCAAGTTTCATAGCACTGTGGTCTGAAAGTGTGCATGGCATGATCTCAATTCTTTTTATACTACGTAAGGGCTGTTTTGTGACCCAGTATGTGATCTTGGAGAATGCTCCATGTGCACTCAAGAAGAAAGTATATTCTGTTGCTGTGGGATGCAGAGTTCTAAATATCTGTCAAGTCCATCTGATCCAATATATCATTCAGGGCCCTTGTTTCTTTATTTATTCTCTGTCTAGATATTCTATCCATTGTTGTAAGTGAAGTATTAAAGTCTCCTGCAATTACCAGGAGACTTATCAATTCTTATCAATAAGGTTGCTTATGTTTGTGATTAACTGTTTTATATATTTGGGGGATCCCAAATTTGGTGCATAGACATTTATAATTGTTAGCTCTTCCTGATGTATACACCCTGTAATTATTATATAATGCCCTTCTTCATCTCTTGTTACGACCTTTAATTTAAAGTCTAGTTAGTCTGATATAAGTATGGCTACTGCAGCTTTCTTTTCATTTCCAGTAGCATGATAGACAGTTCTCCATCCCCTCACTTTCAATCTGAAGGCATCCTCAGGTCTAAAATGAGTCTCTTGTAGACAGCAAATAGATGGGTCTTGTTTTTTTATCCATTCTGATACCTTATGTCTTTTGGTTGGAGCAATTAGTCCATTTACATTCAGTGTTATTATTGAAAGATATGGATTTAGAGTCATTGTGATATCTGTAGGTTTCACGCTTGTAGTGGTGTCTCTGGTACTTTGTGGTCCTTGCAACATTTCACTCACAGAATCCCCCTTAGGATCTCTTGTAGGGCTGGTTTAGTGGACGAATTCCTCCAGTTTTTGTTTGTTTGGGAAAACCTTTATCTCTCCTTCTATTCTGAATGACAGACTTGCTGGATAAAGGATTCTTGGCTGCGTATTTTTTCTGTTCATCACATTGAAGATTTCCTGCCATTCCTTTCTGGCCTGCCAAGTTTCAGTAGACAGGTCTGCTACTACCCTTACGGTCTACCTTTGTATGTTAAGGCCCATCTATCCCTAGGTGCTTTCAGAATTCTCTCTTTATCCTTGTATTTTGCCAGTTTCATTATGATATGTCATGCAGAAGATCAATTCAAGTTATGTCTGAAGGGAGTTCTCTGTGCCTCTTGGATTTCAATGCCTGTTTCCTTCCCCAGATCAGGGAAGTTCTCAGCTATGATTTGTTCAAGTACACCTTCAGCCCCTTTCTCTCTCTTCTTCTTCTTCTGGAATTCCTATGATACAGATATTGTTCTGTTTGATTGCATCACTTAGTTCTCTAATTCTCCCTTTGTACTCCTGGATTTTTTTTATCTTTTTCTCAGCTTCCTCTTTTTCCATAATTTTATCTTCTAATTCACCTATTCTCTCCTCTGCCTCTTCAATCCGCGATGAAGCCGTGAATAACTGAGGAGGCGGGCATATTCCTGGAGATGGCTGAATGTTGTAAAGAAATTTATTTCCCACAGGGGCGCCTGGGGGGCTCAGTCAGTTGAGCGTCCGACTTCGGCTCAGGTCATATTCTCACAGATCATGGGTTCAAGTCCCACACTGGGGTCTGTGCTAACAGCTCAGAGCCTGGAGCCTGCTTCGGATTCTGTCTCCCTTTCTCTGCCCATCCCCCACTCATGCTCTGTCTCTCTCAAAAGTAAATAATAAACATTAAAAAAAAAAAAGACTACCTGTACATATATTTAAAAGAAATCATAAATATGAGATGCATAAAAAAAAGCAATCACTGTTCTGTCTCTATCCCATTTAGCAGAGATAGTCTAAGAACAAAGAACATTCAAATTCAGTATTATTAAAGAGGTATTAAACTTTAAGAGATCCTGAGTTATTAGGAAAAAACCTTTACCTCAGTTTTAAGATAAAGGATAATTCTCATTTATACCACTTGTTTTGGGATAACATGCATGAAAACTGATAAATCATACCAGAAAACATCAACTTAGATTTTCAAGGTAATTTATTATATTGTTTTGCCATGTAACATTCCATGTTGGTTTAATGTTATAAGGAAACTGTCCAGACCAATAGTAATCTTCAATACGTCCACAACCTCACTCCTCCACCCTCTTCCTCAGCTGGCTCCCCACTCCTGCCTACTCTGTTATCCCATGCCTCATGGTAACTCTGTCTGTTCAAAAAGATAAAAGCAATCTCATTGATCCTTTCACTGTATGGTATCATCAATAACCTAATGTGTTTGACTTTTATGCTATGTAACTCTAGTAGTTCGATGATGCAATTGCTACAAAAAACTGCTATATTCAAACTTAACTCCATGTGTCTGAAAATGTACTTTAGTGTAGCAGAATCTGATACCTAGTACAGCATACTCTGGTAGAGTACAATCTGAATGTCTAGGCTTAAATGTCAGCTCCATGACTTACTGTGTATGTGACTTCTGTTGGGAAGGGCAGGAAATAAAACAAAAGTATAAAGTTTTTTTTTTTTTTAGTGGTCGTTGTGAAATACTAGTTAATGGGAAAAAATCTATCTTTTACGTTATTTCCAAGTATTAATTTAGTTATGTCTGAAAGTGATAATATTAGGCAAGGCAGCTAAAAACTACACAAATTTTAAAAATCCAATTATTCTAAAACCTCTATTTGGCTCTATGCATCCAGAAGATTTGTAAAAATTCCTATTTCCCTATTCTAATCTTACAAGTAACACTGAAAAATAAACAAAACATAAAAGATATCAGAGACTAAAAAAACCTGATTGCTATTGTTGAAACTCTATTAAATATCATCCCCAGATTTCCCAGACATCACCTAGTTCTAAAGATGTTCATTATTAAGGTGCTAAAGAAATGGAAAAATAATACATATTTGAGCCCAAGATAAATATGACTTTAAGTAGGAGGAACAGATTAATTGAAGAGTTAAGGATGATAATACATACGTATATGAATTAGTGAAGATACTTCACTTTGTTAGAAAAGTGGCAAGAAAAGGGGCACCTGGGTGGCTCAGTTGGTTAACTGTCTGACTTCGGCTCAGGTCATGATCTTATGGTTCATGGGTTTGGGCCCCATATTGGGCTCTGTGCTGACAGCTGAGAACCTGGAGCCTGTTTCAGATTCTGTGTCTCCCTCTCTCTCTCCCTCCCTCACTCATGCTCTGTCTCTCAAAAATAAATAAATGTGAATTTTTTTAAAAAAAAAGTGGTAAGAAACATAAAAAAATGTATAGAGAAAGAATTTTAGAAATATAACTGAAAGAATTGAGAAAACCAGGGCAGTTATTCATTCAACAAATATTTACTGTGTGTTTATTATCTGCCAGACATTGTTCTAGAAAATGGAAATACAGCAGTAAACAAAAATCTGTGCTCTCATGGGGTAGACAGAAAATAAGTAAGTGATTTTGATGATAAGTGCTAAGTATAAAAATAAAGCAGGGAATGAGAAGGCGTACTGGAGATTGTGTTGTTTCACAGAACAGGGAGAAATTCTATCCTGGTATGAAAACAGCCTGGAGAACACCAATACTTAATAAAAAGACCAAACAAGAATGAACTGGCAAAATTTGCAACTACGTGGATGGAACTGGAGGGTATTATGCTAAGTGAAATTAGTCAGAGAAAGACAAAAATCATATGACTTCACTCATATGAGGACTTTAAGAGACAAAACAGATGAACATAAAGGAAGGGAAACAAAAATAATATAAAAACAGGGAGGGGGACAAAACAGAAGAGACTCATAAATATGGAGAACAAACTGGGGGTTACTGGAGGGGCTATGGGAGGGAGGATGGGGTAAATGGGTAAGGGGCACTAAGGAATCTACTCCTGAAATCACTGTTGCACTATATGCTAACTAATTTGGATACAAATTTTAAAAAAGAAAAAAGAAAATTAAAAGAAAAAAAGAAAGAACTGTCAGAGATTACATTAAAAGGAAAATAACAGTAAAGGTGCTCTGATAGGTACAAGTAATTTTATTCCTAGTACTTTTTGTTGACTTACAGTTTTTCTATAAAAAGTGGTATATTAACTACATTTTTAGTTGACCATCTAAAAGCTTTATTGATATACACACAAGCTTCCGTGAATTAAAGTTCATATTGCTAAAACACTGTAAGAAAGGCTATTTCATGTTTGTGCCAACACAGACAGTATTTAGTTAATCTTTAAAGATAACTTGAACTACAGGGTACCTGGGTGGTTCCGTCAGTTAAGTGTCCAACTCTTGATTTCAGTCCAGGTCATGATCTCGTGTTTTGTGAGATTGAGCCCAACGATGGGCTCTGTACTAACAGCATTGAGCCTGCTTGGGGCTCTCTCTTCCTCTCTCTCTTCCCCACCCCACTTGTGCTTGTGCATACTCTCTCTTTCTCAACATAAATAAACTTTAAAAATGTATCTAAGCTCATTTAAGAAAAAAAAGATAACTTAAACTAGGCTTCTCCTTCTTCCTAGAAGTTATCCAGAAACTACTTTCACAATAAGTTAAACAATACTTCTGGCAAAGGTCTGGGCTCATATCCCTTTCCTGAATTACACACTGAGCAAAATGCTGTTACTAAAACTGCACATTACTATAGTACTAAACATAAGTTTCAAAGATTTCTAAAATATAAGAGTCTCTTCTCTGAGACTGATGATATAGGGGCACCTAGGTGGCTCAGTCAGTTAAGTGTCTGACTTTGGCTCAGGTCATGATTTCACAGTTCATGGGTTCAAGCCCTGTGTCAGGCTCTGTGCTGACAGCTCAGAGGCTGGAGCCTGCTTCGGATTCTGTGTCTCCCTCTCTCTCTGCTCCCCCCCCCCAGAGCTCATGCTCTGTCTGTCAAAAATAAATAAAACATTAAAAAAAATTTTTTTAATGAATAAACATAAAAAATATTTAAAAAATAAGACACGATCTATTTTAAAAATTCAAACATAATTACATTTATAATATTTGTATTTATATTTTTATCTGTGTTACTAGTGAAAAGAATTAAGACATTTTACATTTTAGTAGTCTATAAAAAAAAAAAGTAAATGAATGGCATTAAAAGGAAAGAACATTTCGGACACCTTGGTGGCTTAGCTGTTGGGTGGCCGACTTTGGCTCATGTCATGATCTTGCAGTTTGTGGGTTCAAGCCCCGCATCGGCTCTATGCTGACAGCTTGGAGCCTGGAGCCTGATGTAAATTCTGTGTCTCCCTCTCTCTGCCCCTCCCCCGCTCATGCTCTGTGTCTCTCTCTCTCTCCAAAATAAATAAACATTAACAAAAAAGTTTTTTTAACTTGTTTAAAAAAAAGGGAAGAACATCTGACCAAAATGTCAAAAATACGATATCAAGTATGTGTTGTATAAAAAACAAAGAGTCTCATTTCCTTGGCTACTATATTTTATTAATAATCCAAATATTGGCTATTATAACACATATTAAACAAAAACTTTAATAAGTACCACCTTTCTCTGGCAACTAGATTAATGGTACCAGACCATTTCTTTTTAGTATTAACGACATTAACCATACAAAAACGTCCCAATAAATTTAAATTTCCTAATAGTATTCTTTTTTTTCTGAGCCTCAAATGATTCAGCTTATTATTTTAGTGGTAGTTGAGGAACCACCTTGCTTCATTCAGTACTTATTTAAACTGCAGGCACAGTAGTCAAGACAAACACTGCTGCTGACAGAATTATAAAAATGGACTAAGATTTTACTAGCAAACTCTGTCTCTGATAATCAAGTTCACTATTCATTCACAGGAATAAAAATAACACTTTTTAAAAATTCAAAGAGCCTAGGTAATTTTACATGATAGTTATAGCTTACTTATTTCTGACTTGGAAATTTCAAATATTTATTTGCAAGACAAAAATACTTGCCATATATGGATCAAGTGATTATCTGAAAAGGTCTAACTGCCACTAAACATGAAGAAGTGCATGTTCAATGAACTTCTCACAATCTATTCTCACCAGTTATTTCTCTCAAGACCTCTTATTATTACTCCCTCATTGTACTTATTTATCACAATCAAAAGTATTTTATTTAGTCATTTACTTGTCTATTATCCCTCTAATAAAACCGCTAAGTTCCATGAGATGAGGGACATGGTTTGTTGTGTTCACCACTGTAGCCCCAATGCCTTAGCATTCAATAACACGTAGCAGAAAAGAGAGGAAATCTGAATGACACTGTAATTCTTACTGAGCTTGTACATATTCCAAATCATTAAAATGAAAAAAAGGAGTAATACTGACACTTAAGTTTACCTATCATTACTAAAAAGATTCAATGAAATAATTCCTTCCACTAATAATCATTTCAGGGTATTCTGTCAATCTTCTTTTCTCCCTGGGAACCATTTCTACAAGATGACCCTGATTCCTACCAACCCATTAAAAAAAATTTGGAGACACACATTTATGAATTTTAGCATATCCAAATTCATTTTCCTTTTGTGAAACAGACCCACCATAATGTATGACAATATTTTACCTCAATACTTTTTCTGAGGAGCATATGAGATATAAATAAATATTTTTAGTAGTTTTAATAGATTTCAGGGAAAATTTTGATTTTTCCAAAAGACAGGTAATTTAACAGGTGACAAAAACTGCACTGATTTAGACTTTAACTTGAAATCTGTCTTATATTAAACCAGGCCATGTGTGTCTTGGTTACATATATGAGGAAATAAAATTAGCAAATCAATTAATTGTGTAAATAAGACAGTTGATCTATTCCTGAAGATACTTTAGAACTGTCCTGGGGGCGCCTGGGTGGCTCTGTCAGTTAAGTGTCCAACTCCTGATCTTGGTTCAGGACATGATCTTATGGACCATGGGATCAAGCCCCGCATCAGGCTCTGCGCTGACAGCATGGAGTTTGGGATTCTGTCTCCCTCTCTCTCTGCCCCTTCCCTGCTTGCTCTCCATCTCTTTCTCAAGGTAAATAAGCATTTAAAAAAAAGTTTAGAAGTGTCTTGGAAACATTTTATCTAAGAATATGAAGCACTGGGTTGATGGCAGAAATAGTTTGGTAAACTGGCTCTACAGGAAAAACACAAGGGAGTAATACAAGGAGAATTTCAATCTTCAGTAATATTTTGTGTTTTAAGTATCTGAAACAACACTGACAAAATGTTAAGATATTCATTCATGTCTAACCCTAAGTTAGTCCATTGGTATTCAAACAGATTAATAAAAAGAAAAGAATATGTAAGTGGTCATCCAGCAAATGTTAATGAAATATTACAGATGTGTCTAAAAAAAATGGTGTCAACTCAACACAAGTCAAAATACTAATAATAAAATCACCAGGCATGATAAACATTTGGGCTTTTCAATTCTGGCACTATTAACATTTTGGGCTGGATAATTCTTAGTTTTGGGAAACTGTGCTGCGCACTATAAGACACTTAGCTGTATTCCTGGCTTCTACCCACTAAACACTAGTAGTATTCCTAGGTGTAAGAACCAAAAATGTCTCTAATCACTGCCAAATGTCCCCTGGGGGATAAAAGCACCCTCCATTGAGGACCACTTATTTAAACTATTGAACTGATGGATTTCACAATTCTATCCTTCCCAAATTTCTTGGTGACTACAACATCGTTAGATTAACATGATTAATAAAAAGGTAATTTCAACACTTAGCTTTAGGCAGGAGGAAGACAAAGAACAAGACAGCAGTAGTTTAATAAAAAAGAAATACTACTTCATGCTACAACATGAATGAACCTCGAAATCATTATGCTAGGTAAAAGAAGTCAGTAACAAAAGACCACACACTGTACAATTCCATTTTTATGAAATGTCCAGAACAGGCAAATATACAGAGACAAAAATAGATTTTAGCAACTGCCTAATGCTGGAGTGGTGGTGGTGGTAGTGGTGGTGGTGGTGGTGGTAAATGTGTGTGCAGGACAGGGAAAATAGGAGTAACTGCTTTTAGATATAGGGTTTCTTTCTGGAGTGACAAAGCTATTCTAAAATTGGTTATTCTAAATATACTAAAAACCTCTGAATTGGACATTTTTAATGGGTTAATTATACGGTATATGAAGTACATCTAAATAAAGCTGTTTAGAAAATAAAAGCAGTGGTATACAATACAGAATTAGGTTGCACTGACAACTGATTTAAGATTCTGATGCAGAAATCCCTTTGCCTTCCAAGGAGTCTCATTGAAAGTTTCAAGGCAAACTTCCATCTCTCTAAAGATAGTGTAAAACCAAAAATCCAGCATTGTTTTTTTTTAATTTTTTTTCAAGTTTTATTTATTTTTGAGAGAGAGAGCATGAGTTGGGAGAGGCAGAGAGAGAGGGAGACACAGAATGAGAAGCAGGCTCCAGGCTCTGAGCTGCCAGCACAGAGCCCGATGCGGGGCTCAAACTCACAGACCGTGAGATCATGACCTGAGCTGAAGTCACACACTTAACCAACTGAGCCACCCAGGTGCCCCACAGCATTGTTTTAAAGAACAAAACTGAAGACTGTCAAAATAAGCCACTGTATCACTTAATCTAGTCATTTGTTTCATATCTGAAAATACTGATATCAAACAACATTAAAAGACAAAACAGATGTATCATAAAACCTAACTTACTCATATCAACTGAAGGAAAATGACAGTTGAAATATTGGCAAATAATAAACAAAAGTTTATAAAAAATCTAGCACAGACTTATTTCTGACAAGGAGTACTAGATATTAGAAAGGAAGGAATCCAAAATTGCTAGATAATTTTTAAAAATTTCTTTTAAAATGACTGAGCTCAAAAGAAAATAAAAAGATAAACCTCAGTTAAAAGATCAAACAAAACAAAAACCTGAACCCTACAAAGGAAGACAAGAAAGAAGCTGTTTTTCTTGGCCTTTGGTAGAGACTGAGGAGGGTTATTTCCCTAAGGATTTGCAATAATGTAGCACCAGCTTAAAAAAAAAATGTAAACACATAATTTACATACACACAAATGCAGAGAAAGAGATTCAGAAATCCACATACTCAGGCACTAATAGAGGTACTCTCCAGGCATTAGAAGTATGTTTGTATTTTGTCATCTTTTCTAGTTTTGTATAGTATACAAGTACTGCTTCTAAGTATAGAGCTGCTTAAAATAAAATGGTTCTGGGATTGTTGCACAAATAAAACAAATTCTCTCTGGAGCAATACATCTTTGGCCCAGACACAAAGTATTCCCACAGACAAATCCCCTCCCACCCAAAATAAGGTCACAATTACACACACACACACACCATTGCCCCTGTTGCCACCACCACCATAAGAAACAGCAAACTGAAAACAAAATGCAGGTTCAGATCCCCACGGATCTGACTTCAGATTTTGGAATTATCAGGCATAAAATCTAAAATAGAAAAATTTTTTTAATTTCTGAAGAAATAAAGGAATTAAAAGAATTATTAATAACAACATGAAAAGGCAAAGATATAAAGAATCAAACAGAACTTCTACAAAGGAAGGATGTAATTACTGAAT
Source organism: Felis catus (assembly GCF_018350175.1). Classification (NCBI taxonomy): domain Eukaryota; kingdom Metazoa; phylum Chordata; class Mammalia; order Carnivora; family Felidae; genus Felis; species Felis catus. The sequence continues at coordinate 74,036,648 of NC_058370.1, forward strand.
CGAAAGTTAATCAGTGGGTTAAACAGAACATCTGACACATATGAAAGGCAAAATTAGCAAACTGGAGGGATAGTCCTGAAAAAAATACTCAGAATACAGTACAAGACTGATAAGGTAAAAGAAAGTTTAATGAACATGGGGGATAGAGTAAGAAACTAATAAACATGTAACAGAAATACCTGAAGGATATCAGGCTAATATAAAAGGAAAGAGACATGAGAAGAGACAATATTAGCAACCAGGAGATAAAGTTTAACCTAGGAACAAAAATTAGACTAATAGCTGACATCTCTAGAACTGAAAGGAATCCCGAGATAGAAGAATAAAATCTGTAAAACACTGAGAGAAAAGTAATTGTTAAAAAATTGCATACCCAATAAAATGATCTTTCAAGAACAAGGGTAAAATAAAGGCATTCTTGGACAAATAAAACATTGAGAAACTTTACCATCAACAAGCCCTCTTTAAATAAATATTTAAAGATATACTTCAGTAAGAAAATAATACCAAATAGAATTCTGAGGTACAAAAGAAAACCTTGTGGGGGGGGGGGGCGGGAGGAAAACACATAGTTTGATCTAAAGGAACACTGAATCTATTTATTTAACACTACTTTTAGTATCTAATTCATGGGGTTTTTAAATTTATGGGGTTTTAATACTTTCAGTATCTAATTTATGGGGTTTTTAAAAAAGAAAACACAAGACAAGAACAGCTTAAAGATCATAAAGGGAAATAAATGGAGTTAAAGCACTCTAACATCATGGAACTATTACATAAAAGAGTAAAAATACCAAGTAATTTTGGCCTTTTTTTGCTAGGTAAGAATGGAAGGTGTAATTTCAAGAGTGGCCTATAAAAAAAAAAAAGAAGTAGGATAAAAAACATTTACACCAGTAGAAAAAAATATGAGGAAACACTTATAAATGGTACAATTCGCCATAATAATTTAAACATTTAAAACTCATTTGCATTCAATCATACAGCTTTCAACTGTATAAAGGAAAACTTGACACATCTATCATCATAATAAGAGATTCCAACTCATCTTTCTCAATAACTGATAGATCAAGAGACAAAATTAATCAGGCTATGTAAGTTTGAAAAATGCAATTAACAAACAAGCTTGCTCTGACTCTGCACCCAAAAAACTGGAGAATACCTATCTTTCTGAAGCACACATCAAACTTTAATAAAATGTGACAACATAATAGGCCAAGCCAAGTAATTATTAACAAATGTCAAAGAATCAGTATCACAAAAGCCAATTTTCTTTGACCAAAAATCAAAACCAAAAAAGAGTGCTTGAAAAATACCCTATATTCAGAAATCTAAAGGCGTATTTCTAAATACCTCAAGTGGAAAAAGAAATCACAAAACGAGAAAATGCAAAAAATAAATATTTTAAAGAATACAACATACCAAAATTTGTGTAATGCACCTATGGTGATTTGTAGAGGTGTACTGATAGCCTGGAAAATGCTCATATTTAAACCACGAACTATGCATCTAATTTAAGTTTAAACAAGGACAATAAAAAGTACACTTTTCAAAGGCATAATTCAAGTAGCCTAACAAAGTGTTGCACTATGCAAGCTCTCAGAAACTGGGAACTGGTTTTAACATTTCATAAAGTACAATAATTATTTTTAAAATTAGGTAATATGAAGTATTTGCTTGTATCTTTAATATTGCATAAGAAATGGATTATGTCAATTCTACTCTATCTCCAGCAAATAAACCAGTATCTGACACATAATAATTAGCATTTAGTATATTCTAGGTAAATAATACCTTTTGTTATTATACAAAAAATATGAATACATAAACATTAATTATAATACTAAATGAAGAAAAAGGACCACTTACCTGGTAATAAAATTTTATCTGTCTCACCAAAATGGATAGATTATGAATTCTAAGTGATGCATCATTGTTGACCTTTTTATTTACTCTCTGACTCTCCGATTTAGGATTGCTGTAAGAAATTTAAAAAAAATGCTTTAAACTAAAATTATACTCAAATACATGTATCAACCTATAGGTGACTGAAAATAACCACATTAAAAAATGTGTATCCATCTGCATTAACAGAGATGACCCAAAGGACAGATGATGTGTTCTGTGCTTCTAATTAATATAAATGCATCTGATATTTCTAAGACAATGGCAAAATAAATTTGAAACATAAGTTACATATTTCTCTTCATTCTCATTTTGTTTCCCCATCTTCCTGGGATGAATAACCTCTTCTTTCTTTCAAATATATTTATTTCCATCACCCAAAATACATCTATTTAAATCAAGACTGTGGGACGCCTGGGTGGCTCAGTTAGTTAAGCATCCAACTTTGGCTCAGGTCATGATCTCACAGTGCATGAATCTGAGACCTGCGTCAGGCTCTGTGCTGACAGCTCAGAGGCTGGGGCCTGCTTAGAAATCTTTGTCTCCCACTCTTTCTGTCCCTTCCCCGCTCACGCTCTGTCTCTCTCTCTCTCTCTGTGTCTCTCAAAAATAAACAAATATTAAAAAAATTCTTAAATAAAAAATAAGTAAATCAAGACTATAAAATATGAGCTAATAACCAAGAAATGGTGTATCTCCTCCATAGACAATGGGGACTATATGTGAGCAGCCACTGTTCCACAGAAGTTAAAGAATGCAGTTATGACACAGGTTAATACTTTAATCTTAGGTAAACTATACAGATTCAATGAAAGCAAATGGTTGAAGGATTCTGAAGTAGCAGAAACTGAAAAAAAAAAAAGTTAGACCATGGTTAAGAATGAGAAATTCAATCACAACCAAAAAAAAGGCAATATAAGTAAAAATACACAAGTGTGACTATATAAAACCAAAAAGCTTCTGCACAGCAAAGGAAACCACCAACGAAATGAAAAGTCAACTTATGGAATGGGAGAAAGTATTTTTCAAATCATATACCTGATAAGGGGGGTAAATATTCAAAATACATAAAAAGCTCATACAACAACAAAAAATGAAACAATCTGATTTTAAAATGGGCAGAGGAACTGAATAGACATTTTTTCTAAAAAAGACCTACAAATGGCTAATAGGTACATGAAAAGGTACTCAACATCAGTAATCAAAAAAACACAAATCAAAACCATAATTAAGAATCACCTCATGTCTGTTAAAATGGTTACATCAAAAATGTAAGTGATAACAAATGTTTTGGCAAGGATGTGGAAGAAAGGGAACTCTCGTGCACTGTTGTTAGGAATGTAAATTGTTGCAACCACCATGGAAGTTCATGAAAAATTAAAAATAGAACTACCATATAATCAGCAACTCCACTTCTCAATATATATGCCAAAGGAAATGAAAACAGAATCTCAAAAAGATATCTGCATGTTCACTGCAGTATTATTTACAATAGCCAACACAGGAAAACAAACTGTCCATCAACAGATAAATGCATAAAGAAGATGTGAGATACACACACCTTATATATGTATTAAAATTATTACTCATCCATGAGAAAAGAAATTCTGCCACCTGCAACAGTCAAATGGACCTTGAGGGCGTTATGCTAAGTGTAATAAGACAAACAGACAAATACTTATATTCTTTTTAAGAATAGGAAATTCAAGTGGTTGCACTAGAACAGAAGAGTAAATCCATGCCAGAACATAAGCAGGTAAGAGCTAGTTCCTCATTAGGGCAAAGAGGTCAGGCTGGATAAAGGCATTGCAAAGTGAAACGGCAGACAATAAATCAGGACTCCCTATGCAAGGGCTGAATGCATATCATAAAGCAGGAACCTAAGCAGTTATTGGGACAGAGTGCTATCCTATGATTATGACTTTAAATGCAGTACCTCCACACAAGAATGCAGAGAAGAAATTGATAGCTATACAACAGAGAATAGGAACTGAATAGAAACCTCTCATTCCTTAATCCTTCCCTTTTGTACCCAGTCCATTACAATCCTAATGCCTTCAATTCCTTCCCCAGACAGATTAGACTCTACGGTGCTATATTTTGGTAATTCTCAAACTTTTAGGCTCCAAACAACTTTTGTTTTCATGGGCTATATTTACTGTAACAGAAATTAAAACTGAGAAGATATCACAGTTACTTAAGTCATTTTTAAAAATAATAAATTTCACACTTAAAAATATCAAACAAAAAAATTAATGAGAATAGCATTGTTTTACTATTTTTACACATCTCTTTATTTTTTTATATAACTTATTGTCAAGTTAGCTAACACACAGTGTATACAGTGTGCTCTTGGCTTTGGGAGTAGATTCCCATGATTCATCACTTACATACAACACCCAGGGCTCATCCCAACAATTGCCCTCCTCAATGCCCATCACCCATTTCCCCCGCCCCCATCAACCTTCTGTTTGCCCTCTGCATTTAAGAGTTTCTTATGGTTTGCCTCCCTCTCGGTAACTATTTTTTTTTTTCTTTCCCTTCCTCAATGGTCTTCTGTAAAGTTTCTCAAATTCCACATATGAATGAAAACATATGGTATCTGTCTTTCTCTGACTGACTTATTGCACGTAGTATTAAATACCCTCTAGTTCCATCCACATTGTTACAAACGGCAAGATTTCATTCTTTTTCACTGCCAAGTAGTATTCCATTGTATATATAAACCACATCTTCTTTATCCATTCATCAGTTGATGGACATTTGGGTTCTTTCCATCATTTGGCTATTGTTGACAGGGCTGCTATAAACATTGGGGTACATGTGCCCCCTATAAATCAGCACTCCTATATCTTTTAGATAAATTCCTAGTAGTGCTATTGCTGGGTCATAGGGAAATTCCATTTTTATGTTTTTGAGGACCCTCCACACTGTTTTCCACAATGGGGCACCAGTTTGCATTCCTACCAACAGTGCAAGAGGGTTCTCCTTTCCCACATCCTTGCCAACATCTGTTGTTTCCTGAGTTACTTTTAGCCACTCTGACTGGTGTGAGGTGGTATCTCAATGTGGTTTTGATTTCTATTTCCCTGATGATGAGTGATGTTCAGCATCTTTCATGTGTCTGTTAGCCATTTGGATGCCTTCTTTGGTAAAGTGTCTATTCATACCTTCTGCCCATTTCTTCACTGGATTATTTGTTCTTCAGGTGTTGAGTTTGGTAAGTTCTTTATAGATTTTGGATACTAACCCTTTATCCAATATGTTGTTTGCAAATATCTTCTCTCGTTCCATTGGTTGCCTTTTAGTTTTGTTGATTGTTCCCTTTGCTGTGTAGAAGCTTTTAATCTTGAGGAGGTCCCAACAGTTCATTTTTGCTTTTATTTCCCTTGCCTTGGGAGATGTGTGAAGTAAGAAGTTGCTGCAACCAAGGTCAAAAAGGTTGCTGCCTGTTAACTCCTCTAGGATTTTGATGTCACATATTTATGTCTGTCATCCGCTTTGAATTTATTTTTGTGTATGGTACAAGAAAGTGGTCTACTTTCATTCTTCTGCATGTTGCTGTCCAGTTCTTCCAGCACCAGTTTTGCTAAACAGACTGTCTTCTTTTCCATTGGATAATCTTTCCTGCTTTGTCGAAGATTAGTTGGCCATACATGTGTGGGTCCAGTTCTAGGCTCTCTTCTCTATTTCAGTGGTCTCTGTGTCTGTTTTTGTGAAAATACCATACTGTCTTGATGATTACAACTTTGTAGTACAGGCTAAAGTCTGGGATTGTGATGGCCCCAGCTTTGATTTTCTTCTTCAACATTACTTTGGCTATTCGGGGTCTTTTGTGGTTCCATACAAATTTTAGAATTGTTTGTTCTAGCTCTGTGAAGAATGCTGGTGTTATTTTGATTGGGATTGCACTGAAATGTATAGATTGCTTTGGGTAGCATCGACACTTTAACAATATTTATTCTTCTAATTCTTGAGCATGGATATTTTTCCATTTTTTGTGTCTTCTTCAATTTCTTTCATAAGCTTTCTATAGTTCTCAGCGTACAGATCTTTTACCTCTTTGGTTAGGTTTATTCCTAAGTATTTTATGATTCTTGGTTTGCACATCTCTTTAACATCTATTTTAAATTTAAAAAGCAGGCTTGCTCACCTTTTGCATTCATCTATTGTTTGTGGTATTTTGATTGACATACATGAAGAAAATTTAGCCTTACCAAGATATGTACTCTGAAATAAAGCAATAATTCTCTCCATAGGAGAACCTATGGAACCCCTGAGAGGATCCTCAAACCATATTCTGAGAATTACTGCTTTATTTCAACTGTTATCTTGCCAGCACTCCCAACATATTGATCCTTTGTCATGTGACCAAACTCACACTGTCAATCTCCAACACTGGGCCAGTTCAACCATATTCAGTGGAATTGTTCACAACACTAGATGAGAAAATAATACAACCAAAATAAGCTGAATATCAAATAGGATAGAACAGCTAGTACTAAACTTGCCCTCTTGCCATAAAGAACTAGAAAACTAGACGAAACATAAAATAATTGTTTCAGACTTTGGACAGCAGGTAATACAAGGTTATAATCCCTAGCGAAGTAGTGAGGCACTTTACAGAATGAGGTATCAGGAGGTGTAGCCCAAGTCACACCAAACTTAAGGACACAGAGCTTAGACTTCAAGGAAACTTAAGTAACTAAAATTTTCAGAAAATAATACTAGAGACAAGGGAACTATCCTAATACACAAGAAAGCTCCAAATATATGCCCTTGAGATTTTCGCTAAATACTAAGTTTGCCTGTGTACCCTAAATTCCACAAGACTGAGCAGAGGACGACCACAGGAATGCTGCAAACTAAGTAACAACCAAAGTTCACCAAGTGCAGGGAGAAATTCAAGTTCTGATCAGCCAGAGTGAAAAAGGAATCTTGAATAAACATCCACAACATTTAGTAAAGACCTCAGAAAAATGTCTTAGAAGTAGGACTAATCTAGGGATACCTGGGTGGCTCAGTTGGTTGGGCATCCGACTCTTGCTTTCAGCACAGGTTGTGATCTCATGGTTTCGTGGGTTCAAGACCCACATTGGGCTCTGTGCTGGCAGCATGGAGCCTGCTTGGGATTCTCATTCTCTCCCTCTCTCTCTGTCTACTCCCCACTTGTGCTGTCTGTCTCTCTCTAAATAAATAAATAGACTTAAAAAAAAAAAGCTAGCAGTTAAGTAAAAGCTATTCCAGAACCTCCCCAACAAAGCTTATAAATAAGCCTTGAAAGGATCAAGATGATTACAAGCAACATGACAATCTGCCAAAATAAAATTCATCACTCCTTAAAGGATAAGATCCAGATACTCCATAATATAATGATCAAAATGTCCTCTCTACAATCAAAAATTACTAGATATGCAGAAAAGGAAAAAAAATGATTCATGACCAGGAAAGAAAAATGGAAAGTCAATAGAAACAGACCCAGAAATGAAAGAGATCATAAGAAGATCATGAGAGATAAGGACTTTTAAAAAGCTATTATAAATACAGTGGACCCTTGAACAACATGGGGATTAGAGGTGCTGACCCCTTGGCATGGCCAAAAATCCACATATAACTTCTGATTCCCCCAAAACTTAATTACTAATAGCCTACTATTGATCAGAGCCTTACCAATAACATAAACAGTCAATGAACACATATTTTGTATATGTATATATACTGTTTTCTTACAATAAACTAGAAGAAAAAAGAAAATTATAAGAGAAAATACATTTACATTACTGTATTTGTTGAAAATACCTGTGTGTAAGTGGACCCACACAGTTCAAGCCTATGTTATTCAAGGGCCAATTGTACATTAAAGGACTTAAAGGAAAGCATTAACATTATGTGGAGAGAAATGGAAACTACTCAAAAAAACCCAAATGGAACTTCTAAAGCTAAAAGAAAAATTTTTTAAATAATAAATATATACTGTATCTGAAATGGAAAATTTACTGCATGTGTTTAATAGTAGACAAGAAACTGTAGCAAAAGATTAAAGAACCCAAAAACACAACAATAAAAAAATCCAAAGCACAGGGAGAAAGAGGGCGAAAAGAAAAAACAGGCTGAAAAGAATGAAGTCTAAGTGATTTTGGGGGCAATATCAAACTTAGAGAAAAGTTGCAGGGATAAGTAGTCTTCTTCCTAAACTTCCTGAGAATAAGTTGCTAACCTGACACCCAATAATTCCCAAATATTTTAGTGTTTATTTTCTAAAAACACATATAATCACATATAAAAACACAAAATCATGAAATCAACAATAATATATCACTACCATCCAATCTTTAGATTCCATTCAAGTTTGTTATTCCCAAATAATAATGGATGTCCTTTACAGGAAAAGGATCTAATTCAGAATCACACTTTTCATTCAATACTCTGAATTTCCACCATTAGTTTCTTTCAGCTTGGAAGAGTTTCTGTCTTTCCTTGAATTTCACGACCCAAACACTTTAAAAGGTTAAAGCCAGTTATTCATAGAATGTCCTTCAATTGGGTTTACTTGATTAGACTGTGTCTGAGTTATAATTAAGTTCAGGTTGTGTATCTTTGACAGCAAAAACACAAAAGCGATGCTGTGCTGTTCTCAATGCATCCTAAGAGACGGTGCATGATTTCAATTTGTCCCATTACTGATAATATTCCCTTTTATCACTTGATTAAACCAGTAACTGCCAGTTTTCTCCATGACAATCATTATTTTTCTTTAGTAATTATTAAATATTTTGTGAAAACATACCTTGTAACTATGTCAATAATCTGATCTTCAATTTATTTATTTATATCAATACACACTCATGGTTCCCTATAATATTCAATAGATCACCATCTATTAATATAATTACTCTGATAACTATTATAGATTGCCTTTCCATTTTGTTGATTGTTCTTTTATTGTACATAAGTTTTTAGTTTGATGCAATCCCATTTGTCTAATTTTGCTTATGTTGCCTGTGCTTTTAGAGTCATATCCCTAATTGAACTCTTTTTCAAACCAATTTATAATTTTCTCTAGGAAGAATTCTTATTACATATGCTTAAATGCTTCCTAGTTTTTGCTGTTACAGTGAATGTAATATTTTAAAAATATATTTGCTAATAGGTTACTACTGATCTATGAAGCTATCAATTTTTATGGATTGCTCTTATCTTTAGAAACCTTGCTAAACTTTCTTATTTTAATGGGTTGTCTGTTGGTTTTTTCGGAGGTTGTCTTAAATTTGTAGGTCTTTCATACTGGTAATCAGTTATCCCAACACCAATTACTAAAGAGCTTATTTCCCCCTGATCTCTATGATATATTAGAATCCCATATAAGTGTGGGCCTACTTTTGGAGTCTGTTGTGTTCCATTAGCCTATTTGTCTATTCTTGTCTTTTTTTTTTTTTTTTTAATTTTTGTTTTCAACGTTTATTTATTTTTCGGACAGAGAGAGACAGAGCATGAACGGGGAAGGGGCAGAGAGAGAGGGAGACACAGAATCGGAAACAGGCTCCAGGCTCTGAGCCATCAGCCCAGAGCCCGACGCGGGGCTCGAACCCACGGACCACGAGATCGTGACCTGGTTGAAGTCGGACGCTTAACCGACTGCGCCACCCAGGCGCCCCTCTATTCTTGTCTTTAAAACCTTATTAATATCACTACTTTTATTATTTTCTTGATTCCATTAGAGCAAGTCCCCTCACTATTATTTTCATGGAAAAACCTTGAGAATTATCAGAATCTTATTAATAATAATAATTTGGGGGGCGCCTGGGTGGCGCAGTCGGTTAAGCATCCGACTTCAGCCAGGTCACGATCTCGCGGTCCGTGGGTTCGAGCCCCGCGTCAGGCTCTGGGCTGATGGCTCAGAGCCTGGAGCCTGTTTCCGATTCTGTGTCTCCCTCTCTCTCTGCCCCTCCCCCATTCATGCTCTGTCTCTCTCTGTCCCAAAAATAAATAAAACGTTGAAAAAAAAATTTAAAAAAAATAATAATAATAATTTGATAAAGACTGACATTTCCATCAGTAACATTTTTAAGTTTTCCCACAAAAGTCTCATACACTTATTTTTTTCTTATTTAGGTTTTTGTTTATGAAATGGATTTGTTTTCTATTATACTGTGTATTTGGTCATTGCTAGTATGTAATAGGAAAGCTGTTTTTGTATATTGCACTTCTGATTAACCACCTTTCAAAATTTAGTTTATTCAGTTCATTTTCTTGGGTTTTCTAGGTATAAAAAAATTCTATCATCAGCAAGTGACAGTTATCTCCTCTTCTCTAATCCTATATCTTGTTTCTATTTCTTTTTTTTTAAGTTTATTTATTTATTTTGAGAGAGACAGAGACAGCACAAGTGGGAGAGGGGCAGAGAGAGAAGAAAAGCGAGAATCCCAAGCAGGCTCCAAGCTGTTGGCACAGCCAAAACCGAGAGCTGGACGCTCAACCCACTGAGCCACCCATTTGCCCCTCATTTCTATTTCTATTTCTTTATTTACTTTATTTAATTATTGCATCAACAAACAATAATGAAGATAAGAGCTATCCTTATCTTGTCCTCAAATTTAATAAGACGGCTTTTAACATTTCACCATTAATATATGTTTGCTGTAATTTTCTGATAGATACCTTCCTTCAAGTTAAGTTCCCTCCTATTCTTTATTCAGTATCTAAATGGGTGCTGAATTTTATCCAATTTTTCCTGCACCCATTCCCATCTGATTCTTCTTTTTCAATATGCTAATATAGTGAGTTACACTGTTACATCTTATAATACTGAATTACCCTCACAATCCCAGATTATTTACTCCATCAGCTCCACCCCATAGTATAACAACTAGTCCCTTTTTTGGTAAATAACTCTATCATAGGCCTTCTAATACTAAATTGCCTTTATGCCTCTCACTTTCTCACTAGACTAAAAGCACCCTGACAGCAGAAACCTTATCTTATTCACATTTTTATCTCTAAAAATTAGCATATATCTTAACAGTGTTGTATGAATAAATAAAAATAATAATCTGAGACTAAGCATAGTGCTTCAAAAATGGCTCCTTCCTAATAAAAGTTATGAGATGACATTCTCCAAGCTAATAACTCACTTGGCAGTCTAGAATAGATACCCCCCACTAAGGTCTGTGTACCAAAGATCAGTTGAATAACAAAGTCCTAACCTACAATTTGAGATCTACAGAAACAAGGGAGAATATGGTACTAAATAAAGCAGGCCAAATCTGACCTGTGACTGATTTATGCCTAGTACAAGAGAATTAATGAATAGCCCAAGGCAAATGAGTCTAACTAGAAAAGTGGGTCTCTGAGGTAAAAGCACCAACCAGAACTAGTTATTTACAAGGAAACTGTATTGCAGAAGTCAGATTATGTGTGATGGCAAACAAAGACAAACAGAAGCATGATCAAGAAGTCATGGTTAAAAACACAGAATGCTGAAGGGAAAATCTTGTTTTATATAATCCACTCTGGTACACTTAGTGCGTTAAACAAATCCTTAGTACCCACTGTGGCCATATTAATATATAAAACCTTAGTTTAGTCAATCTATCATTGTGGAGAAAAGTACACAGATAACTGTGATTGGGAGAGGAGAGTAGGAACAACCCCAGTAACAAACATGTTAGGTAAACCTACAGTTAGTTACGTAAACATTTCATTTGCAATCACAGACATTCAGTAAATATCTCTCTTTTTCAGCCTTCTTCTATCTTATTTTTATTTTCCTTACCCTATATTTGAATCTCCTTACATACCTTTCACCTGTGACTGCCTCCTATTCACACACTGGTAACAGACCTAAAAAACACTTTAGAGATTACCTAGTTTTTCACTCATCTAAATCAGAAAATCTAAGTCCAAAGGAGTAATTTGCCTAGACTCCTTGACTTTTTTTCCTTCGCTGTCTTTCAGCCTTTTCTCAGATAGGCTCATTCACGAAAACAAAGAAAAGACCAAAAAGAAAAGATTTTAGCAATGTTATCTATAAAACCCACATGTACAGTAAATCACTGTTTTTATTGTATTGGTTGAGCATATTCTTAATTCTGTTTTCACAGTCAGTAACCAAACTAAAGAATATTAATTTCCTCTTCATTTCAGTTGATATTTTAATAAACCCAGATATTTAATTCTGACAACAAATATTTAAGAAAGATTTCAATATTACTACTAAAAGTATAAACTAAAAAATTGTACAAACTTATAATGTAAACCCATTATTACGTGATAATATATAATTTGGATTATACTTTAAGATGAAGATAGATGTGTAATTTCTTTTTAAAAAAAATTTTTTTTACATTTATTTATTTTTGAGAGACAGAGACAGAGCGTGAGTAGGGGAGGGGCAGAGAGAGAGGAAGACACAGAATCTGAAGCAGGCTCCAGGCTCTGAGCTGTCAGCACAGAGCCTGATATAGGGCTCGAACCCACGAACCGTGAGGTTATGACCTGACCCGAAGTCGGATGTTCAACTGACTGAGCCACCCAGGCGCCCCTGGATGTGCAATTTCTAATAAACATGAGTGATGTCATTCCAACTTTAACAACTTTTATAATGTAAACATTATCTTTGACAGTGTTGGTACCAAGTTTCTTTGTCTTAAGTTGATGTATTCTTTAAAGTTTAAAGGTTCTTTTTAAATTTTTTATTCCCAACATTCCTTACATGGTATTTCAAATTCTACTCGGTTGCCAGAAAAGCCTTTGGCCTCCTTTGTATAAAGCTCTTCTAAAAATTAACAAGTTTTAAGAATTTAGAATTTTGGTTTGCTCAAAATCTTTTAAGAACTTTTTCTAAAGATAAATTTAATATTAAGTTCTTTAAACCGTGAGAAAGATCCCTTGAAACAATTAAGACAATCCTGAATACAAAAAAAGGGAGCAGTTTAGTTTTTATACACTAAGGATAGCACATAAAATTTTAGGAATCTGGGAAAAAGTGAAAAATGCAACTTAGAAAAGCTAGAGAAAGTATTTTGAAAAATTTGCAGAATACTTCAACACCAAAAATTAACCTCACATTCAACAGGGATTATTTAAAGATAGGGGGATGAAAGTTTCCTGCATCTTTTTTATAAAACTGTGGTGCTTTGTGTTTATAAATCTTTGCTTGCTGTGAATACATGGAGTTTGAGAGGATTTCTGTGATCTACTAGACTCATTTGGAAATCCAATAAAATAATAGAGTTCTTCGATAGAACAGGCTAATACTAGGTACTCAAAGCTTCAGTTTCAGTTTCTAATCTACATATCTATTGTGAGTTATTTTAGAATGTGCAAACAAAACTGGAAAGTTCCTACTTGTTTAGAATCAATGGATAATACATCACAGCCTATCCATAAGCTTTCTGGACTTGGGAAACCAGGATAACTGCTAAGCACTCTAGGCATGGACCTAGAGAGCAATAAACTTTCAATTGGTTTCCCATTTGATTCATGCCCAATTTGAGTTAGGGTCACAATGACAGATGTTAGGATCACAGAAAACAAGCCCTTTCACCCTGAGAATGCAATCTCTTTATGTGAGAGGGACACACTACCCTCAGGTGAAACTGTCTGAAAAGTCCTAATCCCCACTCTGATGAAAGATAGCTTAAGAGTTAAGGCCAGATGTCCTGAACATTATGTACATCAAAAAAAGTAGTAACTTCAGAAAAAATAGTATTTTTTTTCAAAAGAAAAACATAGGCTCTGCAGAAAACATTATATAGTTGTATTAATGTGAATACTGGTTACTGATTTAACTCAACTTCCAATAAATACATTAGAAGGATAGGATAAGAAGATATACAGACGGAAAAAAAAAAAAAAAAAAAAAAGCTAAAATCTCATCTACCATTATCCAGAAGTCAATAGACAATGTCTAAAAGGGATTAATCAAGAAATATGAAGGTAGGCATATTATCACTATAAATGGCAGTACATGACAGACGAAATTGCTTTACAAAAGTTAAAAGTTCTTACTCTAGGAAACAGAACTGAGAGGTAAATTAGGATATGGATTGCCATTTTTCAATATGAACCTTAGTATTAACTAATCCTTTTAACTACGTAAAACGTTTCTTAAAGAGAGTAAAAACACCAGCCAAAAAAAGAAAAAAATCGTTTCGTGAAGGCTGTCCATTTTATTTACTTCTAGGAAAAAAGGTAAGTAATTGCATTTGACTGTTACTGAGCTGCAGCACATTTAATGAGGCTGTACATGTAGAAGTCAGTGCTAGAGATTCAGAGTCATGAGACAATTGTCAGGCTATGAATGAACTTAAGAAAATAAAACAGTATAAAAAATTTCTTCTGTAAAAATATGCATTCCATTAAAGACAGAAAGCACTCCACTCCTGCATGTATTTTAAGGTTCATTTTTTTCATACAACAAAAGGCACAGTATAATAATTTAAACAAAGTGGGTATAGTATGAATCCAGAATTCTCTAAAAAGAAATTGTACTCTTATTAAATATTCTAAATACTGTCTTTCATGTTTAACATTTAAAATGCTAAACAAAGATTAATTCAGAATACAGAGTCATGATTAATGAAGTTTTCATTAAACTCTTTTTGAAAGCATACTTTTTTTTTTTTAGAATTTGTCTGGAAAGACCTTTTACTAAAATAAAAGATGAGCTACTAAATGATACACATGTGATATGTGAGCAAGTAACTTTCTAACCATACACAGCTATTTCCAAGCCAACATAATCCCAGATCAATCATTTCCTTTTACAAGATGAAAACTAAAAAATGTTTTAAAGAAAAATAGCCTAGCAATATAGTTGAAATTTGTCCAACCAGAAGTTAAATGCAACATGGCAGTGAAAGAGGGCCTTGAGCAATTTCACATTTATAAATGACCTACTTATGACAAGATGCTTTAATTTCAATCAGCAGACAACAGTATTATCTACCATTGTATACAGTAATTTTTAAATTAGGGTAAAAGATGAAGAGAAAGTTAGCAATTCCATAATGCTAAGATTTTAAGATTTGGTCCTTGTATAACTAAGGATTATGTCTTTACTTATTCATTGACTAATATCTATGAGAAACAGAAATCTGATAGTTTTAATGGCTTTTTGCTCTTCTACCCAGACTGCAAGCCTGTTATGTATCCTCCTGAACCATCTGTTTAGTGTTGGTGCTTAACAACTACATGTGCTCATGTTTTTGATCATACCATTCTAATTTGAAACTAGTTGTACAAAGACATTTTTTTAATTTTTGAGATATTTTATATGGTAACATATAACTATATAACATTTGCATGTCACTATGAAGCATCTGAAGTTATTTCCATATCTAACTTCAAATGTGCATATACCAGAATGATTGCTTTTTGAAAAATAATTAACTAAGTAAGCATCATCACCATATAGGGTTATCCAAGTAGTAAGGTGTCTCAGTCTTGAGTACAGTCAGGGAAGTAAGTGGTTTTTAAAAAAGAACCACTTCACCTTTCTCTCCCTTCTCACAGCAATCACTATGCATGATGGCAAACAATAAAATGTAATACTAATATAATCTTTTATATATTTATAGGATATTTTCACATATCTTAACTAATATGATCTTCACAAAGACTGAACAGTAACTTTTGGAGAGGTGTGTGACATATAATTACCACACAGAGATCATCAACATAGCCCTCCTTCATGTACTTTCTCACAATTTAAGATACATGGGGAGCCTGGGTGGCTCAGTTGGTTAAGCCTCCAACTCCTGATTTCAGCTCAAGTCATGATCTTGCAGGTTATGGGATGGAGCTCTGTGTCTGGCTCCATGCTGACAGTGCAGAGCTTGCTTGGGATTCTCTCTCCCTTTCTCTCTGCCCCTCCCCGTGCTCCCACACTCTCTCTAGTAAAATAATAAACATTAAAAAAAAAAGATATATTAAGTTACCTCTTCACAAGTTGAAGAATATCTATGACATTTTCTAGGTAGCCCACAACTGAGTTAGCAGGACAGCATTATACTCACTGATTTAACAAAGAGAATTAATGCTTTAATTAAAGACAAAAAGGCAGATGGACACAAAAAGAATAAAAATCCAATACTATACATATATTTAACTTTGATTTTATCTGAATTGGATGAAATGACTGAATATCTATCTCCCTTTTACTTCTTATAATGAGCCAACATGGACCCTTCAAATATTAAGCTGTTTTTCAAATTTTCAGTTTGAGAACCCCTTCCCACTCATAAACATTACTAAGGACTCTAAAGAGCTTTTGTTTAGGTGAGTTATATCTATGTATATTTACTACATTAGAAATTAAAATTAAGAATCAGAAATTAATTTATTAATCCATCTAAAAATAACAAACTCATTGTAAGCACAAAGAACATTTTTATGATAAATAACTATCTTTTCCAAAAACAGAAAAAAATTTAGTGGGGAGTGACATTTCTTTACAACTGTGTAAATCTCTTTAATGTTTAGCTTAATAGAAAACATCTGGATTCTTAAATTGCTTCTGCATTCAATGTGTTGTGAAACATTATTATGTTCAAACTATGTGAAGAAAATTAACCTCACACATATATGCAATCAGAAAGAGTACTTTAATAGTCCTTTAAGATAATTATTGATATTCTTCTTTGATACTACCAAACTTCAGTAAAGTCGTACTTTCTTAAAAGCTAGTTGCAATATGGAATCTGAAATCCTATCAGTGAACTCTTCTTACTGTTATACATTAAAATCCACTGGTGTATCTAGCATTTTGAATACATGTTTTACATATGCATGATTTCTTTTTTTTTAATGTTTATTTATTTATTTTGAGAGAGAGAGAGAGAGAGAGAGAGAGAGAGAGAGAGAGAGAGAGTCAGTCACCACAGAGCCTGACATGGGGCTCGAACTCACAAACCATGAGATCATGACCTGAGCCAAAATCAAGAGTTGGACACTTAGTCCACTAAGCCACTCAGGCACCCCTAACATATGCATGATTTCTTATCATGAATTATCATTTTGAAAATATTTATTCATTGAGTTATATGTATTTTCCAAACATGCACATTATTATTCAATATAAAAATTCACATTGAATAATATCACCTATATTATCATCAGAACTGTCTTTATTGAGAAGCTACCAAGTACATGTTTTCTGTAATTCAAATTTTATCACTGACAACAAAATCATTTGTTTTTCTTGAAATGGCCGGCCCACTTTGTTCATTTTTGAAAAAAATGTCTGCCCAATACTCAAACCTGAATAACCAGTTTGTTTGTCATTTTTTCACATCAAAAATGTTCCACGGAGACTTGTTCAGCTTGCAACTCAAAAAAATTGTAAGTGCTTTTCCTTGAGATAATCATCACATTTTATTATGCAACAGACGTGTTTTATGCATACTTTTCATTTTGTCCTACAGAATATTAAAAAGAAATGTACTCAAGGGTCAAGACTCAATAAACTAACTTTTACTGCTTCACCAAGAACATTTTTTTTAATATTTATTTTTGGGGGGAGAGAGAGAGAGAGAGACAGAGAGAGAGAGAGAGAGAGAGAGAGAGAGAGAGAGAGAGAGAGAGAGACTGTGAGCAGGGGAGGAGCAGAGAGAGAGGGAGACAGAGAATCCCAAGCAGGCTCCACACTGTCAGCACAGAGCTGACTTGGGGCTCGAACTCAGGATCTGTGAGATCACAACCTGAGCCAAAATCAAGAGCCAGACACAACCAACTGAGCCACCCAGGTGCCCCTCACCAAGAACATTTTTAAGTGAAACGTGATTTCTTTTAAACTCTAGGAACGCAACAGTGTGAAGAATACGATGACTATCAGAGTACAATTTGGTACCACTCCTTGATTCAAGCTAAGGTGTCAACAGTTTTACCCACCTGTGCTTTTCCAACATAGGCCCCAAAGGCAAATTACATCTTAATATTATTATAAAACTAATTTTGACCTGGCAGACTGGCAGGGGTCTGTTGGTCTCACTCTGAGATCCACTGTATTAAGTAAATCAATTCCTGTTCTTGGTATGGAGGCCTGAGGACTTAGTGTTATGGCTAATCAGTACCTTCATCAAGTAACAGAACCTTCATTTATATGGTGCTCAACCACATAGCCAGTAACTAAAATAAAGTTTATAGCACCAATGAGCATCACTCATCTGTGATAGAACCTCCACCCACTGTCTTTAAACCTTATCATAGGTCAGAGAGGTTTGTTTAAATTTGTTTTCATCAGTATTTTGGGGTAGTATTTGCTCCAAATCCAGACAGTTCTAGAAACTCAAGAAATCTCAAACTGAGCTGATACCTAATTAGATATTTTCCTGGATCAGTGACAGACTTAACTAGTACAGCTTTCACTCACATACTACCAATTCAATAGAGAAAGAATTCTTAACCTGAAGTCCAAAAACCCTCCAAGGTAATTTCAATAGGGCCCTTAATTAATTACCAGTGACAGGTATCATGGTTATTTTGAGAAGCAAGAAAGCTCTCTAAAGTTAAAAAAAAAAAAAAAAAAAAAGCTTTAAAAAGTATTTTCCAAAGTACAATCGCTTATTAACAAACTAAAATATACGGTCATAGATATTTACCTCAAATAAGAAATTGTAAAATTCAGTAAGAAAATCCTTTTGCTGTCAATTCCTCTATTATTAAAAAAAGTTCCCATACAGAATTACTCTAAGAATTCTATTAAGAGCAGAATAAAAGTACCACAATATTGGTTTAATTTGCCCTTTTCAGTGTACCATAAAAGTACTCCCAAAGGGATCACAAACCTCCTCCATAATAAACCTGCCAATTAAAAGAAAAATAAGATGGGGCATCTGGGTAGCTCAGTCGCTTGAGCGTCCAACTCTTGGTTTTGGCTCAGGTCATGGTCTCATGGTTCATGAATTCGAGCCCTGCATCAGGCTCTGTGCTAACAGCACAGAGTCTGTTTAGGATTTTCTCTCTCTACTTCTCTCTCTGTCCCTCCCTTGCTCACTTACTCTCTCAAAATAAATAAAACTTAAAAAAAAAATTTTTTTAATAAAAACATAAAGGAAGATACTCATTCAAAAGGCACTGCTAGGGCACCTGGGTGGCTCAGTTGGTTTAGCATCCGACTTCGGCTCAGGTCATGATCTCTCTCACACACAGTTCGTGAGTTCGAGCCTCGCCTCAGGCTCTGTGCTGACAACTCAGAGCCTGGAGCCTGTTTCAGATTCTGTGTTTCCCTCACTCTCTGCCCCTCCCCCACTCACATTGTCTCTCTCTCAAAGATAAATAAACATTCAAAAAAAATTTTTGAAAAGGCACTGCTAAAGACAGAAATGAAAGAAGAAATACAAGAAAAAGAAGTAGTAAAATAGAGAAAAAATGCCACACATACAAACCAAGTATTGCACTGGAAACAACATGATATGCTGGAAACCAAGTTAGAGGAGAGGTACACAAGCAGGGAAGTATGGAATTATTAACAAACAAGTTAAAGGAATTTGTAGCAGGGTCTACAAATGGCTCAAGAGAAATAAACTGTTTTAGGGACCTCCAATTTAATAAAATTAAATTTAGAGGGGCGCCTGGGTGGCTCTGTCAGTTAAGCGTCTGACTTCGGCTCAGGTCATGATGTTACAGTTCATGAGTTTGAGCCCCGCGTCGGGCTCTGTGCTGACAGCTCAGAGCCTGGAGCCTGCTTCACATTCTGTGTCTCCCTCTCTCTCTGCCCTTTCCCTGCTCATGCTCTGTCTCTCTCTGTCTCAAAAATAAATAAACATTAAAAAAAATTAAATTTAGAAAACAGAAGAATAAATGACCTAGGATTTTAGAATATTTTGAAAGCAGCTGAGAATGAAAAGTTGATAGATAATGGGATATTCAAAAGAAAAATGTACAATACTCAACAAATACTGGACTTAATCTATGCGTTGGAGAATTAAAACAAAAATAAAAACAAAAGCTCTGAATAACTATGCAAAGACCAAAATTCCCTTCCAGAATAAATAACTCAGTAACACGCTATGTCTTCAGAATAAAGTATAAAACAAAATAATTATATGAATACTCTCAGATAACAAAAAAATTTACTGAGAACAGCACTGTCCAAACTCTGAAACACTAGTCTGAGTTCTTTCTATAAGCATAGACAGAAACTCTGAATCCTTATAATTAACAGAAGTGTAACACAAAGATGGCTAAATTCTAACAACCGAGTAGTTAAAATGCAACTTAATCTTCAGGGAATTGTTAAATATCCTAGAGAAATTATATCCTATAAATTCAGACTTTAAAGCATTCTGACAGATCAAAAGAATTATAATAACACATCCTCAAAACTATTTTACTAAATATGAAAATGAAATATATACTTACAGTAATGAAAATATGAACAAGAGTATAAATACACAGCTATTGAAATGTTTCTCATATAAAATTAAGCATCATTGTCAAAACACATTGCTATATTACACATTTAAATGTTTCCAGTTGCAAGTCTAGAAAAATAAACTAAATGTCCTTATTTTTTCATGCATAATTAAGTATCCAAACTTAACATCCTTTTCTTGAGAAATACATAAGTTTAAGTCTGTCTGCTCAGCTTTAATCTTGACATATCATCCTTCATTCTTCCCTTTCACACACTATATCTAGAATTCCATCAATTCTTTTGCAAGTTCTTGAATGTGCTCCTCTTCTCCACTCACACAGCCCACACTAACTAGGACCTCACCACCATAAGCACAGATGACATCCATCACTACCCATCTATCTTCCTTACTTGTTCCTGCCTATTCTCCACCTTTGTTCCAAGCACTAATACAACGTAAGTTTCATTGATTTGCTCATGGAGTCTCAGTACCTGCAATTAAGTAGTATATGCTTATTAAGTAGTATATGCTTAATAAACATTGGATGAACAAATAAAGTCCATACTTAATCTTTTCTACAAACTAATGCTAAAGTCACTTTCCTTGTATTTTAATTCCCTAATAAGTAATTTTAAATGGTTCTCCAATGACTGCCATGTGCAGTTTAAATTGTAATAGTTATTTTTTAAGTTTCCCATAATCTGGCCTACTCTACTTATGGAACTTTATATTCTACTATTTCCCAACTTGGATGAATCCTCTACCAAGGCTCGTCTCCTTACCACCTCCCAAATCATAAATATGCTTTTTCCTCATGCTGATTCCCTAGCTTAAAATACCCTCCTCTCCTCATCTATGGCTACCCAAGTCCAATCATTCTTCAAGGTTTAAATTAAATCTAACTTCCTCCCCTTGACTTCCCTGACTATCCATCCTATCTCTAGAGACCAAACCTGACTTCTAACTAATTTCTAGACAGCAGGGCTCCCTAATCTACCCACACTATCATACACACTCCATTTCACTCAAAAAAAAAAACAAACCCACAAAAAACAAAAAACAAATAAACAAATAACAAAAAGCAAACATACAAAATACATACAAATTAAAAAAGAAAAACAAACAAGTTAATAACAAGAGATTTGTTTCCAAATACATACTTGGGATCATTCACCATTCATTATAGATTCATCTTAATTATATACATTCAATAGTTAACACAAAGACTTAAGTTGAAAACAAATGAGGTACTACAAGATTCTGAATCAATACTTTACATATCCTATTTACAAAGATGGAAATACAGTTTAATTCACTTGCAAAGATTTAAAATGTGGAGTTGGAAAAAAAATGAAAATAACCTTCACTTATGAGAAAACTCAACACTCCAATTTCCTTCAACATTCAAGTTAACTGAGAATTTACTGTGGTTTACCCTTTTTTTAACCAGTCTTGGCAAAACAGAATTGGAGTACTGCCTCCAGTGGTCTTTCCCCACAACTTCTCATCCTTCCCAATTCTGTAGTTTTGTTTTGTTTTGTTTTTTTAATGTTTGTTTATTTATTTTGAGAGAGAGAACACACTCAAGCTGGTGGGGGAGGGGCAGAGAGACAGGGAGATAGAGAATCCCAAGCAGGCTCTGTGTTGACAGCAAGATGCTCAAAAGACTGAGCCACCCAGGCACCCCTCCACAATTCTGTAGTAATCCAGGTCTTAAGCAAGGACTAGGACCCATCACCTAAAACTAAACTATCTTCCGTGGTGCTCTGAAAGGAAATAGTCATTTTGTCAATGATATTATGGAGTTTATCATTTTTTTCTCACCTTCACTATGAAAGTAAATTTCATTAAGAACACACCATTTTGTAAAATTTCCTGAAAAACTATTAAGATAGCCCACAAAATTTCCTGTTTAATACAAAAAGCATGGGCTTTTTTATATGAAATTTATTGTCAAATTGGTTTCCATACAACACCCAGTGCTCATCCCAAAAGGTGCCCTCCTCAATACCCATCACCCACCCTCCCCTCCCTCCCACCCCCCCCACCCCCCATCAACCCTCAGTTTGTTCTCAGTTTTTAAGAGTCTCTTATGCTTTGGCTCTCTCCCTCTCTAACCTCTTTTTTTTTTTCTTCCCCTCCCCCATGGACTTCTGTTAAGCTTCTCAGGATCCACATAAGAGTAAAAACATGGTATCTGTCTTTTCTCTGTATGGCTTATTTCACTTAGCATCACACTCTCCAGTTCCATCCACGTTGCTACAAAAGGCCATATTTCATTCTTTCTCATTGCCACGTAGTATTCCATTGTGTATATAAACCACAATTTCTTTATCCATTCGTCAGTTGATGGACATTTAGGCTCTTTCCATAATTTGGCTATTGTTGAGAATGCTGCTACAAACATTGGGGTACAAGTGCCCCTGTGCATCAGCACTCCTGTATCCCTTGGGTAAATTCCTAGCAGTGCATTGCTGGGCCATAGAGTAGGTCTATTTTTAATTTTTTGAGGAATCTCCACACTGTTTTCCAGAGCGGCTGCACCAGTTTGCATTCCCACCAACAGTGAAAGAGGGTTCCCGTTTTTCCACATCCTCTCCTGCATCTATAGTCTCCTGATTTGTTCATTTTAGCCACTCTGACTGGCATGAAGTGATATCTGAGTGTGGTATTGATTTGTATTTCCCTGACGAGGAGCAACGTTGAGCATCTTTTCATGTGCCTGTTGACCATCGGGATGTCTTCTTTAGAGAAGTGTCTATTCATGTTTTCTGCCCATTTCTTCACTGGATCATTTGTTTTTCGGGTGTGGAGTTTGGTGAGGTCTTTATAGATTTTGGATACTAGCCCACAAAGAGCATGTTAATATAAACATTACAATTGCCAGTCTTCTTTCTTCCTTACTGTTAAATTTTTCTTTAATTATAACACTGTAATAATTAGCTATTTATTTCCCAGCTTTCCACTTTAATTCAAAATACTCATTTCTACCTCTAGTGGTAATCAAAAGACCATTAACCTTATATATTTAAAAAAAAGGAAATAAATTCCTTCTCAACTTCAGTTATTTTCACTATATTCTATTTTATCCACCCATTAGCATGGGCTAACCCTGGCCCTAAATCACCATTCAGAATTGCAACTTTCAAAATCTCAAACTCTGAAAATCCCCTATTCCATCTCTTCTCACCTTCTCTAATCCTACTCATCTTTCATCCTATTGCAACCTCTCTAATTTATCAGCCTCCTCCTGATGACACTTGCTTTCCTCCTTCACTTTAATGCTCACACTCTATTCATTTCAACTATTCACCTGGATATCCAACCCTACATCTACATTATAGATCCCCAAATCTGAGAAAACTCTACAGATCTTTTTGTTAGTTTCTGAGCAGCTAAGCATTATTGGGTAAGTTATTCAACCACACTGATTGGCTCCACTATAAATCTGTGGTTTCCAAATCGCAAATAAGCCATCAACCTCACATGACAACACATCTTTATACAAGACAATTCGCCTTTAACTGACTCCCTTTGTGATCTCCTCCCAGGAGTCTTGTGAATTTTTCTACTTTTCCTCAAACTTCCAGCCTTTTAATGTTACAGTTTCCTAGGATCTATCATCGGTTCCCTTCTGTATTTTTTCTGGCACCCATGTCCTTAGATTCTCATATCTCTATCTCTATTCTAGACCTTTTCCCTGAGCACCACCTGACCTATGTATATCTATCCGCCCACAAGATACTTCTCATTGTTCACCAGACCCTCCAAAATAAACTCAGCACTTATTTTCTATACTTCCCGTCCCCTCAAATTTTCATCCTCTTGTAATGTCTTACTTTACTAAGGGCACTACCATCTGCTCTTTACCCAAGTAAAAAGTGTGGCAGTCATTCCAGACACATGCCTTTCTCATTCTTTGTATCAAATCAGTAACCAAGTCCCATCACTTTCATACTGTCTCTCTTCTATATCACTTCTACATAAATGCTGTTAATATCTCTATTCTTGCCTCCATAAGCACCAAATTTAATCCTTCTAAAATGCAAATGCTATCTGTTTCAATTCCTTTCATGATTTCAATAGCCTATATTACTGTTTTTCAAGCTGGAGTACAGTAGTGACACCTTTTTTTTTTTTTTTTTAAATGATGTCAGATTTTTTTTTTTTTTAATTTTTTTTTTAACGTTTATTTATTTCTGGGACAGAGAGAGACAGAGCTTGAACGGGGGAGGGGCAGAGAGAGAGGGAGACACAGAATCGGAAACAGGCTCCAGGCTCCGAGCCATCAGCCCAGAGCCTGACGCGGGGCTCGAACTCCCGGACCGCGAGATCGTGACCTGGCTGAAGTCGGACGCCCAACCGACTGCGCCACCCAGGCGCCCCAGTGACACCTTTTTAAAAAACAAAATTATCAAGAATCTCTGAGCATTATCCTATAGATATATATCCTAAGAGTCCACGGACCCTGTATGAGAAAGTGACTTAAGAAACTAGTCTTAGTCTATGAAAAAAAAATCAATTGTGAATTATCATTGCAAAAGAATTTCTTGTTTTTATTACCTCTTGAAAAAAATTTGAATTTATGAAATTAAAACACAAAATTAAATTTCCTAAATTACCACAGACCCCCCCCCCCCAAGAATATCTGTGGACCTAGCTTAATAAACACTAGTTATGATGGTTAATTTTATGTATCAACTTGGGTGGACCACAGTGCCCAGATATGTGGTCAAATATTGTTCTGGATGTTTCTTTCAATATGATTAACACATAAATCAATGGACTTTGAGTAAAGCAGATTACCCTCCGTGTGAGTGGACCTCATCCAGTCATTTGAAGGTGTTACTGGAACAAAGGCTGACCTCCTTGTAGCAAGCTCCCTTTGAACTCAATGCAATTCTTCCCTGAGTTTCCAACCCGCCTACCAGCCCGCCAGCCTGCTCCATCAGCTTTTAAACTAGCTAAACCTCCACAATCTCATGAGCCAATTCCTTAAAATAAATCTCTGTATACACACACACACACACACACACACACACACACACACACACACACCAAGGGCTACCAAGGGCTAGCTCTATTTCTCCAAAAAGAATGTGAAGTAACACATGTCTCCACAGGAAAAAAATCCAACCTTCTTAACATGGTATCTAAGGACAGTCTCCCAATCCCCACCTCTTCAAACTCCTCTCCTATGTGCAAGAAGCATACAATCTCTGCTTCAGCTGTACAATACAACCTATAGTTATTTGAGTCTACTATTTTTAGTCATATCTTCATGCCTCTTTTTATGCCATTTGCCTCCTACTCCAACTGTTTATGATTCCTATTTACCGAATTGGTCCTATTCAACTTTCATGTCCTAGTTCAAATTCTCCCTCTTCTAAGTGAATAATCACATCTCTCTTTGTGCCAACATTTTTTCAAGAACATAATTCTACCATATAGCACACGTATCACGCTGCAATTTATCTGCATGTTGTTCTTGTTACTAGTGAGGAAAGACCGTATCTTATTCAGCATCATATCCCCAGTATCTAGCAGATAGTTTATCATATAGTGAGCACTCGGGAACTACTCACTGAATAAACTGACCTTTAAGGAAACTATCTCTTCAGCCTTCTCATTCACTGAGTACTGTATTTTAGATCCTGACAAAACAGATCTCAGCCTTGAGTGCCACTCTGGCCCTCCTCAGGCCATGCCCCTCACCACTGAGCAAGCAACCCATGGAAGCAAGAGGATATACCCATACATAGATGACACTGCAGTTACCTAGAACTCTGGAAATTCTTGCCCAAATACCTCTAACCCAATTACAGGGCCTGCACAGGACTCTTTCCTAGGTCTGTCCTGAGGATGGACTATACAGATGTATGTATCACTGGGTCAAGGAGAGCTGTTTGGAAGAGCATGGGTCTTAGGCATGCCTACAGGATGCCCACAGGTATGCACATGAGACCCCTCTGTGGGGCTAGACAGAGCTAGGGATGTGGGGAGGAGGTTGAGCTCCACTATACTGATAAGAAACTGAGTTTTTGAATTCTAAATTACATAAATTCTAAATTTGAATCTTTCAAGTCATCATGAAGGTATATTTTTCAGATATACCTACTTTTCATGATAAAAGATCAGAACATAGTCAACAATTTCTTAGTCTGGTTTATAACCTTTAAATATTTAGGCCTATCGTGGTAAATGAATACTTGCCCTGAGTCTCACAAATGTCAGAATAAACTTGATGAGTTTCATCAACCTAGTTTTATTAATTATTGAACTAGCAAAATAGAGCTAAGATAGAATAGGAATAAAATCATGAAGAAAGAGAATACAGACATACCACATCTTATTGTGCTTCACTTTACTGCACGTTGTAGATAATTATGTTTTTCACAAATTGAAGGTTTATGACTGTTAATCAAGTCTGTTGGTGCCATTTTGCCATTTTTTTTCCAATAGCATTTGCTTACTTTGTGTCTCTGTGCCACATTTTAGTAATTCTTGCAATATTTCAAACTTTTGATTCAATATTACTGTATTTATGATGGTGTAATCTTTGATGTTGGTATTGAAAATGTTTAGGGGTGCCACAAACCACACCCAAGTAATTCAACCAACTAATCAACAAATGTGTGTGTTTTGACTGCTCCACCAACCAACCAGCCTGAGCCAGGAATTAAACATAACTGTCAAGGCAGTTTCTTCCTCTATACCACACCACCTTTCTAAAAGTAGCTAGCTTAGTGATTACAAAATTGAATATTAGGTATCTTTTAATATCAATTAAATCTCAATTATTTTTAAATATTGAAACTTTCTGCCTATAGTGGTACCAATCTATGTCACAAATCCTAAAAGAAGGTCAAATGCTGTTCTGAAAGAGTATAGTTAAGAACTGATGTTTCCTGTGGGCACCTGGCTAGCTCAGTCAGTTGAGCATGAGATTCTTAATCTTGGCATCATGAGTTCAAGCCCCATGTTGGGTGGAGACATTACTTAAAAAAATAAATAAGTGGAGTGCCTGAGTGGCTCAGTCAGTTAAGCATTTGACTCTTGACTTCAGCTCAGGTCATGGTCTCATGTTTCTTGAGTTCAAGCCTCACATTGGGCTCTGTGCTGACAGTGCAGAGGCTGCTTAGGATTCTCTCTCTCTCTCTCTCTCTCTCTCTCTCTCTCTCTCTCTCTCTCCTTCCCCTCCCCTGCTCTCTCTCTCTCAAAAAATAAATAAACTAAAAAAATTTTATATATTTTTTTAATGTTTATTTATTTTTTGAGAGAGAGACAAAGACAGAGCATGAGTGGGGGAAGAGCAGGGAGAGAGGGAGACACAGAATCCAAAGCAGGCTCTAGGCTCAGAGCTGTCAGCACAGAGCCTGACATGGGGCTCGAACCCACAAATCGTGAGATCATGACCTGAGCTGAAGTCGGATGCTTAACCGACTAAGCCACCCAGGCACCCCTAAAAATTTTTTTTGAATAAATTTTAAAAAATAAAAATAAGAATTGTTCCTTTTTGAGTTTCCCATATTAATACACATTACAGAAAAAATTTTCAGTTTAAAAATTTAAAAATACTCCCATATATAGCAACTAGTTTCTGTTCTCTAGGTTCTCATCGCTTTTTGTAGCTTAACTAGATATGGCTCATATAGCAAATCAGACAATGACTATGGACTGTTAAAGACATCAGTCCAATATAAGGCTGTGGACAAAAATCCCAATATTTGGACATGATCAGTAACATTACTGGAAACCAAACTGAAGTCACTGTATATTCTAATACCATTCAAAAGCATGGACTATGACTTGTTCTTACAAAGTCATCTCAAGCAAGACATAACATAGGTGGGAAAATATTTAATAACAGTAATTAAATAATGGAACAGAGAAAGAACAAAAGGAGAAATAGAAGACAAACTAAAAAGTAAAGCAAATTAAATTCTACAATACTAGAGTTTTCAAAATTTTTTAAGTTAATAAAATTATGAAATGTTTCATTTATTCCTTAACATTTAATGAAAACTTATACCAAATCTATGCTAGGTACTGGTGATACATAACAAAAACTTCTAGCCTCTAAATGCTATCTAGTTGCTGCAGCACTTTTAACAATTTGGTAAAGATAGATATTAGATGATAGGGGAGAGAGCAATTAACTCTCCCAAGGGACTTCAGAGGGTATTAAAGAAAGAGTTAAAATTTGCTAGGCAAAAAAAAAAGGGAAAGGGCAGTGTAGGGAAAAATGATTATTATGATAATAGGAATAAAGCAAAGATTAAGAGCTAACAATACCTGAATCTTGCTATACGCCAAGCATTGTACACAAATTATCCTATTTGATTCTCATAACTCTGTGATTCTTTTTATCCTGTTTATAAATGAAGAAATTGAGAAGTAACTTTCTAAAGATTTTATATCTACATAGATGTGATACCAATAGGAATTATATAAAACTAAGCTGTGAATGATCATTTGTTTGAAGAAACATAAAAAAGCAGGTTTGGCCTACTACACAACAATACTAATGACAGCAACCAGCACTGGGAATACAGTGGTCAACAAAACAGAAAATAGATACTATCTGTACATTATTAGAGATTAAGTCTACGCCAGGAAGGAAACACTATCTTTCATCTCATAGATGTAGGAACCGAGATTTGGAAATTTAAGTAAATTGTTTAGGTCATAAACTAGTATGTAGCATAGTGAGAATTAAACCTTGTCTGACTCAAAGCCCAAATTCATCCTACTTTACCACATAACCTTGCTATTATTCATTCATTCAACAGTAGTATATCAAGTACCTACTGTATGTTAAGCATATGCTAGAAATAAAGATGAAAGAGATAATAGATGGTTTCAAGAAATTCACAGGTTAGTTAGTGGAGTCAAACATACCAAAAACTGCAATACAATGAGATAAATGCTATCAGACAAGAGTCATATATAAGTACATGTGATCACAGATTGAGAAGACAACTTGAAGAGGGGCAAGCCCAAAAGTAAGACCAGTCAGGGCTCCCACATTAATCCAAAAGTCAGGGACACATCTAAGAAAAATTTGGGAGGTAAATCACAAAACTTAGTAATAAGACAGCAACTATGACTGTATCATAAGTGTGTTTTTAAAAAAGCAACAAACAAAAACAAAACTAAACAAAAACTATGAGGCCCAATGAGAAAACCTGAGATGACCACGCCAAAATTCAGAGTCAATGCCATACTTGGTAAGAAACCCATATATATATTTTAAAATATTTATTCATTTTTTGAGAGAGAGGGACAAGAGTGTGAGCAGGGGAGGAGCAGAGAGAGAGAGAGACACAGAAGCCAAAGCAGGCTCCAGTCTATGAGCTGTCAGCACACAGCCTGACGTGGGGCTCGAACCCACGAACTGCAAGATCATGACCTGAGCCAAAGTCGGAGACTTAACCGAGTCACCTAGGTGCCCTGAAACTCATGTATTTTATAAGTCACTTTAGGGTCATTATAAAGTTAGCAAAACCTACTTTTGAATCTTATTTTTCTTTTTTTTTAATTGAAGTATAATTAACATACTTACTAGTTTCTGGTATACAGTATAATGATTCAACAACCCTATACATTATTCAGTGCTCATCAATGTAAGTGTACTCTTTCTTGATACCCTTTATCTATTTCATTGTCCCCAATCTACCTCTCCATACTTTCGAATCTTAAACACTCAAAGAACTAAGAAACACTTCTCAGTCAACTTCCTCTATTAGATAAATGCCTTCTGCTAGGTATAGTTTATGAAGGTGCTTCTCAGGAAATACTTAAGGAGAATCTGCATGACCATGTGTCATTTAATTTTTTTAATTAAAAATGATTTTCATAGTAGAGGACTCCTAAAGTTCCTTCAAGTTCAAGATTCTAAAAGAAGAAAAGCCAGAACAAGTATATAGTAATTGTCAGGTATTTGAAGTATAGATCTCTATAATTATCTAATGGGGCTGAATCATTTTTCTGACACCATTAATAATTTTCTCCATACTTAAAACCCTTATACATATCTTCAACTGCTTAGGTAATATAAATAGCATCCTTTTAAACTTTAGAATTATGAAATTCACAACCATGTCATAAATTCCTTAAAATTTCATAGCAAATAATATGCAAAATGGGTTACGGAACTGCATGACATCTCAAACAAGAAAATGATTATTTCTACTGTCACCAAACCCTATGAGTGGTAACCAGAAGTGAGAAATAAAGATTTCACTTGGCTGAAATACAAAAATGCCCTGCAGCATACAGAAGAGCTGGCCCATCATTCCTGATCTCTAAAGAGCTTCCCCTTCCCCATTAGTTAAACAAGATTGATGCCATGTCACAAGCTCTTACAGAGATTCTTTGATTCAAGGAACTACTCAGTGAAATCCAGGATTTATCTCTGAATGCAGCGAATCCCAAGTCAGTGAACAGACTCCAAAATTATAAGGCAGAGTTGGTAAACAGGCATGAAGAAAATGTAAACAAAGTCCAAAATGGCAAATCCAAAGTCACTAATTAATATTCTCACTTTTAATAAAGACTGTAGATGAAAAAAATATATATACCATAAGCTTTCTATAACAAAATTCTATGTCAAACTGAAAGCAGGAATAGCAAGACTGCCAGGCCAAAAGTGTAATTATAAGTATATAAACAGATTTCCACTTTGGCCAAGATGGAATGTCAGGAACCAAATTACTCTCCTCCTTGAAAAAAACTAGAAAAAGAAGGACAAAATATATTGTGTTTTTCAAGGCAATGGACATGAAAAAGCAAAGGACAATAGATCCCTGATAGATGGGAAACATACAAGATGAGTCCTACCACTGCCCCAACTTATTACCTTGAAAGGGTTCCTAGGCCATAGAACAGGGATGGGGAACTCTGACAGAGCAATTACCTCCCTGAATTGAGGAGACAGAACTTAATCTAGAGACAACAAGGTGACTGTCATATACAAGGTAGAGTACATAAGAGTAGAAAAGTTCACAGAAAAACCCAGAGATCTGCAGAAGGTATCCCTCAAGTCTTCAGCTGAGTACTTATTAGCATATACATGTGAGGAAACTACCCAAGAACAGTGGGGGGTCGGGAGGGTGGGTACGGATAAGAGGGAATACCACCCAGAGCTCACACAGGTCCAGAAATAGCTCCTGTTCCTACCATCGAGAGTACTCAGAAGGGTTTTGCCAATAGAGTAACAAAGTAGTACTGCCTGATACAACTTAAAAGCAGGACCTGAGAGATCAAACTGTTTCCAAGTAATTTAATGTATCCCAGAAGAAAGTTCAAGAGTATGTAATGAAAAACAAAAATATCCAGCACCCCACAAGGTAAAATTCCAAATGTCTATCATCCAATCAAAAATTACCAGGCATGCAAAAGCAAAGAAACGCAATCCTTTATGAGGAGAAAAATCGATCAAAACCAATCCAGAAATGATACAGATAGAATTTGTAGAAATAAATATTAATCCAGTTATAACTGAACTCTATATATTCAAGTGGCTAGAGAAAAGACAAAGCATGAAAGCTATACACATGTGAGATACAAAAAGAACTCTATTTCTAGAATAGAATCATAATGTCTGAAATGAAAAAGAAGCTGGATGGAATTAACAGCAAATTAAACATTACAGAAGAAAAGATTAGTGAAGTTGAAGACGTAGCAAAATTATCCAAAATGAAACACAGAAGACTGAAAAAACATGAACACAACATCAGTGAACATCAAATAGCCTGATTTACATGTAATTGGGACTTCCAAAAGGGGAAGTGGGGGCAAGAATATATATACACACACACACACTTATATATTCTAATATAAATATTTATTTCTAAAAATAAAAAAACAGCCAAAAATTTTCTGAATTTGTTAAGAACCGCACACCCACAGATCCAAGAAGCTCAACAAACTCCAAGCAAAACACACATGAAGAAAAATAGTTTCATTTTAGAAAGGGTTCTCACTCACAAATTCTGTAAACAAATTTAATCTAGAGATGACTTAGACTAAGGCTACCTTTTAGGTTAACTTACTGGGTACAGTTCAACTGACAATTTTAATAGAGTAGATTAAATCAAACATTAACTCGAATAAAGTACTTAACCGAAATCTTAATGATTTTAAAGTTAGCAAAATACAGCTTTAAAAACAATGCATATTTTGTTGCCCTATTAGGTAAATAATTAATTAAAATACATTTATCTTATTTAAACAAATTATTTTTTAAAAAGCTAAAGCCTACTTCTTCCTTTTTTTCTAATTTTCTTTCCCTTTAATTTATATAGGTCATTCAGAACAGAATTAGGACACTGAAAAAACTTTTAAAGAAACTGAGAGGTGGAACTGAAAACAGAAGTAGATTTGAGGTTTGGAATGGAGCTAGTCCTCTCCCCACCCTCCCCCTCCCAAAAACAACCTGGCAGCCACTATTTTGAAACACCATTACTTTCAAAATATACATATATATTTTTAAATATAAAGTTGCACTCAATTCCACTCAAAGTGGAAACAAGTGTCTGTTTTTAGTACCTTGGCTAACTATTCAGTGCTCAAAAAAATCTAAATATTTTTTGGAAAAAGAATCATTCAAATAAAAAACATTGAAGTGGAAAACTAAAAGTGTCTGGCTGGCTCACTCAGTAGAGGATGCAACTCTTAATCTCAGGGTCATGAGTTTAAGCCCCACGTTGGGCATGAAACCTACTTTAAAAATAATTAAATAAAAAAGTAAATTTAAAAAAAGTGGAAAACTAAAGTATTTTCCTATTTTGTAAATACACCTATTTTTTTTTAGGGTTCAGCATACAAATTCAAAATTCTCCATCTAAAAACAAGAGAGGGAACAAGTTCTGAGTATCTACTCTAATGGCTACCCTTCCTGTCATGTATGTTCCCTAAAATAGAAGTCAATTTAATTATTCTACCCTTTTGCTTATGAAATAGTGGGATATTTCAAAGATTAAAAAATAGTTCCACTGGGAGAGCTGCCAAAAATATATTTACTGTCCATGGAAATAATTGTCTACATTCCTTTTTCCTTTCTTAAGAAAAAAAATATACACACATTTAGTGCCTATACAAATAAAACACCTATGGAAGCACATAGTAGTACAACGCTTGTCTGTAGGATCAATACATACATGAAAAACAACACACAAATCTCTTTGAGCACACAGACTACCAATATCTCTGGGCACACAGACTGAGAAGTTACACTGAAACATTTATGATTTTGACTTCTACCTCTTCTTTTATTTAAAAAATCTAAAAAGAAACATAATTTCCTACAAAATACAGAAATGACACTTCATGTGATTATTCACAGTGGACTTATTCCTTAGTAACCATTATTATTAATAATGCACTAAACTCCCACATACATAAAAGGTTAAGAATGCTTTGAAATTGAAGGTTCCAAACTACGCTTGTAATCAGATTCTATTCAAGAGAGATTAGGCTAAATACACATTATTTTGAACACAACAATAACATTCAGGGTTTGATAACCTATGCTGATGTACTTAGAAAGCTTACACTGATGTACTTAGCTTGAATGCTACAATACCTATAATGATAAAAATGGTTTTTATTTCACTGATCTACCAATATGATTTGGATATTCAACTCCCATCTTAAAAGTACTTCTCTACTTAATACAAACCCAAGTATCATAAACATAAAAGACAAAGATTTGCCTACTAAAATCATTATCTAGTTGTCATCAAGATGTCAGTTACCCGCATTTCAAAACTAGCTTTAAAAATACTTTAAAATGATCCCCCCAATATTAATCTAACAATTCACATAATAATCTAATCAGACTTGAGTTACTGTACCCATTTAAATTACTTGCCACAGCAACAGTTCTCACCAATCAGAACTGTTATTTGAAATTCTTTTTTTTGAAATCTGTTATTACTTCACCAGTTTCAAAATCTCAGCCACTTATTTTTAGATACAAGGGTTAATAAGACATTTCTGCATCTAATACACATAACTTCACAGTAAAGGCTTTATTCCCCCTTAGGAAACTATTCCCATATTCTCTTTTCTCTATTTACCAGTTAGAGGACACAACGTGATGTGGATTTCAACACTTAAAGACAGTAAGTGACAATATACGGTTTGCAGAATGAAAAATTAAAGTTTCACAATTTTAATAGGCGTAATTACTAGACTGTGATAAATGGGCTGGGCAGGTAAGATTATCACTCCTTTCAAGGTCCAATTCTTAAACCACCTGAATTCTTCTGTCCAAAGCAATTAGGAGCTTAAAACATAAAATCTCTAAGTTTACAGTATGCCCTTTTTCAAAGAAAACAAGTTACCCTAGTAAAGAAAAGAACACTTACATTTGGAGCATGACCTGGTTCAAGAATACCCCATCAACCAAAGCCACATATTCATCCAGGTTGGTCCCATTTCCTGCAGCCAGAGGTCCAAACGTTTTAACCTAGAACGGAATGATCGTCAGGACACGAACGCCCATCTCCATCTCTGCAGCCACAAATAATGCAGCAAAAGATACAATAAATAACACCCTACTTACCCAAGTGACCAAGGGGCTGGTCATAAACTGCTCCAGGAGGGGAGTAAAAATTTCGTTCTCCATTTTACGGATAATGTATTTGAAAAAGGGAACTACCACAAAAATACGCCTAGGGAATTGATCACTAAACGTTGAAGAAGTAAGTAGAAATCAGTGAAAGTCCATTTTGACACAGGAAGAAAATCCCATCGTGGAGGGGAGAAAAACTCTCCCTCCTCAAAAAACACCCCAGAGGGGAACAAGCCGAAATCCCGAGAAGCGGCTTCGACAGCAGCCACGAGCGGCAGCTTGCGCTGGAAATGTCTGTACCGAGCGAGGAGGGGCAGAGAAAAGGCATCTGGAGGAGGAGGAAGGGATAGGGGGCTGGAGCAGCAAGACAAAAAGCCCGTCAAGGTTGCCCAGCTCCTGGAGGAGCCAGACCAGCGAAGCTGCCCGCAATGAATTAATCCCAACGTGGGCTAAATGAAATACCACGTTAGATAGTATGTTGAGGGTTCCGAGCGGCCACCAGGCTCGACCTCCGCGTCCCGCTCAACACGTTCCACCCACCAGTGGGCATGGAGTCGCTACGACCCGCGGAGCCTCGCCTGCCCGCAGCCCCTCACCAACGACAGGCAGGGCTCGCCCCTTCCCCCCGAACAGACACCATCCCTCCGCCGACCTCAAGCCTCGCTTCCAGCCCCCTTCCCCTCCCGGGGGGTGGGGGCTTGAATGTGTGTCCCTAACCCCCCAGTTCCCTCAGCCCCGTAGCCTTTTCAGCGCGCCTCTGGGAAGCCCTGGCACAAAATCACCACCGCGCTCCAGCCTCCTCCACCGCCCTCTCTGGAGGAGCCGGAGTAACGGCCTCAGAACCGCAGTGCCGCATCACACCCCGCTCCACGCCGCCCAACCAGTGCCGTGAACCCTCCGTCAAAGGGAGCGCGCTTCTCCCTCCGCGCCCATATCCTTCCGCCGACTCTCCGCCCCTCCCGCGCCGCAGCCTCTGGATTGTGGGAGAAGAAAACCGCTGCATGAGCGCGCTCCCGAACGAGCGCGCCCCCGGGGACGGCCCCGCCGCCGCCCAGATTTTGGCGGCGGGCGCAGGCGTGGACGCGCGCTCCATGCAGCTGCTGCGGTGGCCGGCCCTAGCTCGCGCCCAGGACTGTTGCCAGGGCGTGGGGGGCGGGGATGGGGAAGGCAGAGGAAGGGGTCTGTCTGCTTGGTCGCTCATGCTTAATTATGGTTTATTTCCTCCCCGAGTGCCTTCTTTGATGTGTGAAGGAGAGGGAACGAAATCCTTCTCTTTTAGACATGAGGGATGCAGACAGCCTTTTTCGGACAGTTTGATTTGATCTGTTCAGCGTGCTTTTGCCCGCAAAGAGTAGAAAAAATGCAGCAAATAGCAAAGGAGGGACTTGAGCCTCAAACTTGGTTTTATTTGTTCTTCTTCTCCTTTTAAAAATCCAGTCACTAAAGCATGAATGCTTTTCAAAGTTGCAAGTGAATGTAGTAGGATTTTAAATAACCAAAGCTATCTTTCAACACGTTGGTTTTCCCTGATGGGAGCAAACGTGGTTCAGACAATGTTGTTTGACTATTTGGCCATTGAAAAAAAATCTAAACAAAATCAAGAACTACTAAAAGGAAACATTTGGAAATCATCCAAGTTGGGTGACAAACAGATTACATACTTGTCATAAATCTCTATGCGATGCACGACTGGAATCATCAAAGTAATTTTAACAGTTCCCCAGCAAAATCCCTCATTTTGAAGGAACATAAAAATCTTTTCCCTGGTACAAAATGGTCATGTAAAACATTTTTTTTGAGAAAATAAAGATAGTATTACAGTGTTGCTGTGTGTGTTGTTTACATAAATCTATTTTGAATACGTGATATTTTAAAAAGTAGCAGGAAAAATGTTTTATAACACTAAGTTATGATACAGAAAATTTTCTTGATTAGGTGAGATCCTCTAGAGTCTTCCTGCCTGCTTCAAATCCAGGCTCTGATACTTACCAGTTGGGTGAGCCTCGGCAAGTAAGTGAAACTCTCTCTGCTTTACTCTCTTCAAAGTAGGACTAATAATAGGGTTAAATTAAATGGCAACCTATAGTGAGTGCCTCATAAATATTATTGATGTTTTCATCATTATTTCCCCCAAATGAAGGATATTTAGGAAATAAACTTGAAATGTAACCTTCCTACTTTAGTTACAGGAGAAAGGATCTTGCTGTGGAGACCAGAGAAATGGCCTTCCAAAATTGTCTTAATTAAAAGGAGGTTGCATTGATGTGGCACTTTGCAAGTTGTGTACATAGTAGAATCTCGCATTACCTGACCAGTACGCAGCTTTGGGTCATACTGATTGCTAGCAATCTTTTCCTTCTGCTCTTGATTTTTTCTTTCTTTTTTCTTTAAATGTTTATTTTTGAGAAAGCACACGCGCATGAGAGAGGGGCAGAAAGGGAGACAGCGAATCCCAAGCAGGCCCTGCTGTGTCAGTGCAGAGTTTGATGCAAGCCTCTAACCCACAAACTGTGAGATCATTACCTGAGAGGAAATCAAGAGCCAGATGCTCAACCAACTGAGCCCCCCAGGCACCCCTTGATGACTGTTTCTTAATCATAATCCTTTGTTTGGAAATGCAGACCAAGAGAGAGCTGACATCAAGAAGAAAGCATGGCTTTCAGAGCAGCCCAAAGCTTGACTTGCCCACTTTTCTTCGTAATCCCTCAGAAGGTCAACCAAACAACATGGAAGTATTCATGCCTTATACTGTTTATCTTCAGACAGACCCACCTGCTTCACTCATAAATGAAAAACTCATAGTATTAACACAAAGTACAATAAGTTAGGGGCATTTTGGACAAATATAGATAGCATTGTGTATCCAGTTTAGTGGATAGCTAGCCCTCAGAAATCTGGATTCCCCTCTACAGCCAAAAGGCCCCAGATGCTTCCTGGTCTATCTTTAGCTTTTACACACACACACACACACACACACACACACACACACACACTCAACAAAGAAACATGAGGAGTTAATTGTAAAAACAGAAAGCTTTAGACCAGACTGAGGTCTGGAGTAACTTATTTGAAAACCTACCAATTCACAATTCTCTAGTTCAACAGCAACCTTAGAAATGCTTTATAATATCTCAAGAGTACAATCAGGAAACTTCTTTGTCTGGCACAAAAGGGATTGTACATTATACACAATTTAATAGTCCTTGAATTGCAACATCCTGTAAGATAAAATCCAAAAGTTTCCTCCTAACCTCCTTTCACTTAGGAAGAGATTACTCAAGATTCCTTCCAGGTATTTTTGTTTTGTACTTGGTAGTCATTTATTTGTCTTGAATTCATTCTTTCTTAGAATATTGAATCCAACAGGAAAGGACTTTGGAAAAATCATACCCATCTGACTAGGGTCTAAGTTATTTGCTCTGCTCTCTTCCAATCAAAAGTTAAATGTTTGGAATGGACCATGATCCCATTTAGGAATCATTGGAGAAAGATTCTTCCCTGAATTTTGTAATTGAGGCTTCCCCCACAGATTGCACATACCTGTATACCAAAAGTACCCACATTTACATCTGTCTTGACCTACTATGGGAACTGATAGACTCACTGCAAACCGGGTTCCTTGCTGGCACATATTTATAAAGCTAATCACATCCATAGGCTAGTATAATAAAAATAACACAGAGGCACCTGGGTGGCTGAGTCAGTTGAGCATCTGACTCTTGGTTTCAGCTCAGGTTGAGCCCCAAATCAGGCTCTGCGCTGACAGTGGTGGAGCCTGCTTGGAATTCTCTCTCCCTTCTCTCTGCCCCTCCCCCACTCACCCTCAGTGCTCGCTCTCTCTCTCTCTCTCTCTCTCTCTCTCTCTCTCCCTCTCAAAATAAATAAATAGGAGTGCCTGGATAGCTCAGTCAGTTAAGCATCAGACTCTTGATTTCTGCTCAGGTCATGATCTCACAGTTCATGAGTTTGAGCCCTGCACTGGGCTCTGAGCTGGGCTCTGGGCTGACACTGAGGAGCATGCTTGGGTTTCTCTCCCTCTCTCTCTCTGCCCCTCCCCTGCTCATGCTATCTCTCTCTCAAAATAAAACTTAAAAATAAATAAATAAATAATAAACTTAAAAAAATAACACAAACACAATAGTAGAATGGCACCATTTTTCATAATAGCCAAAAAAAATGGAAAAAGCCCAAATGTCCATCAACTGATAAATGTATAAAATGTATTATATCCATACAATAGAATATTTTGGCATTAAAAAAGAATGAAATAGTGATGTAGGCTACAGCATGGATAAACCTTGAAAACATTATGCTAAGTTAAAGAAACCAGTCACAGAATACCACATATTGTATGATTTCATTAATATAAAATGTCCAGAAGAGACCAATCTGTATAGACAAAAAGTAGATTAGTGGTTGCCTAGATCTGGGGCAGTTGGGAGGAAATGGGGTTAGAGGCTTAAGGATGCAGTGTTTATTTTTGAGAAAATGAAAATATTCTTAAGTTGTGATAGATGCACAGTTCTGTGAATATACTAAAAATCATTGAATTAGATATCTTACATGGCTGAATTGTCAATTAATTTTCAAAAAAAAGCTGTTTTTTCAAAAAAAGAATGGCACCATTACTTCATGAATATTTAAAAAGAAATGCCATCAAAACTCCATTCTCTCGTACAGTTTTCAATAAGGTCTTTAAGTCCTCTGGAACTAATAAATAAGATTTTAAACTCACTTGAGAACATAGAAGGCATATGTTTTAATTTTCTAGTTTTAAGACAAGTATTATACAACGAGAGAGAAAGAGAGGAGGATTAGGTATGTGGTTTAACTTTTCTGAGCATCAGTTTCCTCAACTGTAAAGTGGGCATACTGTTTTCAGTTTTTACTAGGCATCTGCTTAGACGCTGGACTTGCTCTGTCCCATATGTCAACTGCACAGAAGGAAGGAAACTTGAAAAGAGATGACAAGGCAGAGAGAGGGGTCCTCCTCTCAGCCCTCTTTCAATGGTTCCTCTCAAATGCCCTGATGCTGTGTTGCAAACAAAGTGAACTATCACAAATTCACCACTATATTCTATGCTATCACACCCATCTGGAATGTTCTTTTCTGCCTCCTCACCAGGTCAACTCCCATTCGTCCTTCAGGATTCAAGTGCCACTCTGTGAAGCATTCATTCCGCTTCCTTGGGTCGAGTTGACCACTTCCTCTTTTGTGCCTTGCATAGTATCTAACCACTCTTTATTTCTGTAACTTGCTTTCTGTAATGGCACGTATTTGCTGATGTGCTCTTCTGAGAAGATGGGGAACTCTAGGAGAGTGACATTTTAAAATTCATCCTTGTGTCCCTGGCATTTTGGACAGTGCCTTGCTATTATGGGCACCTTCTATCAATGTGTCAAAGAGTCTTCTTTCAACCATGGTGACGACTTTAAATTCCTAACAACTGGCAAGAGCTCATAGCAGAGCAACTTCTGAGAAAGAGTATTCTAATTAACTTAATGACCTGAAGGAGGCATAAGCTGGTGATTACTGCTTGCCAGTGAATTTAAAGAACTAAAAAGACATTGAGATCATAAAATAAATGGCTTTTGAGATAAGTTTTTCCCAAGTCTATATAGTTGGTTTTTTTTGAGAGAAAAGCTTAGGAGAATGTGTAAACATCATGTATTCTTTCATTTCTCAGCATCATATAATGGTATTTATCCTTTTCAGCACCCAAATTGTTTTTCACTTATCATTTTGATGCAAATCTTCTAGAAAGTTGTCATAATTGTCTAAGCTTTATTGGACAGCATATCCTGAAGAGAAATTGACCTTTTATTAATCATATATGTCCTCACAATTGACCTAAATGATTGTGTTGTGCTTTCAATATAATTACACATTCACGGGCTCTTGAGAAGTGCATGAATGTTTGACCTACATTCACAGGCCCAAGACAACTATGTTTTGAGTTTTTAATTTTACATTGAATAGCTTTCCTGTTTTCTCTCTTGGCTTTTGGTTTTTGTTGCTGACAAGACCTCTACTGATAGTCCCCATTCTAATTTGCTGCTTCTCGTTTTCTGTTGTGCAGGGAATTCACAGATTGTTAAAACGGGCTAGAAGAATTAATAAGTTTTGAGCGAGAACTTAATGGGCTCTCTTATGACTAAAGTGCATGAATTTGTGATATGCCTAAAAGTGTCTCTCGGTGTAATGTTTTTGCTTACTTTCATTCTCTTGGTCTTATTTAGGTGAGGTAGTGCTACCCTATTCCTTTAACTAGCTTGCTGTGATAGGACATGAAATAATCTTGTAAATTAACGGTTACTTACCAGGTATTTCCAGGGTATGACTGTCCTATCATGTGATCAGTTCCTCATGTTTGCTTGGTTCCTCCTTTAATTCCTTAATCCCATGCAGTAGGTAGTGACTCATTCCTATTTCCAATGCTGCTGATGGAAAGTTACTAAGCAAATGGAAATCTGATTACAGGAGAAAATCACAAGTATAGAAAAGGACAAATTTTATAAAATGGATCTTTAAAAAAATTGTTTTAACATTTATTCATCTTTGAGAGACAGAGCATGAGTGGGGAAGGGGCAGAGAGAGGGAGACACAGAATCCGAAGCAGGCTCCAGGCTCTGAGCTGTCAGCACAGAGCTGGACGCAGGGCTCGAACTCACGAACTGTGAGATCATGACCTGAGCCAAAGTCAGATACTCAACCGACAGAACCACCCAGGTGCCCCAAAATGGATCTTTAAAAGGTAAAAAAACCATTCTCTTATTCTGACTGTAAGCCTATTCCCAACCTCTACTTTCTACCCATTTACACCCTAGAGACAGGCATCAGCAATACCTGTTAAAACCTAGATAAAACAGAACCTAGCCAGAGCACCTGGCCGGCTCAGTCAGAGGAGCATGACTCTTCATCTTGGGGTCGTAAGTTCGACCCCCACATTGGGTGCAGAGATTACTTAAAAAAGTAAAATCTCAGGGGCACCTGGGTGGCTCAGTTGGTTAAGCGTCTGACTTTGGATCAGGTCATGATCTCATGGTGCATGAAATCGAACCCCACATTGGGCTCTGTGCTGACAACTCAGAGCCTGGACCCTGCTTAGGATTCTGTGTCTTGGGGCGCCTGGGTGGCGCAGTCGGTTAAGCGTCCGACTTCAGCCAGGTCACGATCTCACGGTCCGTGAGTTCGAGCCCCACGTCGGGCTCTGGGCTGATGGCTCGGAGCCTGGAGCCTGTTTCCGATTCTGTGTCTCCCTCTCTCTCTGCCCCTCCCCCGTTCATGCTCTGTCTCTCTCTGTCCTAAAAATAAATAAACGTTGGAAAAAAAAAAAAAAAGGATTCTGTGTCTCACTCTCTCTCTGGCCCGCTCATGCTCTCTCTTTTTCTTTCTCTCTAAAAAAATAAATCAACATTAAAATAAATAAAATCTTTAAAAAAAAAACAGAACCTAGCCTATGTCAAAATAAATGATGGTTCATTAATAAAATAGACTCATTCCATGTGGCAGAGACTACCCTCACAGTAAAGACCATGGAAATATAATTGACAAATTACATACCATAACATGAAAGCTTAAGACCTTCTAATAAAAAAAATATGAACTGGTTATTCTTAAGTATAATAATACTTAGAGCATCATTTGAATATGCCACATGGTATTCCCTTCAAGGTAAATCAGGAAGTGGGTTTCTACATAAAACACTGGTGCTTTTAGGTTACTAAAACTAAGTGTGGGCTAAAACAATTAAATGCTTCTAATCGTAGAAAAACTGTAGATTTGTTCTCATACAAAATAATGCAAATTAAAAATGATAATAACCATTATAAATAAGGAAATTTGAAGACATTTTATTTCCTTCTATTGAATGAAAATACGAAGATATATAAAAAATATATACACTGATATATGAGATGATGTATTTGATGTTCTGCTGTTGAA
This sequence comes from Felis catus, assembly GCF_018350175.1. NCBI lineage: Eukaryota > Metazoa > Chordata > Mammalia > Carnivora > Felidae > Felis > Felis catus. The sequence goes on from NC_058370.1 coordinate 74,079,438, forward strand.
AGTTAAAATTCACATTAAATTTAACAAATTGTTTAATGTAAATGTTTTTTATTTCCTAATTTTCAATCAATATGTGTCAGTTGGATGTTTTACTTAAATAGTAGCTTGAGAAGAATTCTCAGATTCAATTTTATTTTGCAGATTTCATAATTTAAATACCTGTTTTTGGTTTCTTAAACTAAAATTGCAATATAAAATATTCAGTTGCATGGAACTAAACATTTTTTTTGTTTTGTTTTGTTTTTAAAGTTTATTACCTGTTGGGATGAGCACTGGGTGTCATATGGAAACCAACTTGTCAATAAATTTCATTTTAAAAAAATAATAAATAAATAATAAATAAAGTTTATTTATTCATTTTGAGAGAGACAGAGAGCAGGGGCAGGACAGAGAGAGAGGGACAGAGAATCCCAAGCAGGCTCCATGCTGTCAACATAGAGCCCAGTGCAGGAATTGATCTCACCAACCGTAAGATCATGACCTGAGCTGATATCAAGAATCAGACGCTCAACCAACTGAGCCACACAGGCACCCCTAAACATGTTTCATATTTTAAAAATTACCTTATTTTCTCATTATGAAAATAATACATTTCATTGGCATGTTTGGAAAAATCAATGATATAAAGAAAAAAACAAATAAAAAATCAAACCCATAATTCTACCACTCAGAGATTAATATATCATTGCATTTATTTCACATTATTTTTAAAAGCCTTACCACTCTCACAACACCATTAGAAAATATAACAGTGATCAAAATTTGAATATGTATCTCAGCTTAAATTAATTCATGATCCTGAGATCAAGAGTCACATGCTCTACCAACTGAACCAGCAAGCACTTCTCAAATGCATTTTTAATAATGATATTCATCATATGTTAAATATGTAGAACTGCCAGCTTACCAATTTTTATTTATGTATTTTCAAAAATTTGTTTATTTGGGGGAGAGTGCAAGCAGGGAGGGGCAGAGAGAGGGGAACAGAAGATCCAAAGCAGGCTCTGCGCTGACAGTCTGACAGCCTGACAGCAGCAAGCCCAATGTGGGGCTCAAACTTGCAAAACGTGAGATCATGACCTGAGCCAAAATCCATCACTCAACCGAATGAGCCACCGAGGTGCCCCCAGTATACTGATTTTTAAAACATCAAACCTCAAATTCCCACAACCATATCTAAAACCTGGCTAATACATCTTGCAAAAGAATAAAAATGTATTCTCTGGGTTTAGAATAAAACTGAGGTTATGAGTTCTATATTTGTCAGAGCATTCTCACTTTCTTGATTCATGAATCAATATTTATTGAGCTATCATATGTGTGAGATAGCATATGGAGCAGACAAGACACAGAAAAGATTGTATCTAAATGAGGCCAAAAGAAATAAAATGGCAAATATATCATTCAATAGGTTAGTTCTAGAGGGGGGCAGACTTTTTCTGTAAAAGGTCAGATAGTAAATATTTTAGGCTTCGTGGGCCATAAGGTCTCTGTTGCAACTAACCACTTTCATGGTAGCATAAAGCAGTCATAGATTGTGTGTAAAGAAATAGGTGTTGCTGTGCTGTAGAAAAGCTTTATTTACAAAAAAACAGTGGGTCAGATTTGGCCCCTAGACTATTGCTTGTCAACCTCTCAACTAGTATTCACTGTATTTACACTGGATACAAAACAAAACAAAAAACAGGATTGAATTCTTTTCCAGTCAATTAATTAACTTTAAGAATAATTAAATTGACCATCCAAGTGCATTGTATAATTATGTTCTGGAAGCGCAGAAGAGTTGGTCTTCAAGTCGCTTGGAAATGGAATTCCATTATTCTGGTGCATCAGATATAGTTCAAATTGCTTTCAATCTCTCGTGTTACCATTGAAAACCTTTCCCCAGATATAAAATTATTCGGGGAGGGGGTGGAATTCTCTTGAGTTCCAGCAGGAAACAGGGGGGTACTCCGGAGGTGCCTAACTAAACAGAAGTTAGAAAAAGGGTAAATTAGGTGTGGGATGTTAAGTGAACCAACAGAGGCTGGTAAAGCACCCAAAGATGAGCAGTAGCAGGCATCTGCTTCACCCCTGGGCCTGAACGGGCAAGAGGAGGACACTGTTATCAGAATCCTGGAAGACCATACATAGTCTTGTAAGAGGAGCCACCGGATAGGAGCTGTGTCCACAGAGAATGGGGCCACTGCCATCATCATGATGCAGAAGAAAAAACTAGGAAAGAATATCCCAATCTCTCTGTCCTTCTCACTCATATTGCCAGCCAGTGCCCCCCACTGCTGAATACCATGAGAAGCAGAGAGCAAGAGAACCCAGATGATGCAGTCCACGGAGGTCAGCCTCCTGGCACAGAGAAAGAGAGATTGAAACTAAAGGCCCCAAAAGAAAACTATCTAGCACAGAGCTGCATGTGAAAAATGAGGAGAACACCTAGCACTATTTTTACGGATCCTTTGATGGCCATACAAGATGGCAATTCTTTTCAAATTAGAAGCTTAAATCTTTGGTGGAATGCCTTGATGAAACAGAGGGAGCTGATAAGTGTGTTAAAAATAAAATGCCATAAAATTTGTGGCTTATAGCTTGACATGTATGGTCTATTAATGCGAGGTATAAACCAAATCTTTTTTTTTTTAACTGACAGATATATAGCATCAGAGCCCTGCAGTGTCTTGCACACAGTAGGTGTTCTATATTAGTTGAATGAATAAATTTGTGAAAATAATTAATTTTTCATAACTTTCATTTAAATAACTTGATTTGTAAGTAGAAGGAAATATAATTTATTAAAAGATATTATTTTAAAAGAAAATAACAAAACTGGGGTAAACAAAACCAAGGGGTACTTGATTCTCTTATCTGTGTCCTCTACTCAACAGAAACTGGAAGCACTGCATACAAACCAACCTTTACTAAACCCATTCATCAACATTTATTTAGAATGTATTCCTATTTCAGGGGCACCTGGGTGGCTCAGTCAGTTAAGCGACCCACTCTTGCTTTTGGCTCAGGTCGTGATCTCACAGTTGGTGAGATGGAGCCCTTGGTGGGGCTGTGCGTTGACAGCACAGAACCTGCTTGGGATTCTCTCTCTCCTCTCTCTGCTCTTCCCCTGTTCTCTCTCTCTCTCTCTTCTCAAGATAAAAAAACATTAAAAATTTTTTTTTAAATAATGTATTTCTACTTGAAGTCCTTATTCATCATTTTGTTTAATAAAAGTAAAATGGATAACAAATCAGAATTAGACCCTTTACTTCTATTTGATAAAGTTCAATTAGCATCTTCCAAAATCATTGTGAAATAAACATAGTGGTCATGGTACTGGCTGCAATAATGTTAGTAGGTAATATCAGCTACATCTTCTATATTTCACAATACATTAATCATGTGAAAACTTTGAGTCTTAATTAGGAAGATATTGTATGTTAATGTCACCTTTCATAAACTCATGCCCAGCTTCTGTGGAAATTTACTAGCGTAAGTCTGAAAAAACAGATTTCCAAGTCCTGCATTGGGTATATTTTGATTCCAGACGGTTTTAGATCTCACCCCTCTTCTTTTTAATTTAAGATATGGCAATAGTATGTCAATTATGTTACAGCTACAAATAATTTTTGAGTTTTGGCAATTCTGAATTAGTTACCCAGCTATTTCTGCCTTTTATTTTCTCTCTCTCTCTTTTTTTTACTATGGCCCTATCTAACTAATACTTGGATTTTTTTTTTTATTTTTATTTAACAAGGGTCATAAGAACAATGGCCATATTTTTCCTGTAGCACAATGTGAAAGCACTTTTCTTGTACTCATTTTGCAAGGGCATATCAAATTACATGGAATTGGCAAAAGTCAACATGATTTTGTGAAGAGCAAGTCCTGCCAAACTAATTTCTTTTCTTTTCTTTTCTTTTTTAACCAACTGCAGAACCTGACAGATGGTATAGTAATGATTACCTCTACAAAACATCATCTGTGTCTACTTACTGGCATATATATCATGTGTTTTTAAACATAATGTGGTGCTCAAGTCTGAGGTGGAATCACGAAAGGAATGCTTCCTCTCCCCTCATTGCCTCTTAAATGCTGACCTCAGCATAAAGGCGTAAATGAGACTGGAATTGGTTATTGAGTGCGCCAAGTACACACACATTGTAGATCATCCGTTGTCTCCAGAGAAGCAGGAAAGTGGAATTCTACCTGTCCTAGAAATCAAGTGACTTGGGGCTACCAGGATGTCTCACAGTGTAAATAACATAATATCCCTGTACTTCTGCATTAAAGGATCCCCTCTTGACAACTACTACAAAAAAATCTGGCCACTGAGAAGAGGTGAAGAAATTAAAATTCACCAAAAAATTCCTGCATATTTCAAAAATAACCTTTTTAGTAACACTTGATGCTTTCTGAACTTGTGAGAAGCACCATTCACATGCTGCAATGTCAATATTAAATTTTATCTGATGTTTTTTTTCAATGAGAACTTCCTGCTTAGTTCCTTTTCTTTTGTCCATTCAGTGAATATACATTTTGAATATTTATTATGCACCTGGCACTAGGGATATAAAAATGCATAAGATGTTTCCTTATGACACATGTACCTTTATGGACATCATAGTCAGCTAGGAAATATAGACCAATGTTATTCTAAAATACTGCAATGCATGATATGTGCTATTTACAGGAAGATTTGATGGAAAATCAAGAAAGCCTTCACAGAGAGGTGACTTGTAGCTAGGCCTTGAATGAAAAGTTGACATTCAATGGGGAGAAGAGGTTCAGGGAATTTGAGGTGGGAAAATGATAGAAGCAGTGCATCAAAATACAGAAGAGCATGATCTGTTTGGGGAGCCATGAATAGCTTCCTGTGGCTAAACTATAGTTTCCCAGGGGTGGAGAATGGTGGGAAATGAAAGTTGAATTCATATTGTAAGAAAGTGAAATATCATACTAAAGAACTGGCCTTTATCTTATAGGCAATAGGTTCAAGTGAAGCTTTAAAAAAAAAAAATCAAGCGAATGAGATCAGATTTCTCCTTCAAGAAGAAAATTCTAGCAGCGCCATAGTGGGTAGTTGGAAAGAGGTGAGACTGTAGGCAGAGAAACCAGACAGGAGTTCCTCCTACTAAAGTTTTATAGATTCAGCTTATGCTGCTTTTTTTTTGTTGCAAGTTTAATAGTGACTTTCTTGAACTTTGTTGGTAGACAGGAGATTATGAATACTATCACCAGTCCAGCAACTTGTTCATGTTGCCCTCTATTGGCAGAAAAGAAAGGAAATTACTGTCTAGGACATTATCTCATACTTCATTAGCTGACAATATTTCAATTTCTATTGCAACTGTGTGCCAGTAACGGTGCTAAGAGTAGAGGATACAAAAAAGAATCTCAAGAAACTCAAAATATAAGAATAAAAATAAAATTAAAATACCATTAATGTAGTGCTCCCAATTCATAAGTAATATTAATATGTGTTATACAAAATATAAACACAGCCAATTCACATCTGTGTATTGAATACATCTCAATATAGTCAGTATTAACCACATTAACAAAAACTATAACTTATATTTATGTAAGTTTACTTGTAAGAATATGTCTTCATTGCAGGAAAATCTGACACTACAGATAAATACAAAAAAGATAAAAAAGAGAAAGGAAAACAATTGGAAAAAAATTCCACTCACAGTGTCATCTACCTAGATGCTTTCAAATTGTCATACTCGCACACTCACACACACACACACAAAATAATATCATAGGCAATATATATTATTCTTTTCCCCCACTTAACAATACAGACATTACATACAATTTTATATACATACATGTATTTGTACATATACATGTATACATATATAGAACACATAATCTACAATATACATACAATTCCTGCTTAACAATAAACCTATATTTGCATGTCAATAGAAAAGCTTTTAGAATATAATTCATATGAGATGGAAACAAATTAAAATTTTTCCAGGTTTTACAGGTATTAACATATAACATATGTAAGTTTAAGGTGCACAATGTGATGATCTGATACACATATATATTGCAAAGTGATTACCACAATAAGGTTAGATAGCACCTCCCTCCCCTCATATAATTACCATTCTTTTCTATGTGGTGATAATGTTTAAGATCTACTCTCTTAAAACTTATAAGTATATAATAAAGTATTGTTGATTATAGTCACCATTCTGTATGTTAGATCCCCAGAGCTTATTCATCCTATAGCTGTATCCATCTCTCCATTTCCTGCACTCCCCAATCATTCTATTCTCTAATTCCAAAAGATGTTTAGATTTCACATGTAAGTAAGAACATATAGTATTCGTCTTTTTCTGACTTATTTTGCTTAACATAATGCCTCCAAGGTCCATCCATGTCATCACAAAGGGCAGGATTTCTGTCTTTTTTTATGGCTTAATAATGTTGCATTGTTTAACATTTGTCTGTAGTCAATGGACACTTAGGTTGTTTCCAAGTCTTGACTATTGTAAATAATGCTACCATGAACATGACAGTACAGGTATCTCTTCATGATCCTGATTTCCTTTCCTTTGGATACATACCCAGAAGTGGCATTAGTAGATCATATAGTAGTTTTATCTTCAATTTTTTGAGGAACCTCTACAATGGTTTCCATAGTGACTGTACTAATTTACATTCCCACCAGTGGTGCTCAAGTGTTCCAATTGTTCCACATCCTTGCCAACACTTGTTACGTACATATTTTAGACATCAGCTCCTCATCAGATATATGGTTTGCAAATATTTTCTCCCATTCTGTAGGTTGCCTTCGCATTTTGCAGATAGTTTCTTTGGCTGTGCAGAAGCTTTTTAGTCTGCGTAGTCCCACTTCTTTATTTTTGCTTTTGTTGTTTGCACTTTAGATGTCATATCCAAACAATCATTGCCAAAACCAAAGTCAAGGAACTTTTTCCTTATGTTTTCTTCCTCTAGCTCTATAGTTTTAGGTATTAAATTTAAGTTTTTAATCTATTTCAAGTTAATTTTTGTCAGTGGTGTAAGACAGAGGCCCAGTTTCTTTTTTTTTTTTTTATGTGAATATCCAGTTTTCCTAAAACCCTTTATTGAAGACACTATCTTTGCCAATTGAGGATTCTTGGTTCTTTTGTCAAATATTAGTTGAGTGCATATGTGTGCATTTATTTCTGAGGTCTGCCCTGTGTTCCATTTGTCTATGTGCCCATTCTTATGCCAGCGACATACTGTTTTGGTTACTATAGCTTTGTGATAAAGCTTAAAATTAGGTATTTGATGCCTCCACCTTTGTTATTTTTTCTTAAGATTGTTTTGGCTGTTTGGGGTCTTCTGTGGTTTGATATAAATTTTAAGATTATTTTTTCTATTTCTATGAAAACTTCCAGTGGAATTTTTACAGGGATTGCAATGAATCTGTAGATCACTTTGGGTAATATGCAATATTACAATATACTATTGTAATATACTATAACAATACTAATTCTTTTTTTAAAGATTTTATTTTTAAGTAATCTCCATACCCAATGTGGGGCTCAAACCCACAACCCCAAGATCAAGAGTCACATGCTCTACTGACTGAGCCAGCCAGACATCCCAATAGTAATTCTTCTAATCCATGAACATGAGATGTCTTTAAATTTGTTTGTCTTCCTCAATTTCTTTCATCAATATCTTACAGTTTTAAGTGTACAGATATTTCACCTTTTTGTTACATTTATTCCTAAATATTTTATTGTCTTTGATGCTATTGTAAATGGGATTATTTTCTTAATTTCTGTTCCAGATTATCTTTGTTAGTTTATAAAAATGTAACAGATTTTTGTATGCTGATTTTGTATATTGCAACTTTACTAACTTTATTTAGTAGTTCTAAAATGGTTTTGATGGGCTTTCTATATATGGGATTATGTCATCTGCAAATAGACAATTTTACTTCTTCCTTTCTGTTTTGGATATCTTTTATTTCTTTTTCTTGCTTAATTGCTCTGGCTAGGACTTCCAGTACTATGTTGAATAAGAGTGATGAGAGTGGGCAGCTTTGTCTTGCTCCTGATCTTAGAGAAAAAGCTTTTACACCGTTGAGTATGATGTTTTCTCTGGCTTATCATACCTGGCTTTCATTATGTTGAAGTATGTTCTTTCTATACCCAATTTTTAAAGAGTTTTTATCATGAAAGGATACTGGATTCATGAGATGCATTAGCTGCATTTATTTAGATAATTTTTTTAAAGATTTTATTGTTTTTAAGTAATCTCTTCTCTACACCCAACATGGGGCTTGAACCCACAACCCTGAGATCAACAGTCTTATACTCCATCACCTGAGCCAGGCAGGTGCCCTGAGATCACATTTTTTTAAGTCTTTCATTCTATTAAAGTGGTGAATCACATTTATTTATTTGCATACATTGAGCCATTCTTGCATCCCAGTGAGAAATCTCACTTGGTCATGGTCCATGACCCTTGTAATTTTTATAAAAATTGTTATTGTGGTAAAATGTGAATACATAAAATTTACCATTTTAATCATTTTAAAGTGTACAGTTCAGGGGCATTAAGTACATTGACATTGTTGTGCAAACATCACTACTATACATCTCCAGAACTTTTTCATCATTCCAAACTAAAACCCATTATATAATAGCTCCGTTCTCTCCCCCTGACCCCAACCATGGGAACTGTTATAGTTTCTGTCTCTACATAGTTCACTAATCTAAGTACCTCATATAAATGGAATCATACAACATCTGCCCTTTTGCTCTGGTGTATTTCACTTAACATAATGTCTTCAAAGTTTATTCATGTTGTAGCATGTATCAGAATTATATATCAGGGGAATGAAACTTGGCTCCATTGTCTCAATCTGAGACAAACTTTAAGGTATAACTAACATCCCAGAGTTCCCCTGTGGGACAGGCTGAAACTACCCTCAGTGAGACTTTGCCTAAAGTCGTACCTTTGGTTGGCTTCTTCCCTTTCCGTGTTCTGCTTCTCATACTCCCATACTCTTTCCTTCTAGGGAGCACTTTCTCAATAAATCACTTGCACTAGAATCCTCATCTCAGGGATCTTCTTCCAGGGAACTCAACATAAGATATCAAGAGACAACTCATACCCAGAATACTAAAAAGAAGTCCTTCAAAAAGAATAGAAAAATGTAAACTATCTAATAGGAAAAGGGAAAAAGACTTGAATAGATACTTCATAAAATAGCATATCCAGATGGTCAATAAATATATGAAAAGGTACCTCACTTTGTTGATCATCAGGGAGATGCAAATGGAAATCATTGTGGTATACCATTATCACCCACCTGAAAAGCTAAAATGAAATTACCGGGGCGCCTGGGTGGCGCAGTCGGTTAAGCATCCGACTTCAGCCAGGTCACGATCTCGCGGTCCGGGAGTTCGAGCCCCGCGTCGGGCTCTGGGCTGATGGCTCAGAGCCTGGAGCCTGTTTCCGATTGTGTCTCCCTCTCTCTCTGCCCCTCCCCCGTTCATGCTCTGTCTCTCTCTGTCCCAAAAATAAATAAACGTTGAAAAAAAAATTTAAAAAAATAAAAAATAAAATGAAATTACCAAGCATTGGTGAGGATATGAAGCAAACAGAGCTCTCATAGTGCTGGTGGGAATGTAAACAGATATTTTGGAAAATTGGTTAGGAGCATAGACTAAAGCCAAATATGCATACTCTATAACACAGTAATTCCACTCCTAAGTAAATATCCAACAGATACATGTGTCTGTGTGTCCCAAAGGCATGTTCTGGAATGCTCAAGGCAGCACTATTTGAAATAGCCCCTAACTGGGAACTACACAGATGCCGACCAACAGTTAAACGGGTAAATAAATAGAATACTATACACCAACAAGAATGAATGATCTACACAGAGCGATATAGATGATTCTCACGATATAACTTGAAAGGAGCCAGATAAAAATGAGTGCATATTGTAAAGAACTAATCTTTAGTCTTAGAAGTAGGATAGTGGTTACTTACCACAGGGGATGGGAATAGTAACAGGAAAGAAGCACAAGGCAGGCTTTTGAGGTACTAATAATGTTCTGTTTCTTGACCTGGTTACTGGTTACCCTTGTGAGTTCAATTTGTGAAAATTCATTGAGCTGTACACTTTGATATATGCTTATAATTTGATATGTGGAAATTTGTGTAAAAAGCTTTTTTAAAAAATGTATGTAATTTAAAAGTAACTCCTTTTAGAGGCACCTGGGTGGCCTAGTTGGTTGAGCATCGAACTCTTGATTTCAGCTCAGGTCATGATCCCAGGGTTGTGATCAAGCTGTGCATTGGGGTCCATGCTGATCGTAGAGCCTGCTTAAGATTCTCTCTCTCTCTCTCTCTCTCTCTCTCTCTCCTCTCTCTCTCTGTCTTACATGTGTGCGTGCTCTCTCTCTCCTTCTGCCCCTCTCCCCCATTGCTTGTGCTCTCTCTGTAAAGTAAATTTTTCAAAGTAACTCCTCTTAGAATAATTGAATTAACTATTGCACAGCAGCCCAAAGGCATATTATACAGTTATAAAAGAGAAGAGGAAGATCTCTATGAACCTGTAGGGATTGATTTCAAAATAAAATTTTAAGTGTAAAAAAGCATAGTGAAAAAGAGCATTTACCTTCATGTAAGAAAAATAGGAAAATAAAATACATCTGTATCTGTTTATTTGTGGAAGAAGGAGAAAGAGGAGGGACAGAAAAGGAAAAGAAAGGAAGCAGAAGGGGAGCGAGGAGAAGGGAAGGGAAGAGAAAGGAAGGGGGGCATGGAGGAAGAATAAACCAGAAACCAATGAGGTTGATTACCTACAGGGAGTGGGTGGGAGCAAAGTAGAAATGATGGAGGAGGAGTAGGAACAGGGTAGAAGGATTGAGAGGGTACTGATACTTTTGGAGGTTAACTTCCTTGTATAGCTCTGACTTTTAGAACCATGTTAATATTTCACACACTCAAAAAATAAATAATTTAAATCAACCAGGATATGAGAGGCATACAAATAATATGGACTACAAATGGAATACAAATAGTAACAAATGAAACCAACTTTATTACAAATGAATAACCTAATCATACTGAAAGACCTAAGAGAGACAAAAACTCACCCAGGAAACTCTAGACTTCAATATTTTGACTATATATTCTAAGATAGTGTTTGACACATTAAGGCCTATAGACCATATCCAGTCCACTGCCTATTTTTGTAAATTAAGTTTCATTAGACTCAGCCATGCTTATTCATTTATATGTTGTCTATAGCTGCTTTTGCACTATAAGCTATAGCTTATATGTTGCACTATATAAATGCAACATATGCTTATATGTTGCATTTATATGTTGCACTATAGCTGCTGTTGCACTATATAAGTAGTTGCAACAGAAAGCGTACGACACCCAAAGCTGAAAATATTTACCATCTGGCAAAAAAGTTTGCACACCTATTCACTAAGGCTAAAAAGAAAAAGAACTATGCATGAATATTGTACTGTAGTCAATAAACTTGTTTTTTAGAAGGGAATGAGCTACAAATTCTGTAACTACTTTATGTCTATTATGGGATTAAGCCAATAAGTTAATATACTGTGAATATTGAGAGCAAGATTTTATGTAGTAATGATGTCAAGTGATTCTGATTTAATGGATTATTTTAATGAAATCTTTAAGGGAATTTCTCTTTCTCTTATCTTTTAGCATGGAAAATATCAAACATAGAGAAATTAGTATAATAAGCTCATGATGTAGTTTCAATAGTTAACACTATTTTGCTGATCTTGTGTTATCTATTTATACCCCTACCTCCGTTTTTTCTGGTTTTGGCTGGTGTCTTTTAAAGCAAATCTTAAACATGTCATTTCACCATAAAAATACTGCCCAGTATCCATCTTTAACTTATAAACTGTAGCTTTTTACAGGAACTTTTCAAATCTTTGAAAATGATATTTAAATGATCTGAGTGATTAATCAATAAAATTTTTAAAAATAAGAAAACATAGGAAAACTTGACCCTCCAGGTAATGAAAATGTATAATATTTTAAAGCTACAATAATTAAGACTAGGTATTTGGCCAGAAATGGAAGAATAGGGGATAGGGAAGAAACAATTTCATATGTTATTTAATAGGTGTAAATTGGTACAATTTTTCTGGAATGCATTTTGGCCATATGAATTAAAAGCCTTAAAATGTATACTCTTTTATGCTAAGTGAAATAAGTCACTCAGAGAAAAACAAATACCATATGATTTCACTTATATGTGGAATTTAAGAAAAAAACAAGTGAACAAAGAAAGAGAGACAAAACAAAAAACAGACTCTTAACTATAAAGAACAAGCTGATGATTCCCAGAGGGGAGGTAGGTGGGGGGATGGGTGAAATAGGTGTAGCTGATTAAGAGTACACATATCTTGATGAGCACTGACTAATATATGGAACTATTGAATCACTCTTGTACACCTGAAATTAATATAACACTGTGATAACTATACTAGAATTAAACTTTTAAAATGACTCTACAAAGCATAACTTTTATTATATGCAAATCATTCTTACATGATTCAGAGAAAGAGAAAGAACATAAATGTGGAGAAAGTCAATAATTCTTGAACCTAGGGTTCATTTGTATTACTCATGTAATTTTTCTGTAGATTTGACAAAGTTTAATACCCAAAGCTTTGTGGCTTTTTTAAGGTTTATTAAGGTTTTTTAAGGTTTATTTTCAGAAAAAAAGAGAGAGGGAGAGAGAGAGAGCAAGTGAGCTTGAGTGGGGGAGAAGCAGAAAGACAGAGAGAGAGAGAATCCCAAGCAGGCCCCATGCTATCTGTGCAGAGTGCAACTTTGGCCTTGAACTTATGAACCATAAGATCATGACCTAAGACTAAATCAAGAGTCAGATGCTTCACCAACTGAGCCACCCAAGAGTCCCAAGGCTTTGTTTTTTAATGTGTATCTATTTGACCTACAAGTTCTAGGAAATTATTCAGAGAACTGAAGATACATGTGAAGATAAATGTACAATGAAGAATGTGGAAGGATGTTCACAACGTCGTACACGATAGTGAAGAACTAAAAACAACCAAAAAATTTAAAAGCAGAGGCCTGGGAATCACTGGGGTGCATGCATATAATTTAGTACTGTGCAACCATTTGAAATCCTCTTGGAGAATGTATATATTGCCATGCAAAATTTTCATAAAATATTTTGTGAGTTAGAACTTTGTTTGCAAGTGACAAAAAATGATCTGAGCTGACAGGTCAGTTATCATGTGACTGTCTCTCTGATTCAATCCTACCCTTCCTTAGTGTGCTTTGTGATGCTGGGACTTGGGACCCTCCAAGCATTTCTTCTGGTGCTTTCTTCAAGCTTTCAAGTTTTAATAGTCCCAACTATGTTCCTTTGTTCTATCCAACCTTAATAGTGGTATCTGCTTCCTGCAGTTGTTACCTCCCTGATACCTTAATGTTTTCTTTTTGCTTTTTCATTTCATCAATACCTAGTTAGCAATTCTTTATATCAAATCATTCTGTAAAATAACTAGTGTGGCTTCTGCCTCTTGGCAGCTTGCCTGTGCCTAAAAGGAGAATATAAAGCCCCAACGTGTCTTGTAGACTCTGAGGGCAGAAGGATCCCAGGAGAGCATAAAGATAACAAAATGGTTAGCAACCAGGAACCCAGGAAATGCCTTCTCATATCCTGTCTTTCTTTGCTTCTCTGTTTAATTGTCATCTCTCTGCCTAGGAAGGGTCTCAGCTGCTCAGTTCACCCATCAGGTTACAGCCACATTCCAGCTCTGAAGTTTTAAACTTTCCTTCACTCAAAACCGTGGCTCAGTCTGGGGGCACCTGGGTGGTAAGCATCTGACTTTGGCTCAGGTCATGATCTCACAGTTTGTGGGTTTGAGCCCCGTGTTAGGCTCTGTGCTGACAGCTTGGAGCCTGGAGCCTGCTTCAGATTCTGTGCCTCCCTCTCTCTGCCCCTCCCTCGCTCACACTCTGTCTTTCTCTAAATATTAAATGATCTCAGGTGAAGAATAACGCACTGAAAGTCATGGAAGTATTAACACTGTTATTTCAATTAAATTCAAAAATAGAAAGTAAAAAAAAAAAAAAAAACAGTGGCTCAGTCTGAAAAAGAATATTATGGCCCCAATTTCAAATTCCTGGTGGAAAACAACTGACAGAGAAAGTTTGGGTCAGATTTCTACCCATGATGTGATCATCTGAGACCAAGGAATGAAGTCATACAAGTAGTGATATGATTGTCTGGGGCCCATCTTTAAGGAGAAGGAAGTTAAACTAGGTCATTGTGAGATGAGCCAACACCCAAAAAGAATCGAATACAGTTGTTGAGTGGAAACAAAACAAAAGAGCCATGTATAATACAATCCAATTTCTGTAAAACAGAACCAAACTATCTATATACAAAATGTCTATTACTAATGCATATATTAGAAGCATCTGGAAAGATTTTAGTGAACAGGAAAAATTTTTTTAACTTTTCATTATGAAAGAATTTCAGACTTACCAAAGAGTTGCAAAAATAGTACAAAGAATTCCTGTATACCCTTAATTCAACTTCCCCAAATGTGAAATGTTGCATAATCACATTAAAATTATCAAAACCGAGAAAGTAACACTAATAAATACCACTAACTAATCTACAGACCATATTCAAGTTTTGCCAACTGTCCATTAATGTCTTCCTTTCCTTGGGCCAAGAGGCAGTAACTCAAGATCACACAATGGATTCAGTTATGTCTCCTTAGTCTCTTTGATCTGGAATGGTTTCTCAATTTTCCTTTGTCATGAGCTTGACGCTTTTTCTCTTTGCCATAAATAAGTATCTTCTGGGAAAATACTTTGACATTATGTATAAATCCCATTTCTCCATACTTAAGCCCACTAATTTTAGTATCCATTAATGATTCTTGTCTGAAACAATGTTCACTATGTGTTTGGCAAATGGTGATTTCCTATTTCCATCACTTCTTCAACATTTATTACTTGGAATTCTACCGTAACAAAGAGATTTCCCTACTCTACTGATTGTTTTTATTTAATGTTTTATGATATAGCCTTATGGACATGATTTTTATTCCATGGTTTATAATATACCATTATCATGGGGCACCTGGGTGGCTCAGCCAGTTTAGTGTCCAACTCTTGATTTTGGCTCAGGTCATGATCCCAGTGTCGTGGGATTGAGCCCTTCATTCAGTTCCGTGCTGAGTGTGGAGCCAGCTTTGAATTCTCTCTCTCTCTCTCTCTCTCTCTCTCTCTCACACACACACACACACACACACACACACACACACACACTTTGACCCTCTCCCTCGCTCTTGCTATCTCTCTCTAAAAAAAAAAAAGAAAAGAAATCTTTAAAAAATATTATAATCATTATTTATTTTGTTGCTTAAATTGTCCCAGATATGGCCATTGGCACCATCTCCATACTGGTTCCTATGTTCTTTCAACGTGCCACCATCATTTTTTGACCACTTTTTGTGGTCTTTTTCTGTCTTAGCCATTTCTTTGAGGAGCTTTGGTTTCTTTTTATTTTTTGGAAAAGTGTATTAATTGAACAAAAGCTGGGCACTGAGTATGTTTGTTGCTACTAGGATATCATTGCTTCTAGGCCCTCTCAGCTGACAGAGCTAAGAAGTGTATACACATAATA
Source organism: Felis catus (assembly GCF_018350175.1). Taxonomy (NCBI): domain Eukaryota; kingdom Metazoa; phylum Chordata; class Mammalia; order Carnivora; family Felidae; genus Felis; species Felis catus. Next base: position 74,095,123 of record NC_058370.1, read on the forward strand.
CACATAAATTAATATCTATATATACATGCACACACCTCTATTTCTACATTTTTCCAAAATCATTATTTTATACTGATACTTTTTTATATATACTGATACTTTTTAAACCATTTTTATTACATTATAATTGACAAATGAAATTATATGTATTTAAGGTGTACAACATGATTTGATATATGTATACATTATACATACATCAATTAATACATATGTTACCTCACATAATTATCTTTTCTGTTTGTGTGGTGAGACTACTTAAGATCTACAGACTTGGTGGGGTGCCTGGGTGGCTCAGTGGGTTGAGTGTCCAACTTTGGCTCAGGTCATGATCTCATGGTTCGTGAGTTCGAGCCCTACATCAAACTCTCTGCTGTTAGCAAGGAACTGGCTTCGGATCTCTGTCCTCACCTCTCCCTGCCCCTCCCCTGCTCACACACACACACTCTCTCTCTCTCTAAAGTAAAAACTAAACATTAAAAAAAATCTCCAGACTTGGCAAATTTCAAGTATACAATACGGTAATATTAATTACAGTCACCATGCTGTATATTAGATCCCCTGAACTTATGCAAATAAAGTAAAACTGTTCTTCTTGCCCTCTTCATTGTGTCTACTCTCAGATTTTCTGTTCCAGTGATGTGCTAGAACTTCTCCAATGGACTGCCAGATACCCACAAAGGCATTCTCACCTGTGAGTGATTGTCAAGATGGATGTTCTATGGTGGGACAACAGTAGAAAACTCCTATTCCACCATCTTGCTCCTGATACTTTTTATTCCAATCCAGCATCATAGGGGTCATTCTAGCCTTCTTTCTTTTCATATTGTAATTTCTTCTGATGCTGCAAATACTAATAAAATAATTAAAATTTATTGATTACCTGCTCTCTATCAGAACTGTGCCAAGTGCTTTACATACAGGTCTCTTTTAATTCTCATGACAACTCTATGGTAGGTAACATTTTTACACGTATTTTATAGAGAAGAGAGTGAGATATCAAGAGGTTAAGTAATATTGCTACTTATTAGGTGGTAGAGCCAAGATTTGGACCCATGGAGTCTGACTCCAGAATTCATGTGCTTGACCACTATGCATAGCCTATTAATAATACCTGAGGAAGCTAGCACAGTATAAACCAATCTCACCTAGGCATAAAGACAAAATAGTTTAACCAGAGAGATTGAATAGTTACATGTAAAATTTCAAATAAATAAATAAATAAATAAATAAATAAATAAATAAATAATTTATTCAATCTCAGGATGAGAGAGAATTCTCTGACCTTACAAATGTCCACTCCCTAGCTGCATCAGTCACTTCAGGAAATACCATCTTTTTCAGCAGGAGCCAGGTTAAAAAAGAAATTGTAGCTGTATGTACTTTTGTCAGAAATCATTTTTGGCTCGTCTGCCGTCCTCTCTGTTTGAACTCTCTTTGCATTGCCTGCTCTGTCAGACAGATCAGCTTTGAACTTGAGATTCCTCTTCTGGTTGTTCTGTCTGAATTTGGCATCCTGACCCTAGACTATTGGTCTTGGCACTACTGACCCAGTAACTCCATAGGAAACTGACCTGGTAATTATCCTCTTGGCTCCATTTATCACAGCCTCATGCCCACTTCCAGCCCAGGAACTCAGGGCTCTACCATGCCTCTCAGCCCCCCATCTGTCCAAGACAGGAGTTCTTGCCAAAATATACATGAAACAAACAAGAAAAGACAGATTTGACTAAACAGTGGAGTATAAAACTTCTATTCTTCAAGACAACGTACAATTCTATGATTTTATATATATATATATATATATATACACATACATATATATATGCCCTTTCACATATGCGATAATTGATTTTTTTAATTGCTAACATTTCTTAGCACTTAGTATTTTCCCAGTACTACCATTTTTTTTTTACAAATTTAGATTTTGAAAAATTCAAACGTACAGGAGATTTTACAGTACAGTGAACACTCACATACCCTTTACCTGTATTCAGCAATCAAGAATTGAATTTTCCCACCAGATTTAAATAATGTCTCTACCCAAAAAAATTCATGTGCATTTTGAATTTCGTTGCATGCCATAGGGTCTCATGACCGCCTCATGTTTGGTTTTTAGCTAGAAGGATTTATAAGACTCAATATCAGGTTATACTCATGGCTAAGGTTTACTGCAGCAAAGGGTACAGTGCAAAAGCAGCAGGAAAGAGATATGCATTGGGCAGAATCCAGAGAGATTAGATACAGGCTTTCAAGTCCTTCCCTATTTAGAGCCACGTAGGATGTGCTTTCTCTCTAGCAGAGGACATGTACAGAATGCCTTCACTCAGGGGAGTCAGTTCAGATGTGAGGGTCCAACACTTCTATGAAGGTCTGGTCACATAGACACATTCTGGTACGTGACCATTCTGAAACTCAGGGCCCTAACAATGAAACCAGTGCACACCAGCAATCTTGGTGTTTTTGCAAAGCTATTCTGAGAAGTTGGTAAATCATGACCCATTGCTCCAGGTGTGTATGACAAAATCATCAACATTCAACATCAACTTACAGAACCTTCCAAAGACCACACACCCAGGGATTGGTGATGGTCATTTATGGGTCTAGGTGAGGAAAAAGCTGACAGACCTACTCTATTAACTCCTCATATCATACCTTTGCTTGTGCTGTTCCTGCCATTTGGATCGCCTTTCCCAGATGCCTAGCTCAAGTTCTACATCCTCTACAGCACCTACACAAAGCCCTTCCTGGAGCAGGTATTTTGTAAACATGTGCTCAGGGAAGGAACCTTGAGTGAAACCTTCCCAGATTTTTCAATCCAGTGATCTCTTCCTTTCCACTGAATTTTCTGTTGATTTTATAATCAATCATATAATGCCTAACAATATCTCTTCTACTCCTTTCTGATACTTGTCATTAAATTTTTCGAGTTCATATTTTCTCCTTGACCAAATGTTAAATGACGATAATGTCTTAGAACCTTTATATATATTCTGCTGGTCCTAGAACAGAGTATCAGTTGTAACCTACACTTAAGTATTTGTTGAAGCTGATTGATCGCTGGTTCAAAAAGTACCTTCCTGCAATTTAATTTTTAATTAATATATGAATAGTAAGGAGTGAATTGGTTAGAACACATGTTGAAATGAATTTGCCCTAGTACTAAGTGACATAGAAAATTCAAGCCTTCCAGTCTTGTGAAAAAAATAATTTAAAATAAAAATGGGTTTTTAAAGACTGCGTGTCATAGAAAATAGAAGACTTAGTAGGACTAACTATCAGAGATGGCATTGTATATATCATATGGCATTGATGAAAGATAACAGAGTTATCTCTACAACAGAGAACAGATAACAGAGTGAACCAACAGATAACAAGTCAATTTGTTATCAACAGATAACAAGTGAAACCAACCTAAGAAGTTCTTATTGATGACTTATAATAATTGATGAAAATGAGAGTATTTCAGCTCATCTCATGGTGTGAGGTGGAGGTTTAGGTGAAAGAAGTCACTGCAACACTGGAGGTCTCCTGGGTTGGTTTCTTGCTGCAAGTAATGACACTAGACAAGGGAGACCCGTGCATCACATACACCTACGTCATCAAGTCCTACTGCTTGGGCAGTTGCACAAGCCACCAGGAGAGTGCTTATCACCAATTAAGATGATGCTCCTCTGACTTTGGGGTGTACCAGAAGCATGCAGAAGACTTGTAAAACACAGATTGCTGGCCTAGCTCCCAGAATTTTTGATTCAGTAGGTCTAGAGTAGGGCCAAATAATTTGCATTTTAAACAAGCTCCTGGGTGATGCTGATGTTGCGGGTCCATGTACTATATTTGGAGTATCCAGGTACTATACCATTTATGCACACACAACAGTATACGATTTCAGTATCCCAAATGCAATTCTCAGCAACCAACCAGGTCCTAAGTAGCAGAAGTTAGACTTTATGGCATGTCGCTCCACCCACCTCCATCAGGCCACTGTCTTTTGTATATGATTAGGAATGTGTCTTTTTGCTGTGGTGGCAATGCTCTTCAGAATATATTTAATAATAGAATTGCATGCCAGAAGCTTGCTAATAATCACATCAAAGTATTTTAACACTTAAAATTGCAACTGATACATTTGTCACATTTTAATCCACACTGCCATAAATTAGTCATCATACTATAATGGTAAGATATCTCGCCACAATTTATTGTTTGAGTAGTGTTCTTGCAATTTGTTCTCTTTGTTCCTCTTTGAAGCTTCCTAGTAACTGAGAGGAGTGGAAAAACAATGGTGTCCACATTGCATGTGGTCAGTTTTTGACCTGGCACATGATGTCTGACAGACATTATGTGGAGTGAGCTATTACCAGCAATCTGTTCATTCTACCCTCCAGTAGGGACAGCAAATAGGATGTGTTCCAACTGGGCTGTAGGTCTCCTTGAGAGCTAAGTACCACATATGGCATTTGTTGAATCATTTTATTGTCCACAAACCAGAGAGATATTTATCAGGAGCATCATTCACTGGGAAAATCCAGAGCTTCTTATCTATAGATGATGATTAAATGTGTAAACAGGTCATCTTAGCCAGCCTCCAATTCAATTAATTTCAATGTTTTAAGGACATTTACTTAGGTTGTGATATTTGCTGCTATGGCATATTGGCTTTTTTTTTTTCAGGTCAATGTTAGATCACATCTGCTTATGAAAATGTTCAGATTTCCATATTAATGGTATCATCCCAGGGGGAGGGGGAAGTCCCAGAAAGTTCTTATGCCAGCTGTTTACATGGTCTCTGCTAGTGAAAAATAGGAGGCGGATCAAGGTTTATGTGCTACAAAATGTTAAGATACAGAAAGCTTTAATTTCTCTTGGTTGTTTTTTGTTTTGTTTTGTTTTGTTTTGTTTTGTTTTTGTTTTTGTTTTTTGTTTTTGTTTTTTGTAATATCCAATTTAACACACACAAGCCAAAGAAAGCAGGGAAAGAATAGGAAGGGTGGGGAGGCTGTGAAAACTACGGTTTTGGGCAGTTTGGCTCCACCCTTTCTTTTGATAACAGTCCTCTCCCACCCATGAAGCACAGAGCAAGTGACCCAGGCTTAGAATACGCCAGCCTCCTGCCAAAAGGATTATCCAGGGGCTATTATTCAGGCCAGGTGGCACAAATTGAAATAATCCACATCTTTCCTCATCAGGTACTAAAGGGGCCCCCTGACTCTAGGGTCACAGAGCTAGAAGGAAGTGAAACTAAAGAGGCTGGTATGCCTTGTAAGAAGTCTTAGAAATAGAAGAGGGGCGCCTGGGTGGCTCAGTCAGTTGAACATCCAACTCTTGATTTCAGCTCAGGTCATGATCTCAGGGCAGTGGGATTGAGCACCACCTTGGCTCTATACTGAGCATGGAACTTGCTTAAGATTCTCTCCCTCCCTCTTTCTCTCTGCCCCTCCCCTGCTCGGACTGTCTCTCTCCCTCTCCTTCTCTCTCTCTCTCAAAATAAATAAATAAACATAAAAAAAAAAAGAAATAAAAGAGAGTGAGGCCAAAACACAGAGGAATATACCTGTGAGGAAGAAACACAAAGCAGAGGGGAAGAGAGAAAGAGAAAGAGAATGAGTAGAGATTTCAATATCCTTTGAGTCCCTGTGTCCAGAGTGCCTTTAGTTGGATCCTTTCCTATTCTTGCCAGGACCACGATCCGCCAACATCTGCTCTGCTTAAATTAATTTGAGTAGGATTTCTGCCCTTTGACTAATAGTAAGGCATATTACATGTTCTCCATTTCTGAGTCATGGTAACTATTTTTAAAAGTCAATCTCACTTCCACCCCAGGAGGAAAAAAAAAATGCTGTGAGAAATAAAATTAGATTTAAATATTGTTAGTTAAAGTTGTCTGACATTTCATCTGGAATTTGCTTGAAAATACACTAGTTTGATGCAGAGGTGTTCGTAAATTAATCTATATCCCAGGGACAATGATTTAACATTTAACAGTCTGGTCAGGAGTCCACACCCCAGGCAGAAGTGGTTAGTTAGCAGGTCCAAGGACCCTAATCACTAGTTCAATCTTCAAGGAGCCTCGTGCAATACTTTACATATTGCTATCTGAACATGCACCAAGAGATAGCAGGTATTTTTTTTTTTTTATAGTGAAATGAGTATTATCCTAGGTACTTCCTAGAGCAATTCTTCGGGCATAACTACACTATCCAGGTACCACTTTGCACAAATAGAGGATAAGCACCTGGCAGCCCAGGACCCTGAGAGCCTTTGAGCCCCCAGAGCTTCTAGTGCTAACTTGTTTCCTTCTGTGTCACCCTCCTTAATACAGAATTCTTTCACTTGAGTTGATTGGAAGGGTAGATCATTCTGTCAGCATCCAATGTTTTGGCATCCAAGTGAATCTTCCAGGAAAGTTATCTCGTTAGAGTGCTGAGAACAAGAAGTGTGGACTTCACTAAGTTTGGAGGAGCTGTGTGTGCAACTACTGTAGTCTCTTTGGCCAATTGGCTAATACATGTTTGTATCTGTGGGACATTTAGGTCTGAGTCTAGGTTACATCATAATAAATCACAGTAACAAAATTGTAGGGGAGGAAGCATTATCCTAAGGAAGGTCCTTACCCACCTTCAGTATCTGGAAGCTACTGTTATTTTTGCTGGATGAAGCTGACAATTACCGAACTGACAGATTGGCTTAGATCAGACCTCAGTGGTGAGGGAAGCTGCCCCATGCCCCCTTATGACTTAGATTCTCAAACTTTCTCTGGGATTTTATCCAGTTTGATTTCTTGACTCCTATTTCTAGCTTCACACTTCTATGATCTCTTTTTTCTGCTCTAATCCAGTTTAGTTTCTGGCTATCCATTTTTATGCTTGCTTGCTGTCCACCTCTGGTTTTGCACTTGGACCAGTTCACACATTCGACACTGCACGGATCCATCCCTCCCCTTCAGCCCCCAGACCTGTTGCATCTAATACTGAAAGAGTTTATTTCTATTTTGAATGCGGAAAACCTTTATCACTGTACATATCACTAGCAATAATCTGCTCATAACTAGAGTATCCTGAAGTTTTACATAAAAATAGAATTTATAGGGGTACCTGACTGGCTCAGTCGGTTAATCATCCCACTCTTGATTTCAGCTCAGGTCATGATCTCCTTTCTGGTTCATGAGTTTGAGCCCCACAACCGGCTCTGTGCTGCCAGCATGGAGCCTGCTTGGGATTTTTTCTCCCTTCCTCTCCCTGCTCCTCCCCCACTCTCTCTCGCATGCGTGCGCTCTCTCTCCCTCTCAAAATAAACTCAAAAAAATTTTTTTTTTAATTTTTTTTTTCAACGTTTATTTATTTTTGGGACAGAGAGAGACAAGGCATGAACGGGGGAGGGACAGAGAGAGAGGGAGACACAGAATCGGAAACAGGCTCCAGGCTCTGAGCCATCAGCCCAGAGCCTGACGCGGGGCTTAAACTCACGGACCCCGAGATCGTGACCTGGCTGAAGTCGGACGCTTAACCGACTGCGCCACCCAGGCGCCCCCCAAAAAAATTTTTTAAGTAGAATTTATATAACTGAAAAAGTCTTCTATCTTTAATACTATTTCACCATGTAATTTCTTGAGCTTCAGCTATAAGTATGTATTCTTCAAGCAGAGACCACTTTCTTCAGAGGCAGATTAATTTATTCATACAGCAGCATTTTCTGCCCAGTTCTTAGTTACTCACCTTAAGAGATTGAAAAGAATAGAAAGGTTATTCCACCTCCATCAGGAATACTACATTTGGGCTCTTCTCACCTATCAGAGAGTATTTCCAATGTCTTTGTATTGACCTGAAGAAAATACACATGAACCTAACAAGCAATTAAACTGGAGCTGCCCCCAAGACGATAAGGAGGAGGATTTGATTTTGGCAGAGACCTGTGTCCTACTTTTACATGATAAGTGGATGGGGAGATATCTGCATGGGGTTCCGGAAGAAAGTTAGATATTAGAGGCCATGCTTGGGAGATTTGCCCACACCCAAGTTTGGCATGGAGGGAGGGGAGCCACCTGCTTTCAAAAGACTGTTTCAGGTTATGGAACACCAGAAATGGTAACCACAATGGCCTTCCCTAAATGTTTTAGACTTTCTAATTCTGCTCCCTTCACTTTCAGTAGTATTATCCCAGGATTGCGGCAATGTTTATTGTACAACAGTATCATAGAACAAATTCACACCTATCATGAGTAAATCATAATTAAACAAATCTAGATAAAGCCATTTACAAGACATTTAAGCCAACAATGACTTCTTCCCCCCCCCCCAACAATGGTTTCTTGAGGATATTTTCTTTAAATACTATGTATTATGGAAGTTTGCATCCACATGAAGTGAATGCATACTTTGGCTACATCATAGATTTCTAAGCAGCAAGCTTGGTTCTAGCTAAATGAGCTATTGACTGCCATCAGTTCCTGGAGCAACTGGTCAGAATCCCTGTCTGGTTATCTTCAGCCATAAGGAGCCTCTTCTTGCCCCACTATGCTATACATATACTGTATTATTATTTCTATATGTGCCATTTTGTTGAGAAGGATTGGGTCATATGATCTATAATAGTTTAGTGCAAAGGGCAATGATGTTCTATAGCTGCATCTCTCCTACTGACTAAATTATTTTATTTATTTATTTTTTTGATCAAAAAATTTCAAATAGTAGCTACCTGAATTCAAAAGATAATTTATCAAATGGAAGGGTAGAGCCAGAATAAAAACAAGATTCATCCCAGGAGTTATCTATGTTATCTAAAGAGTTATCCGTGACATTAGAGACTCAGTAAAGTTTTGGGATAGCACTTCTATCCAAATATAAAGGTGTCAAGAAACAGTTTTCCCCCTAGCTCTAGAATCATAGAAAAGTGGAGATTAAAGTCTGAACAGAAGTAAAATTTAGAAACTGAGCAGAAGTAAAATTTACGAATTGAGTCCAACCATTCTTTTCCCCCCACGGAGGTCAAACCTATTATAGAGTTTCTGATTCCCCCTAGGACTCTATCTGACGTTCCTTCCTTCTTTCCTTCCTACTTTCTCATTCAATCGCAGTGTCCTGATTCAGGAGGGCCAGGCTTTCTGTACTCTCTGTTTCTCTATAATTAGAGAGGAAATAGTATTGGGGAAGTAATTTTTCTATCCTGGCTGCACACTGAAAATCACCTGGAGAATTTCTTTCCCAACAGTCTGTTGCTTGGGTCTTAACCTTAAATTGATACTTCTTAAATGTGGCCCCCCCGGAGTAGCAGCATCAACATTACCCAGGAACTTGCTGAAAATGTAAATTATTGGACCCCACATCAGTTCTACTGAATCAGAGATTCTGAGGCTGGTGCTAGATTATTACTTAGCAATGAATTTAACCAGGGAGAAGCAAAACTTACTGACTGAAAATTACCAAACACTGCTGAAAGAAGCTAAAAAAGACTTAAATAAATGGAAAAATATCCTTTGTTTGCAGATTAAAAGACTTGATGCTATAAAGATAACAATACTCCTCAAAGTGATCTACAGATTCAATCCCTATCAAAACCCCAAGGCTTTTTTGGAGAAATAGAAAAGCCAATCCTCAAATTCATATGTGGTCTCAAGGTATCCCAAACAGCCCAAACAAGCTTCAAAAAAAAAGAACAAAGCTGGGGGACTTATACTTTCGAATTTCAAAACTTACTACAACACTGCAGTAATCAAAACACTGTGGTATTTGCATAAGGAGAGGCATGTAGATCAATGAAATAGAACTGATAGTCCCGAAATTAACACACATATATACGGCCAATTGATTTTTCACAAGAGCGCCAAAACCATCCAATAAGGGAGAGAAGAGTCTTTTCAACAAATGGATCTGGAAGAGCTAGATATCCACGTGCAAAAAAAAATGAAGTATATTTATATATAAAAACTAATTCAAAATGGTTGAAGGACCTAAATATAAGAACTATAAAACTATAGGGGCACCTGGGTGGCTCAGTCGGTTGAGCATCCGACTTCGGTTCAGGTCATGAACTCACTGCTTGTGGGTTCTAGCCCCGTGTCTGGCTCTGTGATGACAGCTCAGAGTCTGGAGCCTGCTTTGGATTCTGTGTTTCCCTCTCTCTGCCCCTCTCCCCACCCCTGGCCGAGTGCACATGTGCTCTCGCTCTCTTAAAAATAAATAAACATTAATTTTTAAAAAAAAAAAAAGAACTATAAAACTGTAAACTACAAGAGTCTCAGAAGAAAACGTGGAGGAAATCTTCATGCTTTTGTGTAGTCAATTCAGGCTTCTATAGCAGAATACCATAGACTGGGGAGCTCATACACAACAAACATTTATTTCTCACAGCTGTGAAGACTGGGGAGTCCAAGATCAAGGTGTGGGTAGATTAAGTGTTTAGTAGTCATTTTAAAAATGAGCAAATGATTTGAACACACTTTTCCCCAAAGAAGGTACACAAATAGCCAACAAGCATATGGAAAAGATGTTCAGCATCATTAGTCATTAAGGAAATACAAATTAAAACCACAGTGAAATACCACTCCATACTCACTAAGTTGACCATAATTTTTTTTTTAATAGAAAGTAAGTGTTGACAAGGGTATGAGAAATCGGAACCCTTGTATATTGCTGGAGAAATGTAAAATGGTGTATCCACTGTGGAAGATGGTTTTGCAGTTCCTCAAAAACTTGTACATAAAATTACCATGTGTCTTAGCAATTCCATTTCTAGGTATATATCCAAAGGAATTGAAAACAGGTATTCAAACAAATACTTGTATATAAATGTTCCTAGCAGCACTATTCATGATAGCTAAAAGGAGGAAACAACCCAACTGTCCCTTGAATAATGAATGGATAATTATCCATTCATTCATTATATCCATACAGTGGAATATAATTCAGCCATAAGGAAGAATGAAGTACTGATGCATACTACAATGTGGATGAACCTCAAAATATTATATTAAGTGAGTGAAGCCATACACAAAAGGCCACATATTGTATGATCCCATTTATAAGCAAAAATAAACTATTGGGACTACATCAAAATAATAAGCTTCTGCAAGCAAAGGAAACCATCAATGAAACTGAAAGACAACCTTCTGAATGGGAGAAGATATTTGCAAAAGACATATCCAATAAAGACCTAGTGTCCAAAAATACATAAAGAACTTATAAAATTCAAGACCAAAAAAACCTAATCATCCATTTAAAAATTGGTAGAAGATATTAACAGAACTTTTCCCCAAGAAGACATACAGATGGCCAACCGACACATGAAAAGATACTCAATGTCATTCATCATCAGGGAATGCAAATCGAAACCACAATGAGATATCACCTCACACCTGTCAGAATGGCTAAAATCAACAATATAAGAAACAATAGGTCTTGGCAAGGATGTGGAGGAAAGGGAAACTTTGTGCACTGTTGGTGGGAATGAAAACTGTGCAGTCACTATGGAAGACACTATGGACGTTCCTCAAGAAATTAAAAATAGAACTACCCTATGATCCAGTAATTGCACTCTGGATGTTTACCCAAAGAATATAAAACCACAAATTCAAAAAAATATATGCACCCCTATGTTTATTGCAGCATTATTTGCAGTAGCCAAACTAATCGCTTCTTGGCCTTTTGGCTAAGATCATGTGTACAATAGCCAAACTATGGAAGCAGTCCAAGTGTCCATCTGCTATTTGCAATGACACGGATGGATCTAGAGGGTATAATGCTAAGTGAAATAAGTCAGTCAGAGAAAGACAAATACCATATGATCTCACTAATATGTGGAATTTAAGAAACAAAACAAACAACAACAACAACAACAACAAAAACAGAAAAAAAAAAAGAAAGAGACAAACCAAAACACAGGCTCTTGACTATAAAGAACAAACAGATGGTTACTAGAGAGGAAGTGGGTGAGGAGATGGGTGAAGTAGGTGAAGGGGATTGGGACTGTACTTGTCATGATGAATGTTGGGTAACATGTGGAATTGTTGACTCAGTATACTGTACACCTGAAACTAACAAAACACTGTATGTTAGCTATAGTGGAATTAAAAATAAATAAATAAATAAATAAATACCATTTTTAAATGATCAGTAATTAATTTTGTTATGTGAATTTTGCCTCAATTAAACAAAACCTTTCAGGCAAATAGATATTAGGTAAGAGATGTAAAGGTGGATGGAAAGACATGATAGACGTTGTATGATGACTATAGTTCTGCAGTTGTTTGTGAGTATATGTGGTCCTCCTTTTTGGGGATGTCCGGACAAAGGATTATTCAAGGGGAGTTGGCTCATACATATTCAAGTGGAAACACAAACAGGAACATTGTGTTTTGTAAAGTTAATGTGACAACATCTGTATACTCTTGGGCTGCTGAAGCTCAAGCCACATGAGATAAAGGTCTAATGTTATAAGAGCCTTGAGACATTTATAACTAAAGTTCGATAAGAATAAAAACGAAGAAGCAATTATATCTTTCAGGAGAAATCCAAATTAGTTAGGAAGGCAACTTTCAGTGAGTATTGGTTAAATAGTTCATTTCTTCAAATACAATAATCCTGATGGCTTCAGTGATCGTGATCCCTTGTTGGTCTTGTTTGGGTACTCCTGTCTCAATGAGTGGACTCTGTCTGCACCTTCTTCCTTTATGTTGCACAGCTCGAAATAGTAAGACCCTGGTTGCACAACACTGTGAATGTACTTGATGTCATTGAATTGTGCACTTTAAAATGGTTAAAATGACAAATTTTATGTTACATATATATTACCACAATAAAAAATTAACAATGATCTGATATAGACAAATACTGAAAATTATCAGGAAAGTAACTTTAGAGCAATGAAACATAAGTATATAGCTTTTAATATTTGTAGGGATTAAATGATATGTGATAATATGTAGACTTAAATAAATCAAGTTAAATAAAACTGATACAGCTATGTTTGACTTTAAGTGTAACACAGAGAGACAGACTTAGAGAAACACAAGTGACCAGATCTTGACATTTCTTCTTTCCTTCAATTAAGAAAAACTGTTTTTTTGTTTTGTTTTGTGTTGTGTTGTGTTGTGTTGTGTTGTGTTGTGTTGTCAGTTTCAATACTGGGCACTGACAGGACTTTTAAAAACATCATTTCCATGGGGCGCCTGGGTGGCTTACTTGGTTAAGGGTCCGACTTTAGCCTAACTTCAGCTCAGGTCGTGATCTCAGGGTTTGTGGGTTCGAATCCCATGTCGTGCTCTGTGCTGACAGCTCAGAGCCTGGAGCCTGCTTTGGATTCTGTGTCTCCCTTTCTCTCTGCCCCTCCCCCACTCACACTCTGTCTCTCTTTGCCTCTCAAAAATGAATAAACATTAAAAACAAGTAAAAAAAATCATGTGTTTCAGAAAACAGTATTTTCATCAAACTAACTTAAATTAGTCTAATGTATTATATTAGTAATACAGGGGAAAATATTCCTCGATATTATATCTGTAAGATTTCCTTCAAAAAACCCTGGAGACTGAAGGAAGAGGAGAAGTGTATAGGTATGTTGGAATAGCCATGGATTGATCATTGTTGAGAATGAGTTTGGGGTCATAGAGAATAATATACTGTTCTTTCCACTTCTGTGTATGTTGAATTGTCCACAGTAACATTTTTTATTAAATCTTAAGAAAAAAAAAGAGTTCTAAGACAGAAAGTGTAGTTGGTCTAGTTTATGTCTCATGCTCACCCCTTGACTACACAGAGTGGTGAGAGGGAAGTGTCTGGGGGGAAGCCGTATGGGGACACCTTTAATTTCTGTAACAGAAGAGCACTTGGATTTACCCTTCTATCGGTGAGACCTAGTGGGGAAGAGGTAATTCCCTCAAGGGACATTGGGGTGCAGTTAGGAAGTGGGATGATAACTGATTGGCCAAATAATAACAAATGTCCATTCTTTTGCATGACACGTGGGGTACTTTATCAACTTTCTTCCCTCATTTCCTGTCACCCTGCTGCACCCTACACTCCAGACAGCCAGCCGCTTCCTGTGGTCATGCCTCTCCATGCTCTCTCGTGCCTCGATGGCTTTCCATATATTGTTCTATCTGTCTGATCGTTCCTGTTGCCCCTCGTCCTTCAGACGTCACCTCCCTTGACTTTCCAAGCAGGAGGTGGTAGACCTTGGATGATTCTCAATTCTTCATTTCACAGCCATAAAGCAATGGTTCTGCCTCAGAATCAACTGGAGTGCTGGTTAAAAACACAGATTACTGAGCCCTACCTTGAGAATTTTTAATTCAATTAAGTCTGGGGTTGGGACCCAAGAATTTGCATTTTTAATGTCGTCCCGGGATCACACCTCTAGGAGCCTCTGCTTTCGAGCACTGTGTCTAAATCTGAAATTTCAGCCTTGCATATAGAGCTGTTAAAAAATATTGCAGGCCCACAGGATCAGATACTCTGAGAGTGGAATTTAAGAATTTGAATTTTTAATAGATTTCACAGGTATTCTTTCTTAAATGGTCCTGACACAATTTTTGGATAGGCATTTGGGGATCATTGTAATAGTCTGTGGGCACTGATTAGCCAGAGTGGCAAAGTGACAGAGGAGCCTAACATATTTCTTCCTAGTGACAGTGTCAGCCCTGAAAAACGAGTGACTTCTCACTGGTTAAAAGATTATGTAAGTAAAGATGAACATAACTTTATACAAATATTCAGGAAGAACTGATCCTTAAAAATTTAAATTGAAACCAGATATTAATGTCCACCTCTTAAATGAGCAAAACACTAAAATAATTTAATACATTACAAGGAATGGGATGAGATGCATACTCTCATGCTGTTGGCATGGTACTGATACACTCTCTTTGAAAAGTAATTTGCAAATTACTTTGATGGCAGTCTCCATCAAGAGCCAGAAAATATTTGATTTTGTAACCTTGATTCAGTTATGTTTGACTCAATAATACCACTTCTGAGACTTAGTCCAAAGAAAACAATTCATAATATATTAAAATTAATGTAAATAAATAAATAAATACAAACATTATTATTATAATAGTAAAACACTGGAAGCAATCAAAATATCTAAAAATAGAATATTGGTTAAGTAAATATATGCACTTATGGAATATTATAAAGCAAATTAAATGACTGGTTATTTATTCTTTAATGAAAGAAATAAAATAGTTGCCAAGTTGTTCCCAAAGTGTTGAATTAATGTGTACTGTTCCCAGCATTGTATCTGTATCTTCAATGACATTACTCACATTATTATATTTAAAAAGGTATCAATGGTATCATGTGTTGCTTTATATATCAATTTCACAGTGGAAAAATGCTAAAATTATACTTTCAAAAGATTATGTCAATTAGGGAAGGATGTGTTATATATGCCATGGTTAAATATCAGTGTTTTTATTTTTTATTAAAAATTTTTTAAGTTTATTTATTTTTGGGAATGAGAGAGAGAGAGAGAGAGAGAGAGAGAGAGAGAGAGAGAGAGAATCCCAAGCAGGCTCCATGCTCAGCACAGAGCCCAGTGGGGGGCCTGATTCCACAACCAGGAGATCATGACCTTAGCTGATATCTATCAAGAGTTGGCAACCTTATCAACTGAGCCACCCAGGGAACCCTTATTTTTTTTTTAATTCCTATAATTGTATGTGGCTTAAATTTTGAATTGGGTTAATTTGGGATAATTTTTGCCCCTAAAAAGAACTATTCATAGAAGGTATAATAGTATCTTCTATTTTTCTTTTTACTTAATCTTATATATTTGATTCACTTAATCCTGATTGACCATGAAGGATGAACTTTGTGTATATTTGTATTCTTATGAATAAAAAATGATATTTAAAATATATCATGAGCCTTTAAAATGTTCCAATATTTAGTCCCAGTAATTATATTTCTAAAAACAAATGCTAGGGTTATAATCCAAAATAGTTTTAATATTTCAAAATTATCTAAGAGAAAATTTTACTTATAAGGTGGTTTAAGAACATGGGAAAATGAGAGCACCTGGGTGGCTCAGTTGGTTAAGTATCCAAGCCTTAACTTCAGCTCAGGTCATGATCTCACGGTCCTGAAATCGAGTTCCTGAGCTGGGCATGGAGCCTGCTTAAGATTCTTTCTCTCCTGAATGCAGAGAAAGAAGATCTCTTTTGCACTGCTGGTGGGAATGCAAACTGGTGCAGCCACTCTGGAAAACAGTATGGAGGTTCCTCAAAAAATTAAAAATAGAACTACCCTACACCCAGGAATTGCACTACTAGGTATTTATCCAAGGGATACAGGTGTGCTGTTTCGAAGGGGCACATGCACCCCAATGTTTATAGCAGCACTATCAACAATAGCCAAAGTATGGAAAGAGCCCAAATGTCCATCAACAGATGAATGGATAAAGAAGATGTGGTATATATATACAATGGAATATTACTCAGCAATCAAAAGGAATGAAATCTTGCCATTTGCAACCACGTGGATGGAACTAGAGAGTATTGTGCTAAGCAAAATTAGTCAGAGAAAGATAAATATCATATGACTTCACTCATATGAGAACTTTAAGATACACAAGGGATGAACATAGGGAAGGGAAGCAAAAATAATATAAAAACGGGGCACCTGGTTGGCTCAGTCGGTTAAGCATCTGACTTCAGCTCAGGTCATAATCTCACGGTCTGTGGGTTCAAGTCCCATGTCGGCCTCTGTGCTGACAGCTCAGAGCCTGGGGCCCACTTCAGATTCTGTGTCTCACTCTCTGTTTCTGCCCCTCCCCTGTTAGCACTCTGTCTCGCTCTATCAAAATTAAATAAACATTGAAAAAAAATTTTTTTAGTAAAATTTTTTTAATTAAAAAAATAATATAAAAACAAGAGGGGGACAAAACATAAGAGACGCTTAAATAAAGAGAACAAACAGGGGTGCCTGCGTGGCTCAGTCTGTTAAGCCTCCGACTTCGGCTCAGGTCATGATCTCACAGTTTGTGCCTTGCATCAGGCTCTGCGCTGACAGCTCAGAGCCTGGAGCCTGCTTCGGATTCTGTGTCTCCTTCTATCTCTTCCCCTCCCTTACTTGTGCTCTGTCTCTCTCTGTCTCTCAAAAATAAATAAATGTAAAAAAAAAAAGTAAAAAAAAGAGAACGAACAGAGGGTTGCTGGAGGGGTTGTGGGAGGGGGGATGGGCTAAAAGGGTAAGGGGCATTATGGAAGACACCTGTCATGATGAGCCCTAGGTGTTATACATAGGGGATGAATCACTGGAATCTACTCCTGAAATCGTTGCTGCACTATATGCTAACTAACTTGGATGCGAATTAAAAAAATTTAAAAATTAAAAAAACAGATTCTCTCTCTCCCTCTGCCCCTCACCACTTGTGTGCATGCATGCACACACAGGCTCTCTCCCTCAAAACAAACAAACAAACAAACATGGGAACATGTTATAATGTTAAATAGAAAAATCAGGAGATTAAGCTTGACTATTATGATCATAACTGTGCAAAATAAATTTATTATGATTATAACTATGTAAAAAAGCCATTTAAAATACTGCAAAAATCTCTAAAATGCTAGCCTAGTTATACCCAAAGCATGAGAGAATAATTTTCTTTTTTTTTTTTTTTTACTTACCTGTATCTTCCAAATTTCTTTTATAGTAAGCACGCATTACTTTTATATTTAGAAAAGTAAAAATACATAAGGACTACTTTAGTTGAAATTCACAGACACACAACTCTAATTTAAGCCAAAAAGGGAAAGGAGTTTAAGGGAGAGGGAGAAGGAGGGAGACAGAAGTTCGTGGAAGGATTTGGTTTCAGGCCCAGGTGGAAATCATATCATCAAGTCTCTGTCTTCACCCTCCCCCAAAATCTCAGCTCAGTCTCCTCTGTGTAGTGACCTCATTTTCTTCCCTCTTCCAGGCTGCCAAAGAATCAGGTTGCCCACAGCTCCAGGCCTGTATCATCTGCTTTAGGAATCTCAGTGGAAAGAGACCAACGTCTACATGTGAACTCCAGTGAAGGAATCATAGTCTCTGTGTGGGCCACAAGCCCACCTCTACACTAATCACAACGTCTGCTGAGTGCAGAATTAAGATCTGGTGGACTTGCGACATGTGCCCCTGTGTGTTCCAGAAGAGAGAATCTGATACTGCAAGAGAGAAATAGCATGATGGCCAGCCAAATTAAGGAAGGTATTGGGCAGCACAGTATGCTATCACAGTTTACTGTTATCATTCACACTCTTGCTTTTTTGAAAGTGTAATTGCAAAAATGTCTCATACTGAATTTAATGTAACACTCCATGCACTGTTCATCTCCCAACAAGACAACCCAAGATCTCATCCAGTGACCACCTTATCTTCAAGTCTAGTATCTCTGGGCCATATGCTTTCCTCCTGGTCAGGTGGAAACAGGACTCCTCCTTGGCCTGAAATACAAATATCCTCCAAATCACTTCCCTTGCAGTGAAGTACATTCTTTGTGATTCAATCTTACTACGCCTAGGTCTGGACGTGTAGGAAACAAGTCTCCCTTACCCATCATATTCTAGGATGGGACACCTTAGCCACCACCTTCTTATTCGTCTCATTATGGAGCCTGGATATTGCTGTAGGCTTTGCACATTCAAGGGCTTGTTTTCTTTCTTTTTTGCTTGTTTGCTTACTTTCAATTTTTTTAATGTTTATTTATTTTTGAGAGAAAGAGAGAGACAGAGCATGAGTGGGGGAGGGACAGAGGGAGCCGGAGACATGGAAACCGAAACAAGCTCCAGGCTCTGAGTTGTCAGCACAGGGTCCAACACGAGAATTGAACTCACAAACCCAAGATCATGACCTGAGCTGAAGTTGGATGCCAGATGCCTAACTGTCTGAGCCACCCAGGTGCCCCCCTTCCTTCTTTCCTTCTTTTCTTTTTCTTTCTTTCTTTTTCTTTCTTTCTTTCTTTCTTTCTTTTCTTTCTTTCTTTCTTTCTCTCATTTTCAAAATAAAGTTGATTTATTTATTTTAAGAGAGAGAGAGAGAGAGAGAGAGAAATAGCAGGGGAGGAGCAGAGAGAGAGAGAGAGAGAGAGAGAGAGAGAGAGAGAGAGAATCCCAAGCAAGCTCCATGCTGACAGCACAGAGCTGGATGCAGGGATCCAGGGATCAGTCTCTTGAACTGTAAGATCATGACCTGAGCCAAAATCAGAGCTGGTTGCTTAATCAGTTGAGCCACCCACATGCCCCCAAGGGCTTATTTTCAAGTTGTTTTTTCTGGTAATACAGCCCTCTTCAGATCTCAGCTGGATTTTTGCCAATTTCATACCTGGAGATTCCATAAACTAAGCACCAATACCAGAAATTTTACCCTGTCCTCCTAGTTCCATTCTCTTAATAACAGATCTCAGCTTTGCTCATCTTATAGCCTCTCAATTTACTGTCTCCCATGATGGTTAGCCTGACCTTAGGATGCAACCCAGTGGGCGGTGTTATGCCATGGGCATGATTTCTAATTCTACTTGGCAGGGAATAGCACAGTTTTATAAGAGAAAGGGGCAAGGGAAACAAAGTTCCTTAATTTTTATGGAGTCTCTGGTGTGTTTCCTGCTTCACTCTTTTGTATTAAACTTAGACTGAGACATAGTGTTCAGCTTTTTCAAATCAGCAAGAATTATTATTTGACCCTCAGTGGTCCTGGAATGCTGGCTAGAAGCAGAAGGGGCAAGCCAGTCTGCTGCTGCCTTTGTGCTTTCAGACAAGTGAACCTGAATTCAAGTTTGTCCCTTCCTCTTAGCTCAGCAGGGTTCTTCCTAGCTCCTCCATGTTTGGATCATCCTGGTTTGTCAGTATGTCCAGAGAAATGGGGTACCATGTTTGATTGGGCCTGGGTCATGTGCCCACCACCCCTAATTGTACACGGTTTACTGGCGAAAGAGAGGAGGGGTGGAAATCCATGCTGAGGTGACTACAAGGCACCGCTTTTGTTTTATTTTTTTTTCAACGTTTATTTATTTTTGGGACAGAGAGAGACAGAGCATGAACGGGGGAGGGGCAGAGAGAGAGGGAGACACAGAATCGGAAACAGGCTCCAGGCTCCGAGCCATCAGCCCAGAGCCCGACGCGGGGCTCGAACTCCCGGACCGCGAGATCGTGACCTGGCTGAAGTCGGACGCTTAACCGACTGCGCCACCCAGGCGCCCCTTAACTTTGTTTTAAAAAGAATTTAGCACTTAATAGGAAAATTAGCAAATTTGAAACTGAAAATGTATGAGTAGAAAAGATTCTTAGGATCACACCCTCATGCTTAAAAATTGCAAGGTGATCTCAAACTGAATGAGAAAGAGCCAGAACCAGAGAACAAGGAGAACAGAAGACTTTGTCCCCCCCCCCCCATCCCTGTTTCACAACATCAGAAAGGCGAGAGTCGACTGTCTCTTCTCTCTCTCTCAAAAATAAATAAACATTTAAAAAAAATTTTTTTAAGGGGGGGCACCTGGTGGCTCAGTCAGTTAAGTGTCTGACTTCAGCTCAGGTCATGATCTCACGGCTGGTGAGAGCCCCGCGTCGGGCTCTGTGCTGACAGCTCAGAGCCTGGAGCCTGCTTCAGATTTTGTGTCTCCCTCTCTCTCTGCTCCTCCCCCACTCATTCTCTCTCTCTCTCTCTCTCTCTCTCTCTCTCTCAAGAATAAATAAACATTAAAAAAAAAAAGAAAAGAAAGGCGAGAGTCGATTCTGTATTTAGCGACTTCTTAGCTTTCAACAAGTGACAGCTTCCACATGTTTGCCAGGTACAGTCTAAATTATAAAAGTACTTTTAAAAGGTACATCAGTCAGTGCTCTCTCCATCATTCTCACCCACACGTTTTGTTTTTTAAAAATATTCTGTTATTAAAGTCTTGTTTCTAGGTTCATATTAGCATTTAACAACTATATTGACAACCTAGAGGATTTCTTCTCTGGTCAAGAGCTTTCTGTCAGCTTTGAACCTCCTCACCTGGAGGCTCTTCTGGTTCCAGCCTTTCTGGTTTTGCTTCTTGGTTCTCTGTCTTGTTTTTCCCCAGAGTCCTGAATCCAGTCCAGATCCCTGGAATTGTGGCCTGCCCTCCCCCCTCGCCTTATGCATGGAGATAGACTAGAAAATATAACTTCAACATTTTGCTAAATTTTTTTGAGTTAAACAAATAACCTTTTTTTTTTTAAATTTCAGAGCAGTTTTAGATTTAGAGAAAAGTCACAAAGATATCATTCAGAGTCCCTGTGTGTCTTTCATCCAATGTCACCTAATGTTACCATCTTACCTAGCCAGGGTGCATTTGTCAAAACTAGGAAATTCGCATTGGTACATTACTATTAACTAAACTCCAGGATGTATAAAGACTTTATCAGTTTTCTACTAATGTTCTTTTTCTATTCCAGGATCCAATGAAGAATAGCACATTGCATTTAATCTGCTAAATTTTAAAACAAATTATTTTTCAAGTCATTTACAGTTAAGCCATGGCAATTATGAAGAATGTGGCACTTTAATATTTAAGATAAACGATTCATTAGCAAAACAACACAAGTTGTCAAGATGCCACTTGTTCTGTGATGATGAGCTCCTCTGGGGAAGAGTCTCTATTATTTGTTTGGCATATTTTAGCTATATATAGTTTCCTACATTCTCTTCAGGATGTAGTTTTCACAGGAGTAAGAGCTGAGAGAAGTACAAGAAAATTCCAAACATTATAACTTAGAAAAAAACCTTCTAACTTAATAGAAAACACTTTCATTCTTCCCAATGTAATTAGTAGAGATGGGATTTTATTCTAGTGACATGCTATAAAGGTCGTGGGAATATAATTTCTGAATACATTAAATTGGATCCAATCATTACAGTCTAAGCCACAGAAACCACAAAAGACCACAGAAACCGATTCTTGTCCAACCAACTTCTCTGGGGGAAGGGCACTTGTCAACCAAACCCAAAAGTTCTTTCTAGGAAAAGAAAGCTCTCTCAAGAGTGATACCAGGAACAATTTGGAGGAAAGTGAAAGTGACTATGTGATTTTACACAAAGATCTTTTCAGAGCCATAGAAGCTATCTTGGCATAAGGCTTTTTTTTTTATTATTTATATGTGTCTTTCCTTTTAAGAGAACCATATTATAGGTATTATAACAAAAGCTATAAAGACTTCAACTTGAAGTCAACTCAAGGACTTACCCAAGCCGAGAGAAATACATGACTTTGCTATATAATTCCATCTAGTTCCTACCACAATTAGTAGTTCTTTGCAGGTGTTGTGATCAATCACAGAAATCACATGTAAAATTCCTGTAGAACTCGCTCTCATTTTCCATTCCAGAAAAAAAGATTCAAGACTTTTCCAAATTATTTTGTAAAACTCAAAGAAAGCAAAGACAGGTGAGAAAAGCAGTAAGAAACAACAAAATATTTTGCCAAGCATTAGCCTATAAATAAAGAAGCCAAATGAAGATATTATGTATTCAGAGTTTCATTTGGCACTTTGTTTTCTGAAGGAATAGGGTATATGGTCATTTAGCTAATTAATTTATAAAAAAAAAAAAAGTGAACACTTACATAGCACCTTACTGCTTCTTACTCATTTCTCATTATAATACACTGACTAGTTAATGGGAAACCTATAATTTAGGCACAGTTGCCCTGGGTGCTGGCACAAAGTATACAATGCCTAATTGTCCTCTGAAGCTGCTTCATGATTTTTTTAAGTTTATTTATTTATTTTGAGAAAGAGAGAGAGAGGGCATGAGTGGGGGAGGGGCAGAGAGTGAGAATCCCAAGCAGACTCTACACTGTCACCAAAGAGCCTGATGTGGGCTTGAACCCACAAACCGTGAGATCATGACTCAAGCTAAAACCAAGAGTGGAATGCTTAACTGACTGAGCCACCCAGGCGACCCTCTGAAGCGGCTTCAAATGTAACCTCCTCTGCTAAGTCTTCTGATTGCTCCCAGTCCCTCCATCAAAGAATCTGTACTCTTTCCTCTGTGTTCCCAAGATATGTGACCACTTTTACATCCTAGTATGAGAGTACTTATCACATTGTCATTTGTTTTAGGAATAGCATCTTATCCAACATTTTGTCTTTGTAGGTAAGTGGCAGTGTTACAGGCTGAGTTGTTTCTCTCCCTCTTCCCCCAATTCATACGTTGAAGCCCTAAGCCCCAGTAACTCAGAATGTGATTGTATTTGGAGATGAGCTTTTTAAAGAGGTGATTTAGTTAAAATTAGGTTTTTAAAGAGGTGATTTAGTTAAAATTAGGGGTGGGGCCTAATCCAATCTGTCTTCATAGAAAATTTATACATGCAGAGAGTCAGAGGGGTGAGCATGCCCAGAGGAAATACCACATGAGGACACAATAAGGAGGCTGTCATCTGCAAGGCAAGAAGACAGGGCTCAGAAGAAACCACACCTGCTGACAACTTGATCTTAGACTTCCAGCCTCCTGAACTATGAGAAAATGAATGTCTGTTTAAACAATAGAGTCTGTGGTATGTTGCTAGCCCTAGCAAACTAGTACAGACTGTGACAGGTAAATGACATAGAGTAAGAGCTTAAAAAAATGATAGTTATTGGGGTGTCTGGGTGGCTCAGTTTGTTAAGTGTCTGACTTCTGTTCAGGTCATGATCTTCCGGCTAGTGAGTCCGAGCTCCATGTTGGGCTCTGTGCTGACAGCTTGCAGCCTGGGGCCTGTTTTGGATTCTGTGTCTCCCTCTCTCTCTGCCCTTCCCCTGCTCACACTCTGTCTCTGTCTGTCTCTCTCTCAAAAATAAACATTAAAATTTTTTTTTAAAAAAGAAAATAAATGATAGTTATGTGTAATCAGCAGTTATTGTAATATATATACTTCTTGTATATAGATTATTCATGCATGTGCTTAGCAAGTTTTAGGAATTTATATGAATCTGCATTCACGCCATTAGGTCCTGTGGGTGTCTGTGCATTAGGCAGCTGAGTGAATTATTTTTCTAAAGCCTTGCATTCAAGAAATTTTGAAAGTATTCTTAGTCACTACAAAGACTTTATCATGGATAAGATTCATTCCCTAATAATTTTGTTCTACAATTCAGTTTTACAAACTTTTTATTCAAGCAAAGAGCATAGAAAATTTTCAAGATTCAAATTAATTCAGGAGATAAGTAGCTCTGGATTTAATTTTTCCAATTTTTATTTTATTTTATTTTTGCTGCAGAAAGGCCTTTACTGGGAACACAGGGGTGCGTCTAATGCCAAGAGCCAGGGTGAGGGGAGATGGCACATCCTGCAGAAAAGCAGGGGTGGCATCCCTGCCCAGGGGTTTCAGTCTGAATGCACTAAGAGCTGGCCCTTCAGACAGGCTCAGGGGAGGTCTGCCCACAAGGGCTTCGGGCCCCTCCTTCATGAAGACACCATCCCTGAATGGGGCCCTTGCTCTCACATCTGCCTTGGCTACTCTCAGGAAGCATTGTGGGGTGGGAGTGGGGGGCTTGGGAGAGCCCTTCAGGAAGGAAATTTTTTCCAATTTTTTAAATAAAATTTTAATTTTCTCAAGATTCATTTAATTTTTCACAAGACAAATAGTGAGAGTTGATAATTTTTGACAAAAGCACAAGAATAAAAATCCACAGAAAAAGCTGGCTCACGAAATTTCAGGTCTTACCTGTATGATTTGCGGACCCAAGGAAAATGTAAATGTGATTTGCAACATTCAAGAGCTTCCACTCACATTTACCTTGTCTTGAGGGCCTTGAATGATCTGGCTCCAGACTGCCTGTTCTGATTTCACTTTCTACCTTGTTGCCTTTTCTCCCTGTTCTTTAGCATTAGAAGCTTCCCTGCGGATCCTGAAACATGCTGAATTAATTCTACTTGCCTGGAGGACTGCTTTTCCTGAGAGTCCTATGACTCACCCTTTTCCTTTTATTCTACTCTCTACTTCAGTGTCAACTATCAGGGATATCTTCCCTGATCATCCAGCTAAAGAGCATCCCCTGTCATCCTCTGTCTCCTTACCTCCCACCCCCCTCCCCAGTGTCTATAAATATCATGGCAGTATGTCTTTGTTTATCTGCTTATTGTCTCTCTCTTCTCTGCCAGATTTTCAGCTCCATGAGACCAGAAACTTTGTCAAGAAATGTTGGTTGGATGGAAATTTGTAACATCAAACATTAAAGTCTGAGATATCAGCTTTTAAAAATAATTTTTTTCTAAAAATTTTAGAGACAGGGATGGAGCAGTGGCAGAGAGAGAGAGAATCTCAAGCAGGCCCCATGCTCAGCACAAAGCCCCACAAGGGGCTTGATCCATGACCCTGAGATCATGACCTCAGTGGAAGTTAAGAATGGGACACACAACCGACTGAACCACCCAGATGTCCCTGAGTTATCAGCTTTCAATATTCCTTAATGATATAATGAATATTGCAATGAAGTAGTGAAACAATGCTGAAGAGATGTTTTCCACTATTGATTAAATACATTAGGTTATCCCAGAAATCTCTATGTGTTATTTGGTACTATGTGGTTGACTGCTTTGAAGTTATCTGTTCTGCAGAGATTTTTTTTATCCAGTATCTTGGAACTGCCCCTGGTCCTCAGAAACAGATCCTTTATAGTTGTACAGAGGAATGCTGTCCAGGAGAAATATAATGTGCACCACAAATATACTTTAAAATCCTCCCACAGTAAGATTTTTAAAAAGTAGAAAGAATAGTTAAAAGCAATTTTAATATTCTGTTAAACCCAAGATATCTAAAATATTATAATTTCAACATGTAATCAAAATAAATACAATTAATAGGATATTTTCCTTTTTTTTTTTTTTTTACCAGTGTCTTCAAAATCTGATGAGTGTTTTCCACTGGCAGCACATCTCAATTCAGATGGTAACTTTTTTTTTTAAATTTTTTTTTTTTTTCAACGTTTATTTATTTTTGGGACAGAGAGAGACAGAGCATGAACGGGGGAGGGGCAGAGAGAGAGGGACACACAGAATCGGAAACAGGCTCCAGGCTCTGAGCCATCAGCCCAGAGCCCGACGTGGGGCTCGAACTCCCGGACCGCGAGATCGTGACCTGGCTGAAGTCGGACGCTTAACCGACTGCGCCACCCAGGCGCCCCACAGATGGTAACTTTTAACAGTTAAAGTGAAACATAGCTCTACCCAAATAATGAAGTTACAGGTAATGGAAAAATATTTTACATCACTTCAGTTTTGAAATTTAAACCAATAACAAATAAAGTGGAAAATCCATTTCCTCAGTGGAATAGCAACATTTCAAGTGCACCAAAGCCACATGTGGCTGGTGGTGGCTTCTGTATTGGAGAGGTGCATATAGAGCATGCAAGCCTGTCTCTTGGCCTTACTTGATTGGAGCTGCAGCAGCCTTCTGACCACAGCTCAGCCAATCAGATTCTCCCACCCAGGAATGTGAATTTTGAACTGAGATACCCAGAGATCAGAGATGTTTGGCTCTGAGTCATTTGAATGGCAGAATTCCAAAGAAATGGCTTGTGAGCAGCTGTTGTCAGGGTCCCCAGAGCTTCCTTGTCTTCTGCTCTTCCAGAGGCCTGGTTGGTAGTTCAGTTCTTCTTGGATGCCATGAGAAAGCCTAATAGATTTCCAATAAGTTTTTATTTTCTCTTGAGCCAGCTCTAGCTCGTTTCTGTTACTTGTAATGACATTAATAAAAAAAAAAAATAAAATGAACAAAACTTAACAAATTTCTTTAAAAGGAGATACATAAGATAACAAAATTAAACGAACAGGTATACATTTATGCAAAAGCACTTTTAGTACCTCCGAAAAAAATCATAATTGTCCAGAGTGTTATCAACTCTGAACAGAATGGAGCAGGGTATAGATAATTCAAAACAGTAAATTGTTACAAAAAGAGCATCTATTTGATTTGGGAATGCATTTCTGTAAATTGGGGGTGGGGATGGGGACAGAGCAGAAATAAGATACAGCTTCCTAATTGTTTTACAGAGAATTTAATCAGCATGAATTCTCCAAGAATGACGTTGATCACACAGCAGGTGCTTGATAAATGCATGTTGATTAATTGACTTAGAATACACCAGCTGTCGATGAAAGAATGTGATCCACAATCAAACCGTTTGACAGAAGAAAGCCAGGATGGCTTTTAAAATTAGTAACAACATGGAATTCCGTATGCAAATAATCCTTTCTTTGGTTCCCTTACAGATGAGAACAAGATAATCATACTCTGCTTTGGGACGAAGGTGTTTGGTGTTTAAGGATATAAACCTAGGTAAATGCATTCACCAGTTATTTGTTCCCAGTTTCCAGTAAGCATTTGGAAGGCCTTTTGATTGCATTTATCAAGTCTGTGTGTGGGTGTGTGTGGAAGGGGGTTGGAAGCTGGGGGGAGGAAGTGCAATCATAAATGATCTCTTGATCATGGGGAGCTTTGATTTTATCTCTTCTTAGCATCAGATAATCAGTATTTAAATTTCACAGGGTAGGATAAAAACATAAAAAACAGTTTCAGAAGAGCGGGTGTAAACGGATGAAGGTGAATCTAATTAATCTAGTATAGTATAACTATCATACTAGTTATACTCTAATATAACTACCAGTTTGTAGAAAGCATCAGAAATAAAAATACGCACAGGGACACAGTCAGCCAAATCCAGAATATGGAAAATTCTACAGAACAAACGGCTTTTTTAACAAACAAAAATTGTATAATTATGTTGTAAATGTCACAATTACTGGAAGATAGGACCACCTCTGTTGGAACATTGTTTTACAGTGAGTTCCCTACTTGTAAATTCCCAGGTGTCATGTTGCATGCAGAAGCTTATTGGAGAGATACCTCTGAGGAAGTGAGGGAGGTAAGACTAGACAGTGGAGAAGCTGAGCCTAGTGAAGTTTCAGCTGGGGCCTCGGTCATCCTGTGGGGAGTTCTGGAGGGGGGTGACTCTTCAGAGTTGTCCCCAATTGAGACAAGGGGGCCAGGCTTTGTATTCCTGCCTCAGCCAGGCCAGTCATTTGATGGGCTGCCTCTTAATAGGGGCTACAACTTCCGGAGAGGTAGTTCCGTGCAGCCAAGAGAGTGTTCCTAGTGAGGGATGTGGCTGTGAGGTAACAGCAGCTGATATTCCCAGCAGCTGGTGCATGGGAGTGTTGGGCCTGAAGAAGCACTCTTGAGGGAGCACAACAGTATTCACTATAATAATGTAAAGTGGAGGCACTGGCTGGAAGAGACATGGAGTCAGTAGATGATTTTTTTTCCAAGTGGGAGATGTTACAGAATGTTTGCTCCCAAAGGGAATCATTCATTCATTAGGGAGAAAACGTCATCGATGAGGCCAGAGAAGGAAAGAACACTTGCTGGAGAGAGAACCTTGAGTGGCTGGAAGGCAATGCACAACTGCAGGGGCTGACTTGAGAAGGGAGAACCCGTGTTATATGCGTAGTTACAAGAAAGAAAGTAGAATATGTGGGTGCCGATGCTGGTGGGCCAGTAGCTGTGGTTGGTAGCTGTGCAAATTCTCTTCTCAGTGAGGTAGAAAGCAAAATCATCAACAGAGGGATCAGGAGATGTTGGAGAGTTGAAGAGAGAGAAAAGAAATGAAACAGCCCTCTAGGAAAGCTGGAGAGGTTAGAGAATGTACTGGGAGTTTATTAAAGGCCCATTTGAAGATGAGACCATGAATTTATAGTGAGCATCTTCTTGTGTGGTTGTTTTTCTCCAGTCACTTTTGGCTGCTGGGTGTGACACAGGAAGAGAGTTGCTTTTAACTGGGTAGGAGTTTGGCCATAAAGTACAGTAAATGTAGAGAGGAGTAAGGGAATGGAGAGAGTATGCAAAAGAGTAGTTATAGTGAAGGGGCATGGAATATAAACTGGGGAAGGAGAAAAGAGAGGTGAAAAGGTGATTATGGTCTGTAGGTTTCAGGAGCAGAATTGTGGTACTCAAGGTATAGTGAGAGTGAGCTGGAAAAATAGGAGGTGGTGGCACATATAAAGCAAAAATATAGAGTCAAAAAATAAGGGAATTGGAAAAATAGGCAGTCTTATGCACTGATAGTGGGAATGTAGATGGGTATCCCTTCTCTGGGTGGCAGGGGGGTGGGTGGGTAACATTGCAATATCTGTCAAAATATTAAATACCTTTTTCCTAGCAATTTTTCTTCCTGGAATTCATCTAACAATTATAGTTGCACATTTGCATTAAGATACCAGGGTGTTCTTTGCAGCATTGTTTGTAAAAGCAAAATACTGCAAACAACCTAAATATTCATCAATAGGGGACCTAATAAATAAATGATGATACAACCCTAAAGACTTGGTATACTTTGCAGTCATTACAAAAAATACTATGGAAAATCATCATTTTAAAACCTTGGTGTAACTGATTCAGGCAAGGGTCGTCAGTGGATGCTAAAACTATTGAATCAAGGGTGACTGGGGAACAGGATATTTACCTGGTCTTGAAGAATCACCCCACAGACTATTTGTGAATTACAAAGATGAGGGGTATCTTTGCACTGGAGAAATCTAGCTGATTCCATCTGAAGAAGATGATCATTAGCATCATCACCAATGAGATAAACTGATGTTATGTGTCTAGATCTGATGTGATGCAGTGGGAAGTGCATTCTTCTACTATGATATTCTTACAAAAAACGTTTAATCTTAAGAATCTAATCATGATAAAGCAATTAGATAAATCCAGAACATAGGGCATTCTTTTACAAAGCAATTGCCTGGACTCTGCAAATCTCAAATGTCCTAAAAAGACCAAAAAAAAAAAAAAAAAAAAAAAAAAGGCAAGGGACAACAAAGGAGACTAAAGAGATATTTCCCTTACATGTAACGAGTGAGCCTTGGTTAAATTCTGCATAGAAAAAAAGCTATAAAGGACATTTTGGAGGCTAACTGGGGAAATTTGGATATGGGTCATGCCACAGTATGTCAATATTAAATTCCTTGGGTCTGATAATGGAATTGTGGTTTTATAAGAAAATGTCCTTGTTGTAGGAGAGACAGGCAAGTGGTGAATTGTCATGCTGTCTGCAATGTGCTTCCAAATGACTCAACAAAAACAAAAGAGAAATAAAGCAAATGTGGCAAAAATTTTAACCATTTATGAATCCAGATAAAAGATATGCAGACATTTATCATACTATTTTTTTTCAGCTTTTTCTGTAGGTTTGACATTTTTGAAAATAAAAATTTTGGGGAAAAGAGAGTAACACAGAGCTCTAAGTACTGATTGTTATGTTATTATCATTGGAACCAAGATTTTCAGCATAAGTGAAAAGAGATGGAAATATAAAATCAAACCAGCCAAGTAAAACTCAAATCTTAAATTTAAACAGTCTTTTACATGATCTGTAACGGCCCCTGTGGAGAGGAAAATGAAATCTTAGTATCTAATACTCCTGTCAACAATATTTACATAATTACAATATTTACATTGTTATGGTATGTTATTATTGTTAGGAGTTTTCAATTTTTAGAAGCAACCTATGAACTAAACATTGAAAACTTAAATATGGTTACTAGAGAAAATATAAACGCCAACCTTTATAGGGAACTAATTTTTTCACCTAATGCTGTGATTTACCAGTAAATCAAGAAATAGCAGTAAAGGCCCCTTGTATATTGAAAAAAAAAAAAAAAGAACTAGGGAGGGGCTCCTGGGTGGCTCACTGAGTTAAGCATCTGGCTTGGGCTCAGGTCACGATCTCGCAGTGTTTGAGTTCCGAGCCTCCTTTTGGGCTCTGTGCTAACAGCTCAGAGCCTGGAGTCTGCTTCAGATTCTGCATCTCCCTATCTCTCTACCCCTCCCCTGCTCACTCACCATCTCTCTCTCTATCTCAAAAATAAACATGAAACATTTAAAAAAAAAAAAAAAAAGAACTAGGGAAGCAGCCACCAAAAAGTCTTGAAACAGAAACAATTAGAAGTGGTTCCTATTGGGAAATCGAATTAGGGGTGGGAGAGGATGGAGCAGTAGACAATGGTTTTCATTATAAGCCCTATTATATTATTGTTTTTTTTCCCATGTGTGTGATTATTGAGATAAAATGTTTAAAATAAGAAAATTTTTAATAAACCACGGGGAATGGCTTACAATCCATAGTGTCTGTACAGGCATAATAAAAACCTGATGTTTAAATTTTATCAGTTTCACAGATTCCAGGGTGGAGTTGGTTATTAGAGGCTATATAAGCCTCAACAGCAGAGGAGCATCCTGTAGAGGAGGAGGGGAGAGGGGCTGGGGGAGAAGGGAAAGAGACAGGGGAGGGAGAGGGAAAGGGAGGTGAGGGGGGAGGGAGAGAGAAACTTATTGAAATATAAGATTTGACTCTCAGAGTAATTTTGAGTATGGTACAGTGTATTAATCATATTATTCTCTATCTAATGGTGTCCCAGCAACTGGAAACTTGAGCTAAAGCTCTGGGGAAAGATGGCTATTAATTAAAATTTTTTTCAATGTTTTTTTATTTTTGAGAGAGAGAGACAGAGAAAGAGAGAGAGAGAGAGCACAAGCGCATGTACATGAGTTGGGGGAGGGGTAAAAAGAGACACACAGAATCCTAAGTGGGCTCCGGGAGAACTGTCAGCACAGAGCCCAATGGGGGGCTGGAAGCCATGAACAGCAAGATCATGACCTGAGACAAAGTCGGACACTTAACTGACTGAGCCACCCAGGTGCCCCAAGATGCCTATTAATTTAGAAAAGGGTGAAATATCTGGAGTCCCTGATGGTGTGAGATGTGCAAAACAGTGCTGTTGTATAGACATGTGGAGGTAGCAGGGAACACTGGTCTCTTCTCAGCAGGCTAGAAGCCCAGGCTGCATGCGTACCAAGAAGGATCCTCCCGGGCACCCCTGGACTCCTTGCAGAAGCACGTGCAGTGCCTGTTGAGGTCTGAGAAAGAAATGAAGTCTTGCATTGCTGTGAGTGTAGGCCAAGCTAGAAAACCACTGTTTTCTTAATGTTGTCATAAGCCATGGTAGCCATGGCCATGTGTGGCCTATAAAAACATGTTCAGCACAACTGATTTTATAGCAAAAAGCATTAAGGGAGACAAACAGCATTATAGTGTGATTAAAGATACATTAAAAAAGGAAGCATAAATGTTATCATGGTAAATCTCAGATATAATCCAACAATAAAATAGAGTTTTGAATGGACAGAGAGGCAAGGAAAAGCCCTTCTGGTTGCAGCATTATGGGGGAGCACACAGGGGGTAGATTGTACCATTGTTCCCTATTATTTGTTGCTCTGCATATGAAAAGGTTATGTTCACCACTGCATTGCCGTCAAGTTTAGCCTTATGACTTGCTTTGGTCTATGGGATATATGCAGAAGTGATGTATGCCCCACATCTGAGCAGAAGCTTTAAGAAGCATCCTGTGGTTTAGCCAGGAGCCAGTATGTCTCACATAGAGGTTGCTCCTTCAGTCCAGATCCTGGAATGAAGATCGTGGAACAGAGCTGTAGGCAATATGTGCAGTGATTGAGTAATAAACCTTTATTGTCATAAGCTACTGGGAGTTGGGTGGTTGTTTGTTCATAACCTAGTGAAAGCTAACTAATATATAACAATCTCCAAACCCTTTTGCTACCAACACCTAGAAAAGCTAGTTGAATTGTAACAGACATAATTTTAAATGCATGTATAAACTCCTCCAGGACCTCTAAATAAAGGGATACTAAAACAAACTATAAGCATTTGAAATAATGCTGCAGCTATAAATAGCAATAAAAAAAAAAAGGAGAGAAATGCAACAAATTAACCTAAAAAGTCTAGGAAAGGACATGGCTAATAAAGCAAGCAAGAAAAAGGGAAATATTAAAATTAAAAGCAGAAATGAACAAGTTGAGTGTAGAAAAGCAGAACACTAAATACATGTACCCAATGACTGTATTTATTCATTTAAAGCATTTTTAATTTCTTTTTCAATATTTATTTATTTTTGAGAGACAGAGGCAGAGAGTGAGTGGGGGAGGGGCAGAGAGAGAGGGAGGCACAGAATCTGAAGCAGGCTCCAGGCTCTGAGCTGCCAGCACAGAGCCCAATGTGGAGCTCGAACTCGCAAACTATGAGATCATGACCTGAGCCGAAGTCAGACACTGAACCAACTGAGCCACCCAGGCACCCTGCATTTATTTATTCATTAAAAAATTGTTTCTAGAATGTACCCCCTCCCTATTGTGGTCTTTCTCTCTTACTATTAGGCTTGATTATAAACTATCATGGGCTTAATGTTCACTTTGAGAAAACTAATAAATTTTGGTACATTAATAAATAACATTTAATAACAATAAATTAAGGTTACATATAGAAACAATTTAAATTCTGAACAAATATTTATGCTTCTTTTAAAATTAAACAGAATGCATTCTCCAGCAAAAATTCTACATCTTGGCCATAGAATTGTTATGATCTAGGTCAGTGTTTTTCAGTTGAGGGTTGCAACCTAATGAATCGTGAAATTAGTTTAGTGGGTTGCAATTTACATTAAAAAATGGAAGGGAATAGAACTGAAAATATCAGAGTGCAATGCATGTAGTAAAGATAAGCACTGCTTCAGAAAACATTGGTTTGAGTTATATGTGTGTGTGGGAGTTGTGCATGTCCCAGGTTGAAATCAAAATTTCAGGCGGGTTGGAGTCAAAACAGTCAGCAAAGTTTGAAAGCCACTGATTTAGGCCCCAGGAATCAAAAGTCATGGTAAAAATATTTCACAAGTGATAAAGCTTGGGCACAGCCCAGTCAGAATTAAAAGCTGGCTGCAGTGTCCAAACAAGGCTCCAGGGAACACTAGTAAGTCAGGCTTTCCCCTTTTGTTCCTGGATTGAGAGTCGCAAGGGAAGGGTCAGAATGGCCAAGGCAGCAGTGGGCTTAGGGCAGTGGCTTTATGGGTAATTAGTTTTCTATTGCAATAACAAATAACCACAAACCTAGTGGCTTAAAATAACACAAATTTAGGGGCACCTGCGTGGTTCAGTCTGGTAAGCATCCAAATCTTGAATTCCACTTAGGCCATGATCTCCAGGTTTGCAAGATCGAGCCCTACGTCAGGCTCCATGCTGACAGCACAGAGTCTGCTTAAGATTCTCTCTCCTCTTGGGGTGCCTGGGTGGCTCAGTCGGTTGAGTGTCTGACTTCGGCTCAGGTCATGATCTCGCGGTCTGTGAGTTCAAGCCCCGTGTCGGGCTGGAGCCTGCTTTGGATTCTATGTCTCCCTCTCTCTCAGCCCCTCCCCCACTCATGCTCTGTCTCTCTCTCTCTCTCTCTGTCAAAAATAAATATACACTATGGGGCGCCTGGGTGGCTCAGTCGGTTGAGCGTCGGACTTCGGCTCAGGTCATGATCTCACAGCTTGTGAGTTCGAGCCCCGCGTAGGGCTCTGTGCTGACAGCTCAGAGCCTGGAGCCTGCTTCTACTTCTGTGTCTCCCTCTCTCTCTGCCTCTAACCCACTCACATTGTGTCTCTGTCTCTCTCAAAAATAAATAAACATTAAAAAAAATTTTTTTTAAATAAACGCTACAAAAAAAAAAAAAAAAGATTTCTCTCTCCTTTCTGCCCTGACCCCAACCCCCCACTCTCTATCTCAAAATAAATGAATAAACACTTAAAAAACAAAACACAAATTTATTATCTTACAGTTTTGTAGGTCAGCAATCAGGCTCAAGTCTCACTGACCTGAAATCAAGGCATTAATCAATACAGCCATATCCCTTTCTAGAGGCTCTAAGGGAGATTGTTTCCTTGCCTTTTTCATCTTCTAGAGGCTGCCCACATTTCTTGACTTGTAGCCTTCTTCCTCTATCTCCAAAACCATCAACATTGCATCTCTCTCTCACCCTTCTTCCATAGTCTCATGTTTCTCTGATAACAACTGGGAAAAAGTCCGATTTTAAAGATCCATATTATTAGATTGAGCTCACTGGATGATCTAGAATAATCCCCTTATTTCAAGACTTTTAATCACATTTGCAAAGTCCTTCTTGCCGTGTTAGGTGACACTTTCACAGTTTCTGGAGGTGGAGGGAGTGGACATCTTTGGGGAGCATTATTCTGCCTACCACAATGGGTATGGATATGCTTCATCGTTTGAACAAAGAGCAGAGCCACACCTGTGCAGTTTGCCTGAATGGAAGTGAGTACAGGTGGTCTGTGAAATGACCCCTTTAGATCTCTATGCAGTACTCCACGAGTGTGTTTTGAATGTTCACCCTACTACCTCAAAGAGGAGAGAGGAGGAAGTTTAAATTACACAAACCAATATAACTCAACCCACAGCTCTCACCTCTCCAGTATTTTCCTAGGAGGATTAACTGTCAAATGGGTTGACTCCTTCAGATCCATAATAACTGAGAGAGAATTGCGCATAAACCTAAGAAAGATACCTGACCAAATACTCTTCCTTTGATCACATGTGGAAAATTTAAATGCACATATACATAAACTTGCTTTATTATTTTTATAGTAATGTTCATTGGTTATATAGTATGTATTTCATATGACAGCAAGTGGCAGCTAAAAAAAATAAAGTAGTTCTAGAAATCCATTCCAATTTCTGTAATTCTAAAACATTGCATAATTCTGAAAGAAGTCTCTAGAACAACATTTCAGATTGGTACCCTACAAAATATAGTCATTAGCTTAAGATGTCTATACTCATGTTTATTTACCCTGGCAAGGAGTAAGGTTCATTTTAAAAGCTAATGTTTTAAGTTCCTAAGATTTTAAAAATTTAAATGCACTTTACTAAAAGTAGGATTTTCAAAACAATCTTTGAAATGATCTATACATAATTACTCATAGAATATCATCCTGCTCAGCATTGCTCATTGAATGTTTACGCCAACTAACAAAATAGGAATGAACTCACTTTTGAGTCAGATAAGCCACAATATGCCAGTGAACTCTAACAAAGCATTTTGTGAATCAGAGTGAGGGTGAAGGAAATGTAAAGAAGTTTAAAAAATTCCACATCAGGTATCAACCGATGGCAATGGGAGCCTTTTACAAATGGACATGCCTGGGTGGAATATGAAAGGAAGTTAATTTTGGGACATAACTCTATTATGCTGTTTCACTTAGTTATCTAAAAACATGGAAGGATGCTAATTTATGTAGCTTTTATATTTTTGGTGGCTCATTTTTCTTCTAGTATAAAGGAGACTTTACACATATTTAGTAAGCTAGATTTTTCTTCCTTCTTATGAAGCTCATTGGCTCTTGCTACTCAGACAAAAGAAAAGGTTTTCATTGTTCTTCTACCTCAACCCTCAACTTCAGAGGCAAAATGTTTTCTAACTGGAAAGATGGAGTCTTTTTCAAAATGCATGTTGGCCTCTCAAGTTAATAGCCAGACATCTGCCCTTGGACCTGTTCTGCCCTGTCCATTCTTTCCTTTCTCAACCATCCTTGGCTCCCTATCTGTCTTGTGCTACTGCCACCTTAATAAGCCTCAAGAGCAAGATTTCTCAGGAAACAATCAGCAAGTCATTAGTCCCATACACCTGTCCAATCCTTTCAGAAGTAATTTTCTACCAAATGTAAAAGATTACAAATGATTAGCATATACCTAACTGATGTTATTGTGCCAGTTATCTTTCTTTTTTTAATGGTTTTAAAATTTATTTTGAGAGTGTGGGCAAGTGGGGGAGGGGCAGAGAGTGAAGGAGAGAGAATCCCAAGCAGGCTCCACACTATCAGCGCAAAGCCTGCTCAATGCAGGGCTGGAACTCACAAACCGTGAGATCACAACCTGAGCCAAAATCAAGAGCCAGATGCTTAACCTACTGAGCCACCCAGGCACCCCATGTGCTGTTATATTTCTGTTGGCACAATGCCACAATCTCCCTCCTATAATCTATAATTGCAGGGGCTGGATGCCTATAACTCCATTCCCCAAATCCTTCACCAACTGGCTTCCAGTCAGGTTTGGACCATGGCAGTTACTGGTGGGAGAAAAGAATAAGCCATTCTTGTCTGGTACCAGTGGTAGAAGTATCTCATTGGTCAAGTGGTGCCCCTTCCGTGAAGGGTGGAATTCTGCACTGGCCATATGGTAACCTTCCAATAGCAAATGCAGCTGGAGGACTCTAGCCTGAGTAGTAGTAGCAACTTTCTCGTCTCTGGCCTTCTTTTCTCTCCCTCTCTCCTCTAGCCCTTCCAGCACCCTTCTAACCATTTGCCAGAATTGAATTCCTTTTTGTTTGAACTATGTACAGTGGTTTCTGCTTTTCTGACTGGACTGATTGGACTGATTATATACCAAACTATTACCTAAACTACCAGAGCTTTGGGAAATCAAGATGTTTGTTTCTAAGTGAAAATAGTGTAACATTTCCCTGGAAACCACTCCTGTCCACAAACTGTTATCAGGTAAGTTTCATGCACTTCTTAGTTCTAAGCACCATGAAGCTCTACCCAAAAGCAATGGCTCATGGAGTTTGATGGAGTCTTGTTTTAACAGTACAAGTGAGATACCCAGTGTGTGGTTTGGACACTCTGAATGGTGGCTATGGACAAGTGAAAGTCCTTGGCCAATGGGAATAGTTGATCTGCTGTTCAGAGATACTACAGACTGAGGTTTCAGGCTCTGGTAGTTCCCTGAAAATTCACTGAGAGTATTTCATGATTTGCAAATGGGGAGTGGAGAACAAAGTTGGTCAGGCAATAGAAAGGTTAGGTGTCTAACTGAAGTGGGAGTGGTGGTATAGGGGCTGTCCTACCTAGTTTTTCATCTGTTTGACAAAT
Organism: Felis catus; assembly: GCF_018350175.1. Taxonomy (NCBI): domain Eukaryota; kingdom Metazoa; phylum Chordata; class Mammalia; order Carnivora; family Felidae; genus Felis; species Felis catus. Next base: position 74,132,859 of record NC_058370.1, read on the forward strand.
GTGTCCAGTAGGACCCTCTCAAAGTCTATTTCTAGACTTTGTTTCACAAATCAGGAATTTCGGATGAGAAACCCTAAAGGGATTAACCCTAAAAGTGTTAATAGGGTTAGATTTTTTCTGTGGTGGTTAAGGTCACATTGAAGGGGGTTCCTGTGGCTGCTCCAATTTCTGGACTCCCCAGATTCTCCACTTCAAGACCAGGTGATGCATTTATCTGGGTGAGTCTTTATTTAATTTTATTTAATGCCGCATCTTCCCATAAGATCTATTTTTGCTCATCACTATATCCTCAGGGCATAACAAAGTGCTACATACATTCATTCATTCAGTCCTTCATTCATTCAGTTAATATTAAATGCCTATTTTATTGCCAACACATTGACATAACAGTAACCTCTTCAAAAGCTTCAGAAGTTTATGGCAACAAATTTTGAACACTCTTAGGGTGATTTATTCTCTACAAAATCTCCCCTATGCATCCTTGAATGTCTAAACAGAAATTGCTGTTTCTATTTTTTTTAATGTTTATTTATTTTTGAGAGAGAGAGAGTGAGAGAGAGAGAGAGAAAACGAGTGGGGGGAGGGACAGAGAGAGGGAGACACAGAATCCAAAGCAGGCTCCAGGCTCTGAGCTGCCAGCATAGAGCCCACGAGCTTGAACTCATGAACCTGAGCCGAAATTGGATGATTAAGTGACTGAACCACCCAGGCACCCCCAGAAATTGCTGTTTCTAAATTGACTTATAGATATTCTGGAGTGTGATTTGCCTTTGTTATCCTAAATCTGCTGGCATGAGTCTTCTGTCTATATGCGATAGACCAGTGCTCCCAACCCCAATTAAGTCTCAAACTTTAATAAACATGACATGTATGAAATGAGTAGGTGCTACTTTTGATAAGAAAATAGACAACAGGGACACCTGAGTGCCTCATTCGGTTAAGTGACTGACTCTTGGTTTCAGCTCAGGTCATGATCTCATGATTTGTGAGTTTGAGCCCCGTGTGGGTCTCTACACTGACAGTGCGGAGCCTGCCTGGGGCTCTCCCTCTCTTCCTCTCTCTTTGCCCCTCCCCTATATGCTCTCTCTCTCTCTCTCAAAATAAATAAATAAACATTAAAAAAAAGAAAACAGACAACAAAAGAAGCTTCCATTTTGGTGAGAGGAATATAGAATACTTTAGAAGTTTGGTAAAATGCTTGAAATAAGGTAAATATATAAAATTGAAATAACATTCATATGTACCAACAATACTCAGTTTAAAATATATAGTTAAAAAGGAATCCTGATTTACAATAGCAGCTGACATGAATTAATGAACTTTAATGAAAATTATATCACTAATATGAAAAAAACTAGAAGATTTTTCTGAAAGATATTAAGTACAGGAAAAGTGTTACTATATTTTAGAAGACTAATACTTTAATACTGTCACTTTTCCTACCAGTTAAATAATATACTTTAAATTATTAGGCAAAATCCCAATAAAAATATTTCTGGAAGAAATTGACAAAATAATTCTGAAAAAATCTTTTTAAATTTTCTAATTTTTTTTGGAGAGAGAGAGAGCACAAGTGCATGAGCAGGGAGAGACCAGAGTGGGAGAGAGAGGGAATCTTAAACTGAGCATGGAGCCCGATATGTGGCTCGATCCCATAACTCTGGGATTATGACCTGAGCTGAAATCAAGAGTCAGGCGCTCAACTGACTGAGTCATCCAGGTGCCCCAATATAATTCTGAAATTTACCTGAAAGAAGAAGCAGGCAAAAATAGCTAATATTGTTAGCCATCATAAAAAAATGATTTTATACTACATTCATCTTTAAAATCAAGTAAGCATGCAAAAACAGATAAAAAGAATTGTATCATGTTTTATATTATTTCCTGTGTTCACATTATTATTTCGTTAACGAAATTTTTCCTAAGAAACAATGCAAACTTAAATTTTATATCATAAATTGTGAGTTGGTGAGGATCAAGGAAGTAAGATTATATTTTATCAAAATGTTAGTCTAATCTCAGTTATTGCTCTGAGTGAGGTGTAGCATCTCATTTCTGCTCCTTCCTGAAGAGTTTGTTACCTCTCTCATCTTTCTTAGAGGTAGCCTCCACCATCAGTCTCAACATCTTTATAGAAACTTGGGTCCTTAAGGAACCATGCAGTCCAATATTTCAATGCTTTCAATATCTGGATTCCAAGGGTGCCTGGGTGGCTCAGTCACTTAAGCGTCCAACTTTGGCTCAGGTCATGATCTCACCATTCGTTAGTTGGAGCCCTGGGTCGGGCTCTGTGTGAACAGCTCAGAGCCTAGAGCCTGCTTCAGATTCTGTGTCTCCCTCTCTCTGTGCTTTTCCCCTGCTCATGCTCTCTCTTTCTCTCTCTCTCTCTCTCTCTCAAGAATAAATAAACATTTAAACAAATTAAAAAATATATCTGGATTCCAGTTACAGATAATTTCATTTAAAATTAGCTTTTGGTTTTTTATATTTAGGCAGCTACCATTATTCTCAACTACTGAAGATTATGACTTGAATGATGAATTAATTTATTAAATGATGAAGCTTTAGCTTCAAATGAATGGTTGTTCCAACCTCTCTAAAAATAGTACTTTGCAATCTGTTAATTAAAAGATAATTCACTGAAATAATCCCTTGATCCTATTAAGTCATTTGAAACCATAACACTTTTCAAATATACGTTCAAATTACTCCTACAGAAATACAAAAAGTAACACAAGGCAGTACTGCTACAATAACGTAATCACCAAATCTTAAAATTTTAATAACAATGGAGCTAGATGTGGAGACTGCCCGTAAAACTGGTGTATACCGGTGCACATTTTTAGCAAGTTTAAAGTGTAATTACGGTAATGGATTCAGTAAAACGGTTTCATCTTTGAAAAGGAATTCAATGATATGGCTGCAATTTCCATACTAAAGTGCCAATTCTATTCTTAAGTTCTCATTAAATTTTTTTTTTGCCAACTCTTCTTGATTATTTTTTTACCCATGTCCAGTTTATTGATATAATTATCCATCATTATACATGTCATATCCTTGTTCATGTCAGTATTTGAACCAAATCGCTTTATTTAAAGAAACTAACAAAAATTCACAAGGTTTGGATGTGAAATTACAAAGACACCTAATGGCAGAGCTAAAAGCATGTAGACAAAAGACAGCAACAATAGCAAAATGCGAGTGAAAGGAAAAACAGATACTTCTCAGAATGGCAAAGATGTCTCAGACAGGAGAAAAGTATTAAAGTAAGTTTTTAAAATGCAAGCATAAATGCAGAGACTGATATTGATTTTGAGTTGTCAAAATATTGGCAAGTGAAATTTATTTATGCGTAATAAGGAAATGTGGTGAAAACATTTTGGGTTCTTAGTGTATCCATACTGATTACATTTCATATTTTGAAGCAGCATTGTCCATTATGGTAGCCACTAGCCACATGCGGCTACTTCAATTTAAATTAATTACAATTACATAAAAATAAAAATTCAAATTCAGTTTCTCATCAGCACTGGCCACATTTCAAGTCCTCAGAGCCACAGTGGACACATAGCTACATTGCACACACAGAAATAGAACACTTCCATCATGCCAGAAAGTTCTGTCAAACAATGTTGTGATCCATGATGAGAAGAGTCGTAATGAAGCTTTATCAATATTACTCATCTGGAAGTTTACCACAACTACTTTTTTATTATCCAAGCCATGACTTACTTACAGAGACAGGTTATACAACCAGATAAAATTTGAGTCAAATTCTTTATTGCTTTCCACCCTCAACCAAGAAAGACTTCCTTGGAATATTATTATTACCTACCAGAACCTAAGAAATGCAATAGCTTCTTGTGAAAACTATATAGGCAGCAACTTTTGACTTGGTATAACATTTCAGATGCTGAATCACTAGGTATAATTTTATTCTTTCCATGACTGAGCAGAACAGCTGAGAAAAATAAAGGATTTTGTCTGCTTTATGTAATAGTATAACCCATAGCACACTCAGACAGAGATAATCTTTTATAATGGGTTTGGCAGGCATTTCCTTAACATGCTGGGGTGGGGAAAATAACCTTTATTATAGCTCTTTAAGGTTCTGAGTTGTAAAAGTGTCTCTACTGTAATATAAGCATTTCTTTATTTTCATTTTTAAAATTTAAAAATAGCTTTGTTTCCATAATAGTAATAATAAAACAGATAAAAATCATTATATATTTATTCTGTAACATAAAACACCGAAAATGATTGGATGTTATCCCATTCTTTTATGAGCTAAATATAGCTCTAACACTACAATCCAATAAAGGTATGACACACCAAACATTTACAGACAAAACCTACTTATGAATATTAGACATAAAAAACTGACAATATAAGGAAACATTAATAACTACATAAATTGATTCAATAAAAGAAATCATATGATCCTCTCAGTAGATGCTGAAAAGCCACTGGATGAAATCAACACCCATTTATAGTCTTTTATTATTATTATTATTATTATTAATTCTATTTTTGAGAGAGAAAAAGGATGAGTGGGAGAAAGGGCAGAGGAAGAGGGAGAGAGGATCTTAAGTAGGCTTCACACCCAGTGTGGAGCCCAATGCGGGCTCAATCTCACAAACGTGAGATAATAACTTGAGCCGAAATCAGGCACTCCAACACTCATTCATACTCTTAATAAAAATACATTATTGTATAAAATTAAAATAAACACAAGTATCTATTCCGAATAAAAACTCAATTACACATAGTAAAGCTATATTATCATTACTATTAAATTTTTTATATTTTTATGTCATTTTCAGCCAATATAATGAAGCATGAAATAGAAATAACAGAAATAAATGGTGGGAAGGAAAATACAAGAATTTTATGATATTTTTCAGGTTACATAATTGTATAGCAAGAAAATTAGGAAGAACTAACTCATAGCTATTTTTAATAAAAGAATACAGAAATTAAACATTTAATCTGCAAAAATCAGTATATTTCTGTAAAATCACCAAAATCCAGTTAGAATATATATAAAATATCTCCCCAAGTAAAATTCTGAATGAGTGATATGCATGATCTTTATAAAGAAAACTGCAATCCTTACTAAGATATATAAATGGAGACCTCAATAGTGACAAAAACACATTCTTTCATGAGAAAAATAAGTATCATAAAGATCTTGATTTTTTTCCAAATTAACTTATAGGTTTGATGCAATTCCAATTATGACATTATTCTTGGAGGCCTTAAGAATGAGAATAACATTTACAGAGAAAAAAAGAAAACAAAAGATGTTTTATCTGATAATAAAATGCATCACATAATAAACCATGTTACTATCAGATAATTAAGTACATTACTATAGTTTAAAACAATGCCTCTGAGTAATCTTCCCTGACCCCTGACCTCCTCAATACTAATAGGAAAGCAAGTTCTCTAAGATCTCTGGGTCATCCTGGAGCTGGGTCTTGGTAGGTGACATTTCTTCCTCTCCTTTTTCCTTTTCCTGTGGTCTGCCATCTGGTGGTCTGAATCAGTAACTTGGTTTCCACTGCTGCAGGACATCTAGGGTTGGCTCTTGCTGCTCCTTTCGTTTACACATTTTCTGCTTAGCCACGGAATTAGAGGTGAGTGCCTGGGTCAAAGGGCACTAAATGACATCTTCCAGTGTTATTTAAAAGCATTCCTATGTGAAATGACATGGTGTCTGAGTTTGCTAAGAATGTTAATTACTATTGAAGCATGGTGCTCCCTTTGTGTGTATTCGCAAATTTGTACAATAAAAAGTTAAAACTAGAAACCAAACAAAGAACCACTGCTCTCATAAATATAAATGGCTGGTTAATATATAAAAGAATCCTCAATCTCATTAACAATAAAACGGGCAGGGGTGCCTGGGTGGCTCAGTTGCGGTTGAGCCTCTGGCTCGTGATTTTGGCTCAGTCGTGATCTCAAGGTTCATGGGATTGAGCCCCGCGTCGAGCTCTGTGCTGACAGCATAGATCCTGCTTGGAATTTCTCTCTCTCCCTCTCTCTCTTCCCTTCCCCTGCTCATGCTCTATTTCTCTCTCAAAATAATAAAGAAACATTTTTTAAAATTAGGCAAATTAAAACAAGTAAATACTTTTTACCTTTCAGATTAAAAACACTAAAACACTAACAGTTTTTAGTGTGGAAAAATAAATACATAATCTTTTGGTGACAGTATCAGTTGATACTGTCTTTTGCAGGGCAACTTGGTAGTACTGATGGAAAATTTTAATGTTCCAAAAATGTTTCATACCATTACACCTGGAATTCCACTCCTCTTTTATGAAACTACTCTGGCATTCTTATGCAGAAATAATGTACACTAATGTTCATTGTAGCACTGTTTATAAGAGTAAAATATTGGACATGAGCATAAACAAGATACTCATTAAATAGAGGCATATCTATATAATGGAATACTATGCATCCACTTAAGGGAACAATCTATTGTACTAATATTGAAAGATATCCTTGGAAAATGAAGTAGAAGATGCTGTGTAAATGGGAATGGTCTCATTTTGGTTGAACAAGATAACAATATGTGTTAAAATGTGCATTTAAAAAATCTGGGGGTGCCTGGGTGGCTCAGTCGGTTAAGTGTCTGGCTTTGGCTCAGGTCATGATCTTGTGGTTCGTGGGTTCCATCCCCATGTTAGGCTCTGTGCTGACAGCTCAGAGCCTGGAGCCTGCTTTGGATTCTGTGTCTCCCTCTCTCTCTGACCCTTCTCCGCTTGCACTCTGTCTCTGTCTCTCTCTCAAAAATGAATGAACATTTAAAAAAAAACCCTTTTTTTAATCTGGAGACCAATGACCACACAATTACAGTGGTTTCCTTTAGGTGGTAGGAAAAATAGGAGACTTTCACTTTCTTCATTGTATAGTTCTACAGTGTTTGAGCCTTTTTCAGGGCACATATATTACTTTTCCAACAGAAAAAGCAACAGACAAATTATTAAATAAGTAAAAGAGTGTTTACCTGCCAAACTTCAGGAATGTTCCATTATTATGCCCAATTCTCTACTGCCTCCCACATCAGCAAGGTTCCCAGATAGGATGGTTCTACTTATTCTGAAGATGGAAGAGGCTTTTATTACTCTTTTTTGTTTGAGAGCCTTGATCTCAACGTCTTTGGCTGCAAATAGGACTCTCAAAATTGTCTTTACTGTTCCTCCCAGAATATTCTAAAAAGTAATAGAGAGTAAACAGGATGCTCAGTGCCCTCCTTAAAGTGAGAAAAGACCAAACTATCAAGTTTATAAACTCAAATTAGAGGTTTCCACAGTGAGTGCACAAGATGGTCCACTGGCACCCAGGAGAAAGTATTAGAATTCATCCTATATATTTTTATCTCACCCTTTGTTTATTTCAATTTTTTTCAAGTTTTGTTTTTTAAATTATATATTATATTGTTCATACTCATATATGTATATGTATTTGTATGTAGTTCATTAGTAAATATATATTTATATATTAAGGGGGCATATTTAGACATTTTTTACTGACGTACTATCTGGTCAAAAAAATTTAGAAGCCATTCACCTAGGCTGCAGCTGCTTTTAAGACAATGAAAAACAGATATAAGTCACATAAAAACATGTTCTATGGAATTAGTCATCCTCCGCCAAGCCAGTAAAAGTTAGAAGAACCCAAAACAGAAAAATAGATGAGAAAACACATGGAAGACAAATGCAAGGGTCAGCTTAGTAGGTAATAAAAGGTAGAAGGAAAGAGAAGAAGGAAAAACACATAGGAAAATTATCTACACACATACAAATGAAACAGTGAAAAAAAAAAGCCATAATGAATAAAGAAAGGGAGGTGAAATAAAAAGAAAAGCCACAAAAAGACCCTGAACATTTAGAGATAAAATGAAAAGAAGCGAACTATCATGCCCTTGGAATTTAGAATGTACCACATCCATAGTTCTTTATTCTCAGTGTCGAGCACAGGGGTTGGTACATAGTATGCACTCAATAAATAAAGAAAGGATTTGAATCTATGCCATTTTATACCAAATGAATGTTTTTAGCCATGATTTGAAAAAAAGTCCTTGTATTTTTGTTATTTATTTGCTGCTTTTTTAAAAGTAGGCTTCATGCCCAGTGTAGAACACAATGTGGGGCTGGAACTCATGACCATGAGATCAAGACCTGAGCTGAGATCAAGAGTTGGACACTCAACCAACTGAGACATCCAGGACTCCCTCTTTGCTATTTTAAATCAGGATGCTGAATATTTTATAGATTATAAGGAATAGAAAACAAATGACATTGGAAACAGAATGAAAATCTGTGATGCTACACCTGCAAATATAATAAAAATCTAAGGATTCATTGGAGAATTTGAAGATATGGTGGGTAATTATTTATTTGCCAAACCATGGAAACTTCCTCCATCCCTTTGCTGTTACATAGACCAAATAATCAAGAAAAGATTTTGCAAAGAACCTATAATTTAGAACTTCTAAAAAGTCTTTCTATAGCCAGGATAAAAGCAATTTGTAGGATTAAAGCAGTGACCTTTTTTCCCCCTCTCTTTACTTGAAAGCTGAAATAGTACCATTTGGAGTAGCAATTAGGTAGTTCATTAGTGATGTTTTAGATGTTCGATAAATTACATGTAAAGATGACACTTCTATTGCATCGATACTTTTATGCCTATTGCTAATAATAACTTAAAACTACTTGATCTGCATTGCAAGCATGTTTTGTTAATATTTTTTAAAAAAAACCTGCAAAACCCTGCTCTGCCAGTAGTCATACCTATACTCTTACTCTCAGGGGCAGAAAAAAAAAACATGGATTACTCTTAGGCAAATACGAGGCACTATGTATGCAGATTATCATTCACATATTTATCTAATATTCACTGTGGGTCTTTTACTGCCAAGCATTGTGTTGGTGTGGGAGATGCATTTGTGAGATTAAAGAGTCTGCTTCCTCCAGAATTCACAATCATTTCTCTGGTCATAGTCTGATTGGATTAGCAATCACCAATGTATCTGAGATATATTTTTGCATGTGTGTGGATGTGTGGACTCATGGATGTAAAACAATAATAAAAAGGGTAAGAATTACTTAGCATTTAACCATGATTATTGCAGAATTCACAATACTTTCTCTTTAAAAAAAACCTTCATAGGTATAGATGTCTTTAAAAACTGCATACTGTGTGATTTAGCAATTCTTCTTGTAGAAATGCATCTTCACAAAATGATAAAGATTAGGTGCAAAGCCTTAGTTACAAGGATGCTCACTGGGGAATTATTTTTTAGTGTAAGAAACAGCCTAGATCAATATGGGATTGTTGAAATAAACTGTGTTATGTTTACACAGTGGGAAAGCAATAAATATCAACTGAATTGTTTGTGACTCATATGTTGATATCCTAACCCCTAAGGTGATGTATTAGGAGGTGGGACCTTTGGCAGGTGATTAGGTCATGAGGGTGGAGCCCTCATGAATGGGATTAGTTCTCTTATAAAAGGGATCCAAAGAGAGCTCCCTTTTTTCCACCTGTGAGGGCCCATCACAAAGGCAAGTTATCTATATAAAACAAGAAGTGGGCTTTCACCAAACACACCAAATCTGCTGACTCTTTGATTTTGGATTTCCCAGCCTCAGGACCTGTGAAAAATAAATTTCTGTTGTTTATAAGCTACCTAATCTTTGGTGTTCTGTGATAGCCCAAGCTAAGACACTAGATAACATTAAAAAGAATCATGTAGAAATATTTTCATTGGTATGGGAAAATTTCTGTGATATATTATAATGTGAAAGTTGGAAGGTACCTTGTAGCTTAAGTATCAAGTACAGGGAAGTGTAAGCCCTGACTTTGCTCCAATTCTGGGCAAGAAATTTGACCTCCAAAAGTATCAGTTTTCTCACCTGTTTGTCGTGGGTCGAATTGTGTCTTTCCCAAATTCCTATCTCCTAACCCCCTACCTAAGAATTTGACTGTATTTGGAGACTGGACCTTTAAATGGGTTAATTTAAAATGAGGTCACTGGCAGGGGGCCCTAATCCAGTATGATTACAGAGGGAAAGAAAAACCTTTTCCTCTACCCTCTTTGGTTTAGTAGCTGAGCAAATTAAATTGACAAAATAACAGGAGAGGAGGCATCCAATTTTATCAATACTTAACTTTTAAGTATGTGCATTGTATGTGCATGGTGGCTTCACAAAAAAGAAGTGAAAAAAGCCAAAGAGGCAACAGACTTGGAGGCTTATATACCTTTTTAACAAAAGGTGATAAATTGTGGAGAAGTGACTAGACAAAGGAAAGAGGGTTGGGGCTTCTAGAGTGCATTACTTGTGCAAAAGTGACTGGGAAATATGTGCGGGGGATGAAGATTTCTTAATGTAAGACAAGGGTTATTTTAGTAAAGTCTGTTTGTGCAAAGTCATCTCAGAGTTGACTCCTCATCTCTAGCGACAAGAATCCTCTCCTCACCTCTCCTCTTACTGGTATGGGGAGAGTACCTTTCTCAGGGCAAACTTATGCCCTGCTTTGCAGATGGTGAGAGAGCAGAGAGTTCTCACTTGCCTTTAGCTCAAAATAATCAGTATCCTGAAAGTGCCATATTTTGGGCTCCCCTTCAACTGATGCCCTTATAAGAAAAGGAAAGTTTGGTACAGACGGTAAAGAGGGAAGACCATGTGGACACAACAAGAAGGCAGCATCTAGGACACAACGCAAGAGGACTTAGAAGAAAGCAACCCTGCTGACACCTTGATCTCAGACTTCCAGTCTCCAGAACTGCAAGAAAATAAAATTCTGTCATCTAAGCCACCTAGTCTGTGGCGCTTTGTTGCAGCAATCCTAGCAGTCCTACAAGATGGGGAAAATCTTAGTAACATCTTTACTTACCTTTCAAGGTTGCACTGAGTCAAATAGATGTAAATCCCTTTGTAAACTACAAAGCACTACACAAATGTTACTAGTTGTTACATCGTCCCTGAAAAACCTGGGGGAACGCAGTCATGTTAAGACTGTACTTTTTAACCACTTTGTAAGGCAGAGGCTCAGTTCCCATAGAGGATGGAAAGAAGCAGATTTCAGCAGAACTGTAGCGAAGAACACAAATGACTTGGCAGTGAAAGGAGAAAGGCAAAATAAAGAGAATTGTTTCTCACCCGCCCCCCACCCCCGTTGCAAGTGGTTAAAAAAAGAAAAAGACTATACATAACGAGAATAGCTAATATGTACAGAGAATTTACTAACTACCAAGCATCCCAAGGTCCCAAGGGCTTTTTATTGTTATTTTTTAGAGAAAGGGAGAGAGCACCAGCAGGGGAGAGGTGCAGAGGGAGAAGGAGATAGAATCCCAAGCAGGCTCCACACTCAGCACGGAACACAATGCAGGGCTTGATCCCAACTCTGGGATCGTGACTTGAGCCAAAATCAAGAGTTGGACACTCAACCAACTGAGCCACCCAGGCGTCCCCCAAGTGCTTTTTATATGTGTTCCACAATTAAACCCCTATCACCCCTCAGGCACAAGTACTGTAGATGTATGTATATATGTGTATGTTTATTGTGGGGGAGGTTGTATACATATGTCTGTGTGTGTGTGAGGAGTGTACATATATATTTATGTGTGTATGTGTTATCTATTTTGGTCTCTTTTCCTACAACACATGTCTTCAGTATGAAAATCTGTTCATATGTAGTAGATAAAAAGTAATAAAACTGCCAAAATAAAAAGTTGTGATTTTTCAAGAGATGACTATGCTTTGCACTACTATGAAGCATGAAAAACAACCTGACTGAACACAGTGACCTATGGTAAAATGCACAACACACAACAAATATCCACATTGTTTTCTTCTTTTTTAAAAGTGTTTATTTATTTGCTTGTTTATTTAGAGAGTGAGTGAGCAGGGGAGGGGCAGAGCAATAGGGAGAGAGAGAATCCCAAGCAGGCTCTGCACTGTCAATGCAGAGCCCAATGCGGGGCAAAAACTCACAAATCGTGAAATCATGGCCTGAGCCGAAATCAAGAGTTGGAGGCTTGGGGCGCCTGGGTGGCGCAGTCGGTTAAGCGTCCGACTTCAGCCAGGTCATGATCTCGCGGTCCATGAGTTCGAGCCCCGCGTCAGGCTCTGGGCTGATGGCTCAGAGCCTGAAGCCTGTTTCCGATTCTGTGTCTCCCTCTCTCTCTGCCCCTCCCCCGTTCATGCTCTGTCTCTCTCTGTCCCAAAAATAAATAAATGTTGAAAAAAAATTAAAAAAAAAAAAAGAGTTGGAGGCTTAACTGAGACACCCAGGCTCCCCACCTTCCCTCCGCCACCCCCCCGCCCCACCACATCATCTTCTAATTCATGCTCCAGTGCATCCACATGGGTTGCCCTGAGTATGTGCACTGTTCTTTTGAGTTTGTGTTATTTCACGATGAACATATTGAACATATTTTGTTAAACTGTATAAGCATACTGGCTTTAAGAATCCCAACTAGTGAATGAAATGAAAAGCCTTACGTTATGAAGTAAAAGTTGAAATAATAAAATGTTTTGAAATAAATGAGAGAAATTCAAGGCCTGAAGAAATCCAGCCCACCCACCTTCAGAAGTAATGCTAAGAAAATAAACGAAAGGAGAGCTTGTGCATCCCAGTTATTGTCTGCTTCTAGTGAAATGGGAGAGCACTGGGAAGAGACTGAAGATGAAGACTCTAATGCTAAGTAATGCCAAGTGCAGTTGAATAGCACTCTGTGGCCTCTAGGCTCATTAGAAACCATACAAGCAGCTTCTTTATGAAAAGAGAGAATTGGCAGAACAAAAGTGGGATTTCTATTTTAAGCTGGTTTAGAAAACAGAAAAAGAGAATAATAAACACCACAGAAATCCTTGTCTGGTGTCACAATGGTTTAGCCTAAGAATGATGATATCCTCCTTTCCTTTTTCCTCTACTCAGTAGTTAAAAAAACAACACTCTATCACACCCATTTCCAGCAAGTGGTGTTTGGAACATGGCTATCCACTTAGGAAAATAATTAACTTATAACCTCCCATTTAAAGTCTACAAGGAAAATACAAAACTTCTATACAGCAAAACGCACAATGAATTAAATGAAAAGACAAATGACAAACATGTCATTGCAACATGTGTCAAGGGTATAAAAAGCTCTTATAGATCAGTAATAGATAAAAAAGAAATCCCAATAAGAAATGGTCAAAGGATATGGAAAGATAACCCAGGAACAAATGCAAAGGCTAATCAATGTCAAACAATGCTCAATTTCAAATTTAAAAATGGAAATTAAAATTATGTTTTGTTTTTAACCTAGTAGATTGGCAAAGACATTTTTCAAAAAGATTAAAAACATTTTTTTTAAATGTTTATTTATTTTTGAGAGAGAGAGCGAGAGTGCATGAGCAGGGGAGGGACAGAGAGAGAGGGAGACACAGAATCCGAAGCAGGCTCCAGGCTCTGAGCTGTTGGCACAGAGCCCGATGTGGCGCTCGAACTCACAAACAGTGAGATCGTGACCTGGGCCAAAGTCGGATGCTTAACCGACTGAGCCACCCAGGCGCCCCTTTCAAAAAGATTTTAAAAAGAAGTTCAGTAATTTTCCATTTGGGAATTTACTCAAAGGAAATAATGAGACTTGGGTTCAAAAATTGATGTTCATTACAGACTGTTTATGAATTTAAAAAATTGAAGTAATTTAATCTAGCAATTGAAGATTAGTCAAATAAATCAAGACATATATACTTTCATTTAGCAATTCTTCTGGAATTTATTCCTTAGAATAGTCAATAAAATCAACCGTTCTTAGTGACACAAATATATTTATTTCAGCAGTTTGTAAGGAAAAAATGGTAGAGTACACCCAATCAGGGAGGGGAAAAAAAGAAAAAGACTGCAGAGTAATCATCATATCTCTGCATTCACTAAGATATTGTGTGCGTATATATACACAAGCTAAAAATAATGAAATGGTAGTTTATAGAATACTTTGCAGCTGCAAAGAAAGGAGTTCTGTATTTTTATATGAAAAGTGACCTCATAGTGAAAAAAAGTTCCATGACTGTACATATAATATAATCCCTTTTACGTAAATATGTTGTTAAAAAGAAAGCCACAGGCCCCAAATGGTGTCACTTAGGTTAAGTCCCAAGTCAGTAAACCAAGACTTAAACTGTAGTTTCAGCTCCCTAGAAATGTAACCTCTAACAAGTTAACATGGGAATTTCTTGGTCAGCATTAGGAAATTTACTGATACATCTTTTCCGTTCCACTTAGGAGGGTGACCTTGCCTCAAACAATGGATTCTTTGCTAACAATTTCCATTTTTCCACTCTCTACCTTAAAAATCTTTAATTCCCTGTAGACCTTTGGAGCTCTCTTCTACTTGACATATAGGATGCTGCCTGATTCATGAACTGATATAGCTAATTAGATCTTGAAATTTTACTGCAACAATATATAAGGCTGTCTGAAGATATTTTGGGACGCCAAGCACTTTGGCAATGATCTTTGAAGACCCATTCCATAATGGACCCTAATTTAAAATTTGAGTTGGTGTTATCTGACATAAAATTTTGTTATGCCGGACACCTGGGTGGCTCAGTCATTAAGCGTGGGATTTCAGCTCAAATCATGATCTCAGGGTTCCTGAATTCCGCCCCATCTCGCTCTCTGCTGGGAGCACAGAGCCACTTGAAATCCTCTGTTCCTCTCCCTCTGCCCCTCCCCTGCTCACACTCTCTCTCAATGATGAGAAAACATTTTTTAAAAAATGGTTATGTAAACATTTATTTAAATGAATATTAACTTCCATTTTGCCCTTGAAAATCTCCTAATTCTAGTGTTTTCTATGTACGCATGAAAGGTTAAAGACCCACTTGGAGCCCTGAGCTCCAGATAGAGCCAGAGCTACATTGCTTATCTTTGTATTTTCAAACCCTTTAATTACAAACGCTTCTGGCCCAGTGGGTTTGAATATCGTTGGCACTGAGGTGCTAAGTATACAACGGCGAACCGAAGCCTTTGAAGGCCTTACCGAGAGAAGACTAGCCACTGCGCGTACGCCACTACACCATTTCTAAGCGTGAGCCCCCACGCACTTCTAGGAAAAGAGAATGTAGAGATTCCTGCTATGGCCTCCAGCCAATGGCTACACTTTTGCTCTCAGCCCTAGCAACTCCGGGCCAATAGGCGGAAGGCTATCTTTTGATCCAGTACTGTCCTTTCGCAGCCAATCGAAAACGTTGTTCAAATGGCCCTTTCCGAGAGGAGCAGGCTCCAGGGAAGCTGGCTTCACTTCCGGGAGGCAGTCTGGGGCGGCTGCGCGTGTTGCCATAGCGACCATTTTACGTTAACTGGTTTGTGGGTTTCGTCCAGGTAGCGGAGCGATTGCGGGAACAACTCTTTCTTCTCCCATTCTGTCTCGGCCCGCTGCGGCCCTAGGGCCTTAGCAGGCTCCGGCGGTCTGGCCTAGGGTTCCACGGCGTCCCACGAAGCGGGATGGCTGCGGAAGAAGAGGATGAGGTGGAATGGGTGGTGGAGAGCATCGCTGGGTTCCTGCGAGGCCCGGACTGGTCCATCCCCATCTTGGACTTTGTGGAGCAGAAATGTGAAGGTAAAACCCAGATCCCGAACCGACAGCCCTTTCTTGTGTCTCTCTCCCCAGCATCGGCCGGAAGGTGGTCACCACGAACCACCTCTCATCTCTTAGGTTTTTACCTTTGTCGGCGAGGTTTAGAGCTGGTTTGTAGGAGGTATTGCTGGCACTGCGCCAGTCTTCCTTCACGGAACTGAAGACGGGGACTCCCCCTTCCCTGAGCCCGAGCACATCCGAAAATCAGCAGACTTTAATCCTGTGTTGTTGGGTCTTACACCCGATACTTCACGTTTCTTCTTTGGGCAGGTGGACTGTTTGGGTGGGCTTCAACAACTTCCCCAGTGACTTGGGAGGAGAGATGTCAGTTTGCCTATGTTCCTTATTATTTAAGCAGTTGATCGCAAAGGGAGGGCATGCTATTACTCCAGCAGGCCCAGAGCTGGCGACCCAGTGGCCTGTATTGCCTTTACTGAACACTCAGACTCTCTGCTGTACAAAAATTTGGGGTGGGGGCGGGGAGAGTATTTTCTAACAAATGAACTATATACATGTGGCATAATATTCCCTGTAAGGGACAAGGACCTCCAGGTCCTTATCATTCACGCTTTGAGTTCTGCATTCAGTTTTCGGAGACAAATTGGAGCTCATTTACAGAGAAGGAACTAGAAACCATGTCATATGAATGAATGCCTAACTGTTATGGTGGTTGTTTAGCTAGGCAGCACTTTTAAGGTAGTAATATCCATCAATCATTTGAACGTCTGCCTTATGTTGGATGAATGAGACTTGTTTTGTAAGGTTCAGTGGGATAGAGCTAAGGTCAGTGGGTACTAGCTACAGACAAATTTCTGTGAAGTGCTCCCTAACAGAATGTATCCCAGTTAAGTTAGCCTACCTTAGGAGGTAATGAGTTTCCCAGGAGCTAGCAGTGTTTAAGTGGATTTGACAGCAACTTAATGGAGATGTTATAGAGGGGAATTCAACTATGATTAGTTATCCTGAGTGACCTTTTAAAAGTCCTTTCAACCCTGAGATTCCATGATTCTGGTAAAGATAAAATTTAGTTTGACCATTGGATCTTTTCATTACTATAATAGAAATTACACCATAATCAAAATTCAGATAATATTTAAGTCTTGTTTTTATGGGTCATTTCTAAAGAAGTTCAAAATTATTTTTATTTGTGATCTTTTTAAGAATTTAAAATTCTGAGACCGATGAAGCATGTGGAATTCTGACCTCTCCTTTAGGAGAATAAAGAATTATTTCACCTTTTGATTCTATTTATGCCTCTGAGACTAAATGCTGAAATGAAAAAAAAAATTAAAGCATCGTTCTTTTTATCCCCAAACATCAAAAGTGGTGCATCTCGGTAATAATACATCTGATTGTGTAATTTTACAGGGAAGCAGTAATCCTCAGCCTTATACACATGTAAGGTAGTAATTTGTTTTACAATTAACTGGAAACAGTTTAAGTAGCTATTATATTGTGTGTATGCCCTGTGTTACATAGAACAGATGGCAGAAGTGGAAGTAACATCCCAGCGTCAGTTGAAATAACAGTGTTAATACTTGAGTGACTTTCAGTGTGCTGTTCTTCACCTTGATAATTTAATGTTTATTTATTTATTTTTTGAGAGAGAGGACAGAATGTGAGTGGGGGAGGGGCAGAGAAAGAGGGAGACACTGAATCCAAAGCAGGCTCCAGGCTCTGAGCTGTCAGCACAGAGCCCGACATGGGCTCAAACTCACGGAGGGTGAGACCATGACCTGAGCCGATGTCCGACGCTTAACCCACTGAGCCACCCAGGCGCCCCACTACCTCAGATAATTTAAAGATTAGTTTTGTACTGCCTGTGATATCAGCATTTATTTCAATTTATTGAGGTTATTTATTTAGTGTCTGTGGGCCAGAAGCTGGGGATAGAAAGATGAATGAAACAAAAGCCTTGTGCTTGAGAAGTTTATGATTTAGCGGGGAAGACAGGAAGGTCAATGGAAATTTAAATCTAAAGTGGCAGGTGTCATAATAAAGGAAGGCATGTAGTGCAGTTTTTAAGGGTTCAGAGGGAGGGATCTAACCAGCCTAGGATTTGGGATTGGGTGGCAGGTCTGGGAGAATGTGCCATTTGCAATGTCTTTAAGAACAGTTGGGAGAAGAGGACTGGGTAAAGGCCAAGAGATCTGGGAACACTTGGGCAAATATACAGGAGTTTGAAGCACCACTTGTTGTTGTTATGTTTGGTGGTATTCCAAGTAATTGTGTAAGTTGAGAGTGGAAAGTTTGGGTTTTGGAGTGGTGGGAGGTGAGACTTGGGATCTAATCTTGGACGTTTTGTCTGGCCTTCTAAGGATTTTGCATTTATTATCTAGGCAAAGAACAGTCATTGAAGACCTTCAGATAGAAAATTAAAGGAGTTAGTTTTGCATTTTAGATCACTTAGGGGGAATTAAAAAATTCATGAATTTGTCCTGTTTCTCTAATTAGATTGTAGCTTCTTGGAATATATAACTTTCTAATACACATTGTTTCACATATATGATCATTGAGCAAACATTTGTTTTGGTTTTATTTATCTTAATTTCATTACTGATTTATATGTAGCAAAAGTGGCCTAGCTAGTCACTTTCAGTAAAATTTGCATTTGCAAAGTTTGAGTATGATAATATAATCTGGAGCCTGTTGTAAAAGGAATTAATATTTTAAAACTATTAACAATAATATTCCATTATAAGTTTATAAAGAAACTGCTGCCTTTTATTATTGAAAGTAGAAAATTAGCATTTGTCTTATCCATGAAGTAGGTCTTAAGTTGGAAAAAATTTGTTTCCAATTATCACTGTTATATGTTATATATATACAACATATATTACTACTAATGTACGTATATGTGTGTGTAAACACACACACACACACACACACACACACACACAGTTTCTTTTTAAATTCAAGAATTCAAAGCCTAAAAGCTAAGTTATAAGAACGAGAGTTCAATGTAAGATGTAAGGAGTGGAATTTTATATTTGCATTAATCAAATGATTTGTTCTTTTTTACACTATACAATATTTTTCATTTAAATTTAGTTTTTGATGATGAAGAAGAAAGCAAATTGACCTATACAGAGATTCATCAGGAATACAAAGAACTAGTGAGTATTTTTTTCCACTGATTTTAAAAAGTAATTAGAATAATGTTAATTTTAGCTTTTCTAAATTAAACACATGGATTTTTCCATCTTAAAATTCTTTAATTAAAAAAAAATCCCACCTTGAGGCACCTGGCTGGGTCAGTCATACGGCATGAGTTAATCTTGGGGTCATGAGTTCGAGCCCAACGTTAGGCATAGAGCCTACCTAAAAATTTTTTTTTTTTTTTTAAATTTTTATTTTTGGGACAGAGAGAGAGACAGAGCATGAACGGGGGAGGGGCAGAGAGAGAGGGAGACACAGAATCGGAAACAGGCTCCAGGCTCCGAGCCATCAGCCCAGAGCCTGACGCGGGGCTCGAACTCAGGGACCGCGAGATCGTGACCTGGCTGAAGTCGGATGCTTAACCGACTGCGCCACCCAGGCGCCCCGAAATTTTTGTTTTTTAAAACATACAATCTATCCTAATAGTACTGCCAGTTCCATCAGGCTGCAAGGCTTCTCTGAGTATTTCATCCTTTTGACTTCTTGTCTCTTCTACTGTAGAATCTAAAGAATGGATTTAGGGTAGCTATTTTAAGAGATCTTGCCTCTAATCTTTAAATTTTATTCTTATTCTTCTGATTAATCCAGAGAAGTGTTAATTATTAATTTGACATGATTGTCTTGTGATTTTAAAAACTGGCTCTGAGTAGCAGAAGAGTTGTACCACATTGAACATCATAACCTTGACTTCCATTATTTCAAGCAAAGGAAATAAAATTTCATTTGATTCTCTGCAAAAATTTTAACTTTTTATTGTTTGTTTTTTTGGTGAAAGACATTGTCATTGCCATATAATAAAATTTGCTATAAATTAATAATTGCAAGCAAGAATTTGATTATCCTTTTCTAAACTCAATACTTAACATGAAAACTGTCTTTTGGAATTTTTCTATGTAAATTATAAAAGTTAAACTTTCCCTTTTTTAGGTTGAAAAGCTGTTGGAAAGTTACCTCAAAGAGATGGGAATTAATGAAGATCAATTTCAAGAAGCATGCACTTCTCCTCTTGCAAAGACACGTACATCACAGGTTTTGCTTTTGTGTTATTCTACTGACATAGAATTTTAACAAAAATGTCCAGGGTTTCGCTTGCATTTGGCTATGTTTGATTGTCAAAGTATACTATTTTAGACACTGTAAGAGTGAAAAGCTAATTCATCATATATGGGTTCTTTTTTATAATTACCTCAAGAAATGATCAGTTGAGGTATTAATGAGTTAATGCAGTTAAAAAGGAACTTTCTGAATGCAGAACTATAATCACAGGGTTTGTCCAAACTACTGTTTTATTTATATAGATCTTGGATAGGTTTTCAGTTGCTCCTTTTTTTATCTCAGCAGTTTCATAGTAAACACTTCCTTGGAATTCCTTCCCTTGGAACTACTTTTATTGTCTTTAGTTCTGCAGTACTGGTTTGAACTCAGTATTATGTGTTTTTATAATTAATATATACTGAGGGCTCATGCTAGCTGCTGTTTTAGGCACTTGACATATATTCTAGCATTTAATCTTCCTGATGCCTCTTAAGAATTTGGCACTACTGAGTGCCTGGGTTAGTTGGTAAAGTGTCCGACTCTTGATTTCAACTCAGGTCATGATCTCCTGGTTTGTGGGTTCAAGCCCCACATCAGGTTCTGCACTGACATTTCAGTGCCTGCTTGGGATTCTTTCTCTCCCTGTCTCTCTGGCCCTCCCCTGTTCTCTCTCAAAAATAAATAAATAAACTTAAAAAAATTTTTTTAATTAAAAAAAAAATTGGCACTATTTTATTTCCACGTAGAAATGAAAGAACTAATGTACATATATATTAAGCAGTGCAAAGTCCACTGCTAAGTAAGTAGTGCTAGGATGCCTGTCCAGGCACTCCAACTGTGAGCTGTTGCTCAGAGGTTCAAGATGGGGATATGTTGCTACTGACCAAATAGCCTTCTTCACAAGTTGTTTTAGCTTCCCATTTTCCACCAAATAAACTATAATTCCTTAGCCAGATGATAGTGAGGATTGTCTATGATGTGACCCTAAATTATATGTTCATTCTTCTGTTATAGTTCTCTAATATATTATGTACCATAGTCACTACAGGCCACTTGTTCTTGTAAACATCCATGCGTCTGGCTTTGTTCATGCCATTCTGTAACCCTGGAAAGTTTGGCCCTCACCTTCCCACCGCATTATCTTTCCCTTACCCAGAGAATCCCTCTTACATAAGGGCCTTGCTGAAATGTTACTTTTTGTAGCAGTGTTCCTGATGCCTCTTATGCTAGGGTAGACTAGCACTCATTCTACCTCACTGGACACTTGTACATTTTTGGTAGAATTACAGTTTCTTAAAAGTCTGTTTGCCTTTCTAGATTGTAAGTCCTTTGAGCTGTTTTGAGTATCTTTGCATTCCCAGTGTCTAGCACAGAGATGAGAACTTAGTTCCTAGCAGGAGGTTCTTAATAAATGTTTGTTAACTTAAATTATCTTCTTATCAGGGCCTAGAAGAGGTTGCTTTGACTACTGTTTAACCCAGCACTTCCTACTATAGTTCTCTTTTGCACAAGTTTTGCTTATTTAATGATTATCTCTAATTCTAGAAATAGAACATCTTTAATATAACATGACATTTTGAAAAATATATTTAACTATTATTGGTATGCTGCACTAATGTAAATAAACATTTGGTTTTAGTTAATAATGGTGTAAAGCAAAAGTTGTTCACCAATAGATTTTATTCTATATGTACCATAAGTTTAGTTTAAAGTGTAATAATAGGCAATATTTTCTTTCCCTTTTTAGTTGAACAGGAATAATTTGAAAATTATTAACTAGTATTTAGGTTTCTCTTAAGACATTGATATTTGTTTTAATTTTCCTTGTTTTTCAGGAATATTTTCTCTTTTGGTTAATATTTGTCAACCTCTTAATTAAGCCATTGTGAATTAGCCTGAATTACTTTGTGAATAAAGATATTCATGCTAATGGTAGACTCATCCATCTTTTGTTTTCACTATTAGGATAACTTTAAATTATTTGTGAATGAAGATGTTCAGAATTTTAAGATACTGTTTTTAGTTCAAGAGTAATGCATCTTTCTCTTTTGTTCTGTCATATAAGACCTTTTGATTTATTTGGAGTTGATTAGTAATACAGTCTTGTTATGTAGTAGGAGACAAGTGTTTTGATACAGACAGACCTAGATTTGAGTCCTAGATGTTTCATTTGCTAGCTACAAGACCATGGAGACTGTTGTACTGTTTTCCTTTCTTATCCATTCTGATTCTCAGTTTCCATATCTGTAAAATATGGGTAGTATCTACTTTGGAAGGTTTTTGCAAAATTTAAGAGATAATATTCATAAAGCATTTAGCACAATACCTGACATTTATAAAGTGATCTATAAATGGAAGCACCTCCCAATTAATACTAGCTATTTTGGTGGTTGATTAGCAGTGTACTAATTAGGCCAGGGTCACTGGTTCAATCCCCATGTGGACTAGTTAGCTGTATTCTCTTATGGAGCAAACACTTAGCATCAGATACTGAATAGCAGTAACCTGATTCAGTCAGCACAAGGCCATCACCATTACCAGAAGAACAGCTCAAAACTATGTTATTTACTGCTTTGCAGCAATAATCTAATCTTTACACAGAAAGATCAGAATGCTGATTACATATGCCAGTATAGGGTGCCTAAGAATTAACTCAAGAAACCAGTTGCTTGCCCTGGGTTACTTAGGAGGTAATTTTTATTTTGGTTTGGTTTGCTTGGTTTGGTTTCAGTTGTTTTAACCAGCTCCCACTGAATTTGACTGCTAAAGCCCACTTAACAAAATTCTTTTCATCGGGTTTGGTCATCGTTATGCCTAGACCACTGCTTCTGCCATACTCTATTGATGTCAGCAGGAATAGCAAGGAATGCATCAGATGAAGAACTCTAGTTTAAAACAACAACAAAAAATCTGTGAGGACGTGTTTTTATGTTACATATGTGATTCTTAAAAAATTCTCATGAATTAACCTCAGAAAATATGATAATATAATAACTACTGAGATACTTATTATCTCAGTCATCTTCAGTTGAATTTTGTAATTTTGTGGTATTTTACAACTGAAGGAGGCAAAAATGACTTCCTTCATTGTGACTTCCTTGTGATTTTTTGTTGAGGATAAAGTACATCATTGATTTCTATGTACCATATTGCAGAAGACTTCTATATGGCAAGAGACAACAGTATTTTTTACTTTTGTTTTTTACTTGATTTGCTTTGACTTTTATAATATAAACATTAATATTTTCGTATTATGATAGTAATTTGGCAAAATTATGCTGTTTTTCCAATAACTTGTATCATTGAAGAGATTACATATGTAGTGTAACTTTCATTTTCTAAAATACACACAGGATAATAAACAATATTTTGTATGAGTGCTAGTAAGATTTTTAAATATTAATACTTTATTTTTTAGAGCAGTTTTAGGTTTACAGAAAATTGAGCAGATAATACCATGTCCCTTGTTTAAAAAATTTTTTTTAATGTTTATTTATTTTTTGAGAGAGGGAGAGAGAGAGAGAGTGACAGAGTGCCAGTGGGAGAGGGGTACAGAGAGAGGGAGACAGAATCTGAAGCAGGTTCCAGGCTCTGAGTTGTCAGCACAGAGCCTAACATGGGGCTCGAACCCACAAACTGTGAGATCATGACCTGAGCCAAAGTCAGATGCTTAACTCACTGAGCCACCCAGCTGCCTTATACAGTGTCCCTTATTGACATCTTTCATTAGTGTGGTATATTTGTTAAAATTGGTAAGTCAGCATTGATATATTATTATTGACTAATGTCCACAGTTTATATTAAGGTTTACTTTCTGTGTTGTACAGTTCTATGGGTTTTGCCAAATACTTTATGTCATATATCCACCATTACAGTATGTTACAAAATAGTTTTATTGCCTTAAAAATCCCGCTGTGTCCTACATATTTATCTTTTCCATCCTTGCCCCTGGCAACCACTGCATTTTACTGTCTCTCTAGTTTTGCCTTTTCCAGAATGTCATATAATTGGGATTATATAGTATATACCTTTTCATACTGGCTTCTTTCATTACGCAATATGCATTTAAGGTTCTTTCATGTTTTTTTGTTGTTGTTGTTTGATAGTTTATTTCTTTTTATTGTCATGTAATATTCCATTATGTAGATGTACCACAGTTTATCACTTTACCTTTTGAAGGACATTTTGGTAGCTTAAATACTAATATTCAGGGTTTTGTGTGGACATAAAAGTTTTCAACTTATTTGGGCAAATACCTAGAGCAAGACTTTTGGGTCATATGGTAAGATTAAGTTTAGCTTTGTAAGAAATTGCCAAACTCTCTTCTAAAGTAGTTGTACCATTTTTAATTTTCACCAGCAATTAATGGGAGTTCCTGTTGCTCCACATCTCTGGCAGCACTTGGTATTGTCAGTTTTTTGCATTTTAGCCATTCTAATATGTGTGTAGTGGTTTATTTTTGCCCATTTTAAAATTGAGTTGTTTGTTTTCTAGTACTTGAATTATAAGGCTTTCTTATATACAATTTTGATACAAGTCTTTTTTTTTTATCAGATATGGGTTTTGCAAATATTTCACAAAATTTTCTTCTGTGGCTTATCTTTTCCTTCCCTAACAAAGTCTTTCACAGAGCAGAAGTTTTTTGTTTTGTTTTGTTTTGTTTTATTTTATTTCAGTGACGTCCACGATTTAATCGATTTTCTTTCATGGGTTATGCTTTTGGTGTTGTATCTTTGGAAGTCATTGACAAACCCATGGTTATCCAGATTTTCTCTACACTATCTTCTAGAAGTGTTATGGTTTTGTTTTTTACATTTAAATCTGTGTTCCATTTTGGGTTAATTTTTGTAAAAGGTGTAAGTTTAATGTTTAGATTCATTTTTTTGCATGACCCGTCATTGTAGCACCGTTTGCTGGAAAGATGATTTTTTCTCTATTGGATTGCCTTTGTTTCTTTGTCAAAGGTCAGTTGACTATGTTTGTGTCGGTCTGTTTTCAGTTTCTTTCTGTTCTATTAATCTATTTGTATGTTCTTTCACCAATACCATACGTCTTGATTATTGTAATTTATTTTTTTAAGTTTATATATTTATTTTGAAAGAAAGTGAACGAACAGGGAAGGGGCAGAGAGAGAGAAAGAGAGAGAGAGAGAGAGAGAGAGCTGTGCTGTCAGCTCAGAGCCTGTCATGGGGCTCGATCTCATGAATCATGAGATCATAACCTGAGCCAATATCAAGAGTTGGACACTTAAGTGACTGAGCCACCCAGGTGCCCCTTGATTATTGTTTGTAATACGTCTTGAAGTTAGTGTCTGTGCTCTGACTTTCTTTTTTAATATTGTGTGGCTATTCGGAGTCTTTTGACTTTTCATGTATATTTAAAAACTGGTTTGTTGATATCTACAAAATCACTTTCTGGATTCTGTTTGGGCTTGCATAAATCTACAGATCAAATTAGGAAGAATTGACATGTTAGCAATATTGAGTCTTTTTATCTATGAACGTGGAATATCTCTCCATTTATTTAGATTATCTTTGATTTCTTTCATCAGAGTTTTTTTAGTTTTCCTACTATAGATCTTCTGTGTATTTTGTTAGATTTATTCCTAAGTACTTATTTTATTGTAGAAATAATGTAAATGTGTCTTTTTGTTTCATATTCCCATTATTCATTGCTGGTATAAAGGAAAGCAATTGATTTTTGTACAGTAACCTATCCTGCAGCTTTGCTATAATTAATTGTTAGTTCCAGGAGGTTTTTTTTTTTTTAATACTTATTTATTTATTTTGAGAGAGAGAGAGAGAGAGCATGAGCAGGGGAGGGGTAGGGAGAGAGGGAGAGGAAGAATCCCAAGCAAACTCCGCACCATTTGCACAGAGCCCGATGCAGGGCTTGAACTCAGGAACTGCAAGATTGTGACCTGAGCTGAAACCAAGAGTCGGATGCTTAACCAACTGAGCCACCTAGGCGCCCTCTAGAAGTTTCTCTAAATTGATTCTTTGGAATAATCTACAGTCAATCCTGTCATCTGTGAACAAAAACAGTTTTATTTCTTCCTTCCTAATCTTTGTACCTTTAATTTCCTTTTCTTAATGCATTAGCTAGGACTTCCACTATTATGTGGAATGGGATGGGAGTGGGAAGAGGGGACTTGTTTCTGATCTTAACGGGAAAGCATCTAGTTTCTCACCATTAAGTATGGTATTCACTGTCAGGTTTTTTTTTTTTTAAATGTTTTTTGCTTTTTTTTAAAAAAAATGTTTATGTTTGATTAAGAGAGAGAGAGAAAGTGAGTGAGGGAGGGGCAGAGAGAGCGGGGGACAGAGGATCTGAATTGGGCTCTGTGCTGACAGCCCTGATGTGGGGCTCAAACTCATGAGATGTGAGATCATAACCTGAGCCAAAGTCAGTTGCCTAACCTAGTGAGTCACCCAGGCACCCCAGCTGTCAATATTTTGTAGATGTTCTTTATCAGGTTAAGGAAAGTCCTCTCTATTCCTCATCTGCTGAGAGTTTTTATCATGAATGGATGTTGGATTTTGTCAAATGCTTTTTCTGCATCTGTTGATATTATCATATGATTTTTTTCTTTTGATGTGATGGATTACATTAATTAATTCCAGGCTGTTGAATCAGCCTTGCATAACTAGAATAAATCCCACTTGGTCATGGTGTATAATTCTTTTTATGCACTGTTGGATTCAACTTGCTGATATTTTGTTGGATATTTTGGTATCTCTGTTCATGAGAGATACTGTTCTGTGCTTTTCTTTCTTGTAGTGTCGTTGTCTAGTTTTGGTATTAGTATAATGCTAGCTACATAAAATAGCTTAGGAAGTACTCCTTCTGCTTCTATTTTCTGGAAGAGATTGTAAAGAATTGGTATGATTCCTTTTTTTCCCCTGTTTTTGAAGATTCTTATCTGAGGGCAGCATATGCATGTTCAATTACATGTAAAATCCTAATCTGAATCATGCAAGGAGGGGTGGTAGGAAAATAGCATACACACTGAGTAAGTTATATATGGAAGAGATAGGGAATTTCAAAGTCATACTTTTTTTCCTCAATAATTTGAATCAATAGAACATCTTTTACATCATTCTATAGGCTATGCTATTTAACTTCTGCAAATATTTAATCATTATTTTTTTGAGAAATAATACGAATCTGTAACTTTTCTTCTATGTTATCTTTTTTTTTGTAGAGAAATTTTATAATTTCTTCATTAAATTTTTGGTAGAAATTACCAGTGGACCCAACTAGGCCTGGTGCTTTCTGTTTTGGAAGGTTATTAATTATTGATTCCTTTTCTTTAATAGAGATAGACAAATTCTAATTGTCTGTTTATTCTTGTGTGAGTTTGACAGATTTTTTCAAGGAATTGGTCCATTTCATCTAGGTTATCAAATTTGTGGACATAGAATTGTCAGTAATATTTATTATCCTTTTAATGTCCCTGGGATCTGTAGTGATGTATCCTTTTTCGTTCCTGATTTTAGTAATTTATGTCTTTTCTCTTTTTTTTTTTCATAGTTAACCTGGCTAGAGGTTTATCACTTTTATTGATAGTTTTGAAGAATCAACTTTTAGTTTTGTTGATTTTCTCTATTGATTTTCTATTTTAAATTTAGTTGATTTCTCCTCTAATTTCTATTTTTTTCCTATGCTTATTTTGGATTTAATTTGCTCTTTGTAGTTTCCTAAGGTGAAAGCTTAGATTATTGATGTTAGGTAATTTTCTTTTTCAATATATGCATTTAATGCTATAAATTTCCCCTGAGCACTACTTTTACTGTACTCCCCAAATTTTGATAAGTTGTATATTCTTTTAGCTAGAAATATTTTAGGGGCACCTGGCTGGCTCAGTTGGTTGAGCGTCCAACTCTTGATTTTGGCTCAGGTTATAATCCCAGGGTCATGGGATCAAACCCCATGTTGGGCTCTGCACTAAGTGTGGAGTCTGCTTAAGGTTCTCTCTCTTTCTTTCTCTGCCCCTCCCCCCACTTTCTCCACCACTCGTGTGCTCTCTTTCTCTAAAAAAAAATTGTTTTTAAATTTCTTTTAACAAGAAGTTTCCCTTAAGACCACAGTTAACCTTCGAACAACACAGTTTTGAACTGTGTGGGTCCTCTTCTACACAGATTTAAAAAAAAAAATTTTTTTATGTTTATTCATTTTTGAGAGCGTGAGAGAGAGACAGATCACAAGTGGAGCAGGGGCAGAGAGAGAGGGAGATACAGAATCTGAAGGCTCTGAGCTGTCAGCACAGAACCTGACTCAGGGCTTGAACCCACGAACTGCAAGATCATGACCTAAGCCGAAGTTGGATGCTTAACCAACTGAGCCACCCAGGCGCCCATTCTTTTTTTTTTTTTTTTAATTTTAATTTTAATTTTAATTCTAGTATAGTTAACATACAGTGTTATATTAGTTTCAGGTGTACAATATAGTGATTCAACAAGTTTAGACATTACTCAATGCTCATCATGATAAGTTTACTCTTAATCCCCTTCGTCTATTTCACCTAAACCCCCACCCACCTCCCTTCTGGTAGCAATCACTTTATTGTCTATAGTTAAGAGTGTGGTTTTGGTTTGTCTCTTTTTCTCTTTGTTCATCTGTTTTGCTTCTTAAATTCCACATACGAATGAGATTAAATGGTATTCGTCTTTCTCTCTAGATCCATCCATGTTGCTGCAGATGGCAAGATTTCATTATTTTTTGTGGCTGAATAATTAATATTCCAGCATATGTGTGTGTGTGTGTGTGTGCGTGTGTGTGTGTGTGTGTGTGCGCATGCATGTTTATACACACACACCAGCTCTTTTTTTTTTTTTTTTAAGTTTATTTATTTGAGAGTGACAGAGAGCTAGGGAGAGGCAGAGAGAGAAGGAGAGAGAGAATCTCAGGCAGGCTCTGCACTGTCAGCATGGAGCCTGATGTGGGGCTCAAACCCACAAACTGCAAGATCATCTGAGCTGAAATCAAGAATTGGACGCTTAACCAATGAACTACCGAGGCAACCCACACCTCTTCTTTATTCATCTATCACTGGATACTTGGGCTGCTTCTATAATTTGGCTATTGTAAATATTGTAAATAATGCTGCAGTAAACATAGGGGTACATATATCTTTTTCAATTAGTGTTTTCATTTCTTTGAATAAATAGTCAGTAGTGGAATTACTGGATCCTATCCTATTTTTAATTTTTTGAGGAAGCTCCATACTATTTTTCCACAGTGGCTACACCAGTTTACATTCCCACCAGTAGTGCATGAGGGTTCCTTTTTTTCTACATCCTTGTTGTTTCTTTTGTTTTTTGTGTTTTACTTTTTTTGTGTTAGCACTTCTTGTTTCTTGTGTTTGATTTTAGCCATTCTGACAAGTGTTAGGTGATACATCATTGTGGTTTCGCTTTGCATTTTCCTGATGATGAGTGATGTTGAGCATCTATTCATGTCTTCTTTGAAGAAATGTCTGTTCATGTCTTCTGTCCAGTTTTGATTGGATTATGTGGTTTTTTCGTGTTGAGTTGTATAAATTTTTAATATATTTTGGATACTAACCTTTTATTGGATGTGTCCTTTGCAAATATCTTCCCCCATTCAGTAGGTTGCCTTTTAATTTCCTTATGATTTTCATAATAACATTTTCTCTTCTGTAGCTTATTGTGAGAATGCAGGATATAATACATATAGCATATACAATGTGTGTTAATTGGTGCCATATATAATTGCTAAGGCTTCTGGTCATCAGTAGGCTATTAGTGGTTAAGCTCAGGGGAGTCAGGAGTCATATGCAGATTTCTGACTGCACAGGGGTCAGTGCCCCAAGCCTAAGGTTGTTCAACTGTACTTCTTCTTTTTCTTTTTTTTAAATGTTTGTTTATTTTTGAGAGAGAGACAGAGTGTAAGCAGGGGAGGGGCAGAGAGAGAGGGAGACAGAATCTGAAGCAGGCTGCCAACTCTGAACTGTCAGCACAGAGACCGACGTGGTCATTGAACCCATATGGTGAGATCATGACCCGAGCCGAAGTCGGACTCTTAACCGACTGAGCCACCCAGAAGCCCCTGTACTTCTTGTATCCATGTGTTATTTAGAAGTGTATTGCTTAATCTGCAAGAATTTTAGTTTATTCCATCTATCATTCAGTTACTGATTTCTAGTTTAATTCTGTTGTGGTCTAAGAGGATATTTTGTATGATTCCTATTCTTTTAAATTTATTAAGATGTGTTTTATGCCCCAGAATGTTGTCTATTTGGGTGAATTTTTCATGTGTGCTTGAGAAAAATGTGTATTTTTCTGTTGGAGAAATATCAATTTGATCCAGTTGACTGAGGTACTGTTCAGTTCAACTATGTCCTTACTGATTTTCTGCCTGCTGGATCTATTGTTGATAGAGGGTATTGAAGTCTCCAAATGTAATCATGAATTCATCTGTTTCTCCTTGTAGTTCTATTAATGGAGCAGTGTGAGAACATGAAATCACCTGTACCTTTCAAAATATGGCATGGTGAACTCTAAGCAGAGATAACCATAGGGTAATCTTAGGCTAAGTATGAATATATTTGAACGTCTTGTAAACTCATTTAAGTTAGATTCTCAAATACTCAGTGTTCATTTTTTTGTTAATGTGCTTTTCTCAAACAAATAACATCACATATACTTGATCTCACAGTCTTCTGTCAAAGTACTTTGACATTTCAGATAATTTAGTGGCTACTTGGGGGATTGTTGTTTTTAAACTGGTTTTTTGGAGTTAACTCTTGTATTTAGTTCCTCCAACTGCCTTTGTTGGAAGTTCACATCCATTTCCTTGAACCAGAAGAACCCCATTGCTGTAAAGTTGTTAGGTTTAGTGCACCATTTTGATATTTAACCAGCATCAACAGGACGAGGACAATTACTTTTATGGGTACTTTTCAGTTAAAAAAGTGCTTTCTCATTTTACTTAATTCCAACACCCAACCAGAAAGTTATTATTATTGTTTTTTTAATGTTTATTTATTTTTGAGAGAGAGACAACAGACAGAGCATGAGCAGGGGAGGGGCAGAGAGAGAGAGGGAGACACAGAATGAGAAACAGGCTCCAGGCTCTGAGCTGTCAGCACAGAGCCTGATGCGGGGCTTGAACTCATGAACCGTGAGATCATGACCTGAGCCGAAGTTGGATGCTTAACTGACTGAGCCACCCAGTCACCCCAGAAAGTTTTTATTAAATTTATATCATGCTAAAGTGAAAATTTTTCCTGTTGTAATATCTCTGAAATGAGAATGCATTTTATAATGAATGACATAATGTAATTGGAAGATTCTTTTTTCTTTTCTTGTTGGTACATGAAGTAATGATTTATTTTACTCATCTATGGAATCTTAGATTCAACAAAATTATTAGAGTACTAATTTGCAGAGGAAGAAACTGAAGCTCAAAAGACTAAATGATATGTCCAGAGTCACACAGCTAGTACATGGTTAAGCAGGAAGTGGGCTTGTGATATTAAGGGCTCATTTTTTCCCAATGTTTCAGTAGTTCTCAAGCTTTAATGTTGTAAGAATTATCTGTGGAGATACATGGACACCCATCCTCTAGAAATTTAGATTCATTATGTCTATGGTAGGGTTTAGGAATATGCATTTCTTAGATGCATCAAGGAACATACTTAAGTATCATCTCAAACTCTGACTTGCTGATAGAAGCCCCAGTTGATACATTGCTGTTCAGTAGCATTGCCCTTTAAGAGTTTATTAGTGATGAGGATAAGGTCCTTGATATCACTAATAAGAAGTCTAGGAAGCCCCAGAACAATGTTTTGTGGGGGCATAATCATAGAAAGATGTCTTGGCAAACATCACTAATCTATTACAGAGACTGTCCACAAGTGTTTTCAATACTGAGCTTTGGGCTGAAACTTTCAGTCAAGCCTATCTGCTATGCCCTGCTGTGGGCCTTTTGAACAGTGTGTATGAATTTAATGGGAAAGAATTTCCATCATTTTTTTCTTCAGTTGACTCTTTATAAATGTCACAGAGAGCTGCTTTTGCATTTTGTTTTGTTTTCCTATATACTGTGGTTGTTTAGGGTGGGAGCTGGTTGCTGGGAGAAGGGCTCCTTCTCTGCTTAGAGCTCTTGGATGGAGGTTTTGTTGAGATGTCTGACATTATTGCTGCTGCCCACCTGGTAAACAATAGCACACCCTTGGTTGCCTCTGCATGATTTTGTGTGTTCAATTTTTCCATCAATAGCATGTAAAGCTTGAAATAAGATTTTAGTAAGTGCATAAAATTTGAGTGTTTTGGGTTTTCACACATTTCAAATCTTATTTTACTTATTGTTGATTAGCTTGGGAATTGGTTGGCTCTTTAATATAGCAATAGTTCCCTGTAGTTAAAAAAGTGTTAATTTGGGTACTCCAGGTAGACACCTTAGTTTTTCCCCTAATTTATCATAGTTTTTTAATCCAGAAAATTATTTCGCACTACAATTTCTAATTACCTCTTATATGAAGCCTTCTACATACAGGAGAACTATAATTGTGTTTTCATATTACTAATACCTCATTACACTTAATATCCAGACTCCATTTTTTTGCATTTACTTTTATTTAACTTGGTACTTTTATTAATTAAGGGATAATTTTGTAACTACTCATTTATTAACTATAAATTTCAAGTGACAGAATAAAAACCAAATAGGTATCTTTATTTCGGCTGAAAAACAAATCCAGATACTGAAGTTGTAACTTTAAAAAATTAAGTCCAATTTCTGTGCTGTTTTTCAGAGTTACTCAGCACTGGCTCATTTGGAAAATGTATCATCGCCATCAGCCTTAGCTTCTTGGAGGCATGGGGGTTGGGAGAGTTAGCCTCTTGAGAGCCTACATTAAAGGTTTTTAGAATCTTAAAATTTTCCTTTTGAGTCATCTGACCATAAATAATAATACAGCATTCCTGAGTTGATAGAAATGATTTGCCATAGAAATGATCTGTGTGGAAAATAGTTTTAAAACTTGAATCTTCATTTAACTTCCAGACTTCTTTCCATAGGCCATTTTGCAACCTGTGTTGGCAGCAGAAGATTTTACTATCTTTAAGGCAATGATGGTCCAGAAAAACATTGAAATGCAGCTGCAAGCCATTCGAATAATTCAAGAGAGAAATGGTAAAGTGTTGAATTTAGAAATTGAATTGCTAAATGCATTTTGTTTTTTCAGTTTTGATTATTCTGATTCTATTATGGTCTTAAGTGTAGCTGCTTTGTATAAATTTATTTCAAGTTTGAAAATCTGTGGCTGACTTAAGAGACTCAAGAATGTAATCTTCCTGATCAGTGTGTGTTTGCCATATCAAAGAAAGCAGACTAGAATCTAATTTAATGATGCTTTAGGTCTCAGAGAGCTTGATTTTTCTTCCTAGCCATTTTGTTTATGAAATTCAGTATTTTTGAGTGGTCACAGTTATAGTTACTGTTGAGAGAAGGGGACTTCTCTTTTCCTTCTGGCTTATCATTGTTAGGACCTTTGTGAGAGACGGTGGCTCTCCAGAGTTAGTGAGCTTTGGAAGTATTTGGAGGGTTGTTGAAACCATATGGCTGTCTCCCATTTCTGATTCAGTAGGTCTGGGGTGGGATTGAATACTTTGCATTTTTAACAAGTTTCCAGGTGATGCTAAAACTTTTGGTCTTGGGACCAAACTGAGAACTGTTCCAGGGAAATGGGCAGGTATGATTGCACTACCATCAGGTGGAAAGGAAAACAGAATTCAGAACCCCAGTAACCCTCTTTTAGTTTTATCTGTTCTCTGACTCTCTTGCCTAATCTCAGTTTCTCTCTAGCTTTTCCTGCTTTTATTCCCTTTTTTGTGTATTTGAATTACATTTGACATTTTGACCTAGAACATCTGAGTTTCTAACCATACTTATTATTGTACTATGTCCTTTTCAATCCAATCTTATCTCCTTTCAGATTTCTGGCTCTAATAATCTGACCTTGATACCTATATGTTCCTTTGTTCAATGGACCACACTGATATTCTTGACCATGCTATATATTCTTCTTTGGCAGCAGGACCTTTTTCTAAAAATTGTTTCTTGAACATGTGAGAGCTATAGTTCTGTTGTACTATTTGCTTTTAAAGATCTGGAACACACAACAAGAGGTTTCTGTTGTTGCAGGGCAAACATTGGAGTGTTGCAGGGCCCCTTGTGGATTGTCCTCTTGTTAGTCTAATGTGAGTAGAGACTATCTCTTAGAGTCAACCACCAACATAACTATTCTGTAAGATCCTAGGATGCTTTTCACAGCGGTGAAAGAGGTGATGTCTGTGGATAGGAGATAACACCACCCTAACCCTGAACTACACATAACATTGTGCTGTGACTTTGATGTAAAGAAACTTGGAAAACAGTCTCTTTCTTTGTCTTTGTACCATGATTTTCTTTATAAAATCCTTTTCTCTGAATGTTCCTGAAATTATGCTTTATTCTGACCTATTGGATAGAGAATGTGAATAATTATTTTATGTTAGTTAAAATTGTTTTGGGGGGGCTCAATTTTGATAAAAGAGATAGTGAACTTGATATTGGTACTCTGTAGTTTCCAGTTTGAATTTAACTGGAAACTCATTTAGATTTAATATAAAGAAAGGGAACAAATACATTGGCTGGATGCCTCAGGCTGCCATTAGCAAGAAGCCTCAGTGAAAATGTCTTAATCAATAAGAAATTATCATCTCACAGAACAAGAAGTCCAGAAAAAGGAGGAAAGGAAGATGGTCCATGTTGGCTAAGTTAAGGACTCAGTGATATTATCAAGAATGCTGATGCTTTCCATCTTTATACTCTGCTATTCTCAGGATCTTCTCTCATAATTGTACTCTGACTGCATTGAATAAGACTCAGCAACATCTCATGAAGAAAAGGGGTGTTTCTTCCTGTGCATCTCTTTTTGTTAGCAAGACAACACTTGCATAGAAGCCTCCTAGGAATTTTCCCCTCAGGTCCTATTGGTCAGGATTTGGGTCACATGCCTTTCTTAAACCGTCTAGCAGGGGAAATGAGACTGTTATGATTGGCTTAAGTCACTCATGAATCACTCTGCTGTGGTGGGGTAGGGCTCAGCCTCTAAGTACTTGGCTACCTGCTAATTAAGCAAATCTGGCTTATGTTAGCAAGAGAGGATGAGACAATGATGCAGACTAATGCTGGTGTCAAACTACAGAGTGGGACTGTTTGCTTACTTTTAGGTAAAAACTAAGACTTAGTTTCTGCCATAGTATTTTTAATACTTGGATTTAAGAATGTTGCTTAGCTTAGATCCAGTAGATAGTACCTTAGAGCAATGTTGATTGTACTAAAAACTGCAGATCATTTGAAAATTGTCTTTGTGGTAAGAAACATTCAAAGGCTCTTTGGATTCTTAGTTGTATTTTATCAAAGAATTTTTGGAGAAATGCAAATCAGAGCATTATTTTGATGGCTTTGAAGTATTGCATACTATTGCATTATTCTTTCCTTAGTTCTTTTAATTTTCCTTAGAAATATTATTAGAGAATACTAGTTGTATATCTTTTGACTGAGCAAAAATGCATCGATGTGTTTTATCGACGTCAGCTTTCTGGTTGTGACACTATACCATGTTTTGCAAGATGTTACCATTGGGGGAAAACTGAAAAAAGGTGCATGCGTAGCATTTCTCTGTATTATTTCTTAAAACTGCATGTGAATCTGCAATTATCTCAAAATAAAAAGTTTAATTAAAAATGTATTTAAACACCAAGGGGATTAGAATCATATAGCTACTTTAATTTAGAGCGGATCCAAAATCCCATAGTCATTTGTGAATAGAGAAAATGGAAGGTAAAAATTAAGAGACATGCTGCTGATGTTGTGGGAATATACTAATTATAGATATGAACACAACACTGATTACCAGTCTACCTGCTTATCAGGAAGATAAAGGTAATAAAGCAAATTCAACCAATTCTTAAAATCACTTGCCATGAGTTATTATTTGCTTGGGCCAAAGTTGGTATTGCCCTGGTTTATAGTTATTGGCCCAATATCTAGATAGAGGCTCTGAGGGCAGAGATTGTTTTATTCATCTTTATATTGTCCCTGAGTGCTTAGCACTATGCTTTTTCCCATGGAGTAAGCAGGGCTCTTTTCAGTAGCATTTGCTATAGTATGAATGAAGAGTATTAACATACTGTTTCAATTAAAGTATTTTATATTTTGTTTTGTAAACTCTTTTCACACTTAAGGGATACTTTTAAGAGCATAGTATCCCTTATATTATTATTAGGATAATATAATATAATATAATTATATTATAATTATATTATATATATATTATATATTATATATTATATATTATATAATATATATATAATATATAATATATTATATATATAATTATATTATATATATATAATATAATTATAATAATATAATTATTATATTATATTATTATTAGGAACTTAATGGTTTCAGTGGTATATGCTCAGTATGTGATTAGGGGTGGTGATAGTTTATATTAACTAATTTTAATTGCTATATTATGGTTATTTTTAATAGGTAATACAAATAATTACTAAGAGAATTCTAGGTAAAATTGTGGGTTTTTTGGTGGGGCTGATTTTCTAAAACAAGAAAAAGTTAAAAAGACCATAATTAGATAATAGCTGAGAACATTTTTAAAACGAAAGATATGAGTAAACTGATTTGTACTTCTTGGTGAGTTAGAGTAGTGAGAAATAAATGTTTTCAGTTGAGTTTATATTCTTTTGTGTGGTCTTTGGTTTTGAACAGGTGTATTACCTGACTGCTTAACAGATGGTTCTGATGTGGTCAGTGATCTTGAACAGGAAGAGATGAAAATCCTGAGGGAAGTTCTTAGGTATCCTTCTTTAATTATTTTTTGAATGAATCATTAGTAATATTGTGATATGATCTGTATATATGTTTTCTATCTCCAAAATATTATGAATTAGCAAAAAATATTTATATTCTCTACTGAAAACCATAAAAATGATTTATCATTGTACTTGTTTATAACTATGTATAACTTTTTTTTAATTGACAGAAAAAATGATTTTCACATGCCTCATACTATATCAGGCCAAATGGGAGGGTCTTTTTCTTCTTTCATCATGGGAACAGGAAACTAGCCACCAGTGGGAAAAGTTGCAGTAGACCCATCCTGATGCCTGGAAAGGGGCGTAGTGGCCTGAGTAAGCAAGACATTCCATGGCTTCTGGACCTTGGTATTTGAGATGGCTCGTTCTAGGTGTCTAACAGTAGGAGGCTGGACATTCAGACTCCACAGGCCGAATAGCTGACTGGGCAGGTACCCTGCAAGGGAAAAGTAGATAGTGGGAAGTGCTTATCCCAGATGACTGTCTTGTGGGTCTCTTCCTTGCCCCAGTTACATGATTCTCTGCCAAATGCCTGGCATGGAGTGTGCAGCACACTAAAGGAGTAGTTCTTTTTCTCTTGGGTCTATTGTCTCTTGACCCCTCTGGGAGATTTGGAAGGGAGTGGCAATTGAAGCACCTAATTTTCAAATCTCCTTTGAGAATGTATAGGCTTAGGGCAAAAGGATACTTGTGGCCAATGTGTCCCCTACAGAATGGGGCCTTGTCCTTTGGGGGCCCTTCCTTTCTCTTCAGCCCTAACCACACACATGACTGTCTTCTAACATCCTGTAGTTCCAGCCCTACCCCCCTCGTTTCAACTTCAAAGCAGAAGGGAGGACAGGCAGGATGGTCAGTAGGAGGATGGGTCTAGTGAGGAACTATGGAAGGACCTCCATGACTTAGTGCTTATTTCCAGGGGATTTGAGTGGTTGTAGGGAGGGAGGCAGGTGTGCAGGTGAACCCAACCTCTTCTGGCCAGGTCGTACTTCCCACAGCAGGGGCAGATGGGAGCCTGAGAAAATACAGGATGCTTTGAGTTTATAGGTTTGAAGAGTTAAGGATATTGGTAATAGGTTTAGAGGACTGGTAGTTTGACTTGTACTGGTTGCTTCTTTTGGTTGATTCGTGGTCTGAAAATTGATCAGCATTGTACTTTTAGATTTTATTTTCTAAAAAGCCCTTAGGTTTTTGAGGGAGATGTACTACTATAGAGTAGTAGAGCTTAGTTATGAACACGTACGAGAGTTGACTTGGTTATTTCTGTAAATCAGAGGGCCTCAGTGAACATTTTACAAAAGCAGATAGGGCTTTGGCATAATGATATCAGGAGAGCTTTGTGGTAACTCCCATGTCACTGGAAAAACTAGAATGGGGGAGAGATGGATCTCATAATTTTAAAGTGAGAGATCAGATTTGCCATTCAAATTTGGGTTTGGGATTTCAAATCTGTAGATCTTTGTTCAGTTTGGGGCATTCACATTTCCAGAAGAAATGAGTAAACCCATATTTTATGTTACCATTTTATGCCGTGTATATCTATATGTCTTTCTCAGTTGACTTAAGCTACTTTAAGAAAAGCCTGATAATTTCCACCTTGGTTTCCAAGATTCCTTAAACACATTGTGAGCTTAGTTTAGAATGTTGTTTGTTGAATATTTGTTCTTTGACCAAAAAAGAAAATTTACTTTTCTACCTTATTTTTGTATATTTCAGAAAATCAAAAGAGGAATATGACCAGGAAGAAGAAAGGAAGAGAAAAAAGCAGGTGCCCACAGAGCATATTAGTATAGTAGAAGTATTTCATTGCTGTTATCTCTCTTTTTTTTTTTTTAAAGTAAACTCACCCAACATGGGGCTTGAACACTTTACCTCATGCTCAAGAGTCTCATGTTCTACCTACTGAGCCAGCCAGGTTTCTCTCATTGCTGTTATCTCTTAGGTTTATATGGCAAGGTTTTGCTGCTTATGTGGAACCACACAGTACCTCAGAGTATCGTATTCTCTTGGCAATTCTAAGCATTTATATGTAACTTTATAACCATATTCACTTTATAACCCATCCAGCAACCTACCTTTTAAATACCCAATAAACATTGAGATTATTAACTCCCCAAAACTGTAATATCATTCATATTTTGAGAGGCTCCTTTAAAAATTTCCCTTAATTTTATGAATGGAGACAATTAAGAAAAATATTTTACTTTCCCACTCTCTTTGATTCCTTTACTGTTTTGAAACAGCAGCTATAGTTACTCCTGAGGGTCTCGTGAAGATTTTAAC
The DNA here is from genome assembly GCF_018350175.1 of Felis catus. Taxonomy (NCBI): domain Eukaryota; kingdom Metazoa; phylum Chordata; class Mammalia; order Carnivora; family Felidae; genus Felis; species Felis catus. Next base: position 74,171,892 of record NC_058370.1, read on the forward strand.
ATTATCAGCCTGCCGCAGAATGGTTTAGTTATTATATTTCCTGGCATACTGTTCTTCCATTAAGAACTATTTCCATAAAGTACCTAATCTTTCCTAAGGATAAATTAAACATGTATCTGGCTAAGGTGAAGGAAGCTAATATTTATTCTTTCCTCTTCCTTCTTCTAGCTGCTTCTCTTTCTACACTTGCCCAAATCTCTCTGAAGGGAAGGGGAAACCGAATATAAACTCTCTCTCAATCATTCAAAAGTCATTTTCCTTTTTTTCCTTCAATCACTATGACACATGCTTGTGTATCATGCATTGTCTTTGAAAAACCTTATTTCACTCCCAAGGTACCCAGTGAAGAGCAGGAGAAATAGAGATGTTTTAGGATTAAGAGGGATTTATTTATCTTTAAGTAAATCTCCGTTTAGTGAATGAACATGCAATTCTTAGATATTAATATTTTTAATGTAAGAGTATAGAACAGAAATCAGTTCAAAACTGCTATTAGAAGACATTAGTATGAACACTTTGGTTTATAAGGAAACTATATTTGGCTTCTTGAATAATACTATGTTTTAGGTGTACATGTTTGGGTTTTTTAAAAACTTTTCTTACGTTTTTATATGGAAATTTTGAAACACACAAAAGTGGAGCTGATAGTATGATAATAAATCTTCCTGTGTTCATTACCAGCATGTAGGGGCTTCTGTCATGAGCTTCCTAACAAGCTACATGTGATTAGATTTTACTGTTTTTAAGAAAAACAAATTATCAGTTTACTAAGTTCTTTCTAAGATTTAAATGATTTATTTGGTTTAAATATACTCTCCCATTTTAGAAATGGAAATAAACCAGTCTGTGGTTTCTTCAGGCATAACATGGTAGTGCTATATAGATTATTTTAAGTGGAAAAGCACCTTATAATTTAGTGAATTTATTTCTCTTAGAGTACTATTGGTGTCCTCATCAATGACATCAATGACTACTCAGGTCACATGAGTAGTAAGGGGTGAAGCCTGGATTTGAACCTAACTTCTTGCTAAGTCTGAAGTACAAAGCATACTGGTTGGTTACTCTTAGCACTTCATGATTTGAAATGAGAATGTTTACCTCAAAAAGTAAAAGATGTAAAGTGCTGAAAACCTTGGAAAATCTCTTGTTCATTATCGATTTAGTAGACAATATTTAATGACATCTTTGGATAACTTAAGTAGTGAATTAGTCAAAATTAATCTAAAAATTTTTTAATTGTGTTATGAATTCCTGAAGTTATCAGAGACTAAAACAGAAGAGCCTCCAGTGCATGCAAGTGAAACTGCAAAAATGAACTCCCAAGGGGATGGTGAACATTTTGCACACCCACCCGCAGGTAAGGTTGAAGTGTACTGAACTTTCTTTAATAATATGAATACATAAACATTATAAAGAGTGTGTTACTTTCTCGTGCATACTTAACCTTCAAAATGACTGAATGGCCATTGGTATTTACAATTCTCTTTTAATTTAGCTATAGAAGTTGCAGGTGGGAAACGCTCAGCTGACAGAGTGTAGTCCCCAGATTTCTAAGTGAAGCCTGGCATCCAGGGGAGTGAGTCAAATTCCCTGAGGGAGACACCGGCCTTTGTGCCATGGCTACAGCATCCAACATATGTTCATATCACATCTGTTGTTTTCCTTGACCACGGTTATATAGTGTCTGTGAATTAGAAGTTGAACTTGGAAAGGTAATACTATTTTACTAATGAATTCAAGCATAACTAGAAAACAAGAAGTAGCCAGTTGATGCAGATGTTTAGTCAGGAAATATCATTGAAACTAAAATTGATGAGAATCCTTTGGGAAATGTTAGTGGATGAACTTGTTCACTGTACAGCAAATCTATTTTCACTATATTCTGATTTCTTTTATAAGAAAACAAGTAATTCTGAAACAGAATTGGAGCCAAGAGCATGAATTCAGTTCATTTTATCTTACATTTCTATGGTTTTAAATAAATGTCCTTTTCTTATTTAAAAAAACCCACACAACTGTCGGGTAGATATTGCAATCCTTATTTTTCTGCTGTCTTATTATTACTGTGTTATAAGAAATTCAGGGAAGTTGAGTGACTTGTCCAAAATCACTGAGCACTTAAATGGTAAAACTGTAACTTACTTTGGTCTTCTGCCTCCAAATCTTGTGTTTATAATTGGGGTGCCTGGGTGGCTCAGTTGGTTAAGCATCAACTCTGGATTTCGGTTCAGGCCATGATCTCACTGTTTGTGGGTTCGAGCCCCAGTCAGGCCACATGCTGTCAGCGCAGAACCTGCTTGGGATTCTCTCTTTCTCTCTCTCTTCCCCTTCCCCTGCTTGCACCTGCATGCACTCTCTCGTGCTCTCTCTCTCTCTCTCTCTCAAAATAAATAAACTTAAAAAAAAAGAAGAACTTTTATAATTGAGATAGGATAGGTTTGATGTTTACTTACTGATTGATTTTACGGTACTCTTAGTTGATAAAACAATGAGGTATAGGAAACAGAAGCAAGTTTATGAAATTGCCTTGCTTCTTTATTCCTAGCAAATGGAATCATTTTTCTTTTTTCATATTCAGATTCTAGGTAGAAAAACTTCATTTGATTATATTTATGAAAGTACCTGCTTTAGATTTGTCTGAGTTCTTTTTTAATTTGTTGGCCTAAATTTAACTTTCTGTTTTATACAGACCTAAGTGCACACTGCTTCAGTCTTGTGTTTGACATAATTTGAATGAATTTGCTTTGTCTAGTTTTTTTGTTTTTAAAATTTTTTAATGTTTATTTTTGAGAGAGAGAGAGAGAGAGAGAGAGAGAGAGAGAGAGAGAGCGCGCGCGCACAAGCGGGGGAGGGGCAGAGAGAGAGAGAGGGAGACAATCTGAAGCAGGTTCCAGGCTCTGAGCTGTCAGTACAGAGCCCAATGAGGGGCTCGAACTCACAAACTGTGAAATCACAACCTGAGCCAAGTTCCTATGCTTAACTAACTGAGCCACCCAGATGCCCCTCTAGTTCTTTATCTGTTAAAGTGAAGTTATAGAAAACTTAATCTCAAACTACATATAACTCAAGTATGCACATAAGTGCACAGAAAAAATGGCAGATAATTTCTAAAGTAATGATTTTAGTTTTGAAAAACTATTCTATTTTTAAAAAATGAGTATATCTGATATTCTGGGAAATCATTTTATGCAAAGTGATGGAAATCCATTTTGAAGACCTAATTTGGGAAGAATCAAAAAGCAGTTTGACTTCCTTTTTAATCCTTTTGTTCATGTGTTTCCTTGGTTCTTGCTAGAAATGGATAAGCATCTGTTCTCAGATAGATGCAAAGAGTTGCCAGAGATAAGATGATCTTTTAGCTTCTTGGTTTTCTGATAGTCTATTCCTAGAAATAGAGAAGCTAAGTATTTTGGTTTCAAGTACTTTCCTCTCTAGGTCTGAGTTAGAATATACAAGATGTTCATAACAAAGTCAAGGAAGGAACTATCCAGAGCAAGTACATGAGTTGAATATAAATGCTTATGTGCATGGGCGCTTGGATGGCTCAATCCATTAAGTGTCTGACTTTGGCTCGGGTCATTATCTTGTGGTTCCATGAGTTTGAGCCCCGTATTGGGCTCTGTTAGCATGGAGCCTGCTTTGGATCTTCTGTCTCCCTCTCTCTGCCCTTCCCCTGCTCACGTGTGTGCGCTCTCTCAAAAATAAGTAAACATTAAAAAAAATAAAAAATAGATACTTATGTGCCTGGGATTCCCCCCCTCCTCAGAATGAATGGAATTGTCCTTCTTCATCTCTCTGCTTCCATATCTGGGGGCCAAGCGTACCTCCATGTAAAGTCACTATTAGTAAGAATGGCATGTTTAACTCCTGTGAGCAAATCACGACTAATTTGTTGAAGTGGGTCTTTATTTCTAAGTTAGTTTTGTAGCTCCCTGTCTAGGTTGGTTGGAATGTTAGCTCCAGCCTCATCTCTTCTTTGGAGGCTTCCCTTATGTCCAAGAGCCTGAAGAGCTTTTCTTCTTCCAGCCTCCCTGGCCCTGCCAGCATTCCACTCGCTCCATGCTAAAGCAGTGGTCCTTTGGCAAGTTTTTTGTTCACACAGAGACTTATTTCTGGTTTTACTGTGCTGCCATGATTTTCAAGCATTTTGAGACACATAGATCATGTTGTCCCATCTTGTTTTCAGTTCTTGGTATCATCTTTATCTGAGTCTTTTCTTCTCTCACTCTGCTGTCTTTCATGGTTTACATACTTACCCTGAAAATGTTTTATCTTAAAAATCACCTTATCTTACAGTAACAAATTGCTCAGAAAAGCAATTAGCATTTTAATCATCTTACTCTTAGCAGTCACCAAATAACTGGAAAATATTGAGTGCTCTCTTATCTCTCTTCTGAGTTCTACCTTAACTCTAAAATCTTTACATTTTATTAAAGAATTGGTAGGTTTGTAGTTCTCTTCAGTATGTATTACAAACAAAAAATGATGTTACTGGCATGCACTCTGCCAATACAAAAAGTTATAGCTTTAAGTTCGTTGTTCTGAAAATAAAGGTTCACTTAACAGTTTTTACCTGCAAGCAAAAGTTTGACAACCAGTTACATTACCAGGAAGGGATTTTAGTGTACTATTTATTTAGCTTATGTGTCAGCCTTGTATTACATTATAGTGGTAATTCTAATCTTTAGACAAGAATTATACTTCTTGTAGCTGTAGTACCAAACAGCAGGAGCTTGGTATTTGTTGAAATGTCATCATTCATGAGAAAGAGTAGTTCTAGCTCCTTGAGGACAGAAACCATGTTTATTACTGTCACCAGGTGTATGACACAATATAGGCACTGAATCAGTGTGTGTTGATTGGAAAATAAGAAAAAAGTCAGTGAGAAAAAAAACACTAGCTCATTTTGGTGAACCTAGTCTCATACTGAATATTTCTTACAGTATTCTAATTGGTCTCTATCTAATTACTGCCAGAAGTTAAAATGCATTTTGCTAATCAGTCAGTACAACCTTTAGCAAGAAAGCCGGAAATGCTGCCTGAAACTTCCTCCTTCCCACAAAAAGGCCTGAAGATTCCTGGCTTAGAACATGCAAGCATTGAAGGACCAATAGCAGTAAGTAAAAAACACCACTTTTTAAGAACTATGAGCAAAATGGCAAAGTACTAAGAACAAACAATGTAAACAGCCATACACTTGGCTTTTGTTATGATCTTGAACTCAATTTTGAGTTCAATAAGCCAGTGGCTATCTGTGCCACTTATTGTGTGGATTTGAATTTAAATGGCTTCTTCTCTTTTTTGACCCAGAATTTATCAACACTTGGAACGGAAGAGCTCAGGCAACGGGAGCGCTATCTCAAGCAGAAGCGAGATCAGTTGATGTCCATGAGAAAGGATATGAAGACTAAGCAGATACAAAATTCTGAGAAGGGAGAACCTGCTGGGGAAGCAGAGGTATGGATGGCTTTACTGTGTCAAAATTTGCAAATCTAGAGGTGGAATTCTCAAAATCAGAGTGTGTGCAAGACAGTTCTGATAATGAATGTTGCTTGTAGTCCATCCATTCCTATTAACCTCCCTGCGAGTGTAGCACCTGCCAAGTTTTTTTCTACAGTGAAATGGCCATGATACGAACATTTTGTGAGGTCGAGGTGACAGCAGTTTCATTATAAACATTTTTTTGTGTTTCTTTACTTGCCCTGCTGAGTGCTTAAAGATCAGCAGTCTGTTTCACCTAAGCCTTTGAAAATACTTTAATCACAAAGCAACAATACAGTGGCCACAAACTCCAAGAGATTTTCTTCTCTAAGAAGAGATTTTTGCCAAGAAGAGATTTAGAGAACCCAGTCCACATGTGGCTTTTTAAATTTCTGCTTACTGAAAGTGCTCTTTGAGGCAGTATGTTGGGAATTCTAGACTAATGAACCCATCTTATACTATAGCCAATTTTTTCCTTTTATTTTATTTTCTTTTGTTTTTTGTTTTTTTGTTTTTTGTTTTTTAAGGAAATGACAGAGAAACCAGAAATGACAGCAGAGGAGAAGCAAACATTACTAAAGAGGAGATTGCTTGCAGAGAAACTTAAAGAAGAAGTTATTAATAAGTAATTTTAAAAGCAATTTAGCAAAAGTTCAAATTTTCTTAAAAATAAATTATTTAATCCTTAAACTGAGCCTGTTAGTTTCAAATATTTGTTTGTAAATGCAAATATAAGCTCATTATTACTACTTTATTAAACTTTTGAGGTAAAGGGTGGTGGGGAGGGCAGCTACTTGAGCTGAGAGGGTATAGAAACTCAATTGCTAGCGCATTTATTTACTCAAACTTGGCTACCTATTTGTGCTAAGCACTGTGCTGAGTGCCAGGGATACAGCAATCAACTAGATTGTCAAGGCCCCTGCCTTCATGGGGCTAGCGAAGAAGGCCCAAAGAGCAAAGTGTTTAAAGGGAAAGGTGGTGTTCTAAGCAGGGCTGGCCAAGCCTCCTTGAGAAGGCAATGAATATTCAAGCTGATAGTAAGGCTGATTATGGGGAGAAATGCGAAGAAACAACTCAGGTCCTGCCACCGGAAAAAGAATAAAGCACCTTGTGAGGAGCGGGCAGTATGGTGAGTCTACAAAGAATGGAGAGGGTTAGTGTGTGAAATTGGAGGTAGGTGGGGTACTGACTTGCATGGCCTTGTAGGGAATGTGAGAATTTTCGATTTTGTAATGGCAGTGGGAAATCACTGAAAAGTTTTAAAGCAGGGAAGTTACATCATCAAACTGTTCAGTTTTAAAACAAAAGTGTGGCTGCTGTACGGAGATTACTCGGTGAGTTAAGAGTAGTTGTGGGTATACCAGGTATACGGAAATCCAATCAAAAGACTAATTATCATGGGCAGTGTTAAGATAGATTTTGGCATTTACATGTGAGGCAGGAGCAAATGGGACTTGGAAAATGGATATGGGGGATGTTAAAAATACTCAATTACTCTTTCTAGGAAGCCTACCATTAAAAAAGATAAAGGGAATAATTGATTGAGCCTCCAGGGGGGAATGTGGCCCTGGGTATAGGTCTTTTGTGTGAAGTGGCCCTGGGTGGTCTTCTGTAGTTGTTCACAGATAACCAGAATAGTAGAAGACCTTTCTTTCAGAAACTTCCTGTATTGTGTGATCCAACAGGCACCCCCTTTTCTAGTTACTCCTGAGATTGAATTTATAATTCCAATTTATCTCTTTACAGTTATAAACTTTTAAAAAGGGATACCAAAATTCGCTTAGCTCCAGTCTTCAACCTGCAGAGAAAAACCAGCATTACTTTACATTTGTTACATTTTCATCACTTAGATGGACAAGAGGAAAAACTAGTGATTAAAACACAGAAATGTTTCATGTAACTTTTTATTAAAAATAGTTTTTATACTGGATACATGTTTACAGATATAATTTTAAGAGAACCTCAGGCATACAAATGTGGGCTCTGGCTTGCTTCAAGGAGTGAAGATAAAGATATAAAAATCCTGATCTGCCTGAGTGAGGGTAGTCATTAAGACAGTAGCTAACATGTGGAAACTTAATATTCTTGCAAAGGATACTTTAAGCCCTCTTTTCATATCATTGTGGGTGAGCCTAGGTACCATGAAGACTATTATCCTGTAAGTCAACAAAACATTCACATTTCTGCTATAAGAATGGTTCCTATCTATGATGATGAGGATTTAAATGTTTGACTCGTGGCAATTCTTCAGAAAGGAAAATTAAAGAAACTCTCCATAAGGTATGGAGATAATATTTCCTACTGGAACTTTAAAATTACTTAATCAGTAAGAGTCAAGAGTAAATAGGGAAATGCTTTAGACCTGGGCTTCTTAGATGACAAGAGGAAATTTATTAAGAGCTAAGAGGAGTGAAAGGGGCTTCACAGAACTTTCTTGAAAGAAAATGTATTCAGATGGTGATTTTACTGATATTAGTTTAAATTATCCTGAGTCACTTGCCTCTTAAAGTGGAAGGTCTTTTTCATTATATGAACCTTTAATCAAAGAGATAAGACTAGCCCCATGCTGTGATGTTTTGGTGCTGGGACTTTATTTGCCCAAGGCACACCTTCTGTAAGTAGAATCAGTAATACTTAAAGTGCAGTCAACCTTTGTTAGAATTATTTCATTCAGATTGGTGTATGACTTAGTGGTTTATAATAAATATCTATGGATAATTTATTGACTTTTAAAAGATACTATAAAATGGACATATCTCAAAATGGAGTTAACTTATATTTACAACAAACCAAACAAAAGCAACAATCATAGAATTACAGGGTCACATTTTAATTCCTGAATTTTACAGGTCAGCATTAATATCACCACATGTATACAAATGGTGTAAAACAAGTACAGTGGTATTTTTTAATACAAAATAAACATCTGTTTTATGGAAAAACTATACTTCATATCTACACAGACAGCCCATCTTTTCCAAACAATAGCCAAAATTAAAATTAACTACAAAATCTCCAAAACAGGGGAAACTGCTTCAGTTTAAGCTATTCCAGGAAAAATGGACCCATAACACATTACAAGGGTGATCTGAAGATTGTAGCTGGAATTACTATTTTTCACTTTTCTTCCCAATGCATTAAATTGTAGTTTGGGGGACGTTTTTCTCACTTCAGCATGATCTCAGATCATAGATGAGCAAAACTAACATTAAAATATTTACAGTTAACTTGCTGTTCTAAAAATAAAACTTCTTAACTGTTTGCCTCAACTTACTATTTTAAGTTCATTTACGTACATGGAATGTGCTTTTATTCTTTAAAAAAAAAGCAGCTTTCATATTACACCCCTGTTTATGGAAAAACTTCATGTGCTGCATACTGACTTTGATACTGAAGTAACTTCTTGGATCAAAATGGCCTCTAGATATGCCACTTAATTCAGCACTATTCTTTGTATGGAAGTCTTTATAAATTACACTTTAAAACTAGCTTGCAGCTCTGGACAGAGACAACTTAACCAACAAAACAGAAAGTGACTTCAAAGTATCCTCCACCAAAGAGTGACTGGGAGGGAAACAGTTGGAAACATTCTGTTCAACCCACTCCCAAGTTTCTAGAAAAAATCATTTCGAAATACTACTGTACTGATACTTGGCATCAGTTATCTCTAAAAGTGCTGATTTTAAAGTTCTACTGACAAAACTCTCCATTTTGAATCCAGCTTGTTTTCATCAAAATACATACTGAAAATTCATGGTGTAGAAAACTCAACATGTACTGTAACACAGAGTGTACTTCCCTCCAACTACCTATAAGGCTGAATTTGTTAAAACTTCAAAAAATGGTCCCAACAGCATAACTTCACTTTTATGATAGTTGAATTTGTTTTCCATAAAAAATTTTTTAAAAAGAGGCAACTGATTAAAAGAACCACATGGCCAGCACCATTATACAAGTAATGTTATTGGGTTTGTAACTAAAGTTCTGCAATTGTTTCTAGATCGGATACCCCCCCCCCCCCGGAGCAACCCTGCATTTAATATTTTATCAACCTTGTCCCTCCCCAAGCCATTCCCAAACCTGAGAGTTTCCTCACTGAGAGGCTATCTCCCAGGTTCAGGTCACTAACCTTTTTTTGACAGCCTGAAAGGCAAACCCCTTAATTACTAGCAAGCAATCAAGTTTCTGGGAAGCCTTTTTTTTGTTTGTTTTTCTTTTTACAGAACTAAACTCTCCTAGCTGATATACTGAGTATCTTTTGCTACTCCTTGTATATTTATAAGTTCAAGTGAGAAAGCTTTCTGATTCAGATTTTCAGCTCATTGAACAGATGCAGCATTTTAGTAAGACCACACATTTGAGGGTCCCCAGTAAGTATTTTATGAGCCAAGACGAGGTCTTTTCCTGGGAGATGTTTCTTCTTCTTCATCTTCCTCTTCATCATCTGGATAATCCACTAACCCAACCAAACTGCCCTATTGAAGAATAAAACAGCTTTTTTTAAAATACATAACTTAAGGGAAAAAAAGCTTATTAGTGCAGTTGCTTTTAAAGACATCACAACTTTTCTAATTATATATATCTCAAACATAAATTTGATACAGTAACTGATTGAAAATTATGAACACTTGGTACTAGTTGGTGGCACTCTTAAGTTATTACCCTCAACTTTTTTATTCAGCCCTTGGATTTTTAATGACACCTCACAATTCAATTCAGCAAAATTTCACTGTGGAAAAGTATTATCTCCAAAAAGTAGGACTCACAAATCATCAGGATACTGGAAGGAGTGAGCTGGAAGGACCTTGGAGATGAACTAGTTCATCTCTATGTTTAAACTATAAAATAGTGACAAGTAGCCTCCTTTTCGCCTCTGTTCTTCATGTATTTCATCACTATGTGCACACCACTGTTTTCATTCTGCTTTTGATGATAAAGAACACATGAAGTGGGTCATACAACTAATAACTAAAAAATTTAGGGCTACCTTTCTCTAACCAAAAGAAAAGATGAGGTAATTCAGGTGTTTGGTCTTTTATGCGTAATGGATCCCTTTGAAAATCGTATTAAAGCTCTACACATTCTACCCAGAAAATTACATGTTCTCAGGTCTGTGTTCATTTTGAACCGACACCATGAAGTTAGTATGTATGTCCCACAGGTTAAAAGGCTGCTGTAAACAATGAATTTAGTTTAAACCCTTCAGACCTCAAATACAATAGAAATAACTCCTACTTCACAGCTACGTAGCTTCATGTCTAAAGAACCCAGACATCTGGCAGTAACACTTTGCCAAAATATAACTGAACCACTGTAGTGTTAATCAACAAAGGTCTCTGAGCAGCTAGAAAGAGTATCAGAAAGTCTGGGAATTAAATCAAACTTCTTTGTAACATATATTTACGTGAGCATCTTTCTGCTGTCTTCTCAGCTTAATAACACACAAGTCTTTTTTTTTTATTTAAACAAAAAAATTTTTTTTCAACGTTTATTTTTGGGACAGAGAGAGACAAAGCATGAACGGGGGAGGGGCAGAGAGAGAGGGAGACACAGAATCGGAAACAGGCTCCAGGCTCTGAGCCATCAGCCCAGAGCCCGACGTGGGGCTCGAACTCACAGACTGCGAGATCGTGACCTGGCTGAAGTCGGACGCTTAGCCGACTGCGCCACCCAGGCGCCCCATCAAGTCTTAAGTTTGATAAGCAAGAGGTAATATGGCTAAATTGTTAAGAATGTATTTGATTGTAGTCTGCCTGACTTCAAATTCCAAGGCCACCATTTTTTAGGTACATGACTGTGGGCAAGTGATTTAGTATCTCTATGCCTCATTTTCCTTATCTGTAAAATTGGTATTAATAGTACTTACACCTCACGGAACTATTTTGAAAATTAAATTGAAAATAAAACATAAAAAGCACTGGGCACAGTGGTTAGTATGTAGTTAGTGTTCAGTAACTGCTATTAGCTATTACTAATATCATTCTTATTTATTTGGTTTCAAGCCAAACAAGTTAGATGAGAGGAGATAGAAGACATTATTACCTTATAAAAAGACACGAGTCTGATATTCACAAAGATAACAAGTTATCGAGGAAAGTTTTCATTATGCTTAGGGATTACAGATTATATATCATAATGTACAAACATTTCAGTTCCCAATGGGTAACATTTAAAATGACTTCTTAAGAAATAGTCTATCTGAAACACTCACCTACATAATTTCAATTTTATCTCTATATCTATACCATAAACAAACTCCTATATAGTAAAAAAAATCATGTTTACTGAAAAGAATAAAAATATAAAACGTGAAATATTGGAAGTAAAAAGACCTGTAATCCAGAGGTGCACCCTGTAAACAATTTGACAGATTCTGGACTTAAACTATTAGTATAATTCATCATGTTAAAAAATTCTAAGGAGGGGCACCTGGGTGGCACAGTCGGTTAAGTGTCCGACTTCAGCCAGGTCACGATCTCGCAGTCCGTGAGTTCGAGCTCCGTGTCGGGCTCTGGGCTGATGGCTCAGAGCCTGGAGCCTGTTTCCGATTCTGTGTCTCCCTCTCTCTCTGCCCCTCCCCCGTTCATGCTCTGTCTCTCTCTGTCCCCAAAATAAATAAATGTTGAAAATAAATAAATAAATAAATAAAATAAAAATAAAAAATTCTAAGGAGAGAGAATTCAAGAATTATCCTCTATGCAAAAAACAAAGGACAGATCTTCCATAAACATGATTAATAAAATTTTTAAAAATCATCAGGAGTGATAGCTTTTACATCTTCTAATTTTTATAGCTTTAATTTCTTTATCTCACCTAACTGGATTGGCTAATACCCAGGAACAATGGTTAAATTACAGCAATGATAGTGGTATCCTACCTTGTCCCCAACTCTGGTAGGAACACTGCTAATATTTTCTTAAGTATAAAGCTAGCTTTTGGTATCAGCCATACATACCATGTTAAGAACCTACCTACTTATTTGCATTTTACTGAGTAAATTTGATAAACTGTAAATGTACATTCTATACAGAAATATGTATAAGGGGGTGCCTGGGTGGCTTAGTCAGTTAAGTGTCTGACTTTGGCTCAAGTCATGATCTCCTGGTTCACGGTTTCGAGCCCTGCTTCAGGCTCTGTGCTGACAGCTCAGAGCCTGGAGCCTGCCTCAGATTCTATGTCTCCCTCTCTCTCTTTGCCCCTCTCCTACTTGCGCTTTCTCTCAAAACTAAATAAACTAAAAAAAAAAAAAAAAATACACATGTATATGAAATATTTTGTGTAGAAAGTCACATACAATTGTTTTAACTGCAAAAGGCTGGAAACAAGTTTAAAATGCATCAATGGGGGGCGGGGGGCGCCTGTGTGGCTCAGTCCGTTAAGCCTCCGACTTCGGCTCAGGTCATGATCTTGTGGTTTGTGAGTTCAAGCCTCCTGTGGGGCTCTGTGCTGACAGCTGAGAGCCTGGAGCCTGCTTTGGATTCCCTCTTTCTCCCTCCCTCCCAAATTAATAAACATTAAAAATTTTTTAAATGCATCAATAGGGTTAGTTATAAATTGAAGTATATCATATGCTGGAATTCTATGCAGGAAGTTCTTTTATATCCTGATATGGAAAGCTCACCCAGATAAGTCTGTTATGTGTTATGTGAAAAAAGCAAGAGCAGTGTTCTCTTTTGTTAATCTGGGGCAAAAGAAGTGTTTGTTTTGGCCGCCTACTATTAGTTTCCCATTCTGATTTCATTTTTTTTTTTTTGTAACTATTTTTCTTCAAGGAAAACATGCATGTTTTATAGCTCTACAGCTAAAAAAAAACTTTGTAATTTCATTAGTAGCTAATGTCTTACCAGCCTTGAAAACTATCAAGTTTTCAAAGAATGCAATTTTTTTAAAAATGTTTTTTATTTCTGAGAGAGGGAGAGAGAGAACATGAGAGGGGAGGGGCAGAGATAGGGAGACAAAGGATCCAAAGCAGGCTCTGTCCTGACTGCAGAAAGTCCAATGTGGGGCCTGAACTCATGGAACTGTGAGATCATGACTTGAGTTGAAGGTGGACGTTTAACCCACTGAGACTGAGCCACCCAGGCACCCATCAAAGAATGCAATTTTAAAAAATATATTAGAACTTTAGGATGCCTTGCAAAGGAGAATTAGAAAAGTTCACATCTGATCTATTTAAGAACCAATCAATTTGATTACAGCAATAAACAGACAGTGAAAATGGCTAAACAGGGCACTGCTGATAAAGAACCTGCCACCACTTAGAAATGTGGCTACACTTTGTTGAAAAAGGCTGAGAGCCAATTTAACTAGTTTCACTTCCGTAAACTCCTATCTTGCTTAATTTCAAACTTTTGTCATAGTCTAGAGTGACTGAACAATTTATTTTCCAAGAACAATCACTGTTTTCTCCTTGTCCCCCAAAAAGATGTAGACAGATACGGCAATCTGCTGTTAGTGTCAAAAGCGTAAAAAATGTGTTAGTGCTTGCATTTCATTTTGCTCGGTCATAAGTAAAAAATTATCTGGAAGGATAATAAATTAAGAACTCTAGGAAATAACCCAGAAAGTAGAACAAGAAGATTTAAAAAATGAGTAATAAGTGAGGAAAATTATGAAAATTGTAAGCTAAACCTGGAAGGCCCAACATCCAAACAATAAGTTAATAGTGAAATAGCACAAAATGTCCTCAGATTGAAGGACATGACTGTTTGGCTGCTTCCAAGAAGAAAATAAAATAGCACACACAAAGGATCATAAATAAGAATGTCTTCAGATTACTTGATAGCAGTAACTTCAAATTTTTAAAAGAAAATTATTTCCAACCTGGTTCTATATTCAGTTAAACTGTCAGTCAAGTATGAAGACAGAATCAACATATCTTCATACATGAAGGTCTCAAATTTTACCTCTCATGGCATTTTTTTTTTTTAGAAAACAATTATTAGAGGATATGTTCCACCAAAATGGGAGGGAAAATCAAGAAAGAGTCCAGAGACATGAGATGCAGGAAACAATCCAAGAAAAAGAGAGGCAAAAGAAGTACTAGGATGATGGCTGAGGCAGCCATAAGACAAAAGCTGTGCAGCAAATCTAGACAGCAACCGATCTAAACTGGAACTGGAAGGGAGGCTTCAAGACAGAGGTCTCCACAGGGGATACTATGTGGAAACTAACCTGAGAGGTAGTGAAAGAATTAGTGACAGGCACCTAACTACTGCAACAAATGAAAAAATGGTGGCCATTATTTACTCTAGAAAGAGAAAAGTTACCAAGAAAAATACAGTATAGGAAAAAAGACCAGGAAAAAATTCACAAAGAATATTTATATTGTCATCACAGCAATAAAATTATCAATTATTTAACCAAAAATTGTGAGAGAAGAAATGAGGGTGAGGGTGTGGTAAGGACTGTTCACATGCTAAATTCTTACCTACCATAACAAGAATAAATTAGGTCTAAACTTGGCAAAACAACACAGAAGTATTAACATATTACTTAGAAATAGAAGGTACAAGAGTTTTAAGCTATCTCTGTGGAAAGGAAAAAGGACTGATTTTTTCCCTCAACATTTTAATACTACTTTGACTTTTGACAGTAAGTGCATGTATTGCTTTGATTAAAAAAAAAAAAAAAGTCTATATTGAGAGGGTGCAAACAGTGTTCTAAGCTCTTTACACTTATTAAAAAATTTAATATTTACAACATGCCTTTAGAGTAGGTGCTCTTTTATCCTTGTTTATAATGAAAAAAACTAAGGTTGTGAGAGATTTAATAATTTACTCAAGGTCAAACAGCCTAGAAAGAGGCAAAGCCAAGATCTGAACCCAAACAATTGAACTCCACAGCAAATATTCTTACTATAGTATCACAAATATTACATTAAATTGTCCTATCAAGAAGGGAAAATTAATTTTAAAACTTCTAGTTAAAAAACATAAAATGTTTCAAAAGCAGTAGAATCTCAGTGACAATGCTACTTCTGTGATCTTTAGTCAAGAGCCTACCTCGATACAATACTGACTAGACTCCACATTTTTGTAAAACAATAAATTCAAATTGTATTTTGTGTTCAAAACTAGATGCATCACTTAAGATTAGGTTTTCTACTACTATAACATTTCCCTCCTCTTGTCCTTCTACTCTTCTCCTAACAGTTGTCTTATATTTATGCCTTTTTATTTTATGCCACTCCTTTTTGGGGAAAAGGATGGTTGCGTATAATAACAATATAAATGAAAGAAGAGAGTTTTATATAAAATTTAAACTTGTTTATATAAAACAGTAACCAATGGGAAATACATATGCTATGCAAGTAACAAAAAGGCTAATATCCTTATAACTGAAGATTCATTCATATTAAGAAAAACATAAGCCAATTTTAAAAAGACAAGACTATGAAAAGACAACTTGCAGAAGAGCAAATTCAAAAGGCTAATAATCAACGTTGCTACTAACACAAAACACACAATTGGGAAAGAGATCTATTCTGTTTATGCAACCTAATGGGCAAAGATTAAAAATAAATTTAACACTGGCAAAGCTGCAGTGAGCCAAGCACACTCATACAATGCTTATAGTAACATAAGCTGGTATAGACATTCTGGATGTATCTGATAATATGTATGAAAACATTCCTTTATGCATCTATCCAAGAAAATAGCTTAAAATGCAACAATACCAGGAGTCCCATCAATGAAATAGCAGAATCAACTTATGTGCTCCAAAATATTACTGGGTGTGTTGCTTACAAATATTATGATACAGATAAATAAAATGAAATTCTGTGGTCATCAACAGTATTTAAGTAACAAAGAAAAATTCTTTTAACAAATAAATAAAAGCAAGATACAAAACTGTTTAATTACATGTCTGATAAACCCATATACCTAAAAAAGAATCAAATATTAGCAGTCATGTTCTCTGATGACAGCGAGCAAAACTTTCTTCTTTGAAATTATTTTTATTATCCAAATTTCCTTTAGTAAACATGAAATAATTTTAAAGATGGAAAAAGCAAAGTTTGTGTATAGAATAGTTTCACATACCTTGGTGGCTGTTACTGATGTGGCCAAGTTTGTAGTTTTGGAAGAGGATCCATTAGAACTTGCTGGTGGTGTCTGAGCCACTACAGATTTACTGTTTGTACTGTTTGTTCCATTAGCAGCACTGGCAGAGTGGGAGAAAGTAAATTTGAAGCCACTAGATGATGTCCTTTTGGGAAGGTTTTCTTTGTCTTCACTTTCTTTTGCTAAAGCAAAATTTTAAATCTTTTTTAGTAAAGATTCCTAAGCAAAGCATCTGAAAAGCACAGTAACTTTAAAACTTATAAATCATTAATGTGGATGGAACTGGAGAGTGTATGCTAAGTGAAATAAGCCATACAGAGAAAGACAGATACCATATGTTTTCACTCTTATGTGGATCCTGAGAAACTTAACAGAAACCCATGGGGGAGGGGAAGGAAAAAAAAAAAAAAAAAAAGAGGTTAGAGTGGGAGAGAGCCAAAGCATAAGAGACTCTTAAAAACTGAGAACAAACTGAGGGTTGATGGGGGGTGGGAGGGAGGGAAGGGTGAGTGATGGGTATTGAGGAAGGCACCTTTTGGGATGAGCACTGGGTGTTGTATGGAAACCAATTTGACAATAAATTTCATACATTGGGAAAAAAATATAAATTCAAAAAAAAATAAAACTTATAAATCATTGCCTCTGCTTTATAAGAGTACAGCATGATGTGTACAGTGGTAAGTCTTTAATTAGCTGGAATCTTAGAAATCTCAGGATTAGAAAGGATCTTAAGAATTATATACCAGAATCTGTCATCCTACGCTAGAATTCTACACTGCTGTATCTAGGACACATCAAGGATTCATTACCTGCCTGACTTCCTTTTACTGTCTCTTTGTAGCTTCTACTCACTGCACTGATCCTATACTCCTATAGTCCTTGTGAAAACCTGACAATCCCTCCCACAAGTCAGTATTTTAAATGCTTAAAGACGATATGATCATATCTATCAGTCTCTTATTTCCTGAATATTCCAGGTTCCTTTATCTGTTTCTCTTATGACATAGGTATCTACTATCCTTTCATATCTGGTTGCTGTTTTTGTGTATGATTCTTGAGTGGATGTAGTGCTTCAAGCACGGCCTCACTGCCCCTTTCCACGGCAGTCAGGGTAGTGCCTGTAATGAGTAAAGGTAGAAGAATTAGGTCACCAAAAATTACCACCTATTCCTTAGGACATTTTAATGGGCTATTTGCTCCCCCAGGCTGAAGTAAACAGAACTAAGAGCATTAACAAGTACATGATGAATGATGCTGGGAACAACGGTTTCAGGAAAAATGTAATAAATCAATAAAACACTATCTAAGGAGAATTGCCTTTAGAATACCTCACATTCAAAATCACAAACTTTATATGAAGTCCAGGAAATGCTTTGCTTTTCAAAATGTAAATTTGTATTAAACATTTATATGATATATGGAGGGCAGTAGTCCAATAATGGTAATTTTTTAGGCCATAGAATTAAAGTGATTCGTTCTTTTGAAAGCTAAGTAAGATCTCAGTTTTCAAAATAAGTTAAACTATTTGAAGGATGGGAAATTTTACTTTCATTTCTCTTCCCTTGATAGCGTATCTTTATTAAATTTTTATAATGATTTTAAAATTTCAAAGAGCAAAGTTACTTCTCTGAGCTTAGTTTCCTCAGCTGTAAAAGGCAGAGTGCTCTGGAAAGTTTCTATGGATCTATATGGTCTCTATTATTATTGAGGATTTCAGTACAGAAATAAATCCAAGATTATTCACAGAAGACAATGTATTAAGTAGAAAATATAATAATTTCTAAATAGTAAATGAAGGGCCTCACAAAATGACAAGTTTCAAGAAAAACATTTTAAACATGAAAATAAGTCCCAGCTTTGGAAAAAGATGTGGAAATTTTAAAAGGCCACATTTCACTATAAAATTCATATCTTTCATACTTTATATACTATGGCCAAATCTTCACAGACAACTCAATAATTTCTGTATTTAAAAATGATGCACTATTCAAAAACTTAAAATTTTAATACCTTTTTTGGTCTCCATAAATTTTTCATAAGTATCTGGAAAATCATCTTCTGGCTTAGATTTTTCTACTGGTGCCACAACTGCTTTTCCTTCCTCCTCTTCATCTTCATTAAACCACATTTCTTCATCCTCTTCCAAGGCTTTTGCATCTCTGCGAAATCTGTTACTACGCAATATAGATGGTACACTGTAAGAAACATACCACAAATACTAATGACTTAAAGTTTGTAACCAGATTAAATTTGAGAATAAATATGTATAACCAAGAGGAGCTAAAGTAATTTTAACTGAGTATAATTTATATCATAACCACCTCAACTGTGATACAAGATGTAACCAGAAAATATCCCAAAATATTTAAGGATATTGCAAACTAAACTAAAAATTTACCTTGAGTTATGATACAAAGCAGTCATTTTTCACATAAAAGATTCTGGTAAGGAGAATATCCTACCCTTCTATAAGACTCTGTACTATCTAATGATGGAAAGAATGCTCCTGGGTAAATTTATTATGTCAGATCCAAACAAAAGATGATTTTGGATATAATTATATAAACTATAGATGCAATATACTTAAAACAATACCTGTTCAGTTTCTGATTTTGTCTGTCTTTTTCTTGCTCATATTTAGTCTTCAATCCTTTGAATGTCTGAACATATTCAATTGATTCAAGTGCTTTATAAAAGTTTTCAACTATATGTGCAGTAAGAGACTTGATATCTTCCTGTATAAGGACAAAATTTACAATTCAAATATAATTCAATGACTGTTAGGAGAAAAACTTAAAGAAACTTTTTTACAGTTCCAAAGCTGACCAAAAAAGATTTTTCAAAATCGCGTTCCAAAAATAAGTGTCCTAGTTTCTTTATACATGAGCCAGGCCTCCTCAGAAAACTTGGAATAAAAAAGAAGCCTTTTTGGGGGGCTACTAAACATCTGAAAGTAAACAGATTTAGTTTATATCTTGTTTATTTTTTCCACTTATGTAGCACTTCACAATTTAAAAAGCACTTTAACATATACTTTCACTTGATCCCCCTAACAATTCTATGAAATAGGGTTCATTACTCCCATTTTACAGAGAAGGAAAATTGAAGATCTCAGAGGTTAGATGGCCTGATCCAGAGCACACAGCCAGTTAGAAAATCATATATTTTTTTTTAATTATATTTTCAACAAAATGTTAGGTGTTACTTAATGACTCTTTCTTTAACTGGTAAGAAGCCTTACCTAAATAATAAACACAGACTCCTTTGACTGTATTACATGTACAGATATGATCAACTGTTAACTTGAATTCCACCTATTTCCAGTCTTCCAATGGTATAATTTTTGTGAAATAAACTGACAGCAATAACTTCTAAATTCTATATGAACCATTCTAAATAATCATTCCAAATACCTGAGTGTGAAGCAGGCTCATTAAAAAAAAAGTTTATTTATTTGTAATTTTGAGAAAGAGTGTGCGCCCAAGTGGGGAAAGGGCAGAAAGAGAGAGAAACAGAGACAGAATCTCAAGCAGGTGCCTGAATAATATTTTTATTATTAATAATAGAAGTCGTCATTCAGGAATTTAATATTAGTAAAAAATATACATGCCACTTCTTTAAAAGATACACCATAATAGGGACACCTGGGTGACTCAGTCAGTTAAGTGCCCAACTCTTGATTCTCATGGTTCCTGAGATCAAGCCCCAAGTCAGGATCCATCCTGACAGCATAGAGCCTGTTTGGGAGTCTCTCTCTCCTCCCCTCCCCCACTCAGGCATGCACACGTGGGCTCTCTCTCTCTCTCTCTCTCTCTCTCTCACTTTCAAATAAGCTTAAAAAAAAAAAAAAGATATACCACAAACTGTTTCTTTTAAGGATTTTAAGTCTTTAAATTAGTTCTCCTGTAAATCTCAATTAAGAAATATTAGAAACCCAGGTAAAATGGTTCTGTACTATACCCTGAACAAAATGATGAGTCAAGTTTTGGGATTCAATGTACATTTATCAACTACCCAAAATTATTTTCTGAAAAACAAATTCAATCATAGGAATAGGGATGGGGTTGTTACCCTACAACTCATTTTATCAGTATCTCACCAAAAATTTTAAGGAAAAAAATACAAAAGTCAATCTCTATTCATTAGAACAGTGCACTGTGAACTGGGGTTCAGATACTTGGTGAGTTAGTTAAGTATGTTCCCTCTTTTCTAAGGCTAAAGAGTACTTCTATCCTCTTCATCCTTTTGAAAACCATACTCTTAGCAAGTGACTATTATTAGAAAAATAATCCAGTTAGCCAAATCATCTTTATCTGAGAATAGCATATCATGAGCAGAAATGTGATTTGTAACACACGCAACTAGAGAATGAATTTCTAGCTCTGATTTTCTTTTTTTCAAATTCTTTCTGACCATGTGGCCATTTGCCCTGGTGGGATGATTTCATTGTGTGGGAGAGGGTAAATTTATTGTACTGGTTCTACAGTTACCTGTCTTATCCCTGTTGCTCACATACAGTTCTCTCCAGATCTTTTTATGACAAATCTTATGTTGGCCCAAAGCGAGCTGTGACCTATCTTCAAGCTCTGACTGTGCTCCTAACCAAATGGATGCTCTTGAATCAATCACGCAAATCAGTTTGGATGACTCACGTACCTCATCTATAAAATAAGGCAGTTGGAGTGGTCTGCCTACTTCCTGGTCTCTTCAACTTAAAATTCCATGATAAAAGCTTACCTTTTATACATCTTCCATCAAAGTTTATCAAAGTAATTATTTTCAACCTTTCTATATTTATCATTACCTCTACAACAGATCAGAGAGATCACATCATTGAATGGCATGCTTGACTGAAAAGTCTACATACATATGCCAAATATAATCCTAAAACATTTGGCCAATGAAAATAATACACAGTAAACATGGGTTAAAACACTATGCTCAATTTCACAATTTAGAATATTAACATTGCTAAACATATAATTATTTTGTTAAGAAGCCTTTACTATAAACTTACCACTCTTATAAATTCAAATAACTCAATGACAGCTGAATTCAACAGATTGTACCGAGTTCCGTTATCCAGGAGAGCATTTATAACTGGCTCAAAAAGATTTCCCTTCGTGATGTAACGATTATAAAATTCATCTTTAAGGCCAATTATCCGCCTCATAAAACGAAGAGCACCTAATTAAAAATAATACAGGGAACAAATTGATAATTTATTAATAATTATTGGGAAGTATAAAGAATGTATACTTCTAAAATAAAAAGTAAACACTGTGTACTAAAAATAATTGGGTTTTGAGGGAAAAAATAAGTTAGGGAGAGACCACTTAAACTTGTATAAACTTCTCTGGTAGCTAGCAAAAAGTCCAATAATTGGTATTTAGGAGATAAATAAACTATTCAGGCAGGTAGCTCCATAATATAGAGATTAAAAAAACATATAGAAAGCACAGGCTGCCGATGCCGGCAGTACTGGGAGCAGTGCTGGTGGACATGAAGACAGTACAGTGACAGCAGCTCAGGACCAGCGCAGGGCTGTCCGTCACGAAGGTGGGCGGAGCAGCGGTATAGCCTGTCAAGACGGCCTTGCCTCTCTGCAGGAGGGAGCTCTGAAGGTAGGTACTTCTTTGTGATTTCCTGAAAATAAAGCCAAAGGGGTTCTTGCTGCCAGCTTAAGAGGAGGGCTGAAGGTCTTTCACTTTTCTGATGAAAGCTACAGTTCCACTCCCACCATTTCAGTTCTCTTTGCCTTGGAAAAAGCATCTGTGAACTGACGCTACCTACACATTATAATGTCATTTCCTTGTTTACCAAGCGCTTATGAGCTGTTTTGCCATAGCAGATCAGGCTGTACTTGTAAAAGAACAACAGAGTAACAAATAAGCAGTATCATCTGGCTTTTCACATTTTAGAATACTGAAATGTTCAGTCTCTCATTTCAACCCACTGTTCACAGATGGAATTCATTAAAAGAAGTTGTGTCTGTCAAAAGAGGTTCCTAATATTATCTGAGAATAAAACAGAAACAGGCCATGTAAGGTCTAAATGTAGGATGACTGTAACACTAAACAAGTGTGAAGAGAAGTGCTAGACTTCTAACAACACCTAGTCTTTGTAGCAGAACAAGAAGTACTTACTTAAGATTAAAAAGACTGAAGCACCGGTAAAGATGTGAGCACTCTCATACACTGCTGGTGAATAGTAGGATATAGTAACAACTACACTGCTAATTATAATGGAAATCTTGAAGCAATGTAAACATGTAAATACTGGAGATTTGTTCAATTATGGCACATCCACATAAAGAAATGACTCTGCAGTCATCCCTAAGCACTTGCTACAGAAAGCCACATAAGAACACCTATCATGAGAACATCCATCTTCCGAAAATTAATATAAAAATTTAATGTAAATGTGATCAGGATGAACTAGATAAAATTATTTTTAAGTTACTGTGAAAGAACAAGTGTCCACGAACCAAGAAAATTATGAAAACGAAAAGTGAGGAGGGACTTAGCAGATAATTAACTTTACAACAAAGATGCCATAGTGGACTAAGAATAAACTTTCCCATTTATTTCGTCTAGTAAAGTAACAGATTTAAAAATATTAGTCCAGAAGTAAGACACAAGATATATGTGGTAACTTACTGGATAACAAAAGAGAAACTTTCATTCAGTGAGAAAAATATAGTTTATTTAATAAGAGGATGGGCACAGTTGGCTATCCATCTAGAAGAAAACAAAGCAAGACCCTCCAAACCATATACAAAAACAAACCTCAAATGTATTACATATATAAGTAAAAAATGAAATAATAAAAATATCAGAAGTAAAATGAGGAGGATATTTTATTTGTATAATCTTAGAGGACATAGATGTTCCTAAGCAAGACAAAATCCTCAAAACTCATAAAAAGAAGACATATTTTTCATCAGGGAGAATTTTAAATTGTTATGTCAAAAAATAAAATAAAGGTAAATGTGAAAGACAAATGAGACTGGGACATTTTCCCCCCCAAACATGATATATTACTGGTATCTCTAATATAAAATGAGCTCTAAGAAAAAGGTAACAGACAATCCACAACAGATAAAATTCAAAAACACTAAAACATGAAAGTATGTTGCCAAAGAAAACATAAATGAAAACACAAGTGGAATACCACATTTCCCATCATCTGCCTCCTAACATTTTAGGAGCCAGTAAAACTGAATGCTGCCAGAGTGTCAAGTGCTTCAATCTTTTGGGAAAGTTATCTGGAGGCTGTATGTTAAACTCAAATTTAAAAGGATACATTAAAACTATATAAACATTCTTTTCTGGCAATAGAATTATTGGGAATCTACACTATGGAAATAAACCAATACTTAAAAGATTCATATACTAGACTATTTACTACAATGTTGTTTGGAGTGGCAAAATACCAAAACAATCCCATAATCTGTACACTGCAGAATGGCAGAATAAATTGTGGAAGAGCCACTCCATCAAATGTTACTCAGCTACATTTAGGAAAACAACTTAGTTGAGACTATATTCAATCACCTAGAGTAAGACTAAGGGACTGAGAAGTATGTTAATATGATCCTTTTTTGGATAAAAATAAAAAATACCTGTAACTGTGTAAATATGTTTATATAAATTTTTACGGAGACAGAAAAAAACTGTGCAGGCTGTTAATGGTGGCTACTTTTAAGGTCTTAAAAATAATGGTTGGGGGATTAATATTTTCTCTATATATTAAATGTTTACATTTTATCTATGATTTTTATGCTCAGAAAAAACACACAAAGCTCTTTTTATTTGGAGAGAGGAAGTTGTTAGTTTATCTCTATTTGCAGGTAAAATTGTGAAGAGGAAAGGAAAGTTAAAAGTTTGGCAACCATCAACTGAAGCAAATACTGGCATTTAAGTTTGATTATTACCGGTTCAATTGGTCTACTGAGGGGGACTACTCCTAAATTATTTTTACAAGTTCAATAAATAACCCGAGTTACACAAAAATATTTCAAGGCTATATCTCAAAAGTATAAAAAAAAGTCACCAATGAATGACAGTGTAATGAAGCGGATGTAAAAGACAGTAGGACTTGTTGTATTAGTGAAACGCTGTTGTTGTACATGCTATTGTATCACGACTTAAGCCAATTCAATCCAAATGTGAGTAATATGTGGGTGGGAAGCACCATGACCTATTCCTCCTGTCCTTTAAATAAAAGATTAGTACTTCTCATAAAATCATCTTTTTAATAGCATATATACTGCTAAAAAAAATAAAGTCCAATGGGTAACTTCAGGGTTTATCTCTATTAAAAATGTTGTTTCTTAAGATATTTTACAAGAACATTCATTTAAAGTGTTACTTACACAAGGCCAGGAAAGTGTGCTTTGAATTCATCAAGACCAAGACTCTTCTTAGCAAGTCCTTGTTCATAATATAGTTTTTTATGTGGTATGTGTGATGTTCCACGCAAAATGTGAGTAGTTCTAAAATTAAGGCAAGCAGCTGTGCTGTTTGATAATTATCTACAAAGAAAGTCATCATATGAAAATAAAATAAATATCGCAATTCATCTAAATAGAATAAAGCTTATGTCCTAGATTTTAGAGCAACAGTAAAATTCTATTTGCTCCTCATTTTTATATCAATTAAAGAAGCTACGGATTTTTACTTTTTCATTAGCAGACTCCCCAAAAGTATTATCAGTTTTACTGACTAAATGGATACTTTCTAAGGCTCTTGTATAAAATATTTATGAATATTAAGAGGAAAGAAAGTCTAAATAAAAATCTACAAACATGATAAGAAAACCGTCATTGCATTGAGATCTTCTTAGTAGTGTTTCCTTAATATGTGCTATTACTATTAATTAACCGATAAAAAGAGTCCACAGTAAATAGCTCAAACTTTTTGCCCATCACATGGTGCAATATAAATTTCCCCAGTAAAATAAGTATGTTTTAAAAATTCATTTTTGAGAGAAAGAGAGCAAGTGTGCATTCACGAGTGGGGGAGGGGCACAGGGGGGACAGAGGATCGGAAGCAGACTCTGTGTTGACAGGAGCAAGCCAGACGTGGGGCTCAAACTCACGACCCATGAGATCATGACCTGAGCCAAAGTAGGGCACTCGACCGACTGAGCCACCCAGGCGCCCCAATATGCTTTCTTTAAAGACACCTTTAAGGAAAGGACATTTTTGGCTATTTGAACATCAAGTGAAAAATATTACATCAATATTTATTTTTAACAATAATCATTTTAACATCAAATCATGATATCCATGAGATGCCTACTGAAATAAACTACACTGGTTTTTTTCCCTCAAGAGGCTTTGGTGTATACATTCATGAGATTTCAAATTGTTTCCTGAACATCAAAATTGAATGTATGTCAAAGGCTCATGTCAACAATTACCCACACCTATTACAAATGTTTTAGGCAAGAAATATTAAGCCGTGAGGAAATTTTGTAATTACAGCTTTACAGAGTAAATCTAGTCCAACTATTGTATTTTTGAAGAAGATTACAATTATAAATAAATATTTTATGCAACTATGATCCTATCAGGAATAAATCAGCATTCTTTTGATAACAGAATAGCCATTAAAAACTGGGTCACCTGTTCAGTTTTTAAGTGGCTGGTTCAGTTGGTTAAGTGGCTGATTCTTGATTTTGGCTCAGGTCATGATCTCATGGTTTGTGTGATCAAGTCCTGTGTTGGATCTGTACTGAGAGTGCAGAGCCTGCTTGGCATTCTCTCTTTCCCTTTCTCTGCCCCTCCCCCACCCTCAAAATAAATAAATAAACTAAAACAGAAATACAAAATACAGTTCTGGTATTTCAAAGATCCTTCCTACTTTCAATGCAAGTAAAGAGTTTTACTTGCTTCAGAGCAATCTGTGTAACCAGCACCACAACCAATATATGAACTAGTCCCTCACCATTAAAAAAACAAACTCTCTTAAACTCTCAATTCCCAAATTTTATTTACAAAGATTTTGTAACAATGATCTGCAGTGTTAATAAATGTCTTGTTTTCACATTCTCAAATTAGGACATGAAATTACTCATGATATCTTGAATCCAATCTCTCCTAGACCTTTGATGAGCCTGGCAGAAAAGATAGGATGCTAGGTGCACACAGCATATTTTCCATACTCCCAGCCCCACACCTGCTATGCATGTTCCAAGCAGAAGCAACAGTGTTTACACTCACATTCATAAACAATACCTAAGCATAATGTTGTCATCAATACTAGTTCCTAACTGGCCTTAGGATTTCAAAGATAAGAATGAACTAAAATCCTCAATTTTCAGGTATCTTCTCAAAAAAATATCAGAAAATAAGCTCTAAATTTACAAAAACAAAAAATTCCAACTGGTTTTCTATCTTTTATATTGGAGAAAGTGGACCCTTTTCTTTATTATAAAGAAAAAAGGAAATATATTTTTTTAATTTCATTTGTTTGAAAATATGCCTTTCCTAGCCTTGTATAAATAAATGCATTATACTCTGAGGAAAAAAAGCTTTCACTTTGTATTAGTTCATAAAATAAGAATTTATACTTACCAGGGCAAATCGTGCTGTTCTTGTTAGATCCAACTATATTATCTAATAAAAAAAGTTAAAGTCAGTTCAGTAATAATTAGATCACATTTTCCTAGTACTTTACAACATACAAAGCATGTCTTTGATCATAATCTCATTTTACCTGGATAATAACCATTATGAATTAGTTGTGAGGAGAGGGTAAGGGGGTGGGCAAAATGAGTAAAGGGAGATACAAGGTTCCAGTTATGGAATGTATGTCACAGGGATAAAAGGTACAGCACAGGAAACATAGTTAATGGTACTGTAACAGCACTGTGTGGTGACAGATGGTAACTACAACTTGTGGTGAGCACAGCTTAATGTATAGACTCTTCAACGTAGCACTGTGTATCAATTATATTTCAATTTAAAAAATTTAGTTGCTTCAAATATACCTGTATCTGCAATTGTTTACAGAATTGGGTGCAGATGAGGAATTATTAAAAGACAATATCACAAATATTCTGATAAAAGAAAGTGAGGTTACAACCAGAGAAAAGAATGATACTTCTTTTACTTCTCTTAGCCATCTTCCAACAATTAGGACAGGTCTCTCTACGGAGGAGTTTCTTCAACTCCAGAATAACACATGTTAACAATTAGTCATTTATGCTTTGAATTTTGAGAAAGTAAGTAAGACATTATAAGTTCTGATTTCTAGGCACATGGCTTACAGTACATTTGTGTAGAAAAAAATAAGACTATCACACAGCATTGTGTATGATAAAAAATCTGGAAACAAATGTACATTAGAGGCAGAAAGGTTAAATTACAACATACTCATAAGAGAATATTATGTAGGGTTTAAAAATAAGAACTCCATCAATATGGACAGATTTCTAAAAAGCACTGAGTAAAAAAATTGCAGAATATGAAAAACAGAAATCAATTCTTATCAAGTTTGAAAACATGAAAAATAATACATTATACATGTCATAATAATATAAACAGACATGGGGTGATAAACTTCAAATTTAGCATTTCTTGAGGGATGGGGGAGAAATGAGAATGTGGGGAGAACAGGAAACTCCAACAAATCTGTAATTTATTTTCTTTTCGAAAATATTTGGAAAAATATGTCAAGTTAGTTTTGATAAAGCCAACAGGAAATATATGGGGGTCTGTTATACAATTATCTAAATATTTTTCTATGGCTGGAAGTATTTTAAAATAAAGATTAAAAATTTATTTTAATTTATACATATGAAACCATTCTGCATGAAAATGTTCTGCAACATGTTTTACCCAACTATATATTTTTGGGAACTAGTCAGATGAAAGATCAAAATTCAATTATTTTAATTGCTATATAGTATTCCATTATATGAATATACCATACATTCTTCATTTTCCTACCATGAGCAAGGCACCAACATCCTTGTACCTGTCATGCACATGCATAAATGTTCCCTAGGGAAATACAAATCAAAGCCACAATGAGATACTACCTCGCTCATGTCAGAATGGCTTACATTAACACCACAAGAAACAGGTGCTGGTAAGCATGAGAAAGGGGAAACTCCTGCACTGTTGGTGGGAGTGCAAATTGGTACAGCCATTCTGGAGAGCAGTATACAAGTTCCTCAAAAAACTAAATATAGAACTACCCTAGGATCCAGTAATTGCACTTCTAGGTATTTACCCAAAGGATACAGAACTAAAGATTCAAAGGGGTACATGCACTCTAATGATTATAGCAGCATTATTAACATTACTAAATGTCCACTGACTGATGAATGGATAAAGAAGATGTGGTGTGTGTGTGTACATGTGTGTATCTGTGTCTATATATCTGTATCTATTATCTACATGATAGAACATTACTCAGCCATCAAAAAGAATGAAATCTTACCATTTGTAATGACCTGGATGGAGCTAGAATTAGAATGTATTATGCTAAGTGAAATAAATCAATCAGAGAAAAATACCATATGATTTCACTGATAAGTGGAATTTAAGAGACAAAACAGATGGCTATATGAGAAGGGGGAAAAAAAGAGGAGAGGGGGAAACAAACCACAAGAGATTCTTAACGATGAAGAATGGAGGGTTGATGGAGGAAGGTAGGTCGGGGATGGGCTAGATGGGTGATGGGCATTAAGGAGGGCATTTGTGATAAGCACTGGGTGTTGTATATGATGAATCACCGAATTCTACTCCTGAAACCACAACTGCACTGTATGTTATCTAACTCAAATTTAAATAAAAACAAATAAATAAGTGTTCCCTAGGATAGACACTCAGAAATTGAATTGATGGTATTATGTAAGGTGTGCCCAGTTCACAATTTTATTACTTTAGTAAACACTCTCTTTCACTTACTTCTTAACTGACTCATTGAATGTGTCCCCCCTATTTCTCATTTCACCAGATGAGTTGTATGCTTATCAAAAAGTCCTTTGTTTATGCTAGTTATTTTTGGCAGTATGAATACATAATTTAAATACTGCAGACTGATGTAATATCATAAAAATGTAGTATCTATGGCTAAGCTGAATACAGTAGAAGTAGAAAAACCAGAAGTTGTAGCTGATGAATTACAGGTGTAGTTTATGTGTGATAGAGGACATGGAAATATGTTAAAAAGTACATTAAAAAAAAGGCTTGCCCCTCTACAAAATATCAGCAAATGAGTCAGAATTTAGAATAAATATTTACAAGGGTGCATGGGTGGCTCAGCTGGTTAAGCCTCCAACTCTTAATTTTGGCTCGGGTCATGATCTTGTGGTTCATGAGATCAAGTCCCACGCTGGGCTCTGCGCTGACAATGCAGAGCCTGCTTGGGATTTTCCCCCTTGGGATTCCCGCTGTCTTTCTCTCTCTTTCTGTGTCTCAAAATAAAAATAAACATTAAAAAAGAATAAATGTTGACGGAGTTTTTTTAACTTTATTTTTTTTAATGTTAATTAATTATTTTGAGAGACAGAGAGTGAGAGAGAGAGAACCCCAAGCAGGCTCTGTTCTGTCTGCACGGAGCCCAATGCAGGGCTCGATCTCACAAAACATGAGATCATGACCTGAGCCAAAATCAAAAGTAGGACGCTTTCCAGACTGGGTCACTCTGGTGCCACATATGTAGCTAATTTTTTTAAACCGTTCTCTGCTTTAATCAACTTTTTTGATTAACCCATCAACTTTTGATCCTTATGTTGTAAAATTAAAGAGTTTTTACTATACTGCCAAATTATCCTCCAAAACGATGGTTCCCTTGGATTTTCTAATATAGGTAATATACTGTCTACTCTTATTCTCGATACTAACTCTAACAACTCTGGGAACAATCTCCTTTTGCTAGATGTTTATAAGTCTCTTCCTCAAGGTGCAATGCTTTTTGCCACATTTTCTGTATCATTCTCTAACACAGACACTCTGAAACAAGGGAAATCATGATTTTATACTGCAGTTAAAATTTTTCAGTATTAATTTCCCTGACATATAAAGCACTGAGGAGACATCTTGTTGTAGATTTAATACTTATTTTAGTCTTCAAAAACAGAAACCATAAGCAGGTAAGTAAGAGACCGTACCCTTTTCACACTTATCTTCTGAAGTATTGGTCAAAAGTGGTGCTGTGAGAACATGCATACAATGGTTGTAGAAGAAATTTAGAAATTCACTTTTTTCAGTTTTCTGAAATATACAGAATTAAAAAAAATACTTTATTATCTTTTAATTAATAAAATGTCTCTAAGAATTAGTGCAGGTCATACACAAATAACAGATACTTTAAGATACCCCAAAAGCAGCAAAAAACTAGTTTTATGTTCAACTTGATATTTTGCAGTACTAAAAAATCAAATCTATTTCGTATTACTTATTATATTAAAATGAAAGCCAAGAAAATGATGATAAAAAGTTTATCTGAGGAAAATTATTCAGAAGAATTTTTCTTCAAATACGCTTGTGATCTGCAATGCAATGAAGAATATCTATCAAGCAATGTGGGAGGAGCAACTTAACTGCTTAAACTTTGAAATTCCAGATTTCATAGCATATCCAAATATGAAAAAACACCAAATTGATTTATCAAGCCATCTGAAACAGGGCAGAATTTAGACCTATTTTTTTAAATTAAATTTATTATTTGGAAAATAATGCTTTTGATTTTGGCCACTATTTTTTATACAAATGGTCTCATAAATAAGTCATGATTTAAATACAACATACGTATTCTCTAAATATGAGGGAACTTTAATATAAAGAAAAAACATCCCGGGGCGCCTGGGTGGCTCGGTCGGTTAAGCGTCCGACTTCAGCTCAGGTCATGATCTCACAGACCGTGAGTTCGAGCCCCGCGTCGGGCTCTGGGCTGATGGCTCAGAGCCTGGAGCCTGTTTCCGGTTCTGTGTCTCCCTCTCTGTCTGCCCCTCCCCCGTTCATGCTCTGTCTCTCTCTGTCTCAAACATAAACGAAAAAAAAAAAAACATTAAAAAAAAAAAATCCCAACATTTTGAGACAACTATTAGTATTTTGGAATATTTCTGTAAGTCTTTTTTTAATGACTTCTCTCTTACTATGCGGTTGAGACCATTCAGTACATATTAATTTTTAATATGATTAAATAACACATAACATAAAACTTATCATTTTCACCAATTTTACTGTTTACAGTTCAGCAGTGCTACATATATACACACTGTTGTATGCTAACTTTGAAGAACTTAAGAGAGGCCAAGGGCCATAAATAGAAAGGCTAAAGTTTTACTAAGGTTTTAGCAGATTACAATCTTGTATTTTGCCAAATAAACTCCTACAGGACCGTCACTGCTACTTGAATGCCAAGTGTACAAATACTTGTTTTTCAAAATTGTACAAATTTTAAAATATTTTATATTTACATATAATTTATATGTTTATACATAATTTATTATACATAAAATCATTTAAAACTGACTAGACTAAAACATTTTTATCTCAGAATAATTTCTTACATTAGTTGTAGCCAGCATGTTCTCTGGATCAATTAGAGTACGAAGAAGTCCCATTAACTGAACAGCACCTCCTAGCTCAGGATCAGTATCACAGATCATTTGTTCAATTACTACATTAATGAGAAGGATATCCTGAAAGAAAACATATTTCCATTAGACCTGGTTTGGAGATAAGACAAATATACCAACTGAAAGAATAAAATCAGAATTATACAGAAAAAAACAAAGAATAAACAAACTTTTTAAAACTTTTACATTCCTAATATTTTGCAAAACATATTTAAACTTTTAGGCACCTAATATCTTTCAAAATTCTATAAACACATGAGTGAAAAAACCTAGTAAAAAAAGCAGAGCACACTACAGCTTATGATAACCTCAGTATAGGGGAAGTGGGAAACAAAACAATTTACCAGTGATTCTTGTTCACTGGAAATTCTAACAGATGCTCATTTTAGGTTTCAGCCTCAGTTATGAGTTTAGAAGTTGAGTGAGTAAGACCACGTATCTTGTGACCCTAAAACACAGATTGTCTCAGCTTTTTTTTAATTCTTTAACGTTCATTTTTATTTTTGAGGCAGAGAGAGCATCAGTGGGGGAGGGGCAGAGAAAGGGAGACACAATTAGAAGCAAGCTCCAGGCTCTGAGCTGTCAGCACAGAGCCCAATGCAGAGCTTGAAGCCATTAACTGTGAGATCATGACCTGAGCTGAAGTCAGACGCTTAACTGACTGAGCCACCCAGGTGCCCTGATTGTCTCAGCTTCTAACGAGAAAATCCTTTCTGGCAAAAAAAGGGGAAAACTCAGTACAACTCTCCACAGGAAGCAAGTGGGTGTGCACTGTGTTACATAATAATCTAAAGCTACACAGATTTGTTGTTACATTAGTTGCATGCTTTGGCATCTAGATTATGAAACTACAAAGCAGGCTGCAGATACAAAATCTGCTTTTGGCATATATTTTTAAGAAATCTTGGGAATTAAAATACAATATAAAGCGACTGTTCATGTCAAAGAAAAAAGTTTTCACATCAACTCAGTGGATCTGAGAATATGTTTATAACTGGGGGAAGAAAGGTAGTAACTAAAGGAGATGAACTAGGGAACTGCGTGGAATGAAGATGAACTTAAATTGGGAGAATTCTGTAAAGTAATAAAAAGAAATCTTCAGTATAAAGCACTTTTTGTTATTATTTTGTTTTGCTAGCCCCTCTCAAACTTAATATATTGTGATTTCCAAAAATATTTCCCTGTAAAGTTCCTTAAAATTCCTTAAATTCAGTGAAGAACCAACAAAACCATGTCACAGCAACTGAACTGCTCAAAATTAGAACCCTACCCCCAACATGTTTCAAAATTTGAACACCAATAAATCAACTGTCATGGCATTAGGAACAGAATAAAATCTCTTCAGAGAGTTATTATGAAATAAAATTGACAGACCTACATTAATAAATTCAGATCCAAGCCTCATTTCAATTAGAAGGAAAGATTACACATTAATCTGCTGCTCTTATTCTGATATGATCGGCAAAGCATAACTCATGTAAAATATCAAGATACTACAAAAAGGTGTCAGCTAATAAACTTTCTTCAGAACAATGCTATGGTATTTACTTACTTTAAATCTGTCAATATGTACAAATTGGATTCTACCAGTTAATTAGGGCCTCAGATAATTTGCTCAATTATATACAATCTTCTTTCATAAATTCATTCATTTAAAACTTGACACACACAAAAATCATAAATGATGAATTTAAGTTACATCTAAATGAAACCACAGTGGCAAGAAAGACTTCTTATGGTATAGCTCATACACTGAAATGTCATTTTAAAAGTCTTCAAACTTTCTGCTCTTCTCTCTTACATGCAATGTCTCACAAATCCTGCTTCCATCAATATCAATATCAATGCCAAACTCTGAGTCGCATAATTTAGTGACTTGTGGAGGTGAAAAAAGCCAATTTATGTATTTCATAGAGAAACAGATGGCTATAGAGAACTATAGCCCTTTTAGGAGATAAGAAAAGAACTGCCTTTCTCAAAGGCCTGTAAGACCTCCCTGCTAGAGACAGGTATATGCACCACGGAATGTTATCTTCAGAATGTTTTAAGATACTGAAAACTTCACCTAGGAAGGGCACAGAGGTCAGTAGATAAATTGCAATCTCTAGGTTTAAAGATTATGCTTGGTGTAAGATCTTCAGAATCCATAAGAAGCAAATAGTTTGGAAGCCTACTAAATAGTTGAGGAAGCTTAACTGTCAAGAAAGCTTTAAAATAAAGAACAGTCCATGACTGTTCAATCTCTTAAGACCACCACTGGGCCAGAGAACTCATACCAACAGAAAGTAAGCTATGAAGATTATACAGATGCTTGGAAGAAAGGCATCCTCTACTGCCCATCCCAGATGTAGCCACAGCTGATCATGTCCTGAGAGAAGAAAGGCTTTGGAAGAAAACAGGCAAGGGAGATTTTTCAGAGACAGCTGGTTTGGTTAAGAAGTCTGAGCTACTGCTATTCTTACTCAACAAATAACTGATGGACCAATGCATCACAGTTGTGAATGAACGACTGCTGTATGTATGTTCTCCCTTTTCCAAACAAAAGCAGTTTAGTTTTGATGTTGGGGGCGATAAATTATCTTTTTGTTTATAGGTCACTGAAACACTAGGAGCCTTATCTGGACCTGAAGGACTACGTAATACCCAAATACTCTGGATGTGGCACTGGATACAAAAGTGAATGGAAACTTGATTTGTCTCCCTTGAGGCAAGGGTGGATGAGGAAAGAAAAATGTATATAAATGTTAGGTAGGTATAGAGGCAGACTGCAGTTGATACTAGGAGATGCCAACTTAGTCTCTACTCTCTTTGTTTTGTTAGCAGAGCCCAAATTTTGTTCAGAGAGGCAATGTACTTAGCTAAAACACTATTTCCCAGCATCCTTCATTGCTAAGGATAATTCACTTTTGGCCAAAGAAATCCAAGTAGAATTGCTAAGTGGAACCTCCAGGAAAAGTGCTTTAAAATGAAACACAAAAGCTATCTAGCCTTCTCCATTACTCTGCCCTCTGCTTTCATATTCTTCTTGCCTGGAGGTGGAATAGTAATCTTACAACCTCAAAGTAACAGACATTAAAACCAGAAAATGAGAATGACCGGCTCAGAAGATGAAAGTGATCAGGCATAATGAGATGGGGATCTAAGGGCATCTTGGAGTTGCTTCTCAACTTATTGTGACATTAACAAAATAAAACCTTTATTAAGTAAAACTATTTTAAGTTGGGTTTTCTTTTTTTGTATGATGAAAACACAACATTTAACATAATATCTACTCTCTTGGCAAAATTTTAAGTATATAATATTCTTAATTATAGGTACTATGCTGTGCAGTAGGTCTCTGGAACTTACTCATCCTGTATAAATTCTATACCCTTTGATTAATACCTTCCACATCCACTGGCAAGCACCATTATACTCTCTGATTCAAGTTTATTTTTTATTCCTCATACAAGGTGTATCATGTATTTTTCCTTCTGTGTCTGGCTTATTTCACTTGGCAAAGTGTTCACTGGGGTTCATTCAAGTTGTCAAAAATGGCAGGATTTCTTGTTTTTGTTAAAACTGAATAATGTTCAACTGTACATGTATAACAAGTTTTCTTTATCCATTCATCTGCAGATGGACACTTTGGTTGCTTACATACCTTGATTATTGTGAATAGTGCTGCACTGAACATGGGAGTGCAGGTATCTCTTCAAGATCTTTTGGATTTATATACAGAAGCAAGATTGCTGGATCATATAGTAGTCTACTTTAATTTTTAGAGGAACTTCCATACTGTTTTCTGATGGCAGCACCAATATATCCTCATCATCAGTATACAAGAGGGTCCTTTCTCCATATCCTTGTGAAGACTTTTTATCTTTTGGTAACAGCCATTCTAAAAGATGTATGTGTACTTTGGAGAAATATCTATTCAGCTCTTTTGCCTGTTTTCAAACTGGGTTGATTTTTTCCCTAATGAATTGCTGGAATTCCTTACATATTCTGAATATGAACATCTCACCAGCAATTGCAAACAAACTCTACACTTTTACTCCCAATCCACATACTATGAAATTGACATCAGAATCTATTTTTCCATATTGTGTAGCTATTAAAAATAGACATAAACTATAAATACGGTTCTTCTTAATATTTTGTCTTTTACCTTTTATACTAGGGTTAAAACTGATTTATATAACACCAATAGAGTATTACTTATTCTGTATTTATCTACATATTTACCTTCACCAGTGATATTTACACTTTCATATGCTTTCTTGTAGTTGTTTAGTGTTCTTTCTTTCATTTCAACTCCTTTTAGGGGCATCTGGGTGGCTCAATCAGTTAACCATTCAACTCTTGATTTCGGCTCAGGTCACGATCTCACAGTTTGTGAGATCAAGCCCCATGTCAAGCTTTGACCTGATAGCATGGACCCTGCTTGGGATTCTCTTCTCTCTCCATCCCTCCCCACCCCCCACTGGATGTGTGCATGTGCACTCTCTCTCTCAAATAAAAAAAACTGGGGGGAAAAAAAACAACTCTCTGTAGCATGTCTTATAAGGCAGGTCTAGTAATGCCAGGTAAAGTATTCTCAGCAGTTTTTTCTTTCAGCACTTTGAATATATCACCTTACTTTCTCCTGACTTCCATGGTTTTTGCTGAGAAATTTGCTGAGACTTAGGGAGTTTCCTCGTATGTGATTAGAGGTGTTTTTTTGTCTTGCTGCTCCATCACTTTTGACAGTTCTATAGTAACGTGCCTTCGTGAAGACTTCTTTGGGTTGAATCTATTTGAGGACATATAAACTTCATGCACCTGGATGACCGTATCTCTCCCCTGACTTGATGGTATTAGCCATTATTTCTTTAAATATGCTTTCTGCCTTTCTTTTCTCCTTTGAGGTTCCCATAATGTGTATACTGTTTTTCTCTATAGTGTCCCACAATTGATACAAGTTTCCTCCACTATTTTTCATTCTTTTTTCTTTTGGTTCTCTGACTGGATAATTTAAAATGGCTTATCTTTGAGTTGTATGATTTTTGTTATCTGCTTG
This sequence comes from Felis catus, assembly GCF_018350175.1. Classification (NCBI taxonomy): domain Eukaryota; kingdom Metazoa; phylum Chordata; class Mammalia; order Carnivora; family Felidae; genus Felis; species Felis catus. The sequence goes on from NC_058370.1 coordinate 74,209,083, forward strand.
AGTTGGCTGCTGAAGCTGTTTATTACTTTTTTTCAGTTTAGTCAATGTATTATTCTTCAGCTGTACAATTTCTTTTGCTTTTTTTATAGTTTCTGTCTTTGCTAAACTCTCATTTTGTTCATGTACTGTCTTCCTGATTTCATTTAGTTTTCTGTGTACTCTTACAGCTCACTGAACTTCTTTATGACAATTATTTTGAATTGTCAGGCAGTTCAGTTTTCCATTATTCGTAACTTTTGTTTGTTTCTTTGGTGGTATCAAGTTTCCCTAATCGCTGTAATCTTGCACTAATGTCTGCCCATCTAAAGAAGTAGTTATTTCTTTCAGTCTTTGCAGACTGGCTTTGGCAGGGAAAGTTCTTCACTAGTCAGCCTAGCCAGAGATTTTGGCTGGGTCAGCTGATGGAGTTCATTACTCGGGTAATGGACCAGTTACTGACATCTGTGTGGTGATGTTGAGAGCCCCTGCTCCTTTTCTTTGTTCTTAGCTATTGTGGGGTGATTCTTCAGTAATCTGGGTAGGACATGAAAGAAATGACCTTCATGGGTAATGTTCTGAAAGGCTGGGGATGTCAGACTCTCACTCACTTTGCTCTCCCTTTCCCCAGAGAGGCCCAGAGGATCTCTTCTGGTGCTGTGCTATGTTGAGAAGTGACAACGGTAAAGTGAAACAGTTCTTACTCTTTCCAATGCATCTTTTCTAATTTCCGTGCTCCACTAAAATGCTACAACCTTTAACTTGGACTCTAGAAGTCTCATGGAGGCATTCTTATCTGTTAATGGTTGTTAAACTGGTTTCTGTTGTGGGGATGAGACGTGGAACTTCCTATTCTGTCATCTTGCTGATGCCATTCCTGGTTTTTCTGATATATGAAGCCAAAGCCATTTTTAAGTAATACATTAATTCCTTATCCTCCTCTTCTGTTACAGGTCTCAACATTTCCATCATCACAGAAACTAGAGAGTACTCTTTAAAATGATTATTACAGTTTCATTGTTAAAGAAAAGGAAAAAAACAATCACACTTAGACAAAAAAAAAAAAAAAAAGATGCAGGGGAGAAAATGGCAAAACATGGGAATTTCTCACAATCAAGAATACTAATTGCCACATACAATGAAAAGTCTTAAAACAAGTTGGCTTCTGAATCCTTGTGTCAGATGTGTTTATTTTTTAATGCTACCATGTGTCACTTTAATGAAACAAAAATAATTTATTAAAGAAAACACAGAAGAGACATGAATCCATAAACTTTCCAATTCTGTGATAAGGGCCAGACTTTTGCACTAAAATTTGCTCTGAAAATAAAAACAAAACCATACTTCTGCTTTTGGTCAAGATGGAGTGATAGGAACTAAATTTTTGTCTTTTACCTGGAACAACAACAAAAAGCTGGACAAAATATATGAAGCTACAAGTGGTAATACATCAGCCAGTGAAAGACACTGAGAGACAGGGAAAAAAAAGCCTTATGATACAGGTTAGGTTCTATTATTATTATTTTATTATATTACCGGATTCTGCCAAACTAAGTAAAAATCAATTTCTATAATATTAGAATTAACCATAGATTTAGAGATTCTGTCTCACAGAGCAGTATAGAACAGCTAGACAGTCTTATTCCAGAGGTATACTCATCTCAGTAAACAAAATTAGTCTACTGCAGTGCATGACTGTATCCACTCAAAAGTAACAGTATCTTTCAGAAACAATGAACAAATAGCTCCTAGGCAAAAGAATGAATGGTTGAACATTCATCAATTAACTAAAAGTATTACCAACATTGTAAGTTGTCTGTAAGGCATGTTTCATTTCTTAATACAATAGAGCAAGCCCTGGTGAACAGAAGGAATAGCTGAATCAAAGGACCCAGTCTAACTGGGGTATAGCCAATAAGTAGCTATCTAAGTGACCTTATTAACTCTCCCTTATTAACTTTCCCACCACGGCCCATTATTTCTCCAAACGCAGAACAAAGGGAACAGAAAATCACTGTAAGCTGGATGACTCTTTCAAAATTCAAGCCAGCTAGAGTTGAATTGTCTAGTTTCTGTTTGCTAGAGTTCTTTACGGGCATTAAAATACTGTGAGTACAAATCCATTTTTCCTAAACCTGCTTCTCCAACAATGGCATTTATTAGGCTAGGAAAAAACAAAAAACAAAAAAAACTCATGCTCAAACAAGTGCAGCAAAATAATGAAGATGTAAAACAAAACAAAACAAAAACAAAAAAAACTACTGGAAAATTCCTTCTTCAAAATCTAAATGATGACCTGATGTGCAAATAAACCATCATATAGTAACTCCAGTGAATATGTATCAATCTTGGAGCACCAAAATCTATTCAAGAGAACACCGTCTTAAATTTATAGATACACATTTTTTTTAAATCTGCTCCCCCTTAAACTTATAGTTTTCATTAAGAGGGCCCAGTGATTCCCTCCCCATTAAAACCTGCTTATTCCTATGGTCTTTTTTTCTTTTCTTTTTTATTTTTACTTCTTTTTACACTGCCATAGAAGCTTCTGCATTTGTAACCTTCAATTCAAAGTCAGCCTTTAAATGCCACCATCATTGACCTACAATATTCTAAGAAAGGGGTGTAAGTCAGGGGTTGGCAAACTACAAAACTACTTTGCTCGTTGCCTACTTTGTAAATAAATTTTTACAGTAAAACATTTACTAGAATACAGCTATACTATTCGTTTTCAAACCATCTACAGGCAGTTCATACTACAACGGCAAGGCTGAGTCTGCAACAGAGCCCATAAGGCCCACCAAGTCATATTTATGTTTTGGCCTTTTTTTTTTAAATTTTTTTTTTTCAACGTTTATTTATTTTTGGGACAGAGAGAGACAGATCATGAACGGGGGAGGGGCAGAGAGAGAGGGAGACACAGAATCAGAAACAGGCTCCAGGCTCCGAGCCATCAGCCCAGAGCCCGATGTGGGGCTCGAACTCACGGACAGCGAGATCGTGACCTGGCTGAAGTCGGACGCTTAACCGACTGTGCCACCCAGGCGCCCCATGTTTTGGCCTTTTAAGAAAATTTTGCTATCCTTCACCTAAATAGCAACATTTAAGTAAATTTAACCAAGGTTTCAGGGAGATTTTTTCAAGGTTTTAATAATTTCTAAATCAAAGTTTTAGAGAAATGATATCCTCATTGGTTTCATTACCACACTTCAACCTCACACTATTCTTAGAAGCACATACTGGTTTTTAAAGTATGATATTGAAATACATTTTATAATCCACGGTATTAGACAGTCACTATCAGCCAAGTAGCAACCACGACAAAGTCAAATAAATATTTTCCACTAGCACTCTCTGGTAAGATAAAAAACATATTAGCATCCATGTATCTTAGATTCCATGAATATAGTAAACAAGAAAAAAAGAATGACAGGAGTGGGAACATTATTCTGAAGTAGAATAAAAATAACTGATGGATATTGTGGAAACATTTTTTTTTAATGTGAATGTAAGAATTATTAGAAAAAAATGCATGTGAAATTTGTTCTGCAACTTGAAGGCCTGCAAGTATTAGAGAAATAATACTTCTTTTAATCCATTCTGACATGTTAGAAGAATGCAAAAATAGCTCTTCAAATTCTACAGAACTAAATGGCCCAACTCCTTAAGTCTGTGCAATGGCGTAACATTCTAAACAAAAATACCCGTAAGTTCAGTTTTTAAATTTGAGGGTATTTCTTGATGGGATGCACTGAAGGAAACATTATTTTTGCACCATTCCTGTCACAAATAAATAACCTAACTCGAATCATGAGGAAACATTAGATAAACCCAAAATGCTGAATACTGGAGCGGAAAGTTTTCATTTTTGTCTTGGCTAAGATGAACATTTTGAGATAATGACAAAATCTGAATTAGGACTGCAGTTAGATATACCACCGTAAAAATATTAACTTCTTGATTTTGATCATTATAAACATAATTATATTATAGATAGACACTGAAGTAGGGGTAAAAAGGCATTGTGTCATTTCTGTACCTTATTCTTCAATGGTTTAGAACGAAAAATAATTATGTTTGTATGTAAATGTGTACATATAAACATAAGCAAGGAAAGAATATGATAAAGCAAATTAGAGATAAAATATTAACAACTGGGGAACCTGGATGAAGTGTATATAGGAGTTCTTCATACTATTAATTGTGAATTAATACAGAATTTTAAATTTTCTGTAAATTTAAAATTATTTCAAAATAAGAAGTTAAAAAATGGATGCAATTTTAAGAAACATGATTATGTTCAATATAAAATATTGAACAGTTGGGACGCCTGGGTGGATCAGTTGGTTAAGTGTCCGACTTTGGCTCAGGTCATGATCTCACGGCTTGTGAGTTCAAGCCCCATGTCGGGATCTGTGCTGATATCTCAGAGCCTGGAGCCTCTTCAGATTCTATGTCTTTCTCTCTCTCTCTGACCCTCCCCTGCTCACACTGTCTCTCAAAAATAAATAAACATTAAAAAAATAATAATATTGAACAGTTAATTCTAAGAGATTAGCTTATGTATTTTTAATTTTATTAAGGCAAATTGTATCTCCCAGAATTATTTTAAAGTAAATTCCTTATATATAATTAAGTATTTGAGTATAAATCTTTACAAGATAAGGACTCTTAAGAAAAAAAAACTCAATGCTGTTATCATACCTAAAAAAATTAACAATATGAATATATTCCTAAGTGAGAAATACAATGCAAATACCTGCCAAAATAAGTGGTTGAATAATAGCTGGATTACTTACCCAGTCATATCCTAAAATAAGTTTTACTAAATGTTTCGGAGGGCATTAACATAAAAATATGTGAAATCTGTGGCAGAATAAAAAGACAGCAATTATCACTAAATCTATCCTTCTAGCTTAGAAATAATGACTATGGTAAAAAAAATGTTAATATTTCCTGTGTCTCAACACATATTTTAATATGTAATCCAAGTTCTAAAACCAAATCTGCTCCGTAATACTGGAAAGAAAAGTTTGAATGCTGTGCATTTATTTTAAAAGGCCATCAAAATATCAACTGCCCACCAAATACACAGTTTAAGTCTTCTCTTTTTAAAGGTTACCAGGAACCCAATGTAGAATTGTAGAATCCTCAATTTTGAAGAAAAAAAAAAAAGAGAGAAATCTATCCTCTTTTGTGGGCTAACTGAACTATTTGGAGGCAACACATTTTTAAACTGTTTGTTAAACTGCTAGATCTCAGAAAATTTGGAGAAATGAAAGACCTTGAAGATTAGGATTCTATCAACATGAAAAACTGAGAAAGGGACTTTTCATAGTTAAAAATCAGTAAGTGCTTCTCTAAGTCTCATCCATCAATCAAATGTAAACAAGGAAGTATTTCTAAAGAAAACAAATAAAAACTTTCAGAGTAAAGAATTCTAAAAATTAGTTTATTATTCTCTTCGTCTGAAGAGATTTTATGATGGATGTCCTTAATCAATGCATATCACTGAGGATGCAGCAATTAAGAGTGTTAATTTCAGAGTTACTTTCTGTAAAGCTGGCACTAAGATACACATTACAATAGTGAGATTATAAACTAATAAACTAGGTATCTGACTTTCTTTAAAGTCAGATTTAACACCTTTTGGGTTTAATAAAAAAAAACCTTAAAATATACTTAAAGATTTTTTCCTCTTTCTTCTACTGCCTAAAACTGTAGCATTAGCTCAAACTGATTCTAAAATAAAATGACTTTAAAAAAGAAATACCCTGGAAATATCTAATAAAGAATGTAAAAATCTAAGGAGAATTTAAAAGATTAAACACAAAACAGCAACTGTATTTTAATTCAAAAGTAACTCATGCAATGAGAAATCATACAATGGGAATCAAAATCTTCTTTAAGAAGGAACATAATTATACTCATTTTCTTCTTAATACTAAAATGTATTTGATATGAGAAAGACTACTTTATAGTTCTATGTTCATTTTGTTCTTAAACAGTTTAAAGGGAAAGTTTAAGTATTTCCATAGTGGGAAAACACATTGGTCTCATTATTAAACATTCATTCACATGGAAAAAAAAAAAAAGACACATTTAAACAAGGGAAAACAATTTGCTGGTTTTACCAGGTAAGTGTCTGAGCTAAGGGTTTGAAATTATACCTCATTAGCACTTGAACTTTTTTAAATAATTCGATTCTGTTGTAATATATTTACCTCAATACGAGTTTGAATACAGTTTGTAAAATAAATCAAATGCCACATATTCTGGGCTTGCTAATGTCACAAATGATCAGAAATCTACTATTTTGCTTCACTGAAGATTAAGACTGTAGTTAAACCTTTTCTCTTAATAGTATGCCAACACTACTCTACAGGTAATTCACATATAATCACAGCATTATTACTTACATCATCACTCTGCTGGGCTTCTTGCATTACAAATTCTCGGACCATAGATGGACTAAACTCTACTAGATAAGAAAATATATCTGTAGCTGCTGATCTAACTTGCAAATCATCCATGCCCTAATAAAAGGAAAATTAGGTTACTTAGAGACTGTTAACAAAAACTGTGCTGTGTTCCTTTTCTTTCCCAAATCTATACACACCAACTTTTTGGAATTAGACATTGTACTGGATTCAAAATGTATAATCTCTCCATCCTATACTTCCTTTTATTTTACAAATATAAAAAACTTTTAAGCAGCTCAATGATTAGTTTGTGCCAGTTTTTACCACCACGAAGATAAATATTCAGGGAACTTAAATGTAAGAATCAACATGGGATTATAAAGAAATACTTTACAAATACTGTACAGAAATTTTTTTTGATTTAAATATATGCAAAATGTGAATGATGTTACCTAGTTAAGACTCCATAACTTTCCAGAATCCATCTTTGGTCCTGGATTTATTTGCCAGTTACTCCTTAGTAACTGATTCTTTTATGACTCTCCTAATAGAGGATGCTTTTGAAAATACTGGGTATTTTCACTCTTTTTCCACAACTTAGTTTTCTAAGGTACTGATCCATAACATGAAGGATACATGACTCGTAAGTTACAAAATCTCCCAAGTGATTCTGAACACATTCCCTAACTCAGCAGTTCTCCAAGTGTTGTCCAGGGAATCCTGGTGAGGTGTCCAACACCCTTTTCAGGAACCACATGAAATTAAAAACTATTTTCATAATAATAAATAATCCTAGGGCATTATCAGCCCTTTTCACTCTCAGTATATCACAAGTATAGTGGGGTTTTCCAGAGGCTATAAGACATATGATATCACAACAAATTAAATGCAGAAGTTGCTATGAGAATCTAGCTGTCTGCTATTAAACCAAATGTTAAAGAGATTGCCAAAAAAAAAAAAAAAAAAAAAGAAATGCCACTCTTCCACTAAAATTTTTTGTTCTGAAAAATTATTTTTATAAGTTATATTATTTGTTTATCATTTTAAAATGAAATAATAAATATTTTTAATTTTTCATACAATACCAATGGATAAAAATCATAAACAGATATATATGAGAACCACTGCCCTAACCCATATTGCAGAATGAGCTGCCTTGGTCCAGTCTGCCCTTACTCTACTCTCACTGGTCTAAAAAGGAAAGACATTTTAAAAATTTCTATAAAACATACTTAATATTGCTACAGAAGAGATAATAGTCTTGAAAACACACGTGGGATTTTAATTCACTTGAAGCCATATTACATCCAAGTGCTTACATATTAATATTACAAATTCAAGTTAATAAAAATCTGAAGATGGAACACATTTGTAGTAATTCACTATCAAGTGAATCATAACCTAAACTATACAATTCAATATGCATTACTATAATACTTTCACATATGTAATATAAAGGTACGAGAAATTCACAACTTCAAAAACATGAAAAGAAGTTGGATAATTACCATTACAATTTCAAGAGCAGGCAGAATCCCCAATTTTGCCAAAGTTTTGAAAAATGCATCCCTGTTTTGAGGTTGTAATGTCTGAGAAAATGCACAAAATTCCTTGAAAAAATTAACCTGCAATGTTAGAAAGTATAGTGAGAAGCTGACACACATAACAGCAAACTTGGGCTCACTTTAATGTGATATACCATAGCATGATATGCCCTTCTGAAGGACCTTGCCTCTTCAGGGTATCTTGGCCCCTCAAACCTGTAAAGAACATCTTAAAAACTAGCATCCCACTAAAACTAAACTTCGCATTATTTCCACAAAATGAACGATGAACTCTCCCAAGGCATACAGTGTACATGTTGTATGTGGAGTCTCAGAGAGTGAATACACATATAGTATTTTCAATTCATGATTCAGTTGTAAAAATGTCATGTAAGGTATGTATTTTGAATTAGAGCATGTATTTTTGTAGAAACATGCTATATAAAATAAATGGTAGCTGGGTTCTCACACAGCTCTCAAAAGTACAATTTCATTTATAAGAACTGGAAAGGACATTAAAAGATTCCCGAGTTTAAAGGCCTAATTTTATAAATGAGAAAACTGAGTAGGCTATTACCTACACCAAGATGACTTGGCTAATTTAAACCTGTAATCTCTCATTACTTTTTAAAACCCAAGTACCTGATTATAATGCTTAAAGAAAATGACAAACTGCTGGTAAGTAGCAATCATTATTCTCTTCCTCCAAAGCATGGTTCGTATCTCAGAAAATACATACATTCAAAAGAAAAAAACATTTCCAAGAACCAAATTACTTATCATTCATGTATTCAAGAAGTACTGTCCTTACCTTTTGTTTTGTTTTTTGAAAAGAGCCATTCTATAATGTAATGTATCTACAACCATAAAAATGTATGAGTTTGTAGTTGTGTCCTAACATAAATCCCATATCTAATTTGGGGATTTTTAAGCACATGAATTCCCTCACTGGAGGAAAAAAACACACATCAAAATACTTTAAGAAACTGGCAAATATACAAAACAATAAGTTTGAGAAACTTTGAGAGTAATCATTTTATAGAATAAATGTGTACTTTTCAACTTAATTATAAAAAATTGTCTCTTAACAAATTCAATATTAAAAGTTGTATTAGCCAAGAGTAAGTGCACTTCAAAGGTTTGAATTTAGGGGCGCCTGGGTGGCTCAGTTGGTTTAAGTGTCCAACTTTGGCTCAGGTCATGATCTAATCGTACACAAGTTGGAGCCCTGCATCAAGCTCTGTGTTGATAGCACAGTGCCTGCTTAGGATTCTTACTCTCTCCCTCTCTGCCCCTCCCCCATTCACACTTTCTCTCTCAAAATAAATAAACTTAAAAAAAAATAAAGGTTTGAATTTCAAGAATACATCACTTACCAATTCACGCCGTTTATCATCATCTGTAGCCTCATCCGTTAATTGTGCAAAAACTTCCGACAGAAACTTCTCATCTTCCTACACGAGAAGAAATAATTACTATGAAATAGTCTAACAAAAGTATAAAGTTATACTCACTTACATGATTTACACAAATTATAATAAAAGTAGCTGAAAACCTAATAGTTTCATCATAAACCTTAAAATTCCAGGGCATATTCATGTTATAGTTTTCAACCCTGATTATACCATTTATTATTAGTTATACATACACTAATACCTCATTTAACCAGAAACCTCAGCTATGAAGAATCCTTTGGAGACCAAAAATAACCAGTTGTTCTAGGTAATGCATGAAAACTCACTTATTTTAGTTTAGTTTTTTAAAATATTTATTTATCTTTGAGAGACTGAGCACGAACGGGGGAGGGATAAAGAGGGGGATAGAACCCCATGTGGAGCTCAAACTCATGAACCATTAGATCATGATGTGAGGCAAAGTTGGATACTTAACCGACTGAGCCACCCAGGTGCCCCAAAACTCATGCATTTTAACTGAGAGATACTGTAGCTCCTTCTCAGGGTCTATTTATTTATTCTTAATTTAAATGTAATTCAAACAAGTTTGAAGAGTTCATTGTCGGTCCACTGCAGATTAGAAAAATGAATTACAAATACGGCACAGGGACAACAGTAAAGGAGACAATTCTGGCAGCAGTAAGACTGGACTGCAAAACCTTTTAAAACACAAGAACTCATGAAATATAATTTAGGGTTATTTGGGGTACAGGCTTATATTTTCTTGAGGTCCCCAAGGACACAGTGAAATGATAAAGCACTACAATAATTGCTTTTCACACTGATGACTCTGAGGTATTAAAAGGCAGATATATGTTAATTTCTCTAAGCGCTGTTTACAAGGACAAACAAAAATACAGTATAGTACATACTGTATAATCTTATTTTTAATATAAATTTGTGTCTAAAGTCTAAAAGGGAGAAACATTAGAATGTTAATTGTGATTATCTTTTGGTGATGGATTATGAGCAATTTTTTTGCTTATCTTTATTTTCTAGTTTTCCACAATAAGAGTGGACTATTAAATTACTAAGGAAAACAATGACATGAATATTGAAATCCACTTTCTGGAGATCCATCAAGATCTGCTAAAAAATATTGTGTTTTTAAATTTCACTTATTTTTACAACGTTTATTTATTTTTGGGACAGAGAGAGACAGAGCATGAACGGGGGAGGGGCAGAGAGAGAGGGAGACACAGAATCGGAAACAGGCTCCAGGCTCTGAGCCATCAGCCCAGAGCCTGACGCAGGGCTCGAACTCCCGGACCGCGAGATCGTGACCTGGCTGAAGTCGGATGCTTAACCGACTGCGCCACCCAGGCGCCCCAAAATTTCACTTATTTTTAAAATTCACTTTTATGAAATACAATTTGTATTAACTTTAATTAAAGTAGCATGTTCTTAGAATTTTTGACTTAGTGGTTGACAAAACAAATTATGACATGTTAAGGATGTACCTTAAATACCTGCCTTTTTGCTTGGATTATCTGTGAAGCAGTTTCAATCTCTTAAATAAGTTTAAAAAAAATAAGATAAAGCATATATAAAAAAATGAATGAAGACTACTAGATACAATCACAGAAGATGTAACATACTCTCCCACTAACCATCCATCAGTGTTACTTAAAGAATACTGAGAGACAAACCCATTCATTATGGTCTGACTCAGAATGGTGTTTGTTTTGTTCTCTATTTTGCTGACTTCTAGACCTTATATACTATGGCCTGACTCATCTATTTCTGAGAGAATTCAACTGCATATGCAATCTTATACTTACCCCTCAAATCACTTTTTCTAAATACTTTTTATCTCAATATTTTAGGTTTTGGTGAATACACATTTACCTCCACTTAAACCTTTTATAATTTTTTTTCTTCTTGCATCTTTCTCAGATTAAATCCTCCTTTCTTCTCTAAGGATCTTTAACTTTTTAAAGAATATTTTCATAGGAAAATAGTTCCATTTCTTTGATAAATGCAATTTCTTACATGATTCATTATTTGTGTGCTGAAAGCTAGAACTGCATAATGTATTATGGAGGGAATTTCAAGTATTACCGTCTGCTAGGAGAATGTTTTCTAATTCCTGGTATATATATTTTTTCTGATTTCTAATCTTATTCTTGTAATACTCTACAAAAGCACTCTGTTCAGTGCACTAGTAAAAAAGCAATTAATTGACAGCTTAAAGTGCTTCATAAATATAACTGTAATGTCTCCCCTTAAATACCTGGTTTTCCAATTAAACTAGTCTCTTTAGATCACTTCAGTTCTTTTTCATAAAGGCCTTTGTTTAAAAAAAAAAAATTCTTTTAAGTTTATTTTTAGAGAGAGAGAGCAAGCAGGATAGGGGCAGAAAGAGAGGGAGAGAAAGAATCCCAAGCAGGCTCTGCACTGTGTGTAGCCCAAAGCAGGGCTCAAACCCACGAACCATGAGATCATGATCTGAGCAGAAACCAAGAGTCTGAAGTTTAACCGAATGATCTACCCAGGCACCCCGAAAAGCCTTTGTAACTATTTTCAGTCAAATTGTGTGTGGCTGTCTTTTTGAATTACACAACAAAACCTTATGGGGAAAAAGGGGGCCTTTTTTAAAAAAGTGAATCAAACTTTTCTTTGAATTAAACAGGCATGCACTCAAAACTCCCAAATCCCGGGGGCACCTGGCTGGCTCAGCTGGTAGAGTATGCAACTCTTAATCCTGGGGTCGTGAGTTGGAGCCCACATTGGGTGTAGAGTTTACTTTAAAAAACAAAAACCCAAACCTGGCCAGAACCCATCCACCATTACTAGACTCATGTAAAGACAGAAAGTTGGAATTAGATCAGACTTTAAGAGATTACAGAGATTGCCTAGTCCAATTTTAAATTTCAAAAGACTGATGCCCAAAGAGTGGACATTATCTAAAGGGCTAGTGACAGAGATGGATTTAGAATCCAGGTCACAGGGGAACCCAGATGGCTCAGTCAGTTAAGCGGCCAACTTAGGCTCAGGTCATGATCTCACAGCCTGTGAGTTTGAGCCCAGTGTCGGGCTCTGTGCTGACAGCTCACAGCCTGGAGCCTGCTTCGGATTCTGTGTCCCCTGCTCTCTGCCCCTTGCCCACTAGTGCTGTTTCTCAAAAATAAATAAACATTTTAAAAAAATTATTAGAATCCAGGTCACCTGCACAATCTGGTTTTTGTTACTCTCACCATGTAAAATAGACTACAGGACAGATTTCTAACTAGTTCAAAGTAATGAAACAAACCAAAGTAAAACACACACACAAACTAGACTACGCCAAATCTAGTAAGATAAAATGTAATATGTTAAATTCTTACATGAATCCAAAAATTTTTAAACAAAATGAAGAACCGAATTATTGTAAATTTTTCCTTAAAGTCATGAAGAGATTTTACCATATCTCCTTAGTAAGTGGGATGAAAGTTTAGAAATTTCTTTTTTAGTAAGCTGAAATCCACAAAATATGTTAAACAAGAAATAAAACCACTGATTTTACTGGGTTTGTGTTCAGCTCAACTCTTATTTATGGAATAGTGGAGATAACAGTAATGTATTAAAATGTCAACATTTGAGATACCTATCCTCAATCTTCTAGTGAAGGAAGTTAAAACTTCTTGTTTTGAAAAGGACTTTAATCTGTAGCTGTGTGAAAATAACCTCACTTTATTGGTTTTAGGGATTTAATTCATAAAAAACATTTTTAAGTATAAATTTCAATTCTGGGCACATGGGATTTTGATATGCAATTAGCTAGAAAATTCAGGTTAACTAAACTCTTATGCCCTAATCAAGCTTTAGAGAGTCTCAACATGTATTAAAGTACATACCAGGAGCCAGTGACCATAGTAAGTGCTTTCATGTAATTTCTCAGTTAATTACCCTAATTTAGGCTAGGAGTTATGTTATGTACCTTTGCACTAACTCATTTTGGTCCAGATAGATACAATCTTTACATTTGCACTTGCTTATGTAACTCATACAACAGTAGGCCAATACTCATTTAAGAAGCTATAGATACGTATCCTAGTTAGCGAGAAGGGTATCTGGCAACATCTAATACTTAGCCAAAAAATTTCTACATGGAAACCTCAGAGTTGGGCTTTAGGAAATGAGCCTTTAGAGGTCACTCACCATAATCATAATTCTTTTCTTTTCACATACTGTTGAGAACAGAAAACAGAATTCAGCATCACTGCTGAAATGAAGAGATAACTAAGTGCTAAACCTTAGATATGCAACAGGTAGTTCACAGTATCTACTTCATAAATGTATCTCACGGACCAGAAATGAGTAAGACTTTCTTTTCTTAAAGCTATGCTTGATTTATATAATTATAGCCTTTACAAATAGATCTATGAGAAAATATGTAAACTGACATAAAGAGCTCAAATACTTACAGATTAGTTTGCATAATTTTTAAGCATATAAAGCATTTATGATTTATTATTATGGATTTGGAACCCCTTCTGATGTCAAAGCAGTCATTTGAAAGCTTCTGCACTTAAGCTTCTGTCACTGAGTTCTTTTCTTTACATCAGCTATATTGACTGTAGGTCTATTTCCAAACTCCTGAGACTGTAACTGTTTTTCTGTCAGCAAGTGAAATGGCACCCTGAATTGTATAGTACAAACGGTTTTAAAAAGCAGGTCTCACGTATAACAAATGTAACCCGATGCATAAGTCTATTTTCCCTTATACTTATTATTGTGGAATAAGGAAAACTGCTAGGTGAAAGCATGATCTAAAGAAGTAAACCCTATACAAAAAGTAAAGTAACAACAGAAAGATGAATGATGACTGTTAACATCATAAAACGGAATCTCACAACTAAGAGCTAAGTACTAAGTCAGAAACTCTCAACTGTTTGTCTCTGGATCTCTTAAACTCTTAAACCTTATGCAGTACCCCAGAGAGTTTTATTATGTGGATTATGTTTGGCAATACTGACAACAAAAACGGAGACATTTAAAAACATTTACTAATTTGTTTTAAAAATAAGATATAAGTTTATGTAAATATATTTATGAAAAATTTTATAAATTTAGAAAAAAGAGTGGCTCTGTTTTACATTTTTGCAAATCTCTGTATATGTTTGGCTTAATAGAAGAAAACTACATTCTCACATCTTCTTTGACATTCAATCTGTTGCAATATAATATTTTGAAGTACAAGAAGAAAATACAGCCTCACAGTGACAAGAAGTTGGAAAAGGAAAAACCCCACAGAACTCTGAAAGGGCTTTAGGAGCCCCTAGAACACACTTGAGAACCACTACTACACTATGTATATAGAAGCTGCTCAAGAAACTTATTCAGTGATATGGACATAACAAAGACAGTTATGCAGGAAACTGTGGGTATAGTATACTACCACAAGTAAAGGAAAATCTTCAAATTCCTCCTTATTACACTGTTAGCGTATAAAGGATTAACATACTAAACATGGTATAAACTATTTTACAACTCAAGGAGACAGATTAAAACCAACCTCACACAGCAAATAATCTAGTTATCATTTCCTGAAAATTAACAAATGTTAATTTAGATGTGCTGACTACACATTTGAATTATTTGGAAAACTTTAAGCACACACATTCATATGTACTATCCCCCCAATAATAACTAGATCTCACAAAATGGACTAAAAATAATCTTAGAAACAGCTGCTTTGATTTGGGATGATAAAAAAGTTCTGGAAATGGACAATGGTGATGGTTGCATAACACTGAGAAGGTACTTAATGCTATGAATTGTATACATAAAAAAAGGTTAAAATGATGAATATTTTGTCATATATATTTTACAATTTTCTAAATGCATGCAAAAATGAAGTTAAAAAAATTTACATGATAGGACACTTAAAAATTTAAAAGGTCACATTATGAAAGGATTCTTTCCTTTGGGACACCTAGGTGGCTCAGTTGGTTAATTAAGCATCCAACTCTTGATTTTGGCTCAGGTTGTGATCACATGGTTTGTGAGACTGAGCCCCACGACAGGCTCTGTGATGACAGTGCAGAGCCTGCTTGGGATATTCTCTCTCTCTGCCCCTCCCTCCACTAGTAAACGCACTCCCTCTCAAAATAAAAAATACTTAAAAAAAAAAAATGAGATAAAGCTCTATTTTCTATGCTCAATAGTACATTTAAAGTAAACAAAAGAAAACTTTCAAAAAGGAATGAACACCAGCTTTAACTATTAAGGAGAATACCTAAAATAATATAAGAACACTTTCGTTTACTTACCTGCAACATGCTGACTATCTCAACTTTGTTGAAGAAAATAAAAGATGTAAGAGTAGAAAGAAAATTCTCTTCAAAAACGGATGGTGTAGGCAAAATGATGTCCTGAATGTACTGTACCCTGTAAGTCTGATGTATTTTTTGCCTTAATTCAGAGTCTGTTATTGGTATAACTTCCTTAAACTTTGCAGTTTTGGTCAAGAATTCTCTATGCCTTTTTGGCTGAGCCAAAGCAGGGTCATATTCAAGGCATCCCACGACATCCATGATACACTCATCAGAAAACATTACTTCAAACAATGTTGCCTTATTTAGGAATAAGATTCCTCTAATAATTTCATACAAATGATGTAAGCCTTCAGTGTTTTCTAGGTTCTCACAAGCTTGGAACAGCTGCAGTAGTTTTTTAATATAGCCTTCGTTTTCCAAGGCCAGAGCCAGCTTTTCCCTACGGATAGGTGAGGAGAGAACTGAGGTAACTAAGTCAGCAATCTCTTCAAGTTTATTGAGTTCACATGTGGGCAGGTCAATCAGATGACTGGTTTCAGGCATTTCTTCAAATCGTTCTTCTTCTGATTCATCAATGAGGTCCTGTGTGACTTCCACTGATGGATCCTTACCTTGAACCTAAAAACATCCAAGTACAGCTGGTTACCTTAAAATACAAAAGAATTCAAAATTTTGGAAATCAAATCACTGACCACTGGATTTAAGTAAAAAATACCTTGCAAAGAAACATTATTAGCCACATAATCACTGTTAATTAAAAATTAAGTCCACGGGTACGTGGGTGGCTCAATCGGTTAAGTGTCCAACTTCGGCCCAGGTCATGATCTCATGGTCCATAAGTTTGAGTCCGCATCGAGTTCTAGCACACAGCTGAGCCTGGAGCCTGCTTCGGATTCTGGTCTCCCTCTCTGCCCCTTCCCTGCTTGCGCTCTCTCTCTCGCTCTCTCTCTCTCTCTCTTTCAAAAATAAACATTATAAAAAAAAAAAAAAAAGAAAGAAAGAAAGTGAAGTCTAGAGGGGGAAAACACACCCAGTTTAGAGTCAATTATTGGAAGAGTCTCAATTTCACCTCTAAATTTCCCAACTTATAACTTGAGGTTAATTAACTCTGACCCCTGACAATATATATATTTCAGCTAATATTACACTGATTTATTTGAGGTTATGTAATAACCATGTGCAGTTTAATAACTTCCCTACATCTACTAATTTTGAATTCTGCTGAAGGTTAACTCTTCTGTGGGGCCCCCAAATTAGGGACGGCTCTTAATGCACCATCCCATTGGCCTGACAAAACACTATTAAGTTTAAACCAAACTAAAACCCAACTTCTTGGATACTCAAGAGTGAGAAGATTTCCTCATATTACTTTTGAAATTCACTTTTGAAAAAATACTTGCTTTTGCTAAGAGCCTGAAATTGTTTTAAAAAACAAAGAATACTGGGGCACTTGAGTGGCTCAGTCGGTTAAGCGTCCTACTTCAGCTCAGGTCATGATCTCACAGCTTGTGGGTTCGAGCCCCGCAACCGGCTCTGTGCTGACAGCTCAGAGCCTGGAGCCTGCTTTGGATTCTGTGTCTCCCTCTCTCTCTGCTCCTTCCCTGCTTGCACTCTGTCTCTCTCAAAATTAAATAAACATAAAAAAAAATAATAAAAAAATTTTAAAAATTAAAAACAAAGATTTTTTTTTAATTGGCATTTATTTAACATCTGTGATAAAAGCCTCCAAATTCTAGTATCTAGAAAACACAATGAATAAACAACTGTTTTATGATTCAGGTTGATAGCTCAAGAAAAGCATGGCAAACTTGGGACAAGTTTCCTATAATGACACTTGAAAAAAAAATTTTTTTTTTAATGTTTTATTTTTGAGAGAGAGAGAGACAGAATGCAAGCAGGGGAGTGGCAAAGAGTGAGGGAGACACAGAATCCAAAGCAGGCTCCAGGCTCTGAGCTGTCAGCACAGAGCCTGATGCAGGGCTCAAACTCCCGAACTGCAAGATCATGACCTGAGCTGAAGTTAGATGCTCAACCTACTGAGACACCTAGGTGCCCCTATAATGATTTCTATAATGACTCTATTTAACATAAAAACTTTACACTTCATAAATTTTTCCCTAATTCTTAACACAAGAGTGCAATTATCCTCTTTTCACCTCAAAACATCCAAATATCCTGAGATGAAAAAGCTCCACAAATTTCCAAATCTACCAAAGCAACATATGAAAAAAGATCTAAGGACTTATTAGAGAAAGTAGATATACTGATGCATATAAGAGACTTTTTCTCCTAGAGCATGAGCGTACTTCTTTTATTTCTGAGTTCTCAACAGAGGAGCTGGGCTTAGGGAGACTGACACGTAAATGTAGGAGAAAGTTTAAGTGACAAGGTCATAAGAGCAGTTCAGATACAATGCCATGGAAATTCAGAGGAAGGGAAATTCCTTCCCACTCCTGGGAGTAAAGGGGGTGGTGAAGAGAGAGTATAAGAAATCATAAAAGTAGTGGCATTTGGACCTTCAAAGATGGGTAAGATTCAGATGGGGATAAAGGTATACAAAGTACAAAGGGAATAGAGTCGGAGAGAGAGAAATGTGTGGTATGCATATGGCCAACAGCAAAACTGGAAATGCAGACTAAAGCCAGATTATGGAAAGTCAAGGGAAGTGAATGTGCAGTACTGCCCTTTAGAAAGTAAGGCATCAGTTGTATGGAATAAATTCGAGAATAAAGACAAATTAGGGTGTTATTCTGAAGTCTACATGAAGAACTGAATTTAGATAGTGATGTTGAGACAGATGAGGGACAGGTGTAAGAGAGAGGAAGAACCACAAATAACTCTATAGTTTTAAATCTGTCATTAAGAAAATTATGGCTCCTTTAACAAAAACTGGGAGCATGGAGAGGAATGGTTAATAGAAGGTCAGTTTTGTTAAGTTTGAGGTGTTTGAATACCCAGCTGGCAACTAAATCTGTGGGCCTACTACTCAGGAAAAATAGGACAGAAAACAGAAATTTGGTATTAGGGTAACTAAGGGTAACCATAGAAACAGAAGTAGAGCATGAGGTAGGGAGGGAAGAAGAAGAATCAAATGTTACAAGGAAAGAATAAGAAGAAATCAGAGGAAGGGTGGCTGGCTGGCTCAGTCAGCGGAGTGTGCAACTCTTGATCTCAGGGTTGGGAGTTTGAGCCCCAAGTTGGGTGTAGAGATTACTTAAAAATAAAATCGTAGGAACAACAACAAAACAAAAACAAAAACAAAAAGAGGAAATAGGAGGATTCAACTTACACTGCAAATGAATAGTTTGCATATGTTTAAGAACAAAAGCAAAGCTACAGAAGCATTCACTAGGTTATAGTATGTTTTTCTACATTATCTAGTATTATCCTTACAAACTTCCTGGAATCTCTCCTAAATTTAACTCTCACTGACAGATTATATCAGACAGATCTGTCAATCCCACATACATCAAAGTATTTGTCTGGATATCAACAGTGTTGCTCACTAAGCATTTCTGGTTTTCTCCTTTTTGTGGCACATGAGTTCTTTGCTTCCATGAAGTTGTATGTAGCTGTGTGATTTATTTTGGCCAATGAAATGTGAGCGAAGTGTCATGTGTAACTTCTGGGAAGACCTTCTAAAAGCCATTGTTCTGATTTGCCACCTGTCATTCTCACATTGCAATTAGCTTGAAAGTATCAAAATCAATTTTCTATCAGCCTGGGTCTCTGAGTGGCTCTGATAAGCACAGCCCCCTCTTGTCCAACTCTAACCCTCATTCATCAAATAGCAGTAAGGAAAAACAAACTACTGTTGTGATAAGCCACTATTTTAGGATTTTGTTACTATAACACAATCTGGGGTTGCCTGGGTGGCTCAGCTGGTTGGGTGTCTGACTTCTGATTTTGGCTCAGGTCATGAGCTCACAGTTCATGAGATCAAGCCCTACATCGGGCTCTGTGCTGAGCATGGAGCCTGCTTGAAATTCTCTCTTTCCCTCTCTCTCTGCTCCTCCTTTGCTCTTGCTCCTCATTCAGAGTAAATATTAAAACAAAAAACGAAAAAAAAAGGAAAGCTTTAAAAGAAAAACAAAACCCACAATCTAACCTTAACATTCTTAAAGTCAGTCAACTACTATGCTGAGTGGGTGCATAAAAAATTTACACTATCAGTAGGGTTCTCAACAAAAATATTTTTTTCCACTCTCCTATCCTACATCCTTACATTTGCTGCTTTAATTTTTTCCCCTTTTTAAGTGTCAAACACTATTACTTTCCCCTTTAAGTCTCAGAAGAGAGACTTTTCTCCTTTGAAAAAGAGATCACCAGTACTCAACATACTCCCAACATCCTTCTTCTCCATCTTACAACTTATCTTCACTCATTTCCATCATCTCTTTCAAAGAAAATGTCCCTATCCTACCATTTTCTGAGGTTAAAACTTCCATATGCACTTTTGATTTTATGTTTTCTGAAATATATATATATGTGTGTATATATATATATACACACACACATACAAAAATTATCTTTGCTCTTCTTATAATTTATTGCTCTCTGAGCCGTCAAACTTTTCAGAGAGTTCTACTTCCTCATTATAAGGTGTTAAAAAAATAACTGTGTAATGTTTTTGTTGAAATTGTTTTTTCAAAGGTCAGCAATGACCTCTCAGAACTGAAGAGTAAAATATATAGTTCTGTGGAATACCATGCAGTAATGAGGAGCAATAAACTAGCTGTATATTCAGCAACATGCATAGATTTAAAAAGTACAGTACAACTCAGTTGTTTAGCAAAAAATTAAACTTCTTGGACCAGGAGAGTGGCCAAATCTAATGCCCCTTCCAAAGGCGTTTGGCAGAAGTTTCCAAAGGCAGAAAAGCGTGAGTAAAAATCACTGGCAAATGGGTAGAAGAAATAGTAACTAAGGGCAAAGGAATGAATAAATGGGTAAAGCAACAAGAAGCATCCAATATTAATACTACTGCCTCAAGAAAGGATCAGAGCAAGAGATGATATTCTCTTAGCTCAATTTTATCAGATGCCTGGAAGGGTAAAAACCATGTTTGCCAAGATCACCTATTCTTGGGACTTGACAAAGTTGAATGGAGGCCTGTAATTAAACCTGATGAGTTACACCACTTTGGGAGACATTTTGTCATATAATATAATGATACACTGAAACAATTGTTAGTGACCAAATTAATGATTCTAGTAACGTGCCAGACTTGTACTTTTCAGATATATCTACTACCATACCACAATATGGTGTAATACTAGCATTGTTGATCCAACTACCCTATGTACATAAGCCTCATGGTAAAATTAGTATTGATGATCAAATGTATCGGGAGACTGAGTTAAAGGCTGCTCAACATGAACACTGATAGAAAATGACTGGCAGGAGGAAGAAATGGATTTTGTAAACCACCAGTTAATTTCTATGTGAAACACTCCTGTACAAGTATATCATAAGGTACAAATTACAGATCAAGGAGGAAAATGAGTAATCAAATCGGTATAAAAATATAAAAGGTAAATCATGGCTTTATCAGACAAATTAGTTGTTTCTTAAATCCAGCTCTACTCCAGGACTGCTCCTCCAAATTACTAGGCATATTCATATTGATAGTTGCTCTGTCATATAAATGCTATACTAAATACAGACATTTAGAGAAATATGATCATTTTGTTGTGAGAGTCTTGGCAATGGACCAAGGGGTGTCCTTTGCAATCAAGGATTAGTCTTGCCTAAAGGGATCTGGCCCTTGCCTAGCTCCTAAGAGGTAATCTCTAAGCACTCTGAATATCCTGTTTGGTGTGTACCTGGGAGCCTTGGGCTATGCCAGATATGCTCTGTGTGGGTAACTAGGTGGTTTATAGTGGAAGTCTTGGGCCACATAGTATCAGCTCAACCTCTGGAGGTGCTGGAAACTAAAGTCTGCCACAGGGCAGTCAGCCTGCTTATAGGAATAACACCCAATAAAAATGCTGGACACAAAGGTTTAGGCAAGCTGTTCTGGTCAGCAATACTATGTGCAGGTTGCCACACATCAGTGCAGGGAGAAGAAAGTGCTGTCTGCCTAAGTATCCTAAAAAAGAAAACTGGAAGTTCATGCCTAGACCCCGCCCTATGTGCCTTTCCCTACTGGTAATTTTAATCTGTACCACTTTGTTGTAATAAACTGTAATGATGAATGTAACAGCTTTGTGGAGTTCTGTGAGTCTTTCTAGTGAATTAGTGAACCTGCCTGGTCGAGAGACCTCCTGAACTGCCTGAGTGAAAACAGTAAGAAATAAATTTCAGCAAAAATTTCTAGGACAAATGTACAAAGTCTTTAAAAATACACGTATATCCAGAAACATATATTACACAGTACATTCTAAGGTGAGGGGAGGGGAGAAATGGAGTATGCATAACCTAATGTGATGATCACTGGAAAATATTATCTACCACACAAATTTATGTTCTAGAAGAAATGTAATTCAACATTCTAGTTCTAAAGAAGATGTTTACCTTCTATTTTATTCACTTATTCTTTAAATATGTATGGAGTACACACATAACATGTGCCAGGTGCCATGCTGGTATACTGGAGGAGGGAGAATACAAAATACCCCTTTTCAGGAATTTATAGTAAAAAGGTTAGTTTTTATATACTATTAATATTCTGAACGGTGTTATAAATGTTATAGAAAAGTAATCTTGTCCTTTTATTTTGAAAGTTTTATATCCTTTGTTATGCTTTCATTATTTTTACGGATCAGTTTTTTCCTTCATTTTGTGGATGAGTGCTTGCAGGATTCAAATTTATTGAATCTAGAACAGAGCAGCAAATATTAGTGGACTGCATATGTCTAAGTCTGCAATAGAGGTCATTTTTAGGTCTTACATTTCACTTCAAAGAAAACTTTGCATACATAAAATTCAATCTCAATCTATGGAGCGCACACAAGAAAAAAAAGGTAAATATTAGGACCTTCTCATCATCACCATCTATAGGTTTAAAAATGGGAAAACATGACAGCAAAATATAGCAAACCAATCTGGATTATATTCTTATGTATATTTTACAAATTAAAGCAAAAATCATATTTAGCAGTGTTTTCCTCTATTCATCAAAGGAAATTCTATTTAAAACCATATACCAATAATGCTCCCGTAATACATGATACACACATAGTAAAATATGAGGTGGAAAGAAACAAACCATCTACTTCCAGTTTAGCTTTGTGACCCAGAGCCATCCATCAAATAAGCTTTATATGGAAGGGGAAGATTCACATTATACTTTCTTGGGCTACTTTATTGCACTGTGTGGCACTGTTCCTAGGAGGACTAAGGAAAAAAATGACTGTGGTCAGATGCATAAACTAACTTAAGGACCTTCAGGGATCAGAATCACTAGAATGAAAAGCTGATAGAAGTGAAAATGACAATAGATAAAAAACACTGTAAGAGAGTATTATGCTAGGCAACCACTAAAACACAGTAATTCCATTTACAGAATAGTAGTTAAAATTAATGTTATGATTAACTTAAAATTCCAGTTACCAGATATTAGAGACTAGTTTGCTTAAGGAGACATAATTACTAAATGTAATGTGGTATCTTGAATGGGATCCTGGAAGAGAAAACAGAAATCTGAATACAGTATGGCCTTTAGCTAATAAATGTATGACTAACAATAATGAATAATAATGTATGAATATTTGCTCATTAATTGTGACTACTATATCCTAGTATAAGAGACTACTAATAGGAGAAAGTGTGCGAGAAGGTGTTAGGGAGGGGAGTACATAGAAACTCTGTATTTTCTACTCATATTTTCTGCAAATATGAAACTTCTAAAAACTTAATTAAAATAAGTTCCAGTTACCTGAGAGTTATCACCTCTTATATTCTGCTATACTGTAAGCTCTTTAAGAACTGAAGTCATGAACACTTTTGTTGCCTTAATTTTTAAAAAATACTTTTAATCTTTATTTTTGAGAGAGAGAGAGTGCGGGGGTGGGGGGTGGGGGGGAGGGAGGGCAGAAAGAAGGAGAAACAGAATCTGAAGCATGCTCCAGGCTCTGAAGTATCATCAGCACAGAGTCCAACGCGGGGCTCCAACCCACAGACCGGGAGATCATGACCTGAGCCACCTAGGCGCCCCTTTTTTAAAAAAAATTTTAAAGTAAATTTCATGCCCAGCAGGAAGCCCAACTCAGGGCTTAACTCACAACCCAGAGATCAAGAGTTGAATGCTTAACCAACTGAACTATCCAGGCACCCCAGAAGTCATGAGTACTTCTGATGATTAGTGTCTGGCACACAGTATTCATAAACATTAGGCAAACAGGTGACCAAATATTAAGGAAAAACCTCAAGGATTTAGAACATAATTAATCTTTTTTTTCTTTTTTAAAATATCCTGACCTTTTATTATGAACATATACTATAAAAATCTAAAGTGGTAAAACATTCTCTCTCCACATTTTTTTAAAAGTTTATTTATTTATTTTGATGGGGCGCCTGGGTGGCGCAGTTGGTTAAGCGTCCGACTTCAGCCAGGTCACGATCTCGCGGTCTGTGGGTTCGAGCCCCGTGTCAGGCTCTGGGCTGATGGCTCAGAGCCTGGAGCCTGTTTCCGATTCTGTGTCTCCCTCTCTCTCTGCCCCTCCCCCGTTCATGCTGTCTCTCTCTGTCCCAAAAATAAATAAAAAACGTTGAGAAAAAAAAAAAGTTTATTTATTTTGAGAGAGAGAGAGGGATAGTGCGGAAGGGGGGAAGGCAGAGAGAGAGGCAGAGACAGAACCCCAAGTAGGCTTTGCTCTGTCAGCGCAGAGCCCAACATGGGGCTCAATCTCACAAACCATGAGATCATGACCCAAGCCTAAATCAAGAGTTGGAGGCTTACCAACTGAGCCACCCAGGTGCCTCTCTCCACATTCTAATATATATCTTCAGGTAACAAGAAAAAAAAAAAAAATGCACACTTAAGTTAAACATTATTAAAAAACAACAACAAAAAAAAAACCTTACCTGACAAATTTTTTCCCAAATCTCGTCGCAGCCAGCTTTTTCCTGAAAACTTAGAGCCAGATCATAGTTCTCAGCCTCTGACCAAACAATTAACGTATCCTGTTTAAAAACAAAGATTTCTACATCACCATACTAGAAAAGCTAGAAAAGAAATAACTATGAAGTATCAACAGAAATCAAGAGGACAGGAAACAGTACAGCGATGACAAATGCCCTCTGATAAGTGCAAATAATGCATACTCAATTGACATCATGTAACTGTATTTTGTTATCCTTTGAAACTTTAGTAATATACTGGCAATGGAATAGCTTTGGTACTAAAATGATATTGAGCAATTTTCTAAAACAAAAAATATTAAAACGGGTTAGCAATCTGGTTCATGTACTAAGATCATGTTTAACAGAAAGTCTAGCCATTTTTGGCCAAACTGTAATGTAGACATTCTAATCATCTACATCTTTGGTTTCTAGAAAGTCAGCTATTTCACCCACTAACCACCTACCACCTACAACTTTATCTTTTCCTTTAACCTGGTTGTCAACTGGTTGCAAGCAGACTGACTAATAGCTGAGAACAATTTAGTTTAACCCTTTCTATTTTTGCCCCCCTCTCCTGAATCTGGAAAAGCCTTCAGGATATGAAGGAATTCAAAACAATGATGAAATGAAGATACTCTAAGTCCTACCAGTAAGTTGTTTCTTACTGTTAATAAGTCTAGCACCTATTTCAGCAGCTTAGGTTGTAGAAAAATTAAGAACCCCAGGGTTAGGTGTTTTTCTACAAATGTTCTTAATTGTATACCTACCAAAAAGTTAATTACACTTTTTGGAAAAAAGCTGTCAACCCCTTTATTAAAACTAAAGTTTGGGTTTAAATTAAAACATGGACAAATTTAAACACAAAAATCATAATGCAACACTCAAATGAAATGCCAATTTTTAAAAGATATATAATAATCTAAGTTTAATATGGCTAAAACTTTGATTTTTAGAAAATACACAATTGAAAAAATACATGAATTTATATCCCAATTGTCAAGTATATAATGTACAAAAATACCTTATAATTAAGAATTATTCACCTAATACTTCTGATTATGTGATATGAAAAAAATGTAAAACTCAAAGTAAGCTGCAGATTTACAAAGTTTTCAGAATGAAAACACTTCAAAACTTTGATAGCTCTAATCTGTAAGTGAAAATATCCTTCAACTAACCCAGGCCTTAGGTTTTTTGTTGTGTGATCAGGTAAGGAGAACAGCTGGAAAGGTTCTCGCTTCTGCCTAGCTATGCTTCCTGGAAGTCAAATTTGCCACCGGGTATTCTAAAATTTCATCATGTGACTCCTTTCATTTAAAAACCTTCTGTGGCTCCCACCATATACAAAAGAGGTTTTGAAATATTTTAAAAAATCCAGCAGATGGGGCGCCTGGGTGGCGCAGTCGGTTAAGCGTCCGACTTCAGCCAGGTCACGATCTCGCGGTCCGGGAGTTCGAGCCCCGCGTCAGGCTCTGGGCTGATGGCTCAGAGCCTGGAGCCTGTTTCCGATTCTGTGTCTCCCTCTCTCTCTGCCCCTCCCCCGTTCATGCTCTGTCTCTCTCTGTCCCAAAAATAAATAAACGTTGAAAAAAAAAATAAAAAAAAAAATCCAGCAGAACTCTTTTTACAAACAAAATTTTACTAAGAATCTTTATGTAGAAAAAGATAAAGACAGAACTCCTCTGGTTAAAGCACTAGGACACACATTCAGGCTCCATGTACTTTCCTCAACCCAAGTCAACTTCTTACAGCTCTCCTCAAAACAGCTTCATGAACAATGATCTCCAAAACTTTTTTGTCTCTCAAATTACTTAAGCATTATATTCAGAAATACAATATCAGCAAACCAATACTTTACAAAATATACAGTAAAACAGAAATAAAAAGCCTTAAATAAAGATAAAATAAGCAGTATTTTTAAATGTTTGAATGGTTATGGTTCCATACCATTATTAGTTAACATTTTAAGACCCAGTATGTACCTAGAGCACAGTAAACCCACAAATGACAGTAGATACAAGCTCCTATTTAATGTCACCCTTTTAATAATTCTGAATTTTGGGGGAGGAGCGACTTCTTGTGAGATCTATTTACCACTGTTTCTGCATTGTCACCCGGCTCACAAATTAAACTAGGAGTATAAATGTTAGCTTTACCATTACCATGTTAATTTGCACTTTTATCACTGTTTTCAACCCTTTTTACGACATGTGTTCATTTTGTTAGGGTTACACGTCAGTTTAAATTCGTAAATAAAAACATCTGTGCATACCGGCTACTATAATTCACAGTAGTTACGGAACACTTTTCATGGAAGTGTTACCCTTAAAAGGTATCTCTACATATATTTTTTACTTCTGACCACTTATCAAATATTAGCAAAACTTAGTTTCTTTTTTTGATTAAAATATATAAACAGGTTTCGTCTTAAATTTCCACACTTTATAATGTACATTCATTTTGGAGATCACTAGTACAACAGGATAAAATCCAAAATCCTTTATCCAGGTATCTAAGACACTTTCCAATTTGGTTTCAATCTATCTTCTGAAAGAAAGTCTAGATAAGCAATGAAGTCTGATTTAAGGTAATTAATTGAGTCCCCTTCTTCACCATCATTTTCTTGTTTGTTTCTTCCCCAAGCCAGGCAAAACCCAGAAACTAAGTGGGATTTATATTCAGAATCCTTTTTCAATGTAAAGAGGACTGACATTGAGAGATGCTTAAAAATTCAGACTCCCATGCTTCTCCCTCGGGAACAGGTCTGGGTGAATCCCAAAAATCCTTCTTTTTAAGAAGGGCCTCAGGTTATTCTTTTGATAAGTCAAATTTGAAAACATCACCTAAGCGCCTAAGCGTATCTCTGGTTGGCTGACAGGATGGGAAACTATCACAGCAGGAACCTTCTAGCTGTATGAAATC
This sequence comes from Felis catus, assembly GCF_018350175.1. NCBI lineage: Eukaryota > Metazoa > Chordata > Mammalia > Carnivora > Felidae > Felis > Felis catus. Next base: position 74,236,727 of record NC_058370.1, read on the forward strand.
TACTCAAAGTGAGTAGCAAATCCCATCCTTCCTTCTTCCCCTCCCAGAACCCTACTATCTCAGTCAAAAAATAACCGTAAGAAGTACTCCTTAGAACTGCTTGTTTTGAGTATTATAGTAAAAGCTCTTAGGTGAGAGAGCACAAGGCTGGCACGAGACTAGTTAAAATAAAATACAAAGTGTTAAATGGCAGAGTTTTCCACATATCCAAAAAGTCTCCCACATACAAAAAGTCATGTTCAATTTTTGTAATAACGTCTGTTTTCAACCGCTGTGCTCTTTGTGTTCTAGGTTTTGCTCATTTGTGTGTAGCACACATATCTTTGGGACATTATTAATGCCTGTTTAAACCAAGAGAAGCTTAGAGTTTTCCTCTACCAACGAAACATTTAGTCACCACTATGTCCCTATGGAAATCAGATTTAAAATGAGCCTGCAGGGAGAACAGAAAAAGTCAGTTATACTTGGTTTGGTCCTTTAAAAAAATAAGAAAGGTGATTATGTCTAAGCCAAGATGGAAATAAGACATGAGCTAGAAAAGCTTGACAATTTAGCATTTACAGAATCAGATTTTCACAATGTTGTTTTATGAGAAATGCTCATTTTCAATCTTAAATATTAAAAACACATTCTTGAGGTGAATATTGTTTAAGTCAAAATTTCTTAATAATCCAAGGCCTAAATGACACTTTAGAATTCTATCTAAAACTTGGTGCTTAACATCTTTTCTAGGGAAAGGGTTATCAGTTTTTACATTATATTCACAAAGGCATTTGTGACACATTTAAAACAGTCTAACAAACCAATGGATTATTGGTTTGTTTTCCTCCCCGGTACATTAACATGAATAAACTCTGCTCATGAAATATTTGAGATCCTATTGCTTGTCAGACTAACCCTATCTTTGCCCCAACAGCTATGACAAAATTCAATATACACAGAGCTGAAGTTTTTCAAAAGGAACGTTATTTTTTAAGAAAAAGGAGAACAGAAATACCAGATTTGGAGAATTCAATTTGCAGATTTAAAATCAATTTAGAAGTCTGAAAATGAGTGAGATTAACCAGACATATAGTGCAACATAACATCTAGCTCTCTAGTAGTTCCTAACAGTAGTTGACCCTAACTTGTTCTGAGATGGATTTTTAAACTATACTATCGTATATATAATATATAGTCCAAGGTACACATGATGACGCTGCTAAAAAACAGTACTAAAATCTTCCTAAAATCTGTGATATATTTGGATATAATGGGAATAACCCCAGACTAGAATTAGGACCTGGGCATCACTCACAGTTTCACTGTCCGCTATTTCTGTGACTTTCAGCAAAGTATTTAACCCCTTTGATTCTTCTTTCCTCATTGGAAAAGAGGATTATGATGAGATTATTATGACTATAGGTCTTTCATTGAGCTTATGTGTGAGGTACTATGCGCTAAAGCATTTTTTATACATTAATTCACAACTATTACATGATGTAGGTAGTACCTCCATTTAAAAGATAAGATTCAGAGAAAATCTGCTCAAAATTATAATAATGAAATAAATACCTTAAAAGTATTCATGTCCTTGATACTATGCCCCATAAAAAACGTGAACAATTCTAAAAGAACACAAAGTTCTTAACAACTTGCTTCCCAACCTTTTGCCCTGCAGCATTATATTTATGTAGGTTACCTGTCCGAACCTCTATATAAAATCCCTCTCCATCTGATTTCCAAGGATTCCTTAGTCTCGTTCCAAACCACCACCTAGAATATACCTGTACTCATGACTGCCCAATCTTTCCAACATAATAATTCATGTCCTCCACTTGTGCTCCTGATCTATTGCCAGAGTGGGCTCTATTCATTACACATTCATGCTATTATCTTAACTCAGCATTCAATATTATAGAAATATCCCTTACATTATATACTGTACTCCTTACGTTAGTCTATTCCCCACAGTGCCTCTCAGGTAAAACCCCAAACCCCTAATTTTACTGGTTTATTTTGCCAACTAAGAGATACATTGTGACAATTTTCACCTCTACATTAAAAAAAACCTTTTTTTAATGTTTTTTCATTTTTGAAAGAGACACAGTTCAAGCAGGGGTGCGGCAGAGAGAGGAGGACACAGAATCTGAAGCAGGCGCCAGGAGCTGAGCTGTCAGCACAGAGTCCAACGTGGGGTTCAAACTCACGGACCGTGAGGTCATGACCTGAGCCAAAGTTGGACGCTTAACTGAGTCACCCAGGCGCCCCTCACCTCTAACTCTAAAATTAAACCTCTAAACCTCTAACCTCTAAAATTAAAAAAAAATTTTTAATGTTTATTTTTGAGAAAGAGAGAAAGAAAGTGTGAGTGAAAGGGCAGAAAGAGAGGGAGATACAGGGTCTGAAGCAGGCTCCAGGCTCTTAGAACTGTCAGCAGAGTCTGATGTGGGGTTCAAACCCACTAACTGAGATCATGACCTGAGCCAAAGCTGGATGCTTAACCAACTGAGCCACCTAGGGACCTATCACCTCTACCTTTAGCACAGATGTTCTTCTAACTACAACCTAGAAATAGTCTCAATCTTTCACTTGCAGGATATGAACAGCCATTCATTGACCCTCCTTTTGTTACCAAAATTCTATTCTCCCTTGGTTTCAAGACAACACATTTTTCTGATTTTCTACTCTTCCAATAGCGTATTCTTCCTCTTAACTAGATCTTCTTCCTAATTACCAAACACCTAACCCAGTAGCATACTCTGTCAATTCTATCTTCAATATGTATCTCAAACCCATCCACCTCTTTCTATCTCCACTGACATTTCTCTAACCTGATTCAACATTATCTCTTGCTTGAATTATATTGTAATCTCTCAGCTACTCTACCAGTTATTGCACCTCTTCAATTCCACACATTTTTGCTTTAGTTTGGATCATGTCACTGCTCTGCTGAAAATTTTCAAAAACTTTCAAATGCACTTTAAAAATCTAAACCAGTTAGTTAGTTACAAACCCGTAAGCAGCACTCAACCAAGTATTAATTGGATGAATGAATAAATGTGGACAATTCAACAAGGCTCGCTCTTATGCTTTATTCTTTTCTCAATTTCTATTTACTCCCTTGAAAGAGGTCCCCTCTTACAGCTAAAAGTAGCAATGATTCTCAAATTAGAATCTTTCATACCAACTCTTACTGTCTCTAGTTCAGTTGTTCATTTTAAGACATTTACAATTATCTTATCATTTCAAAGCTTAAGTCGGGGGGAGAGAAAGTATAAAACAGTATATAGTATGCTACCAATTATGCCAGTAAAAGGGAAAATATATATGTGATTGCATGCCTACTCATTCACACATGCATAAGACCTCTAGGAAGATATACAAGAAACTGGTAACACTGGTGGCCTCTAGCAACGGAAAGCATATGGATGGAGTCCAGGGTGGGAGAGACTTCACCAAATACTTTCTGAATTTTTAACGATGTGACTGTATTATCTACCCAAAATAGTTTTCTTTTTTTTTAAATAAACAAGCCAATAACCAAATCATTAATGTAAACCTTTCTTCTCAACTTCTCAGTTCCTGGAGAGAACCATCATTTTCCTGGCCCCAAGACTCTAAACACTTCTAGTGACCCTTGATTCCTTCTCTTTCATATTTAATCATTCACCAAATCTTCCAGCACTTTCTTGGAAATATACTAGAGATCTTTTTCTTCTTTCTAATTCCATTTACTATACTGCAACAGACTTTAATTTTTTCTGCATCTGAATTATAGTAAATAGTCTTGCTACTCCAAAGCTGTTTCCCTTTCCACCCCCAATTCATTATCCACGACACTGCCACACTTGCTTCCCAAACACGGTATCACTTTCATCATGTTAAACCCCCTCCTCAAGAATCTATAATAGCTCCTGTTTAGCTAAACAAATGTAAAAATAAGAAACCTCTGCTGCAAAGAGGCTTAATAACTTTTGTGTCAGGTGTACCATTTCCTTCAGCAGACAGGACCAGGGAGAGTGAAATTTTTCTTAATGATTCTAGCTCAAATCTTCCTTCTTTAATTTTCTACTGCCTGAGTCTGTGGAATAAATTGTTTTTATAAATTTTGTGTTGGCATATACATGCTGTATAATCTCAGTCAAGAAACTTGACCTTTCTGGGCCTTAACTGCCTTATCTGTGGAATGCTTTCATGGGCTTTCAATAAGGACTAGATTAAAACCATTTATCAGTTGTTTTATTATCATAAGGTAAATGTTTCGCCTGTTATTATCTTGTCTCCCAAAAAACCCATGGGGACTTCCTTACACTTCTTTCCTAAACCCAATTAACACCCAATGGTATTACATATAAAAGGGTACACATCCCTATGACTCTGCTTTTGATTTAGTCAAAAGCTGATTCTAAATAACTTAAAGTAGGGCTGATTCTAAATAACTTAAAGTTTTCATATGTATCATCAGGCACTTTATTTCATGTTCTACTGCCTACAGTAATCAAGAAAGTGTTGTGAATCAATGATGACCTATTGATATGGGGTCATTTCACATTCAACTCAACTCATTCTAACTTATTTTGAGCCCATAAATCAGAACTTGGCTCATTTTAGAACTGTGTAATGTTAAAAAAAAGAATGTTAAATAATTTTCTTTGAATTTATCCAATGCATTCTGTAGCAATACGTCCTATAAACTATGAGCATGTCATTCACTCTAGTCTTTTTAAAATTAAAAACCCACTACTGATCAATATATTTCATATAAATTTTGGAAATGAATACTTTTCTGGGCCAATTTATTGAATAACTTAAATTATGACATTAAAAAATATAATTCTAATGAACACAGAAAAACATCTATGTGTTTGGAAATCTCAATTTGTATAATCTGGCAAAAAGTACAAAATGAATGTTTTGGTGAAAAAATGAAAAACCATTATGTACAACAAACTAAGTTTAAAACAATCCCTAAATTGCTCATTGATTCTATTAGAAAAGTGTACTCAATTTAAACAAAAATAAAGAAAATAAAACAAGTGACCCTATTTACACATTTTTCAATTTTAGATACAGAGCTTTTCCATATTAGTGTCAGTGCCAGTGTTCTCTTATACTTTAATGTTCTTTAGTAAAAGTAATTCACTTAGAAAAAGGTTCTTAAAAATCCTAATGTTATATATTTAAACGTGATGAATTATGGAAAACATTTTCCCAACAGCATGAATTTTTTAAAATAAGTACTTTTTTCTCCAATACTTTAGCTTTCTAGGAGAGTACTATTACAAAGAAAGATATGTTTTAAAGTTTCTAATGAACCATCATGTATTTCTGGACTAATGTTGGAGGACTATTTTATACACAAACCACTATCACATGTGATCTTTTCAACAGCAACAACAGTTAAAGAATCTTATACACGGGGCGCCTGGGTGGCGCAGTCGGTTAAGCGTCCGACTTCAGCCAGGTCACGATCTCGCGGTCCATGAGTTCGAGCCCCGCGTCGGGCTCTGTGCTGACTGCTCAGAGCCTGGAGCCTGTTTCCGATTCTGTGTCTCCCTCTCTCTCTACCCCTCCCCCGTTCATGCTCTGTCTCTCTCTGTCCGAAAAATAAATAAACGTTGAAAAAAAAAAAAAAAAGAATCTTATACACAATCTGAAAAGAATCCACATTATAATTAATTTGTAGGGAGTCACATTAAAAACATAGTTCCTGAATATTTTATATTCATACAGATAGGAGGGAAAAAGATTACAAATTGGAATTTCTTTGCCCACAAGCAAAGCAGCAAAAAAAAAAAAAAAAAAAAGTACAAAACAAAAAAGGTAACTATCTTGTAAAATTCAGTGCAAAGACAATCATCTGCTTGGCTGACTTAGAAATTAAATTTATTTAAGTATCCAAGTTGTAGGAAACATTTTCAAGTGTTCAATACAGGACAAATGTTTGGTTCTCCATCACAAAGACACATAATATTTTCTAAGCAATAAGAAAAAAACATTAATATTGAAAAATTAAGTATTTCAAAGAAGTGGTTAAGAATATATTGCACATGCAAAACAACAGTTTAACAGTAAGATTTTTACTAATAATGAGCTGTGCAACAGACATGTTGTCACTCCTCCAACTGTGAAGTATTTATTTCTGGGCATCCAAATTTTCACTGACCTTGAAGAAAGTAGGTATTGATGGTGTGAATATAATCCTAAAGTAACTTATCTTTTCCTAGAAAACTCTCTGCCACATTCATTTTACACATCACACCACACCCACACCCACCTAGAAATAATCTAAATGTCTAATATAGAATACTACAGTTAAAAAAAAAAAAAAACCGAAAAACTAGATCTACATTGTTAATATCAACAAATCTTCAAATTAACTGTTGAATGAAAAATGAAAATCCAGAGTACATGTAAGAGTATGAGATCAACTGTATAAAGTTTAAAAACACATAAAAGACTACATATTATTTATGAGTACATACATATGCAGAAAAGGTATATAAGCATGTACAGAAATAATACATCAATTTCAGAACAGTGGTTACCTACAGTTAGGAAGGAGAATGGATAGAATGAGATGGGGGTCCAAAGGGGACTTTAACTCTATCCACAATGTTGAACATTACAAAGATTTGAAACAAATATGGTATAATGTTAACGCTTTAAATTTGGTGGTTATACGGACACACATTATATTTTCTGTACTTTTCAGTTTTGAAATATATAATAATAAAAATGCAAATATTCACAAAAGAAAAGGTTCAAGCACTGCTGCCAATTCCAGATTAAATACCTGGGCACACTAAAAAAAAAAACACAGGTTTTTCTCTTCCCAATAAGACAATAAATATTAATAGAAAACATTACATGACTGGCAATGTACACTTTTATAAAGTATCACACCACTTTTTATATTAAAAATATAGAATTAAAGAACAGGATTTAAATGCTTCTACTTCAAAAACTATACTTTTGCTGGAGTCAAACGATCAAATTTCACACCACAAACAGGTTTTCCTCGCTTTAAAGAGTGTCCCTTTGAATTTTCTTATATGCCATTTTCTTTAAATGTGATTGAGAATAAAAAGGCTTAGTGTACAGGGTATAAAAGATACCTGGCTATCTGTAGTTAAATAAGACTAATGAATACACTATATTCTAACATAAACTAACACTGGCTCAATTCAAAGGTAATAAATTACTGCCAGTACAAAAACTCTCACTTTTGTTTCAAACTTTTGACCTACCAGGGAAATACAGTGTGTAACTCTGTTTACCAAACATGTTTTATCTTATCAGGAAAATTTTCCCATCTTTGTAACATTAATACTTTTTTGATCACAGATGAAGTCTTTCAAATTAAAGATAAACTACTTGCCTGTTGTTTTTGATATGCAGTGTTTGGATTTATCTTTGATTCCAAGAGTAGTGATCCTGAAAGATAAAAAATAATATTTATAAGTTTCAATTTATAAAACCTGATTAAAGTATCAGAATATAAGTTAAAAAAAAAACCAAAAAACAAAAAAACTTCTGTTCTCTTCCCTTATCTAGAGATGTGAAGTAATCAAATGTATTATGATTCACATTTTTCTCTCCAGATCTGGGCTTCATATTTAATTTAGAACACACCATCTTATCCCCATATGCCCTTAAAGGAAAAAAATCCTCTTAGGATCAACATTCAGACCCAAAATGTAAGGAGGCTAGATGTCCATTCAAGTTTTATTGAAATGAAAATTTTAAGATCTAAATGACTACTTGAAGCCAAACTCTTTTTAACAAAGTTATTTTATTGCTTTTCCATTTTAACAAATAAAACAAATTACAAAGGACAACAGGAATCTAAGTAGTTAGTACATAAATTACAGAACTGCATTTATCCTTTTCTCCTTAACAAAAGGAGGGACACTTCATGTAGAAATAAACGTCCACAACTATTTAAAATAATAGGGAGAGTGCGAGAGTTCAAAATACAATAAATCTAAGATTGTTATTTTTCTACTATCTGGACACAGCTGGTCAAACCGAGGCGTTCAGATTACAACGAGAATGGTTTTAATTACGACTCTACATTTTATAATTTAAAAATACTTCACATGACTCCTACAAAAAAATCAACAGATAAACGTTTACAATCTGCTCTGGTGTCCTAACTTGTTTAGGTTGTAAAGTATCCACTTTTTCATGGCAACCTCTACAAAGGCAGCCTGGAGGGATCCCCGACATAGATATGCTTGTGCGTGCATGTATCGTGGCAACAGTCTGCAATAACTGCAGGAAAAGGTGCCTTTTGGTTTTCCCTAGCACCTGTCGACTGGGGCGAACGGGATTCGTTAGTAAAATGGGTTAAAAACAACAACAACAACAACAACACTGAGAAAGTAAAGTTTTACTAAGACTTTTGAAATAGACAAGTAATTGGGTAAGAAAGCAAAAATTAACTGTGGGGGGGGGTGTCATCAGCTCCCTAGGGCGAGTAAATAACTACTCTGTCTTCTCATTACTTCCTCTCTTCTCACTCGCCCCTTTTCAAAGGAGGCGAGACTGGAGAGGAAGGGGTCAAATCCTTAATAGGGATAGGAGGCGGGGGAACAACATCAGCGTCTGACTGAGGGTAAATCCGGACAAAGTAGTTTGTTTTTACCGTACAGAAGTGCAGGCACAAAACCAATGCGCTGTCCCAAGATGTGGCAGTAACAGTACCCGGCCCAGGGCCTAAACACCAGGGCTTTGCCCAAACCGGAGGCACTGACTGTCCCCTATTCTATGTTCCAATAACCTTACCGTCGGACTCAGCCCGAACCAGCAGCGACATCCCCTTGAGCTCCTCTACGTAAGTAGAGGAGACGTGCCCGGTGCCTCGGTCGTCCCATTGACGGTCTTCGTTGAGGGTATAGACCTTCACTCGCCGCCGCGTATCCGACATGGTGGCTGCTGTCCCCACCGCTCCAGCCGCTGCCTCCTCGCTCACGTCGTCCGCGCCCCTCACTCTTGAGAGACGGTTGCGGCGGAGGCGGCAGCGGCGGCGGCGGCTCCAGAGAGGCCCGAGTTCACCATGGCTCCCAAGGTTCAGCCGCGGGAAGGGGCAACAAGAGTCACCGAGACCTCTCCGCCCGGAGACCCGGTAACCTCTCACTTCACCCCCGCACACACCCACCCTCCCTCCCTTTGCCCCCCAGAGCTCGCTCGCTCTCCCGCCGTCGCCGCCGCCGCGGTAACTACTACAGATCCGCCATCTTGTAACCCGATTCTCTAAGCCTTTCTCTTCCTCCTCCAGCAGACTCGCACGGGCTGTCCTAGCAGGGGCTACGGCGGCCGACGAGTCCAACACGCTGCACTTCTGCTTTCCGCACGCTCTTCCGAGCCCGCAGTGCTCGGTGTTCTCGCGAGGCGGTCTACTGGACCGAAGTGGGAGGGCCTACGTGCAACTTCCTCTTCTCTCGGCCTTGCCTGATGGCGCGGGATCTCGGCCGGGTGGTCGGCTCTCGCGAGTTCTCTGTCCCCTTTAGTGCCGCGAGACTGCTTTCTGAGCTAGCGGCGAGAGCCGAGTTTGGGGTTTTTCTTGAAGTGGTTGCGGGCTACCCTGAGGGTGTGACGAGCCGTGAAACCCAGCTCTGAGGAAAAAGTAGAGCAAACTTGGGAGGTACGCATCCTCGGGCGGGACTAACCCTAAGCAAGAGGGAAGGAAATGTGCTCGCACTCTTAATTGGAAGCTAACCCTGTCAGCCTATGGGAGAAAAACAGTTTAAATTTCTGTGAACATGTAGGAACAGTGGTCTCTTTAAGGATACCCGAAACCCACCAAAACTTATTATGGAATCTGTTAAAGTTAAGCATCTCCTCAGGAAGTGTTCTGTGGATCTCCAGGCAATTATAACGTGCGTGGTACGGAGTGTGTTGACAAATTCCTATTTCCCGCCAAAGCGTTTCACTGTTAGGCTTTTGGTAGCTGGCCATTGAAAAGCATCCTTTCCCCTCACGAAAATACAGTGGCCTTTCCGTGTTTCTAAGCTCGGAAAAGAAATCTTCAGAGAAGCTGAGGGAAGTGGCGCGGACCTACGTTCCTACACATCTAAAATAATTGTTTTGATATTTTTGAGTTTTTCTTACGGACATTTCTTGCGTTATCTATCGGGAGGTCTTCTGCGCTGAATAAGCGGAAGGTGAATTCTCTCGGCATTCACATTGAATGTCAAACATTGCCGGGTGGATACCAGCCATTTGCTGGGCAGTCGTTTATTTCGGTCCACGTTCGTTCTCGATGGAATCCTTTTATTCGTTTTTAAAGCCTTTCTCAGCTTGTTCTGTCTTTAGTTCTTTCTAACCCATTAGTCTGAAAAGTGAAAAACAGACGAATTGCACACGTAGCCCCTTTGGCGCATCTTGGGAGTTGTCGTCAGTACTTACCTGTGGTTTTGACAAGATCTTCTGCGTAGACACCCTTCGGAGGTGCACTGAAAACGTGAGAAGTCTTAGGAAGAACAGACGCCTGATACAAAATAAAATCTAATTGCAAAATCTGAATACATAGGATTTTTTTTTTAATCTGAAGGAGACCTCAGAAAATGTACTTGAATTAAGTAGTTACATGTAATAATAGGACCTATTAATTGCTGTGATTGATGTGGACAAAATGCATTTTGAGCCCAGAGGAAATAATATTTCTGTCATGGGTCAAAGAAAGCTTCACAGAAGTTTTGAACCAGATGTTAGAGGATCCCTGAATGGGAATTTGCATTTTGGCTTGGGAAGGTGTTCAAGGCTGAGAGGACAGGAGGAACAAAGTCATTATATGTTACTGGCCCAAAAGAACTTCTCTGTAAGTAATATATAAGTTAAAGGAATGACAACTATGAAGAAGTCTCTTCAATACTATATGTGTCAAGGTTAATGGCCCTACTAACTCTGGATAAGACGGCGAAATAATAGTTATTTCCTGTATTTACTCAATCATTCCTAGTATTTGTTGATCATATACTATGTGCTAGGACACTGTTCCATACAGTGAATAAATAGAAGTCCCTCTTGTCATGGAGCTTACATTCTAGTGTAGGAAGACAATGAACAAATATATGCCAGATACTGATAAATATGAGTACAAAAAAATAAGAGTAGCAAAAGGTCAGTGAGCTTGGGAAGGAAAATGGTGTTTATTGAGGAGGGCCTCTGAGGGAGGTAGTCAGCCATGCATTTCCTCAAGGGGAGAGAGCATGAGGGAGCCGGACAGCAAAGTACAAAGCCTTGTGGCTGTAGCATGCTGAGTGAGAGGGATAATAAGGAAACCAGTGTCTTTAAACCAAATTTTGTAATACTATACATATTGTTGTACAGATGTACCCCAGTTTAAACCGTCTTCTATGTATGTGTCATTTCCAGTAGTTTCCACCCTTCAACAATAAGTGATTTACAGAAATTATTTCATGTGTTCAAAATATATTTGAAGTTAAATTCCTAGAGCAGGGATTTTCAGCATTGGCACTAACATTTTGGGCTAGATAATTCTTTGTTGTGAGAGGTTGTTCTGTGCATTACAAGGTGTTTAGCAGCATCCCTTATTTTCACCCATCTGATGCCAGTAGTATTGCACCCTTTCGTCCAACTGTGATCACCCAAATCATCTACCATCATTGCCATTGTCCTTGGGAGGCACATTACATTTTTTCATTCTTGAAGGTTTAAAAAATTACGTTGTTAATATATACAATTAGGTTGTCGTTTGATTGACTCATGTCCTTGAAATGTGAGGCTTTCTGTTTTCACCCTTCCCATTCTGTTAAATGTTTTAATAAACAAGAGTTTGCTATATTCACTCATTTTTTTTCTTTAAGATGATTAAGTCTTTGCCATTTAAATAAAGCATCAAACTAATAACCTATATCCTCTTCAGCCACATCCCTATTTCTTTTCCCCTTTACAGCCAAACTAAGTGTTGAAGTTGTTTATATTCCCTTCATTTCTTCACCTCTCACTTATTCCTCAATTGAACCTATTCTGATTTCTATCCCTTCCATCCTCCTGCCTTGCCTTCATCATAAAGTTCTTTATAAACTAACTGAAGATATCTATGTTAATAATGCCACTGGACATTTTTCAACCCATTTTACTTGAACTAAGCTAATTTGTTTTGAGGGAGAGAGAGAGAAAGAATCCAAAGCAGGCTCTGTGCTGTCAGCATGGCATCCCAGTAACCGTGAGATCATATAACCTGACATGAAATCAACAATCAGACTCATAACTGATTGAGCCACCAGACGCCCATACTTGATCCAAGTTAAAATTGACACTTTTTTGTCTGAACTTTGTTCCCTACAGTCATCTCATGACAACTTTTGCTTTATCCTTCAGATGCTGCTAGTTGCCACTTTCATAGAGGAGCCTCTGACTCCCCTGACTAGATAATATCCTCTTGGAATGTTACAGACACCAAAAAACCCAATTCAGAGTAGTTTAAATGATAAGAGAATTTATTGGCTCATGAATGGGAAGTCTGGAGATAAAGGGAAACCTCAGATAGACTCGACTGGTTCAACATGAACAGCGAGAACTTGTTTTCCTTCTCCCTCTGAATTCTATATTCTGCTTTGTCAAATTCATCTAAGGCTTAAGATCTTTTGTATCTTAAGACAGTGGCCAAGAGCTCCCAAGTTTCCACAGTTCTTCATTCACAGCAAAAGAGAGTTTCCTCACATATTCCCAGTTGCATTGTAATTAGACTAATATAGGTCACATGTCTACTCTTGAACCTAGAGATTTGAAGTCTAGGGTATGTCAAGCACTGATTGGTGGAGGCAAATCAAGGCCCATCCTGGGGGCTGGGGATGGGTTTAATCCCACCCAAATCCCGTGGATATACCATGTGATAATGGGTAAAACAGATGTGGGAAGACAACCAGAGTATCCGTTTTATTTTCTTATTACATATTCACAGGACCATGCACCCTTCCATTGTAGCATTTGTCATATGTGTAGCTTTATTTGTATGATTTCTGATTAATAATTGTCTCTTCATCTAGATGACAAATTTCTTTGAGTTCAGGGATCTATGTTTTTTTCTTACCATTTTATCTGTAGTGCCTAGCGGACGGTGTGGAATATAGCATGAACTCAATAACTGTTCAAAGATTGAAGTTTCCTTAGAAGTTTACTACTCAATTTGACATGCTCCCTAGAAGGTAATTTAATAACTCCCCTATCAAATCAACTGAGATTAAATTACATCTTTGAAAGCTACAGATTGGTATGTCTAATTTCTAAGTAGTCAGTTTTTGACGCTCTACTGAAAGTTGTGAAACAAACCTGATATATTTTTTACATTTTGTAACAGTTTCTGATTCCTTGTAGGATAAAGTTCTGTAGGGTGGCATACAAAGCTCTTCATGGTTTAGCCCCTACCAAATCCTGGCTCTTTACTCTCAAGAGCAAGGCTATGGACTGTGTGATTTTCCCTGGGGTGATTTTTTCTTTTTTCTTTAAAAAAAATTTTTTTTTAACGTTTATTTATAATTTTTGAGACAGAGAGAGACAGAGCATGAACAGGGGAGGGTCAGAGAGAGAGGGAGACACAGAATCTGAAACAGACTCCAGGCTCTGAGCAGTCAGCACAGAGCCCGATGCGGGGCTCGAACTCACATACTGCAAGATCGTGACCGGAGCCGAAGTTGGACGCTTAACCGACTGAGCCACCCAGGTGCCCCTGATTTTTTCAATCATAGCTCTTCCCATACCATTTACCAAATATTCTTAGGAGCCTTTTCTCTGGGTGATTGTCGTTTCTCCAGGTGTTCCCTCATACCCTGACAGAATAGAGGCAGAGGAAGGTGGCAAGAGGTCCATCTGTTTGGTATTCAGGCTTTCATTTAATTACTCCTTTTAACCCTGCTTTCACAGTGGCCCACTAATGTGACTAGTGTCTCCAAGTCAAAAGATTCTCCTAATTCGGAAAATAAATCTCAGTCTCCTGAGGTGGTGGTGGCAACAGTGTTCAAAGGGCTTTTATGGGTATGAGTGTGTGTAGAGGGAGATGTTAGTCCTTTGGTTATGTGAGGTTGGGAAGGGAACCCTTTCTATATAGTTTGACCCTGTCCTCAAATTCTCAGCCCTGATCCTTTCTGATTTGTTGTGGAGATAATTAATTCTCTTCTTCTCTGATCATCTCTGTGGTAAATTAGATTGTAACTTCCTCTGTTCTCCTAAGGTCCACTACTGCTTCTACCATTGGCTTGCCATGCAAATGACATTTGTTAAAGTATCTTATCTGCTATTGTCTCTTTTGTTATGTTTGCCCTTTGGACTCTATACTTAAAAACTTTTTTTATTTAACTGTATGTGGCTAATTTTCCATTTTTGACAAAGGTATTCTAACATATTTCATGTTTAATTCTGTATTCCACTTGGATTTTTTGTATATGTGAAGTAGGATGCTAATTTAAAATTTTTCCTCCAAATGGAGAGCCACTTGTCAATATCATTTATAGATTAAATAATTTGAAGTGCTATCTTAATCATACTCTTTACTAAGTTTACAGTCACATATACATAAATATATCTGGATTTTAAATTTGTAAAAAATTTTATTATTTTGAGAGAGAGAGAAAGCATGAGTGGGGGGAGGGACAGAGAGAAAGGAGAGAGAGAGAATCCCAAGCAGGTTCCACACTGTCAGTGCAGAGCCCCACGCAGGGTTCAAACTCATGAACTGTGAGATCATGACCTGAGCCAAAGTCAGACACTCAGCTGACTGAGCCACCCAGATGCCTCTGTATCTGGGTTTGAGTCTGAACTCACTACATTGTTTTCATTGTTTTAGTTGGCTAACTGTAGTGTGACAGTTTTAATTGCCATAGTTTTTTATTACTTGTTTTGGTATTTAATTGATATGGTGGCCATATCAGTGCACTATTCAGATCTCCTTCAAGAGGACCTACTTTGGGGAACATACTTGACTGACAGCCAACTGCCACTTCTTTGGGTCCATTGCATTTGAGCTGAGGCTGTAAAAACCTTGAGCTGCTCCTAGCCAGTAACTGAGCACAGCAGGAGTACTACTATACTTGTCCTTTACTGTCCAGTGTAGAACTTCTCTGTGGGCAACTATGGCTTGGGGAACTTCTTAGCAGTCTGGAAGAGACTTTCTTGGAACTACACTATAATCTGAAGCTCTTTCCACTCAGTATTTCCTTCCCTTCCTTCTTTTACAGAGGTCAAACTTGTATTATGGTCTGTAGGCTCTCTCTGTCAATTCCTGTCTATTTTATTCTTCACAGATGTTTCCTCCAGTCATTATCTTACATGTTTAATTCCTTCTTGGCATTTGTGTCTCTGAGGGCTGGAACTGACATATGTGGTACAGGGAGTGGTGTAAGAAATCAGGCAGTAAGATGGGGTTTGGGGAATAGTTGACTCAGTCCTTGGCACAAGGTGGCCACTTGACTAATGATTTGACCAGTAGTGACCTAGGAAAACTTTCCGTAAGAGGGGAATGCTGTTGTCTAGACAGTGATTTAGGCGTTTGAAAAATATGGGGAAAACAATGCCTACAAGGATAGCAGAGCTGGCCACTTAAGTTGCACTACTGCCTTGCAGGGGGATATTGAGTTGACACTTAACAAACAGTTAAAGCTAAGTTTGGGAGCCAGGAGGCCTCTTTGGGCTTCATAAAAAGGCCCTTATTTCCTTCAGTGTAAGAACAGATATGGGATTTGACAGAGTTACATAGCTCTAAAGATACTTGAATGCTTAGCCCATGGGCGGGGGGAGTGGGGGAGATATCTGCTGTGCAGTTAGGGCCCTGGTTGGGAAATCCTGAAGCTTGAAATACGGGATGGTGTGGTAGAGCCCCTCCCTAAGGAATGTGATGGAAACCTCAAGACAAGGGAAGGCAACCTGGCTATGTGTGCATGTGCAATATTCTTCACAACTTTGTAATATAGACTGCCCATTCAGACTGTATGCTACTATATATGGGAGACACGGGAGCAAAAATTGAAGAAAAGGCAACCCCCTCCCCCCCCCCCCCCCCCCTGCTGCACTCAGGGCTCAGCTTTTGGGTTTTAGCCCACTGAGCCAGTGCTGGCACAAATAAAGCTGCTTCCTGGAAAGAAAAGCCTTGGTGTCCAGACTCTCTGTGTGTGTGATTCACCACTACATCTCGTGGGGTGTACCTCTCATCCAGGAGGTGGAGATGGTGTTTTACCTCTCTTATCGCAGGGGTATGAACCAGGAGAGGCAACCTCACCTGGTGCCAATGGACTGCTTGATCCATGTGTGCTGGGGTGGGGGTCCTGAATGCACAAAGGAACCTGGTGAGGCCCAGGAACCACCTCAGAGAGCACTGCCCATCAGACCGGTAAGAGCCAGCATTCATTTTGGTAGACCTGCCCCTGAGAGGCAGAAGGGGAGCCTGATCACCTCCCAGAGTTGCCTGAGTAGCTCCATGAAGAACGAAACCATAACTCCAAGGTGCTGCTGGGCAGTGGGTTGGAGTCACTGTGTGACTGTGTGTGAATGAGACGGAGAGTGGAAAGGTTCTGACCTGACCAATGGGCTGAAGCTAGTGTTTGGCCCTGATCTATGGTTCTGTTGTGACCTCGTATGGCTTAGGGCAGCATCAGACTTGGGAGTCTGATCTGGGTCAGGGTTTGATACTGAACCCAACAGTGTCAAGAGGCACCTGAAATATCTCCGAGAGGAGAGCGGCTGGAAACGGACAAAGCGAGTGTGTCCTCTCCAAATTAGTCCCTCCCTTCCCTGCTTTTCCTCTCTTGTGCATGAAAGTTGTCCAATAGGGGAAGGAAATGAGTGGAAAGCAGAGTAAACTGACTCCCCTAGAGTGTATGTTGAGGAATTTCAAAAAGGGATATTCAATAGATTATGGTGTGAAATTAACTCCTGGAAAGCTCCAGACATTCTGTGAAATTGATTGGCCATCGTTCGGGGTGGGCTGGCCCTCTGAGGGCTCACTTGATAAGGAACTAGTTGGCTGAGTGTTCAGGGTCGTTGTGGGGGATCCAGGCCACTCTGACCAATTTCCTTACATTGACTGTTGGTAAGACCTGGTCCTATCTTGGCCGCCCTGGCTAAAAGTCTGTATTGAAGAGATCTGTAAAGTTATGATAGCTCATGTCATGGCTTCCTCCAAATGCCAGCCAAAAACTGAAAAATCCATACTGTTGGGAGAGCCTGAGAGAACCCCACCACCATATGCCCACTGTACCCCTCACGGCCACCTGTGCCTCCAGCCACCCCAGCTACTGAAACCCCACTGAGCTTGCCCCTAGTCCTGAGGCTTTGCCACCTCTAGCACCACTGGCTCTCTGGATGTGACCGGCTTACCCGGACCACCATTCCTAACCCCATAACACCCCTCCTGGAAGGCAACTAGAAGATCAGGCGGCGGAGACAGTCCTTCCCTGGAGCAACACCAGGGAGCCCTACAGATGCCACTGAGGGAAACTAAGGACCTATTATGATCAGGAAGGCCAGATCCGAGAAGGCCAGCATGTTTTTGTATACCAACCCTTTACCACCATGGACCTCCTCAGTTGGAAGCACCGTGTTCCTTCCTATACAGAGAAGCCCCAGGCTATGATTGAACTAATGCAGTCCAAAATTGAAACCCACAAATCTCCCTGGAAGCACTGCTGCCAACTCCTCCTGACTCTCTTCAACATGGAGGAGTGTCGCCAAAATACTCAGGCAGCCCTAAAATGGTTAGAGGAGAATGCCCCGGCTGGGGCACTAGACACTCAGGCTTATGCTCAGGCTCACTTCCCTGGGAAGAACCCCCAATGGGACCCAAATGACTCCAGTGTAGATGTAGGGCTTGCAAGGACTGAACCGTATCAAGAAGCCCTTCTAAATGGCATGAAGGAATGAGGAAGAAGGGCCATAAATATGAATAAAACATAAGAAGTGCTCCAAGGACCTGAGGAGAGCTGGAGCCAATGCCATGAGAGACTATGTGAGGCATTTCGTTTCTACACCCCTTTTGATCCAGAGGCGCCCGTTAACCAGCAGATGGTCAATGCGACTTTCATAGGTCAGGCCCAAGGGACGTCAGCACAACTGTAAAAGCTAGAGGATTTCGCCGGCATGAATGCCAGTCAGTTGCTGGAAGTAGCAACTAAGGTGTTTGTGGACCGTGACCAGGTGGCACGGAGGCAAGAATGCCAGAAGGTGCAGAAAAAGCCAGACTTGTTAGTTGCTGCCTTGGTGGAGTGGTCAGAATGCTCCTGGAAAGACGCCTGCCCTGCAGGGACAGGGCAGGGGCCAAAAAGTGGAATGGCAAGGAGGATCATCTAGCCCAGGACCACAGTTAGGATGGAACCAATGTGGTCACTGTCATCAGGAGGGCCGCTGGAAAAATGAGTGTCCCCTGTGGCTGGGTAATTTTCAACAAGGCCCCAAACAGAAAGAAAAAGGCCATGTGGTCCAGGACCAGTACCAACCAGCATCACTGCCTCATGGGGCCCCCGAAGATGATTTGTGGGGCTAAATGCCATGGAAGACTATGAGTAGGACTATGACAGACCGGGCTCTATTTTATTAGGCCTCCAAGAGCCTATGGTCCAAATGAATGTGGGGGACCGATCCATTGACTTCATAGTAGATACTGGGGCAGAACACTCAGTGGTGACCCAACCTGTGGGCCCCCTCTCCCAGAGACAAGCCACCATTGTGGGGTCCATGGGCAATTGGACACGTTGTCCCTTCCTGCTGCCCCAGCTGTGCAGTTTAGGCAGCCATGAAGTCATCCGTGAATTCCTCTATCTCTCCAACTTCCCTGTGGCTTTAATGGGCCGGGACCTGTTGGGAAAGTAGCAGGCCAAGAGAACTTTCAACTCCCATGGACAAGCTGCTCTGACCCTACGAAAGCTGGAAGCAAAGATTATGACTGTCATGATTCCCCAAGGGGATGAATGGCATCTCTATAGTCTCGTGGAGGAGCTACCACAGAGACCTGAGCTGCCGTTCAGAGTACCGGGGATGTGAGCTGAGGACAACCCACTAGTACTGGCCTCCAGTAATTGTAGAACTAAAGCCAGGGGCAGGGCCCATCTGCCAAAAACAGTATTGCATCCCTTGTAAGGCACAGATGGGGATACAGAAGCACCTGGAGAGACCTGTAAAATACGGGATCCTCCCACCCTTGTCAGTCATGTTGGAACATGCCTCTCCTACCAGTCCAGAAGCCAGGCACTGATGACTATCGGTTGGTCCAAGACCTGTGTGCAATAAACCAGGCTGCTGTCACCCTGCAACCAGTTGTCTCAAACCCATACACTCTCTTGGGTCCTATCCCCACCGAAGCTGCCTTCTTCATATGCCTAGACCTCAGTGATGCCTTCTGCATCTGCCTGGCCCCCCAGAGTCAACTGATCTTTGCCTTTAGTGGGAGAATCCTGAAAATGGTGACAAGGGTGAGTTAACCTGGACCAGCTTGCCCCAGGGGTTCAAAAACTCCCCAGCTATTTTCGGCACTGCATTAGCCTCAGGCCTAAGAGCCTTCCCAGCAGATCAACATGGCTCTGTCTTGCTTCAGTACGTAAATGACTTACTGCTAGCTGGAAGGTCTCAGGAGGATTGCATGGAAGGAACTTACCATCCTATGGGAAACTGGCGATAAGGTCTCAAGGAAAAAGGCCCAAATCAGTCAAAAGAAAGTCAAGTACTCTGACTTTCGTCTCTCACAGGGGCAGTGCCAACCCGGCCCAGAGAGAAAATAGACTGTTTGATCCTGGTCCCGTCGACCTGACATCAGGTTCAGGAGTTTCTTGGGGCTGCAGGCTTCTGTAGAATCTGGATAACTAGCTTCTTGGCCTTATGAGGCCACAAAAGGGGGGGAGTGGGGACCTCTGTTATGGGAGCAAGTACAGCAAAGGGCCTTTGAAGGGACCAAATGGGCCCTCACCAACATGCCTGGTCTGGGGCTCCAAGACATGTCCAAGTCCTTCATGAACATACTGGCATCGTGGTGGGAGTCCTAACCCAGATGTTGGGGTCATGGCATTGCCCAGTGGCATATCTCTCCAAGCAGCTTGACTCTGTTGCCCAAGGCTGACCACCCTGCTTACAGGCACTTGCGGCCATGGCCCTCTTAGTCTCCATTGCTGACAAATTAACTGTGGGAGAAGAATTGACAGTCCAAGTGCCATATTCAGTATTGACATTAATGGAGTACAAGGGACAATACTGGCTAACCAACACCTGGATGATCAGATCTTGGGGAATGCTATGTCAGAACCTGTGCATTCACCTAGAAGTAGTGTGGACCCTAAACCCTGCAACCCTACTGCCTGTCGGGCCAGGTCAACCAGATCATGACTGCATTGAAATCATGGATGAGGTGTTCTCCAGCTGACCAGACTTGAGGAACCAGTCCCTCAAGGACCCCAACACTGAGGATTTCACTGATGGTAGCAGTTTTTTGAAAGAAGGAGAATGCCTTGCAGGGTACTCCGTGGTAACCCTGAATTCTATCATTGAGACCAAACCCCTGCCAAAGAGGTCTTTGGCACAGAAGGCAGAGCTCATCATGCTAACCCAAACCCTTCAACTGGCGGCAGGGATAAGTGTTAATATATACACAGACTCTTAAGTATGCCTTCCCCACCGTCCATATACATGGGGCTTTATATAAAGAGAAGGGTCTAATAAACTCAGGAGGAAAAGACAAAGTATGTTAAGGAAATCCTTGAACTCTTAGACGCTGTGTGGGGCCCTGAAAGAGTGGCAGTCATGTATTGTCAGGTACATCAAAGGGGAGATACCATGGCGCATGGGGAAACCAGGTAGACTGAGAAGCAAAGCTTGTGGCCTCCAAAGGAACAATGGAATCAGTGGCTTTAACTGCTGCACTGTTCCCTAGTCCACTGGTAGAATGGGAACCTAATTACTCACAACATGGGAGTACCTGGTTTAAGACTGAAAATGGAAGCTACCTTCAAGGTGGATGGTGGAAATTTGAAGGTGGCAGAATAGCAATTCCTGAGGCCCTGGCTCCAGCTTTTGTCAAGCAGTTCTATCAGGAAACCCATATTGGCCATACAGCTTTTGAGACCACGTTCAGCCAACATTTCTACATCCTTCAACTCTCCATAGCCTGAGCAGTATGCAAGCAATGTGGAACGTGTGCCCGGATTAACCCATGTCAGGGACCCAAGACCCCTGTGCAGAGTGTCGGGGGAGCCCCATTTGAAAATATGATGGTAGACTTCACTGAGCTTCCCTAAGTCCAAGGTTGTAAATATCTGTTGGTCTTTGTGTACACTTTCTCAGGCTGGGTGGAAGCCTTCCCTACTTGCACAGAAAAGGCACATGAAGTCCCTCGACTTCTAAAAGAAATTATTCCTCGATTTGTGATCCCTATCACTATGGGGTCAGATAATGGGCCAGCGTTCATGGTGGAGGTGGTGTGACTGGTGGCAAATGGGTTAAAGATCACCTGGAAGTTACACATGGCATACCGGCATACAGACCCCAGACCTCTGGGAAGGTGGAATGAATGAACTGAACCCTGAAGCTGCAATTAAGTAAACTATGTCAGGAACCCACCTACACTGGGATCAGGTGTTGCCAATCGGCTTGTTAAGAATCAGGTGTAGCCCCAGTAAGCAAATGGGGTTCTCCCCTTATGAAATCCTTTATGGGCACCCTTACCACATTATCAAGGGCATAAGAGGGGGATCTAAATGAGATAGGCAGTCTGACCCTGAGGCAACAGATGCAGGCCCTTGGCTTTACCCTGACCACCTTACACCACTGGGTTACGGAGCGATTGCCTGTTAATCTGTCCAGACCCTCATCCCTTTAAACCAGGAGATGCTGTATGCATGAAGGAGTGAAGTGTCCAACCCCTAAAACCCCTCTGGAGGGGTCTGTTCACTGTCATTTTGTTCAACCCCCTACTGCAGTAAAGGTAGCCAAGGTGGGTCCCTCACCACAGCAGAGGGAAGCTGGCATCTCAAAACTGAGAGTGCATTCCTGATCCTTCAACGCTGTGCAAGCTGACCACACAGAGGAAGCAGTCTGCAACGACAGAGGCTATGGGAAACTGCAGCCCTGCTTTAGTCATTTTGGAACCTGATTAATCTACACATGGCAGAAGCTTGAGGAATTGACGGTCTGGTGGAACAAACAGACTGTCCTTATTTTCTTTATCTGTTTCCTTACTGTGATGTACTGCCACCCCTTGTTTCTCACTGTTTCTGTGATTCTTGCTCTACTTTTCACCATAGGATTGGCAGAGGCTGTCCCGGCTGGCTGGAAGTGTGAGAGGTTTCTGTTAGCACTCACCTTTTTGTGGATAGGATGCTTCGTTGGTATTGGTTGCTTCTAATCTGGACTTCTTCTGTAGACCTAGATTCTTCATCATATGACCCATGTATTGACAAAACCAGGTCAGGGCAGGGAATCACTTGGACCTTACTATACCATACCCACTTCACATGCCAAGGAAAAGTCCTGGGGACCTGCAGACCACCTATTTTATCTGCCAGTGGGAGAGTCAATACACTTGCTTTGATCCACAATACTCTCCCAGTGAAGATTGGTTAGAAGTCCGATCCTACCAAGGCCCCCTCGGGGCAGGGTGGAGGGGGGTGGGTTGGTCAGCTGGACACAAATTAGTAACTGCAAATGACTGGTGTCAATGCTGTTTGACGTATGTGCAGTTATAGGTATTGGCCCAGAGGCATCTGTCATACGAAAAAAGCAGGTACATGTCACAAAGGGCCCAGCGACTCGATATACCATGTGGAGACTTAGATTGGGAGTGGGAATAACAACTCAATGACAAATATATGTGTGAGGAAAATGGTTTATGTGCCTATACACCTGAGTTTTTATGACCCAGCTGGAGGTGTGTTTCATGGGCTACTTGGAAACAAGAAAGCACAACAGTGCTCCTTCAGAAGGGGCTGCTACATCAGGTTGTCAAAGGCCTATAACCCTGTTAATTTTACCATCATTAACCCAGGAGATTCCAAGTGGTGATGGGGCACCCGAAGTGGCATCCGGATCCATGGGCGAGGCAGACACCCAGGGAACTGTGCTATATTTCAATAGAGTCACTACTGCCCATCCAACCATGTCCCATCAAGTCTTCCACTCCTTCTATGAAGAAATAAGAAGTAGCCCCCTTCCCATTTCAGTCACAGCAAGGAACTAACTTGTTTCTAGCCCTAGCAGAGACTTTAGCCCAGACTCTAAAGATCTCTTCTTGCTATGTATGCAGGGGAATCAACCTGGGGGGTCAATGGCCATGGGAGGCTAGAGAATTAGATCCCCGGAACCTTATAATGGAACAGAATAAGTCCTATTATCAGGGTTTGGCTCCTCAAAACCTGTTATTGAGAAAAACTGCCTTGCTTGATGGGGAAGAAAGTTTACCATCTCTGTTGGAAGGTTAACGTGCCTAGGCCAAAGATTTTATAACGCAACCACCTGGAAAACCCAATGGTGGGGTCCCCAGATCACCTTGAGCCAGATCCCTACCCCTTGTCCAACCTCTCTCATCTCCAAGAGGCCTGGGACAATGTTGACACAGCCATCAAATGGCAGGCCCCAGGTGGAAGGACAGCCTATACAGTACTTGCCCTAGTCTTGTCAGGGTCATGTGTGCTGGGAACTATTCATCCATCTTCCTGCTCCCACTTGCCAAAGGGGAACATTTGGGAGTCAAAATGTATGGGGACAGGGAGACTCAAAGGAAACGATGTGCCCTACAAATTGGCAATTGGAAAGATGATGAATGGCCTCCTGAGTTATAATCCAATATTACAGCCCTGGGCACAGGATGGGTCCTGGGGCTACCACACTCCCATTTATGCTAAACTGTGTAATCAGACTACAAGCAATTATAGAAATTGTAACCAATGAAACTGCCAGAGCTCTTAACTTACTAGCCAAGCAGCAAACTGAAAATGCACAATGCTGTCTATCAAAATCGCTTGGACTTAGATTACTTACTTGCTTCTGAGGGAGGAGTTTGTGGAAAGTTTAACCTAAGCCTACAGGTAGGTGATAAAGGAAAAGTCTAGAGGAGATCACAGATCGAATGAGAAAGATTGCTAAAGTTGGGACCCTGGGGGGTTATTTTCAACTCTCGGGGGATTCAAAACCCTCATAGGTATTATCCTCTTGATTTTGAGAGCTTGTGTAGCTCCCCTGGTTATACGGTCTATCTCCAACCTCATTGAGGTAATGGTTGAAAGGAAAACGGCCGCATGTTAAGATGTTACAGAAATACAAACCTCTAAACCAAGATGATGCTCTTTGACCCAAAATAGGGTATCTGAGCATCTAAGGTGGGGGGGGGGATTCGGTAGACCCCCTCCTCTTAAGGAATGTGGGGAAAACCTCAAGACAAGGTAAGTCAATCTATGTGTGCGTGCGTGACATTCCTCACAACTCTGTAACACAGACTGCCCATTCAGACTGTATATTACCATATATGGGACACAAAGGGGCAAAAATTGTACAAATTCCGCCCCCCGCCCAGCTCCACTGTGCTGGGGGCTCAGCCTTTTGGGTCTTAGCCTGCTGAGCCTGTGCTGACATGAGTAAAGCTGCTTCCTGGAAAGAAAAGCCTCAGTGTTCTGACTCTGTGTGAGTCACAGCTACAGTGGGAGTACCCCTGCAAAGTTTGTTCTGCAGACACCTCTGGGCTCTCAGGAATTGCAGAAGTGGCTCATACATCCTAGTAAGAAGTAACAATTCCCTCTGCTTACAGAAAGACCTCTTTCTATAGTTGGTCTCATTTTTCTCCTAGCTGAGAGACTGTGGTAGCTAGGGTTAAATCTCAGCATCATCTGCCCAGAGACTGCTGGGATTGATAAGGGAGGAAGAGATTACACACTGAAGGAATTGAAATAATCATCTAGCATGTACTAGCAAAGAGCCAGAGGAGTACACTTGGGATTGGATTTTGAGGGTCCTTGATCAAGGGGGCTGGAGGTTAAAATTGGATAATTAAGATTTTGTTGACTTGGGATACCTGTGAAACAGAAGACTTAACCCAGGTCAGGACCTGAGGGGATGGGGCATACTTAACTGCTAACATAGCTCTTCAAAGCTTGGAAAATGGGAGAATAGAAATGAGTTTACACCATGGAAGCTTTTGACTTCTAGAGAAGATAACCTTTTTGTTTTGGCATACTTATCTGATTACTGCTTCCTTATTATTTGTAACTAGTTGTTTTGTAACAATTTAAATGGTTTTTAGATCCCCTGCAAATGTGTTTGTTCTTCTCAACCTCTTTTTAATCTTATGTGGATTATGACCTGAGAATACTAATGATAGTAATAGTGGTGATTCTTGTTTTCTTCCTGAAAACATTACTTAAATGGTAATGTCTCCAGTGTTGTATACAAATTCTTAATTTCTGATAGATACCACTTAAGTTACGGACATTTCCTAACATTTTAAACTCTCTTGTGCAAATTTTATAAATTGCCTCTTCTGCATGTGATCATATAGTTTTTCTTTTGTTATCTTTATAATGAATTACTGTATATTCTTATTCTTACCATCCTTATATTCCCATAGATCTACTTGGTCCCAATAGATCTTGTCAATATTTTATTACGACAATTTATAGGGCGGAGGTTCAAGATAGTAACAAAGATCTTAAACTTACCTCCTCCCATGAACACAACAAATTTATAGCTACATATGAAACAATTCTCTCTGAAAAGGACCTGGAAGCTAGCTGAACAGCATCTCTACAAGAAAGGATAAAAGGGTCACATTGAGATGGGTAGGAGAGGCAATACATGGTCTTGCAAGAACCACCCCCCCCCACCCCCTGCAGGCACAGAGACCACCAACTGGAAAGGATCTCCTAACACAGAGCTTGTCCCTGAGGAGTGAGAGGTTTGTGCTCCTTATCAGGCACCCCAGTATTTGGGAACTATATCAGAGAGATGAGCCCCCAAAGCACTTGAAAATCAACTTCAGGAAAACCAGAGGGCTTTAGGGAATGGAAAATCCATTTTTTTTTCTTTTGGTTTAATGTCTATTTATATTTGAGAGACAGAGACAGAGTATGAGCGGGGGAGGGGCAGAGAGAGAGGGAGACACAGAATCTGAAGCAGGCTCCAGTCTCTGAGCTTTCAGCACACAGCCCAGTGCAGGGCTCGAACTCATGAACCACAAGATCATGACCTGAGCTGAAGTCGGACACTTAGCCAACTAAGCTACCCAGGTGCCCCGAAAATCCACTCTTAAAGGGCTCATGCACAGACCCACTCATCCTAGGACCCAGCACAAAAGTAAGTTTGCTAATCTTACAGCATCTGCTAGAGAGACAGGAACCTGTTGGGACTCTCGGGACAGAGGTGCTGGCAGACACCATTTTTGCATTCTTCTGCCTTGGGACTGGTGCTGGCCGTGGCCATTTTTGCACACATACCCCCTCCTCTCAGCCAAGGCCTACCCTGCTCTAGCTAGTGCCCTGTCTCCATGGCCCGCCCTGCCAGGCAGTGGGCATGTATAGCTCACACAAGGGACACTCCTTGAGTACCTGGCTCGGGTGGCCAGGGCGAGACGGTGTTTCTGGACCCCCTGGGACTGAAATAATCAGTCCTTGACAGGTTACCACCTCCAAGGCACTGCACAAACAGCAGACTGAAATATATCCCCAGTGTTCATGTGAAAAAGGCATATTTTCTTGTCCTAGAGGTTTAGCCTGAGGTGCAGGATTCAGGTTTGCCATATATTCAAAAGCTATAGAGATGCCCCCAGAAGATGGGCCGGGAGATAACCATATTAGTGCTCTCCCATGGCCACATAACAGCTCACTGATACCTCCCAGAAAGGAGCTTATGTAAGTCTATAGCCACGAGTTTTGCAGTTGTTACCCTGGGGTTACCTCCAGATTTCCTGGTCTGAAAGTCAGCATGGTTTATTGATTGCAGACCCACAAGACTATATATTTACATACCTTGAGAGCTGCTACCTGTAGATCTGGCTTATTCTATTCCTAAAAGAAGTAGTAAAAGAACAAATGAAGCCCAAAGTTAGTAGAAGGAAGGAAATAATAAAGATCAGAGTTGAAATAAATGAAATGAATAATTGGTTCTTTGAAAAGATAAGCAACACTTATGAACCTTTAGGTAGGTTCACAAATTTAAAAAAAAAGACAGGCCTCAAATAAAATAAAAAATGAAAGAAGTTACAACTGATACTATGAAAATACAAAAGATCCTAACAGACTACTATAATTATGTGCCAACAAATTGGACAATCCGGAAGAAATGGATAAATTCCTAGAACTATACAATCATCCAAGACTGAATCTTGAGGAAATAGAAAATTTGAATAAACCAATTGCTAGCAAAGGGATTGAGTCAATAATTAAAAACCTCCCAACAAACAAAAGTCCAGGACCACATGGCTTCACTGGTGAATTTCTACCAAACATGCAAAGAAGATGTAATACTAGCCTTCTCAAACAAGGATACCATAAGAGAAGAAAATTACAGGCCAGGCCAATAACCCTGATGAACATAAATACAAAAGTCCTTAACAAAATATTAGCAAACCACGTTCAACATCATTAAAAA
Source organism: Felis catus (assembly GCF_018350175.1). NCBI lineage: Eukaryota > Metazoa > Chordata > Mammalia > Carnivora > Felidae > Felis > Felis catus. The sequence goes on from NC_058370.1 coordinate 74,264,279, forward strand.
GATACACAAGGGTCGTCTGGGTGGCTCAGTTGGTTAAGTCTCTGACTTTGGCTCAGGTTATTCTCGTGGTCTGTGAGTTTGAGCCCCATGTTGGGCTTGATGCTGACAGCTCAGAGCCTGGAGCCTGCTTCGGATTCTGTCTCCCTCTCTCTCTGCCCCTCCCCTGCTCATGCTCTGTATCTCTTGCTCTCAAAAATAAATAGACCAAAAAAAAAAAAAAAAAATCATACACCATGACTGAGGTTGATTTATCTAAGGGATGCAAGGATGGTCAATATCCACAAATCAATTAATGATAGATACATCACATTAACATTTGCATAGAAGAATAAGCTATTGTGTGTAAAGTACAAATAAGGCCAGGAGACTCCAAAACAACTGTAGAGAGAGAACTGCCTCAGTTCATAATGACTTAGCAGTCCTGGTGCCATTCTGCCACAGGGAGTGTGACTTGGCTTCTGTGAAACAAATTCCTGTCCCTGGGATAAATTCCCTTTTTTGCTTTAGCTTATGTTGGTTTCTGTCCTTTGATACCAAGACATATTCTTAGTTTTTCATTTACATTGTCTACCTACCTGGTCTCAACTCTCATTAGCCTAGAATTTTGTAACAGCCTCTTGAGCTTTAACATGATCTCATTGTCTACCTTCTTTTTCTAAGTAAACATATTCTTGCCTAATTAAATGCTTTGAAATATCATTTTGCACTGGCCTCCTCTTGACTTGTTTTCTTTAATATAATTTGCGAATTCTGGTGAAGAGAAGGCACAGATTAAGGAGTAAGACTATGTTAAATTGGTTTATAAAATGAAAAGGCTACTCTATAACATAAAATACCGAGTGAATATGAAGTTGTTAGTGCCTTTATCTGGAATTCTTTTTCCAGAATAGTGGCACATCTTCCTCCGCTTCATTCAGGTGTCTGCCTAAATGTTACCTCCTCAGGCCATTCTGGTTAATTTTATCTAAAATGGTAGCTTTTTTCTTTTTTTCATCTTTTAAAAAAATTATTTATTTAATTTCAAGTTAGTTAACATATAGTATTGGCTTCAGGAGTAGAACCCAGTGATTCATCACTTACATATAACATCCAGTACTCATCCCAACAAGTGCCCTCCTTAATGCCCATCACCCATTTAGTCCATCCCCTCCAGCAACCCTCAGTTTGTTCTCTGTATTTAATAGTCTCTTATGGTTTGCCTTCTCTGTTCTTATTTTTTCCTTCCCTTTCCCTATGTTCATCTGTTTTGCTCCTTAAATTCCGAATATGAGTGAAATCATATATTTGTCCTTCTCTGACTTATTTCGGTTAGGATAATACACTCTAGTTCCATCCACATTGTTGCAAATAGCAGATTTCATTCTTTTTGATCTCCGATTAATATTCCATTATATATATACACATAACACACACCACATCTTCTTTATCCATTCATCAGTTGATGAATATTTGGGCTCTTTCCATACTTTGGATATTGTTGATAGTGCTGCTATAAACATTGGGGTGTATGTGCCCCTTCAAATCAGCATTTTTGTATTCTTTGGATAAATACCTCGTAGTGCAATTGCTGGGTCATAGGGTAGTTCTATTTTTAGTTTTTTGAGGAACCCCATACTGTTTTCTAGAGTGGCTATACCACTTTACATTTCCACCAACAGTGCAAAAGTATTCCCCTTTCTCTGCATCCTCACCAACATCTTGTTTTTTTTCTGAGTTGTTAATTTTTGCCATTCTGACAGGTGTGATCTTTTCATGTATCTTTTAGCCATCTGGATGTAGTCTTTGGAAAAGTGTTTATTCATGTCTTTTGCCCATTTCTTCACTGGATTGGTTTTTAGATGTTGAGTTTGATAAATTCTTTACAGATTTTGGATACTATCCCTTTATCTGATAGATCATTTGGAAATACCTTCTCCATTCTGTTGGTTGCCTTTTAGTTTTGTTGATTATTTCCTTTGCTGTGCAGGTTTTTATCTCAGTGAGGTCCCAATAGTTCATTTTTGCTTTTGTTTCCCTTGCCTCTGAAGACATGTCTAGTAAGAAGTTGCTGTGGCCTAGGTTGAAGAGGTTGCTGCTGCCTGTTTTCTCCTGTAGGATTTTGATGGTTTCCTGTCTCACATTTAGGTCTTTCATCCATTTTGAATGTATCTTTGTGTATGGTTTAAGAAAGTGGTTCAGGGGCGCCTGGGTGGCGCAGTCGGTTAAGCGTCCGGCTTCAGCCAGGTCACGATCTCGCAGTCCGTGAGTTCGAGCCCTGCGTCAGGCTCTGGGCTGATGGCTCAGAGCCTGGAGCCTGTTTCCGATTCTGTGTCTCCCTCTCTCTCTGTCCCTCCCCCGTTCATGCTCTGTCTCTCTCTGTCCCAAAAATAAATAAACGTTGGAAAAAAAAAAATTAAAAAAAAAAAAAGTGGTTCAGTTTCATTCTTCTGCATGTCGCTGTCCAATTTTCCCAACACTATTTGCTAAAGAGCCTGTCTTCTTTCCATTGGATATTCTTTTCTGCTTTGTTGAAGATTGGTTGGCCATACATTTGAGTCCATTTCTGGGTTCTCTATTCTGCTCCATTGATCTAGGTGTCTGTTTTTGTGCTATAAAATAGTACTTTTTCTTAATCACTTTATCCGTTTACTCAGTTGTTTTTCTTTAAAGAACCTACTAGCTGTTATGCTATATACTTCTTTACTGTTGGCTTCCATCCATTAGAACGAGCATTGGAACTTCATCTGTTTTGTTTACTGATACATCTGTAAATGTTTACTGATTCATCTGTTTTGATACGGATACATTAATAGTGTTTGGAACAGAGTAAGTATTGAATAAATGAATGATTACTATGCTTGGCATAATTGAGCTAAGAAAGATATATTTATACTACTATCTTAAATCTGGAAGTGTAAGATACTCTATGAGAAGAAAAAATGATTGTATACAAACTAATTTATGGGCAAGGGGTTATCACAGTAACTAAAAATATGAAGGAAAAAGTCTTGTACATACCTATAGTGCACGAACTACCAAAGATGGGCACTTCAATTTTAGTTCTTATAGCGTTTTTAGCATATAATTATATGCACTTTCATTTTTTAAAATATTTTTCAACTTTTCCATTTTTTTAATGTTTATTTTTATTTGAGAGAGAGAGAGAATGAGAATGAGTGCCAAGTGGAGGAGGGGCAGAGAGGGAGGGAGACACAGAATGTGAAGCAGGCTCCAGGCTCCGAGCTGTCAGCACAGAGCTGGATGCCAGGCTCGAACCCATAAACCATGAGATCATGACCTCAGCCAAAGTCGGATCCTCAACCAACTGCAACCAACTAAATGCACTTTTAGAAGTACTTCATGGAAACTAGAGAAAACTATCTGGGGTGCCTGGGTGGCTCGGTCGGTTAAGCATCCGACTTCGGCTCAGGTGATGATCTCACAGTCCGTGAGTTTGAGCCCCGCGTCGGGCTCTGTGCTGACAGCTCAGAGCTTGGAGCCTGTTTCAGATTCTGTGTCTCCCTCTCTCTCTGGCCCTCCCCTGTTCATGCTCTGTCTCTCTCTGTCTCAAAAATAAATAAATGTTAAAAAAAATTAAAAAAAAAATAGAGAAAACTATCAATATTTGAAGACAAAAATAAAAGTTCAGACATAAAGTATAAGCTCTTGGTTTAAGTGGAAATGGAATCTTTTTGGAGATTTGTTAGTGGGCTGTATTGTTACTTTATGGAACCAGAGTTTTAAGAACTAGCTTCATTTTTCTCCTAGTAGTAGTAGTTGGGAGTCCCTCTGAAAAACAGAAATTTAAGAAAAACATAAATTACTATTTTGAAATTCTACCATTAAAGTTTAGGTCTTAGAAGGCAAAGTGAGAAATGAAAGATTTTGGTCACTATTAGAGAAAAATCAAATGTACAAAGCATATAGTTTATATTTAATGTCATTTTCAATTAATCTTAAGTATTTCAGAAAATGTGCCTACCATAATTATATATTATTTAATATATAATAAATATTATATAATCAGTATTTATGGACTTAAATACATTTAAAAAATATTTGACTAAATTTTCAGTATTTTATAAACTATGTATGAGTCATGAATATACAAACATTTTATCAGAGTTATAAAAGGATTGCATATTCTAAATTATGGCTTCCATCAGCTATTCACTTTTTTGTGGATTATGTGATAAATGAAATCATGGAAATGAACATTTTATAGCTATTACTAATAATTATGTCAACAGCCTTTATATAGGACTGTTTCAAACATTAACTGAAAATAAAGATCTTTCCATCCTTTATACCAGGAACATACCTATGTGAGCAACATACACAAAAAATGACCTAGATCCTTTTGATGAGTAAATGATTTTCCTGTATTTTCTAAATATTCTATTTGCTAAATTTGAAAAATGTACTCCCTCATTCTAGTTAGGATCCCATTTATAATATTTATTCCACTACATTTATGGTTTTGTGACCAATTTGAAAGATGGTGTATCATTAAAAAAACAGATCAAATTAGCTTCTTCAACTCCTTATTATATCTGGTAACTGTACTAAAGAAACTGGCTTTGAATATGGCAAGTCCCAGTCTGTGAAAGTTGTAGGCAAGTAAGCACTTGTGCAGAGGTGAGCTATTACATGACCAAGGGTAAACTGTCACAACTATATACAAAGAAGGAAAAGAAGATATGTAGGAAGAGATCCATTACAGTAGCAAATGTTACCTATTATTTCTAAGGTTTTAAGCTATTTTGGAATTATAGGAACTGAAGGGCAATCTTTTTAAAGATGTATATAAATGGTTTAGTTTTAATATTTATTCATTTATAACATAAATAAAAATAAGAATAGAAGTAACTCAAAATAAAAAAATAGACCACATAAAATGAGCATTTTAATACAAATCATTAGAATATATTTATACTATATATAAATCTATACATTAGAAGACACTACTGAAATTTTGCTCTACAGAATATCATTCTAGAATTCTCTTTAAAACAACCAAATCACTGGGAAGAATTAGATGATGACTGTGAAACAGATTCTCCCATTACAATACTACTTCTGTCATTTAGAGTTCTGACAACAGTTGTAGCTGGAGACTGTAGCACTTTACGAGAGAGCCTCATTCTTCCATCAGCTGGATCACGTCCAAAGTATTTCACCTATATTAAAGAAACAAATTTACTTTGAAAGTTATAGTACAGTGATTGACATCCAAATTAGAAGATATTTAAATTTACATAGTGCAAATAAAACAGTGATTAATGTTCTTACTTGTCTGTTGAAAGCATAGCTCAGTGCTAAGTAGAGGTATATGCTAATAAATATAATTTGGTTAAACAGTGATTATAAAAAAAGAAGAGACCAGCATTTAGTTGTCCAATTATAATCTTCTGTTAGACTCATCTGTGCCTTCCAGGTCTGTACACTGGAAGAACAGTGAAAGCCATGGTCAATGATTCTAGATAAGGGATTTCTGAGCCTAATGGTGCTACAAACTATATAGGATTATGCTTGGGTCATTTACACTATTTCTCAAAAAGGACTATCACACTGGAGATTATTTGGCTTGACCTTAGACAACACAAATCAGGGGGAATTGTGGCAGTTTTAAAGTCCCTTCTGATGTTGAAAAAACAATCTTATACAGATATATCTTAGTTTTTATTCTTCTCCAGAGGCTACTTGAACAATGGGACTACAGGTTGGGAATAAACTAGAAACCTTAGTTACCCGGGTCATGGATGATAGGTGTAGCTGGAATGTGGTATGGAAGAACAATAAAACAAAAGAAACAAAACCAAACCACACCAGACTGGCAATGACTTCCTTTATCCACTCATAAAAGACTATAGAAAAGGTCAAACAACATGGCTTTCATCAAACTTAAAATCACTGCACAGTCATCATTGACCTCATGTATTTTTAAAAGCTCTAAAGGGGACTACTGTTCTAACTAAACTATAAACTAGGGTAAAGAATTGCATCTTAAATCTTTAGTGAGTCTATTTAAGAGCAAACCTAAAGTTTAAAAAGCACAGCATATAAATAATGTAAATCACAGATGTTGCTTTGATTCTTTCAGCTTACTTAAAAAAAAAAAATTCAAACTTCCGATATAATTTACAACATTAAGGGTAAAAAGTTGAATACAAGTACCTGAATTTCTTGGCCAACTTCTAATCCTAAGGCAGTAGGATGTTTAATCTGAAAGAGAACATGTTAATCTATTAGTTGTTGTACATAATTTCCTAATATCCATAGTAGTACACATTTTTTAAGTAGAAACAGCTTTATTGTTTTTTTGATTATAAAATCTGTTGATAAAGACTTAATACATAAGTATTCAGATGATAGCAAAAATTACTGAAGACCTCTATACTTTTATTTTTTTATTTTTTCAACGTTTATTTATTTTTTTGGGACAGAGAGAGACAGAGCATGAACCGGGGGGGGGGGGGGGGGGGGAACAGAGAGAGAGGGAGACACAGAATCGGAAACAGGCTCCAGGCTCTGAGCCATCAGCCCAGAGCCCGACGCGGGGCTCGAACTCACGGACCGCGAGATCGTGACCTGGCTGAAGTCGGATGCTTAACCGACTGCGCCACCCAGGCGCCCCAAGACCTCTATACTTTTAGATCACTACTGCTTACAAGTATTCCAATGTCTACTTAGTGTGTATTACATTTGTAAAAATGGACCTTACTGAGCTTGTCTTATAGTATGTTAATTTTTCATTCAATAATATGTTGAGGACATCTTTTTACAGTGGTGAGAATGGACATCCCTGTTTTGTTCCTGACCTTAGGGGGAAAGATCTGTTTTTCCCCATTGAGGATGATAATAGCATTTGTCTTTTGTATATGGCTTTTATGATCTTGAGGTATGATCCTTCTATCCCTACTTTCTTGAAGGTTTTTATCAAGAAAGGATGCTGTATTTTGTCAAATGCTTTCTCTGCATCTATTGAGAGGATCATATGGTTCTTGTCCTTTTTTTTTTTTTTATTGATGTGATGAATCATACTGATTGATTGGCGGATACTGAACCAGCCCTGCATCCCAGGTATAAATTCCACTTGGTCGTGATGTATAATTTTTTTTAACGTATTGTTGGATCTGGTTGGCTAATATCTTGTTGAGGATTTCTGCATCCATGTTCACCAGGGAAATTGTTTTCTTTTGTAGTGGGGGTCTTTGTTTGGTTTTGAAATCAAGGTAATGCTGGCTTCATAGAAAGAATTTGGAAGTTTTCCTTCCATTTCTACTTTTTGGAACAGCTTTAAGAGAAGAGGTGTTGACTCTTAAATGTTTGGTAGAATTCCCCTGGAAAGCTATCTGGCCCTGGACTCTTGTTTTTTTTTTGGAGATTTTTGATTACTAATTCAATTTCTTTACTGGTTATGGGTCTGTTCAAATTTTCTATTCCTGTTTCAGTTTTGGTAGTGTGTATGTTTCTAGGAATTTGTCCATTTCTTCCAGATTGCCCATTTTATTGGCATATAATTGCTCATAATATTCTCTTATTGTTTTTATTTCTGTGTTGGTTGTGATCTCTCTTTTTTCATTCTTGATTTTATTTATTTGGGTCCTTTCCTTTTTCTTTTTGATCAAACAGGCTAGGAGTTTATCAATTTTGTTAATTCTTTTAAAGAACCAGCTTCTGGTTTCATTGATCTGTTCTGTTTTTTTGGTTTCAATAGCATTAATTTCTGCTCTAATCTTTATTATTTCCTGCCTTCTGCTGGTTTTGGGTTTTATTTGCTGTTCTTTTTCCAGCTCTTTAAGGTGTAAGGTTAGGTTGTATATCTGAGACCTTTCTTCCTTCTTTAGGAAGGCCTGGATTGCTATATACTTTCCTCTTATGACTGCCTTTGCTGCGTCCCAGAGGTTTTGGGTTGTAGTGTTATTTTCATTGGCTTCCATGTACTTTTTAATTTCCTCTTTAACTTCTTGGTTAGCTCATACATTCTGTAGTAGGATGTTCTTTAGTCTCCAAGTATTTGTTACCTTTCCAAATTTTTTCTTGTGGTTGATTCTGAGTTTCATAGCATTGTGGTCTGAAAATATGCATGGTACGATCTTGATCTTTTTGTACTTGTTGAGGGCTGAGGACATCTTTTTATATCAATGTATGAAACAATAGAGTACTCAATTATGTAATTTGTTTGATATCCTAAAGATGGTCATTTAATGTTTTCAATTCTGGTGTTGCAAATGTTAATAATTACTGAATCTAGGTGTAAGGTATATGGGTGTTCAGTGTACTATTTTTTCAACCTTTCTGTAGGTAATTATTATATCAACAATTGTGTATTCATTTACTCAAATTATCCTCTCAAAACAAAGTCCTAATGTTGAACTTCTAGGGCCAAAGGTACTCATACACATTTACCAAACACTCTCCAAAATGTTTGCCCCAATCCTGTCAACAGTATCTGAAGTATATGAGAATGTCCATTTGTTTTACCATATATTTACCCACACTGGGAATTTTCAACTATCTGAAAGCTGAAAAATAGTAACTTAGTTTTATTTGCATTTAAAACAATTGCTATTGCTATTGCTCTTTCTTACTGATCCATATAATCCCTTTGTATATGAAACCTCTCTCATGTTATATACATTTTTTCCCCTAAGCTGCTACTTGCCTTTCAGCTTAATTTTGCCACATACTTTTCTCCCCTTAATGTTTGTTTTTGCGACTGAGTGTGAGCAGGGCAAGGGCAAAGAGAGAGGGAGGCAGAGGATCTGAAGCAGGTCCTGCACTATTGGCACAGAGCCTGACACGGGACTCGAACACACAAACAGTGAGATCATGACCTGAGCTGAAGTTGGACACTTAACTGAGCCACCCAGGCACCCTTCTGCCATATACTTAAAAAAAAAAAAAAAAAAAAAAGGTCAAATTTAATCAATTTATTTACATTTTTGGCTTTGATACCATGCTGAAAACTATTTCCCCAGTCCCAATATTATTAAAATATCCCAATTTTCTGCTAGTGTCATTCCTCAACCCCACTCTCCCATGCCCAGATTTTCTTTTTCTTCCCTCATCACCTTAAAATGTTTTTTTTGTTTTTAACAGCTCCTCAAAGCAGATGGGATTTTGGTATTAAAAAAAGTAGACATCAGGGGCACCTGGGTGGTCAGTCCATTAAGTGTCTGACTTCGGCTCAGGTCATGATTTCACAGTTCACAATTCTGAGGGCTGCATCAGGCTCTGTGCTGACAGCTCAGAGCCTGGAGTCTGTTTCGGATTCTGTGTCTCCTTCTCTCACTGCTCCTCCCCTGCTTACACACTCTCTCTTTCAAAAATATACATTAAAAAAAAAAAAAAAGAGTAGATATCAAACCAGCTATTCCAATATGAATTATTAAATAATCTTTGTTTCTTCACAGACTGAAAATGCAACTTTTAGAATGTATTATGTTCCCATGCATATACCTGGATGACTTCTGGTCTCTATTTTCTGTTGCATAAATTGTCTATTTCTGGGTCAGTAATACACTGTTTTATTCTCTATAGCTTTATAGTTCAAGGTTTGGTAAACCAAATACTCCTATTCTCTGCCCCCCCATAGTTTTCTCGAATAGTTTTGTATTTTTAGCTTTATCCTGCCATGCTTGGTTGGCCAAGAAAAGTGGCAAGACAGGGCTACAACTAGATATTTGTAGTTAACTGCCACGTGTTAACTCTAGATGTAATACTCAAGAATGTTTCTATTCCATCATGAAAGAACAAATATAAACATCTGTGTTAAAGAGTGTAAGAACCTTTTGTCATTTTTAGTTTTCTTTATTTAGGCCAGTATTGGAGAAAGTACACAATCCTCATCAACCCAGGTAATTTCACTATGATTATTTTAAGGCAGTTTTATATTTTTTTTAAATTTTTTTTTTTAACGTTTATTTATTTTTGAGACAGAGAGAGACAGAGCATGAATGGGGGAGGGTCAGAGAGAGAGAGGGAGACACAGATTCTGAAACAGGCTCCAGGCTCTGAGCTGTCAGCACAGAGCCCAATGCGGGGCTTGAACTTACGAACCGTGAGATCATGACCTGAGCCGAAGTTGGACGCTTAACCAACTGAGCCACCCAGGCACCCCTTTAAGGCAGTTTTAAAAATAATCAAGTTATTTATTTTTTTTTACCTTTCGTTGATCAAGTTGTGTGTTATGAAGCAGTACTGCAGTCATATTTGGATATAGTTTAACCATTACTCCAGTGTCTCTGAAAAGGAAATAAGCCTAGTTAAAATAGTAATATCTGTGTATGTACTGATAATCAAACTGATTATGTATTCATATGGGAACAAAGTAAACACACACACACAATAAAAAGGATTCTCTAACTTATATTTTCAATTGAACATACAACCCATATTTAAATACTTGTGAATCAAAGTACAGAGAAAAGATAAAAAGGACAAGCTTTTAGACTGTATATTTTTCTGTATTTCTTTTCATAGTATTTCCCAAAACATTTTGAAATGACATTAAATATTTTATTTTACTTTTAAATGTTTATTTATTTATTTTGAGAAAGAGAGGGAGAGAGAATCACAGGCAGGCTCCATGCTGGCAACACAGGGGCTTGAACCTATAACCGTAAGATCATGGCCTGAGTTGAAATCAAGAGACAGACACTTAACTGACTCCTCCTTTGGTTTTTATTCTTTATTATTCATTTCATATCACTTTGAACATTCAGGCTACATCTGATATAGTTTTTTTTTCTTCTTAGATAGTGGATTTTCTCATTCTGAAAATCAATCTTTTCAGCTGATGTTGAAGCTGACATTTTAAAAAATGTGCTCCTTAGGCATTAAGTAATACTATCTTTACAACAAACTAACAAGAAACTACCAGAAAAAGAAGAAAGAAAAAGGAAATATTGCTAGGTCTTTTCTGGGCCTGTTTACTATTAGAAGATTTAAATGGTGGGAAATTTGGTTTAAGAAAACAATTCACATATAAGAATATATTAGTACAATCGCAGAAACATCTTATTGAAAACAAACTAGTATAGAAAATAAAATATACCTTAAAAATAATTAATAATTCTATGGTAATTGACATAAAATCTAAATACCTTATACTTTCAAAGTACATAATGCAAATGTGAAGTTAATGTGCACTTATAAATCTTATAAAAACCAGAAAAGCATTACCTGATTTCAGTTATTGTGGCAGTATACACTGCTCCAAATTCTAGTTGGTGCTCTTGCTGTAAGTGCAAAATAAGTCATAAGATTAATAAACAGCAACAGAAAAGAAAAAAGTATTATAAGATCTATACTTACATCATCTCTGCAGATTTCAGTAATGAAGTCTCTTGCTTCATGCATAGCACTGGGTGTTGGTGCAAATACAGAAAATGTTTCTTCATCCACCTGACTAATAGTTACTCCTTTTAAAAAGATAATTTAACATATTAAAGTTAACTTGCTCATGTGAGGGGTGCCTGGGTGGTCAGTCAGTTGAGTGTCTGACTCTTGGTTCTGGCTTAGGTCATGATCTCATGGTTTTTGAGTTGGGGCCCCACACTGGACTTTGTGCTGACATCACAGAACCTGCTTGGGATTCTCTCTCCCTCTTTCTCAAAATAAATAAATAAGCTTAAAAAAAAAAGTAGATGTGACAGCAAGGGATTGACCTGTAAATAGCTGGGCAGGGTTGTGTTATATTTAGTCACTGCTTTAGGAATGATAGGATTCATTCACCAATAAATACATATTGCACACCTGCTATGTATCAGACATGGTGCTAAGCCCTAAGGAAACAACAGTGAGTCACTGTCCCTGTGCCCTTGGAGCCTACAGTTTGGCAGGAGAAAGCATATATAAGTTCTAATTTTGGAAGGTTTGGCTTTGCTCTCTTAATTATGAGTAGAAACTATACTATAATGTTTTCCTCACCTTTTCTTCTTTCTCTTACCCTTTAGAGTGATGAACAGACGGGTAAGGGATGAAATTATGTCAGTTTATCAACTAAAAAGCTGGTTAAGGCAACTCTGCTTCTCATTTTCCCTCAATAACTTCAAAGCTGGTAAGTACTAGGTAACTTAGATTGTTTCCAGAAAAAACAAAGTATACTATTTCTATACATACTCTTTAAATAAAATAGCTTAAATAAGACCAAGTGAAAAACAGAATAGAAGATTACAGCAAAATCCTCTAAAGTTGAAAACTAAACATTTTTCTAAATGTTCAATTTTAAAATGTTGCAAAGAAACTGATGAATTCTAGGTGATCCTTCTTGAATACAGTTAAGGATGAATGCTGATTTATTAAGAGGCATACAGAAAACGTAAAGACATGTCAATGTTACATTCTTTTCTCTTGTTCTTTTCTTAAACATATTTTTGGAGCATCACAATAGAGATGAAATGGACCGTTACATGGCCTAGCATTAAAACCCCCAAACTTCATACAACTCTCACCTGTTTCAGCCTGAAGCTTTTTTAAGTGATATCCACCTGGTCCAACAAATTTTGCCCGTTTTGATAATGGAACCTGAATAGTTTCTGAAATATAGTACAGACAAAATTATAAATAACTCAAATATGTATATGAATATAAAACATGTCTTGATCAGTCAAGATTTTTTTTTGACTTAGACACATGTAAAAATATTTCATGTAAAATAGAAAAATAGTTATTTGACTAAAGTTTTTGAAAGTTCTAATGTCTAAAAATATCTCCCCAAATTTAAAGCATTTTCACTATGGAAATATTTATAATATTTCTGTTTTATGTATGGAGTTAAAGGAAATTTAAAAGTAATAACATACTTTTATATATTAAGGTTTACCTTATCATGGAATAAATAATTTTAATGCGTTACCTACAACAGGTCCATTTTCTTTTCTAGATGTTCGAGGTTTTGAAATAGTTTTGTTCATAATCTGTAAGATCTCCTTCTTTGCCACTACAAGAGATAAAAACATGATAAAAATTATAACTACAGTTGACCTTGAACAACTAGAGACTAGGGACATCTACCCCTGCTTAGAAAATTCGTGTCTAACTTTTGATTCCCCAAAACTTAACTACTAATAGCCTATGTTGCCTGGAAGCCTTATCCATAACAAAAAAGTTAAGTAATACATTTTGTAGGTTATATATATTACACACTGTATTTTTACAAAGAAGTAAGCTAGAGAAAAGGAAATGTCATTAAGAAAACCATAGGATGGGGTGCCTGGGTGTCAGCTGAGCATCCGACTCTTGATTTTGGCTCAGGTCATGATCTCATCATGGTCCATGAGTTCAAGCCCCAGGTTGGGCTCTATGCTGACAGCATGGAGACTGCTTGGGATTCTCTCTCTTGCTCTCTCTGCCCCCCTCCCTCTAAATAAATAGAAAACATTAAGAAAATTAAAAAAAAGAAAACCATAAGGAACAGAAAATACATTTATAATACTGTATGTTTGTTTATTGAAAAATATTTGTACACAGGCATATCAGGTAGCTTAGCTAGGATGGGGGCTCCATGTAGAATGGCAGAGCTTCATAGCCTGATTGCCTAGGCTCAGTAGTGGCAACCTCTGGGTGGCCTGCAGTTAGCAACAGTTGTGTGGAGACAAAGTATAGCTGCCTTATCTGCCTGGGCATGTACCACAGTCCCAAGGCCATTCACCTGACACCTGTGGCCACTTGTGAGTGCACTGGTCTCCAGGGGTTCCTTGAGGCCAAGGTGCCATTGTGGGGAGTGGGTCCCTCCCCAACCCCACAAGCACTGAAGACTTTGTGCAGGGACTGCTATGCAGTGCTGTCCTGCCCTCTGGGCATGTTCCTCCTTTAGCTGAGGCTTCTGCCAGCCAGCCCTGGGTGCTTGACAGGACTACCCTCTCAGCACATTGGGTGATCTTCAGCCCAGCACAATTATGGGCCCCCTGGGGGGCTCCTGATGGCCTCAGAAGGCCTCTCAGGATAGTCAAGAGTATAGCAGGCATGACCTTTGTGTGAGATGCCTTTAGTTGGTTGGATGGAGACTGGGATGGGCAGTAGAAAATAAATGCCTTTGCTGTAAACTTAAAAAAAAAAAAAATCCACATATAAGTGGACCCATGCAGTTTGAGCACATTGTTCAAAGGTCAACTTTATATAAAATAAATGAGATCAGATATAGCAGCATTCTTAGTTTTTCCAGAGTAAAACCCAAATTCTTTAACTTAATAAACAAAGCTCTTCATATCCTAATTACCTTTACAAGTCTACTTATAATCCCCCTTCTCCATAAATCCTATAAAAATTGAATTTTCTCTGGTCTCTCATAAAGGTTGTTACGTGAAATTTCATTTTCTAAAGTGGTATTTTATAAACAAGCCCATTTTTAATAATAAGTTTAATGGGAATTATAGTTGCCATGAACAAATGAACAATGATGGAAAGAGAATCAGGCACACTGGGTTAGCTTACCTGAGGCTTGTTGAATGGCCTCCATTACAATTTTTATTGGTATTCCGGGTAATTTAATATCAGCCTAAGATGGAAAAGCCAAAAAATGATATAAATATTACTTCATGACATTATTTAAGTATTATACAAGTGAAACAAAATAGGTTTTAAAATACCTGTAATGCAGTTATTCCCTTATTAGTGCCAGCTATTTTGAAATCCATGTCACCATTGTAATCTTCGATTCCCTGAAAGAATTTAAGAAAGTATGATATGGTTTTAAACAAAAATAAAATTCACCCAGTTACTGTAGAAGAATTTAAAAAAATAGCTTTAGAAGTAAACCATGTCTTCTGAGACTAAAAACAAAGAAGTGTCTTCTACAGTAACTACTGCTTCTCATTTGTGACTTTAAGTTGTAACTATTTTATCACAAAATCACTTTAAAATCATGTTCCTCACATAAATGCATAAGGATTCATTTACAATCACCCTAAAGTGAGCCATTATAAATATTTATAGTGTAAATAAATATATATTTATATTGTGTGTGTGTGTGTGTATATATATATATATATATATATATATATATATTTACTCACATCCTATAAAATTCAAGGCTAGTATTTAGAAGAAGAAAGTAAGCACAAGGACCTTTATTTCTCAAGTAATTATTATTCTTCTAAACATACAATGTTTATAAAATGTTTATAAAAATGCACAATCTTCACTCTTAAATATTTGAAAATGTGGATATACTTGCCAGAATATCTGTCAGCAATCGATAATCTTCTATTTCATCCTTGTCAGGATTGTTTTTAGTGACCAATCCTATTGCCACACCTGCGACAGCAGATGAAATTGGAACTCCTATAGTTGAGAAAAAGAGCTTGTGTGTAATGTGTATATCAGCCTAACATACATATCTATCATACTCTTGACATTTATTTTAATGTAGGTGAATAGTGTTTCAAATTGACAATCAACAGAAGTAAGTTGGAGAGGTCATCTGACTACCTCATTTCTTTTTAAGCATACGATAAAAGCCCCTTAAGACAATTCTAACAGGTAATTACTGTTCTCAGCAAAAACCTCTATAAACATAGCAACCTTAACTCCTAACAGAACCCATCCATCTTTTTGCTTTTGGTGTGTTTATCTTTTTTTTTTTTTTGAAAAGTAACCATGTATTTGGTAAATTCTTCTAGCTTGAACCCCTCAGTTTACCTTTCTATGAAAGCCATCATTAGGTTTTGTGTATCCTCCCAGAAAATTTCTGTGCCCAAATATGAATTGTAGTGTAATCTTCTTTACTTATGGAAGCATACTGCATGCTCTCACTATCCTGCACCTTGTTTTTTTCACTTAATAACATACCTTGGATATTGACACATAATGCCACACAAAGCTCCACCTTCTTCTTTTGAATGGCTGCAGAGTACTCCCCCCATAGATTTATAGGCCACATAACAGAAGTGGGATTACTGAGTCAAAGGGTGTGTGGGTTTACATTTATTATAATTCTGTCAAACTGCCTTCCAAAGAGTGTAGCATTTTATATTTTTACTGGCAGTATTTGAGGTTCTACATTCTTAATTCCCATCTAATCTCCTGACCTTTGTTCAGATAAAGGGTAAAAATGTAGCTTATTGTTTTTCGTTTGACTTGTTTTTATGAGAAGGGCTAAACTTCTTTTGAATGTTTATAGGAAATATAAAAATAGATTATTTCCTAGTCAGTTGACTTTGTTTATTGTGATTTATTTTCCTGTACAGAATTTTAAATTTATATGCAATGATGGTTCCTGGATTCTGCCTAAAATGGTTTTTCCTAAGATTTTGATAAAATCTTCAATGTTTCATTTTTATATAAGCATTAAAAAAAATTTTTTTTTAATGTTTATTTATTTTTGAGACAGAGAGAGACAGAGCGTGAGTGGGGGAGGGGCAGAGAGAGAGGGAGACAACAGAATCTAAACAGGCTCCAGGCTCTGAGCTGTCAGCACAGAGCCTGATGCGGGGCACGAACCCACGAACCATGAGATCATGACCTGAGCCGAAGTTGGATGCTTAACCGACTGAGCCACCCAGGCACCCCAAGCATTTTTTGTTTTTTTAATCACTTGGAATTTATTATAAAGGAGTGTGGCAGGGGAATCTCATTTCATATTCTTTAAGTAATGTCACTTATGCCCGTGGTTTTTAACTATCACCTATAATGCTGATGACCTAAAATATCCCTCTCGCCTGCCTACTTCTCTTTGCTAAAGCCTTACATCTGTATACCCAATAATCTGCCTTGGACATCTCTTGCTAAATGTCCCCAAAGCACCTTAAATATATATACGTATATTCAAAATGTAATTACCCCCAATAAATCCTTTTTGTCTTGCCTTTCTTATCTTGGTTGAGTGCAACGCCAGAATCAACACTTCTTTCCTCATGTCCTATATCCCATGAAGTCACAAAGATCCGATAGTTTATCCTTTAAATATTTTATTTTAGAAAGTTGTCCTTTCCCCTAAATACTGAAACATCCATTGCTACTCCTTTAGTCCAAGTTCACATTATTTCTCGCTCTGACAGCATTCTCCCTGTCTGGTTTCCCAAATTTTAGTGTCTCCCCCCAGCTCTCATTCTCTCCTACTTCATCCTCCAGGGCTAACATCTAAGCTGGGAAAAACTACCAAAAAGAAAAAAAAAAATCAGATTAAAAAAAAATCAAATTCAAATCAAATCTACATAAAATTCTCTGAGTTCCCCATTATCTCCTTTCAAGAAATTTTTATGCATTTCTATGGTCAAAAAAGTTAGGGAAATAGTATATATCCTATTTCTAGAGATTCAGAATTCATACTAGCATATTAAAGTTTCTTTAACTCATATTAAATAAACCTGCTTAACCCTGCTCAAATGTACTTTAGAACAGAAAAATTTTCAATAATCAATATCCAGCAGGAACACTAGTTCATAGAACACAGTACAGAGTTGTTAAATACTAGCTTTAATTTCAAAATCCTTAGCATAACAATAACCTTTATAATCTGGTCCCAATTTAATATTTTTTTCAAATACATTTCAGAAACACGCTATACTGCTTTCTAACTTTATACATGTTGTTCCCTTCAAATGAAATATGGTCCCTGCTCCTAATGACAGATCAAAAACTACTCAACCTTTGGAACAAGATGAAATGTAGCTGTCTCTATGAAGCAAATTTTCTTCAATCTAATTCTTCATCCATATTGTACATATTTATGCCTTTTACCTATTTGTATTATCTTTCTGATTTGTTAGTGTCTTTGGGTTTTTCACACCTGTAAGATTTAAAAAAAATAGGTACCATTTGTATCTCTGGAGCACAGGACAGTGTCTGATACAGGGCGTGGCAAGCACTCAGGTTTTGAGTTGAATTGTATACACTTTGTTGGCTTTTCCCACAGGACTTGACATTCCTTCTTGTCAAATTAAATTTTTTTCTATTTGGCTTTTTTTTTTTAATCCTGTTTTTTACATTTTTTAGAGATCAAAATTGTCATTTAACATATCGGTTACCTACTCCTTTTTAGCAGTGTCCTTTTTATCAGCAGGCCAGTTTTCTCAGTTCAGTAACAAAAACATTGAAAGGGACAGGGTTTAGAATGAAGTATCCTCAAGCATTCC
The DNA here is from genome assembly GCF_018350175.1 of Felis catus. Lineage (NCBI taxonomy): Eukaryota > Metazoa > Chordata > Mammalia > Carnivora > Felidae > Felis > Felis catus. The sequence goes on from NC_058370.1 coordinate 74,282,341, forward strand.
ACTTGAGGTCTCACTCCAACATACTGATCTGATTCTCTTATCTCCTCTGCTCATCCTTCCACCAGTTATGAAGGTGCACCTATCATCTACCTCAATTTCTGCATCATTTACAGAAAGATCATAAACTGTGTATCTCTAGATACACAGCATAAGCAACATTCCCCACACCCCCCTGCTCCAAATCTAGTACTATTTTTGAAAAATGGAACATTAGTTTACTATGACATATTTTAAGTCAGTCCCTTCTGGTCCCTTCTCTTCACAGTCCCTTTCCTTCCTAAAAACACTTATACACCTTTCTTTTCATAATCTATTTAAGAGTCTTCCACAGTCAAGTTCACTGAGTTATGCTTTACAGAAAATACTTTCCTTTCTTTCAAAATTAAAAGCTTTTTGTGTCCTTGGTATACCACGTTCTGATTTTTCAAATACTGCCAACATAGGTCAGTTTTCTCATCCTGAAGATCGTCTTTTTAGGTTGGGTTTTTGTCTAGACCAAAAAATCTGAATTCATTTAATGCAGTTAAAGGCTCTCTCTTTTTACTTTATCTTTCAGTTCACCTTTTTGAGAATATGTTGTGTTTTCCAATATGAAATTGGAAGACTGATGAATTCAGGACCCACAAGGACAAGGACTTCATTTTGTTCATCTCTGTGTCCCAAGGGCTTAGATTAGTACTTGGCACAGGAGTGACATACAGTAAAGATTTGTTGAATGAATGCATGACGGTGAAAACAGCAACCTTAAATATCAGATTCTGTTTTCCTTCCACTAAACACAACTGAAAATTGCCTTTAGCATTTTTTTTTTTTTTGCTTTGGCTTAAGTTTTCATCTTTCTAGATGTTATTACATATTCACACCATTCTTTCACCTCATTCTTGGTTATGGTATCCTTTCTATCCATTTCTCTGTACTATAAATGTGTGAACTTAGAGGGAACTCCTTGTATGGCCTCTTGAGTATCTTTGGGTTCCTTTTTCTTCTGAATGGCATCATTGGTGGGATGCAGGAATTGTTTTCAGAGCCTCTTAACATGTTGACTCTTTCCCTTTTGGTCTTTTAGACCCAGAGATTATACTGAACCACCTGCAGTCTTCCTTCCTAAAATTCTGTGTACCCTTCTATGGGTGGTATTGTTCTTCTTTTATCTTGCATAAATTGACTAGAAAATTACATGGTTACTTTCTTTTATGGGTCCTAAGTACTTCTGCTTGGTGATCCAAACTTTCTTAGTGAATGGAATCAACTGCAGAGCTCTTTACCTTTTGGAAGGTGAGAAAGCTCACTGCATCCCCAAGGCAAGTAAATAATTTCAGTGTTCTGCTTTTTGCCAAAGATAAGAATTCTAGTAGATATCTGTATAGTTGAAGGTGTATTTTGATCTTGCTCTAGTTTAGTTTGGTAATCTGTAATCTGACTTCTCCAAGTCTTAGTAAAACCCAATTTTTTTTTTTTAATTTTTTTAACGTTTATTTATTTTTGAGACAGAGAGAGAGCATGAATGGGGGAGGGTCAGAGAGAGAGGGAGACACAGAATCTGAAACAGGGTCCAGGCTCTGAGCTGTCAGCACAGAGCCCAACATGGGGCTCGAACTCACGGACCGCGAGATCATGACCTGAGCCGAAGTCGGATGCTCAACCGACTAAGCCACCCAGGCGCCCCAGTAAAACCCAATTTTAAAGAGACCTATATTTAATACTAATCAAATCCATATAAAGCGTTAGTAGTTTTGAGACATAATCCTTTTACCTGCATCCATTAATGCTAAGCTTCCACCACATGCAGATGCCATTGAAGATGATCCTATGGAAAGAAAAATACTTGCTTTATAATATACTGATTTTTTTAAGTGTTGAAAATTGTTATATTGGTTATTTCCTTGTACATATTCAGTTATCTTTCCTTCTTTCTTTTTATTTATTTTTTATAATTTACATCCAAATTAGTTAGCATATAGTGCAACAATGATTTCAGGAGTAGATTCTTTAGTGCCCCTTACCCATTTAGCCCATCCCCCCTCCCACAACCCCTCCAGTAACCCTCTTCTCCATATTTATGAATCTCTTCTGTTTTGTCCCCCTCCCTGTTTTTATATTATTTTTGTTTCCCTTCCCTTATGTTCATCTGTTTTGTCTCTTAAAGTCCTCATATCAGTGAAGTCATATGATTTTTGTCTTTCTCTGACTAATTTCACTTAGCATAATACCCTCCAGCTCCATCCACGTAGTTGCAAATGGCATGATTTCATTCTTTTTGATTGCCGAGTAATACTCCATTGTATATATATACACCACATCTTTATCCATTCATCCATCAATGGACATTTGGCCTCTTTCCATGCTTTGGCTATTGTTAACAGTGCTGCTATACACATGGGGGTGCATATGTCCCTTCGAAACAGCACTCCTGTATCCCTTGGATAAATGCCTAATAGTGCAATTGCTGGGTCGTAGGGTAGTTCTATTTTTAGTTTTTTAAGGAACCTCCATACTCCTTTCTTTTTAAAAGCAATTAACACAAGCTCTGCTAAACCACAAACTACAGGACTACACAATCCAGTATGATAGGTACATGTAGCTACATGTAGCTACTAAATTTAAGTTAATTGAAATAAATACAGTCCCTAAACTGCATAGCAGAGATAACTTTCATCATCACATAAAGTTATATTGGGTAGCAATGCTATAGGAGATTCTAAGAAACCTCCCATAAAAACCAGCACACCTCTTTTGTTGCTTAATCAGATGTCAATTAAAGATACAGGCTCTGGCTCTCTCACTGGACCCTAAGTCACACCCAGTAGAGAACAGAAAGTCTCTAATTTAAATTCAGAGGGTGTTTTTGTTTTTTAAAAATATTATCTGATCTATGTCTGATATATCTTTGAATTCTCTGTGATCTTTCTATCTCTAATGACCATACCTTGCCTTGACCTGGGTAGTTTTAATTTAAATTTGATCTTATAATTCAGACTCTCTCTGCTATTTACTTGTATCTGTGATATATGATAGGTGTCCCCTACCAAATGGATCACTCTCTTCTGGTGCTTTCTTGCTGTAAGCTGGCCTTGTTTATTCTAAAAATAAACATCCCCAACTGGATAAGTTATAAAAGATAAAGAGAAATATTCACTTTATATTGCTTTAGAAACATCTCATTGACTAAGAACAGAGATTTAGACAGTATATGATTAAACACATTTTTCTTTTGTAATGGACTTGGGCACTGTAGTTATAAGCATAATGTAACATTAATTATGAAAAGAATATATAGAGAGAGTTCTGGTCTTTTTGACTAGAAAAAATTTATATTAATACTCTACCATTTGACTCTAGGACTTCAGATGTGACTCTTATGGTGAAAGGAAAATCCTTGGGGATAACAGGATACAAAGCTTTCTCAGCAAGAGCACCTAAATTAGAATAGAAAATAATAAGGATAAATGTATTAAGTCTCTGTAAGAATACCATTTGAGTTTACAGATTTGTACTCACCATGCCCAAGTTCTCTTCTGTTCACACCAGTGACTTTGCCAATTTCATTAGTTGCATAAGGAGGAAACTTAAAAAAATAAACACATATACATAAACAACCAACATGGAAAGATATCTAACCTATATTACCAAAATAATAACAAAAGTTACAAAACAGGAGAATCCCATTTTTTTTTTAAAGTACATTTATACATGTAGAAAACATCTGAATATCTGAAATATACAACAAACTGCTAAAGGTATCTATTTCTAGTGTGTATATGAGCCAGAGGGGAACATGGATGGTTATGGGGACTTAATAACAATGACAAAGTATTACATTTTTATAATAAAAAAAATATACAAATTTAAAAAAATGCACACTGAGGAAATAGAGATCTTTTTCAGTAAGGGTTTTTAGTCAGAGGTTGCAAACTATTTTATTTGACCAATACAGTATCTCAAAGGAATATGAATTAGTTGCAGTCATCTAAAATATTGGGAAATTTCCCATAAAAATTTGGAATTCCAGTTTCTTAAACAAAATATTTTTATTTAAGGGGTGTCTGGGTGGCTCAGTCCATTAAGCATCCAACTTTGGCTCAGGTCATGATCTCACGTTTCGTGAGTTCGGTCACACATTAGGCTCTCTGCTGTCAGTTTGGAGCCTGGAGCCTGTTTCAGATTCTGTCTCTTCCTCTCTCTCTTCCCCTCCACCACTCAGTTCTGTCTCTCTCAATAAATAAACATTGAAATTAAAAAAAATTTTTTTAAATAAAATTGATTTTGAGAAAGAGAGAGAGAGTGCAAGTGGGGTAGGGGCAGAGAGAGAAGGGACAGAGAGAATCCCAAGCAGGCTCCACACTGTCAGCACAGAGCCCCATGTGGGGCTCAAACTCGTGTGTGCAAGATCATGACCTGGGCTGAAATCTAGAGTCAGATGCTTAACTGACTGAGCCACCCGGGCACCCCTAACAAAGTATTTTTAAAAAGGAGTGATGATGGTACATGAATCTGATCAAGCCTCTGGATCTAGCCATCAATTTTCAGGAATGCAGTCAATTTTCAGGAGATAGAAGGACAGAGAAACTTGCTGGATTGCACCATGAGTGTGTAATCAGCAACATGCAGACTGTGGGGAACTCTACAGGTCAGATGGCTCTGGGACTTCAACAGACAGACTGAAAAGAAAAGAATGTACTGGAGGAGAAACCTATAGATTAAAAGAGAAATCCCAAATTAAAAAAAAAAATGGACGAGACTATAGTGTCTAGGGATGTACACTAACAATGCAAGGAAGTAATTACTATAAAACTTAGCAGAGTAGTTATTTTTAGGGAAAGAATGATATTGAGACTAGGATGAAAAGCATGGAGAAGTTTCTGGGGTGACTGGGAACATTCTACTCTCTACCTTGGGTGGTAGTTTGTAAGGGTCTCTGCCTTATAAAAACTCATTATGCCATCCTTTTATACGTTTTTCAGTATCTGTGTTTCATTTTACAATAAAAAGTTAAAAAAAAATGAAATGATATAGCAGGGGCACCTGGGTGGCTCAGTTGGTTAAGTGTCTGACTCTTGATTTCAGCTTAGGTCATGATCTCACAGTTTGTGGGTTTGAGCCCCACATTGGGCTCTGCATTGACAGGGTGGAGCCTACTTGGGATTCTCTCCCTCTCTCTCTTCTCTGCCTCTACCCTGCTTGCTTTCTCTCTCAAAATAAATAAGTACACTTAAAAAATTTTTCTTAAAAATCAAATGATACAGCAATAACAGCCTATATCCTTTTCATGCCCCACTTCTTTTCCCAGTAATCAGCTAGAGCTGCATTTTTCAGAACTGCCCTTTTAAAAAGACTGTCATGTGCTGTGTAGCTCACAATGAAGGATATGCTTCACTCAGTTGTAATTCCTCTCTGGCTTCTATAACATCTGGGTATATCCAGAACAGGGTATTTATCAAGGACTGAAAACCTGTGAAAATCTCCAGGTTTCTGGATATTCTCTAGCAATTACTGTCTACATGAAGTGTTCTCTATTATTTATAGCAGACTCAATAAAATTGACATGTTGGGATTCTGGGCAGCCAATAATGGTCACTCAAAAGTGAAGAGACTTGCTACTTTTATACCAGCCTCCCTGCATATATGCTTCAAATACTAAAATTAAAATGCTATATATAGTGTCTGGTTCCTTAGGATTAGTTGTAAATAAAGTCAATCACAAACTCATAATAATTTCACATAAAGTAATTTAATATCAAATACCTTAGAGTTCTTTTACTATTTATCAACTGAGTAAAAATATGAACATTTAAATGAACTAAAGGGAGAAGGTGATTTGTCGTTTGAGGTATTTGAAAAGTCCCAGTTTTGCTTGACACATGTGAATGGGTATGACTTTTTCTTGACTAAAACAAAGCTGTCTACTATACTTTAACTTTTATGTATGATTCAGAACATGAAGTTGTTGATTGAAGACTATGGCTTAGCTCTCTAAATTCCGTTCTGCATGTAAGAAAACAATAGTGCCCAAATCCACCTTTTTTTATTTTATTAAAAAAAATTTTTTTTTTACATTTTATTTATTTTTGATAGAGAGAGACAGAGCACAAGTGGGGGAGGGGCAGAGAGATGGAGACACAGAATGTGAAGCAGGCTCCAGGCCCTGAGCTGTCAGCACAGAGCCCGACACGGGCCTTGAACTCACAAACCGCAAGATCATGACCTGAGCCGAAGTCGGACGCTTAACTGACTGAGCCACCCAGGCGCCCCCCCAAATCCACCTTAACAGATATATAAAACGAGCACCCTAAAATATTAATAGAACCGAGGTAGTGGGCATATAAGTATTCACTATAAAGTTCTTTCAACTTTGTTATATCCCAGAAATTTTTCATAGTAAAATAGTGGGGAAAAAAATTTATCTTACCTCATAGTGCAGCATGAAATTTTTATCTTTTATCCCACTACAAACAAAAAGCATAATATTAAAAACATCACATAGATACAAAAACATAATTTCAAAGAACTTAAAAAGATTTAAGGGTATCTAAAAAATAACTAGGTATTAAAGAGTTGGTCTGAAATTGAAAACCAGAAGAACTAGAAGGATGAATGTCAGAGACAGTATTTTTTTCTGGGACTTATACATGAATTTTACACAGATTTAGAAAATAATTTTGCTTTATAAGCACTTTAATATTCAATTTGAATACTAAAGACAGTAGACATTTATTTTTAAGCATTTGTAACTACTTAGAGAATCTCAAACATTTAAACACATTAGTTAAATCTCAGAATTATGATCTTTCTCCCAGTCAACATGTGAAATGAAGATCAATAACTGAAATGATATATGGGAGAGCAATCAGGAGATCAGAGAGGCAAAGATTTTTTCAGGATTTGAAATGAGAACTGTTATGACTCTGTCTAGAACAATGGGGGGAAATAAGGATGAGAAGAAACACAATTCCTGAAGTAGGAAACCAGATTTATCTTTAACTGAAGAAAAGACTAGCATATATAGGGTCTTAGCTCAAATAGTGTCCCCTTTGGGTGGATGTTTAATTACAAAAAATACCTCTCTCCGCTGAGTATTTAAAAAGTCCTGGATTAGGGCTAAATCTGCATAATCATAAGCCACAGTCTTGGGAAAAGAAATATAAAAACCTGACTCTAGAAGACTAAAGGAGTAATAGATTTGGGGGGCTAGAGAGAAGGATATGGATCATTAGCCCAGCACCTGCATTTTACAGGTATGAAGAAACCAAAAACGAGCATGGCTGACTGATGTGTGCCCTCTCACTAACATAGGTTACAGACCTAAGACTAGAACATAAAGTGCCCTGGCCAAACACAGTGCTCTTTCTTATGAAGCTGTGTTGCCTCCTAGAAGGGAAAGGAGTCAAAGTGAAAAAGGGCAGGGCAACCAAATTGGGGCTCAGATGGGAATTTAAAATACAAAGTATAAAAGCTCCCCCCCAAAGGATTATGATTACAATGAACAATCTCACCTTATACACACAGCTGCATTATCAATTTTATCAGAAAACTGAAAAACAATTAGCAATGCTATCCTGAAAATACTGGGGATTATCCTCATAGGAAGAGTGCGGCAGAGTCTTGTGGTCTTCTGAGACCCTTACCAAGGGAAAGGGAAGCAATGCTGTTAGGCACTGAGGAAAGAAAAGAACTGTGGCTATGAGTCCCAGGACTGATGCAGTAACGCTGGTGAAGACTGTAACACAGATTCTCATCATCTAAAATTGATCAACAAGATATTATTGCTGATTTTTTAGGAAAAGAGGAGGAGAGCCAAGTATTTCTGAACACAAATTCCAACGTGGCTTGGGATTAGATAAAGCTTTTTTTACTTATTAACAGCCTCCAGATTCTTTTTAGCAACTGGGACTCTTGCTTATTTATTTGCTCTCTGGTTTGTAATAGAAAAACCTACTTATATCTCTCCTGAGAAATGGTTCTAGAGACAGAGAATAAATGTACCCATGTTAAAAATACCTTAAAATCACTATTAAGTAAACAGAAAAATAAAGTACAGATATATAGGTTTAAAAAAGTAATAATGAGGGGAGCCTGGGTGGCTCAGTCAGTTAAGCATCCAACTCTTGATTCTGACTCAGGTCATGGTCTCACTGCTGTGAGATGGAGCCCCATGTTGCGCTCTGCACTGGGCGTGGAGCCTGCTTAAGATATTCTCTCTCTCTCTCTCTTTCTGCCCCTCCCCTGCTTGCGCTCTCTCTCTCAAAAAAAAAATATAAATAATAGTAATGAATAATATACTATGAGCTTCAATTATATGCTGTAAGACCACAACTTCAAGACATATCAAACGTATGTTTTAGAACATAGCAAATGTATGTTTTAGAACATACCAACATACTTATAACTTACCAAAAAACTTAACTTACTTTATGGCTGTTATAATTCGGTCTGACTTAATACTGGATTCTAATGAATCAAATGTAACAGTACAAAGTACCTAAAATAATAAGAAAAAAAATTGTCAGGCTTTAATTTACTAACAATGAGAAGAAAATAAAGTATCTGAAGAACCAAATTAGTTATTAAAGAAATGGGACAAATTCTGTACAAAGCTTGTCATGCTACTTAACACAGTAAACATTTATTCATTTTGTAAATATTAGAGTTATGTGTAAATCTCAATAATGCAAAGGTGTAACATCACAGACTACTATGTAAAGCATTGTACTAAAAGTGCTGGGGGAGGACAGGAAGAGGAAGGTATATTTGACCATATAGGAAGCCTCAATAAAGGTCTAGCCAATAAAATTGCCTACTTAAAAAAAACCCAGTCTCATTTAGAGGGACACAATATAGTCCAAACTCTACAGCACATCATTCACAACATCGGAGATACAACGTACAAAAAAATAAGAAATGGGAATCATTCTTCAGAGAAAAGACAATGAATAGAGATTGCCCCAAGCTAATTGAGATCCCGGATTAACAAACAAGGATCTTTAATAGCTCTTATAATTATACTTAAGGACATAAAAAAGAACCAATAGAAATTCTAAAACTGAAAAACACATTATCTTATAATGCAAACGAGATGACAAGAGACAATAAACATGTAGATAGATTAATAGAAATTGCCAAATCTAAAGAACAAAGAAGAAGGGGTGTGGGACTATTTCAAAAGGACTAACATATATACTTACAATCCCATAAAGAGAGATAAGAGAGAATAAGGTAGAAAAGTATTTGAAGTTTCATTAACAATACAAATTTACAGGTTCAAGCTCAGGAAACCCTTAGTATGATAAATACAAAGAAAACTACACTTTTTATAGTTATATTGTTGAAAACCAAGACAAAAAGAAAATCTGGAAAGCACCAAGACGAAGACAATTGGAACAATGATTTGAATGCATCTTGACTTTTTTATTAGGAGAAAAAATAAACAGTGGAACATTTTTTAAGTGCTAAAAGAAAAAAAGCATCAACTTAGAATCTATACCTTGCAAAAACATTCTTTGTATGTGAAGGCAAAATAAAGATATCTTCAGATAAATGCAATATAAGAATTTGTTGTCAGAAGACCCACAGGACAATAGCAAAGGAAGTCTTGTCAGATTGAAGGTAAACAATACTAGATGGAAACTTATATCTTCAGGAAGAAATACGAAGCATCAGAAATTATATATGTAGGTCAATATAAAAGACTATCTTTGCCACTTACCTTCTTAAAATACATGATTGTTTAAAATTCAAGTTGTAATATTGCCTTGTGGACTTTATAACATGTAGATGTTACTAATGAGACAACTACAGCATAATGTGTGAAATAGTACAAAATTAACTCTAAAATGAAAAGTTAATGATATATACCGTATTCTCAATAGTCACCACTAATAATGTAAAGATATAGCTAAAAAGCAAAGAGACATATTAAAATGGAATTCTAAAAAAATATGCAGTTAATCCAAAAAGAAGGAAGAATAGAAAAAAAAAACAGAGGGGGCAATCAGAAACAAATAATAAAATGACAGGCTAAATTCAATCAAATCAGTAATTAAAACCAAACATCAATGGACTAAACACTCCAGTTAAAAGGCTGAGGCTGTCAAAATTGCTAACAAAAGTATGCAGGATATCTTAATTGAGTTATTTTTAAAATTTTATTAAAAGAAAACCTGAATCAAGAGTGAGGCTATTTACTGTAAAGACTGTGATTTAAATTGTAAAAATATCATTTCTCTGTCAAGTTAATTTATAAATTTAGCACAATACCAATCCAAATCTAAGGACCTCCCCCCCCCCCCCCGAACGTAATTTAACACTGAAATTCAAATGAACGAACAAATGCACCAGAATAGCTAAAACAATTTTGAAGGGCAGAGGAGAATAAAAAGGGAGGATTTGCTGGGTGCCTGGGTGGCTCAGTAGGCTAAGCATCAGACCTCAGGTCAGGTCATGATCTCGTGGTTCATGGGTTCGAGCCCTGTTTTGGGTTCTATGCTGACAGCTGAGAGCCTGGAGCATGCTTCTGATTCTGTCTCCCTCTCTCTCTGCCCCTCCTCCATTCTCTCTCTCAAAAATAAACATTAAAAAAAAATAAAACAATTAAAAAAAGGAGCATTTGCTCCTCATATATTAAGACAAACTTTAAACCATAATAACTAAAACAGTTTGACACTGGCCAAGGAAATTCACAGAACAGAATATAGTTCAAAAATATATTTATAAACTCAGAATATATCAACATTACAAGTCAACAGGAAAAATGAATTAGTAAATAAGTTGTAAAATTGGTTCATTCTGGAGGTTTCCACCTCACACCGTATGTAAGAGTAAACTCCAAGACAGATTAATGGTCTAAATTTGATAGCTACAACCAGAAAGTTAACAGAAAAATTAGGTGCACAATTTTGTGACTAGGAGGGTAAGGAAAGATTCCTTAAATAAGACTTTAAAAACACAAATCACAAAATAAAAAAGAGGAAGGATTATCTACATCAAAACTAAAGATTTCAGGTTCACTCTTCACAAAGCTAAAAGGCTTATGACAAAGAGGGAGAGGATATATACAAATTCTGGTTACTAAAAAGGATTAATATAAGAAATCATTAGAAAATAGGAAGAAAAAAATAAACCACAGTAAAAAAAAGAACAAAGAAAAAAAAAACTGGCCAAAGGATATGACCAGATAATTCACAAAAGAGCAAACCTGAACCAGGACGAGCACGTTGCTTAAGTTCAGGGACCACTATCTAAGTGAAAAGAATGTCCTGGAGGGTGTGCAGCCCTACAGGGTATGACTTATGCAGTGACCACACTGATAGGCTATTTATATAAAGAGATGCTTAGACTCATAGCGAAATACAAATGAAAGCAAGGACATACCACAGTTTGTACCAATTAAACTGGCAAAATTAAAGTAGTGATTAATATAAGAAGAGGGAGGGAGTATAAAGCAAATACCATACACAAAACAATGGATACACCTATATGTTAAATATAAGACAATGGGTGCCTAAGTAAAGGAAAAGAATAGGACTAAGGTATAAGCTAAATAGAGAAAACAAATGAGGGCCTTGAATAGACCAAAAATGACAATATGCCGTAACTGAAGAGCATAGGTGATTCAATTCTGTGCATGAAAATTAAAAGAAAAATATGATAGAGATACCAGGTAATTCTAGAAAATGCAAACCAATTTACAGAGACAAAAGCACATCAACAGTTGCCTAAGGAAAGGGAGGGGAGCAGGAAGAAGGGATTATAGAGAGGCAGGAGGAAACTTTGCAGGGGTGATATGTTCATTATCTTAACTTTGGGGACAGTTTCTCAGTTGTATACACCTGAAAACCTATTAAACATACACTTTAAATATGTGTAGTTTTGTGGATGGCAATTATACCTCAAAAGCCATTAAAAATATTTTTAAAAAATCAGGTATTAACACATTCCATAAGATAAAAATCTAGAGTGTCTACATAATGTACTTCTATTAGATCTAATTAAGCAATCCTGAGTTAGCAAATACAGCTTTTCACATATATTACCTGTGTTTGTCCCCTCTGAAATAATGCTGATCCATGAAGAATTTTAAACATATCTACTTCACAATTTATATTCCTAAGTGAAGTCAAATCTCGACCATCACACCTACAGTAATAAAGGAATAAGTATGTAAAGCAGTGTTCAGAATCATAAATATCACCTATTATCTCTTTATTCCTACCAGAAAGTTCTCAATCCCAATTGTGTCATATCACCTATGGAACTTTAAGAACTTTAAAAAAAAGAAAACAAAAAAAAAAGGACAATTCCTTGAACAAGTTGTCACTTTCAAAGCACCTTATAGAGACAGCACATATTTCATTCAGTTCCATCAAAAAAAGATATATTGGGGCACCTGGGTGGCTCAGTCAGTTAAGCATCCTATTGAGCTTGGCTTAGGTCATGATCTCATGGTTGACCGAGTTCGAGCCCTGTGTCGGGCTCTGTGCTGATAGTGTGGAACCTGCTTGGGATTTTCTCTCTCCCTCTCTCTCTGCCCCCTTCCCCGCTCATGTTCTCTGTTTCTCTCAAAATAAAAATAAAATAAATTAAAAAAAAAAAAAGATATATTTACCTTTTGTATTCATTCAAGATAATACTTCTAAAAACCTCCTTTGCAACAACATTGAAGGATTCTATTATTTCATATGTATCAGCCTCTGGAAACTTTTCTGTAAAAGAAATACAAATCAAAACAGAGGTTTTCTCCTTTTGGAAGATAAGATTTCTCTTCAATTCATAGTATCAAATCAGTTAACTGTGGGAGTAAACCAAGGGGGAGGTGAAGCTGAACATTTTGTCCCCAGACAAACAAAGTAGATGAATCAAATATTCTGAAGTAGGAGAGACACAAGTATTATACCTCAAATGTATTGTTATTGAGAACTCAGTCTGCTTTCTACAAGAAAAACAGTGCTTTGTAATTAGCTCTCTATTGTATTACATTAATAACAAATCCAGCCATATTATGAAAAGGTCTGAATGACACTCTTTAAGACTAATCACCTTCACTGTTTTACCTTAGGAACTTGTATCTTAGTCTGCAAAGAGAAATAATTTTCTTTATGTTACAAATCTATAGTTACAAATCTTTTTAGTTAACATTTATCAAATTCTTTCATGATCCATGTACTATATATATATATTTTAAAGTCTTTAGTCTTTGAAACAACTTATGAGGTATATTCTATCATTATCACCATTCTAAAGAAGAAAAATCAGCTTAAAGAAGTAAATTGCCCGAGATCACATAGTGACTGACACAGCTGTGACACTGTTCTTTAAGGCAGTTGGTTTCTTAATTATAACTTTAACCAGAACTAAGAAATGGACACAGAGAGATATATTAAAAACTGTACCTTCATCAGGCAAGAATAATTTTATACACTTTAGTATGAACTTTTAGGCTCTGACTTGCACTTGGAAAAGAAAATAATTAGTAATTAAATATTTAAAATATTATCCTATGAACTCAAAATGTCCTCAAGATATTCTACTACATATAATATTAACACAAAATCACTTTTCTGTTTAAATAAGGCAACAAGTGTTATACAGCTCATTTTTAACAAATAGGATGAAACGTAATGAGAAAAGACTATACATTTTCAATGGCAATTATAGGCAATGGCCTTAGTATCAATACTAACAGCAGAGTCACAATCTTAAAAATAAGATAGGAGAGAGGACATTTATCTCTTAACCGAAAAATTAATAAGTATGTGTCATTCTTGGTATACATTCAGTTTGTGATTGATATTAATATAATAAGATCCTTTGCTTAATAATTTCTGGAGAGCTAAATTCTCTAAAATCTAAATTTTACAATCCTGCATATTAATAACAGTGTCAGTTAACATTTTTTGGACAGTTGGTATGTGGCAGGCACAAATGCAAATGATTTACCTATTTAATCCCTATAAACCAGATATTATCAGTATTATAATTTCACAGACTAAAAAGTCAAGAATTTTAAAGAATATTTTTCAGATGTTCAAATGACAGGATACAAAATTTCCTATCATAGAGGTTAAGAACCTGATCCGAAGAGATTGGGAGTATTTCACATTCAATATTTACTGGTGATCACTCTGTATCAGGTACAGTGCTGACCACATTCACAGAAGTTATTTTAACAGTACCCCTGGGATGCAGCATTATCCTAAGTTTAAAGTAAGTTTAAGGTAAGTTTAGGTATCCTGAACATAAAACTAAGGAACAATGAGAATAACTGATTCTTTGAAGTCTTAGAGTAAATTGAAATTTAAAAAACCTATTTCCTTTAAATATTTTCTTAAATTAAAAAAACCAAAATTTACCTTTAATTTGTTCCTCTGTATCTAATCTTATCTTGTTAATAGCTTCATCTCTGGAAATCTAAAAGATGAAATTCAGTATACATGGCAATATTTACCATTTCTATTTTTACATTATTATACAATTAACACAATGCAATAGTACTCAGAGTTTTCTACTGATATTCTTCAGAAGATTAGAGCTGGTTATTGATTTACAAGAGCTATTAGCTGTTTAATTCAGTCAAATATATTTGCACACTTCCCTAAAATTTGCATTAATCAACAAAAGGACAATGGAGAAGCAAATTGCTATGCTTCTATTTACTTAGCTGTTTAGAGATTTTTAATAAAAATAGGACTAACATTCATAAATAAGATTATGTGAATTATGACAAAAAAGAATTCCCAGAACAAGAAGACAAATTTCGGGTACACCTACTTTATCATGTTCATAATCAGTAAAAACTGCGTAGAGTCTTTCCATGGCGAGTCTATTTGAAGCACAAAATAAATGTCAGAATAAAAATACTTAGAAACATGAGGCAGTGTCTATTATAAACAAAACAAATATTTAATAGTAAGCTAAAATACTTAATAAGCATTTCATAGAGAATTTAAAAATATATATTTATTATTCTTTAACACAGCTCATCTGTTTACTGTTTATGACACACAAATTTCTTTCTCCCCACCTGTCAGGGAAATCACTCACACATGGTGCTATGCCCTCCCTTTCTCTTAATTGTTCAATTTATTTCAACTTAGATTTTTTCTTACACACAAAGTCTCTCTCCCGAAACACTCTTTTAACTTCTTGCTTTTTTTCTATTCTGTCTACGTTGGCTGTTATTGCAGGCAACTGTTTTGTTGGGGACAGTTTACATCTCTTTACTCTCTCACTGATGTCTATGAGATTGATACTAATGGAAATATTAACTTTTTCAATTTATTTGAAGTAAAATGAAATACTTTTTCTGGTGATTTCATTTATATTTACTGAGTGCTTGCCTATGTACCGGCACTGCTGTAAGCACTGGGCATAAAAAGGTGGTCATACTTTTTTTTTTTTCCAAACTTGATTTCTTTTCAAGAACCTCAGCAGTTTCCTTGGACAGATATCCTATACTTTCTTTTTACTTTTTGACACAGAGTTATGTGGATTATATGAATCTTAACCAATAAATTCCCTCCCCCTTGCATTTGGGATTCAAGCTTAGGCCCTTGAAGAGCGAAGTGGGTTTATCCTTTTTAAGGCATTAATGACTGATACTTATGGCACTCTTAATTTTGGGGGTGGGGGGGGTGGGTAAGAGTACACAAGTTGGGGAGAGGGGCAGAGGGAGGGAGAGAGAGAATCTTAAGCAAAGCATGGAGCCTGACATAGGGTTCAATCCCACAACCCTGAGAATCATGACCTGAGCTGAAATCAAGAGTTAGACACACAACTGACTAAGGCACTCAGGTGCCCCTGG
The DNA here is from genome assembly GCF_018350175.1 of Felis catus. NCBI lineage: Eukaryota > Metazoa > Chordata > Mammalia > Carnivora > Felidae > Felis > Felis catus. The sequence continues at coordinate 74,298,134 of NC_058370.1, forward strand.
CACTCACTTTTAAAATAGAAGGGTACCATGTTAGTAATGCATGGACAATGCTTCCATGGGAAGTTTTTTTCTGAGAGGAAATTAAATCTGATAACAATTTCAAATTTTCTTTTGTATAGATATTCTTACTTATGAGTGTGTTCCACAATCTCTGGTGAAGGGGTAAATAACTTCTGAGGTGTCCTCTTGGTAACACCAATTTCTTTTACCAACTGCTGGATGCCCTGAATTATTTGTTGGGTATATTTTACCCCCACTTTAATAGCATGGCAAAAGTCCTGTTGTAAAATGTTCTCTGCAGAGGCTTCCATCATAACTATTTAAAGGGGGAAAAAAAAAAGACTGTCATTGAACCTTTTACCAGTATAGCACTGTCAGTGCTACACATGACATGCATGTATATGACATGTATACATACATGTATACATGACATAAATACGACAGATCAATTTTATTAGTAGTATATCTACTTTTTAAATTTCTTCCCTTAAAATCAACATACTTCCAAAATGTAAACAGCAATGAATAAAGAAAACTTAATATCTGAAATTAGGTTTACATTTTTCTTTAATAAGGGACTTCTCATAACAAGTGAAATGAATTATGCATACTTATTTTTTAAATAAGTTCTGAGCTATAATGCAAATACCATAAAATTCCACTTTTTAAAGCATACAGCTGCATTTACTTTTAATATATAGTTAAAATGAAATTTAAAAACAACAGCATAGTAGATATCCAATAAATGTTTCCTGTTTAACAATTATTTGCTGTGACCTCCTACTTAATTTTGTCAGTCACATTGTCTACTGCTTGCATAGGTGGGGGGAAATCTTTTGAAGTGATACTGTTTCAAGTAAGCCAACTAGAGGACAGTAGCTATTACCATAAAAAGGCTGTTTATGGTTTTGTAATAGTAAAACTCCTGTGTAAAGCAGAAGAAACCCCAAGCAGTGCTTCTAGCATGGTATCTAGCTAAAATCTGCTATTCATGTTTGGCTTTGGTTTCTGCTAGGCTGACAGACTCTGGCCTGCTTGTGTGTCATTCCTGGCACTTCTCCATTTGTACCAAGTCAAAGATCCTGTAATGCAAAGATGAGATAGTAACTATCACATCTAATATGTTTAATTACATCGTGTTGTCATTAAGGTCACTTGTAAAGCTTCTAGTTATAATCTAGAATGAAAAAAAATCTTAAGTGCTTTGTATGTTGGAATTCCATCAGTCAGTTGAAGGAGACCTGTGAAACTAAAACATTAAAAACCTAACATTTGTTGGGAATACAAGCTGGTGCAGCCACCCTGGAAAACAGTGTGGAGGTTCCTCAAAAAACTAAAAACAGAACTACCCTATGACCCAGCAATTGCACTACTAGGCATTTATCCAAGGGATACAGGTGTACTGTTTCGAAGGGACACATGCACCCCCATGTTTATAGCAGCACTATCAACAATAGCCAAAGTATGGAAAGAGCCCAAATGTCCATTGATGGATGAATGGATAAAGATGTGGTATATATATATATATATATATATATATATACAATGGAGTATTGCTCGGCAATCAAAAAGAATGAAATCTTGCCATTTGCAACTACGTGGATGGAACTGGAGCATATTATGCTAAGTGAAATTAGTCAGTGATATAAAGACAAAAATCATATGACTTCATTCATATGAGGACTTTGAGACAAAACAGATGAACATAAGGGAAGGGAAACAAAAATAATATAAAAACAGGGAGGGGGACAAAACAGAAGAGACTCATAAATGTGGAGAAGAAACAGGGTTAATGGAAGGGTTGTGGGAGGGGAATGGGCTAAATGGGTAAGAGGCACTAAAGAATCTACTCCTGAAATTATTGTTGCACTATCTGCTAACTTGGATGTAAATTTTAAAAAATAAAAAATAAAATTAAAAAAAAACAAAAACAAAACAAAAAAACCCTAACATTTGTGTCATCTGAAATCTGGAAAGAGAGGCTAAAGATGGCAGGCGGAAAAGTACTGGCAAAATAATAGCTGAAAAGTCCCCAGATTTGGCAGTGACATAAACCTACAGATTCGAGAAGCCAGGTAAACCCTATATAGGGTAACCCAAAGAAAAACATATCATAATTAAACTTCTGAAAATCAAAGACAAAGAAAAAAAATCTTGAAACCAGCCAGAGAAAAACAACACCTTACCCGTATGGGAAAAGCAATTCAAACAACACTAGATTTATCATTAGAAACCATGGAGGCCAGAAGGAAGTGGCATAATATTTTTTAGGTGCTGAAAGAAAAGAACTGTCAACCCAGGATCCCATACCCAGTAAAAATATTTATGAAATAAATAAATGAAGGAATGAATATTTAGGAATGAACTGATACTCTTAGATGAAAGAGAACTAAGAATATTTGTCACTGGCAGCACTACCCTAAAAGAATGGCTAACAGAAATTCTCTAAACAGAAACAATAAAGAAACCATGGAATATCAGGAAGAAAAATACCTGTTAAGCAAAAATGTAGGTATATACACTTTCTTTCTCCTCTTGAGTTTTCTAAATTACGTTTGATGGCTGAAGCAAAAGAAAAAATTGTAACAGCCTGTTGTGGTTCTAAATGTAGAGGAATATTAAAACAGTTATATTACAAATGGGGAAGGGTAAGGCAAGGTAAAGTTTCAATACTTCCCTTGAGATATGAAGCAGCTTTTCTGTCACCATGACACTGAAATGGTTATATTCTTCTTCTCATCAGTATTCCCATGACATCCCCTCTCACTTTTCAGATTAATTTGAACTGTTTTTTTTTTTTTTTTTTTAACATTTATTTTTGAGAGACAGAGACAGAGCATGAGCAGGGAAGGGGCAGAGAGAAAGGCTGATACAGAATCAAGCAGACTCCAGGTGCTGGGCTGTCAGCACAGAGCCCAACGTAGGGCTCGAACCCACAAACCGCGAGATTATGACCTAAGCCAAAGTCAGACGCTTAACTGACTGAGCAAGCCAGGTGCCCCTGAACTGAAGATTTTTAAAAATGTATTTGACAAATGTAAATTATACCTCAATAAATTCATTTAAAAGAATATGAAAGGAAGAATATAATAAAATTAATGGCACAAAAACAGACACATAGACCAATGGAATAGAATAGAAACCCCAGAACTAGACCCACAAACGTATGGCCAACTAATCTTTGACAAAGCAGGAAAGAACATCCAATGGAAAAAAGACAGTCTCTTCAACAAATGGTGCTGGGAGAACTGGACAGCAACATGCAGAAGACTGAAACTAGACCACTTTCTCACACCATTCACAAAAATAAACTCAAAATGGATAAAGGACCTGAATGTGAGACAGGAAACCATCAAAACCCTAGAGGAGAAAGCAGGAAAAGACCTCTCTGACCTCAGCCGCAGCAATTTCTTACTTGACACATCCCCAAAGGCAAGGGAATTAAAAGCAAAAATGAACTACTGGGACCTTATGAAGATAAAAAGCTTCTGCACAGCAAAGGAAACAACCAACAAAACTAAAAGGCAACCAACGGAATGGGAAAAGATATTCGCAAATGACATATCGGACAAAGGGCCATTATCCAAAATCTATAAAGAGCTCACCAAACTCCACACCCGAAAAACAAATAACCCAGTGAAGAAATGGGCAGAAAACATGAATAGACACTTCTCTAAAGAAGACATCCGGATGGCCAACAGGCACATGAAAAGATGCTCAACGTCACTCCTCATCCGGGAAATACAAATCAAAACCACACTCAGATACCACCTCACGCCAGTCAGAGTGGCCAAATGAACAAATCAGGAGACTATAGATGCTGGAGAGGATGTGGAGAAACGGGAACCCTCTTGCACTGTTGGTGGGAATGCAAACTGGTGCAGCCACTCTGGAAAACAGTGTGGAGCTTCCTCAAAAAATTAAAAATGGACCTACCCTATGACCCAGCAGTAACACTGCTAGGGATTTACTCAAGGGATACAGGAGTACTGATGCATAGGGGCACTTGTACCCCAATGTTCATAGCAGCACTCTCAACAATAGCCAAATTATGGAAAGAGCCTAAATGTCCATCAACTGATGAATGGATAAAGAAATTGTGGTTTATATACACAATGGAGTACTACGTGGCAATGAGAAAGAATGAAATATGGCCTTTTGTAGCAATGTGGATGGAACTGGAGAGTGTGATGCTAAGTGAAATAAGCCATACAGAGAAAGACTGATACCATATGTTTTCACTCTTATGTGGATCCTGAGAAACTTAACAGAAACCCATGGGGGAGGGGAAGGAAAAAAAAAAAAGAGGTTAGAGTGGGAGAGAGCCAAAGCATACGAGACTCTTAAAAACTGAGAACAAACTGAGGGTTGATGGGGGGTGGGAGGAAGGGAGGGTGGGTGATGGGTATTGAGGAGGGCACCTTTTGGGATGAGCACTGGGTGTTGTATGGAAACCAATTTGACAATAAATTTCATATACTGAAAAAAAAAATAACATGATAAACAATAGATGGGATATTTCAAGCACAATGTGAGATTTTAGTAAAATAAACATGAGAATGAAGCTCCCTAACAACAACAACAAAAAATTCCTCAAACTTTGTTTTCACTAAACTTCAAAGCAATTCATTTTAAAAAATACTTGAAAAGAAAATTCCTTACAGTTTTGTGTCTATAGACCCGTGCTGTCCAATATGGCAGTTATTAGTTCCATATGAGTATTTGCATTTAAATAAATTAAAATTATATAAAATTTGAAATCCAGTTCCTTAGCCATTCTAGCCACATTTCAAAAGCTCAGTTGCTACATATTCAAATATAAAACATTTACTTCATTGCAGAGTTCTACTGGACAGCACTGCCATAGAGGCTAAAAATTTACACAAAAATAGCTTGTCTAAATGCTTGTCTAAACTGTTAACCATTTTAAGTAGTTGAAGATTTTTGAGATTAGTTGAAAACTATAAATTCTAGATATAAATTTCTTAAAAATTGTTACTGGTATACTTTTTCCTAAATTATATCCTAGCACATGTAGAAAGATCAGTGATATTAAGTGTACCAGTAGAACACAAGCAGAACGTGTAGAATGATGGCTGCTGAAGTCATCTGGCAGCTAAAAGCACAAAGAAATTATTCTTCCCCTATAAGGTCATGCTTTAAAGATTTGGATTACTAAATTTTTAAGTAATGGAATGGCAGTAATTAATTACTTTTCTGTATTTTTGTATCCCAGAAGTTCCATGACTTGGGCCCAATGTTAACTTTAACACATGAAACATGAAGTAAAATGTGTATCTGGTGCATCGTTATCAAAGTAGAGAACTGGCTGAATATCTTCATGGAGACAGTGATGGCAAAAGACATAAAATGGAGGCTGGTAATTTCTGAAACCAGTCCTTTAAGAGGTTGCTTCTGAATCACTCTCAGTCTCCTAGTTACTCAAGATAACCTTCTGATGGTTTCTTCAGTCTCTAGACTGCAAGAGAGCAATCCATCTAGAGAGCAAGAGGTAAGAAGAACAAGTAGAAGGTTGCCTATGAGGTTTCTACAGCATGCCATAGAGGCAATAAAGATCCTTAGTTCATTCCTCCAACATCTACATAAAGTTAGAGGAGTTCAAAGTCCAAAGTAGGTAGAGGTTATATATATGACTATATATATGACCATTTATATGTTATAAATTTTGAAGCAAGTTAATTTCTGTGTCTGAATGGTAACAGCAGGTATGAACGGTATGCCTACTAGGTACTAGATATTATGTTAGGTACTTTACAAATCCTGACTCTAATCTTCACAACAACCCTATAAAAAAATAATTTACTAAGTAATGAACACTACTTGTTCACTTGTAACACTATTCTTAAGCAAAAAAAATTTCAGATTCAGACCAAGTAAACTTTAGACAGTAAACCAACACTTTGCTCAAGGCCCCTTCTGAGATGTTCAAGTATGTAAGAGTCATCTGTTATTCATGGCTTCCCCAAATCTTTGCAATGTTCTCTCTACATTGTAATAGTTCCCTACAGTATGAATCTCACCTTCTGGAGGTAGAATCCAAAACATTTCCTTGCTTCCCCTATAGTCAAGGATGCAGTCATGTGTTACAGTTCTGCCTAGTGTGATGTAGGTGAAAATTGCTATGTTGGGGCTCTAGGAAAGCTCCTTGAAAGGGAAGGTGACTTACTCAGTTGGCATACACCTTATTGTTATTCCCCTCCTTTTTCCTTCCTCTTGCCTACAAATCAGCTAAGTTGGTCAGAGCTCCAGTAGCCAGTTCATAAGCATGAAATAAGGGCCACAGCTTGAGGATAGCAGGGCAGAAAACTGAAAGGAATCCAGATTTCTTAAGATCTCATAGAGCCACTATAACTGCCATGGACCCACTTGTTATTTATTTTACCAACACAATCTCTAATATGTAGATAACATACAACTCCTATTATATGTGTTTTATCTACCATATAGTACCAGATTCCATCTCCATTACTGACCAGTATTCCAAAAGAAGCTGGAAATGAGGTATTTCATATGTTAATTGTACAAAAAAGTAATAAAAGCTCAGTAGTTTACATTTCATCAAAATATTCCCACATCAGAAGATCCCATATCAGAAAGTCCCAGATATCAAATATCACACAGAATACACTGATATGAGACCTTAATTAATTTGTCCAAGGTTACACAGTTAACTGTGTGGCAGCTGTTGGGTTTCAAGCACAGGTTATTTTGACTGTGGAAGCCAATTCTCCTTCAACAGAACTATGCCACTTTTCATTCATACAATTATGACATTTTTGTTACGAGGAGCAAGGGTAACCTATGGTCAGTGCATTTCTTTAGTTTTCTACCTACTAGAAATAGGTCACCTCTTTTTCAGAGGACATTAAACAGGTTTTGAATGATGGATTAGCTAAATTAACATATTTAAACTAATAAAACAATTTATTACCAGATTTAGAAATTCAATTTTTAGACTAGCTTTTTAGTCTAAAAATAATTACCAGAACTTTCGTGGAAAATAAAAATTTTTGTAGATTTCAATTAAACTTGTACAACATTCTATAATTCTAGGTATTGTTTGATATGTAGCAAGAGCACTACCACAATAGGGCAGCAATATAACAGAACAAAAATCTTTATGGCTAACTGACAAAACAAATACACAGAAGTATACAAATGCATTTTTAAGGAGCCAGAATTTATAAGTAAAATCCAGAACAAATGTAGTAAACTACTTACCAATTTGACTTTTAGGTGCTCCAGCAACCACTAGATTTAAAGTACTGGAAGACATTTCTTTCCGTGTTGGATTAACAACACACTCTCCATCAATCATTCCTATTCGGACTGCCCCTAAGATATATCAAAATACAGGCAGTTGTGCAATAAAACTCAGTTTTCAAGACATTATTTCAGTGATAGCTTCAATCCCTATCTTTAATTGTGACTACAATAAAATCCATATTTCTACCATGGTATTTAAGGCCCACAGAACATCTTACCCCACCTTACCTTCTGGCCTCACTGGAGCACTCTGAATTGCTCAAATACACTATTTCTTCCATACCTCTGTGATTATGCTCATGCTCTTTTCTTGGGCTAGACTGTACTTTCTCCAAGGCAAATGCTTACCATCTGATCCTACTAAGGTTCAGCTTTAATGGTGAGTACTCTGAAAAGCCGTCCTTGACAACCTGACTTCACAAGACTAAACCCACCCTTTTCTATCATTTTCTTACCATTTTTACTATATTTTTATAATGCTGTTTATAAATAATTGTTTCCCCTGCTTACATTGAAAGCAAGAATTGTGCCTAGTCTGCCTTTATTCCTTCAGTTTTTACCTTAGTATCTGGCATTTAGGATATTCAAAAATTACTTACTTGATGAGTCTTTTTTATATTGCATGAATACAACTTTTAAGAGTCATTAAGTTCTAAACATGTTGTTTTATCCTGAAAGACTATGTACTCTAACAATTTCCTATTCCCCTGCAAAAAGTCCTTAAACAGAGGAGGCAACTAAGAAGTCAAAGTATCTAGGAACATAAAAGTCTCAAACACTATAACTTATTGCTATCAGAAATAAAACTCAAGGCAAGGATGAAAATATCTCAAAAAGGAATCTTAGATGGTCATCTAACTAAACACCCTATGAGATTTTTTTTTTAATTTTTTTTTTCAACGTTTATTTATTTTTGGGACAGAGAGAGACAGAGCATGAACGGGGGAGGGGCAGAGAGAGAGGGAGACACAGAATCGGAAACAGGCTCCAGGCTCTGAGCCATCAGCCCAGAGCCCGACGCGGGGCTCGAACTCACAGACCGCGAGATCGTGACCTGGCTGAAGTCGGACGCTTAACCGACTACGCCACCCAGGCGCCCCAAAACTCCCTATGAGATTTACAGAGCCAGTAAATCTATGCCCTTGCTATATATAGCATGCTCACTAGTAAAAAACATGTTTCTTATTTTCAAATCCTAACTTACCAATAGGTCCATTCCAAGGAATATCTGATAATGAGAGGGCTACAGAAGCTTAACAAAAACAAAGAAAAAAAATAAGAGCTGAAATAAAATTATTTCATACCTTTAAAAAAAGGTGATAATTTTAATCTCGATTTTTAAACTTACCACCATTAATTGCTAGAACATCAGGTTCATTAACACCATCTACTGCTAACAGATTACAAAGTACCTGGTACAAGGGGAAAAATTTAAAGCACTTAAAAAAAAATTTACTTGATTTAGGAGGATTATCATTTTTGTTAACATCTTGAACTAAAATAAAGGATCACCATGTGGTTAAAATATGGACTTTATAGTCAAACCCTTATTTCTGGCTATCATTTAACTACATGCTTGACTATGGCAAATTACTTAAGCCTCAAAAGGTTCCTTATATTTAAAAGGGAAAGATAATAGCACCTCCCTAAAAGATATTCTGTAAGTTAAAGGTAATATTATTTGTAAAGCATTTACAATACTGGGCATGTTGAAAATATTCAGTAAATGTTAGCTATTTCTATTACATAAAAATACTGTTTTCTATTAACAAGCATATAGAAAACAAATGAGTGAATTACTTTATTATTATACTGCAATAATACGCCTATGTCATATACTGAAGAAAACAACTTAAAAGAGAGAAAACTTCTTGAGGCATCCTTGCAAAGGCATATTTATTTTTGTCAAATAAATAAAAGTTAATTAAAGTAAATTAATGGGTCATTATTCTGAGAGAGAATAATATTCACAAAATATTAAAATATAATAAAGTAGAAGAGGACACAATAAAAATAGGTAATAAAAACTAGTTGTAGTGATTGTCCTAGCCTCTGACACTAATCTGACTTTTAGGCCCCAGCCTGATCTGTCCCCGACCTCCTTAATTGCTATAAACTTTTGCTCTAAACCCTGTTTCCTGCATCAGAGCTTTTGTGCTTCCCCCGCCATCTGCTCAGAATGCTTCCTCCACACTCCTAGGTTGGCTAACTCCTACTCATAATTCGGTATCAATTCAAATTGACATCAGATTAATATTAATTTTTAAAATTATTAGTATGTTTTTTAAAAAAAAATGTAAAATAGCATCACTAAAAATTCTTATTTTGTTCTCTAATATTTAGCCTAAGTAGTATTATAGAGATTCATTACGTAATTTTTGATTAATCTGGAAACAAACGTAAAACAGAATCTACCTGTGTATCATAAAAGTAGCCAGCTGGAAAGAGAGGTCTAATTGAACGATCTGCCAAAAGAAAAAGAAAAGTAAATAGTACTGACAAAAGCTGCTTTATAATTCAACCTTTTCACTCTATTAAACACCAGGCTGGAAAATAATATAGGTAGCTGTTCAGATGTTAAAACAAAAAATCCCCTTGGACTGACTTACTGAGAGGGGTCATGGATAAATGTCAGTGCTTCAATTAATCTATACCATGCCCTAATAACAAAAAACTAGCAGGGCTGGAGCACACAAGTCTAAAATTGGGGAGCAACTTTTCATTTCCGTTCCAAAGGCATCAGTTACATATATAAGCAGAGGAAACAGACTTAAGGACAATAACAGACCAAAAGAAAAGTATACCAAGTACCCAGGATTCAGTAGTGAATAAACAAAATTTTTTCTTTCATGGACCCCACATGAAAGTAAATAACCTCAGGCAGTGTTAACTTAATGGAAGAACATTTAAGGGAACTGTAGAATATAGATAAAAGAAAGGCTAACACAAGCATATCAGAGAGAGTTAATGTCTCTATTAATATCTTACCGATTACTCGACTTGTAAGAATTTCTTTATCAGAAGATCCAATCTCTCTTCTAAGATAGTTTGTGGGAATTCTACCTGCTGCAGCAGCCTTCTGTCTATAGTCAACCTGAAGTAGTAATGAAAAAAAAAACGAAGTTCATTTAACTCCTTTTTATGCCAACTATTTCCCAAGAACCACTATTCAGATACTAATTCTTCTGAGGTTGTTGCTAACAATATGGTCCAGATTAAGAATGGAGAATATTTTATTTACTTTTAGTGTTTTGTATGTCTTTGGGAAGTGAAAGCTGATACAAGTATTTCAGTAAATTGATTTTTAAAAAGCCCTCCACTTAGCAGTGAGAGGACTATGTAGCCTCACTACTTCCCACAGTGGCTTATTCTACTCAAATTAAACATTCCCTTTTTTATATCAACTCTGTTCAATAAAACTGCATTCCCCTTTTCATAATAGAAGGAAGCCATAAACTCCTAAAGAACTCATTACTCTTCACCAAACATACTTGCAGACTCATACTGAAGGGAAACCTATGAAAGCAATGAATTCATTGCTATTCAACATCAAAGTATTAATGCACTTCACTGTTGTCAACCTGGACATTCTGAAGTATGCTTACTACTAATACGAGAATTGGTTATGAAGGAATCAGTCTAAATTCTTTAAATGACTCAGTATCAACTAAGGAAAATCCTTTACTGTGCAAAGTTTACATTGTGCACTCACTAGACACTAGACAAAAATATTGCAAATTCTACATTTGTGCCATATTACTGTTTAAATAAATCAGCAAATACTTACCACCAAAGGCATGAACTGGGAAGGTGAAGGTTTTGTTTTACTGACTGCTGTGACCATCACTGCAGTGTCACCTGACTTAAACATAAACAACAACACTGGCAAATTCCTTAAAAATCAGACATTAACATATAAGTAGTGACTGAATGAACCCTTGCTCCAGTTCAATACAAGAGAACAGTTATCCCAAGACACCATAATGAAAATAATCACAACTAGTCCAATCTTGATCCTTTCTACAAGATCATGATCTGTTTTATAACACTTGCTGAGCTTTGCAAAAGCAATAGAACTAAAACAAGAGGCTTACTGATAGCTTAACCACATCCAATCATATTTTCTACTTCTTATGAAGAAATTTAGGCTATATATAAAGATTTCTCAATTATTACTATTAAAATAAAAAAGTAAAATCACATTCTCTAGAAAAGCATTACAGAATATATTAACAGAATAAAACAGAACCCTAAGTTTGGAACACATCTTAAAGGTCATTTAATATATCCAGCCTTCTGACTCCCTACTTCTCTGGAATGGTTCTGAAACTAGAAATGGTCTGCATTAATTCCCAATACCACAATTCTAAGAAGTTATATGATGCTGTAAAGACAGTACCAGTCTCCATAACCATTTTTAAGATGAAAATTTTAAAATCTGGACTTTTTACCTGTACTACAGCAGAGCCATCTGCAAATCTGGCCAGTTTTCCAGAGGATATTTCTAACTTTCTGTTTAAAAATAAAAATTCAATACAAAAGGACTTAGGTCATCAGTACAAATTCCAGCTTAGTATAAAATACTCTAAAATATCTAACAGAAGAACCAAGCCACACAGGCTCCCACCCAGCAAAAAACAAACAAAAAAGGGATAGAGTTCACAATTATTATCAAAAGTACTAGGGGAATTTAAGAGCTGCTTAAGGAAAAATATAGAAACCAAGGCACAGAAATAATCTGAATGAAAGATAAAGTATTTTGGGGGTGCAGAAGCTAACTGCATTCCTAAATGTTAATTCCCGTTTACAACCTTAGTCTGTCAACCTTAGTTTACAACCTTTGTCTTGTTGATAAAAGTAGACTCTTAACTCACACACTGAATCATTTCCCTACTTACAGTCCTTTAAAATATTCTCCAATGCTTTCAGGACAAAATATAATTTTTAAATATTGCCTACAAAGACCTTCATGTTCGATAATGGTGCCAAGACAAGTCAATAGGGGAGAAGAAGAGCCATTTCAACCAATGGTACTGGGACAACTGGATATCTATATGCAAACAAGTTAATAACTGGACCCCTTCCTTTCTTCATGCTATAAATAAAAATTAACTCAAAACAGAGTATAGACCTAAATGTAAAAATTAAAACCATAAAATTCTTAGGAATACACATAGGAGTAAATCTTCAAACTTGGGTTAGCCAACATCTTCTTATATATAACACCAAAATCACAAGTGACAAAAGACAAAAACAGACAAATAGAACTTTATCAAAATTAAAAACTTTCATGTTTCAAAGGATATCAAGAAAGTGAAAGAAAATCCACAGAATAAAAAAATGTATTTGCAAAGCATGTAACTGGTAAGGGACTTATATCTAGAATATGTAAAGAATTCTTACAACTCAATAGAAAGACCAACAACATTAATTTTTAAATTGGAAAAGGATTTGAAGTCTATCCAAAGAAAATCTACTAATAGCCAGTAAATACATGAAAATATGCTCAACATCGTAAACCGCCAGAGAAATGCAAGTCAAAACCACGATGAGATAATGACTTCACGTGTACAAGGATGGTTATAATAAAACAGATCCATAAAAAGTGTTGGTGAGGATATGGAGAAACTATAACCCTCATACAGTATTAATGGAAATGCAAAATGGTACATCTCCTTTGGGAAATAATCTGGCAATTCCTCAAGAGATTAAACACAGAAGTGCCATATGACCCAGCAATTCTACTCCAAGGTATATAACCAAGAGAAAACTTGGGTGGTGCCTAGGTGGCTCAGTCCTCTAAGCATCTGACTTCAGCTCAGGTCATGGTCTCACGGTTTGTGAGTTTGAGTCCCACATCATGCTATCTGCTGTCAGTGTGAGGCCTGCTTCAGATCCTCTGTCCCCCATCTCTTCTCCTCTCCCACTTATGCACGTGCTTTCTCGCTCTCAAAATAAATAAACTTAAAAAAAAAAAAAAAAAGAAAAGAGGAGCACCTGGGTGGCTCAGTCAGTTGAGCATCTAACTTCAGCTCAGGTTACGGTTTCATTGTTTGTGAGTTTGAGCTCCACGTTGGGCTTTGTACTGACAGCTCAGAGCCTGGAGCCTGCTTCAGATTCTGTCTGTCTGTCTGTCTCTCTGCCCCTCCCCACTCGTGCTCTGTCTCTCAAAAAAATAAAGAACATTAAAAAAAAACATAAAGAACAAAAAAATAATAAAAAGAAATGAAAACCTGTATGTCCATTCAAAAATTTGCAAATGAACGTTCATAGCCACAGCATTTTTCATAATGGCCTCAAAAAGGAAACAATCAAAATATGTCAATGAATGAACAAAATGTGGTCTAATACATACAATGGAATATTATTCAGCCATTAAAAAAATGAAGTACTGATACATGTTACAACATGGATATGCCTTGGAAACATAGTAAGTGAAAGAAGGCAGTCACAAAAGACCACTCATCATATTCTATTTATATGAAATGCTCAGAATAGGCAAACCCATAGAGACAGAAAGTCTGTAGATTAGTGGTTGCCTAGGGCTATGGAGTTTGGGGAGAAATGGAAAGTTACTGCTAATGGGTCTGAGGTTTCTTTTGGGGGCGATGAAAATGTTCTAAAATTGTGGTGATGGCTGCAAAACTGTGAATACACTAAAAACCACCGAATTGTACATTCTAAATGGGTAAATTGTATGGCATGTAAATTATATCCTAATAAAGCTGTCTCTATATATAATAAACAGTCAGTATTATTAGCATTATTTCCCAGCTTCTGGTGAGCACAAAAAGAGGTTAATGAAGGCTTGAAACAGATCAGCAAAACTTATCAAAGAAACTAAAATTCATCAGAGTATTGTGAAGCCTAACCAACTCAGTGACTCCTGAAGATACGGAGGAAAATGTTCTGTCCCATGAAAGCAGCTTCCAAAACTTTCTATCAAGTCCCAGTGCTGAACACACACACACACACACACACACACACACACACACACACACACACACAATGCCCTGCCTCTGTACTTTATATACAAACAGGATAAAGAGATCACTCAATATTTCTACTCATTAAACACTTCTGTCAGAAGTCTGAGTTCATGAAAAGCACATTTACCTATTCAGATAGTCTCATTTTGTTAAATTTGAAAATCAAAAAAAGCATGTACACTTGTGTTATCAGTCTTGAAAAACTATGAGGATTTTTTTTTAATCACAAGAAATATTTGAGACATTCAACACAGATGTTGCAATGACAGCCTATAATAAAATGGGTTTACCTTGAGAGATGGAATAATGAGATGCAGAGATAAGAATGAAGCTGGAATAGAAGGTGGAGGGAATGAGATACTTAGAGCCAGTAACACTGGAGCCTTAAGCAGAGCCCCACCAACCTATAGCTGAAATCAGTATTAAGGTATTATGTGTAAAATGTAAATTTAGGATCTTGAAATTTTGTTTAATCTGGAATAAGAATACGTTACCACTGTTTCTCAAGATTTATCAGGAATTGGCATTCCATCCAATAATGCAAATTCTGAGTATCTGAGTATCTGAGTGATCCCTGTGAAAGGGAGAGTATCTCTAAATAAATTGAAGTGGGCCCAAGACAGAAGAGCTGTGAAAGCTACAGTTCTATTCCATTCATAGGGCTCTTGCCCCACAGTTTTTGAGATTGCCCACAGTGACATATTCTTTTGAGTATCTTCAGCGATGGTTAAGTCTTTATTCTTAAAGGGGATATAATTTGTATAGGGGACAAAGAGAAGGCAGTAGAGAACAAATGTTAAAACATGGGTTCTCTCTGAATAATGGTAAGCATCACTGGAATAAAATAAATACTTCAGTCTGTGGATAACCTGTATCACTTCATATTAGGTTTTGCTGGTGAAAACCAGTCACATAGCCTCACCTGTGTAGGGACTAGCAGTGTATCAAAGAGAGCACACATACAAAGAAAGCTTGAGGCAAGGAGTAGAGGACCCACTCCTCTCCTATCAGCAGGCAGAGAAGCAGAGAGAAGGCAACACTGTTAAGCTTCCAAAGCTAACCTGTTTACAATGGGAGCTGAGTGAGAAAAACAAACAGGTCTGCAGTGTCCCTAGATCTTAGATGTGCACGCTTGGATTTATGTATTTATTCAAACATCCCATCTTCCTGCCGTCTTTGTTTCCTCTCTTGAGTCTACCCAGTGTCTCCATTAGCGGTCCTAGCCCACACACCAGACAGTCCTGTAGTCCTGCCTTGATGATTTCCCTAATTTGAACTCTTTTTCTTCTAGGTGTGTGCAATTTATTACACAAAGAACCACCGGTTACTTTTCATTATATCTCATGATCTCAGCTGATGTTACCTAACCTTGTAATTTTTTTCCTATTCATGCAGTTTTGGTTCTGTTTTTAGTGCAAACTGGTTATTACTTTTATACTTCATAGTTGGTTTTACCTTTTAACAACTTACTCTCCAATATTTTATGTGTAAAATATCTCCAGATGCATACAAGATTGGTAACACAAGTGGCCTTTGGGAACTGGAATTAGGCAGCTGTGGAACCATATGGGAAGGAGATTGCTGAACTTCTTAAAATGCTGAATCATGTGAATGTTTACCTAATTAAAAAAAACACTTGAAAAAAATAAATAAAAAGGAGTAGGATGAGCAAAGAGATTCTGTTGGCGGGGAGAAGAGTGGGTAAAGGTAGCTGAGGAAGAGAAAGGGAAGAGCAGAGCCAGCTGCTACAGGGAGTAGAACTTCAGGGAGAGAGATGCTTAAAGAACATTTTTAGGGGTGCCTGGGTGGCTTAGTTGGCTAAGCGTCCAGCTTCAGCTCAGGTCATGATCTCAAAGTTCGTGGGTTCGAGCCCCTTGTCGGGCTCTGTGCTGACCGCTCGGAGCCTGGAACCTCCATCGGATTCTGTGTCTCCCTTCCTCTTTGTCCCTCCCCTGCTCATGCTCTCTCTGTCTCTCAAAAATAAACATTAAAAAAATTTTTTTAGAAACATCTGCAGAATGATGTGGAATGTAACCACCTTGCTCCAACTTCCACAGAGAAAAATTGAGTAATACAAAACTAAAAAAACAAACATCTTTATGATTTGGATTCTGCCTATGTCATTTGACCTTTGATGCTAAACTCCCATTTTACCTTTTGCTTCATCCACATTGAGTTATTTGTAGTTACTCAAATACACTCTCTCACTTCCCTGTAATTGCACTTACCTCTTTCTCCTTGCTAGTTCCTCCTCCTCCTCACCCCTCAAGATTCACCTTCAATGGAAAGCTTTAGAATGGAATATGCCTTTGCTCTCCTTTGGCACCCCATCCATACCTCGACCACAGTGATTTTCCCAGCACCAAACCTGTGTTTATCTTACTCCCTCATCAGATTCTGTATCTACAGTGCCCTGTACACAGTAGATTCTCAATAAAAGCTTGTTGGAATGTGGGGCACCTGGGTAGCTCACTCAGGTAGGTATCCAACTCTTGATTTCGGCTTAGGTCATCATCTCATGGTTCCTGAGCTCAAGCCCTGCGTTGGACTCTGTGCACACAGTGCAGATCCTGCTTGGGATTTTCTCTCTCCCCCTCCCCAACTCATGTGCATGCACTTTCTGTCTCAAAGTAAACATTAAAAAAAGAAAAAAAATGTTGAAATGAAAATTAAACAGTTGCCTCAAAGGTTACTCTGAGTATTAAGTACAGCATTTGAAAAACACCACAACAGTATATAATCTATAGTGTATTGTAAATAATACACAAGATAACAAATATAAAGTGAATGGTACATAGTCAAATTTAATAAATGCTGCAAAAAAACAAACAAAAAACAAGACAAAGATGAAGGAACTAATTTACCCAGCGGGTATGTTATTTATGAATCTAGTTGTTACAACACATGACACAGTTTAAAAGAACTTTCAGGCTGACTAATAAATGAAATATTTAAAGTAGATTGTTTATGGAAAATTTGAAAGGCAGGGACTAATACTGTTGCTTTTGTGTCCGTTAAAGGAGTCTGTATAGCACACAGTAGCTGTCTGTTGAATGAAATGCTTTGAGGCATTTCTTTTTATTTATTTGAGAAAAAGAGAGAGCACGTGCATGCAAGTGGGGAAGATGGGCAGAGAGAGAGAGAGAGAGAGAGGGAGAGAGACACGGTGAGAGAATCTCAGGGAGACTCCACACCCAGCGCAGGGCTCAATCCCATAACCCTGAGATCATGACCTGAGCGGAAATCAAGAGTCTAATGTTCAAACAACTGAGCCCACTCAGGTGCCTCCGCTAAGGCATTTCTTCAAAGAATGTTAAGTCCTTGAATAATGGAAGAGATATCCTCTCCCTCAAAAAATCAGAATCAAAGAATGTCAGAAGTGGAAAGGGTGCTTAGAGATCATCTAGTTTAGGGATCAACAAACTATATAGCCTGTTTCTGTACAGCCTTTCAGCTAATTTTTTTTTTTTTTTTTTTTTTTTACATTTTTAAAGGGTTTGTAAACAGGAATATGTGACAGTATGCAGTCCTCAAAGCCTAAAGTATTTACCATCTGGCCCCTTACAGAAAAAGTTTGACCCTTGACCTAGACCAGTCTCATTTTGCCACAAAAAACTTAACTTGTTCAGGATTCGGTAAGTTAGGAAACAAGACCTGTAATCCAAAACAGATTTTTCAACTTTTTGCACGAATGAGGGTCAAAGAATTTTAAAGTATATGTAAAAAAGATAGATATATAAAGTAAGTAGCAATTTAATTTATTCCAAAAAGGATCCATTTTGTTATTTTAGACGTGAATTGTGACAAACGGACCCCTAGTAGAAGCATGGGCTTGGAGAGAAACATAAAATCCACCTAGTCTCAAAGTACTGGCTTTATTGACTCTGAGTTACTAACCCTTTCTGAGCCTCTGTTTTAACTATGAAATGGGGGTAACAGCACGTTTACCACAGGTTTAAAAAGAGTGTATCACAAAACTAGCGTTCAATAAACTGACGTTTTCCTTCCCTTCCTAACCAGGGTCATACTGGCCACGCATTTAAACAATAAACTGGATTGGATGACGTAGGCATCCATTATCAACTCATTATCCCGAGGTGGAATGTTACCCACTTAGGAGTCCAGGAATCCAAGCAAATAAAGGAGATGAAAGCCAAGTACACAGACTCAGCTGGAGAAAGGAAACCGGAACAGGGTAAAAGGGAGGACCGAGAGGCAAAGGACACGAGGCTGAGACAGCGCGGCAAAGGGGAGGGTACCAGGAGACAGACTCCAAACCCGGAAAGGGAAATCCAGCATTTTACGTTTGGGGTAAAGAGGGGTAAACGAGACTTGTGTTGCAGGATTTCTAGCCTGGGAGATGAATATACATGCGATAGCTAGACAGGATGCCTTGTGAAAGGACAGAGAACGTACACCGTTACTCACCTGCTGCCTAAGTCCACGGCCACGGCTCTGAACCCCGCGCCACCCCACAGTGCTCGCACTTGCAACTGGGTGAGCGCCCGGTCCCGCCCAGGCAGGCGGAAGGTACCATCGCCGAGCGGCCGAAGCCGCAGGCACGAGCAGCAACGCCTGCAAGCCGCCATGACACCCGGCACGCGATCACCCCGGGCTGCACCCTGATTGGCTCACTCTGCAGACGGTGGGGCGGAGCCTTATGCAGTTTTGTTTCCGTAGTGCCTGGGGGCGGGGAACGCGGGGTTGCGGATTACTTGGCCGCTTCCTACGAAGACTAGAGAGGGTCAAACATAACTGAACGCAGTTGTGCCAACCTGTTTTTCCTATTGAGGTATCTACCAGTGAAAGACAATTGGAAACGTAATGCCGTGTGTGTGTGTGTGTGTGTGTGTGCGCGCGCGCGCGCGCTCGGGCGCTATCGTAGTTTTAAAAAGTTCTAGAATAATGTATATGTTTAATAAGTAAAGTATAGTAATAAGAGAAGCCGCCAGACAACTCATTATTTGGCTTCTGTGAACTGGCAATTACAGAATTTGTGTTGTGGTCCATGGAAAGAGATCTCGCCGCTTCTCTGCCCTGGTTTTTACTTTATAAATTTCACGCAAATATTACTGCAAAGGTTTATGTTAATTTATTTCTAGTAAGTTAATTTCACTTCTTATTGACCTGTATCATTTTAGATATCTTTAACATCATTTGTGATTCATCTTCATTTCCATTGTTAATATTTAGCAATTCATTTCTCTGCCCCTTTTGATCAAATGTTAATCTTTTTTAAACCAACTTTTATTAAATGCAAAATGCCAGCGAGTATTTAAAGGAAATGTTTCGGAAAATGAAGAAAAAGAATTTTTGGAATTCGAATTTGGTAAATTTTTAGGGAGTAGATAAATCTCTCCCACTCCTCTTAATCTTGTCTGTTAGAAAATTTTCATAATGGTTCCTTGAATGAACCAGTGATTTTTTAAATTATTATGAGGGTCATATTTCTCTTTTAAGGTCATAACTTCTTTCCTCCAAAGAAATCCAAACAAAAAAATCCAACACACAGTGGAACATGGTTTTAAGAACTAAAAATGTTGAACTTCAAACAAATGATTTAGTGGCAAAGCAGCTCCCTGACACCTTAGTTTCCAGGAGCTGTTATCACTGATTTTGGAAGGGATTACTACTAACACTGCTTAGGGGTATTTAGTGTTAAATAAGTTTTTTGCCTCTTGCTCTACATATGACTGTACTTTGTGTTGCCACAATGTTTTCAAGACCAATCTATTGAAACCTGTCCTAATGACAAATCTGTCATAATCTACTTGCCACAATACAACATGACTTTGGATTTATAAAATAAGAATACTAAATCACCTTTTGGTAAAGCACTTAAGTACTATAAAATCTTTCATTTAGGTGGTGTTGCCTACTAATAGAGCATAAACTTGAAGTTAGTCTTGAGTGGTCCCAATCTAAGCTCTGCCATTTACTAGTTGTCTGACTCTACCTTTCTAAGCCTCAGATTCCTCATTTATAGAAATGGTTACTAATATGTATCTTCTGGGGTTTTTGTAAAGGTTAAATGTGATAGAGAATGTAAAATGTTAATCACAGTACCTGGCACATTGTCAGCACTCAGTAAATGGCAGATTCAGCTTTGATCCATCCTTTTCTTAGTTTCCTCTGAAATACTGAACAACCTCTAGTTTCCTCTAGTTTCCTCTGAAATACTGAACAACCCTCTTTCCTGTAGATCCCCATGGATCTATTAAACTTTCATCCATCTGGAAATACTGGAAAGCAATATTCACACATTAAGTCCACCTGTTTCTTCACACCCACCCAAAATAACTGATATGGTAGTAATTGGATCATAAATTTAAAGGTAAATGTGGGTATTGAAATTTGTTATAACGTAGTCATAAAGATGACCCAGACTATGTTTATATTGAGTGTGGTGTCTCTCTTGATCAGATGAAGGCCCCTGATCAGATGAAGGCCCCCAAATGTGGGGTGACAATTGGGTGAAAAGTTTCACCCAAGGCAGAACAAAGGAGATAGTTTACTGAATATACTACAAGGGAGCAGTGGGCAAGACGGCAGAGGAGAGGCTGTCTGCAATGAGGCAGTGGGGGCTGTATTTAAAGGGAGAAAGTGAGGAGGTATGGTGACGTTGGGAATTTTTTTCTATTTTGGTAACTGCTGTCCACTGGTTAGTTAGGGTCTATGGGTATTTTGAGGTGAGTCGCCTGATGGTCCTGTCTGTATTCAGCCAGAGTGTCGCTGTGGGCCCTTTCTACATTCTATTGCTCAAGGCTGTTTGCCTAACAGTGGCCCCTACATTATGTATCTTAAGATTAACACGAACAGGGTGCCTGGATGGCTCAGTCGGTTAAGCGTTCGACTTCTGCTCAGGCCATGATCTCGTGGTCTGTGGGTTCGAGCCCTGTGTCAGGCTCTGTGCTGACAGCTCAGAGCCTGAAGCCTGCTTTGAATTCGGTGTCTCCCTCTTGCTCTCTGCCCCTCCCCCACTCATTCTCTGTCTCTCTCTTGCTCTGTCAAAACAATAAACGTTAAAAAAAAGATTAACACAAAAGCAAAAATATAAAAAGTTTAAATTGTTGTGGTTGTGAGATAGGGAACCTGAAGAATTCCTTAAAAATGTGGCTTTTGCTCCTTTTCCTGCTCCTGTTCATGCTACGACCTGCACCACCACTTTACATGTGCCTCAGAATGTAGTGTGTGTCCCCCTTGTAAGGGACAAGGAGTTAAGGATTTCTTTAGAATATAGAACATCTATGGAAGGACCAGATGAGAATGATGGGGTAAAGCTATCATATGCATATTCCAGACAACCAGGAGCTAGGCTTCTCAACGCCAAGACCTGCTGGCTCCAAGGAATGACACCTGGGCCCTGTCTTTATTCTAACCAGTCCCTGGATGCCTGAGAGGACAGGTATACCAGGCCACAATCCTCAGTAAAAAACCCCCAGACCTCAAACAAAGACAAGACTCATACTCCTTTCCTTTCTGAGTCTCCCAGACACTCCATCTGTATCTGCTCTCTCTATATCTTCAATTAACTTTGCTCTCACTTCCTGCTGGCTCATGTTTGATTTCCATCCTATGTGAAGCCAAGGACCATTTTGGCTGGTCCTGGGGGACCCCCTCTGGGTCCCTGGACCCGGCCTGCCAGCATCATTTGTATTTAAAGAAGCTATGATTCACTGAGGTTCAATCTGAGATGTCACATTCTAGAAATATAGTTCTGCCAAGTATAGTTCAACAGCCAAAATACAATTTAAGAGGAAGTTCTTTACCTATAACTCCTGAAGGACATTAAAGATGATCTAATTTAAATCTACCAGCAATATTTTTCAGATCTCCTTTTCTCTTTTTTTCAAACTCCAACGAATGTGCATCCAAATAGTTAAAACCACTGCCTGCTCTGAGTGGCAATTTCGTTTAAGTAAAACATCATTGCATTAAATTACTGTTAATTAAAATTTAATTTGATTTGTAGTTTGGCTTATGAAGTATATACAATTGTTTCAGTTTGATGACTGTATAAGAGGTACCAGACTAAGGAGTTTGTGTCTTCTTATGTATTTGTACAAAAAGTATCAGTGGACACCAAGTCCACTGATACTTTTTTCTCTTGAAGAAGTGTAGGCTGCTCAACTTTAAGAAGACTGCTCTATGTCACTGCCAGAGGGAGTTTTCTAAATCACAGCCTAATTGTATCTCCATTCTGATTAATTTTCTTTAATCACTTCCTAATCTTTACAGGATAAAAATCTAAACTGCTTAGTGTTGACTACAAACTTTGCCTTTTAGACTCATCAGTTTTGACTTTCTACCTATTTTCTTCTCTTCTCATTTTATAATCCAAGGAAACAACTACTTGTTCCCCTCCTAACATACAACGCTCTCTTCTGCCTCTGTGTCTTTGCATGTATGAGTCTCTGTCCTTGGTACATTTTCTCTCCTGTCAGTCTGGCACACTCAATCTTCAGGTCTTAATACGGGAGGTCTTCAATATTAGCCTCTCTGACTTCCGCATACTGACTTGTGGGTACAATCTATGTCCGCCCTTCCACTTTATTAATTAATATGTGTAGTCATTATTTCATCCATGGAAATGAATGTGGGAGTAGGTATTGCATAGTGGTTAAAAGTGCTGGCCTTGGCATCAGATTCTCTAGGTTTGAATTTCACCTGTTACCTCCTAACCATGTGACTCTTGTTAAGTTGCTTACCCTTTCTATGCCTCAGTTTCCTCACCTGTAAAGTAAAAATATCTACCTCTTAGGGTTGTTAGGCAGATTTAAGTGCAATCTTATTTTTATGCAACTTAGCATAGTCTTTGGCATACCTACTTTATGCCAGGCAGTATGCTAGGCTCAGGGCATACAGGCGTGTAAGACAATCACAGGGCATAATAATTCCTGCATTATTAGCTTGAAGCTTAGTATGAGAGACTGACAAAAACACAACCAAACAAATAAAAAGAAAAAAGTAGAGGGTGATGGTAAGAAGAAAATAAACTAGGTGAGAAGATGGGGAACAATGAGATGGAAGAACTTACTTCAAATAAGGTGGCCAGGAAAAGCCATTCTGCAGAGACATTAAAGCCACCCTGAAGGATGAAAAGGAGACAAGTTCTGAAACATGGGGCCAGGTTGGAGCAGTGACTGGGAAGGGGGACGGTTGCCCCTGAGTCTGCAGAGAGTTTGGCTTTTATGAGGACTTGGAAAAGCCAGTGTGGCTAGAGAGTAGTAAGTAGGGGTGTGGCAAAGATGAGGTAGGGGAGGACTACACTGTAAAGTTTAAACAGAGAAATGTCATGACCTAGTCTACATTTTAAGATGGTCCCTCTGACTGCTGAGTCTAGAATTGATTGGAGGAAGATAAGAAATAGGTGTAGAAATCAGAAGTAATATGGTGACAAGGGTGACAAAGAGAAAGGATGGGCAGATCTGGAATATATTTTAGCTTGTTGATGAATTGGATACTGGCAGTGGTGAATTAAGATAATTAACAGGATCAGATGAGTCAGAAATGCAGTGTAGGAGACACCCAGAAGTAGCTGTCAAGGCAGTTGGATCTGAGTGTAGAACTCAAGGAAAGGAATGGTAATTGGGTGCCTGAGTGGCTCAGTCCGTTAAGTGTCTGACTTCAGCTCATGTCATGATCTCATAGTTCGTGGGGTTCGAGCCCCGCCTCAGGCTCTGTGCTGACTGCTCAGAGCCTGGAGCCTGCTTTGGATTCTGTGTCTCCCTCTTTCTCTCTGCTCCTCCCCCACTCATGCTCTCTCTCTCTCAAAAATAAGGAAACATTAAAAAAAATTCAAAAAAAGTAATCAGCATACCAGTGATATCACAAGCCATGGAAATGCATAATATCACTTAGAAAGATGGTAGAGAGAAGAAGGAAGGTTCAGGTTTGCACCCTGAGGAGGGAGAGTCTGCCAAGGTTATGGAGGTGGATCCCGTGGTGATGCAGTAGTCAAGCTAGGATGATTATGCTGGGTATTGTCCATTTGCACCCACTCCATCCATACCGTTGGCTCTTCTCTGTGCCCCCATAGGTCTGATGTATGGATAGCAGCACGCCAACTCCCTGGCTCTTTTTTGGTTTGGTCAGCCAGTGAGAGACACCAGCAGCCGATGAAAGGGCAGGATGAGGGAGAAACTAAAAGTATAGAACATAATTACTTATGATGTGGCATTGACTGCAGCTGCCTGCTACTTGCTTGCTGGGCTCTAGCTATCACTCCAATTGCTGTTTCTTCTCCTTGCCACTTTAAGTCTTTACAGTTTCCCATCATTGGTCATCACTCAGTGCCTTCAGCATTCCTCATCATTAGTTCCACAATCTGCCTTCCCCACCAGAAATAGTCTCTTCATTAAGTTCTCTTTAGAACTCATCTGAGTGTGCCCTCTGTTCCCTGTTTCCCTTTGCACTGCTTCTCTGGGAGCACGCCCTGGCCTCTCTCCCGGCAGTAGACCACCATTACTTGTTAGGAGTAGCTTGTTACCCTGGAGGTGGGAAGTGAGGGGTGTGCAGTGCTATCTGCTGTTCTGACTAACCCTCAGTCTTAGGAAGGTAATGTGTCCATGGATTCTCAGTGCTCATGCCCCTCTCCCAGCTGTAATTCTGGGCCCAGCATGTATTCTACCCTTTCCCCTGGGGTAAAGCGTTATGTTCTATTCCTTCTTCTACCCGGGTTTTCACAGCGCCTTAAGATTAACAGTATTTGTCACATTCCCACAGAGCATAGAGCTTTGATTCCTATGGAGAGATAGGGGAGGAGAATCCAGTAGGGCTTTTGCTTTCCCCACAGCGCTGCTGGGTGCCTTCGCCAGACCTGCACCTTTGTCAGGAGTTTTGCTTTTACCCCAGTCTTTTTTGTGAGTGCTCGGTGAAGTCCAAGAAGAGCCTGTGAGAGGTTGTGAATTCCTGTGTCTGCAGTCTCCATGGGTTCTATATACTCTCATTCGTCCACACTGAGCCATTAGCGATTGGTTAAAAAATCTAGTTGGATTCTTTTTACCCATGTCTGTTGGTGGCTATGTTGGGTGAGCAAGAGCTCATGTCCTCTTTGTCTTTGGAGACTCTTATCTTTAGATTTCAGATTCACTGGTTTTTCTGTCACTTTTAGCTCTCTGATGGGTTTCAGAAGAGTTGTGAATTTTCAGACTCTCTGGCTTTGTTGTAACTGTTGTTACTATTACTCTTGTTATAAGGATGGGATGCTCTTTCCAGATTTCTGAATCCTAAGCAGAAGTGGGTCTCACATGCATTTGAAGACCTCTTTTCTCCATTAGTCTGGAGAAATGAAAAAAGGGCATAATTTGTTCTTTCACTATTTTTTGTAGCTTGCTTCTGCCTCCATAATTTTTCTGGTTCTTAAGAATTGGGACACAGGAACAGGGAATAGAAGAGGGATGAAAGAATTCAAATTCTGGAGCCAGTGGAATTTTTATTTGACTGATGCTTGTTGGTTTTCATGTCCACTATTACTGCAGACGTACAAAAGCTGGCTATGATATGGGGTGGATGTGGGAATTGCCTGGTGACCTCTGCTGCGACCTCCAAAACTGCATAGTTTCCTAATGTGGGTACTCTTGGGGTGACCTTTTGTGACCTTCCCAGCTTCCACTCCTGGTGGTCTGTTGCACAGCTTCTTAGTGCTGAGATCCTCTTGTCTTGGCTCTTATCCTTCTTGGGTGAAATACCATCAAAACAGCTTCCCTGGGTTCTTTTGGCCCACATATTCACACATCTTTGCGCCCAAAACAAGTGGAATTGAAGCTTCTCTCAAACACTGATTTCTTGCCTTGTCATTGCAGGTGAATTCAGTAAGCCTCTACCTTCCAAATTCTCTTAAATGGGAAGCAGGCGCTGGTGTCTATATTCTTAAATGCCCCTGTATGGCCATTTTGTAGTAGCAAAGTGGACCCTCATCCAAAATTTGGCTTGAATGTCAAGACTGATGTTCTCTGCCCTCCTTTTATCCGCTTTAAAGCTGAACACAAATTTCCCTTTGTGAAGGTGGCGTAAATATACCCCATCTCCTGTACCAGGACGAGGAAAGTGACCATTGTCTAGAAATGGAAGGCTGGCATTAAGGTGAGTCTGCATCAACATACTTTACTAAAATAACTCTTCCATTAGTTTCCCTCATTTATTTCTTACTCACTTTCCCACAATTTATCACCAAACCTCCCTTTACTTTGTCTAGTTTTTTTCTACAATTTATTGCCCTTTGTTAAAAGGTACAACCTCTGAATCTAACTACATCCTTAGGTTTTCCCTTTTTTCTGTGAAGCCCCTATACATGTAAAAACATTAACATCAACAATATTTGCATGCCTTTTCTCCTGTTGATCTGTCTTTTGTCAGTTTAATTCACAGGCCTCAGTACTGAAATAAGTGGATAGAGCAAAAGCTTAAGAAAACACCTTTTCGTCATTGTCATGGATTCATTAAGAAAGCCATGACTGGATTCAACCCCTGGCTCACATTTTCTGCTATGAGGAAAGCAGTAAAGGTTTACTCCTTTGGAATGGGCACCTAGCCTTGCTAGTATAGATAGTAGGCATCTCTTATGTATCTTCACTGGGAACCAAGTGACCTGAGCAGTTTTGAGGTTCTGGGTCATTTGGATAACTGAAAACTCCCACCTTCAGAGAGAGGGTAGGAGCAGATTCGGTAACCCATGGTAATACTTGCTACTACATGTTTGGACAAGAATTCGGGATAGTGAAAACCCCTTCAGCTTGTTTCTTGGTGTACTGAAAATTTCCTCCATCCCAATAAAAGAGAATCAGAAAGACATCTGCCCCAGTAAGGGGATCATCCCTAATTTTTTCATACCTTAAAATAGCTAGGGTTCAGTATTCAGACCCTCAGTCTATAGCTCTCTCCCTCTTGTGTCAAGATACCTCCAATCACCATTATGGTTATTTATTTTCTTCTGCCACCACTAGTCATTGTAATTTTTCCTAATAGATTGATTTTCCTGTACTGACTACACTCCTGATGCCTTCAATTCATTGTCACAAATTACCTCAGAGTGTTACCGAATTGTGATGAACAGAATCAATTTACAAATAGACTTTTGCGTGAGTTGTGTGTCTTTAGAATTCTAACTAACTGCAACCTACATTAGATTATTTAAATCTTCATGTTGGTTAGTTGTTTGTAGGATATTGGGATCATTGTTCCTTCCCACAAAAGTTTCTATAAAGTCAGCTTGAATGAACAGTAATTGAGCACAAAAGCCTGACCTTGCCAACACTGCATTGCATGCTCAGTCAAATTAGTTCAGACCATTATGGTTTATATTAACTATATTTGTCATTTGTAATTAACATGGATTAAGATTTGGAGGAGAGTTCTGGTACTTGTTTTTGGTTGATTATGCTAGTGGGAATTTCAGACCATATTAACATTTTTTCTTGCTTCTTAAGTTTGTTTTGTGTTTTCTTAACAGAATAATTATATCTTTGATCTGATTTTGGAATAGTCTGGCTAATGTTTGCTCAGGAAGAAAATAAAACCATCCCTTACCCTATTTTCTCATTCTCCCTTTGACAAGTATATAAAAGGTTGATCGGGAGAGAAGCAAACCATACATTTGAGTTTTGGCTCATTGTATAAGATGATGATAATGATCCAAATTTAGAATGTCATGAAATCTCTTAAGGTTTTGTTTTAAAATGCACTTACCACGTCTTGGATATGAAACAGGTGGTTCTGCAGACAGGCCTGTGTTATCGCCAACGAACAGACTATTGTGTGCAAAGTAGCTTTTCATTATCATTGTTAACCCTCATTAAAATCACAAACCTTTAGCTTTTCACAGCTTTGTTTTCTTTTAAAGAGATGATGTTCAAGGTTTTTGAAATGTCTACATTTTCTTGAAATGTTTTCATTTAAAATAAAACTTCTTTTGTGGTTATACACATGCATCAGTATTATGAGAGAGGAGGGTTTGAAGCTGAGCAGTAATATTAGTTTTAATATTTTATTGTCTTTTTCAGTCTTTCATAAAACTTTCAAAAATTAATAAATTCATAAAAATTTCATTTGGGCATCTGTATTTGCATTTTCTCTTCCTTTAAACAATCCTGTGTCTGCTGGGAATATGCATCATCCTCATTACCACTAAACATTTATGGAACAATATACCATTATGTAAGAAAACAGCAATTTCTGTAGCAAATGCCTGCACATTTTTGCTCTTTAAACACAAACTCCCATGGACTCATTGCAAGGTAATATCAGGGTGAGGAGGGCATTTGAGATTTCTTTTAGGCCTCAACCTACTTCTCATTACACCTCCTGTAATTTGGTTTTGGCCTTAGACATAGCTTAGTTTAATTGTTCATAGCTGGTTTGCTTCACTTTCCCCCTCAAAGTTTAACTCTTCTAGTCCTCCCAGTATTTTCTTATGGAAAATTTTAGATTGAGTTTTTATCTCTTGTAAAGTTTGGTTGCTTTGATGGTTAAGAAGGTACACTTCAGTCAAACCTTGAATTCTATGCACATTCAAATTGTTGCTGTTTTTGATGAAGATGTAAATTTTGAAATGGTACTTAGAGTATTAGGGTTCAGTTTCAACAATAATTTATTGAGTGTTGGGTATAGGCACTATGCTATTTTCACATTTGCTGTTTTACTTAATTATAAAGAATAAGGGATCATGGCTGTAAAGACTTGACCTAATATAAATTCATGAGCAATGTGTTATGGGGGAATTCAGACCATATGGAAGACTATCTTCTCTTAAGAAATTTGAAAGGAGGTATACAAATATAGTGAGATTACATTTTGAGATACTTATTCTTCCTTTCCAATATTTTCTGCTATCCTACCACTCTCCCACACTCAGGAGGTGACCTGAGTGTAGTATTCTCACTGCCCCTAAGCAAGGTTGTTACAAGAAAGAAAATAATAAATACTTGGTTTATGACTTTAAAAATAGGTGCAGACAATACTTTGAAAGAAATTACTTGTGAGATACAGGGCAGAAAGTTCTGCACATCATACAAAACAGATTAGGAAGAATACAGGATGATGTAAATTCATTTTTCCAGTTTTTAAAAAGATGTCCGAGAGAGAGAGGCTAAACACAGGTGTGAGAGGGGCAGCAATAGGAACTTCATGGAAGCTTGAATATCTGTGAGAAGAGAGGACTGCAGCCATATGAGCTATTTTCAGTCCCCTAAAGAGCCATGCTGGCATATGCCTTGATGATTTTGTTCATCATCATTTTTTGCCTATATTTCTTCTGACTGATGTGTGTCTTTTGCTATACAACTCCAGTGTCATTTCTGTTGGGAGGTCTTCCTAAGCGCCCCCACTCTACTGAATTTCTATAAGTGGTAAAGGATTAACTCACTAGTAAAGGATTAATTGGTTGGATTAATTTATCCAAACCCTGCACATTCTGAGGATCTTCAGGACTGGTCTTGACCACCTCCTGGGAGATAACCTCTGATCCCTTGAATATTCTTCCTGATAACTGTGTCTTTGTATACCTGAGACTTTGTATCACACTAGATAGCTTATGTATACTAACCCTGTTGGTGGCAAACACTTGTTTTTTTATGCCTTGGGCTTTGGGTCATTCTGCATCAGTTTGACCTTTGGGTGGGGAGCTGGCGACTGTCATATAAGACTTCATTGCTTCAAGCCTATGTGATTAGCCCAAATAAAAACCCTGTAACAAAGATCTCAGGTGGGTTTCCTTAGTTGGCAACACTTTGCATGTGTTGTTATGCATCATTGCTGGGAGAACCAAGCACTGTCCATGAGACTCCTCAGGGACAGAACAATTGGAAGATTGAATATAGTTTCTTTTGGACTCTGCCCTATGCCCTTTTCCCTTGCTTATTTTATTTTGTCAACTTTTTTTTTTTTTAATTTTTTTTAAAGATTTTTTTTTCAATGTTTATTTATTTTTGGGACAGAGAGAGACAGAGCATGAACGGGGGAGGGGCAGAGAGAGAGGGAGACACAGAATCGGAAACAGGCTCCAGGCCCTGAGCCATCAGCCCAGAGCCTGACGTGGGGCTTGAACTCACTGACTGCGAGATCATGACCTGGCTGAAGTCGGATGCTTAACCGACTGCGCCACTCAGGTGCCCCTCCCTTGCTTATTTTAATCTGTATCATTTTGCTGTAATAAACCATAACTGTGAATATAATAGCTTCTCTGTATCCTGTGAATCTTTCTAGTGAATCCTAGAACCTGAGGGTGGTCTTCATACTCCACAATAATTTTTGGTTATAACACTTATTATACTTCTATTCATTCATTAGTTTATTTATCCATCCATGCATTTGACTAATTAACTACTGAATGCCCACTATGTACCAGATATTGTTAAGCCCTGAAGTATGAGAACGAGCATGATAGGCAAAATTCCTACCTTTGTGAATTTATAGTGTGGTGGGACAAAGGGAGAAGGAAACAGATAAAACAATTTGGTATGGTAGCAGCTATTTGGACATAGTACAAGATGACATGAAGAACAGAGACCTCAGACTCCAACACAATCTGGTGGGGAGGGGTGTCAGGTAAGCTGCTTGATAAGTAGGGAAGTGGCAAAGGGATAGAAAAACAGTGGTTATGCAGATTCAACACATATACAAAAGCCAGAAAGTAAGAGACAAGTGAAGTGAATTCATTGTGTCTGGATAAGCCTGTTTGAGGGAGAAAGTGACAAGAGATGAGGCTAGAGAAGGGGCCAGATGATGCAGGGTTCTGTTAGCTGCATTACAGAGTATGGTTTTTATCCTACAATGAGTGAGAAGTCATTGAAGGATTACAAGCAGGTGAGTGACTTGATTGGATTTGCTTTTAGAAAGAACACTCTGGTTGTGGTTTGTAAGAATGCATTGGTAAAGCACAAGCATAGAGGGGGCAGACTCATTAGGAGACTATTGCAGAAATCCAGATATGAGACGATGGAGGTCTAAACTGGGGTGTTGGGAGTTCATTGGAAAAGAGTGGATAGATTCACAAGATGCTTAGGAGGTAGAATTGATAAGACTAGCTGATACGTTGGATACTGGGGAGAGGGCATGAAAAGAGTTAAATACGACATAGTATGCCCATCTTAAAGAGGTGTGAGCAGCTGTGCCTCTGTTAGGTGTGAAGAAAATCAGATTTAGGAAAAAAGATGAATTCAAGTTTGGTCATGTTGATGTTGCTTAATGTTTTTTTTCTCCTCTAGTCTGTAATCTCCATTCGGTCAGCTAGTTGTCCCAATGCCATTGTTAAAAAAATATAATCTATTTTGCTATAATTCAATAGTATCATTCCTAAGATACTTTTCACAACATGAAGTATGTTATCAAAACAATTGTTTCAGTAGCAACAGGAAATTAGGGGTTAGAGAGTTTTAGATTGGCAATAACCAAGTTATTTTTGCTGCAGGGATTTCAATAATAAAGGAATTTTGAATATAAATGTATTTAGTTACTAGATGCTAAAAATAATAAATTATATTAAAACTGACAAAACACATTTCATTTTCTTTACATTCCACTCGCTCCAGAGCCTCATTTTGCTCTTTAATCTTTGGCCTTACCTGGCAATTTTGCTTACAGCACACTTCATGAATATCAAAGTTAACATAAGAACAAACATATACTCAAATAAATATCGGATATGCCAACAGAGTAGGCAGCCATTCCAGGAAAGTGGTTCTGTGTCCTATGTCTCATACACATTTTCTCTACTCACTTAGCGTTAGCTCCCTATCACAATCAAATTATTAAACTATTAGTCACATTGTATCATATATGTATATATATATATATATATATATATGTATATGTATATATAGTGAAAATTAACACTGTTGGAGAAATGGTTGCTATCTCACCACCCCCAATGATGTGATATGCCACCTTTGAAATATGCTCAATTCCAACTAATTTATGTTTAAAAAAAGCTCTCCAGGATATGCTGATAACTCAGTCAGCTTTCTGTATGATGTCTATGAAGAATGTAAAGATATGTGCTGTAAGCTAGAATTCCTTCTCTCTACCAAATCACAGTCCTGCAAGTGAAATGGCATGAACATAACATTTCAGTTTAACTAACATTTATTGAGGGTGTGAGGCACTGGGCTAGGAGTCAGAGCTACAAAGACAAGTCATGGTCTTTGCCCTCAAGCCTGGTAATGGGAGAAGCAAGTGCATAACCAGATGTTTGTTTTAAAATATGGTAAGAAGCCATGTGCGAGACTACTGAAGAATTCCAGGAAAGCTTCTGGGAGAGATGAATTTTGAACTGGACCAAAATAACAGGTATGAGTTCATTAGGTAGAGAAGAGGGACTGAGGGTACCAAGGGCTATTGCTGGCACAACAAATTGTATCCTGTGTGAATGGTATCCCCAAGGGTAATGCAACGCAGAACCCTGCAAAAGGAGTGTTGATGAGAAGGTTAATCCAGGCAAGAACAAAGGCAGACAAGTGTAAAATAACAGTGTGTTCAAGGAACTAGAATCAGTTTGCAGTTACTCAACTGTAAAGTGAAGGTGGAAAGTAGTAGGATGCAAAGTGGAGGATGGAAGTTTCTCTGCTGTGGATCTTGGACTGTGCTCTGTGGGCAGTGGAGAACCTACAGATGGTATTAAGCAGGAGAGTGGTGTGGAGTTTTGAATTTCCAAGAGATGTCTTGTGTGGTGAGTTGATGCATTTGAGGAAGTAAGTAAGATCAGATACAAGAACAGCGTTGACACTAATTGCTATAGTTCTGTGAACGATAAGGGGGAACCTAAACCAGGACATTGTAAGAGTACTCAGTGGGAGCAAATGTAAGAGATATTTGGGGAGTACAAAATCTGGACCCTGATTTACTGTAAGGGGTGAGGCTGAGGGAAGGAGGAGGATTCAGGATAACTCCCAGGTTTCTGAAAGGTTTAGACTTGAGAGATGATGACATCAGATGAGAAATTTGAGGTACTTGTCAACCACTCCCGTGGATTTGTCCTGTAGCACAAGGTGAGAAACAATAAATGGCACAGGGGAAATAGAAATAAAATTTAGAGGAGCAGAAGTAAATTCTAGTTTGCATAATCAGGAATGATGGAATCATAAAGAAAATAGTATTTGGATGTAGGCCTTGAAGGATTGGTAAGATTTGCATTTAGCGACTTGATGGGGTGGAAATGTCCCAGAGAAGGCATGGATGGATACCCTCAGGATATTGTTTGAGAAGAGCTGAGACTTCCTGTTTGTGACTGGAGTAAAGAGTTTGCTAAGCATGATAAAGAGGATGTGGCTGGAGTGGTGGGTTGGAACCAAGTCATGAATGCCTTAGGGTTCTATGCCTAATGGGCCTTGGGCTTTGCATTGGGCAAATGTGCAAGCAGAGCCATGCTTTGGGAAGAACGATCTCAGGTAGTAAATGAGACAAAATAGAGGCAGAGAGATTGAAGCCAGACAGAAGAGTCAGGATGGTGCACCAGAATGCTAGAAACAGGAATAGAGAGGAGGGGACCAGCAGTGAAAACGATTGGGTAGTTCACTGCATTTGGTAGTGTGGCTTAGGTCAAATGTTATAAATGGTTGGATTACAAGGGATTGAGAACATACTGCTGCCTCCATAGAAATAAAGGAGTCTAAGAGGAACAGATTTATAAAAATAATGGGGCACCTTCAAAGAGAATACTACTTGTGTCCCCACTTGTCTTTTTCTTTGTTATTGGCAAAAAGATTTTAAAAAAAGGAGGAGGTAGTATGCCTCCTTATACTGGTTGACTATAGTTAGAAATTCTTGGCTTTAAATCTCTTCTCTGTTCTTTATTAGCTGTGTGCACTTGGGTGAGAGTTCTAAGCACTTTAAGTCTGAGTTTCCTGATCTGGAACATGGAAATAGGAAGACATCCAGTAAGCTTGTGAATAACACATAGTTTACATTGAATAAATGCTAGCTGCTATTATTAGAATTCTAAAAAGAAGGAAATGCAGAATAGAATTCTAATTCAGTTACTATGTTCAAAAATACAATTTGTTCAAAATTTTCATCAGCTCTTCTGATGGACTGAAGGGTTGGTAGGAAAACATTGATGTCATGTTATAATAATCCAGCTGGTGGTTACTAGCAACCATGCAAACTCTAGAGATTACCTCTTCGACTTAATATCTTAAAGATGTCCTGACCTGAATCCCTTAGACCTGGCTCTGAACCTATAGCTCTGTGCTGTGAATTCAGAGAGATCCACGCAGTGGGTCAGGATACTTTACAAAATACAAAAGATTGTTTTATATAATGTCAAGTAAATGGAAACAAGGCTGATGACTTCAGTGGAAGTCATAGGCACTTTCAAGTGAGACCAGTAGAATTAATTAATTAATTAATTTATTTATTCTCTCTTTCTGAGAGAGTCAGAGCGTGAGGGCGGGAGGAACATAGAGAGAGAGGGAGGCACAGAATCCGAAGCAGGCTCCAGGCTCCAAGTAGTCAGCACAGAGCCCTGTGCGGGGCTGGAACTCATGAACTGTGAGATCATGACCTGAGCCGAAGTCGGACACTCAACAGACTGAGCCACCCAGGTGCCCCCAGTAGAATACATTTATAACTTGAGATAATTTTAAGAGTTTTCCAGAATCCTAGTTATGTGTATTAATGTGCTATTTAGGTGCTTTGGAGTCTATAATGTAAATAAAAATATTTTCTGTCGTCATCATAGTAATTGATTCTTGCAAGAATCATCAATGGAGCTAAAACTAGTGGGTAAAAATCTGAGGAGTAACAGATTTGATTTAGATCAATCTCATCTAAAATTTAGCTTCCTTCTGTTTTCATAACAGTTCCAAAATATCTCTCCTAAAGTCAGTCTTTTTTCTTATATTTGCCCTCAATACACAATACATTCACTGACTTCAAAGAGTTCAAAAAGTAATGGAAATCTCATTTATTGCTGTTTAGCATGGGAAACACTCCTGCAGCCTTTGGACCATGGAGAATTCAGTTCCCACCAGAGGGCGCTCAGTTGTCACTTAAGTCACCATTTTGGGTTTTGGGACTTCCTTTGTAACTCAAAAAGTAAAATGGAATTTTTATTTTGTACATTTGTAGGTGAACTTGGAGATTTGAGGATTAATGTAACTAACATTTTAAAGCTTGGGTAGGTCTTGCTTTTACTTCCAGGTTAAGGACAATTACCTAAATGACATATCAATCAGAATCCCTTACCAGAAACCAAAAACCAAAAACCAAACAAAAACAAAACAAAACCACTATAGAACACAAAGCAAAACAAAACAAGTGAACCTCCATTTTTTGTTTTATTTTGTTTGTTTTTTTCAGCAAACACTTCCAGTCTTGGTTCATTGCAGGTTTGAGAGCCATAGTTGCTTCTTCACCTCACTCACTTACTCTGGAATTAGGTCATTAAAAGAGAAGTGGGGCCAGGATGGGAGGAACTCCGTTTCAGGGCCTACGTGCAAGGTGCTGACACTCCCGTGAGTCTTGCTTCTTTCCCAGAATGGTCTTGCCTTCCTTGAGACTGTGTCAGGTGTTCTCAAAGTCTCTCCACCAGCAACATCAGCATCACCTGGGAGCTTGTTAGAGGGCAAATTCTTGGGCCTTACTCCAGACCTACTGAGTCAGAACTTCTGGGGGTGGTGCCCAGCAATCTGCATTTTAACAAGTTCTCTGAGTGATTCTGATGTATGCTACAGTTTGAGAACCACTAAGCTAGACACTTTGTTTTTGCAAGGCAAGCTGCTTTTGGGCAATAGGAGCCTCAGGATTATTGTTTAGTTTTCATTCCAAGAATTAGGAGCAGACTTTCTCTAGGCCAGGTCTCAAAACTTTTACTAAAAGGTAGTATCAAAGTGGTTTTCTGCCTGCTTCAAGCTTCCAGAGAAGCTTGTTTTTCACCAGTCTAAGCAGAGGTACCAGCCCATGGAAGGAAGTTTTGGAAATAGATCACTCAGATGTAGAAGGAACCAAAAGAATCTGTTAAGAATTTAGGAAGGAAGTGTAGTGTGATGGTTAGGCCTACAGATTCTGGATCCATCTTGCCTGCTGTGACAGCTCTGTGTGATCTTGGGCAAGCTGTTATTGTTTTACCTGTCTAGAACTCAATTTCCTTATCTGCATATTAGGGATGATAATAGTACCTATGTCATATGCTTGTTATGAGAACTAAATTAGACAAGATTTCTAATGTGATTAGAACAGACCATTGGCACAATGTAAATGTTTAGAAATACTGTGCTCTCCACAGCACAGGTCCCCCTACCATCCTACCAGCACAATACTGTCCCTTTTGGCTAGCAGCAAAACAACCATAATCATACTTTTTTCCCAATTCTTAATGGGAAAATCTTAATGTAAACAATCTCCATCACATTTATACAGGTGACAGCAGTCCTAGGAGCTCCTTTGGAATCAGAACTTTTCTTTTAATTTCAGCCCTCCTACCTAATAGATGTTCAGCTTTGAGCAAATTACTTAACCTCTCTTTAAATCTCACTTTCATTTTTATTTGTAAAATGGGATTATAATTCACATCTTATAGGGTTTAGTGTGAGAGAAAGGAACACAGTCAGTGGGCAAATTGTAGAAATAAAGCACCGTTATCTGTATACTACTGTTCCCAGGAAATGCCATAAAGAGAGTAGGATAGTTCTTGGCACATAAGAGGGCTCAGTACACATTTGTTCCTTTTCATTCACAGCTTATACATTTTGAGTATTTAGGGACCTTTTAAATCACCAAAGCACTAATTATGTTCTCATACTGTTTACTTTTCAGCTTCACACTTCAGCTCCTGAATTTCTGGCCTGGAGTGACTGGGAGAGTCTTGTTTTCCCTTCTTCTCACATGGGAACCTTTTGGGCTAGATTTTCTAGTCAGCCCTTTCCCATTTCTTTAGGCTGACTTGCCCCCAAGATCACAAAACTCATATTTTTCATTTTAGAAAATTTGGAACATTTCAATAAAGCATAAATAAGAAAACGAACATTGCCAATTCCTCTCCAAAAGAAAACATCATAAATGATTTGGTATATTTCCTGCTAGACTTTCCTACCTTTGCTTCAATAAAATTGCTATCATAAAGTATGTTCAATTTTCCTTCTTGCCTTGGGGTTTCTACAGATGTGATCCTCCTGGCCTGGCATGTCCTTCTATGGTCTAGGATGCTCCTTATTTTCTCACCCCTTCATCCTATCCCAGCCACCCCTGATGTTTCAGATGAGGCCAGGTTTCTGTATTAGATATTTTTAAAGCATGCTATACTCTTTCTGGACTTACTTCTGGTTCTTAGTGATATACAGTATTTAGTGTGTGAGTATGTGAGCAGTATTTATCTCCATGACTAAACTGTAAGCTCCAGGACAGTAGGAACCATGTCTGGTTTACTTACAACTGCATTCCAAGTGCCACCACAAAGCTGGACACATAGTGTATCCTCAACAAATGGTTTTCAAATGTCTGAATGAGTAAATGAAATGTGTTGTAAGCATTTCTCCATCCTGGGCATGATCTTGAATGTCTGGGTTTAAGTGGCATGATTTTAACTTGTACATGGCAGGGTGATAGGTAAGATGGTCTTTTAGAATTTCAGAGCACTCCATGGATTTCTAAAGCAGTCTGTTATGGTGAGAGGGATCTGTAGGCCAGGAATCAAGAGACCAATGTATTCCTTTCTGCTTTACCAGTTCCTGTGACCTTGAGTAAGTCACTGACCTTCACTAAACCACATTTTCTTTTTTCTCCTCTATTTCTCTCTCAAGGAAACTCATACATAAAATAAAACAGTGTGTGTAAAGACACTTTTAAAATTATAAAGAGCTATATAAATATGTCCAGACCATTCAAAAGATATTTTTCTTGATAGAGCCACTTGCGATTTTGCATAGAGGCTCCATTTTCAAACTTGAAATTGACTCTGTTGCCAAGAAAATCTCCTATTTCAAAGCGTAATGGTTAGAAATAATTGTGAGTCTGAATGTCTTAAATAGCCAAAATACATTAACTACTATTTTATTCCTTAAAGACAGACATAGCAGAGTTTGTTTCAATTTCATACTTGAAGATTGTAATAAAATAATTATGGTGAGTTGTGAAAACAGAAACTTAGATTTACGTTTCTTTCAAATTTCAGTTGGCTGATGCAGTCAAGATATTTCTGACAGACTAGCCAATGCATGTAACTTAAATAGATTAAAAAGAAACTTTAGTTTTTGAATATACTTTATACCTTATTCAACAGTCAAGGAATATGATCAGATTTGGAAATTCCAAAATGGAGTTAACATCTCTGTGACAGGATCAGTGTTCATATTTGAAGGCAGGATGGAAGAAAGAAAATTTCCCACCAGTGTGTTACATGTTAAGAACTGGAATAGGTCACCCCATGACTAAATTTTATTGGCTGATTCTTTGGTAGTTTTCCACTGCCTCTTAAGCAATTTCCTTTCCATTTTAGGTTATGTGAAGGTGCTTGAAATGTACACATTGAGGAGGTAAAATATTTCAGAGAACAGATAAAAATTGAAAGTATGATAGAAGAGAACAGTCTCTTACACTCTGTGGAAATTGTGAGTTCATGGATAGAATGAGGCAGTGTTTGCTGCTTTTATTTATTAATGACTCCAACACACCGTATTGAAAGGTGAATTTTTTTTTCTCTTTCTTCTTTCTCTTTCTTCTTTCTCTTTCTTCTTCTTTCTTTACCAAATAGTAAATGCATAGCATTTTAGAAGAGGAAAATCCTTTAAAGGTCTAATGTCCTTGTTTCATAAATAATATCTGACATTTACAAAGAAATTTACAATTGCTTCCAGATAGTATGGTTTCATAGACTCTTCACAACTCTGTTACTATCCTCAATTAAAAATGAGGAAATGAAGACTCAGAGAGCTTAAATGACTTGTGTAAGGTCACAGAGATGATGATAATAATGATGGGTAATATTCATTGAGTACTTGCCTCTGTGCAAAGCCATCCTCATGCATGATCACACTGAATTCTCACAAGAGTCCTAACACCTTATACATAATACATTACAAGCTGAAATTATAAATCAGTGCTCAGAAACTGAAAATATTTTTTCACTGAATGCTCTTCTATAGACACAAGATAAATATTGAATGAAATTAATGTGATTCTCTTTTTAGCTTGTGTTGTATATGAAACTGATCAATCAAGTAAATAGTATTCTCATTTTGCAAGTGAGAAAATATGGAGAATTAAGACTACCATAATAGCATTGTGGTAGCTCATGCTCACAAGCTGGGGCAAGAACCCAGTTTTCCCCAACAGACCAAGTTTCCTTTCTTTGCCATGTATTTCAGAGTATTGAGTGGGCAATTGGCAACTAGGAGCAAAGTTAAGGACAAAATACACCATATTCTGAATATTGAGACCAGATATTACCTGTAGGATTTAATGAGTCAGACAAATGATTCTCTCTCCCTCCAGGAAACTCCTCCCTGTACCCTGCCCATCATCATCTGAGGCTGAACCACTCCTCAAACCCTATCTACTTTTTGACTAGATAAGGGGAGGTGGACATGTTGTTCGAGTCATGAATTTTGGCCTACTGGAAAGCACTGCGGCTTCCCCTTTGAGGGTGCTCTGAGGACCATCTGCAGAAATTGGGATTAAAAGAAGATAATGATATCTTTTTTAAAAAAGTTTATTTTGAGAGAGAGAGAAAGAGAGAGAGCAGGGGAGGAACAGAGAGAAGGAGAGAGAGAGAATCCCAAAAAGGCTCTGTGCTGTTAGCATAGAGCCCGACACAGGGCACGATCCCGTGAACTGTGAGATTATGACCTGAACCGAAATCAAGAGTCGGATGCTTAGCCGACTGAGTCACCTAGGTGTCCCAGAAGGTAATGATATCTTATTTCTTTGTCATCAAACCATATGATTGATCCTAGTGGTTGTATCAGTGAAGGAACAGAGAATCGAAATGAGACAATAGGGCAGAGAGAAGTGAGCTAGCAGAGCAGCCTGTGCCTACCTTGTGACATGGCAGTGATATGTGAGCCTCCCAGAAGTCAAGAAGCCTCCATGAAAAGTAGCTGGACTTGAGCTGACTTGCCAGTACCCTCCATAAGAGGCCGTAGCAACTGGGGAGTATTAGATCAAGGTGAAGACTTTGTCCTGCGGACACCCCTCAGTAGTCTCTAAAGAACCCTCACATGTACCCCATGGAAGAGCCAGTGTCAGGATGTCTGCCACCCAGAGGCCAATAAGCAGCATCAGCCAAGAGAAAGCCCTAATGGCAGCACTGAAAGAGACACTTGTCCCTTTCTATCTCTGCTTCTATTAGCAGCTCCAACCCTCAAGCCCACCACTCGAGAAGGAAGGATGGAAAAGTGAAGGGGAAACCAGTCCCCTTTCCCGTTTCAGGCCCTAGTCACAAATGGCCTGGCCTACAGGAAGGAAGGGGCTGCAAGTAAAGTTTTAAATTGGACTGGATTTCTTTAACATAGTCGTTTCAAAACTGTAGGAGCTGTCCCAGAATGTTGTTAGTGGTTGGAAGTTGTACTCTGAATTCAGGCTGTTTAGAATGGCTATTACATTTGCTACAAAAATATATGTAATAGTCATGGCTTACCTGGAGAGCTATGTATCCTTTTCAAATACACAGAAAGTTTTATGAGATGATATTGTCAGGAATCAAGTAGAATCTTTAAAATCCTTCATTACTGTATGCTCAAAAGGAATGGAATTGAGAAAATATGGACCAGTAAAAAGACAATCCCCTCCTTTCTTCTGATTATTCCTTTTCCTACAGCAGGTATCTTGGCATCTGACCTGCCAGAATGAAGATCTTTGATTCCAAGTCAGGTAGTTCACTTTTGCATAAGAAATCCTGACTGATAGAGTCAATCAAACAATATTTAACAAGTGTCTACTATCATGAGAGTTATGGCAATTAAAAGCGCATAAAAACGGTTCCTACTTTCAAGGAGGTTACGATCTAGATAAACATATACTCATCAAAGATAAGAGAGTGTATGACAAGTGCCAAACGAACAGAAGTGACAGCAAAAGTACTATCTGAATTGAGATGACCTGGATACCTTCTTACAGTGGTCATCAGATCAGAAAAGGTGAGACTTGAGCAATGCCATGAAGAATGGGTAAGAGTAAGTGGGCAGAGACAAAGGGCTGCTGTATGAGGAAATGGGCAGAGATCAGGGTGGTTTGGAGGTCGCACTGGAAGGTATTGAGTCCCCTCAAACAAATTCTTCATTAGCCAACTTTTCTTTGCAAATATTGGAAACCTAATGCAAATTGGCTTAAAAAAATAAAGGACATTTATTTATTGGCTTATGTAGCTAAAGAGAACTAGAGGTAAAGGGGGCTGTAGGGTGCATTAATTAGGGCTGTAGCTCCATTTCTCCACTGTTCTCATAGCCTTCTCTTTATTATCAGCTTGGTGTTCTTGTTGGTTGCAAGATGATTCCTCAAGTGTATAAGTTAACTATTGCTGCATAACAATCACTTCAAAATTTATGAATTAAGCAGTCAACGTTTCTTATCTCACAATTTCTGTGCAACAGGTATCTAGGCATGGCTTAGCTGAGTGGCTCTATCTCAGAGTCTCTCACAAGGCAGGAGTTAAGATGTCAGCCAGGCTGTGGTCGGTCATCTGAGGCTTCACTGGGGCTGGAGAATCTACTTGCAAATTCACTCATTTGGCTGTTGGCTGGAGGCTTCAGTTTCTTATTAGATGGGCCTGTGTATGAGTTTCTCATGTTATAGCAGTTGGCTTTCCAGAGAGCAAGTGATGAGAGAGAGAAAGGGGTAAGGAGAGGGAAAAGGAGGAGAGAGAACCCTGTATGTTATAATGTAATCTCTGAAATGACATACCATCATTTCTTCCCCACTCTATTGGTCATACAGACCAATTCAGGGACACTGTGAAAGGGGTATTATTCAAAAATGTGAATATCAGGAGGCTAGAATCATTGGGGGCCACCTTAAAGTCTGATTACTACATCTGGCTTATATGATTCCTCGTTCATATCCAGGAGAAGAGACTTGCCTCTTTTAGCCACTGAACAAAACTTCTCGGATTTGCTCTGATTGTACCATCCTTAAGCCAATTACAGTGGCCAGGTGAATAACAGCTACTGAGTGACTTAGGTTTGGGTTATGAGCCAATGTTAGTTTCAAGGAATACAGGATGACAATGATTGGCTTAGACAGATTAAGGTCCACCTGTAGTGGGAGACGTGTTTTGCTGCCAAACAGCATGGTTGCTCCACGAAAGGAGTGGGTGATATGTTTGGGAGGCATCCACAGCGTCCTCTACAGTCTGCCTCTGGCTACTCTCAGCATCCATACATATCTTCCTCCCTACCCATACACTGTTAACATGCATTTACAGCCTCTGTCTAAAGGGAGACAATCCAAAGTTCAATTCAAGCTCCAAGTCCAGCTTCTCTGGGGGTTGTTTATCTCTATCAGGTATGGATACCATTCTTCACAGTTATTATCTAAGGGGTCCACTTGTAACACAACCAAAATGGAATTGTGGAGAAAGAACAGGATAACTTCAATAAAACTTTCATTGGAAAAAGAGAGGCTAGAATACAATACATAGCTCTTCCTGGTCCACAGCACACATCATAATCCACTGGACAGGAATTTTAAGCTCCTTGCCCTGGTTAGAAGAGAGAGTCTGTGTAGGGAGGATAGGAAGTGAGGTCCCAGGAACTAATTGCTGCCAGATTGTTGAGAGCCTTTTAGAACTTTAGCCTGTAGGCAATGTAGAAAGAAAGAGGATCATTGAGCATTTTTGAGTAGGGTAGTGAAATGGTCAAAATTGCTTTGGTAAAATTAATTTGGAGGCATTATGCAGTATAAATTCACAAACTCCTTAAAATAATGCCCTGGGGACAAGTTTCCTCACATAAACTGAAGGTGATGCTTGCAAAAGAAATGTTAACAGATTCCACAGTAAAAATCCATGTATAACCCAGGTTTGTCTCTTTCCAAATAGAAACTGTAAGTTGTTTCTAGGCACCTACATGAAACAAACAGGGTGGTTCACGTTGTGTCACTTCCCTGGCATTGATTCCAAATTAGAATGAATGAGCTTTTAAGACTGTTTTATGATAGAAAGGTAGAATTGGTAGGTAGAGAGTGATTGGGACTAAGTTTAACTTGAAAAAGTAAGAAAAAAATTAGTAGGGAAAGCTTTTTAGATAAAAATAACCCTTTATTTGTGCATGGTGAAGTAAATAAAAAATTTACTGTTTGTTTTTTAAAGATTTTATTTTTGAATAATCTCTATACCTAATGTGGGGCTTGAACTCATAACCCCAAGATGAAGAGCTGCATGCCCCACCAACTGAGCCAGCCAGGCACCCCTAAAAATTACTGTTTACATTATTTTACTACTGTAAGCCCAACGCAGTTAGCTGGTTAAAAGTTTGTGTAGACTGTGAAGCATTTGTATTTTAAAGAATCAAGCTGGGGGTAAGTGAGGCTGTGAGCACGCAGTGTCACCTGCCATTGTGAGGGGTCTTTACTAATTCAGGACATTAAGGAATATCCTCTTCATAGTGATAAAGCCTGTGAGATTTCTCTTCAGATGGTCTGGAAGGAATCCAAGAAGGGAAGTGGTGGAAAAATGGATTATTCCTATTCAAAACTTCAGATTATTAGGATTGGATTTGTATTTTGACTTATTCCTAAGAAACAGATGATAGAACCTCCCTCCCAACCCCAACACACACACACAACACAATAAAGTTGTTATTTCTCTAGTCTACAGCCTTGAGTGAGTATGAGTGAGTGAAATGTATAAAAGAAAACATTTTTTGAGGTAGGAATAGATTCATCATTGAGTTTCCCTGCCAAATTCAGAATTAGATAGTGGAAAAATACTATTTATTTTGAGTTTGTGAATCTGCCAGCGAACTGTTGGGAAAAATAAAGACAAGCCAGATGAGGACTTGGGTTATGGAATGAACCATAGATGACATATGACTGAACTTTTTGAAAGAAGAATATAGTTTTTCCTACTTTTATTTCCCAGTTTTAGTTTAGAGTCCTTAATAACTTTGATTTGCAGCATGCTTTTCTATTGTACTGAACTATAGCAGCAAAATGGAAAACACAGCATACTGCAGTGTTGAAATCGACCTTAAGGGTTGGGAAATTGAAAATATCAAGTTTCCATAGTAACACTAATTTAGTCAGATCACACATGTTGTTTCTGAGCCATTAGTTTACTCTTATGATGTTAAAAGAACATAATATTTACTCTGTAATGTGGTTAAGTTAATGTTACAATGCAAAGCAATTTCATATTTTCTGCATGTACATTTTATTATGGTAGGCTTGACATTTGATTGCTTGTAATATTTTAGAAAATGTGAAAATGTTCTAAA
This sequence comes from Felis catus, assembly GCF_018350175.1. NCBI lineage: Eukaryota > Metazoa > Chordata > Mammalia > Carnivora > Felidae > Felis > Felis catus. The sequence continues at coordinate 74,342,766 of NC_058370.1, forward strand.
AGCTTTTTTTAAAAAGGATCTTAAGATAATTAAACAGGAAATCATGAACATATCATACTTAGAAAAATAAGGTAAAGATTAACTGAATTTTGTAAGTTTGCATCAGCATTTTTTTATGTTTGTTTATTTTTGAGAGAGTGAGAGAGGACACAGAGCATGAGTGGGGGAGGGGCAGAGAGAGAGGGAGACACAGAATCCAAAGTAGGCTCCAGGCTCTGAGCTGTCAGCACAGAGCCTGACACAGGGCTTGAACTCTTGAACTGTGAAATCATGACCTGAGCCGAAGTTGCATGCTTAACCGACTGAGCCACCCAGGTGCCCCTTGCACCAGCATTTATTGCTGAATTTCTGAGGATTTATTTGGTCTTCCAACTGGGTAGCTTTTACATGATCTGATTATAATTCTCACAGTTACCACATTCTTTATGATATATCCTTCACATCTACTAGGAATTTGTCCCAATTCCTTTTAGAATTCCCAAATTCATGAATACTACTATAGGCTGGTTGTGGGGGCCTATTATTCCACAAAGAAGCCTTTTCCTCCACAACTTTATGACTTACTACAAAGATAATAATCTAGAGAAGGGCAAAGCTGCCTTCTCAGTGGGCCCTCCTCCAGTGCACACACCAAGCATATCTTTATGACTGGTCCTCATATATTGGTCTTCTCTTGTGTGTGGTTCAAATCTGCTTCTCAATAAAATGACAAAATGCTACATATCATGTGTTCAAGGCCACTCATGATTGAGGATATTTATGCCTGTGTTTATAAGCAAAATTAGTCTGTAGTTTTATCTTCTGCTGCCATTCATGAATATTAGGGTATAAGCTACCCAAATTTCCATTCAGTTTACTAAAATTAAAAAAGAAAACAAGTAAATTCAATGAAAAAAAATAACAGTCATGCTTTTTGAGAGAGAATTCATTTGGTTGACTGGACTGTTCACGTCTTGCCTAACTGAGTCTAAGTAATGCTGAGAAATTTAATTCAATACAAGAAATAGCTACTGAATGCCTATTATGCTAGGCATTGTGCTAGGCACTGGGGATATATTGATAAATATGTATGGTAGTAGCAGTAATAGGTTGCATAGTGGGTAATAGTGCTTGGCACTTGGTAATCACTAGATACACTTTAGCTATTATTACTATTATTATTATTATTTTGAAAAGGAGAGAGAGAGAGAGAGGGAGAGAGAGAGAGAGAGAGGAGGAGCTGTAGTAGTATTCATGGGAATAGGAATAGAGAGAGAGGGAAAGAGAATCTTAGCTCAATCCTGCAACCGTGAGATCATGACCTGAACTGAAATCAAGAGTTGGACGCTTCATCAGTTGAGCCACCCAGGAGCCCCTATTATTACTATTATTATCACTATTTGTATTCCATGTGCCAGTACTTACTTACTTCATTTGATTCTTATAGCAACCCTGTTGAAGTTGTAGTGAATTGAAGTGGTATTACCTTCACTTTTATAGCTCAGAAACTGGGGCTTTTAAAGGCTAAGTAACTTGCCTGAGATCACCAATATGATAACTGGTAGAAGTAGAATTCACACCCAGAATACACTTGACTGCCAAGCCAGTGTTCACATACATTACTCTATCTAGCCTGTCCCTGGCTTAAAGAAGCTCTCACCTAGTTTTTCCAGGAACCTCTGTCCAATAACTAACTTATTCTGAAAGTTTCCAGAGGAGGTCTTCTGGGGCTGTATTCCAGTAACTTATTCGCCTAAAGTTAGTTAGAAAAAAAAGTCTAACACAAATCTCATGTATTACACTTGAAATCTATTCCTTTCTTAGTCTAGAGAAGAAAATATATCTACCCATGTTGCTACCCAAAGTCAATACGTTCTAGTATTTTCTCTGATGTATACTTAGAAAATTCGTTGTTCAGTGAGGGGGAGGGCACAAGTTATATTATGAAAGCTTTGTTTTTCTGGATTTCTCTTTAATGTTAAAAAGCTCTGTTAAGGAACTGAATCTTTTGTTGTCTATTTGGATACTCTTTCTGCCCTTGACTTTGATCGTGTTTCAACATTATTTTCCAGACTCTTCTGACTGCCTGCTCATGGGATACGTTCTCACCTTGTAGTTTTTAAATGCTGTGTTTTCACACCAGATGATGGGCATAAGAGGTCATGAGAGGATGGGAAGAGAGTCAGTAAATAAAGTGAAAGCAAAGGTATGAACATTTAGGGCCAAGTTTAGTGCATAACTTCTCTTGTGTGAAATAGCTTTTTTGTGGTAAAAAAAAAGCTATCATTTTGGGGGAACCATGACAGAGTTTTGGATGCTGAGGCACCAGGGGAAGGAGTTTAAGTAGACTGAAACATGGAAAAGATACAGAATGAAGGTAGGGTAATTATTGTACTTCTACTAAGAGGCATCCTAGGACTTGACTATAGTCTTATATGCCCTTCAGGGTAAATGACATTGTAGAAAATCAACCTGTTTCTTCCAAAAGGAGAAATTGTTCAACATTTCCTCTTTTTTCTTGTCCAATGGCTCTTATAAGTAATGTTTTCAAACTCTAGATTAAGGGATTGTGCTCATATTTCCCCTAAAAATAAAGCCTTATGAGCACTATATACTTAGAATTGAAGTTCTTTGTGAAAGATGGGTGAATACCTAAAAATCAGGCAACTTTCTGAAAGGAAAGTAGTCTTTATTTTAAAGGAAGAAAATTCCAGTGCATACCAAGTATGACACAAGGCTAATACCCACCCAGTGGCCAGATATATTTTCCTTAGGGATTTTGTTGTGTTTATTCCTCTAGCATTTTTTCATTCCTGACTTTTGGGGTGGCCCTTCTGTGAAGAGTTTCCTCATCCCAGCTGTTATGATGTTTAATATAGAGTTGCCAACTTCTGATCTGGCGGTTCCAAGACACAGGGTGAGGAAAACAAAGCTTTCCAGCATTTTGAATCCTATCCCCCACCCGCACTGGAATTAGTGCTTTCATCTCTGGTCAATCCTGAATTGTTTTCAACCCTAGCTTCGTCTCTGCTCTCCCCCGGAATAGCAGAACAATTACTAATCATAAAGATCCATGTTCATGTCCGGAGTTCAAATTACTTATGCCTCACACAAACCTCAATTCATTTCTCTTTCCTCTTCTATCTCTCCCCTCTCCTCTCCTCCACCCAAGTAAATTAGCTGATTTTCTTTTGGGGAAATATTTACTTTAAAGAGCTGTTTTTTTTTTTTCCAAGATAAAAATTAGATTCTGGTTTTTAAATGAAGTAGGGTGTAATTTTTTCTTAGGAAAAACAGGATAATCATCTGGTTTTGATCCTAATGTTAGTCCATGGGATGGCTTGACATTTCCAATATGGAAAGTCATGGTATTTCGTTTTCGAAGTATATAAGGATGGCTATTCCCTGCTTCTCCTTCCTGCTCTCTAGCCTTAATTGTTTAATGTTAAGGTAGAATGGTCCTGACTGGTCTTGTGTTTTATGCCTGGCCTGCAGATAAGGAGTTTGGGATAAGCAGAACTCAAACTCAAAGGTAGAAAACAAGGCACAGATATGTGAAGAAACAGCCCATTTTACCAAATGTGGAAACACATAAATCTTAACAGTACTGTACCTTGTTGCTTTCTTCTGGTACATTCAACATGCTATTATACTGTGAATACTTCTGGCAACAGAAGGTATTTAGGAGATCAAATGGTGAAATAGGAAAATGTTGTTCTTTGGTTTTCCTACTGCCCCCAAGTGTCTGGTACAACATGGCTGTTCCCATATGGCTGTGTTTAAGGACCTCACCCTCAGAGCCCTCACAAACTTGCTTTTAGACAATATCTCATGCTCTGGATCTTTTCTTCGTTGTTACCATCCAGAGGAAGGATGGGATTCATTGACCTGAAATAATTGTGTCTACTTCCCTTATACACACCTGTTCCTAGACACGTACAGGAAGGTAGACGGTTGGAAAAATATTAGCATCAATATAACATTTACACTTTTACAATAGGAATGTTTTAGAATTAATTCCTTATCCCCAAATAAACTCTACTTATATAACAAATTAGTGGAAATTTCAGATGATGTCAGGATAATTGGATAGGTATCTGGGAGCGGGCAGACCTTCTAGTGTTTTACAGGATTTTATCATAAGGTCAAAGCTGCCTTGGAATCTTCACTTGTTTTCTATTGAGAAAAGTCCCTATTACTTCCATAAAAGGGTCTTAATGCAAGCTTCAAAGAAAAATGCAGATTTGTAATGAAGGAAGAATGGGTCCTTATTCTAAAGATATTTGGCCAGGGGTGCCTGGGTGGCTCAGTAGGTTAAGTGTCTGATTTTGGCTCAGGTCATAATCTCACAGTTCATGGGTTTGAGCCCTGTGTCAGGCTGTGTGCTGAGAGCTCAGAGCCTGGAGTCTGCTTCGGACTCTATCTCCCTCTCTCTCTGCCCTTCCCCTGCTCATTCTCTCTCTCTCTCTGTCTCTCTCTCAATCTCTCTAAAATAAATAAGCATTAAAAAAAGATGTTTGGCCAAAAAATACAAAGATTAAATGGTGTCCCCAATATTTCATAGCAGTCTAGATGAGGACAACCCGGATTCCTATACTGTTTTCACTGTATTATTCTAGGACTTTTGTATGCTTGACAACTCTTGTTCACATTTCTTCTCTTTTTCCTTTTCTGCCTCATCGGTATTATTTATACTTTGTTTCCATATATGAAAAAATATTCCTTCCAAACAGTTAAGATTCCTATAAAAGTGCTTTTTTGTTTTTTAAAGAATGAAGGTAGGTATGAATCTACTTTTGCAGGATGGAGAATATTTAGGAGATCCAAGTCATATTTATATTATCATTGATATTGACATTATACTTGACTCATCCTTCAAAAATCACATATGGTGGAAACCTTTTATAATTGCTTGTGTTGAGTGGATTTGAGTATCTCATTTACTGATGAGGCATGATTTCTTTGGAATTCTTTTGTTTATGAAAATATGCTTTGTATATCATCTACCTGAATTTGTATAATAATTAACTTCTGCAGAACTTAAGAAAATAATTCCTTCCTGTTTAAGCACTAAAATGTGCTTTTTAAATTTTATACCACTATAAAGCATAATTTTGTTTAGTATTAAGGAGCTGCATTGGTCAAAATATTAAACTATTTTTGGTTTGTTTACTCATTTTCAGTTGTCAAAATAAGCATAATTGGAAACAGCTGCCTTGAGATTGTTTTTGACAACTCTTCACATTCAGATCTAACATGGATAACTTTAAGAAAATGAGCCTTATCTAATTATGATTTTTCCTAGAGTATATAGTCAGATTGCTATTCTGCAAATTAGAAGATAATTAAAAACAGAAACTGATCATTTAAAAAGTAGTACCACAGTTTTATAGAAAGACATTTTCCATGGCTTTCTCATTTTTACATAAATTGATTAGCTTCATTTGGCTATTTTATACACATCAACATTTTACTAATCTTTGGGATGATTAAAATGTAAGATTAATAAGATTAATGAAGTGTTTCCCTACCCTTTTATTCTTGTCCTCAAGCTGTACTTAAACTTTTTGTAATTTCCAGGACAGCTTAATAATATGATTTGATATTAATTAGTAAGAGATTTAGAAATTTTCAATATTTTAATACATTTTGTGATTAAATAAGTACATTTATTTTAATAGTTCCTCGGGTTAATTTATCTCACTCTAAGTGAGCTCTTGATTAAATTTAGAAATTAGGACGCTATTGGAAATTTTTTTTAAATACCAGATTTATACAAAATCCTATACTATTGGATAACTTTTTATTCTAAATTTATCCCTATAGTACTTACAATTTATTTTTGGAATTTAAAAAAGAAATATCATGTGCTTAGATATTCTCTGGTCTCTCCTAGACCAGAGAGTTTGGCAAAGACCAGAATAAGGATAATCAAAGACACCTACCATGCATCTGAAAGTATGGGAACTGATAATTTTACTGTTAATGCTAGGATTCCATTCCTATGTGCACATTAACATAACTCAAAAAAGAAGGAATTGGGCTCAAAAAAACTTTGATTTTACATGGCAATATGGTAAGGCATAAAGAACACTGGACTTGGGTTGATGGTCCTGTGTTCCAAACTTTGCTTTTCTTTAAGCCATTTCTCTAGGCCTCATTCCCACCCCCCCACTCCCGGATGTAATGATGACGGTGGATTAGATGAGTTTCCTGTTTTCACCCTCTTTGATATTTTGGAATATTTGGAATGCAGTCTACAACTGACTCCCTCTCATGTTTCCTACACTGTCCAGCTCAAACATTTTGCATTTTCCTCAAGGTCTACACTTTATCACACTCATTGACTGCAGATGACTGTAATTCTGAGAACAACAAAAATAGCACATCACGAACCACAGTAAAAACAGAACCAAGGCAACAACACTTTAACACAAGCCCCTAAGTAATGAAGACGTTCTGAGTCTTTACTGAGAAGTCCCTCATGAAAAAAATAATTCATCTCCAACTTCTGCCATCTATATGTAGTAGGTGGTGATCCTTGCCCATATGGTAACCATATGAAGAAATGACTGCTTTTGCCCGCCATCAACAGAATTCCTGTTACCTTGGTAACCTTGCATTTTTTTCCCTTCAATACCTGCTGTATTCTTTGTTTGGGGAATCAATTCTATTAATGATTGGGCTCCATTATAAGACTCCATTATAACATTAAAAGTAAAAATACTTTCTTTTTTTTAAAAAGATCTACTCTTTAGCAACTTTCAATTATGCAATATAGTATTATTAACCATAGTCACGATGCTGTACATTACATTTCTCATTACTGATTTATTTTATAACTGGAAGTTTGTACCTTTTGACTTCCTTCACTAATTTCTCTGACTGCCTTTTCCCCTTTCCCACCTCTTCCTTGCCTCTGGTAACAAGCAATCTGTTTTCTGTATCCATGAGCTGGGTTGCTTTTTTCTTTTTCTTTTTCTTTTTCTTTTTTTTAAGATTCTACATATAAGTGAGAACATCTGTATTTGTCTTTCTATGACTTAATAGGTGACTTATTTCACTTAGAGTAATGCCCTTAAGGTCTATCCATGTTGTCACAAATGGCAAGATTTTATTTTTTATGGCTGAATAATATGTCATTCTCTCTCTATGCATATTTATCCTTCTATCTATCTAGATCTATCTACGTATCTATATCATATTTTCTTTTATTTTTTTCTTTTAATGTTTTTATTTTTTTTTTAATTTTTTTTTTTAACATTTTATTTGTTTTTGAGACAGGGAGAGACAGAGCATGAACAGGGGAGGGTCAGAGAGAGGGAGACACAGAATCTGAAACAGGCTCCAGGCTCTGAGCTGTCAGCACAGAGCCTGACGTGGGGCTCGAACTCACGGACCGCGAGATCATGACCTGAGCCGAAGTCGGCCGCTTAACCGACTGAGCCACCCAGGCGCCCCAATGTTTTTATTTTTTTAGAGACTATGAGCAAGGGAGGGGCAGAGAGAAAGGGGGGACAGAGGATCCAAAGTGGGCTCTGCACTGAGAGCAGTGAACCCAATGTGGGGCTTGGACTCATGAACTGTGAGGCTCAACTGACTAAACCACCCAGGTGCCCCTCTGTATTTTCTTTATCCATTCATCTGTTAATAAATACTTATGTTGTTCCCATGTCTTGGCTTTTTTTTTTTTTTTTTTAATTTTCTCTTTCAACGTTTATTTATTTTTGGGACAGAGAGAGACAGAGCATGAACGGGGGAGGGGCAGAGAGAGAGGGAGACACAGAATCGGAAACAGGCTCCAGGCTCTGAGCCATCAGCCCAGAGCCCGACGCGGGGCTCGAACTCACAGACCGCGAGATCGTGACCTGGCTGAAGTCGGACGCTTAACCGACTGCGCCACCCAGGCGCCCCATTGGCTTTTGAAAATAATGCAGCAATGAACATGAAGGTGCGTGTATCTTTTTGAGTTAGTTTTTCCATTTTCCTTGGATAAATACCCAGAAGTAGAATTGCTGGACCACATAGTTCCATTTTTAATTTTTTGAGGAATCTCTACACTGTTTTCCATAGTGGCTGCACCAATTTACATTTCCATCAACAGTGAACAGAGTTTTCTTTTATTAATGTTTTGGTCTCTGAGTTTTTAATATTGTACACTTTGCTATCGAAGATCCTTCTGCCTCAAACAGGGTGTGTTCTTCCTCCTTTCAAAGACTAGCTCCTGCACTTGTGTTCTTCTGTCTCTCAGAACATTGTTCCCTCTACTCTGAACACCATCTTGCATCTTTAATATTTCCTCATTGTAGTCTATTTGTCTGAAATCATGGTACTCTTCTTTATCTGGAAAAAGGCCCTTTTCTTTTGATTTACTACTCATGTTATTTCCCTTTTACTACCAAAAGTCTTGAAAGGACCGTATTCACTTTCTCTGCATTAGAGTGATCCAGAAAGTCCAAAACTGTTTGTAGCCTGACTTCTGCCTTCAACAATCTGCTGAAGCCACTCTGTTTAAGGTGACTAAAAATTTTTCCATCACTGAGCACTATCACTTTCTCTCAGTCCTCCAAACCACTGCTGGAAAAATACTGAAAATCTTTCCTCCTTTGGTTTCTTTACATTATGTTTTCTGTTTTCCCCACCTTTCTGCCAGCAATTATTTGTCTCATCTTTCTTCTATAACTTTAGTGTTTCCTCAAAGATTTGATCAATTTGATCTTAGCATCTTTTTCTTCATTAAAAATGTTTTAATTAATTAATCTATTTATTTTCGAGAGAGAGAGAGTGAGAGAACGTGAGGGAGGGGAAGAGGGAGAGGGAGAGGGAGGGAGAGAATCTTAAGTAGGCTCCACACTCAGCGTGGAGCCTGACACAGGGTACTCTCCCACAACCCTGGATCATGACCTGAGCACAGTTTAGCAACTGGATATTGGATATTCAAATCTTTTCCCTATTTTTATTCCTGTGTACTTTTTCCTTGTTATTTGTAGCAGTTACTTATATTCTGGATAATAATTCCTTATTAGTTATATGCATTCCAAATATCTTTTCCTATTCTGAGAGTTCTTTACACTCTATATGGTTGTTTATAAGCAGTTCTTAATTTTAGTTCATCAGTCATTTTTTCTAATATGAGTACTTTTTGTGCTTGTTTAGAAAATCCTTCCTGGAGTGCCTGGGTGACTCAGTCAGTTGAGCATTATACTCTTGATTTTAGCTCAGGTCATGATCCCAGGTTGTGGGATTGAGTCCCATGTTGGGCTCCACACTGAGCATGGAGCCTGCTTTGGAATCTCTCTCCCTTTTTCTCTCTCTCCCCTGCTTGCACTCTCTGTCTCTCAAAAAAAAAAAAATCCTTCCCTTGTCCAAAGTCAAGAAGAAATAATCCTGTATTTTCTAAAATTTGCTGGATTTCAGTTTTGTGCATGATATAAGAGTCCAGTTTCATTTTTTTCATTGTCCCAGTATCATCTTTTGGAAAGTTCATTCCATCCTCACTGCTCTGCAGTGCCATCTCTGTCACAAGCCAGGTGTCACACAAACCTATTTCTATGGTGTTTCTCAGATCTCCTGCTCTATTTTTCATCTACTTTTCTGTCCCTGTGCCAATACCATAATGTTCTGATTACTATAGCTTTGTAATATGTCTTGTTGTCCAGTAGAACAAATTTTCTTCTGGATGTTTTCTCTTCAAAAGTACTGTTATGAGCTGAATTGTGTCCTTCCCCCAAAAGATATACTGACATCTCTAAAACCTCAGAATATGACTTTTTTTTTTTTTGGAAATAGGGTGATTACAGTAGTAATTCATTAAGATGTGGTCATATTGGAGTAGGGTGAGCCCTCATTCTTTTTTTTAAAATATTTATTCATTTTTTTTTTTCAGAGGGAGAGAAACAAAGTGTTTGCACTCATGCTCATGCAAGGGAGTGGTGAGAGGCAGAGAGAGAGAGGGAGAGAGAATGATGTGGGGCTCAGTCTCATGAACTGTGAGATCATGACCTCAGCTGAAATCAAGAGTCTGATGCTCAACCTACTGAGCTACCTAAGCGCCCCAGGTGAGCCCTTATTCTAATATAATGGGTATTCTTATAATATGCTGGCCATATAAAGACAGAGGCACAGGGAGAAGGCTATGTGACCATGAAGGCAGAGATTGGAGTTAGGCAGCTGCAAACCAAGAAAAGCTGAAGATTTTCAGGAAACCGCTGGAAGATAGGAAGACACAAGGAAGGATTCTCTGTACAGGTTTCAAAGGAATCCTGTAACACCCGGATTTTAGAATTTTCGCCACCTGAAATATGAGACAATAAATTTGTTATTTTAAGTCACCCAGTGTGTGGTACTTTGTTACATAGAGCATCTCCAGGAAACTAATACAAGTGCCTTGATTGCTTTTGGCCTTTTGTATCAATATAAATTTTAGAAGTAGTTTGTCAAATACCATAAAAGCTTGTGATTTTGATAAGATTGCACGAATCTACAAATAAATTTGGGGAAGAAGTTACATAGTTTTACTATTGAGTGTTCCAATAGTTGAATATAGTATTCTTCTCCATTACTTAAGTTGTCTTAAGTGTTCTGAACAAAGTTTTATGATGTTTTTTGGGAATGTTTATTTTTTAGAGAGAGAGCACACAAGCAAGGGAGGGGCAGAGAGAGAAGGGAGAGAGGATCCAAAGCAGGCTTTGCGCTGACAGCAGAGAGCCCGATATGGGACTTGAACTCACAAACTACAAGATCATGATCTGAGCAGAAGGCAGATGCTTAACCGACTGAGCCACCCAGGCACCCCTCTAAGATTTTCTTTATAAAGGTCTTAGAAATCTTTCATTAGATTTATTCCTAAGTAATTGGTAATGTTTAATGCTATTGTAAATGATGTCTTTTATAAACTTAGGTTTTCCATTCATTGCTGGTATAGAGAAGAAATAGAGTTTTTGGACATTGAATTAATATTCAGTGACTTTACTAAACCTTCTTGGTCTAAATTATAACAGTTTATTTGAGTTTTGTATAAAATCATTATCATCTGTAAATAATGATAGTTTTTTTTCTCTACTTTAGTTTCTTATTTTTAATTTTTTTAAATTTCTTCCTGAATGGGTCCTCCCCTACAATGTTGATTAGAAACAGTGATAGCCGGGTACTTAGGTGGCTTAGTTGGTTAAGTGTCTGACTCTTGATTTTGGCTTAGGTCATGATCTTATGGTTGTGAGATTGAGGCCCAGAGTCAGGCTCTGCACTGGGTGTGGAGCTGAAGGCTGCTTAGGATTCTCTGTCTTCCTCTGCTCCTCCCCTTCTCTTTCTCTCTCTCACAAAACAAAACAAAAAACAAAAAGAAGAACAAAAACAAAAAAACAACAAAAAGAAACAGCGATAGCAGTCTTCCTTGTCCTGTTCCTGATTTCCAAAGGAAAAATTTTAGCATTTATTTTTATTTATTTATTTTTTTAAATTTTGTTTTTCAACGTTTATTTATTTTTGGGACAGAGAGAGACAGAGCATGAACGGGGGAGGGGCAGAGAGAGAGGGAGACACAGAATCGGAAACAGGCTCCAGGCCCTGAGCCATCAGCCCAGAGCCTGACGCGGGGCTTGAACTCACAGACCGCGAGATCGTGACCTGGCTGAAGTCAGCCGCTTAACCGACTGCGCCACCTAGGCGCCCCAAAATTTTAGCATTTAAATTAAGTGTGATATTTGCTGTATGTTTTGTAAATATCCTTTATCAGATTAAAAATATTTCCTCCTGTTCCTTGTTTGCTAAGAGTTTTTTTTGGTTAAATCATAAGTGAGTGTTAAATTTTATTAAGTGCTTTGATCTGCATCTATTGAGATGATCATATTATTTTTCTCTAATTTGTTAATGTGGTGAACTACATTACTTAATTTTTGAATATTAAACCAGCCATGGATTTCTAGGATAAATACACCTTAACTATGATCTATTATTATTTTTACATGTTGCTAGATTAGATTTATGGATATTCTATTAGAATTTTTGCATCTCTCTGGTCATAAGTGAGTTTGGTCTGTAATGTATTTTTCTTTTCTTTTTTTTCTCACGGTTAAAAATTTTTAAATAATAAACTTTGGTTTTCAGAGTAATTGAACAGAAAGTAGAGTTTCCATTCACCCTTGCCACCATCCACAATTTTACCTATTAAAATCTTGCATCAGCATGATACAGTTATTACAGTTATTATTAAACCAGTACTGACACATCTTTTTTTTTTTTTGTAATAATCTTTCTTATATTGTCATTGTCAGGTTTTGGTATCAAAATTATGGGGGCGCCTGGGTGGCGCAGTCGGTTAAGCGTCCGACTTCAGCCAGGTCACGATCTCGCGGTCCGTGAGTTCGAGCCCCGCGTCGGGCTCTGGGCTGATGGCTCAGAGCCTGGAGCCTGTTTCCGATTCTGTGTCTCCCTCTCTCTCTGCCCCTCCCCCGTTCATGCTCTGTCTCTCTCTGTCCCAAAAATAAATAAACGTTGAAAAAAAAATTAAAATTATGCTAGCCACATTAAATGAATTGGACAATATTTCTTATTTTTCTATTCTTTGGAAGAGTTTATGTAAAATGGGAATTATTTATTCTTTGTATGTTTGGGAGAACTTAAGAGTAAAGTCATCTAGTCCTGGAATTTTCTTTGTGGGCAGGCTTTTTTAAAAAAATTACTGACTTAATTTCTTTAACAGTTATAGGACTTTAGAGTTTTCTATTGCTTTTGATGCCAGTTTGATATGTTTTTCTATGATTTTTTCTACTTCATTTAAATTTTCAAAACTTACTGGCAAAAGATGTCAATAATATGCTCTTATTATTTGTTTACATGTGCAGAGTCAGTAGTGCTGTTCTCTTTTTTACTTCTGATATTTGTTATTTGTTCTTTCTTCCTTTCCCTGATTAATTTCATAATAATTTTATCAATTTTTAAATGTTATTTTATGTTTTGAGAGAGAGAGAGAGAGAGCACAATCAGTGGAGGGGCAGAGAGAGAGGGAGACACAGAATCCAAAGCAGGATTCAGGCTCTGAGCTGCTAGCACAGAGCCCAACATGGGGCTCGAACCCACAAACCGTGAGATCATGACCTGAGCTGAAGTCAGAAACTTGACCTGAGCTGGAGTCGGACACTTAACCAACTGAGCCACCCAGGTGCCCTAAATTTTATCAATTTTGTTAGTCTTTTAAAAAAGAAACTTTTAGTTTTGTTGGTTTTTCTTCATTAGCTGCCCTCTATCTTTATTATTTCTTTCCTTCTGCTTTCTTTAATTTTATTTTTCTTCTCTTTGTCTAATCTCTTAAGATAAATATCTAGCTTATGAATTTCTATTCATTCTTTCCCTTTTTTAAAAAATTTAGATTCAAGTTATTTAACATATAGTGTAGTATTTGTTTCAGGGGTAGAATTTAGTGATTCATCACTTACATAAAACAGCTAATGCTCATTCCAGCAAGTGCCCTTCTTAATACGCATCACCCATCTATCCCATCTCCCACCCATCTCCCCCCCATCAACCCTCAGTTTCTCTATATTTAGGAGTCTTATGGCTTGCCTCCATCCATGTTTTTATCTTATTTTATTTTTCCTTCCCATCCCTTATGTTCATCTGTTTTGTTTCTTAAATTCCACATATGAGTGAAACCATATGATATTTGTCTTTCTCTGACTGACTTATTTCACTTAGCATAATACATTCTAGTTCCATCCACATTGTTGCAAGTAGCAAGATTTCATTCTTTTTGATTGCCAAGTAATATTCCATTGTGTATATATTATATACTGTATCTTCTTTATCCATTCATCAGTTGATGGACATTTGGGCTCTTTTCATAATTTGGCTATTGGTGATAGCATTGCTATAAACATTGGGGCACATGTGCCCCTTCAAATCTGCATTTTTGTATCCTTTGGATAAATACCTAGTAGTGCAGTTGCTGGTTCATAGGGTAGTGCTATTTTTAACTTTCTGGGGAACATCCATACTGTTTTCCAGAGTGGATGCACTAGTTTGCATTTCTACCAACAGGCAAAAGGGTTTCCCTTTCTCCAGATCCTCGCCAACATCTGTTATTTCCTGAGTTGTTAATTTTAGTCATTTTGACAGGTGTGAGGTGGTATCTCATTGTAGTTTTGATTTGTTTTTTGGGTGTTGAGTTTCATAAGTTCTTCATAGATTTTGGAAACTAACCTCCAAAGTGATATACACATTCAATGAGTGATGTTGAGTATCTTTTCATGTGTCTGTTGGCCATCTGCATATCTTCTTTGGAGAAGTGTCTATTCATGTCTTTTGCCCATTTCTTCACTGGATTATTTGTTTTTTGGGTGTTGAGTTTCATCAGTTCTTCATAGAGTTTGGATACTAACCCTCCAAAGTGATACACAAATTCAATGCAATCCCTAGAAAAATAATGCCAGCATTCTACACAGAACTAGAACAAATAATTCTAAATTTAGTTTGGAACCAGAAAAGACCCTGAATAGCCAAAGTAATGTTGAAAAGAAAAACAAAGCTGCAGGCATCACAATTCTGGACTTCAAGCTGTATTACAAAGTTGTAATCATCAAGACAGTATGGTACTGGCACAAAAACAGAAACACAGAGCAGTGGAATAAAATAGAGACCCAGAAATGGACCCACAAATTCATGGCCAACTAATCTTCAACCAAACAGGAAAGAATATCCAGTGGAAAAAAGACAGCCTCTTCAGCAAATAGTGTTGGGAAAACTGGACAGAAACATGCAGAAGAATGAAACTGGACCACTTTCTTATACCACACACAAATAGATTCAAAATGGATGAAAAACCTGAATATAAGACAGGAAACCCTCAAAATACTTCAGGAGAAAACAGTCAGCAACCTCTTTGAACTTGGCCCCAGCAACTTCTTACCAGACATGTCTCCAGAGGCAAGGGAAGTAAAAGCAGAAATGAACTATTGGAACTTAATCAAGATAAAAAGTTTTGCACAGCAAAGGAGACAATCAACAAAACTAAAAGGTAGGGCACTTGGGTGGCTCAGTCAGTTGAGCATCCAACTACAGCTTGGGTTATGATCTCATAGTTTGTGGGATCGAGCCCCGTGATGAGCCCCATGTTGGGCTATGCACTGACAGTGTGGAGCCTGTCTCCCTCACTCTCTGCCCCTCCATTGCTCTCTCTCTCTCTCTCTCTCTCTCTCTCTCTCTCTCTCTCAAAATAAATAAACATTGAAAAAAAAAAACAACTAAAAGTCAACCGACAGAATGGGAGAAAATCAACAAAATTAAAAGTGATTATTTTCTAATGCATTCAGTTTATATATTTCCTTCTAAGTACTATCATAGCTGCATCTTAAAGTTCTAATATTCAGGTTTTTATTTTTTATTTATTTTTATTTTTTATTTTTATTTTTGTTTTTTAAAATTTATTGTCAAATTGGTTTCCATAGAACATCCAGTGCTCATCCCAAAAGGTGCCCTCCTCAATGCCCATCACCTACCTTCCCTACCCTCCCACCCCCCATCAACCTTCAGTTTATTCTCAGTTTTTAAGAGTCTCGTATGGTTTGGCTCCCTCCCTCTCTAACTTTTTTTTTCCCCTTTCCCCTCCACCGCGGTCTTCTGTTAAGTTTCTCAGGATCCACATAAGAGTGAAAAAATATGGCATCTGTCTTTCTCTGTATGACTTATTTCACTTAGCATAACACTCTCCAGTTCCATCCACGTTGCTACAAAGGGCCATATTTCATTCTTTCTCTCATTGCCATGTAGTACTCCATTGTGTATATAAACCACAGTTTCTTTTTCCATTCATCAGTTGATGGACATTTAGGCTCTTTCCATAATTTGGGTATTGTTGAAGTGCTGCTATAAACATTGGGGTGGGGCGCCTGGGTGGCGCAGTCGGTTAAGCGTCCGACTTCAGCCAGGTCACGATCTCGCAGTCTGGGAGTTCGAGCCCCACGTCGGGCTCTGGGCTGATGGCTCAGAGCCTGGAGCCTGTTTCCGATTCTGTGTCTCCCTCTCTCTCTGCCCCTCCCCCGTTCATGCTCTGTCTCTCTCTGTCCCCAAACTAAATAAACGTTGAAAAAAATTAAAAAAAAAACAACATTGGGGTACAGGCGCCCTTATGCATCGGCACTCCTGTATCCCATGGGTAAATTCCTAACAATGCTATTGCTGGGTCATAGGGTAGATCTATTTTTAATTTTTTGAGGAACCTCCACACTCTTCCAGAGTGGCTGCACCAGTTTGCATTCCCACCAACAGTGCAAGAGGGTTCCCGTTTCTCCACATCCTTGCCAGCATCTATAGTCTCCTGATTTATTCATTTTGGCCACTCTGACTGGCGTGAGGTGATATCTGACTGTGGTTTTGATTTGTATTTCCCTGATGAGGAGCGATGTTGAACATCTTTTCATGTGCCTGTTGGCCATCTGGATGTCTTCTTTAGAGAAGTGTCTATTCATGTTTTCTGCCCATTTCTTCACTGGGTTATTTGTTTTTCAGGTGTGGAGTTTGGTGAGCTCTTTATAGATTTTGGATACTAGCCCTTTGTCTGAAATGTCATTTGCAAATATCTTTTCCCATTCCATTGGTTGCCCTTTAGTTTTGTTGATTGTTTCCTTTGCTGTACAGAAGCTTTTTATCTTCATGAGGTCCCAATAGGTCATTTTTGCTTTTAATTCCCTTGCCTTTGGGGATGTGTCGAGTAAGAAATTGCTGTGGCTGAGGTCAGAGAGGTTTTTTCTTGCTTTCTCCTATAGGGTTTTGATGGTTTCCTGTCTCACATTCAGGTCCTTTATCCATTTTGAGTTTATTTTTGTGAATGATGTAAGGAAGTGGTCTAGTTTCATTCTTCTGCATGTTGCTGTCCAGTTCTCCCAGTACCATTTGTTAAAGAGACTGTCTTTTTTTCCATTGGATATTCTTTCCTGCTTTGTCAAAGATTAGTTGGCCATACTTTTGTGGGTCCAATTCTGGAGTCTCTACTCTATTCCATTGGTCTATGTGTCTGTTTTTTGTTCCAATACTGTGCTGTCTTGATTACAGCTTTGTAGTAGAGGCTAAAGTCTGGGATTGTGATGCCTCCCTCTTCAGTCTTCTTCTTCAATATTACTTTGGCTACTTGGGGTCTTTTGTGGTTCCATACATATTTTAGGATTGCTTGCTCTAAATTCGAGAAGAATGCTGGTGCAATTTTGATTGGGATTGCATTGAATGTGTAGATAGCTTTGGGTGGTATTGACATTTTAACAATATTTATTCTTCCAATCCATGAGCACGGAATGCTTTTCCATTTCTTTGTATCTTCTTCAATTTCCTTCATAAGCTTTCTATAGTTTTCAGCATACACAGCTTTTACATCTTTGGTTAGGTTTATTCCTAGGTATTTTATGATTCTTGGTGCAATTGTGAATGGGATCAGTTTCTTTATTTGTCTTTCTGTTGCTTCATTATTAGTGTATAAGAATGCAAGTGATTTCTGTACAAAGTTGTATCCTACAACTTTGCTGACTTTATGTATCAGTTCTAGCAGACTTTTGGTGGAGTCTGTTGGGTTTTCCATGTATAATATCATGTCATCTGCAAAAAGTGAAAGCTTGACTTCATCTTTGCCAATTTTGATGCCTTTAATTTCCTTTTGTTGTCTGATTGCTGATGCTAGAACTTCCAACACTATGTTAAACAACAGCGGTGAGAGTGGACATCCCTGTTGTGTTCCTGATCTCAGGAGAAAAGCTCTCAGTTTTTCCCCATTGAGGATGATATTAGCTGTGGGCTTTTCATAAATGGCTTTTATGATCTTTAAGTATGTTCCTTCTATCCCGACTTTCTCGAGGGTTTTTATTAAGAAAGAATGCTGAATTTTGTCAAATGCTTTTTCTGCATCGATTGACAGGATCATATGGTTCTTATGTTTTCTTTTATTAATGTGATGTATCACAATGATTGATTTGCGAATGTTGAACCAGCCCTGCATCCCAAGAATGAATCCCACTTGATCATGGTGAATAATTCTTTTTATATGCCGTTGAATTCGAGTTGCTAGTATCTTATTGAGAATTTTTGCATCCATATTCATCAGGGATATTGGCCTGTAGTTCTCTTTTTTTTTGCTAGGTCTCTGTCTGCTTTACGAGTCAAAGTAATGCTGGCTTCATAGAATGAGTGTGGAAATTTTCCTTCCATTTCTATTTTTTGGAACAGCTTGAGAAGGATAGGTATTATCTCTGCTTTAAATGTCTGGTAGAACTCCCCAGGGAAGCCATCTGGTCCTGGACTCTTATTTGTTGGGAGATTTTTGATAACTGATTCAGTTTCTTCGCTGGTTATGGGTCTGTTCAAGTTTTCTATTTCTTCCTGTTTGAGTTTTGGAAGTGTGTGGGTGCTTAGGAATTTGTCCATTTCTTCCAGGTTGTCCAGTTTATTGGCATATAATTTTTCATAGCGTTCCCTGATAATTGCTTGTATTTCTGAGGCATTTGTTGTAATAATTCCATTTTCATTCATGATTTTATCTCTTTGGGTCCTCTCCCTTCTCTTTTTGAGAAACCTGGCTAGAGGTTTATCAATTTTGTTTATGTTTTCAAAAAACCAACTCTTGGTTTCATTGATCTTCTCTACAGTTTTTTTTAGATTCTATATTGTTTATTTCTGCTCTGATCTTTATTATTTCTCTTCTTCTGCTGGGTTTGGGGTGTCTTTGCTGCTCTGCTTCTATTTCCTTTGGGTGTGCTGTTAGATTTTGTATTTGGATTTTTCTTATTTCTTGAGATGGGCCTGGATTGCAATGTATTTTCCTCTCAGGACTGCCTTCGCTGCATCCCAAAGTGTTTGGATTATTGTACTTTAATTTTCATTTGTTTCCATATATTTTTAAATTTTTTCTCTAATTGCCTGGTTGACCCATTCATTCTTTAATAGGGTGTTCTTTAACCTCCATGCTTTTGGAGGTTTTGCAGACTTTTTCCTGTGGTTGATTTCAAGCTTCATAGCATTGTGGTCTGAAATTATGCATGGTGTGATCTCAATTCTTGTATACTTATGAAGGGCTGTTTTGTGACCCAGTATGTGATCTATCTTAGAGAATGTTCAATGTGCACTTGAGAAGAAAGCGTATTCTGTTGCTTTGGGATGCAGAATTCTAAATATATCTGTCAAGTCCATCTGATCCAATGTATCATTCAGGGCCCTTGTTTCTTTATTGACCGTGTGTCTAGATGATCTATCCATTGCTGTGAGTGGGGTATTAAAGTCCCCTGCAATTACCACATTCTTATCAGTAAGGTTGCTTATGTTTGTGAGTAATTGTTTTATATATTTGGGGGCTCCCGTATTTGGCACCTAGACATTTATAATTGTTAGCTCTTCCTGATGGATAGACCCTGTAATTATTATATAATGCCCTTCTGCATCTCTTTTTACAGCCTTTAATTTAAAGTCTAGTTTGTCTGATATAAGTATGGCTACTCCAGCTTTCTTTTGCCTTCTAGTAGCATGGTAGATAGTTCTCCATCCCCTCACTTTCAATCTGAAAGTGTCCTCAGGTCTAAAATGAGTCTCTTATAGACAGCAAATAGATGGGTCTTGTTTTTTTTATCTATTCTGATACCCTATGTCTTTTGGTTGGATCATTTAGTCCATTTACATTCAGTGTTATTATAGAATGATATGGGTTTAGAGTCATTGTGATGTCTGTAGGTTTCATGCTTGTAGTGATGTCTCTGGTACTTTGTGGTCCTTGTAACATTTCACTCATAGAATCCCCCTTAGGATCTCTTGTAGGGCTGGTTTAGTGGTGATGAGTTCCTTCAGTTTTTGTTTGTTTGGGAAAACCTTTATCTCTCCTTCTATTCTGAATGACAGAAAAATGCCTTTTTCCTTCCCCAGATCAGGGAAGTTCTCAGCTATGATTTGTTCAAGTACACCTTCAGCCCCTTTCTCTCTCTCTTCTTCTTCTGGAATTCCTATGATATGGATATTGTTCCATTTGATTGCATCACTTAGTTCTGTAATTCTTCCCTCATACTCCTGGATTTTTTATCTCTCTTTTCCTCAGCTTCCTCTTTTTCCATAATTTTATCTTCTAATTCACCTATTCTCTCCTTTGTCTCTTCAATCCATGCTATGGCTGCCTCCATTTTACTTTGCACCTCATTTATAGCATTTTTAAACTCCTTATGACTATTTCTTAGTCCCTTGATCACTGTAGCAATAGATTCTCTGCTGTCCTCTATGCTTTTTTCAAGCCCAGCGATTAATTTTATGACTATTATTCTTTTTTTTAATATGAAATTTATTGACAAATTGGTTTCCATACAACACCCAGTGCTCATCCCAAAAGGTGCCCTCCTCAATACCCATCACCCACCCTCCCCTCCCTCCCACCCCCCATCAACCCTCAGTTTACTCTCAGTTTTTAACAGTCTCTTATGCTTTGGCTCTCTCACACTCTAACCTCTTTTTTTTTTCCCTTCCCCTCCCCCATGGGTTCCTGTTAAGTTCTCAGGGTCCACATAAGAGTGAAACCATATGGTATCTGTCTTTCTCTGTATGGCTTATTTCACTTAGCATCACACTCTCCAGTTCCATCCACGTTGCTACAAAAGGCCATATTTCATTTTTTCTCATTGCCATGTAGATTTCCACTGTGTATATAAACCACAATTTCTTTATCCATTCATCAGTTGATGGACATTTAGGCTCTTTCCATAATTTGGCTATTGTTGAGAGTGCTGCTATGAACATTGGGGTACAAGTGGCCCTATGCATCAGTACTCCTGTATCCCTTGGATAAATTCCTAGCAGTGCTATTGCTGGGTCATAGGGTAGGTCTATTTTTAATTTTCTGAGGAACCTCCACACTGCTTTCCAGAGCGGCTGCACCAATTTGCATTCCCACCAACAGTGCAAGAGGGTTCCCGTTTCTCCACATCCTCTCCAGCCTCTAGAGTCTCCTGATTTGTTCATTTTGGCCACTCTGACTGGCGTGAGGTGATATCTGACTGTGGTTTTGATTTGTATTTCCCTGATAAGGAGCGACGTTGAACATCTTTTCATGTGCCTGTTGGCCATCCGGATGTCTTCTTTAGAGAAGTGTCTATTCATGTTTTCTGCCCATTTCTTCACTGGGTTATTTGTTTTTTGTGAATGGTGTGAGAAAGTGGTCTAGTTTCAACCTTCTGCATGTTGCTGTCCAGTTCTCCCAGCACCATTTGTTAAAGAGGCTGTCTTTTTTCCATTGGATGTTCTTTCCTGCTTTGTCAAAGATGAGTTGGCCATACGTTTGTGGGTCTAGTTCTGGAGTTTCTATTCTATTCCATTGGTCTATGTGTCTGTTTTTGTGCCATATGACTATTATTCTACATTCTTGTTTCATTATATTGCTTAAATCAGTTTTGATCTATTCATTAGCTGTCACTACTTCCTGGAGTTTCTTTTGAGGAGAGTTCTTCCGTTTCATCATTTTGGGTAGTCCCTGCGGTGGCTCCAAACTGCAGGGCACTTCCCCTGTGCTGTCCGGAGTAACTTGTGTTGGTGGGCGGGGCCGCAGTCAGACCCCATGTCTGCCCTCAGCCCACTGCTTGAGCCACAGTCAGACTGGTGTGACCTTATCTTCCCCTCTCCCGGGGCAGGACTCACTGTGGAGTGGTGTGGCCCCTGTCTGGGCTACTTGCACACTGACAGGCTTGTGGTGGTGCTTCTGTGGGATCTGGTGTATTAGCCGGGTGGATCCGCAAGGTGCACAGGGGCAGGAGGGGCAGGCTTAGCTTGATTTGCCCTCGGTGGTCTCCTGTGGGAGGGGTCCTTCAGCACGGGGAGGGAGGCAGACCCGTTGGACGGATGAATCCACAGAAGCACAGCCTTGGGTGTTTTCGTGGTGCAAGCAAGTTCGGTGAGGGGAACTGGTTCCCTTTGGAATTTTGGCTGGGGGATGGGAGAGGGAGATGGCCCTGGCCAGAGCCTTTGTCCCCCCGCGGAGCTGAGCTCTGTCTTCCAGGGCTCAACAACTTTCCCTCCCTGTGTCCTCTTGCCCTCCCCCTCTCCAAGCAGAGCTGTTGACTTTTAACATTCCAGATGTTAAGTCCTGCTGGCTGTCAGAACTCACGGAGTCTGGCTCCTGTGCTTTTGCAAGCCAGACTTTGGGGGCTCTGCCTTGCTGGGCGGGCTGCCCCTCCACTGCCCCGGCTCCCTCCCGCCAGTCCATGTAACACGCACCGATTCTCCACCCTTCCTACCCTCTCTCATGGGCCTCTTCCATGGGCCTGTATGCTTGGCTCTAGAGAGTCCGTTCTGTTAGTCTTCTGGCAGTTTTCTGGGTTATTTAGGCAGATGTGGGTGGAATCTAAGAGATCAGCAGGACGAGGTGAGCCCAGCATCCTCCTACGCCGCCATCTTCCAAGCTCCCAGTCCAAAAGCTATTCAGGTTTTAAAATTTTGATTCAGTTCAAATTATTTTCTAATTTCTCTCATTATTTATTTTTGACCCGTTTGACCCCGTTTATAATTTCTCAAACAAGTGGAGATTTAAGAGTTTATGTTCCCACATTGTATGGTGGTCAGAAACCATTACCTGTATGATTTCAATCCTTTGAAATTTGTTACGACTTGCTTTATGACACAGTATATGGTCAATTTTTTTGCAAATGTTTCTACATACTTGATAATAATATGCATTCTACAATTTTAGAGTCAGTATTTTATATATTTCTATCAGATCAGTTTGTTAATTATATCCTTCAAGTATTTTGTCCCTACTTTTTGTTTATTTGTTTTATCATCTACTGACAGAATTATGTTAAATCTTTCAACATAATTGTAGATTTGTTTACTTGTCCTTGTAGTTTAGCTTTTGGTTTACATATTTTCTAGTCATGTATCTAGTCATGCATCAGGTGCATATAATTCTAAAATTATGTCTTCCTGGCAAAATGAAGTTTTTATTATTCAGAAGCCTCATTTCTTTCTTTCTTTCTTTCTTTCTTTCTTTCTTTCTTTCTTTCTTTCTTTCTTAATCTTTATTTATTTTTGAGGAAGAGAGATACAGAGTGTGAGCAGGGGAGGGGGAGAGAGAGAAGAAGTCACAGAATCCAAAGCAGGCTCCAGGCTCTGGGCTGTTAGCACAGAGCCCAACGTGGGGCTTGAACTTATGAAACTCGAGGTCATGACTTGAGCTGCAGTCGGATCCTTAACCAACTAAGCCACCCAGGTACCCTGGAAGCCTCTATTTCTAGTACATTTTTTCATTGAAGTTGATTTTGTGTGATATTAATATATACACACCAGTTTTACTTTGGTTATTATCCTCATTGTTTCCTTCCTTTTACTTTAAACTTTTCAGTGTTCTTTAAAATCCAGATTGAAAATCTTTGTTTCTTAAACTGGAACATTTAATGTTTGCATTAAGCATAATTACTGATATATTTCATTTAGTTCTATCATTTTATTTATTTATTTATTTATTTATTTATTTATTATTTATTTATTTATTTATTTAAATTTGACCTACTGATCTACCTCCTTGTTTGCTTCTCTCCAGATTGACTATGTATATTTTTAAAAATCTTTTTTTCCCTTTATTATCTTGGTTGTTTTATACTTCAATTTTATTCATTTAGTTATTGACCTATTGATTACAATAATTTGCTTATTGAAGTCTAAAGTTAATACAAATATGCCCTTCTTTCGGATAATACAAATAATTTAGTATGGCACTTACCCTACCCCAGCTTTATTTTTCCCTCCATTTTGGCTTTCTGGGTTATTTCAACTTTATTACTCCACAGAAATGGAGAAGGCATTTTAGGAAGACATAATAAATTTAATATTGATAGATATAATCTTATAACGGTTTTAACTAGAAATTCTAAATTTACTTTTATGGGTCTTTCTCTGAGTTTCAGAGCTGTTAAGGAACTTTTTAGTTAGCATATAAATTCTTAGGTTTAAACTTCTAAGGATTTTTAAATAAACAGTACATTCTAGAAGTGGATTTTTTTACTTTAGCATCTTTATTGCAATGGAAAAATTCCAGGCCAAATACAGCAACTTATCCCATGTAGCACTTGGTGGGCATGTTTAATCTGAAAACTTCTGTATTTCTTCTATTTTGGAAAATTTTTTAAAAAATGTTTATTAATTTATTCTGAGAGAGAGAAAGAGAGAGCGAGCATATGTGTGTGAGTGGGGAAGGAGCAGAGAAAGAGAGAGAGATGGAAAGGGAGAGAATCCTAAGCAGGGTCCCAGTGTGCTGTCAGCATAGAGCCTAATGGGGAGCTCAATCGATCTAATCTCATGAACTGTGAGATCACGACCTGAGCTGAAATCAAGAGCAGGATGTTTAAGTGACTGAGGCACCCAGGCGGCCCTATTTTGGAAAAGTTTATGTCATGTCCTCAACAATCTTTTTGTGGCCCTCCCATTAGACATATGTTGGAGATTCCTAATTGAGTCTCCATGTTTTTAAACTGCTTTTTCATAATTATGATTTTACTTCCTTATCTCACTGTCAGAGTTCTAGGTAAATTCCCCAGTACACTTCCATTTTATTAATTCCCTCACCACTATCTATCTCACTTACTAAAGTTGTTAAAAAGTTAAACCCCAAAAAATTTTTTTAAAGTTTATTTATTTTGAGAGAGAGAGAGAGAATGTGCAAGCAGGGGAGGAACAGAAATAGAGGGAGAGAGAATCCC
The DNA here is from genome assembly GCF_018350175.1 of Felis catus. Taxonomy (NCBI): domain Eukaryota; kingdom Metazoa; phylum Chordata; class Mammalia; order Carnivora; family Felidae; genus Felis; species Felis catus. The sequence continues at coordinate 74,367,434 of NC_058370.1, forward strand.
AAGCAGGCACCAAGCTACTAGTGCAGAGCCCAACACCAGGATCGAACCCATGAAACTGTGAGATTGTGACCTGAGTGGAAACCAAGAGTGGGTAGCCCAACCAAGTGAGCCACCCAGATGCTCCATAAACTCTAATTTTTATTTCAGAACTTCTAACTGGTTTTTAAATTGCCTGTTCTCATTTCATTTTTGCTTGTTTTATTTTACAATTTATTGATTTTTTCCATAAAAGCGTTATTACTTTATCTCTTTGAATATCCTATAGTCATTTAAAATTCCTTTTTAATTTTCATTTTTGCTTCTTAGTTTTCCTCATATGTTAATAAACTTTTGTTTGTAGATTCATCTTGGGAGTAAGCATTTTTCCCTTTGTCTTTGCTCACTCCCCTTCTACTTTGTTGCAATTGTACCTAGTCTTTGTTGTCCCCTTTTCAGAATCAGGTGATAGGGACAACTCAAGGCATTTATCACTGGTGATTTAGGGACAGAACAGATCTAATCTTAGCCAATGGCAGTTCAGCCCAGATGCTGACTCTGAGGCTATCTGTTTTGTCTCAGGAGGATGGGTATATAGCTTTATATAAGCTGTAGCCCCAGACAGCTGTCAGGTATAGCTCTTTCAAGCCCCCTTTCCTTTTTAGTCGGTTATGTTAAATAGTAAGACTAGCTCTGGTCAGATAGGGCACTTTCAGTCATCATGATTAAAAATACAAGTTCCTGGCTGCCTTTGCCTACTGTGTCCTTCTGTATCTATCTGCTGTATCTTGAGAGAGACAGAGACAGTGCAAGTTGGGGAGGGGCAGAGAGAGAATCCCAGGCAGGCTCCCTGCTGCCAGCACAGAGCCCGACACGGGGCTCCAACTCACCTCGAGATCATGACCTGAGCAGAAACCAAGAGTTGGATGGATACTTAACTGAATGAGCCACCCACATGTCCCTAATATTTCCACTTTTTACATTTTAATTTTTCATTGCTTATTTGGGGTGGATAGTGAGTGGCTTACAGCATGAATTCTCAATGCCTTGATCTGAGGTTGTGGCCAAAAATATATGTTAATACAGCCAGTCATTTTTTTTATTAGGGATGAGTAGTATGTACTGCAGTTATTACTACTTATATCTCACATAGCCAAATATTTTAACAATTTAAGAATTTGAGCTTTACAAACTCAAACTCATTTCCTAAGCACATCTTGATTTAATTTTCCTCCATGCTCTAATGGTGGATAGCATTAAAAATTTTACATTATATTTGGCTTGATGGAAACCTGCCCAAAATAATCATTGAACACAGCTTGTCTAATTAGCCCTTTTCCTCATGACTGTAATTGTAAAAGTGGTGGAAAGTTCTGCAGAATATAATATGCCCAGATAATTAATTAGAAACATGCCACCAAGGAGGATTTGGCATATGTATTAGTTTTCTCTTGCTGCTGTAACAAATTGCCACAAATGCAGCAGCTTAAAACAATATCCATTGTTATCTCATAGAACTGAAGATCAAAAGTCTGGCATGGCATAGCTGGATTCACTGTTGAATGACTCGAAAAGCCAAAATCAAGGTGTTTGTAGGGCTGCATTCCTTTCTGGAAACTATTGGGAAGACTTCCATATCTAACCTGCATTAATTATACCTTTTTGGTTTTGATGCTTTGACATCTGAGACGTTGCTGACCCTGAAGAGACTGCCTTTCTACAGGCTAATTTCTAGAGGCGGTAAATGACTTACCTGCAAATGTACCTTTAATATGCAAATTAACCAATCCAGTCAGGATAGCCCCTGTGCCTCAGAGCCTGTGGAAATTATTCCCGCTAGCCAATCCTAAAACTACCTACCCTGCTCAGTTCATTCCTTCCTTGGAAGCCACAATAAGGAAAATTGCTCACATTTTCCCCACCCACTCTGCCTTTGACTGACACTAGCACTTCCCTGTGCAGTCTTGTGCGGTGAGCCTACTCCTCTTGCCAACAGTGAATAACAAACTATCTTTTTAATTGCAGCAGTCTCCTGATTCCTTGGCCTCACCATATCTGAACAATAATAAAACCTGCATTTTAAAACACAAGCTTATTCAGGTTGTGGGCAGAAGCCAGTTCTTTTTCATGCCTTCCACTTGGCTCCTCTACCTTCGAGCCAGCACGTCAAGTCCTTCTCATGCTTTGACTTCCTCTTATCCTTTTAAGGGCTTCTATGATTACATTGGGTCTGCATTAATAATCCGGAATAATTTCTCCACTAATTTAAGGTCAGATGATTAGTAATCTTAATTATGTCTGCAACATCCTTTTACCATGCAATGTAACATAGCCACAGGACATATACCAGGGGACATATATCATGGAGGTCAAAATTCTGCCTAACACAGTGTTTTAAAAGTTAAATAAGAAAAATACTGATTTCAGGGCACCTCGGTAGCTCAGTTGGTTAAGTGTCTCTTGATTTCAACTCAAGTCATGATCTCATGGTTTGTGAGATGGAGCCCTGAGTCAAGCTCTGTGCTGACAGCCTGGAGTCTGCTTGGGATGCTCTCTCTCCCTCTCTGTCTGTCCCTCTCCTGCTCTCTCTCTCTCTCCCAAAATGAAAAAACAACATTTAGAAAAGAGAAAAATACTGATTTCAAAATTTGCATTGGGAAGACATCATGAGAAGTTGTAATATGACTGTATCTGTTCCCATTGCAGACTATAGTCTCTGAGTTCATCTGCTTAAAATTTCTGTGGCTGAAATAGCTTAAATAATAGTATGATTGAAAGAATTAGTCTGGAAAGAATTACTCAGCTATGAGTCTGGTTTTGCTCCTATCATGCATAAACCTTGCATGACATTTTGTCATGAAATTCCTTAGATTTCTCTAAGGGGGTATCTAGGTGTTTCTGTGCTCCTTCATGTGCATTCACTGTCCTAAGACACCTTACTACTTTCCATATTTTTCCATCACAGTATCTTTATTTGGATATTGTTTGTTTTCTTATATGCTCATTGGGGGAAAAGTTCTGAGGCACAATGATACACTGATAGTTTAAAAGGTCTGACTTAGACTGTCTAGTACAAACACAGTTAAAAATACCTTATCTTCTGCAATTAATACAGGACCAAATAATGCAAATGTAAAGCATCTCAGAGGCAATCATTTTCCAAGATAACTTTACTGCAACCCAGATGCTCTTTGAGATGGTCACAGATATGTTCCTCTTGCCATGTGAGTGCTCATTCTCACTTCCTCTAACCCTGTTTTACTATACTTTCTGTTTTTTTCTTCTTTCTCCATTCTTCTTTTCTTATGTCTACTTCTTGCTTTCTCCTTTCTTCTCCTATATTCTATTTTTGCCTTGTGTGCCTGTCCTGATCCTGCTTTATGTATTTCATTAGTATATGATTTCATTACTCACTTTATCCTAGTTTTCCAGTTTCTTTGGATTACTCTCTTACTTTCTTCTTTTCATTGTGTTTTTCCAGTAAGCATTGTTGTCTTATATCTTCTGTTCTTCAAACAGTTATTTCCTTGCAAAGTGCACTATTTCCTTGGCAAATAGTACCCATCGAAGTCTATTGCTAGGTGAGGAAAGAGAAATAAAACTAATAAAAAATTAATGGTAAACAAAAATAATTATAAATTAAGAGAAATAAAATTAATGATAAATTAAAAAATACTGATAAATTGTGTGACCCTGGTTTTAGACATAGGGTCTTCCTCACCCATAGTGATTAATCCCATTTTCTCAAATTTTATCTTTAATGTTCTAACTTGAGAGTTTAGAATAACATGATGAGGACAGGTAACCACTTGAAGGTTAAGCATTTTTCAATTTCTTGCCAAAACAGGAGGGCATGGCAAACTTATGAGTTGGCTCAGGTTCAGAGACATGCTTCTCATGTTTTTCATGCCTTTAGAAAAGAAGTTCAGAGTTCCTCCAGCTCTAACATCTCATATGCCAAGAGTTCTGAATTTATCCCTGTAGGGTATACTGCGGTTAGTACACTATGTGCTTAATGAGTCTCTGGGGATAAAGCTTGACTCTGAACTCTCTCAAATCTGAACAGTCGTTATTTTCCCAATATAAGTAGATTTACCATAACTTTGCCATTTGCTTGGTATGTAGCTATACTGCAGCTTTAACTCCTGAAAGATTGGTGGAGTTTTCATTTGGTTGTCATAATTTTAGCAAAGTCAGACTTGGCCTTTGCAAAATTATTTTGCTTTCAAGAAATCAGACCTGGTCTTTGAAAACCCTTAGAACCTTTGTGAGGTTTTTAAGAAAAATATTTTGTGACAGTCAGTTCCAGTTGTTTTTTCCTTCTTTTAAAAATTTTTTAACTTTTTATTTCATTTTGGAGAGAGAGAGAGTGCGAGTGGGGGAGAGGGGCAGAGGGAAAGAGAAGGAGAATCTTAAGCAGGCTCCACATCCAGTGCAAAGCCTGATGTGGGGCCTGATACCACAACCCTGGGATCAGGACCCAAGCTGAAACCAAGATTCAGACACTCAACTGACTGAGCCACCCTGGTGCTCCTTCCTTCATTTTTAAAAAACTGCTGCTATCATGAGAAATCTGGGCAGATGAATCAATTCCCTCTGTTTTGGAGTTAAAGCAATGCCATACATAATACAAATGTTAGCATTTTGCCTGTGCTAGAATATTTTTCTCCTGCTACAAATACAAAAACAAATAAAAAATATGCTATTTTCTTATTTAACCAAATGATTCCAGTCACTTCTCTTTGTTTCTTGGTTATTCAGAGTTATTCAGAGTATAATTTCTTTCTTCAGCAGCAGAAATGGGGTTCTTTCCTTGTGTTCTCATTATAATTAGTGGAACAACTGCTGTAATTATGAAACTTCTAGGGGCGCTTGGGTCGCTCCGTTGGTTAAACATCCAACTCTTGGTTTCAGCTCGAGTCAAGATCTCCTGGTTAGTGAGTTTGAGCCCTACATTGTGTTCTGTGCTGACAGTGTGGAGCCTGCTTTGGATTCTCTCTCTCTCCCTCCCTCTCCCTGCCCCTTCCCCTCTCTTGCGTTCTTTCTCTCTCTCAAAATAAATAAATAAACTTAAAAAAAATTTTAAAAAACGAGGCTACTATAATTGTGGTGCTTGAGAGATGCTTCTCTGTAAGAGTTCTGTAATACCATACTGTCTACAGTAAGCTAATGATCAAGATCACTAACTTGAGGGTAGGATTTATATTCAGATTTTCCCCCTTTCATAGTCTAAAACTTGCAGTACATTGGTGCATGAAGGTTATATATATATTATGTCTAATATATATAATATCTATATATCTGTATTATATCTGTAATATAGATATAATATATAAAAAATAAAATATAAAATATAAAAAAAGCAAAATAGTGTATATATAATATAATATAACATTTTTTACAGTGTCAAAAGAAATAGAATATAAAATGTAGCAGGAAAAATTTAAGCTCAAAACAATTTATTCAATGCTGAAATTGTTAAGGAATTTAGCACTGATTGAGAGTCCACTATGTACCTACACTTTAAACATATCATCTTATTTAATTCTGCTAACTACCACATGAGGGAGGTATTATACTCTTCATTTTAAAGATAGAATAGGGACTCATAATTAGAAGTATTTAAGGTGACTGAAATTGAGGAAGCCAGGATTCAACAGCAGGTCTGTCTTCCTCCAGGTTTTTTGTTCTTTTGAGCACAAAAAGAGGTAGGACAGTTTTTGAGGTTTTATTTTCCTCCCTGAAAGTCTTTAAATTCTTATTCCCAGGGTCATTTAACTGAGATCTGAAGGTGAAAATAATGGACGGAGAACTCTCCTCAGTGTCAGGAGATCTGGGTTCTAGTGCTGTCCCTGGTCTCCACATGTGGAACTAGATGTACAGCTGCTGGCTTTGCTTGGACTTTGTCAGTTGCAAAGCACTGTTGACAGGCAAGGTGCTATTAATGAATAAGAAAATGTCATCTCTGGTTTTCTTGTGGTAAATTAAGAACATAGTTTAGGGCTGTCCCATTACCACTCACTTTACTTAATCTCCTACTCTTGGTCAGAGCAGTTAGTTAAAATTAAAAAGTGCGTGAATGAAGAAGACTGGGTAGTCAGCATAACTCATGTCTGCTACCTTGCTTAAGGTGTCACAGAACTAGTAGAACAAGAAAAGAATGTAAGTGGATCCTGTTTTGTGGCAAGAAAGCAAAAACATAATGGCTTCTGGATTCAATCCAGGATCATAGGTCTTGTTGACTTTTGAATTCAATCCAGCATCACAGGTCTTGTTGCCAGTCAGATCCTAATGAAATGAATATTCTGGCTCAGTCTATTTTTGGGCAGGCAAGGTTTCATTCCTACTTTCTGGGTGAAGCAACAGTGACTGAGAGGTTATGCAACTTGCCCTAGGTTATAGAGGGGTCCTGCAGAGAGGAATGAGAGAGTAGAACCACCTTTGAGTACAGTGATCTTCCTGCTGCAAAACAGTAAAGCAAGTCTTGGTTTTGGAAATGTTTCTTTTCTGTGGGAGCCCATAGTTTTGTATTCTACAGCGGGGGAATGATCTCCCTCCTCACTTTTTTTTAAATTGTTTTTTTTTTTTTTTAACATTTATTCATCTTTGAGAGACAGAGAGAGAGACAGAACGTGACAGACACAGAATCCGAAGCAGGCTCCAGGCTCTGAGCTGTCAGCACAGAGCCCGACGCAGGGCTTGAACTCACAAACTGCGAGATCATGACCTGAGCCGAAGTCAGACACTCAACCGACTGAGCCACCCAGGTGCCCCTCTCTCCTCACTTTCTAAATCAACCACTGTGTTCAGTGATATATCTAAAATGATAACTAAGACTTTCTGAAGTAAAAGGATCTTACATAATAGTTCCCTCCAACAGATGCTAAAACATATGCATTGCATCTACTGGCTCCAGGTCTCCACATCTTAGATCATCCAACAATTGGATAAATCCTCTGGTTTCAGAACCAGGTTGTTCATCACTTTTTGACAAAACTTACTTCAGCAGCCTCAATTTTCACTTCAGGTGTTTAGAGCCTTCTCTCTTATTTGTCATTCAATAAACTAAAACATCAAAAACAATTGCCAGTCTCTGATTATACCTGGTATATGTATTTCTATGCACCACTCCAACATTAATGTTGCTCTGTGCCAGAATGGTCCTCATTACTGCATGTTATTTACAGCTTCTTGTTGGGGAAGCTGTGGAGAGGATCCATGCATCAGAGTAAGTCTTAGGTGAATTTTTGGACTCTTTCAATCCTGTGAAACTATGGTTTTGTAATAACAACATTGGTCAATTCAGTGCTCATAAAGGTAAGTGTACTCTTAAACCCCTTCACCTATTTCACCCATCCCTCCACCCACCTTCCTTCTGGTATCCATTAGTTTATTCTCTATAGTTAAGAATCTGTTTTTTGGTTTGCCTTTTTTCATTGTTTTGTTTCTTAACTTCCACATATGAGTGAAATCATATGGTATTTGTCTTTATCTGATTGACTTATTTTGCTTAGCATAATATTTTGTAGATCCATCCATGTTGTTGCAAATAGCAAAAACCTCATCCTTTTTAATGACTGCATAATATTCCATTGTGTGCATGTGCGTGAGCATGTGCGTGTGTGTGTGTGTGTGTGTGTGTGTGTGTGTGTGTATACCACATCTATATCCATTTATCTAAGGTTGGATACTGGGTTTCCTCCATATTGTGGCTATTATAAATAAGGTTGCAATGAAAATAGAGGTGCATCTCTTTTTGAGTTGGTGTTTTCATTTTCTTTGGGTAAATACCCAGTAGTGGAATCATTGGATTATGTGGTGTTTCTGTTTTTAATCTTTTGTGGAATCTTCACACTGTTTTCCACAGTGACTGTACAAGTTTACATTCCTACCAACAGTGCACAAGGATTCCTTTTTCTCCATATCCTTGCCAACACTTGTTATTTGTTTTTTTTTTATATTAGGCATTTTTTATATTAGACATTCTGGTTTAAGGTGATATCTCATTGTGTTTTTGATTTTCATTTCCTTGGTAAATAGTGATGTTGAGAATCTTTTTATGTGTCTGTTGTTCATTGGTATGTATTCTTTGGAAAAATGTGTATTCTGGTCTTCTTCCCATTTTTTACCTGGATTATTATTATTTTTTGGTGTTGAGTTATATAAGTTCTTTATATATTTTGGATATTTAACCCTTTATTGGATGTCATTTGCAAATATCTTCTTCCATTTGGTAGATTGCCTTTTAGTTTTGTTGATGGTTTCCTTTGCTGTGTGAAAGCTTTTAATTTTGATGTGGTCCTAATAGTTTATTTTTGCTTTTGTTTCCCTTGCCCCAGGAGACATAGTTAGAAAAATGTTGCTAGAGCCAATGCCAGAGAAGTTACTGCCTGTACTGTCTTCTAGGATTTTTATGGCTTCATGTCTCACATTTAGGTCTTTAATCCATTTTGAGATTATTTTTGTGTATGGTGTAAGAGAGTGGTCCAGTTTCATTCTTTTGCAGGTAGTTGTCTAGTTTTCTCAGCACCATTTGTTGGAGAGACCCTCTTTTCTAATCCATAAGTATGGAATATTTCCATTTGTTTGAGTAGTCTTCAAATTATTTCATAAGTGTTATAGTTTTCAGAGTACAGGGCTTTTGCCTCCTTTGTTAAGTTTATTCCTAAGTATCTAATTTTGTGTGTGTGCAGGTGTAAATGGGATTTTATTAACTTCTCTTTCTGCTACTTCATTATTAGTGTATAGAAACACTACTGATTTCTGAGTATTAATTTTGTATCCTGAAACTTTACTGAATTCATTTATTACTTCAAATAGTTTTTAGGTGGGAGCTTTTGGGTTTTCTATGTATCATATCATGTAATCTGCAACCAGTGACAGTTTAACTTCTTCCTTACCAATATGGATGCCTCTTATTTCTTTTTCCTGTCTGATTGCTGTGGCTAGGACTTCCAGTACTATGTTGAATAAAAGTGGTGAGGGTGGCTATTCTTGTCTTGTTCCTGATCTTGGAGGAAAAGCTCTTAGTTTTTCACCATTAAGGATGGTATTAGCTGTGAGTTTTTTATGTATGGCCTTTATATTATTATGTTGAGGTACATTCCCTCTAATCCCACTTTGAGAGTTTTTGTGAACAGATATTAAATTTTGTCAAATGGTTTTTCTGCATTTGGTGTGGTGATCATATGATTTTTATTCTTTGTTTTGTTGATGTGGTACATCACGTTTATCAATTTGCAAATATTGAACCATCTGTGCATCCCCAGAATAAATCCCACTTGTTCATGGTGAATGATCCTTTTGATGTATTGCTGAAGGTGGTTTGCTAATGTTTTATTGAGGATTTTTGCATATGTATTCATCAGAGGTATTGGCCTATAGTTTTCTTTCTTCCTTCCTCTCTTTTTTCTTTCTTCCTTCTTTGTTTTTTGTTTGTTTGCTTATTTTGTTGTTGTTGTTATTGTGTCTTTGTCTGGTTTTGGTATCATGGTAATGCTGGCCTCATAGAATGTGTTTGGAAACTTACCTTCCTCTTCTATTTTTTGGAATCATTTGAGGAGAATAGGTATTAATTCTTCCTTAATTTGGTAGAATTCACCTGTGAAGCCATCTGGACTTAAAAGTCCTGGACTTTTATTTTTTGGTAGATTTTTGATTACTGAGCCAATTTTATACTAGTAATTGGTATATTCAGATTTTTTATTTCTTCCTGATTCAGTTTTGGAAGATTGTATGTTTCTAGGAATTTATCCATTTCTTCTAGGTTGTCCAATTTGTTGGCATATAATTTTTCATAATAGTCTCTTATAATCATTTATATTTCTGTGATGTCAGTTGTTACTTCCCTTTTGTTTCTAATTTTATTTATTTGAATCCTTTCTCTTTTTCTTGATGAGTCTGGCTAAGGGTTTATCAATTTTGTTTATCTTTTCAAAGAACCAGCTCTTGGTTTTATTGATTTTTTTTGTCTCTTTGTCATTTATTTCTGCTGTAATCTTTATTATTCCTTTCCTTCTTCTCACGTTGGGCTTTCTTCTTCTTTTTTTAGTTCCTTTAAGTGTAAGTTTAGGTTGTTTGAGCTTTTTTATTATTTCTTGACGTGGGCTTGTATCATTATATATTTCCCCCTTAGAACTGGTTTTGCTGCATTTTAAAAATTTTAGATTGTTGTATTTTCATTTTCATTTATTTCCACATATTTTTTTATTTCTTTGTTGACCCTTGGTTGTTCAGTATCATGTTGTTTAACCTCCATGTGTTTCTTTGTTTGTTTTCTTGTGATTGATTTTTAGTTTCATACCATGTGGTTGGAAAGGGTGATGGTATGACTTATGTCTTCTTTAATTTAGTGAGACTTCTTTTATGGATTAACATGTGATCTATTCTAGAGAATATTTCATGTGCAGTTGAAAAGAATGTGTATTCTGTTATTTTTGAATGGAATGCTTTCGTGTTTATCTGGTCTTATGTGTCATTCAAAAACACTGTTTCCATATTGATTTTCTGTCTGGATGATCTATCCGTTGATGTAATTGAGGCATTAAAGTCCCCTACTGTTATTGTATTGCCATCTGAATGCATGTTAATACTTGTTTTATATTTAGTGCTCCAATGTTGTTTGCATGGATATTTACAATTGTTATATCTTTTTGTTGGATTGATCCCTTTATCATTATGTAATGCTCTTCTTTGTCTCTTGTTATAGTCATTGTTTTAAAGTCTATTTTGTTTGATAGAAGTATTGCTACTTTGACCTTTTTCCACTTCCATTTGCATGGTAAATGTTTTCCATCCCTTTACTTTCTGTCTGTACATGTCTTTAGGTCTGAGGTGAGTCTCTTGCAGGCAGCACTGAGATGGGCCATGTTTTTTACCCACTCTCTCATCCTATGTCTTTTGATTGGAGCATTTAGGCCTAAATGGGCTCATTTTTAAATGCTTCATGAAGTTTTGAAGGGACATTGGGAACTTTGTATCTTTAAGTTCTATTGGATATTGGCATAGAGACCTGAGGGATGATAGGAATAGGATAAATTCGTCAGTTTCACTGCTTGACTCCAACCATTGCCGTTCTTATTTTCTCATTATCTTCATTGTCTGATAGGTGTTCTATAATTTGGTTATATAAACTTCTCCTGCAAAGGGCCAAATAGAAAATATTTTAGCCTTTCAGGGTTTTATAAGGTGTCAGTTACATTTTTTTTCTTTTTCTTCTCTTTCTCTTCTTTGTCCTCTTCAATTCTCTAAAATTGTAAAAATAATTCTTAGCTTACAGGCAGTACAAAAATAGGCTGAAGCCACATTCAGCTCAGAGGCCCATGGATTTCAAACTCCCAGGCTATGCTGCAACTTTTGTTTGTTTGTTTGTTTGTTTTTAAACATCTCCTTTTAACAGGTTGTTTGCGTTTTCACTATTTCAACCAATGCTATAGTTAAAAATCCTACTACTTGTGCCTTTGCTCTGTGTGCCAATAGAAGACTAGAAGTGGAATTAGTCATTAAAGTATAATTTCATTTAGCTCTAAGATAGACATTGCCAAATTACCCTTTGTAAATGTATCATTTATACTTCCAGTAATAGTATGAGAGTGCTATTCCTTTGTAAAAACTTCATATTATCAAACTTTAAAATTTTTTGACCATCTGATGTATAAAAAATAATGCCTCACTTTTTAAAATAATGTTTTCTTCATTCCTAGCAATGCTGGGAATCTTTTTGTGTATTTATTAGGTATTTAAATGTATTTTCTGTGAATTTCCTATAGGTTTGCCTTTTTGTCTTTTGTTATTAATTTGTAGGAGTTCTCATTAATCTTCTCTCTGTTTATATGTTGCAATATTTCCAACGAGACTGTCGTTTGTCTTTTAACACTGTTTAAAAATTTCATGTTTGGGGTGACTGGGTGGCTCAGTCGGTTGAGCATCTAACTTCAGCTCAGGTCATGATCTCATGATGGGTTTGAGCCCCACATCAGGCTTTGTGCTGACAGCACAGAGCCTCCTTGAGATTCTCTCTCTGCCCCTTCCCCACTTGTATTTTCTTTCTCAAAAATAAATAAACATTAAAAAAATTATATTTACATTTTATTTTAATTTTTTTTTACCGTTTTTATTTTTGAGACAGAGAGAGACAGAGCATGAACGGGGGAGGGGCAGAGAGAGAGGGAGACACAGAATCGGAAGCAGGCTCCAGGCTCAGAGCCATCAGCCCAGAGCCCGACGCCGGGCTCAAACTCATGGACCGCGAGATCGTGACCTGAGCTGAAGTCGGATGCTTAACCGACTGAGCCACCCAGACGCCCCTACATTTTAGATGAACTAAACTTTTTTGGTTTGTGTTTTCGGGGGGTGTTGTGTCTTATTTTTGATGCCTTAATCTCAGGTTAGAAGTATGTCCTTTTTAATAGTACACTTGACTAAATTTCTATCAGAATTTGACATAAGGAAAATAATGGTTTCTTTCCAATAACTTATATGACTTTTTTTTGCCTTGATTGTCAGGAAACAGCTAAATCTATGGTTCAAGTGTGGCAACTATCCTATCTCTGATGCTATGTAGTAGTTACTGTGAGCTGTCAGTGCTAAAATGGTAGCTATACACCTGAAAACAGAGGCTGAGTATAAGCTGAGCAAGTTTAAAAGACTAGCCCCTGAATAGAATTCCAAGGCAGAAAAATAGGTCATTAGGAGACCTCAAATATGAATGAAACATCACTGGGAATCTGAGTTTGGCGGACAGAGTTTATCAGCAGTATAGAAGAGTTGGTGGGGAGATAAGACCTGGAAATGGGAACAGATGCATACAATCTGGGAGAATGTATAGCCATGGTTTCTGATCCTGTGAGCTTACAACTTTTGCAGGCTCACAATCCTTTACCAGCAATTCTGAAGTCCAAAAAGCTCTAAAGACCCAGACTTAAAAAAATTTATTGTCAAAATCTGACCCAAATGGATGTGAGACTATTAAAAAATCTTTATTTGACTTAGTTTGGAAATGTGGGACGCCTGAATGGCTCAGTTGATTAAGCAGTGACTTCAGCTTATGTCATGATCTCACAGTTCATGAGTTTGAGTCCCACAATGGACTGTCTGCTGTCAGCACAGAGCCTGCTTTGGATCCTCTGTTTCCCTCTCTCTGCCCCTACCCCTGCATTCTCTCTCTCTCTCTCTCTCTCTCTCTCTCTCTCTCTCTCTCTCTCAAATATTGATAAACATCAAAAATAAATAAAATAAGGAAATAAACATTAAAAAAAGAAAATGCATACATTTTGCTGCATAAATAACAAGGTAGCTGATTTGAAGTTGTTTTGGAGGGTATTGTGTAGTATCTGGCATGTGTACCTCCTTACCTCCTTACCGTTCTAAAATTCAGTAAATTTTGAATTCTGAAACATATGTAGCCTCAAGGGTTTCTGTTAAGGGATTGTGGACTTGTAATAAGTAGCTGAAGGCCTGGGTGGAATCAGCTTTCTTTTTGCGTCTTTATGGCTTTTGGTTTCACTTTCTAACATTATTTTTAATAATCCTGTTACATTTGTATTTTTAGTCTATGCTCTCAAGGTTTTTGGCAATAGGGATATTGAAGACGGCCTCCAAGAGGACCCACAACAATCCTTGCCCTTTTATAGTCTTCCGCTACATTAACTCAGAGGTGCTCTGTGTATTCATAGAGAATATGATGTGTGACTTCTTAAAAAAATTTTTTTTAATGTTTATTTTTGAGAGAGAGAGAGAGAGAGAGAGAGCACGCGCGCGCAAGTGGGGGAGGGGCAGAGAGAGAGAGGGAGACATAGAATCTGAAGCAGGTTCCAGGCTCTGAGCTGTCAGCACAGAGTCTGACGTGGGGTTCAAACTTGTGAACTGCAAGATTGTGACCTGAGCCAAGGTTAACTGACTGAGCCATCCAGGTGCTCTGATGATGTGTGACTTCTGAGGCTAGTCCATAAAAGACATTGCAGCTCTGCTTGGGTTTTTTGGATCCTTTGTTCTGGAGAAAGCCAGTTGCCATGGTGTGAGGACATACAACAAGGGGTTATAAGAAGAGGCCCAAATGGAGAGGAACCAACTTGTCAGCCATGTGGGTGACATACCTTGGAAGGGACTTCTCCAGCCCCAATGAAGCCTGTAGATGACCATAGACTTGGTCAACAGCTCACCTGCAACCTCATGAGACACTCTGAGTCACAACTGCCCCACCAAGCTTCTCCCATACACACCACCCACCGAAACTTCGAGAAGAAGAAATAACTGTTGTTTTTTTAACTGCTAAGCCTTTGGGTGATTTGTTATGCAGAAATAGATCACTAATGCAATGAGTGATAAGTAATGAATAATTAATTCTAAAAAACATCTACTGTTTGGAAATTTTTTTCTGCAGGGCCTCATACCACTGAATAGACTTAATGTAGTGCTTGATCCTTGATTACGTTTCCTGCATAATTGTGTATTGACAAAATCTGGGATTTTATCATTTATCATACATTATTTTTACATTTTTCCCACTCTTTTTTCCCATTTCCCCTTTGACAGAACTGGTGATATAGTCATATTTTCATGAAACTCCTTATTGTGTGACTATTCTTTTTTTTAATGTTTATTTATTTATATTTGAGAGGGGAGGGTGGGGTAGAGAGAGAGGGAGAGAGAGAATCTCAAGCAGGGTTTGCGCTGTCAGTGAAGAGTCCTAAGCAGGGATTGATCCCATGAACCATGAGATCATGACCAGAGCCAAAATCAAGAGTCAGACACTCAACCAACTGAGCCACCCAGGTGCCCCTTATTGTGTGACTATTCTGAGTCTGGTTGAGAAATAGTTTTGCACCAACTACCTATTGTTGTGTAACATACCACTCCAAAACTCATGTTTTGAAACAATGACATTTTACAGATGGTCCCCAACTTATGATGATTTGACCTAATGATTTTTTTACTTTACAATGGCGTGAAACCAGTATACATTCAGTACAAACCATGCTTGGAATTTTGAATTGTGATTTTTTTCCTGGGCTAATGATATGTGGGATGATTTTCTTGTGATGCTTTGCAGTGGCAGCCAGCTACAGCTTCTACCTGCACGATCACAAGAGTACGTGTTTGATACTTACAACCCTTCTATATCCATACAACCATTCTGTCTTTCATTTTCAGTTTAGTATTAGATAAATTAGATTAAAAAGTATAAAATAAGCTTTGTGTTAAATGAGTTTGCCCAACTTTAGGCTAATGTAAGTGTTATGAGTGTACTTAGGCTAGGCTAAGTTAGGATGTTTGGTAGGTTAGGTGTGTTAGATGCATTTTTGACTTAGGATACTTGTAATTTATAATGGGTTTATTGGGAATAACTCTATTGTAAGTTGAGGATGATATGTACGGTTTCTCATGATTTTGTGGGTTGGCTGGGCAGTTCCTCTGCTGTTCTTGGCCAGACTTCCTCATGGAGCTTCATTCATCTGCTGGGTCTGCTAGAGCTGAAGAGTCTAGATGGTCTCACCCTCATGTTTGGGGCCTCAGAAGAGATAGTTGGAAAACTGGAAACTCACTCTCCACATGATCTCTCATGAATATTTGAACCCAAGCTTTTCCCCATGGTGGCTGAGCCCCAAGGGAACACAGGTGGAACCTACAAGGATTCTTGGGATTTAAGCACTGGAACTTTGATGGTATCACTTCTGTCACATTGTAAAGGTCAAAGCAAGTCACCAGGCCAGCCTAGATTCAAAGGGGTGGAGAAGAGCCCCAGGTCTTTACTGAAGAAACAGCAACATCATTCTGCAAAAGAAACATAGGCACAGGGAGAAGTGATTCCTTGGGAGACATTTTGATAATGATATACTACATGCTTCTTAGGAGAAATTATAAATATTAGTTTATAGACTTCAGCAACCTGTGTTCCTGAAAATGGAACCAAAAGATCCAGAATGATTCATTCACGAAACATACATATATTGAGAATCTACTATCTGTTGGCCCTAGGGAATAAAAATATGTAATCCCTTTCTTGAAGCAAGAAACATATTTTTTTTTGTTTCTTCAAATTCAGTCCTTTAGGATTAGGAAATGAGTGTTCTACATAGATAAACACAGTAACAGATATTTCTCAAGTGCCTTATGTACTTAGAATTCTTCTATTTCTCCCTGAGGTGCTTTGCTAGGAGATAAACGTGGCAGCCTCTGTAAGTTATTGATGCTCTCTGCAGATGTGCCTATGGATCCCATACTTTAGACTATAACATCTGCCCTCAGGGTGTTTGATAGGGCATCTGAGTCCTATTTAGCTCCACCTGCCTTTCTGTTATGCACTATACCATATGGCAAAGATGGTAGGATTGAACTCTCATGCCTTAAAATAATTGGAGTAGGTGTCAGAAGGAGGTTATGGAATTGTCTGTTCTGTATTTTATGTACACTACAAAGTGTTGAGCATTAGGTTACAGTGACCTGAATAAGATATAAGACATGGAATCATAGTGCAGGAAGAGAAAAACACAAATAATCTAGCCATCCCTCTCATTTGGCAAATAAGAAAATCGGGACTGAGAGACATTAAGTGACATACTCATGTTAAAATATCTATTTAGCAACAGGCCTGAAAGTACAATCTAGGAATTTTGACTTGCTGTCTTACGTTCTTTTCTAATGGTGCTTTCTATCTTAAGACTTTATGTCCTTATGGAAGAGAAGTATTAATATCTAAAATTGATGGAGGGTTAACTTAATGTCTGTTAAGCAGGTTACTAAAATTGTAATTTCTCAATGAATCCTCACAATAACTGGAAGAGTGAGTATTGTTAGGACTTTTATTTATAAAGGAGGAGAGCTTAAGTTACTCCTAAATCCTAAGGCTAACAATTTCAGAAGCAGGTTGTTATCTGGGCATTCTTACCTTAGAGACCATGCTCATTATCTTTGTGCTAGTCCTACACTATGAATGAGGCTGACAATAATGAAAAGGCCCGAGGAGCCTGGGAGCCTGCTGAGATTACATGGAAGATCTTCAGGTCCTGAGTAAGGTATTAGGTTGGAGACAGAGGACATGCACATCTTGGGGGTAGAACACAGAGCCGGGCTCATGGTAGAGGCCTAGGCTGAGTTTGAATGAATGTTCAGACATCCCATTTCCTGGTGAACTGACGAGTCAGTAAGATACACATTATTACTGGAATTTTTCTTTTGCACTGAAGACATTGATGATGACAGTCTGGTCATGAATTAATTAAATCTAGCTATTCATTGGGATGGGCAGTGAATCCTTTTTTCTATATTCCAACTTAGAAATGATAATATTTGTGGTCCATTCATTTATTCACTCACTCATTGTTTTATTCAAGAAATTAAGCAAGAGTTTTTGTGCAAGAAGTCATTGTATTAGGCACTTCAGGGTTACCTTTGGAAGCTGGCTCTACCTTCCTGTTAGCTCTGATTATGTAATCCTATTTATCATGGCTCATGGCTTATGGTGGTCTCTTTTCTTTTTTCTTTTTTTTTTTTTTTTCCTTGAGGCAACAACCAAAGTTTGACATTTTCCTTAAGTTCAAAGCACAAACAAAATTAGAAAGTCATATATTGTGCACGAGTTTTGATTTGGTATTTTTTAAAAGATCCAAGAAAGAAGGAACACATATCTGCCTTTGATCAATTTGAATGAAAAGGTCTTGTACTATTTAGAGTATAACTCACTGATGTAACAAGTCCAATGATAGATGATGGCTAAAACATGAAATGAGTTTGTTTCTTGCTCATATAAAATCCCAAATGGGTATTTATGGTAAATAAGGATATTTTCCAAGTAGTCATTCAGACATCTAGTTCCTCTCAAGGTGGTTGCACACATCCGCATCCAGCTGGCAGCAGAGGGAAGAGTATGGAGCATGTCACACATGTGGGACTTTTATGGGTCAGATATGGAAGTGGCACCTATCTTTCAACTAATGTTCCTTTGACTACAACTCAGTTACCTGGTCAAGACCTAACTGTGAGGGAACCTGGAAAATGTACACCACTGTATGTCCAGAGAACAGAGGGAGTAGTGGAAAATGGGGAAAGGACTGTGAACTCTTCTGACTTACTCCACTTCTCTGTTAATTCATCAATCCTTCTTTAAACCTACCGATTTTTTTGAATTTCATGTAAATATTGATACATTTAAGTTTATCATTTTATAAAATTTAAAAATTGCCTTGTCAAATTTCTTTTGAAATCACATTCAACCCTTTTATTTTATAAATTATTTTAATATTTATTTACTTTTGAGAGACAGAGGGGGAAAGACAGAGACAGAGGTGGGGGGAGGGGCAGAGAGAGAGGGAGACACAGAATCTGAAGTAGCTTCCAGGCTCTGAGCTGTTAGCACAGAGCCTGATGTGGGGCTCAAATCCATGAACCATGAGATCATGACCTGAGCCAAAGTCAGACACTTAACTGACTGAGCCACCCAGGTGCCCCTAACCCCCATTTATTTTATAGATGAGATATATGAGGTCTAGAAAAGTTAAATAATTTGCCTACCATCTTGCAGCTTGTAGATGACAGAGCTAAGACTAAAGCTCGGAGATTTCTTGATTTTCTTTTTTATTTTAATTTGAAATAATATCGATATCTTCCCAAGTTCTTATTATCTGTTTTATATTTTAACATCACATAGAACAGTTTGTTGAATTCATTTTGTAGAGCTTGATGTGAATGTTCTTTCTTTTTTTTTTTTTTTTTTGCTTTTTCAAAAAGGTTCTCACTATAGCCTTTAGGTGGCACAAGTTAGCTAATCCAAGGTTATTTTGTAGCTACAATAATTATAGAAGGTTCAAGAAAAGTTTTTGGAAAATAGAGTGTTGAATGATTTAAACCAAGTAGACGTATTATCAGCAAAGTCTCCTTGCATTTAGAGTCAGTCTTCTGAATAAGTCTTTATGTACAAGAGGAAAATGTTTGGAAGTTTCTCCACAAGTTCTCTAACTCTGCCAGTGTCAGGAATCCCTAGGAATAGATGACTCTTGGGATAGGTTTTGTGATAAGGATTGGAACTGTAGAAGGTTCTCTCAAAAGTATAGAATATGAATCTGGGAGGTAGGAGGCCTCAGTTTTCCATGAATTCCTACATATTCAGGATGAATTTTCTATGGCTTGGTTCACGCTACTTATTGTGGACCCACATAGCTGTTTGCTAAAGCTGTTTGCCTCACCAGGGTGTTCTGAAGACGTATATGTTGATGTCTGGAAAGTATTTTATGTACTACTTTAAGATAGTGCTATAGTACAATGCTTTGCCTTTGTTAGGGCTCCAGCAATTATTTGTGGAATATAATTTTCCCACTTGATTTTCTTTCTCTCATTCTCATCCCTGGAGGGGTTATAAACTCCTTTCCTAAGGTGTCAAGGAGAAGTCATATTTTATTCAGTGCCTCTTATGTTGACCAGCACTCTGGTAGTCAGTGTGAGGAATCCTAGGAAAATCTACTTTTTCTTGAGATCTAATTCACTTCTGAAGACAATATTTAGCTAAGAAAAAAAATCACAGAAGAAGCACTATAAAATCAAAATACTGAGTGATTATGTGAATAATTAGTCCTTCTGCTGTGAGTGTGTGCAAGCAACCATCTTGTATGCCAAATAGGTGCAAATGTGTTGAATTGAGAGAGGAGATGATAAAATTTTCCTCTAGTATTCACCTAGAGTGTGCTCTTTGGCTTCACTGTCTAATTTTCTGAGTTATATGATTTTATAAAGAGTATTGGAATCTGAATTTCAGTTTGAATATGCTAACTTCATCTTTTTCTGACAATATCAGTTTCCAGGTCTATGTAATATGAAGTAGGCAAATCTAACTGTTGGTGTTCTTGGATTCAGCATTGTGAGTTCTTTCTCATTTGTGATAGTATTCCTACCTTCAGCTCATTCTCAGTACCTGAAGTCTTCTTGTTGTCTTCCAACACTCCTCACAAAATCCATTCTCTCAACTTTCACAGTAAGGCATGTGTGACTGATGCTGGCCTCCATTGTTCCTGATATCCACTGAGTTTTCAATTTTAATGAATCTCAACAATCTCCTAAGTCAAAAGTTAAACAGATGTGCTACTTTTGAAAAAATGTACACATGGTCTGGGGCGCCTTGGTGGCTCAGTCGGTTAAGTTTCCAACTCTTCGTTTTGGCTCACGTCTCTGTGGTATCTCATACTTTACTATTCTCTCCTTTCTGTTCTTCATCAGGCTTCTTTCTTGCTTTCCTTCCCTGTGTGGATCTCTGCACTGGCAGCACGGAGCTGCCTGTCTAGTCTTTCTAGCACTAGCAGGTGCTGCCTGCTTCCAATTCTCTCTCTCTCCCTCTCTCTCTGACCCTCCCTCGCTCATGCTTTCTCTCTCTCTCTCTCAAAATCAATAAACTTAAAAATGTACACACAGTCATTATAAAAATTCAAATGATATAGATAAGTACACCCCAATTTCTATTTCCTAAGGTTTCCACTACAAACACTTTCATGAAAATTCTTTTGTATACAGTTATACACGGATACATATACACAAAAATGAAGTATGAGGTTTTGTGGTGAAATTGAAGTCCTCCAGAGGGTAGCCTATTCCAACAACTATGTAATTTGCTTTGCCTACTGATAAGACACCTTGCATAACAGGCTCAGGAACTTAAAATACTTTGTATCCAATTTTCCTCTGCGATTTGATGATGTATCTATCTTTTAAATATTTTGAAATACAAAATATTATTTCTGATGATTCTCATATTGGGAAATAACTTAAGGTCTGATTAGATAGTCCATTTCTATTTTGGTACCTCTTACTTTCACAGTTAAAAAAAATGGCTATTTATTTATTTTGAGAAAGAGGGTGAGTGTGAGTGGGGGAAGGGCAGAGAGAGAAGGAGAAAGAGAATCCCAAGCAAGCTCCATGCTCAGCATGAAGCCTGAGGTGGGGCTCTGTCTCTCAACAATGGTATCATGACCAGAGCCGAAATCACGAGTTGGATGCTTAACAGACTGAGCCACCCAGGCAGGCTCCTCACTGCACAGTTATTGGTAACCGAATGGACACCTGCATTTTGACCTTCAGTTTTCCATTAGGAGAGATTGCAAGTATGGTTTCTATTGACTGTATGAGGGAAAAGGGTTAGAAAATGTTGGGTATGAGTCAGCAAAAAAATGGCTAGACACATCTTGATTCTAGTCTATCAGTCTAGTTACTATTATGTCTTCTAGAACAAAATTTGATATCATGAAACTACATTACAGCTTCACTATACATTAAATTTCAAAACTTTATTTACATTTTTATATGGAAATAGCTTCTGTAGAATGTAGAATTCTGTACACTCGATCTCTTGAGTACTTTTTTCCCACTCTGAATACCTACCAATCATTGTTTTATCTTTTAGGTTTAGATTTTTCCTTTCTCTTGTCCTTATTCTAATCTGGACCACCATTTTTTTCTCCTTGCTTCCATACTAAAGAATAGGGCTTTTCGTCCAAGCTAAACCATTAATTAGATGAACAGTTAAGCTATTTAATAGTGTGTCTGACACTTTCAGGCACGTAAAGGTTATGAGAAGAGACAGTGCTGCTTAGTGGTCTAGCACTTGCATTTTGGACTAGGGTTGCATGGGTTTGTACATATGTTTTACTAGCTGTGTGAACATGGGCACTTTCTCCTCTATGAAGATAACAGTAAGTACTTCCATTAAAGATTGTTGATATAATTAATAAAGATAAGCTATGTAAACCATTGACCCCAGTACCTGGTACATAATGGTCAATAGATGTCATCAATTATTATTATAATTCTTATTCTTCATTATTATTAAAGAATGTTAAACATAAAGCCTGTCCCAAGGAAATACACAGTTTAACTGAATTAATATCCATATGTACAACCACAAAGAACAGAATAAAATAACAAAATTGAGTGATGTAGATTGTGATATTGGCAATAATAACTATAACTAAGGAGGAATTAATGAAGGATGAAAGAATTTAACAGAGCCTTAAAAGGTAGTCTTGGTCTGCAAAGAAGAGAGACAAAATTCCCTTGTGTAGACAATATGTGTTAAGGTTAGTTTTTCTTGAGACTTGGGATCCTTCTATCTTTTATGGATAAGCTGCTTCTAGAGGTATATTCTGCCAAGACCAGGAACACCATTGCTTCAAGGCCCCAGGGTTTGATGAATATGTTCTGCGGGGATTAATAGAACAGATGAATGAGTAACAGAAATGGTAATTAAGCAATATGATAGGACAGCTGTGGCATAACGATGATTAATGGGATGCCTCAGGTGAGCACTGAGGCACAAGGCTGAATGAGGGCTCTTGGTGTACCAGAGAAGTGTCATTAATCAGCATTACATCATGCTTGAGAGTAGTTTATTGAAATTTTAAAATAGGTACTTAAAATAACATTAAAAGCACAATTTTAAACATGCACAATTGATTCTAGTGAAGTCCTATGCCAGAAATGAATTCCAGCCTTTCAGAGGACTGTACCCCAAGAAAAAGAAAAAAAAAACTATGCTCCTCAAAGCTGAAAGTAGCCCATTGACATAGTGTGGCTCTGCCAACTTTACCTTCTTAAAAACTGTTCTTTTCATTGGAAACCACAGTAGAGACCAGCAAAAACAGAAATGAAATTTTGGCAGTGCTTCCTCCTGCCTCATGTGCCTTGTAATGTCTCCCAAGCTGTCAGCCAAGGCTGGCTGTTTCTTCCACACCAGATCGCCAGGGACTGTGTAAAGGAAGGGGTTCTGGACAATGCACAAGCATCTGTTGAATGTGGGACAAACTATTGCATCTATACATCAAAGAAAAAAGATGGAGTTTGGAGGTTGATGGTTTAGGAAAGACGTCAGGTCTTTCATCTTGAGCTGGTATCATGGGTTTATCCCAGTAGGAGTACAGTTCAGCATCTAGCATTGAAAATCAAGTGGCTAGATAAGAGGTCAACATCCAGAGTCAGATTTGGGTTGCTATTTGGGAACTCAGGATCTGGAGAAGAGCTCCAGGATCTGGAGAAGTCTCTTCCAAGCTACTTTGGATAGAAGAAGAAAAGGGAAGCAATGTGGTACAGAGTTGATGCACTTGGCAGGGCCCAAGAGGTGCCATCAGAAGGTAGGAGAGAGGCATGAATGTGTTCTCCCTCAGAACAATCAGAAGGAACCAAACCTTGCTGATGCCTTGATTTCGGACTTTTGGCTTCCAGAACTGAGAGAATAAATTTCTATTGTTTTAAGCCACCAAGTTTGTGGTAATTTGTTACAGCATCAACATAAAACTAGTAACGGCCTCGTAGAGCTTGCCTCAAGAAACAATTTTGAGTTAAGGAGTTCAGAACCTTGCTATCTTGCTGACTGTAGTATCCAGCAATAAGCTCTACACCTCACTCCTGAAGTCTGGGATTCTGAGGCCAAAGCAGAGAGCTTTGATATGGATGAATGGATGGATAATTCTGCCAGTTTATTGCAGATCATTTTTTTCTGAAAGGGGTGGAAGACTTTTTTTTTTTTTTTTTTTTTTTTTTTTTTTTTACAATTCATGGCTACCAGCTTGCTTTGATAGCTGTCAAGTTGGATGAGTTTAAATACTTTGATCAATACCTAAAGCACCATCTTAAAATGCAAAATCTTTTTCATCTGTTGAAAGAGCACAAATCCACAGACCAGTGTTTTGAGCCCTGGTTTCATTAATTTATTCATTAAAATATATAATAAGCACATTCAAAGTCTCTGTCTTCTTGGGATTTACATTTTGTAAGATCCTTCACTTTAGTACAATAAACGTTGTTTGACTTAACTTACTCTTCCTTCAAGTTTCTCTCAGTTGATATACAAAGATCCATACTTGCAAAATTGATAAGAAAGAGGATGATGATTTTACAGAAGAATCCTGTGTTTCATAAGAGGATTAAATATGTGATTCATTCATTCATTTAGCGAATATTTATTGAGAACCTGTGTGGCAGACACCTTTCTATGCACCAGGGATACAATAGTGAACGAGGCAAACTTCCCTTATCAAGCTTAATTTCTATTGGGAGAGACAGGCACTGAACAGATAAGCCAATTATATAAATTAATAAATATATAATGTCAAACAATAATAAGTATATGAAGAAGCCCCTTGCCCTTCAGTTCCAGGACATACTTTGACAGGATGTTTCTGTCATTTATGACTTTTTTCTCCCCCCCCCCCCCCCAAGGAAGGTTGGTTCCTTTAAAGGCAACAGCTTCCATTTTAACTCCTGGTTTCCACTCATGAATGCAAATCTATCCTTCATCTAGCAGTCAAAGTGATATTTCTAAAGCATAAACCAGGTTCTTTCCACCTTGGCTTTGGCCTTCAGTGGCTTCCCTTGCAATTAGAATGGAATCCAGACTCTTGCAAAGTCTTGCAGTATCTGGCCCTGCCAACCTGTAACCTTGTTTCATGCCCGTTACCCATTTGCTCACTTGTTCAGTCACTTTGCTTTTCTCTCAGTTCCTTGAGTACGCACACAGGTAACTTCCTCTGTCTGCAATGCTTTTCACTCCTTCCCCTTTCAATAGGCCCCTCCTGTTATTCCCTATCACAGCATCTATTACAGACTGGAAATACATTTTTGTTTGTTTTGTACTTGCTCCCTGCCAGTCTTCCCCTGACTTTGCTAGTTTGAATCCCCATGAGGGGCTGGGATTACAGTTGTTTACCTAGAACTAGCCCAGTACTTGGCACATAGAAACTATAGGCAAGTATTTTTTGGACAAATTAAAAAGGGAAATGCAGTAGTTGTTAAGTTCTAAACTTTTAAGAAATCAACCCAATGCAAAGAGTTATTTAAATTATTCTTATATTAAATTGTATTATCCTCTGTTCCTTTTGTGCTTACTGTTGTAGGTCCAGAAGGGAGAAAGTTTACTGGGGTTAGGTGATTTGTTGCCTTCAGAAATACTTTTGTGTTCTTTCCCAGAAGCAATATATTTGTTAAGAAATAGAAGACAGCCATTTAATAAATATTACTGGCTGTGGGCTGTATGTATCACTAATAAAATAGGAGATCTGAGATCATTCTTTAACATATTCTAGCAATCAGGTCCCCAGTTTGCGAGCATTCAATCTACCAGTGACCTTTATACACTAAAGTTTACTGTCCCCTTTTTTGGACCAGATGGTTTCATCTTCCTTCCTGCTATGAAAACTTTAGATGCTCTTAGTGCTGCTTGAGGGAGGAGAAGCCCACAAGGCCAGACCCTCTCTCTTTGTAAAGTCAAAGTTAGAAATCACCATTGCTTCATGTCCAATATGCACCAGTGCTGGTGGTTCAGAAATGGCCAGCAAAGTCTCTTCCTTCTAGAAAGAGACTAGAGTTTGGTGGCTTGGTGTCATAGCTTTACCCATCCTATAGTTCAGCTCCCTTATACATTAAGTAGGATTTTGTGGACTGATCTGGAAACCTAATAGCCCTTCATGACATTGTTCTAAAAGAGGAATGCAACCGGAGTGCCAGATAATAAATCTTCAAGGAAAAATTCAGAACTTAATTCACCCACAAAATAAGAGTGAGCTTCACTTTTTTTATTCTCTGGAGAGAATCTGAAACCAATTTTTTTGAAGTTACTGGGCCAATTTAGCTAGTTTGGTGTTACTTAGCCAAGAACACTTGATTTTTATATTTTCTGAATTTTCTATAATGAATATATTCTTTTTATTAATAAAATATTTTTAGAAGAAAGCAAAGACAAACAGGGAATACAATGGCATAAATATCATAAATGACATAAGGACCTATCATAGTGGAGGCAAGAGTAAGAAATGTGTACACTGCTGGGAACCACCCACACATGATGCTGGCAATCTTTGACGGAGCTCTTAGCCTCAGCGTGGGGAGGGATGGACATGAATGAACAGATTCGAAACTAGGGTTTACACTGATGTGAACAGCTTCCACTTGAACTGCTGGTTTCCACTCTTGAACTGAAGTCTATCCTTCATCCAGCAGCCGTAGTGATATTTCCAAAATATAAACCAGGTCATTTCCCCTTTGGTTTTGGCCTCAGCTTTGATCTTTCCCTTTAGAAGATGAGTCTAACTCTTGAAAGCATATTCTATTCTCTGTTGGACAGTGTAGGAGGTGGCCAGAGAATGTATTTGCCATCAGGCTTGCAAATTGTCAGATTGTCATGTAAAAACCAACATGGACCCACTTTTTCCTACTCATTTCTGTTCTGCCATTGGGGCTGCTGAAATCCAGACACTGTCAGTTTACACTAGGCTTCTCCAATTTCCATAATTTATTCTAGATAGAGAAGGAATAAAAGTAAATCATGTAAAATCCTTTTCTGGGGAAACTGCTGATTTATAAATTATAAAGAATTAAGAACATTTTTAATAGTTTGCATGTATTTGGCACTTTATAATCTACCAAGTGTTTTTAGAAATTAAAATTAAGTGTGGTAAATACACATAACAAAAAAATTTTCATCCTAATCATTTTTAGGTGTATAGTTCAGTAATGTTAAATATATTCAAATTGTTGTGCAGCTGTCACGACCCTCGATCTCTACAACTTTTCTTGTCTTGCAAGACTGGAACTCTGCATCCATTAAACAATAGTTTACCAAGTGTTTTCTTCTACACTATTTCATATTTCATGCTCTTCTCTATAGCTCTGAAAGTGAGAGGGAAGATATTAATTCTTAAAGCATAGTTGTTAATGGGGAAGGCCCTGGAGTAAGGCTATCTGGCTTAAACTTAACTCGTCAAGTATTAATTGTTAATAATATAGAACCTGTGTTATGAGGTTGTTGTGAGGATGGCACGGGTTATTCATAAAGTGTTTACAACATTATAAACCACAGAAATGCTGGCTATAATCACCCCCATTTTGCAGATAAGAAAAGTAAGACTCAGAGAACCTGAGCAATTTACCAAAACCCACACAATTAATAAATGGACAGTGGAAACCTGAGCTGTGGTTGAGTTAGTGTTCTCTCCTTTCTATCAGTCAAGAACTAATCAAGTCTCAGCTCATAACCAACACAGACAGCATGCAATGATCAGATTTAAGGCTAGCAGAAGGAGGTGATTTCACTTGAGCCTTATTTTATGTTTTGACTTCAGTCAAGACCATGCAAATCTCCTTATCAGCTCTAGAATCCTATTGGAAGTACCACGAAGCCCTGACTTAAGTCATGTTGGGAATCTATGAAGCAAAAGCTGAAGATAGGGAAGTTAGAAGAAAGGTGGATGAAGGTTAAATAGGAGTGAGGTAAATTTAGTCCAGTTCGAAGCTGGTACTAGAGGCCCAAAGGGAGCTTCTTTTGGGGGGACTGGTATAGAGAATGATTTTAAAGTGCAGAATAGCAATGGTGAAGGAACCAGGCAAAGCTATGTTAAGAAGACTTTCTCAAGATAAGGTGAGAAATAGGAGAGATTCCAGACCCAGGCATAGGTATGTATGTGTGTAGTGGAATTTAAGCAGGATTCTCTCCTTAGCTGCCTGCCCCACTCTTTGTACTAGTGCTCTGGGAATGTGAGGAACCCTTCTTGTCCCAAGGGAGGCTAGGCGGAAGGGACAGAGAAGTGATCTGGTCATCTTATGGTTTAGGGATTGGTAAGGGTGAGAAAGAAGGTCTGCAAGTTAATAACACTGTGAAAGTGCCTGAGTCTTGGCTCTGAGGCATGACAGGTCTACTAATTATTTCCAAATTCCACTGGTTTAGAGATTCAAGGTTCTTGGTTAGTGTTTCTAGTGGCAAGGTGGGGAAGTCTTTGTACAGCTGGTTGTATCCTTCAGAGCTGGTATGAGGCTAGAACAGGATAGAAGATAATATGGGAAGACTTTCAAGATAAGCTGCATACTTCCTTACCCCATTTCCTGTTTTTTCCCCCCAGAAACTATCTTCATCAACACCAATCTCCTCCCCACCCCACCTTTTTTCTGTACTTTTAACCTTTTCTCCATGGCACATGCTTTTTTGTGTAGAAGCACATTCAAATCCCTCATTATAATTAAGAATCAAAGAAACAAAACCAACAGAATAACCCCTCATCCTCAGCTCCCAGTTTCCTCTGGTTACTGCTCTTTATTCTTGACTGTTTTCATGGTCATGTACACTTTTCACTTCTCTCCACTGCAACTGCTGCTGCAGAAGCCACACAATTCTCTGCAATCCCAAATCTCATGGCCACTTTTTCTCTTTTTGATGATAATGACTAGGTCTATGTTTGTTTTTCCCTGCTCTATCCTCATTGCCTCACAGCTCATACTTGGCACATAGTAGGTGCTCAATAAATATTTGTTGAATTGAATTCACATCTCTGTGGTATCTCATACTTTACTATTCTCTCCTTTCTGTTCTTCATCAGGCTTCTTTCTTGCTTTCCTTCCCACTAGTTCCCTAAGGGTCGGTAGGTCCCAAGGCCTGTCCTTTGGCCCCTACTGTTACCACTCTAGTCTTTCTCTGAATGATCTAATCTAAACTGTCTGCTCTGAGATAATGATTTCAAAATCTATGTCTGTTCCTCAGCCCCTGTACTCCTAACTGCCCACTAGAAATCTCTAAGTGAATGTCTGCCATGTACCTCAAAGTCAACATTTTCTGAGCTGAACCCATGATCTCCCTCCTCAACCTGCCTCTCCTGTGATCCCTTAGCTCTGTGAGTTACATTCACCAGACACCCAATTGTCCAAGAAAGAAACCTGGAGCTGGGTTCATTCCTCATTCTTCCTAATCTCTCACACCTAATAAGTCATGAAATCCTACCAGTTACAACTCCTTAACTCTCAGATCCATCTTTTTTTTCTCTGACACCACTGCCATCAGCAAAGTCCAGGTCACTGTCATCTCCCTCTCCATTATTGCAGTGGCCTTCTCATTGCTCTCTTTGGCCTCTCGCCTTCCTCAGACTCTGTGTCTCCTCTCTATCCTGCTTGGATAACTTCCTGCCATCCTTCAATGTCACTTTCTTTAGGAAACTTCCCTAAGTCCTCCCTACTCCTGTGCTCTAGGATATGTTGAGTGTTTTTATTATGTATGTTCCAAGCACTTCAAGCATCCTATTATAATTTCCTATTTAATTGCTGAATTATCTAACCCACTAGATTGTAAATGCTGTGTTCTGCACTGTTATATTTTTAGCACCTAGCAAAGAGCCTAGGGTGCATAGTACATAGTAGCACATAGTACATAATAGATACTCAACAAATATTTATCAAATGAGTCAGTGAAGAGATCCTCTAGACTCAAGAAGCACCACTTTGTACTTCATCTAAAAATAAACAAGATCAGTCGTTTGGCAAATAAATCTATGGTGTGTGTGCAAACCTCCCACTCTCAGTTCATGTGGTTGATGAACCTCAACTATGTAAGTAAAACCTTATTTTCCAAACAAACATATTCAGTGTGAATTGCAGTATCATAACTTTTGGTGCTCATGGCAATAAGCAGCTGCAACAAACAAAATTAGCAAAGAAACAAAGGTAACAAAATCTCATTTATCTACTTGAATCCTTTCTGTGTAACTCAGTAGTCTTAACAGTTCAATAATTCAACTGCAAATTTGTTAAGATTCATTGCTTTCCAAGTCCATCACATGCTTAGGCCTATTTGTCTGTGGAGTGGCCCAGAAAACAAATCTTTTCCACGTTAATTACTCAAAGATTACGAAAGGTAAAATAAGAGTTATGTAATAGAGGGTTTGTTTTCCTTGTGGATTACTTGGTAGCGAGCATGCATACTTTTCCTTGGGAATGCTTACAGTGATGTTATTTTATGAATGGTAGGTTTTCTTCTTGTGACTCTATGAATAATTTCCATTTTCCAATCTCCATCAATTAAGTAGATTTGTCCAAACCCTTCTGTAAATTAATTTTTGGACTATTTACTATGTACAGGAATGTGAGAATTGCCACAGCAGTAGGAAATGTATTTTAGGTCCTCAGTACCATTGGGAGCATGTGATTCAAACCCTTATGAAGCACATGGGATGGGGTGTGAGGAGGAATTGTAACCAAAACCTTATAGGCCGGGTGCTTTCCTATGAACCATCACTCAGTGAATATTGAATATTTCAATACTAAGCATGAGTTTTTTACAAGCTGCAAAGTTGTTTTCTTCTGGAGTTGCAGTATCTAGAACTATGGTTGTGTTATTATAATGCTTTTATAAAATTTTTTAATACTATAGCATGTATAGAAATCAGTTTTAAGAAGAACTTTATTATTTTCTTTCTCCCTTCTTTCTTTTCATAAGAAATTAATATTTCATGTTTTTCATCAAAATAATATGAGCACACAATTTGAAAAGTCAAGTAATACTAAAAGCTTTAGGAAAAATCCAATATTCTCTTTTTAAAAATTTTTTTAAAATTACATCCAAATTAGTTAGCATATAGTGCAACAATGATTTCAGGAGTAGATTCCTTAGTGCCCCTTACCCATTTAGCCCATCCCCCTTCCCACAACCCCTCCTGTAACCCTCAGTTTCTTCTCCATATTTTGAGTCTCTTCTGTTTTGTCCCCCTCCCTGTTTTTATATTATTTTTGTTTCCCTTCCCTTATGTTCATCTGTTTTGTCTCTTAAATTCTTCACATCAGTGAAGTCATATGATATTGTCTTTCTCTGACCGACTAATTTTGCTTAGCATAATACCCTTCGGTTCTATCCACATACTTGCAAATGGCAAGATTTCATTCTTTTTGATTGCCAACTAATACTTGCATTGTGTATATGTATGTATATATATGTGTGTGTGTGTGTGTGTGTGTGTGTGTGTGTGTGTGTGTGTGTGTATATACCACATCTTCTTTATCCATTCATCCATCGGTGAACATTTGGGCTCTTTCCATACTTTGGCTATTGTCGATAGTGCTGCTATAAACATTGGGGTGCGTGTGTCCTTTCGAAACAGCACACCTGTATCCCTTGGATAAATGCCTAGTACTGCAATTGCTGGGTTGTAGGGTCCAATATTCTCTTAATGTCTCCAGCCTTCATTGCTTCTTATCCATCTGTCTTCCCCTGCCTCCCTCCAATAACTATTTTCACACTCTTCAGCATTTTAATGCAGTATTTACTTCTAATATCAAAATACTATGCAAATACTGCTATTGTTTGATTAAACATTTTTTTAATGTTTGTTTATTTTTGAGAGAGAGAGAGACAGACAGAGTGCGAGTGGGGGAGGGGCAGAGAGAGAGACACACACAGAATCTGAAGCAGGCTCCAGGCTCTGAGCTGTCAGCACAGAGCCTGATGTGGGGCTCAAACCCACCAACCGTGAGATCATGACCTGAACCGAAGTCAGAAACAACTAACTGAACCACCCAGGTGCCCCTACTATTGTTTGATTTAACATTATTTGTATATTATTTATTTTGGCTTTCTTACGGCTCCTATCTCCATTCCATTCCTTCCAAAGTAGTAGAATCACAATTTTTGGTTGAATCAATATTCAGGGATTTATTATAACTGTTATGTAGTTATATATGTATATAATTGGTATATATATCACACATAATTTACACTACATATATAATCACATAGTTATACTGTATATACTATATATATATAGTTTATACTGTATATACTATATTATTTAGTCAAATACATGTATATATTTTATATTACTTGTAGATTATACTATAAACTATATTACATATACTATATAGCATATACATGCTATATAAGTTTAAACATACTAAAACATAGTATATATGTATGTATATATAGTGTGTATATATCTAGTTTATACTATAATTGCATTTCTTATACAATTTCTAAGTTTTCTTGGAGTTAATTTTTGTTTTATATTTTCATTTGCTCAGTTTTTATATTGTTTGAATCCATGGTTGATTCTTGTGAAGTGGCTCTCCATACAGCGTTCCACATGATGAAATCTGTAACATAATCTGTAAGTTCCATTTTATTTGTTTCCTAGAGAAATCCATCCAACCATCTTTCATGTTCTTTTTTCAGTCAGGACTGGTTCCTTTTTAAGCCTGTTACACATCTGGTTACTAGGATTTGTTTTGACACCATCTTGTGAATTCCTTCTCAAGAAATTTTTTCTCTACTGTGTTGAATCTTCCTTTTTTTGGTTTATTGCATCATTTTAGTGGAGCACATTTCTCAGGAGCTTCCAGAGAAAGGGTGCTTAAGAGTTTGCATGAGACTTTGGAAATGGTTTTATTTTAACCTCATGTAGTTGGATGCTGAAATTTTTTTTCCCAGAATTTGTCTTTTTTTAAAGTTAGAACTTTTCTTCAAATATCTGGTAATTCTTGGCTATTATTCTTCATTTTTATTTACATGGTTTCTGTGGACCAGCTTGCTCTTTCTTTCTTTCTTTTCCTTTCTTTCTTTCTTTCTTTCTTTCTTTCTTTCTTTCTTTCTTTCTTTCTTTCTTTCTTTCTTTCTTTCTTCCTCCTTTCTCCTTTCCTTTCCCCTTTCCTTTTCCTTTCCCTTCCCTTCCTTTCCCTTTCCTCTCTCTCTCTTTCTCTCCTTTCTTTCTTTCCAATGTATTCATTATTCCAGTGTATTAATTTATTGACAATTAAAATTTTAAAATTTGTTTAAAAAAACAGACTTGTTTGAAGGAGAGGAAAAAGACCTGGATCACATAAATTTACAGCTATATTAAAATTAAAAAAAAGTTTTATACACACATGCACAGTCACACAAATTCATACACAAATATATACAGAAACATTTATATACACTTGTAAATGTGTATAGGTGTATCTATATAATATTTTTCACATATAGTGAAATGCAAGATCTTAAATGAACAATTGATGAGTTATGACATATGTATGTGCCTGTATAACCAACCCCTTAATTAAGAAATAGAATATACCTATGACCCCAGAAGTAAGCTTCAGTTTGGAAGCTTTTGAAAACAAAGCTGGAAGATAATTTTAACTAAATGTATTTAGATTAATCAATCTTCTTTTTAAAAAAAATTTATTTTTAACGTTTATTTATTTTTGAGACAGAGAGAGACAGCGCATGAACGGGGGAGGGTCAGAGAGAGGGAGACACAGAATCTGAAACAGGCTCCAGGCTCTGAGCTGTCAGCACAGAGCCGGACATGGGGCTCGAACTCACGGACCGCGAGATCATGACCTGAGCCGAAGTAGGCCACTTAACCGACTGAGCCACACAGGCACCCCTCAACCTTCTTTTTTAAAAAAACAGTATTAACACAGATATATAGAGCTGTTTTAAAAAACATTATTAACTAAAGACGGCACTTGTGATGAGCACTGGGTATTGTATGTAAGTGATGAATCCTACTCCTGCAACCAATATTGATTGCACTGTATGTTAACTAAAATAAAAAAAAATTAATAAATTCTACAACTGAAGAAACTCTAAATACTGTATAGAAGAGATAAGACATTATGTTTTATTTAGATATTATTTTTTCTTCCTACCTTAAAGTTTCCATAAAAGATTATCAAATTTACTAACTGATTTTGTATTGATTGTATTCTGTTAATATTGTATCCACTTATTCTCAAATTCCTGTCATCTTTTTTGTATTCATTAATTTTGGGGGGAGGGGGTTGATCATTGTTAATATAGTGATTCAACAATTCTATACATTACTCAACGCTCATCAAGAGAAGTGTACTTTTAATCCGTTCACCTATTTCACCCATCCCCCCCTCCACCTCCCCTCTGGACCATCTCTACAGTTCTCTATAGTTAAGAATCTGGTTTTTTTTTTTTTTGCCTTTGTTCATTTGTTTTGTTTCTTAAATATGGGTGAGATGATATTATGTTTGTCTTTCTCCAGTTGACCTATTTCACTTAGCATTATACCCTCTAGACCCATCCATGTTGCAAATGGCAATATTTTATTTTTTTATGACTAATATTCCATTGTGTATATGTGTGTGTGTGTGTGTGTGTGTGTGTGTGTGTGTGTGTATATATATATATAATCTTTCTTTATCCATTCATCTATCGGTGGACACTTGAGTTGCTTCTATATTTTGGCTATTGTAAATAATGTTGCAATAAACATGGGGGTGCATGTATTTTTTCAAAACATTGTTTTCCTATTCTTTGGGTAAATACTCAGTGGTGGGGTTACTGAATCATATGGTCATTCTATTTCTAATTTTTTGAGGAACTTCCATACTGTTTTCCATAATGGTTGCACCAGTTTTCATTCCCACCCAGAGTGCATGAATGTTCCTTTTCTTTTACATCTTCGCCAACACTTATTGTTTCTGTGTTTTTAATTTTAGCCATTCTGACAGGTGTGAGGTGATATCTCATTGTGGTTTTGATTTGCATTTCCCTGATGATGAATGACGTTGAACATCTTTTCATGTGTCTGTTGACCATTTGTATGTCTTCTTTGGAGAAAAGTCTGATCATGTCTTCTGCCCATTTTTAATGGGATTTTTTTTTGAGTGTTGAGTTGTATAAGTTCTTTATATATTTTGGAATTTAACCCCTTCATTTTTTTTTGCATAATTATTGTTGGTGCAGGATGTTGTTGATGCTTTGTTTTAGGTCTGCACTAATTTGAGATATTTTTCTTTCTTATTTGAAAGAGAAAAGTTAATTTGGGTAGATACTGCATTTGTGGTTAGAATTTCATTTCTCTTGGAGAGGGAGTTCAAGAGATCTGATTTGTTTTTCTTACTATATATACTTTATTTTACATAATTATGTTAATTGTCCTTTGAGGTAGAATTATTATACCCATTCTAAATGAGTACAACAGAGTAAATGAAACCAAAGTCATATATCTAAGACTAGTGCCACTTGGATTTAACTCAAGTCTTTTCAACTCTCTGACCTTTGCTTTTCCAATTGGAAAATTTGGAATTGTTGTCCAAAATGTCAATGGTGCTAAGATTGAGAAATCATGGCTTAGATGATTTAGGAAGTTTAGGGCAGTTACTTTCTTTAGGTGAATAATATTTCCAAAATTACGTATGTCATGCATATTCCTATTAGAGATTCATTTTGAAGTCTTCCTTTTTTATTTTCTCCAGCAACTGTCCAAAATTACATCTGACATTTTTTTTTTTGATAGAATACAAAATATGGTATTAGTTCTCTTTTACAGTTGCAGGTATTTACTCTGGCACTTAAAACAAGGCTTTCACTTGAGGCATTTCCATTAGTACATTATTTATAAATCTTAACTATCACTTCTTTTTTCTCTTTATTCAAGAGACTTCATAAATTGGTGAATAAAGAAAGTGATTACATTTATAAAGCTAACACAATAGACCTTTATCTTAACTTGGATCTTTTTTAGCTAAATGCTTTTGGATGAAAAATATATTCTCAGCAAAGTCTTTTTAAGACTTGACTATTTTAAAGGGATTCTCAGCATGAACACACCACAACATTTGCTCAAGAAATGATTTAGCATGTATGCTGAAAACTTTCAAGTTGAGAAACTGAACTCGACCAACTTTTCATTCCCTCTGGTTGAATTGCAAGTAATAATAAACACTATAGTATGAAAAAATGAGGCTATTTTGGGTTAAGGTGTTGGTTTGTAGTCTTGGTGAAAGTTTTATTAATTATTATTATTATTAGTAGTAGTACTTAGGGTTTAAACTAAGATAAAAAAGGAAGTAGGAGAGTTGATGCTTTGCTCTGAAGCTTTAAAAAGAGAAAAGGGAGGATTTGTGTCCAGTCTGGACTTGCTGATTAGTGCATCTTAAACTCCAACCAGTCAGATGACTTCCAGACTTCCTGAAAAGAAGTGGAGTCTCCATAACCTTCTCATCTTTCCTATGCACGTGGCCTTTAGAACATGGGGGTGCATTTATTATTATTTAAATCAAGTGTTTACTGACTACATAGTGTGCTAGATGTGGGGAATACAGAGAATTATAAGATGTAGTCTTTGCATTTAAAGAATGCATACATTAAAATATTAGCTGCTTTCCAAATTAGAACCCAATAACTGCAGAAAGGATGAGACAGGCAGCTCCTGGTACCAAAATTCCCTTTCATTTCTCATGTAACCTGTCCTGCCTTGAACTGACTGTGGGGCAAAGTCTGTTCCAGGGATGTGCTGGGCATGACCCTCTGGCTTCTAGTGTGCTGGAAGCACACCCTGGCTCTTGGATATCCAGATGGACACTGGGGTTTTGTGTCTGTGGCTAAGTTTCCTTGGCTTGGTGAATGATGCAGACCACCTTTTCTGGATTACTGACCTCTTTGCTTTGCCTATATCTTCCCACTGCAGCCTGGCTTAATTATGTTCCTTAGCTGCTTCTGGGCGGTGATAGCCTAAATTGGGCCCATAGCACCCCAACCAGTGCTGAGCAGTTGACACTTCTGATACTCCTTTCTCCCACCCTGGTCATGCTTATTGTCCTGCCAGGGAAGATATCAGACTTCATGGGGGAGGTTGAACTTCAAATGAACCTTGTGAAAAACAGAGCTTTGAAAAAAATCATCTGAGCGGGGCATGTACACTGGAGTAAAGATGGGGAGACTTCATGGAAGTTTTGCAATAGCCTGAGATCAGGGGATAATTTCCAAGTTGGTGGTGGTAAGAAAAGACATTGATGGTAAAGATGTTACTAAGAAAGAATTATCCTGACTAGGTGGAAGGAGAAAAGGAGAAGGGGGTCTTTGAATTGTTGGAAATGCTAGATGTAAAAATTAAAAATTTTGCTCTAAAGGTAAAACTGACCACCTGGGGGAAAACATGAAAGACTTTTAATGGATCATCCCTCACTAGGGTGATCAAATGTCCCAATTTGCCTAGCACTGAGAAGGTTCTCTAGGAATGGGAAATTGGATTTCAAAACTAGATTGGTCTTTGGCAAACCAGGATGAGTTGGTCACCCTATCCCCAACCAGTGCCAGCATCACAGTGTGTGGTGTTGAATAATAGCATTTACCTTTTTTTTTTTTTTTTGATGTGGGTGCTTTTTACATTCAAAGTCAACTTTGTGTAGGTCATCTTGGACAGGCATTTCAAACAGACATTGAGAATTTAATCAAAAAGGTTGAGATTTGGGGCGCCTGGGTGGCACAGTCGGTTAAGCGTCCGACTTCAGCCAGGTCACTATCTCGCGGTCCGTGAGTTTGAGCCCCGCGTCGGGCTCTGGGCTGATGGCTCAGAGCCTGGAGCCTGTTTCCGATTCTGTGTCTCCCTCTCTCTCTGCCCCTCCCCCGTTCATGCTCTGTCTCTCTCTGTCCCCCCAAAAATAAATAAACGTTGAAAAAAAATTTTAAAAAGGTTGAGATTTTATAAATGGGGGAGATGGCCACATATGAGAGGCAGGTGCCTTTGTGAGTATGACCAACCTTCATGCTTCCATTTAGATGAGAGGCAAATTTAAAAAGTAAAATCTTTTCTTTCAATGTACTTTCATTTTTCTCCCACCAGCCCTTAACTCCTGCCCCTCTCCTCCGCCACCCCCTTGCCCAAATCAGAGTTCGATTTGTATGGTGTAAGATGTTTTGCTCTTTCCTTTATGATTTCTTTCCTTATGCTGGATAATTGAATACTTACTGAAATAGCTCAAAGCAGGAATCAGAGGGACAAAGGGAGGACAAAAATAGGAAGAAAAAAGAACTCTGAGAGTGAACAAATTGGTTGCTGACTGCTACACTAGCTTGACACTGCAATACCTGAGGGCAAGTAATCTCTCTGCTGTGAGATGCAGGTGAAGAGCTGAGGAAGAGCTCAAAGGACTTTGAGCAACCATAATAGATGCTGCACATTCATATACTGATGCTTATGTATTTATGAGAGGGCTGTGGCTCAGAATGCCATCCAGAACTAATTGACCTTTAACATAGATGTTGTTTCAACAAACTTGTTTGGCTTCCTAGTCATCTGCGTGCTGGAAGCAATAAACCCAAAGTTTGCTTCTTGGGGCTGACATGTGAACATCAGTGCAAAGTGAATCCTGAATTTTCATATATGGAAAGATGTAGAAATAAAAATAGAAACATTTGCGAAAGTAACCAAGAAAGTATAGTGGCCTGCTGAATGTAGGGGCAAATAATCCTATGCATCTGTCATTGTTTTATTACTGAGTTTAAAGATGACCCTAAATCATCAAGACAAAGTCCAATACATTTAGCATAACTTGTTTGAGACCCAAGAGAACTACTTAACATCTTAGAGTTTCTACCAAACTTTTACATTGGTAAGTCTTCAGTTATCTGAAAAATTGACTTCTGTGGAATACTTTATTACTCCAGGAACTAATAATAAAGGAAACGTTAGTGCATGTTTAAAACAAACAAAATGGAGGAACCTAAGCAAGATTTAGGACTCTATGCTAGAATACCAGGGACCCGGCATTTGTGAGGAAATTAACTTGCAATCTTCCTATTCAGCTGGGGCTGCACAATGGATGCCAACTGCTGGACAAAGCTGGATCTTGCAGAAATTCTGTTGCCCCGACTGCCTGCCGGCAGAGAGCCATCACAAGCTTCAGTGCAGCCCCGAGGGGCGCATATATTAAAGAAAAAACAAGAGCCTTGCTCCAAAATGGCTTATTTAAAATGCAAAGGGTAACAAGAGAGTTACATTCGGGGAAAGCCCAGCTCTCAGAAACAGGAAAGTAATACCAAATCTTGGTTAAAGTTGCTTGCTCTTGAACTAATTAACTAGGGATTGAATTCAGCATGAGAAGTCAGAATGTGGGTTAAAAGTGAAGGAAAATGTTATTTTTCCTCTTAGGTACCAGCCTGGCATTTCAGAATGTAGTAGCAGGCAGCACATGACGAAATCCAAAAATTGTGAAAAACACCATGGCTAATTGAAAAGGGGTTCCAGAGATATAATTTGGTCCAGATGCATGATAAAAAGCATTTTTATCTTCTTTGGTGGTAACCTCTTTGTAATAAGATATGGGCACATTTGTCATTAAAGAAAAAAAGAGAGAAATGAATAATACAGGATCCAGTGGAACAACAAATATGTTCTCACCACTTATGAAATCCTATTCCTACCTAGCATTGATCTGCTATTGTTTTCTTTCAAATTTATTTTCTTATTTTTCTAACATGGGAGATTTGTGAGAAAATCATACATAAAAGAAGGAAGCCAAGATCTTTTGCTTTTATTTTACTTGCAAACCTTTAAGGAAAGAGTAGAACCTTTTTATAAAGTCATACTACCCATTGATGGCATCCCTCACTGGATAGCACCCTTGACAGAACATGTCTGCATATAACAAGATCTTCTTAACAGGCCTGTTCTAGATTCAAAATTTTCATGCCTAATTAGCTGTGTAAACAAACTTGGAATTTAGGGAATTTTCTATGTCACACAGGAGTGAAGGTTTATTACTTATTTTGTAAGTGGGTCCTCCCCAAATTTGATAGTATAGACTCTGAAATCCATGCTATCCCCTATGGTATTCCCTTTGACTCTTAAATTGTGTATTCTGTGTTAATTTGGCTGCCGCTTCTGTATTCAGAAGTGCTCACAGTCAGAACCAACCAGTGGACTGTCTCAGGGAGAGAGTTATACTACCCACAAAGTTCAGGGCACATTTCAGCAGAGGGCACTCAGCCCTTTGGGTCCTGCCCTGCCAAAGCCCAAGAGTTATGTAAGGTTCCCATGCCCAGATCTCTGCCAAATTCGGGAATTCTGTGAATTTCTCATTAGCTCATTGCAGAATGAAAGGAGAGGCAGGTAGAGACCATGCCAAATCAGGGGTCAGTAGAGAAATGCGATAATTGGATGTGGCCATCTATTGACAGACAGCACCCACCTCAGCATCAGCTGGTCAGGAATCCACAGAAAATCCAGGGGGCACATGGTACAGGTCACCCAGAGGTGGCTTTATCTTCTTTGACTGACACTTAAATGGCAAAGCTCATTTGATGCTGTTCCAGGCTCACTGCTGGGTATTTCTAACCATGTGTTTTAATTAATGTTTTTATTGTACTTGGGCCCAGAGGCTGTTTCAACAGACCAGCATATATTTAGAAGTCTCTGAATAAATAAATGTAAAGCAAGGAAAAACGGACTCTGCTGGAATGATGCAAGTGATTGTCTCTGAAAAGATAGATGAAAGTTTCAGACTCTACGGCTTGAAACGAACCCCTCTGCAGTATCATGGCATGTCACCTAAACACCCACTTTGCGTGTAACAGTATGAATTGAGGATCTTATCCAACGTCTGGCTTTAGAAGTCTGTCCTCTGGGTCTTGAGGCAATTGGGAAACAGTAGAATTGATTGTGTCAGTTTTGACTTTAAAAAGTTAGCAAAGAAATAGTAGGGATGTTGGGCTGGCAGTGGCAGCAAATTTCTGAGGCAACATTTATTTGGACCAGTGTAACTTCTTCCCACTGGTGGAGGAAGGAACTAGTTAAAACAGGCTAGTTCCTTTGTCTCCCCTTACTGTTTGCTCTTGAATTTTTGCTGTCCTTTAAAAAAAATTTTTTTTAACCTTTTTTCACCCTCAAGAGACAGAGCATGAGCGGGGGAGGGGCAGAGAGAGAGGGAGACACAGAATCCAAAGCAGGCTCCAGGGTCTGAGCGGTCAGCACAGAGCCTAACGTGGGCCTCAAACTCACGGACAGTGAGATCATGACCTGAACTGAAGTCAGATGCTTAGCCAACTGAGCCACCCAGGTGCCCCTGCTCTTCTTTTTAAAAGGAGCTTTTATTTCTTTGCCATGCATTTTATGTCAGTAGCACTTTAACTCACTTTAGTCCATCTTTACTGGGAGAGGATTTAATTCACTTTAGCCCATCTTTACTGAGCACCTCTTCATTCAAGGCAGGAGCCAGACTTTGTAGGGGAGTGAAATGTTTACAAGGTACAGAAAATGTATTTATAAGATACATCTTGCTTCTGAATATGTGCTAAATTTGGAGTAGATAAAAGCATCTTCCTTTTCTTGTCAGGATCCATTATAAGTTAAATTCTCCAGTTGTAGTATTTTGGGGGGGCCCAGAGAACTCATGAAAGTTACTCAAGAGCTATAAGCCTGGAGTATTAGCAAATTGCCTGGTGATAGTAACCAGGTCTGGTCCTGGGCAGAAAGGTAAGGTTCTGCAGTCTGTCTGGTTATGTGCCATCATTTTTCGCTTTTCTCTTCCTACAGTGGCACCCACTTTCCTCCCTTTTGTCCATCTTGAGGGTTCCAATTTTTTTCAAGATGCTCTCAATTAGTGGTTCTTGGCTCTGGTTGCAAACAGCATTGAAAAAATACTGATGGCTGGGCCTCACACCCAGAGCAATGAAAAGCACTGCAGTGATTCTGTTATGCAGCCAGAGTTGAAAATAGTGCCCTTTGCCCACTGTCAGTGATTCTCCTCCATGTGCAATTTGGCAAACTCGCCCTCAAGAAAGTACTTGTTTAAATTACCCTAGTTCCTTGA
This sequence comes from Felis catus, assembly GCF_018350175.1. Classification (NCBI taxonomy): domain Eukaryota; kingdom Metazoa; phylum Chordata; class Mammalia; order Carnivora; family Felidae; genus Felis; species Felis catus. Next base: position 74,408,732 of record NC_058370.1, read on the forward strand.
TTTCAGGACCTATACAGACTCCCCTAGGCAACCACCTATTCTAGGTAATTGCAGTCAACCTACATGTCCTCCTTGCTCCCTGTTTACATTTTTTAGATGGAGTTAATTTTCTTCTTTCTCTTACTCCATTCTCTTCTTTATTTCCTCTTTGTTTACTATTCTTTTCACGCCCCTTTCCTTTCCCTGACCCTAACTATAGGTTTTCTGAGTACTTGAAGAGTATATGTTTCATACTTGGCTTTGTCAATAGACATGACATGTAAAGTTCTTACATATACCATAGATTTAATAACAGCTTTTTTACTAAAAAAGAAAAGACAGCAAGAAAAAGTATCACCACATTAAAAGCATACCTTAATTATAGGGGATAACATGCTTTTAGAAATATTAAACTGTGAAAATCATGTAAATCATAGAACAAAGAGAATATGGTTTTTAGTACTATATTGTGTGGGAGCAAAAATTTACCTGTAATTTTTTGAGGGCTATTTGCATTGTGAAAGAGGGACTTTTTAAATGAAAATATTGCAAATGTTGCCTTTTTTAATGATACATTTTCAAATGGGGTTGTGGGCTAGATAAGGGTTTCTCAATCTCAGTATTGACAATTTGGACTAGATAGTTCTTTGTTGTGTGTGTGTGTGGGGGGGGGGCTGCGCTATGGATTGCTAGATGTTTAGCAGCATCTCTCGCCTCTCCCCACTAGATGCCAATAGTATCCTCGCCTTTCAAAAGTTGTTATAACCAAAATGTCTCCAAACACTGCCAAGTATCCTCTAGGCAGGGGACACAATCATCCCCATTTAAGAACCATTCGGCTAGTGAAAAAGATACTCTGAGAGCGGCAGCTTGTATCAGTTAGTGTTCAGTTGCAGAGAACAGACCCCACTCTAGCTAGCTTAAGCTGAAATGTATTAATGACAGGGTATTCAATGTTCTACAGAACCGGTCTGCGGGTTGAAGAAACAGACTCTAGGCTGGTGAGCTTCCAGAAATGAATCCCAAAGCCACACCACAACTGAGCCATCAAAGGACTGCTGTGCTTGCCTTGATCTGGACGCTGCCTGTCAAATGGAGAAGTGGTGGTCAGGAAGCCACTTCTGCTAAACTAGGGAGTTAACACTCCATCTGCAGCAGCAGAATGATGCCTCATGTCCAGCCTCTCTCTTGTGTCACTCAGTCTTGATTTGCATTCTGAAAGGGAATCTGACTATGGAGCCTACATCATACCCGGACCCTAGTTACAAGGAAGCATGGAAAAAAGCAGTTTTTTGTTCACCAGCCTCTGTAATACAAAGGAAGGTTTTCCAGAAGAAAGCTAGAGTAGATGCTGAAGGAGCTCATCTCTCAGGTTCTTCTCAGAGATCCTTAACTCCTACCACTAGGCAACCACCTATTCCAGGTAATCGGATTGGCCCCGGTGTTCTTTTCACTCCTTATTTAGATTTTTAAATTTTATTTATTTATTTTTTTTAAAGTTTTTAAAACATTTATTTATGTAATCTCTACACCTAACATGGGGATCAAACTCATGACCCCAAGATCAAGAGTCGCATGCTTTCCAACTGAGCCAGCCAGGTGCCCCTTAATTTCCATTTTTTAGATTGATTCAATTTTCTTTGTTTTACTCCATTCTCCTCCCTATTTGCTCTTTGATTACCATTCTTTTCACAACTCTTCCCTTTCCCTTACCCTAACTATAGGCTTTCTGAGGACTTACAGAGTACATATTTCATACTTGGCTTTGTCAATTGACTTGGCTTTGTACAAAATCTTTGCTGATGGAGTGTGAGCTGAAACCTAGGATACTCAACTAATATCACCACTCAAGATGCTATGAGAATAGATATTTTGGGGCGAAGCTTGTATCTTTGAATCATAGAAGGATAGAGCACCAATGAACATAAGAAATCACATTGTCTGATTTGAATTAAATGTTGATCAGTAGCCTTAAGTCCAAGAGGGTAAGAATGAAGCTCTACTTTCTGTCTCTGGATTATAATCTTTTCCAATTTAGAAAAAGGTGACTCCTCATGGCTAGGCATAGTAAATGATTGCTTGCCAAATATCACATATTTTTCTTCTAGTTTGTTGCTAAAAATATCCTAATTATGAATTGGTTTAAGATGTGGGACTTTGACCCAAAGGTAAAATGAAGTCGATATTCTTGGGAGAAGTAAAGACATGGGTCATTTACTCTTTAGTATAGGGTTGCTACATTAAATATAGGACAGCCAGTTAAATTTGAATTTCAAATAAACAATGGTTAATTTTAGTATAAGTATGTTCCAAATGTTGCATAGGATATAATTATACTAAAAATCATTTGTTATTTATCTGAAATTAAAATTTAACTGGATGTCCTTTATTTTTATTTACTCAGTCTCATGTGAATGAGCTGTTCAAGTTATTTTTTGAGAGGTACAGGAGATGAAGAAAACATGAGGGTAATGGACTCCTGAGAGGAATAAAAATGGCCAAATTAGGCTATATACCAGAGGAAGAGGGGCGACTGAAAACAATCAGGCACTAAAACTGGTCCTGGTTGTCACTGACCATTCCCTAGACATGCAAATGAAGCCCTTACATCAAGATAAAGCTTTACTTCTCTGCAAATGTAGTCTCTATCTTAAAGCATTTGGATCTGGTCCCAGTGCAGCATTCGTTGCCCCAGCCCGACAAGCCAAGCTTCGAGGTAAGTGGAAGAGATGAGCCGCACAGGCACTGGATACCTTGGAGCCTTGTAATCTTGCTTGCACAACCTCCAGATTGCATGGTCCTTGGCTTCAGTGCAGCTGGGCACAATTTCAATGCACATCTATGGAGACCATGTCACAACAACAAAACAAACCAACGTAGCTGCAAGTTACATTAACGGCTTGAAAAAACAAGTCAACAGACTTGAAGACTGCTCTGGGAGCCCCTCCCAGGGAGTTAGTCTTTGGCAGAAAGGGAGTTACTGTGTCTCCTTTTTGACATTTTTTCAGTAAGATGATTCTATATGATCTTCAGCTTGTCCCTTTCAAGGAGTTTTTGTTTGTTTTTCGGAGGTAACCTTTATTTGCTTTATTGTTGTTGAGCATTAGATCTTCCTGGGTGCAGAGTGTCCCGTACTGCATAGAAATTTCTTGTCCTAAGAGATGGTTTCCCTACTACAGATGTCACACCCATGCAATGGTACATCCCTTCCTTACACTGCTATTGGTCATAAATACATTGAGCCAGATTTTCCAAATATTCTGATACTTCAGTCACTGCCTGGTTGCAAATTGGTGGACAGGAGGAGTTTATACACCTTGCAGCAGTATCTCATATGACAATTCTGAAGTAATTTGTTGGATACAACTTGCTCCTTGCTCCTTGCTCCTTACAGAAAGTACATGGGTATATGTAAAATAAGGCTGGTAGCACCTTCCTCGTTACTCAGCTAAGAACAAATTGGCTTCTTAATGTTAGTGGATCAGGCCCAGGACTATATGTGGATTGGAGTCTTGCCGAAATCAGGAACCTCCTGTGCTCATACAGTTATTATTTCTGATTTTTATGGAAGTTTTGATTTATGTGCCACTAACATCAGGGTGTGTGGGTGAATACACTGTGAGGAAGCTGGTGAAAAGAAGGAAAAATTAAGCATTTTTGAAGGAGTATTCTTAGTTGTTCGATGTGAGTTCTTTAAAAACAAATGTAAGGTATGCTTTACTTTGCATCTTGAATTTTTTTTATCTGGTTTGCATATAACCTTGGACTGTTGTATGTTACCTCAAAAAATTCAGCCTGAGACATACAGTGCATTATAGCAACTCTAAGTTTTGCCTTGTATAGTAATTGTAAGCTTCTTTTTGTAAGAGAACAACAACAACAACAAAAACAGCAAAACCATTCTAATTTTCCTTATTTTTCCTTGGTTGTCTTTTTTTAATTTTTATTTTAACCAAGCCTCTTCTGACTCATTTCCTGGGCTATCCCAATTTGTGTATGTTTCCAGAATTTGGTTTTTATTGTTTTTTCATTTTCACTATTTTCTCCAGTTCTTCCGTTTCCTGTTATTCATTCCCCAAGTCCCATTCCCATATACCCTCCCTTTTCTGGATCACCTCTTCCTATTTATCTAGATCTTTGTGGAGAGATACAACTTTCTTTGCTCCTTCATCACAGAACTTACATAAAGTTCTGCTCCACGTCCCCTGAAAGTGTGTGGAACAGTTTGCCCTTGCTTCAGGAACATGTCAGTGAGAGGCACAGAATGACTTGGAGTTGTGAACATGAACGGGAGTGGGTTATGATTTCTCTTAGGTCCATTCCACTCTTAGGATGCCATGATTCCTGGAGAGATACTCCCCGGACTGGTGTATCAGGTATACTCTTTTTGTGAATTTAGCTTCTTCAACTTAAATGTAGTTTGAAGTTAAGTTATGCTAAGCTGAAAAACAAACAAAAAGATTTTCAAGACATAAAAAATTTGGCTGTTTTCAGAGAGGCAAAAAAAAAAATCAATATTGTCAGATAGTCCTCATATTATCTAAGAGGAGATTAATTCACAAAGCAGAGTAACTGTGGAAGGATGAGCTCCTAATGCAGTTAACAGGTCTTTCTCTGTCGTACCTTGGCTCTCCTAACTTTTGGTAATTTTGAAGTGCAGTTGGAAAAGCACCACTGCTTTATTTTGTTAAAAATTTTTTTTTAATGTTTATTTATTTTTGAGAGAGAGAGTGCAAGCAGGGGAGGGGCAGAGAGAGAGAGGGAGACAGAATCTGAAGCAGGCTCCAGGCTCTGAACTGTCAGCACAGAGCGGACGTGGGGCTCGAACCCATGAACTGTGAGATCATAGACTTGAAACGACGTCAGATGCTTAACCAACTGAACCACCCAGGCACCCCTCGTTTTGGTCTTTAATACTAAAAACAATGGGAAGCCATTGCTTTGGGGGGAGAATGAGAGAGGTGGTCAGACTATCATGTCAAAAATATTTATTTAGATAGTATAATAAGCATCCTATGAATTACTAGAGGACCTCAAATATTTAAAACTGACACATATTTTCTTTTTTAAAAAAATTAATTTTTGTCAGGACACTTAACATGAGATCTATATACTTAAAAAATTTTAAGTGTACCATACATTACTGTTGGATATGGACACAATCTTGTACAGCAGATTTCTAGAGCTTATTCATCTTACCTAACTGAAGTTTTATGTTTGTTCATTAATAACTCCTCATATCTCCTTTCCCCTCCCCATGGTACCTACCATTCTAGTCTTTGATTTCATGAATTTGACCAATTTATATATCTCATATAAGTAGAATCATGTAGTATTTATCTTTCTGTGTCTGGCTTATTTACTTAGCATCATGTCCTTAAGCTCTATCTATGTTGTCAAATACTGCAGAATTTCTTTTTTTTTCCCTTAAGACTGAAGAGTACTCTATCATATGTATATTCCACATTTAAAAATCCATTTATTGTCAATGGACATTTAGATTGTTTCTATCTCTTAACTATTGTGAATAGTGCTGCAATAAATACGGGAGTGATAATACCTCTTTGAGATTTTGATTTTAAGTTTTTGGATATAAATTTAGAAGTGGTATTATTGAATCATATGGTAGTTCTACTTTTAATTTTTTGAGGAACTTCCATTATATTTTCCATAGAAGCTACACCATTTTGCATTCCCACCAACAGTGTTAAAAGGTTCCAATTTCTATGCATCCTTTCCAACACTTGTTTCATTTGCTTGTTTCTTTTTTCATAACAGTGATTCTAACAGTATCAGATGATATCTCATTATGGTTTTGATTCACATTTCCCTGATGATTAATGACGATGAAAATTTTTTCCATATACCTGTTGGCTATTTGTATGTCTTCTTTGAAGACTTTTTTTTTTTTTTAAAAATTAATGTTTATTTATTTTTGAGAGAGAGAGATCAAACTGCGAGATCACGGCCTGAATCAAAGTTGGAAGCTTAACTGACTGAGCCACCAGGCTCTCCTGAAGAAGTTTTTATTCAAGTTTTTAGCCCATTTTTGAAATCAAATTATTAGCTTTTTTGTTAATGAATTGTAGGGGTTCTTTATATACTTTAGACATTAATTCCATATCAGATACATGATTTGTGAATATTTTCTCCCATTCTGTAGGTTGCCTTTTCACTCTATTGATTATTTCCTTTGCTGTGTAGAAGGTTTTTAGTTTGCTGGGATTAAGCCCACTTGTTTATTTTTGTTTTTGTTGCCTGTTGCCTGAAATAATTGTCAATACCAATATCATGAAGGTTTTCTTCTTGGATTTTTACAGTTAAAAAGTTTTTTAAAAAGTTAATTTATTTTGAGAGAGAGAGAGAGAGAGAGAGAGAGAGAGAGAGAGAGAGAGAGAGAATTATTGGGGGGCGGGCAGAGAGAGAGGGAGAGAGAGAATCCCAGACAGGCTCCACACTGTCAGTGTAGAGCCCAACTCAGGGCTCAACTCCATTAACTGTGAGATCATGACCTAAGCTGAAATCAAGAGTCAGATGCTCAACTGAGCTACCCAGGTGCTCTGAGTTTTACAATCTTAAGTCTTATGTTTAAGTTGATTAAAAAAAAAAACTTTTTTTAAGTTTATTTTGAGAGAGAAACAGAGCCCATGAGTGGGGGATGGGCAGGGGGAGAGGGAGAGAGAGAGAATCCCAAGCAGGCTCTGCACTGTCAGTGCACACAGCCTGATGTGGGACTCGAACCCATGAACTGTGAGATCATGACCTAAGCTGAAGTAAAGAGCCAGACATCTAACTGACTGAGCCACCCTGGCGCCCCAAGTTGATTTTTAAAAAATGTTTATTTATTTTGGAGAGAGAGAGACAGCATGCAAGCAGGGGAGGGGCAGAGAGAAAGAAGGGGACAGAGGATCTGAAGTGGTCTCTTCACTGACAGCAGCTAGCCCGCTGTGGGGCTCGAACTCATGACCCATGAGATCAAGTCTGACAAAGTTGGATGCTCAACTGACTGAGCCACTGGGTGCCTGAGTTGATTTTTGTTTATGGTATGAGTCCAATTTTATTATTTTGCATTGGGTATCCAGTTTTCTCAGCACCATTTGTTGAAGAGACTATCCTTTTCACATTGTGTATTCTTGGCACCCTTATCAAAGATCAACTGGCTGTATGTATGTGAATTTATGTCTGGGCTCTATTCTGTTTCATTGGTCTGTATAGGTGTCTTTACTCTAGTACCATAGTGTTTTGATTACTGTAGCTTCATAATATATTTTGAAATCAGAAAATGTGATGCTTCCAGCTTTGTTCTTCTTTCTCAGGATTTATTTGGCTATTTGTGGTCTTGTGTGGTTCCATGTGAATTGTAGAATTGTTTTTTCTATTTCTATAAAAAATGTCTTATGGGTTTTGATAGGATTTGCACTGAATCTGTAGCTCACTTTGGGTGGTACAGACATTTTAACAATATTGAGTCTTCTAATCCATGAACACAGATGTCTTCCCATTTGTGTTGTTTGATTTCTTTCATTGATGTTTTGTAGTTTTCAGTATATAAATCTTTCACCTTGTTAGTTAAGTTACTTAGGTATCTTTATCCACAAAAATGTGGTCAAGACAGCCCAGAGTGAAAATTGTAAGACCAAAAAGTGGGACAAAATTATTTTGGACTTGTTTTTGTATTCTTAGGTATATCTTATCAGCATTTAATATGAGGTTCTGTTCATCATAGGTGTGCTTCGTGTTCATTCTTTTCAAATGAAAGTTTTACTTTACCTTATTTGAAAAGTGAGTGAAAAACTGACTGTTGGGGTCCATATACTACTTGGAAAGGAAGAGCTAACAAAAGGTTGATCTTTCACATTTAGGTCAGTAAATAACCCTTTTATTTATTTCTGCCTGCACATAATATGGATACTTGTTTGGGACTGCTATTACATATTGCAGTCACTTAATAAATTATATTGAACTAAATTACTTGACTAAATTATTTTGTGAGTTGGTAGTGAACTTAATTTGTAACTTATGACAGTGATTTATAATTTGACATTTTAGAGAGTTCCAAACAGCTTAAAAACATGAGAAGCCATTGCCTATCTTGATCATTTAAAAAGAAATTCAGATTCTGTTTCAAAAAGGGCTCACCTGAGGTTATAGTTAATTTCCCATTGGTAAAATGTGTAGTAACTATTGGAATTTTTAATTTATCCTTAAAGGAAAGTAATCCCATTTATAATCTGCATGGGTTGTTCCCAAACCAAGCATAATTTCCACTGACATGTTATGAACACTAACAGGAAAAAATGATGAATGATGACCAAAAGATACAGATACTAAATATTTCATTAAAAAAGCAGTCTTCTGGAGTAAAACTTAAAGTTCTTAAAAAATATTAAAATAAATGAATAACTATAGTTCTTAAACTGGATGAAATCTTACATTAATTTGTTATAAAAATTATCTAGTGAAATGAAATATGGAAAGGGCATCTTGAGAATTGTGAAGATGTTGAATTATTCTGTTGTTTTAGATCAGCAGTTCCAAGACAAACTATAAAAAGAAGAAAAATCTAAAATTTTGTATGTAGAATGAAACTCATCTTTTTAAGCTCTAGGAACTCATTTGCAAATTAGTCTCATGCATGTTATTTATGGTTGTGCATATTAAGCCTGGTCAATATGGCATAATAGTTAAGAGGTCCACCTCTGGAACCTGACAGTTTAGTCTTAGAAATTCTTGCTTTCTCATTTATTAGCTATAGGACTTGTGAACAATTGGGAAAATTACTTAACCTCTTCCAGTCTTGGCTTCTTCACTTCTAAAATGGGGGTCATACAGAGAAAGACAGATACCATGTTTTCACTCTTATGTGGATCCTGAGAAACTTAACAGAAGACCATGGGGGAGGGGAAGGAAAAAAAAGTTAGAGAGGGAGAGAGCCAAACCATAAGAGACTCTTAAAAACTGAGAATAAACTGAGGGTTGATGGAAGGTGGAAGGGAGGGGAGGATGGGTGATGGGCATTGAGGAGGGCACCTGTTGAGATGAGCACTGGGTGTTGTATGGAAACCAATTTGACAATAAATTTCATATAAAAAATAAATAAATTTTAAAAAATGGGGGTCATAATAGTCCTACCTCATAGGATTGTTGTCAGGATTAGATGTATTAATGCATCTAAAAATTCTACCTGTTATTATTATTGTTGTTGTTGTTATTTCTGTTGTTATTGTTATTATTATTATTATTATTATTATTATTATTATTACTGCTACAGGAGAGAATTTTCTGACGTATTGCAAATAGCCTTCTTCTCAGTGTAATACATAGTTGGTGTTTGGAGAATGTTCTTTCCTACCTAGATCATTTCCTATGTGTTCTTCATGAAGGCATTCTAGACAGCGGTGGGCTGTGTGTGTGTGTGTGTGTGTGTGGTCAGTCCCTAAGATTATAAAATGCAGCAGACTATTATATTATGATAGGAATCTAATATTGCAGGTATTAAAACAGTAGGAACACACAGAGAATAAAACTATGAGAAGGTATTTATAACTATGTGACGTTGGTAAAACACTTTCTCTCTTGTCTCGGCTTGTTCAAATTTTTTTTCAATCGTGTAAAACGCTGGTATTGGACTAACTTCCTAATTTCCTTCCTAAGCTTCACATCTGTAATACTCTTCCTCTTGTCTGAAGTGCTCTCTTTAAGCATCACTTGAATGATGCCGTGCATCCTTGGACATGTATAGGATGCACCGGTGTGGAGTGGATTGTCTGTTTTTAACCCACTCAGGGTTGTCAGTGGAAACCACAATATAAGGGGTAAAAGCACCCAGAAGTTAAGTATGCAGTATTGTAAGAACATTAATATGGAGGCAGTGCTGAGTGACAAAATGACAATGAAAACAGGGGTCACCCAGACTTTCTCAGTGCTTAATGTTAATAGGCATTTACTAGCCTCTTACTGAGCTGAAGTTTCTTTAGGTACTATATTCCAGATAGAAGCTGCTGGAAATTTTTACCTTTAACTTTCATCTTCACTACTCTGTCTTCTCTCCATTTATAAAAAACTACTGTTTTAAGGGCTATTTGTTACCATTGTTGAGTATCACCACCATCAAGGACCCACCATTTTCAAGGTACTCTTCTGGGCATTGAGTCAATATTTGCTGATGATCTAAATGCCAGGGCCTCTTGAGAACTTAAGAAGAATGTTGCCTAGGCAGGGGGAGGGAAAGAGCAGATGGATTCCTGGCCATGTAGCTGTGCAGCGAATTTTGGAGGTCTGGGCTGAAGGTCTCCAAAAAATGTACCACTTAGTACCGCTTTAGCTGTCACTGTGTTGGTAGCTGCATCTCCCTCAAGCAGCCTGGAAATACCCTTTCATGTTAACACTTTGGAGGAGAGCAATAATTCTTCTCTTCTTATTCCAAGAGAATTAAGGAAATGTAGGTCTGTGAGGACGTGACAAGGCAAGCCATCAACCTCACAATGAGGGCTCAGCAAGTTGCTTCATGACTTCTATTCATAGATGCCTTTTCTCTGTCAGCAGTTTTGAAGCACCCATAAAACAAAATAGGCTCATTAAATACGTAGGGGTAAGTGAAGTTGGCAGTTGTACCTATTCAAATAGGCTTTCCTATTTAAATGTTTATACTCCAGAAGAAAGAACAGTCAGAAGATGAACGCCTGCTTATCAATGACTTCTCCTGGTGTCTCTTTGGGGTGGATGTTTCTCAGGGTCCAGTTGTGGGTATTTTGCTCCAGATCTACCTCTAATCTGGTCTATGAAGTTAATGTCACAGTGAAAAGGCAGGATAGTCTCATCACCATCATTTCATTCACTAAGTTTGAATAGAAGGGTGAAGACTGTCTCATGTTCCTTTCTAAACAATCAAGGGCATTTCTTCATGATCCTTCCCACATGGACATGGGCTTAGTTGTGCCATCTTGCTGACAGGGACAAGCAATAGTTTTGGCCTGTGGACCAGCTTTCTCATCCATAGATTCTCTTCTTTCACAACATTTTGGCAAATTTGGCTCCCTTTCTGAACCTACAGCATCCACATTTTAATGAGCTGAGGAGGATGCCAAGATACATAAGTGATAGTTTTAACTCTCAAAATCTTACAGTCTGTAAATGAGGTAATGTGTGATGATGTTGAGTAAATCACTATGCAAATGTGAGGCAATTTGAGCTGATCCTTGAAAGATGGAAAACATTTCTATGCTCTTCGGTTGCTGGAATAGTTTGAGCAAAGGCACAGAGATATTTCCAATCAGTAGACACTATTTTTGGTCTTTATTTTATTTGGTGTGGGCAATATTTGATGCCGTAGACCACTTGATTCATCTTGAAGGGTTCTCTTGGCTTCTGTGACATTACATTTTACTGGGTTTCCTCCTGCTTTTCTAATGGCTCTTTTCAATCTCCTCCCTAGTCTGTGCCTCTAGCCAGGCTGTTCTCTTAAAGGTCAGACCTATTTATCTGCTGTTCACACCCATATCTCCAACTCTTACTTAAATACCTTATGTCCAGAATGGCCAAACCTGAACTCACCATCTTTCTCCCCAGTTCTGCATCCCTCAGTCTTTCTTATCTCAGGGAATAATGTACATTCAGTTATTCAAGTCAGAAACATGGTAAAATCTTTGATTCCTCCCTCCCTTTCACTCTCCATATGATCAGCCATCAAGTCCTTTATATTGTGGTTTACATTAATATTTCTCAAATATGTCCAGGTCTCTCCGTATCCACTGCCACCTCCTTGGGTCAGCTCTCCATCATCTTTTGCTTGGATGACTGTAGTAGCATCTACCTTTGATCTTTCATCAGCTAATTCTTTCTTTACGGTGTTGCCAGATGAGCCTTTCTAAAACACAAATATGATCATTGTGATTTTTTTTTCCTTAAAGCCCTCTAATAGCTTCTATTTGCCAAAAGGATAGTGTCCGGGTTCCTAAATAAGGTTACTTGCCTTTTTTGTCTTGGTCTTGCTGATTTCTCTTGCCTCTTCTCTTGTCACCACCACTCAAGCTCCCTGAACTTCAGTTATTTTGAAGTGCACTTGCAGTTCACTCACTCACCAGGTGAATTTTCTTATCTCCAGGACCTTGTGCTTACTGTTTCCTACCTAGTACAGGTTTCTCCCTTGCTCTTTCTGTGGCTTCACCTGGGAAATCACTGTTCATACTGATTCTAATGGCCTGTTTACTTGCCTCTCTCTCTCTCTCTCTCTCTCTCTCTCTCTCTCTCTGTCTTTGAGACAGAAAGAGAGAGAGAAAGTGAGAGGGTGCAGATGAGTGAGGGGCAGAGAGAGAGAGAGAGAGAGGGAATCCCAGGAGGGGTAGAGGGAGGGAGAGAGACAGAGAGAGAGAAAGAGAGAGAGTAGCGGGGCTCACCGAAGCAGGGCTCATGTTTTACCTGAAGCGGGGCTTGTGCTCATCTGAATTGGGACATGAGCTCACCCGAAGCCAGGCTCCAGCTCACCCATGAGATCGTGACCTGAGCCGAAGTCAGACGCTTAATGACTGAGCCACCCAGGAGCCCTTGCCTATATATAGGCTCTTAAGGTCAGTCAATACCTCTTATAGAGTCCGAAACACTTTAAATAGTCAGTAGACATTATTTTTTGGATGAATAAGTGGCAATATAGGAAGTATCTTTAAGGAATGGCACGCCACTCAGTTTGATTGGAATGTAGGAAATACAAAGGACAGGAGTGAAAGATGTAAAAGAAAGATGGCTGGGTGTCTTAGGTTGGGTTCCTTGAACACAAAATCTGAAATAAAGATTCCAGTGCAGGAAGTTTATTGGGGAATGCTTGTAGGGTCAAGCCTTGTGGGGGAGTTAGGAAACCAGGATAGGGCAGAGGGAGAAGTTGAACTTAATGAAGTTGCAGCAGGGCCCTCAGCTATTCCCACATGACACATAGAAGTTGGGATAACTGTACAAAGTTGTCTTGAATTGAGACAAGGGGGTTGGCCCTTTATATTCCCACAGTAATCTGTCATTAAATACGGTCTGCCTCTGGGGAGAAAGCAAACCTTGGGACAAACAGCTCCTTTTGGTCAATGGCAATTTCCAGGGAAGAATTCAACTATGACCTGTCAGAAGCCAACACTGCTGTGATACTGAAGGGGGATATAGGTGGCATGCCACATCATCTATGACACTATGCCTAGTTTATGCCAGTCTGAGGAATTTATACTTTATTTGGTAGGCCTGGAGATGCCACTGAAAGTATTTACACAGAGTAGTAATGTGATTCAGAGCTGCACGTAGGAAGATTAACCTGGCTAGGTATTTAGATTGGATTGGAGGTAGAGAAACTGGGACAGAGAAGACAGTGGGAACCTTTTGAAATAGTCCAGGTGAGGAAATAAAGGTCTGAGCAAGAGTGTTGGCACTGAAATGGGAAAGGCAAGTGGTTTGTTATGAGAGATATGGCAATGCTAGAATTCACAGGCCCTAGTGACTGGATCGATATTGGAAGTATGGAAGAAGAAGGATACTCAAAGGTGATTCTGAAGGTTTGAGCTTGGCTGAAATGTAAGAGCAATGGTACTGGTAATATTACTTAAAATATAGGCTTGGCAGTAGATTTGTTGAATTTGCAGGATGGCAGCTACTCAAGTAGAAATGGCCTACAGGTGACTGGAAACTTTTTTCAGAAGGCAAAATACACATAAATGAAAAGTTATATAATGACAGGAGCGGTTATGAAGCAGCATAAGTATTAAATGGATTTATAAATAGTTAATGCTAAAGGAGGTCAGAAAAGAGAGAAATCACTGTGGCCAAGAAGTCATCATAGAGGAGGTGGCATTTGAGTAGGGTCTAGATGCAGATGTGGGACCTAAGAGAGAGGGAGGGAGGAATGATAGCATTCTAGGTGGTTTGAGCAGAGGCAGAAAGGTAGGAATATATACCACATGTTCAGGGTACATGAGAAGGTCACTTTGACTAGAAGAAAGGATTCATTGAAGGAAATACTGGTTTAAAAATTATACAATTGATTGTGGAGGGGCTTGAGTTACAGGCTGAATGACAGGGAGTTTAGAGGAATTCAGATTTCTTGTAAAACTTTGTTTCTGAAGTTTGGTACTATCTATTGCTGAATGTGGGTCTCCATAAACGACAGAACTCGAACTTTCCACTTGAGAGATACTTTCCGTGTTTTTTTACACATAAGTGGCTATGATGTAGAAGACTACTGGTCATTGGCATTCTTTTTCAAAGAGACTATGTGAGGACACGTTAAAGGCAAGTCCAGCCAGCATGTATTTCTGCGGCTTTTATATTCACAGTCTTTGCTTAGATTTAACGAAGTGCAAAGAATCTGCAGCCTAATTGGTCAGCTGGTGTACTGGCTCACCCTGAAAAGTAAATATTGTGTATCTGCAAGTGGAAAGTCAGTTTGTGTAATCTAGCTGCCTAGTCACGCCTGCCCCAAACGCTGTTGAAAACTTTGACCAAGGGCTATAAAACAAACTGTCAAGAGCAAAGAGCTGGGGCCCAAGTGTGCTTCCACACCAAATAGCTCGTTCCTGAAGCTATTGGGAAGACAATAGGGCATGCATTTGACTTGCTGGGATCCCATGTTTGTTACAGAAGCATCTGGCAGAGCTAAATAGCTTTGTTTTACATCATTTTTCATTTCTTGTTTTTTATTTATCCTCTACTTCGATTTATTTGACATTGCAACTTGACCCACCCTCTTCTAAGTACACTCATAGAATAAAAAGGGTATCTTGGTATCAGTGCTGTAACTTCAAAATGGAATCTTCAGATTGACACTTGGACCATTAAAAAATAAAGCAAAACAGAAATTTCTTTGGTGTCTTTGAGCAAATGTTTAAAAATTTCACCCTCTTCAAAGGTGATCGTGGACTGTTCTGAGACTTCCCCACTGCCATTTTGTGACATTCACAGAATCACTTATTTCCTATTTTCTTTGCATAATTTCATCACATAGTGTTTGAAATATCTCTTGGGAAAAGGATGAGAATTACTGTTGAAGGCACTAACTCTTTTTTTTTTTTTGAATGATATTTGCTGAAGCTACATGGTTACTTTTAGGATGGCCTGCTAGATTTAGAACTGGTAATAGAGAGTATGAAACTGGTGTGTGAACAGTTACTTGTTAAGGTAAAGTAGCCCAGACATGTCTGTAGCTTTTTGCTCTGCTAATTGTATGAATTTTCACTCAACAGAAGAAAGCATGTCAAATCTTGAGCAATTAAAAAAAAAAAAAGCACCTGAGCATGTTATTAGGTTGCAACTGATATTCGACAGGTCTACATTTATCTCTAAGAAGCAAACAAAGGAGTATTTACATTTTTAATCCATCGTTCAACTTTGCACAATTGATTTTATTCTTTAGTCCACAGAAATGTTTATTGCACTGTAAAGATTTTTATACTTATATATTTAACAGTGTCCTTTAGACATTTGGTCTATAAGGGGTATGGTTCAGTGATCCAAGAAGAATCACATAAGAGTTGTGTGTCATGCTTTCAATTTTAACTAGAAAGCTTATTTGCTTAATGCCTTACTTATTCCATTTAGATCCTTACTGAATCCGGGCTAATTTTCATGGCTGCCTTAGACATCCCTAGTAGGAACTCTTCATTTCTTTCCTATTTACTTTGGCTAGAGATGTGAAAGAGTCATCTTGAGACCCCATAGTGTGATCTTAAGGGTGCTGAACAGACTTCCTTATTTCCCAAATTAACACTCATAAATAGTATTTTTTAAATTGAGGTATAGTTGACATATAGCATTATATTAGTTTCAGGTGTATAGTATAATGATTTGATGTTTGTATTTATTACAAAATGATCACAAGAAGTCTAGTTAACATCCATCACCATATGTAGTTACAATTTTTTTCTTGCGGTGAGAACATTTAGAATCTATTCTCTTAGAAACTTTCAAATATGTAATAATTTTTTATTAGTAATACTCCTTTAACAGTCACCAAAGATCTTGATGCAATTTAATTATCTGTGGTATCTATTAGCCTCATCTCTAGTAGACAGGGTGTTTTTTGTTTGTTTACTGACAGTTTTTTTTTTAGTGGAAGCACAGAAAATACCAATGGCTACACAGAATTAGCCACTGATCAATAATGAGGTGGTTAGGACTACAGGCTTTGGAGTCAAACTGACCTGGGTTATAGATCTTCCTTTACCACTTTCTTCTTGTGTGACCTCTATTTCTTATTTCTCTGAGGCTTAGTCTCCTCCTCTTTCAAATGAGATGGAAATGCCCATGTCATAAAATGAGGTAATATTTGTAAAGCATATCAAATGTCTAGCACAGCATGAAGCCACAGTGTATGACATGTAGTAGATACTTACTTAGTAAATGTTAGCTCTCATTATTACTATTCAAATAATCTAGGCATTAAAAAAATGCCTTCCTTGGAAGAGGCTAACACAGATTTGCTGACACTAAGCTATAATTTTAAGATTAAAAAAAAATTTTTTTTAATGTTTATTTATTTTTGAGAGACAGAGAGAGACAGTATGAGTGGGGGAGGGGCAGAGAGAGAGGGAGACATAGAACATGAAGCAGGCTCCAGGGTCTGTGCTGTCAGCACAGAGCCTGATGCAGGGCTTGAACTCATGAGCTGTGAGATCATGAGCTGAGCTGAAGTCAGCCACTTAACCAACTGAGCCACCCAGGCACCCCTATAACTTTTAGATTTTTAAAGGCATACCTTAGATTTTCAACTGAGGTACTAGCCTACATCTCATTTTAAGAATTAATATGAACTGCCCAACACCTGAATCCTTGCTCCTGAACTTCACTTAAAATATTTGAATCCAAACTGTTCCTGCAGTTTTTGCCTCTTGCATCTACTTGATACCTGGCACCTGTAGCCTCTGCTGTTGTGGTAGCCACAGTCTGGACTTTCCCCCTGGCTCTCCATTACCGCAGAGTTTGACTTTGTTATACCACCTCCTCTATCCAGGCCTGAATCTCTAGACTAGGTTCTGTGTTTTGGCTTTGCCCTACTAGGTCAACATTGATGGGCCCGTCCCCTGGGCTGCATATAGGACACTAATATGTTAAAGTCCTTAGTTAATGGGACCGGTGGACTCTATACCAAAACACTATTGAACAAGCACTCATATGGAAGATTCTGGTAACCCACTCCAGATTTTGGATTCAGCCTGTAGCTTTAGTTTAATGCCTGGCTGTGATTTTCTATCGTATTTCCAAGTCTCCTAGGGCTTCCTTGCGTTTGCTTTGAATTAAAAAACAACAAGTTCTTAACCTGACATGAAGCTCCTTGTAAAAAAGAGAATAAATTGCAGATATAGGAATGTATAGAGAGGAGAATACAGTGTTCTTTCAATCCTATCCCAGAAGTAACTATAGTGAACATTTGAAATACTTTTTTCTCCTTTATGGTATGTTTTACGTAACTGAGACGGTACCTCTTGCATTTTTCACTTAACACTTATATCATAAAGGCCCCCCATTCCATAAAAATCTTTTAAACATTTTAATCACTGAATAATATTCTACTATATAGATGTGCCATAGTTTTAACTTAGCCATTCCCCCATTATTATGTATTTAAACTCTTTTCATTTGTTTGGTTATTAGAAATAAAACTAAACTAATCACATTTGCATAAACATTTCCTTACCAATTTAAAACCCAGTTGTAATACCTTTTTCTTAAAGGGTAAAATAATAACATTGTTTCTTTCTGCCATCTTTGGACAAAATGTAAATAACTAGGCTGAGACAATTATAGTCACTTAAATATCTATTGGATGAATAAATAAATAGGTATTGAAAAGGTGATTTGCCCTCATTAAAAATAAATACATGGAAGTGTGGAACTAAGGAAGAGTTCTACTTACCCTAGAACATAAGAAGTATGTTAAAGAAAAGGGATAGAGAATTTTGAGGGGAGAAAAGAGTGCGGGAAGGTAAGGTAAGGGAGACATTCCTGCAGCAATGCCTCCCAAGGACCTAAAGAACAATGTGGAAGGAAAGCAAGAAGGAATGCTTCGCTACATTAAGTGAAAAGCAAACAATATGCATATGAGTAACCTAAGATATACCACTCTGCTAGGAAAACCCAAGACAAAATAATTATTGGACACAACAGTTCAAAGCACATTGCACCTGTCAAAATGTCCATCTTGAATAGAAATGAACCATTCCAAGAGAGAAAAGGGAACTTTAGCAAAGTCATTCAGGAACAACAGCTGACTTTGTCTTGTTCCTTTGGCCAACTCCTCCATCTGAAAGCCATTTAGCTCCATGCTAAAAATTGCCTGCAAGGACAATAGTAAGGTCTCTTTCATTGTCAGGGACAGTTAACACTTTGAAGGTGACACTCAAGGGGCACCTGGGTTGTTCAGTCGATTAAGCGTCCGACTTCATCTCAGGTCATGATCTCACGGTTTGTGAGTTTGAGCCCTGCGTTGGGCTCTGTGCTGACAGCTCAGAACCTGGAGCCTGCTTCAGATTCTGTGTCTCCTTCTCTCTCTGCCCTTCTCCTGCTCGCCCTCTGTCTCTTCCTCTCTCAAAAGTAAATAATAAGTGTTAATAAAAAATTTGAAGATGACACTCAAAAGAGGTTAAAATGGGTCAACAAGCAATTGTTGGGCTTATGCAAGGGCATGTGAAATGAATGGTAAAGCCACACACAAAAATTCTTGATCTTGGGGCGCCTGGGTGGCTCAGTGGGCTAAGCATCTGACTTCGGCTCAGGTCATGCTCTCAGGGCTTGTAGGTTCGAGCTCCACATCAGGCTCTGTGCAACAGCTCAGAGCCTGGAGCTTGCTTCAGATTCTGTGTCTGCATGCCTCTGCTCCTCCCCAACTCATGCTCTGTCTCTCTCTCAAAAATAAATGAATATTAAAAAAAATTTTTTTTAAAGTCTTCTAAATGAATATTAAAAAAATCAAAAAAAAATCTTCAACTCAAAGAATTCAATTTTAACCTAGAGGAGGTGTGGGAAGGAAGGAACTAACATGCAATACTGATTTCATTCCAAAGAAAATTTAAGGGGAGGGGATCTACACCAAGAGAATTAGTTAATAGATGGTTTGGGGATAATCTTTGCCATTCCAAACATCTACCTACACTGTGTATTAGAAAGATAAGTGTAATTTGGGGCAAAATGAGAAAAATGTGACTTAAAAATGATGTAAAATATGCAAGTGGTGCTAATTCCACGCAGGCTATTATGGTTTTAAGAATTATATTTTCTGGATGCACTTTAGGAAGTATGTGTAGCATTTAGTAAGATGATAGGTACATGGCTCGGGGGTGGGCATAGGTACACAGTGGTTATAACTTTTGTACAATTCCTTAGATATCCTTAAAAGGAAAACCTAGAAGCCCATCTGAAAAGAGCTGATCTAGAGAGAAGTAGCATGGCAAATTTGAGTCAGTATGACTGGGTGTATGGCCTGGCTCTGCCTTGTACAGGTCACGTGACTTTGGACAAGTAACCTAACCTGGTAGTCCTGTTTCGACTTGTGTGGGAGGGGATACCAACAACAGGCCACAGAGATACTGGGAGGATAAACTGAGAGACTACATCCAGGAAGACATATGCTTACACAAAAACCTGTACACAAATGTTTATAGCAGCATTATTCATAATAACGAAAAAGTGGAAACAACCTCAAAGTCCCTCAAATGAAGAATGGATAAACAAAATGTGGTGTAGCCATGTCATAGAAAATTATTTGTCCGTAAAAAGGAATGGAAAACTGACACATGCTGCAGCATGGATGAATCTTGAAAAATTATGTTCAGTGGAAGCCAATTACAAAAGATTGCATATTATATAATTCCATTCATATTAAATACCTAGAATAGGGAAATTTACAGAGATAAAAAGTAGATTAGTGATCACTTATTGCTGGGGAACTGAGGGTAGAGGGGGAGGACAGGAAGCTGATAGCTAAAGGATAGAAGGTTTCTATTTGAGGAGATGAAAATGTAAAATTGGCTGTGATGATGTGCCACCATCGTCTGTGAATATGTTACAAGCCAGTGAATTGTTCACTTTAGACAGATGGGTTGTATGATATGTGAATTATATCTCAATAAAGCTGTTAAAAATAAAAAAATAAGAAACAAAAAAGGGAGAAGAGGTACAGAAGAAAGTAAGTAAAGCTCTAAGTGAAGCTAAAAAACTGAGAGTTAGAAAATTGTTCTCTGTTCCAGTGGAATGCTCCCATTTCTAGGATAAAGAATATACTTATTTTCTAGTTTCCCCATTGAGGCAGAAACTGCTAGCTAGTGACCAAACCCATTTTCTTTTCTTCCTGGACATGCAGCTAGACTCTATTTCCCAGCCTTCCAAGGGAATATGAACATGGCAATGTAAGCCACTTCCAGGCCTGCCCCTAAAAAAGCTTTCACTTTCTATCTGCCATTGACCCAACTCTTTTTAAAAGTTTATTTATTTATTTTGAGAGAGGGAGAGAGAGAGAGAGAGAGAGAGAGAGAGAGAGAGAGAGAGAGAAGGAAGGAGCAGAGAGAGAGGCACAGAGCTTGATGCAAGGCTCAATCCCATGAACTGTGAGATCATGACCTGAGCAGTAATCAAGAGTAGGATGCTTAATTGACTGAGCCACCCAGGCACCCTGATACAATTCTTGATGTGGATAAGCACAGTGATTTTGGAAGTCATTTGAAGATGGTAGAGCCCCAAAATGAAAGAAGTTGAGATTTCTGAATCTCTGCGTAGAAACCATTGCCTGCTTATCAGGTTATAGGATCCAGAAACCTAGCTTGGCTCATTCCTGACATGTCCTTCTCTCTCACTCTCCACATCCAAGCCATCATTGAATTCTTTATTTTGTCTCCTGTGTATATTGAATTTGTTCACTTCTCTTCATGCTTTCCACCAACACTTTGTCCAAGTTAACATATCTTTTCGTGGACTGCTGGCATAACTTTATAACTTGTACACATTTTGGCCCTCTTCCAAAACTTGTTTTTCCTTTATCTACTCTGGTGCCAGGTGCTGTAAGACACATTGTACTGTGATAGGCCCATTGGCCTTGAACCTTTGTACATGCTGCTAACACAGAGGGCAGTAGGAATATTTCTAGAAACTATTTCTACACCCTCTAGGAACTGGACTGTATATATAGAAGTGACTGTGAATTGTATAGATATATCCCACTAAACTCAAACTAAATGTACTCTGCTGACTTCCCCAGGCTGGATTCTCAATGCAATGCTTGTGACCACTCTAGAGCCATCCAACATGAGGAGAGATGTGATGTGACAAAGGAGGAGGGGCAGGCCAGGGGCAGGGGGCTAAGCTGAAAGAGCAATCTCAATTCAGCTAAAATGTGTTACTTTTGCAAAGTTTAAAAAAAATATGACCATGTCAACACATTGCTAGAGTCTCTTCAGGGCCTTGGAAGAGACTGGTGCAAGGGAAGGGCCTTGAAGATTTAGCTTCATTAGCTTCCCTGAAAATTCACCTTTGAAGGACAACTAATTTTATACAATGGTCTGTAGTTGGACTTGTGTTATGCTCTGGAATCACTGAGGCTCATGGTGTTAACTATATGATTCCACTTTATATAACATCTTGTGTGTCTTTGCATCTAATTTGGAACCATGTGTCTTGGACATGGTTGGTGCCTAATTTGTTAAGTGATACTTAGAGGAGAAGAAAACTAGAGTAGAAGAAGAGAAAGACAGAGGAAGAAAGAAAAAAAAAATGGAGAACCAACAGGAAAAGTCCAGGAAGAGGTTCATGTGATTTGAAGCCATCAGGCCAGTTACACGTGCTTCAGATGTCAGACTCATCACACAGTGTGCTGACCTCAGTCAGCAGATTTTCATGCCTCCCCCAATTCCCTTCAGCCACATGGGTTTACTGGGTGCTGCAGTAGAAATTTCTAGCTCACTGCCAGCATCCAACATCAAGCTTCTGTGTCTCTTCTTGTCTGCCTGTGCTTTCTCCAGTGCTAGGGAGCTCCCTCTCCTGTAGGTAGTTTTAAGTTATAAGTGGGTGTGGTGTTAGTGCCCCTGGGGGCAGCCCTCACAAGAGGTTGGAAGTTGGTAGATAAATGTCCCAGCCTAGGAAGCTCCTGGTGGGATGATTTTGGGGTGAGTTCCACAGAATTTCTCAGAGGATCCTAAAGGAAATGTGTACCAGTTTCCCACAGAAGTGATGTACTCATTATCTCACTCATTTATTGGCATCTCTCCTTTTCTGGACTCATTTTCCCTACTTCCTTGCCTGTTGTTTCTGAGTTAACCTCTCCAACTACCCACACTCAATTCTTGTGTGAGGGTAACACAAACCAAGATACCTGGCTTAAGTCACACGCAAGTAATTTACCACTTAAAGAAATGGAATCCAAATATTAAAATACAAAAACATGGAATACAGTTTTTAAAGGAAATAAATAATTTGGAGATACCAAAAAAACTCAACAAAATTATTTATTTGTGTTATATGCATCTGTTTAAAAATAATGCTGAGATTCTGCAGAAATTTGGTTTCTATGGGGAGATAAAAAAAAGAACTTAATTCTTACATTCAGGTCTTTAAAATTCTCTTGAGTTTGTATTCCAACTCTGGCTTATTAAAGAAAGGGGTCTGTGCTCCGTTAACATACACACGCACTTACAATATAAACAGCTTAACTAGACATCCGTGTTGACTACATATGAGAGGCAGTTAACTTTTTGCCTTGTTTCTGTTCAACGATCTTGATATTTTAGTCTGCTGGCCAGATGAAACAAGATCGGTTTTTTGGTACCAGATGTGTCACAGTTTGGGTTTGTATTTTGCAGGTGCTCCCCCCAGCTGGGAGTATGGAAACGTGCCATCCTTCTGAGATGATGATTCGGGATAGAAATATAAGTCTGTTAAAAATAATTCGACATATTAATGGAAGGTTTTGTCCCTTGTGGACTTCTTATGCATACCATATGAGCAGGCCAGCAGCTGTTCTATATTTTAAAAGAAGAGTTAGAAGTTAGAACCATACATGGCTATTCAAAACATAAGCAACTCCTTGGAGTCATGGAAACAGTATTCAACAATAAACTTGTATTTGTGAGGCTTCCCCAAAAATAATAATCCCATTGGGCTATGTTCAGGTGGTCTTTCTGAATGATCTATTTCCATCATTTGGATTCACCAAAACATCTCCCTTGTAGAGGCAAAGTGGTAGAGACGATTATATTTATTAGACATGGGGATTGGTTTCCAGTTGATTTCTACCCTTCAATATTTACATTATTAAATTACAATAAAAAAGCCCTACTTTTTTTTGCCATTTTTGTTTAAACATATTGTGAAAGAACTAAAAGCCCCACTGAGGACTGAGGTGTTAATAAAATGAGTCATCTTATCTTATTCCAGGTGATGATGTTCATTGTTTCTTCCTTTAAAAATCACCTAATGAATATTACCTGGTGTCAAGGAATGGCAGTAATCTTTACATTAGCTCCTTATCTTACACAAATCCTATGAAAGGACTCTTACAGAGTCTTTTTGGCTCAGCTTCTGAGCCAGGAGAGCTTCAGCCTCTTTCCCTCCTCACCACTGTTGCTCTCAAAGCTCTTCCATGCAGAGAACTACATCTGGATCTTTAGTAATGGACTTTATCTTTTGGGAATTGCTGTCCTTTCCAGTATAGTAATGTCTACATGACTGGTTCTTGATTTTGAGTTTCTAGAGTTTAGGAGTATTTTGTGTAACACAATTACTTCTGCCTCTCTGGAGCTTTTAAAGAGAACAAGTCAGCTAAAGTTTAAGAGAATAAATCAGAATCAGGTTGGTATCTGTGTTATTTCAACACAATTGCACATAACAGCAGTGGTGACAACTGGTCATGACAATCAGCAAAGCTGGTCCATGATTTGGGGTGGATGCTTTGCAGGAAGAAGAGCGATTGCTTGTTGGTGTTGGAATTTGGAGTTTGGCCAATGAAAAGAGCTCTAATCTAAGTCAGAAGACCTGCATTCTAGGCACAGCAGTGTTGCTCAACAAACTGTGACCTTGAGCAAGTCTTAAAAATGAGATGATTTGACTAGGTGGCATCTAAATTTAGATTCCTATTATTGTTGTTAAAAAGAAGTGCATGTAATAAGAGATTTTATGTTTGGAGAGGGTGGAGATTGCAAGTTGTCAATGAGATTAGTCAAGAGGGAAATTTGGCACCTGAAGGGAATGTACTCTGTTTTGAGGCAATCTTAACAACCAAGAGGCCTTTCGTAATCACTGTCAGAATGTAACTGTCCATTCAAAGAGCATGGAAGTCTCTGAGCCCAGGTATAGTAACAGAATGGTGAAGTAATGGAAACAACTAGTTGTGACCTCATTCCTGAGACTTACTAAGAATATACGTATTTCCCTGGAAGCATGTTTGGAAGTGTGGGAATGGCTGGATGTTTTCACTGATGAAACAAAGCAAAATGACTTTTAATTTAACATGAGTTTTTATATTTCAGTATAGGTGAAAAGGAGCAAAAACATGCATAATTTAACAGCTTGAATAGTAAAAAAAGAATTACTTTGAATTGTAATTTAAAAATTTGTAGCCAATTTGGCTCTTTACCTCCATAACAAACCCACATTGTGAAGACCTGTTGTGGGGAGGAAAACTATTAGTTTTCTCTCCCACCAAGGCCCAGTGCTTCCCAGTAGCCATTGCATACAAGGAATGTTCAGATGCTTTGAAAAATTTGGCAAATTGAGCCACTTTATCTCTCAATGCAGCCCAGGGGTGGGGTTAGTTATAGTTGTTAAAACTGAAGGGGCACCTGGGTGGTTCAGTTGGTTAAGTGTCCGTCTTAGGCTCAAGTAATGATATCATGGTTCGTGGGTTTGAGACCCGTGTTGGGCTCCATGCTGACAGCTCAGAGCCTAGAGCCTGCTTTGATGCTGTCTCCCTCTCTCTCTCTGCAACTTCCCTGCTCATTCTGTCTGTCTCTCTCTCTTTCAAAATAAATAAACATTTTTAAAAAGTGAAAAACAGCTCTTGTTTCGATATCTCAGTTTTATGGGTAAAGAAAAACCCAGGGCCCCAAAAGCGAAGTCTCACAAGTAGTTAATGTTAGAACGGAGTCTAGAAGCCTGGTTCTTCTCTACTACATCACACTCTTAAATGTTGCAAGGGGTTACCATAGAAGTTGCTCAATAAATGTTTGCTGCTGAATAATAATGACTCTGAAGATGAATTTTTCTTGTAATTCCCATCTAGGGGAGCTGGTTTAAATCAGTGATTCTCACAGAGGAAGGGGGGAGGGAGTCATGTGTAGTTTGAAAACAAAGCAGGTCTTTGTCTTACTGCTTTGGTTTGTTTTTAGTGAAGATGTTTACTTTATTTTGAATTTCAAATTACATTAAAAAGAGAACATGAGATTTTTATGTTGCTTTGAATGGTTGTACCTGTAAGGGAGCTCATGTGTTAGCTTTCCAAAGTTCTTTCCAGGATTTTGCTTCTGTGAATTGAAAAAAAAATTTTTTTTCACTTGCTATTTTTTTTTTTTTAGTTAAAAATGAAACTAAGAATGGGTGATTTAGGCTGTGAAATGAGTGGATGAGTCACCTAGAAATCCGTTTCCTTTTGATAGGTAAGATAAAAAGGAATTGCTGGTGGAAACAACCTATCAGCTGATGTCTATCAACTGATGAATATGAGACAGGGAAAATGAAGGATTCCAGAAAAATTTGTTTTTTGCTCCTTTTTCAACTTTTATTCTTGCTGCAACCTGCACCCCCCACTTTACATGTGCCACAGGATGTAGTGTATGTCCTTCTTGTAAGGAACAAGGAGTTAAGGATTTCTTTAGAATAGATAACATCTAAAGAAGGACCAAGTGAGAATGACGGGAGGAAGGCATCATATGTATGTTCTAGACCAACGGAGCTTGACTTCTTGACACTAAGACCCCCTGCTTCCAAGGAATGACACCTGGGCCCTTGTCTTTATTCTAACCAGTCCCTGGATGCCTGAGAGGACACGTACACCAGACCGCAATCCCCAGTAAAAATCCCCAGACCCCAAGCAAAGACCAGATGCTCTCCTTTCTTTTCTGGATTTCCCAGACACTCCATCTGTATCTTCTCTCTATATATCTTCAATTAACTCTGCTCTCACTTCTTGCTGGCTCATGTTTGATTTACATCCTGTGCAAAGCCAAGGACCCTCTTGGCTGGCCCTGCAGAAGCCCCTCTGGGTCCTTGGACCTGGTCTGCCAACATCAAATGGATCAAGTGTGGTAATACATGGAATATTATTCGGTCATAAAAGGGATGAAATATGGAAGTACATGCTACAAAGTGGCTGAACTTTGAAACACTATGATAAGTGAAAGAAGCCAGACACAAAAGGGCACCTATTGTATAATTCTATTTGTATGAAATGTTCAGAATAGCAAATCCACGGACAGAAAGTAGACTAGTGGTAACTCCTATCAGTGCTTGTGGGTTGGGGAATGAGGAGTGACTGCTAATGGATATAGGGTTTATAATAGGTATGAAACTAGATAGTGTTGATATTTGCATGACAATGTAATGTACGAGATGGCACTTAGTTGTACACTTTAAAATGGTGAATTGGATGTGTATTTTACAATTTAAAAAAAGGAATTCTGTGACTCTTCACTATATCAACCCTTTTCATGTGTTTATGATTTGTGAATAGGGCTAAGGTTTGGGATGAAAGGGCAGCCATCTTGCCTGCAGTTAATGGTTTCTATATGTCCCAAATATACATATATATATATATACACTATTATTTTTTTATTATTATAAAAACATATATAAATTATTACATATTATATAATGTTTTATACATTAATTATGTAATACAGAAATAATTTATATATTTATGTATAATATATAAAATATATTATTCTATAATATATAAAATATATTATCCTATAATATATGTTCTATAATATATAACATATAATTATATAATAATATATATAATTATAGAAGATATATGTCTGTTTAGAGGTGGGGGTGGAGGGTCAGGGCTTATGTATAAATATTTCAGAGAAATTCCTGTTTCTTCTATAATCCTCTGTGGAGTCATAGATAAGACCTTGCCTCCTTATTGAAGCACAAAAATCTGTTGGAAGAAGATCTTAAACTTTCTTTTTAAACTCTCACCATTCCCATCACTGACTTGAGAACTGTGACTACATGTAGAAGAATCAATAGACTGATTAAAACAGAAAAGTTTAAATCAAGTCTTAACTTATCTGGACTGAAAGTAATCATGCAGATGGAGTGAGCAACGCACTCAACCATCCTGCTGTGTTATGGCTGGCTGTTTATTCTGCTTCCTCATATGGCTCTTGGTTAGACCTATTCTCTCATCACTGTTTCTGTGCCCCTTTAACAAAAGCCCATCCTCTGCTCACACAGGAAGTTTGTTTTGTTTCTTGATTTCTTGGTGAACTTTCCTTTTGACAATTACTGCACATTTAGTCAGCTCTTTGAGAAACACTTGTTTCAGTGTCAAGGTTACCTGGGGGTCAGAAGTTATTCATATGTGCTTTCAAATGGGATGTAAGAGAAAATTGGCTGCACACCTTTTTGGGGCATGATTTTAGCAGTCTTTTTGTTCCCTTATCTCCTAGATTATCTCTTAAAAAAATCAAATGGGGGGCGCCTGGGTGGCGCAGTCGGTTGGGCGTCCGACTTCAACCAGGACACGAACTCGCGGTCGGTGAGTTCGAGCCCCGCGTCGGGCTCTGGGCTGATGGCTCAGAGCCTGGAGCCTGTTTCCGATTCTGTGTCTCCCTCTCTCTCTGCCCCTCCCCCGTTCATGCTCTGTCTCTCTCTGTCCCAAAAATAAATAAACGTTGAAAAAAAAAATTAAAAAAAAAATCAAATGGTTGTTCTTGCTCTGGCAGCTATAACTAATTTTTTCCCAGACAAAATTATATTGGCTGTTACTGGTTACCTTTAAAAAACTTCCAAAGATAGAGTGATCCTCTAAAAGAATATTTATTTTTATTTAAAAAATATAATACATCAAAGAGAAGCAGTTACACTTTAAACAAGACATAAAATCTTTTCACTGAATTCAGAAGGAGGATAATTTGCTTTAGTTCACTGTCACTCTGGATGCCAAGAACAATTTCCATTTTATTCCTCTGTGAGCATCAGAAATAAAGATGAGAAATTTTAGTTATAAGTGAAGTCTTAGAATTTTAATTTTATTCAGAAACTAAAACTTCCTCAGTACAATACCTTTTCTTCATTTTGTTCCACATCCTGTGGAAGTCCTGAATTCAGGGATGTTCTTACATTTACCGAGTGTTAAGGATTGAACGTTTGTGTCCTCCCCAAATTTATATGTTGAAATCCAAATCCACTTCCAATGTGATAGTATTAGGAACTGAGGCCTTTGAGAGATAATTAGGTCATGACGGTGGAGCCCTCATGAATGAGATTAGTGCTCTTATAAAAGGGACCCCAAAAGAGCTCACTCCTGTCTTTATACCATGGGAGGATATGAGTTTGCAACCCTGAGGAGAGCTCTCACCAGAACGTGATCATGCTGGCACTTTGATCTTAGACTTCCAGGCTCTAGGTTGTGAGAAATAAATTTGTGTTATTTATAAGCCACCCAGTCTATAGTATTTTATTACGGCAGCTTGAACTGATGAACACACTGAATTTGCTTCTTCAGGTCAACTCCACTATGGTTTAAAAATAATTTATTTTCTTGGGGCGCCTGGGTGGTGCAGTCGGTTAAGCGTCCGACTTCAGCCAGGTCACGATCTCGCGGTCCATGAGTTCGAGCCCCGCGTCGGGCTCTGGGCTGATGGCTCAGAGCCTGGAGCCTGTTTCCGATTCTGTGTCTCCCTCTCTCTCTGCCCCTCCCCCGTTCATGCTCTGTCTCTCTCTGTCCCAAAAATAAATAAACGTTGAAAAAAAATTAAAAAAAAAATTTATTTTCTCATCTACTCTCTGCAGATTTCTTCAACATAATAATTGTTCTATGGCTACCTTATTCATTCTGGAAATTTTGCTTACTTTTTTGTTTACATTCATAATAAAAAATTCCTGACAAAATTTAAAATATTCAACAGAAACCAGCATATTATACAATAATTATTTATTACTAAGTAATAAACAACTGTGTTTACACTGATAATGAAAATAAAAAACCAACACAAATATGGCAGATCCTCATTTTCTAAAGAAATATATCTTTATTGACTTTTTCCATTTTGTTACAAAGCAGTTAAAAAATTCATCCTTGAACTTGCATGCTGTTCAATGTTATGAGGCTGCCTCCTTATGAGACTGTCAGTGGGGCTGTAGTAAGTTTCCTTAAGCACCACAGAAGATAATCATTGCTTTGTCCCACTTTTACAGAAAAGAATCCAAGTTTCATTGGATAGAGTATGCTTAGCTCTCTTGAAGAAGACCAGTTTAGTGGATTAATGTATAATTTACATACAGTAATAAAGACAAACTTTGAATCTTTACAGATTAAATGCCCACTTTATACCATGGTGTAATTGTTTGAATTATTGGTGAGTGTACAGCATATAGATGTAGATGTACTAGATACGTCTATAAATAAAATAGTGCTTTATTGTAACAATATTCTTTGGCTGATTTAAATGCCTATAGTGGACTCTTAAAAGACTAAAAAGAAAATGGCCCCACTATTATTGTCAATCTTAACACTGAGCTTGTGCGGAAGGTTCCTATACTGTTGACTGTTAGCATCTCCAGGTCCACGATATATTCTCTTGGTCCTGATAACGACTTCACCAGCACAAGCATTGCACTTACAGGACTTGTTTGCTAAAATAAAAGAAAAAAGAGGGAGGGAGAGGAGAATTTTTCTTGAATTGCAATTTCTATTATTTGTGAGTATACCTAATCCTATAAGAATTAGGGGAAGAATTTTGAGGGTAGAATAAAAGTCACTACTTAACTCCGTCTTGGTTTCAATCTTTCTTGTTTCTTTTTCCCTTGTCCACACAATAGTCATTACTTCCAAGTTACAGGAACCTGCTTTTCTGATAGTTCTGTGTTTTCTATACATCCCTCAGTATTAATTTTTCTCTTCACTTTTATTGATAGTACCAGTCTTTATAGAGACTGTAGTTCAGGTGAGAATGTGATAATGTTTGAACTGTTAAACAAAATTATCATCTTTCACTTCTTAGCATTATGTATTTGTTTACATTCTAGTAGGTGAAGAGACATGTAAATAGTTAATTTCAATAGAATATAGCAAATGCTAAGATATAAGAGGTTATGTAGGGTATGTATGAAGATACACTAGGTGAAAAATACAGGGGAAAAGAGGAGGGACCCTAAAGCATTGAGGAAAGGCTTTTGAATGTGTGAGGATAGTCACCAAAGATAACTGGAAGTTTTGTTAAGAAGTGTGTTCCAGAGAACTGAATGCAGTTTCATTCTGATGAAGAATGTGATGAGTGCTGGAGAGTAGAAGGAGATGAGTTTGGAGGCGTAGGTTAGTAGATGTGCGAATCTGAATGCCAGAGGAAAGCAGGGATAGAGACAGAAGATTAGGATTTAGCAGTCACTTCAATGAGTGTACACTAAACTAAGGGACAGAATGTATGTGCGATAAGGCTGGATCTGGGAGAAGCCAATATTTAAGGAGTAGGCAGAGGAGAAGCCATTGAGGGAAGCTGAGAAGAAGCAGATGATTAAATGGGAAACAAATGAATGGCCAGCAGTGTCCAACAGAGTAGTGAGGCTGAGGGAGACTGGAACTGAAAAACGCCCTCTGGATTTAGCAGTGCGGATGTCATTGGTGGCTTTTTTTTTTTTTTTTCAGAGCAACTTCAGTAGGGTAATGGGAACAGAAGATAGAAAGGTGACCAGGAGGTGAGAAAGCAGAGACTGTGTTTACAGGCTGTGCTTTAAGAACCTTGGGTGGGAAAGGAGAGGAGTACAAGGGCAACATCTAGAGGGAGGCAGGTTGAAAACGTAGGAGGTAAATGGGAGTTCGATGGAGCAAGGTTCTAGAGGAGATGGAAGGAAAAATACAGGTGGTGGATTGGCCTTGATTGACAGAAGTGAAACCTCATCTTGGAAAAACTCAAGGGAGAAGGTAAGAAGGGACACATGAACTTAAATTTGCAGGGGTGAGTGGGAAATTCAGGTAATTCATGTCTGTTGGTCTCAGTGGTTTCAGAAAAGTAGGGGAAGGGTCCAAACTTAAAGCATGTACAAACTGACCTCACCTTCCTCTCCACACTGGTTCCTTCTTCCCTATCTTAATAAATGGCACCACCACCATTTACTATTGCTTAAGGCAGAAACTTATCTTTGGAGGTTATCTGTGGTGATTCCTCCTCCTCCACTTCCCCATAGCAAATGACTTACCAACTCATACAGTTCTTCCTATATCTTCATAAATCTGTTCACTGTTTTTGGACTCACTGCTACCACTACCACACTAGTACTGCATCTCTTGAACTACTAACTAGTCTTTTCATTTCTATTCTTGTCCTACTCCAATCCAGGCTCTGCATTGGCATCATTTTTAACATGAAAATCCAATAGCAACTTCTCTACCTGAATCCTTAATATGATCCCTAAGGCCCTGCTCATCTCTCTAGGCTTCTCTCAAGCCACTCCACTGACAGCACTTGGAGTTTCAGACCAACTGGACTGCTTTTTATTCCTTCTATTTGCTAGTCTTTAATTGCTAGTCTTCAGCTTAAGTCCACTTCTTTCAGGAGGCTTCCAGACCATTATTATCTTCTTAGCAGTTGACCTGTCAGGCATCCAAGCGCACTTGCAACTCCCTATTGTAACATTCAGCATAACTGTGAGTACTTGCTCAGTGTCTTGACTATGACCTCCACTGGGGTAGGGATTGGCTTGGTTTCATTCACTGTTGTGTCTCTAGAATCCAGCAGGTGCTTGCCCCTTGAAGGTAATAGTAATTCCTTGAAGGGTTTGGTTGAATTAATTCTTTGATTTAAAAATATTTTTTGAGCCCCTGCCAAGTGCCGAGTACATTCCATGTGCTGAGTATAGAAGAGTGAATCAACAGGGGAAGTCTGTTTTCATTACACCCATACTGTAGACCATACATAGACCAATGAATACTATGCAAAGTGGTGATAAAGGCTATGAAGAAAATAGGCTCAGTAAGGCATAGATACTGGGTGGTATGGGTGGGGAGGATGGTATTCTGCCTTCTAGTTTGTGTACTACTTCTTTATAATATGTCCCCTTTTCCAGGGAAGAAGGTTTTCTCAGTATTCTCTGAAAAGGAATATAAGTAAAATCCTATATCTTAGAATCTTCAAAGACCAGGTCCAGTATCATGACCACCAAAAAACATTCTTTGTCTATTCTAGCCAACATTAATTCTTTGATGTCTTGGACCACGGAATTAGACATAAAATTGCTCCCTTTCCCTGCCCAAAGGTGTTAACTTTTGCCACACAGCAATATTTAAAGCTGTTTAAAATAAGTGTGTATTACATACACTTCACATCGGTCTGAGGGTACAGTAGGTGCTTAATTAAGGCCTGATGATTGACTCATGCCTTCTACACAGGTGGGTTTTCAGTGGAGAAATTTTGTAGCATTTAACCCCACTACTTTTTGAATTACGTGATAAGAAATAATCTTAGAATGGCTTTTTATTTCAAATAATTTTTGTTTTAAATAATTTAAAATTTAGTCTGGGGTTATAAAAATTGGCAATGTTTTATATCACTTATGGGAAAAAAAGATTTTAGTTGAGAAAAACACTGTGAGAATTTATATTGGAAAATATCAAGTCGATAAATGCACTGATATGAATCATAAAACTTTTAAACTGCTATGTTTATTGCAAGGAAAATAACATGCTGGAACTTTGCTTAACTGTTGATTATGCTAGAAATTTTATTTTCTTAAACTATAGCTGAAAGTTCCAAATGGAAAGTTATTTTTTAAAAAGATTTTGAGATGAACCTGTTTTATTGCCATGGGTTACAAATAATGTCATTTGTTTGGGCTAGAATTATTAAATTGGTATTATCTGAACTGTGTGAAATTCATTTAGAGTAAACTTCTTACAAATATCTAGTATATCTCAAATTGAAAGCATCAAATGTTAAAGAAGTTTATTCTTAGCTGTTAGAAAAAAAGAATAGCAATAGATTTGGGGTTGGATTTTTTCTCTTCAGAAGTTGGTCATAAGAAATTAATCATTTCTAATTTACTGGCAAAGAAACAGAATCACATAATTCTGGAGTTGGAAAGGAACTTAAAATATCAAAGAACAGGATAAACATGTAAACATTAAAAATCTGTAAACTTCACCACAAAGATGAATTTCCCAATTTACTTTTCATGTTCTCAAAATGAAATATTGACTTTAAAATTTGGTTAAAAATGAAGAGTGCCCAAAGGAGTTTTGAGAAAATTGTAACTGGATGAATAACATCCTTAGCGTGAAATAGTTACCGTAACCCTGCAAACTGCTTGGTGGGGTGCCATCATTTTCACATGAAGTGGTGAGCCGTATTTGAAATATGTCAGAATTTTAACCTAAAATGAACTTTTTGAGCCTTTGCAGGGGGCCTGGAAGGCTGAGGCATCAGAGTCAGGGAGATCTGCTCGGAAGCCCTTGGAAGGATGAGGGGGTGGTGAGAGCCAGTTTAAAGGAAGAGAGGCAGGGGCATGGGGAAGCAAAGATAATCCAGGAGATACTGTGAAGAAATAGCAGAATTTAGAGAGAGATTTCATCTAGGCAGTGAAAGAAATGGAAAACACAAAGGTGACCTCACATTGTGTGCCTGGAGGTTTGGCAACAATGGTACAACTCCTGGCACATTTGGTGCAGGGGGTTGGGGTCATTTTTCAGGGACTTCCAGGTTTCAGTTTTAGTGTGAATGGAAATAATTTTGCAGGTGTGACAAGGAATTTATAGTTTCTGAAAAGTTCTCCAGGAATTAATTTTTCTATGTACAATTGAATAACTATCACTGATTTGTGGTATCTATTTGGGGTATGTGTGTTTGTGTAGGCTTGTGTTTTGTAGGTCACACACAACTCCATTAGAGTCTTCAACTTGGCTTCTGAGTGACTTTAGAGAAGCTCCTAAATCTGAGTCTCACTTTTCTATAGAGATGGAGATGAAATGTTAGTATCTCTCTGACAGTGTTACCAAGGGGATTAAACGAGATAATGCACACAGGACGACCTTACACAATGCTTGCACATAAAAACTCTTTAAATGTTAGCTTTCCTTCCAAGTGAATACCACCAAACAGCAAGAGCAAACTTGCACTTTTCCCAACAACTATGGCTGCCCTCAGTGTACTCACTCTTAGGTAGAACTCTCCATTTTCATTTCCAGATTTAATCCGAAAAGTATTGATAGTATTGGCATAAATGGTTGTGGCCTGTATCTGGAAGATGTCTGATGGCACAGACCTATCAGATCGGATGCTCATGTATTTGTAGACTATGGACTGGGGAAGTTCTCGGCACACCGCACTTGAGACTGGGCAAACACATCGG
This sequence comes from Felis catus, assembly GCF_018350175.1. Lineage (NCBI taxonomy): Eukaryota > Metazoa > Chordata > Mammalia > Carnivora > Felidae > Felis > Felis catus. The sequence continues at coordinate 74,443,220 of NC_058370.1, forward strand.
CTGCAGAGAAAAACAGAAATATTTCCCAGTTTGGCTGGTAAGACCAGAAGCTTCCTGCTTTCAAAAGTTCTAATTTTCTCTTACTTCTCTGATGTTAGAATGTACGGATCTTGACAAGGATTTCGTGGGTAACAACGGAAGCCACCATGATAATTCCAACACATTTCATCTTCCCGACATTCATTTGTGGTCTCACACTCATTTATATCTGTAGACACATAGGGTAAAAGAATTTACTGATGTAAATAAATTGTGTAAGTGGCAGATTCAGGTTTGTAAGGTAAGAGGTATATGGGGATCTAGGTTAAATTTCATTTGTTTTTAGACACAAGACTGAGTAGGACTTGCATTTAATTCATTGCATTTAATTCAGGACAGATGTAGCTAAATCATCCTAGACAGATTAGTATGTGTCATTTGATAATATTTTTTATCAAGCACCTATTGTTCATCTGTTGAATTCAAAGCCAAATGTTAGCCATTGGCCATACTTACAAAAAAGTGAAAGAGGGGTGCCTGGGTGGCTCAGTCAGTTAAGCATCTGACTTCAGCTCAGGTCTTGATCTTGCGGTTCATGAGTTCAAGCCCCACATGGGGCTCTGTGCTACCAGCTGAGAGCCTGGAGGCTGCTTCGGATTCTGTGTCTCCCTCTCTCTCTGCCCCTTCCCTGCTTGCACATACACACACACACACACACACACACACACACACACACACACACACCTCTCTACCTCTCTCAAAAATAAATAATAAACATTAACAAAAAAAAGTGAAAGACACCAGTTCTTGCCCTTGGGTAGATTGTAATTTAGTTAAGAATACAGATATGGCAATAATTATAAAATAAAATGGAATTAAACAAGAGATAGATAAGTGCACTAGCAGATTAGAAGCAGAATAAATTCTGCCTGAAGGGTTAGAAGGCTTCAGGAAGGAAGAGGCATCTCTGTTTGGCCTTGAAGTGTGGTGGGTAGACAGGATTTTCACGGTTGGGGTAGGGAGGGTCTTTCAGGTTGAGAAAGCAGGAAGCAAAATCTATGGAGAGGGCATCTGAATGTGTGGCTCAGGAGTTCCCAAAAGAGGTGAGGCTTAGAGGTGTGGACATGCGGGTGGAGTACAGCATGCAGGTGGAGACTTGATGCTCTGGGAGTGGATGACACTGTCTGGAGGAAGCATAACACAAGAAGTGAAGCTATGAAGTGTTCCACCTTGGGCAGCATAGATAGCTATTTAGAGACAGTGTGTTAGAAGGGGAAGTAAAGAAGGGGCTCTGATGAGAGGCAACCCAGGAAGAGGCAGTGCGAGGAAGCCAGAAGGGAAGAGAGCCCCAGAAAAAGACGGCCATAGAAAGGCCAGGCTGGACAAGGACTGGTTTTAGATTTGGGAATTAGGAGCCTTCATATGACATCTGAGAGAACACTTTCACTGGAGAGCCATTATATTTACAACAACAACAGCAACGATGAAAATTATATTAATGTTAACATCCCTGGCTATGTCTATCTCCTGTTACATTTGAATAATGATTTAGATTTTATTCAATATAAGCCTTTCTGAATCATTCCTCCTCATAATCAGGTACATTCATTCATTAATTTACTCATTCCATAAGTAATTTACTGAATCCCTGCTGCAAACCAGCAATGGGCTAGTTGCTGGGATTTAATCTGTTTTTCCTATCAGAATCTCATACCTCATGTTCTTTTTGGGAGACCTTTGTTGCTCTCTGCTTTGCATTATTGAAATCTACATGTTTGTCTTAACCCTTCCATTAGCCTATAAACCCCTTGAGGGCAGGGCTTTAGTATCCATCTTTGTATCCCTTCATCACCTAGCATTAATGTAACTCAGGGGCACCTGGCTTTTAAGAAATATTAAATTGAACTAAGTTGTTCTTCACACAAATCATGTAGACATAGGTGAGAAAGATATTATCTCTATTTGACATGGAAGAAAAACAGATAAGGGTTAAGTAAGTTGCCCAAGTTCATACAGTTAGTGACAGGCATCTTTCCACTGTAAGGTACTGCATCCTCTAAATGCGCATAATTCCATGCCTTGTCTTTGGAGGAAAAAAAAATGTATTTTTCCCTTCCAAACTGGCCAAAGCTATCTGGAACCCAAGAGAGACTGGAAGTTTCCAAGAGTTTCCAAGAGTCAGTTATAAGAAGTGTCTTCTTTTGGAGTGGCTATGGCTAAAGAAAGAATTTAGATCCCTTAGAAGAAATTACAATCAACTTGTCCTTTCAATATCCTTCACTCCTCTGAAAAATAAAGATGCTGTTTAGCTACAAGGAAAACTAAGACTGGTTTGTTATGTGGAGACCAAGAAGGGCAAAAGGAAACTTTATGTAATAATTTCAATTATTACTTCCATTAATTTAGAGCCTAACATAATTAACACCTTAATCATTCTGGAATGTTTTTCAGAAATTATTAATAGTATTAAAATATTTGATGAATGTGTGTCTGTGTGTATGTGTATTCTCTCTGTTTCTCTGTCTTTCTCCTTCTCTGTGGCCTCCCCCACCCCATCCAAACACACACAGTGTTTTCATTTTTGCAAGGCTGTGGAAATGAGAACAGTTATTTCATCCTCAAAATGAGCTTTTTGTGTAAAGGTAAGAATCTGAACTCTTTCGTTTTTACTTTAGTCTATGGACGATGTTGGGAAGAGATGATTTTAGTGGAGAAAACCAATTGCTTTGTACCTTAAAAGAATGTTAAGTCTCTCTGATAAAAAAATGTTTTTGGCTTAGCCAAACATTCTGGAGCTGCATATCTTCAAGATATAACACTCATGAATCCCTTATTTGCAATTCTAGTGCATTTTTCACCTTTCGTTGTAACTGAAATGTTTTCATATACTAGAGTAGGCAGGTAAGATTCCACTGTATGTTAATTTGCTTCTGTCTTTTGCTGAGAATCAAATCCATTTGTGATAAAAAACACATAGACATTTTTTTGCAGGACTCCAGGGAAATTGGTTAGGACATCCCACTGGCTAACATTTTCCTCCATGTAATATTCATGTTAAAAGTCTCAGTTAGGCTTTAAAAAACAAAATCATTGGAATGCAATGTTTTCCCACAATTAACATTAAAGTCCCCAGTAACCTGGAAAGGGGATTAAAGGGGTTCATTGTGCAATGAATGCCATTCTGATTATGCTCATATTTAGTAGATGGAGTCTAGTTGAATGGCCATATGCATACTATAAAACCGCAGTTCCTGGGTGTTCCGGTGAATTAATATTTTCCTATAAAATCATGATATAGACTGAGAATCCCTAGTGTCTCCTTTCCTTGGTCTTTTCCTTTCTTGAAGGATTTATTGCTCCTGTATGTCCTTTCTCAGTTCTGATTAAAAAGGACTCTCTAGAGAAGATTTGCTACTAGTCACTTACATGGCTAAGTACACGTTACAAGAACATCTTGGGGGTGCCTGGGTGGCTCAGTCGGTTAAGCATCTAATTCTTGATTTTGGCTCATGTCATGATCTCACTGTTTGTGAGATCGAGCCCTGCATTGGGCTCCATGCTATCAGTGCAGAGTCTGCTTGGGATTCTCTCTCTTCCTTTCTTTCTGCCCCTCCCCTGCTCGTTCTCTCTCCCCACTCCATCAAAATAAATAAATAAACTAAAAAAATCTTGGATTGTAAGGCTTTATAGTTTATGTAAGGCTTTATAATTTTTATGTATATTATTTCATTTCATTCTCACAACTCCCTTTTCCAAAGTTAAGGGTCAAAGATTTTCATAATTTGTTCAGAATTACATAGATAGAAGACTAGGACTCAGATTTTCTGTCTTCAAGTTTAGTCATTTTTTTTTTACTTGTTCACTGCTTTATGTAAATGTAGGGGTTTATACTAGCCTTTCTAGGATTATCTATACTTTGGTTCTATCCAAGCAAATCTTTTCCCTGTTAAAGAAATTTTAAACGACACTGTAGCATTGGAGGTGTATAGGTGTGAATATTACCTGAATGTTTATTTTAAAACTGGACCCTGGATATTAGCTATTTTTGGATCTATAGTGTTTTTTTGCTGAAGAATTCAAGCTCATTTTAAGACACATGAGGCTGATTTTCTCAGTACCTAAATTACTACTCAATTTATAATCTTGGTATTTTAGAGAATTGAGACTAGTTTGAGGTTTGCCTAACCCACAAATTAAGTTTATTCTCTGGACTCAAACTCATGGTAAGATATTTTAATAATTGAATCTTTTTGGGTTGGTGATTAAAAGATGTGTATCATAGAGATTATATAGGCTATATAGAAGAGATATCAGTATTTTATTAAAATTACTTACAACTTAAGAAAGAAAAATAATTACTTTAAATTTCAAAAAAGTCAGTGTTAACTGAATAATACCCTTTTGATGAGATTTGCATAATGCATGATGAGCAAGGGAAAAAAGAGTTCAAATTATATGCAAGATGGAAAAAATGAAGTCTATGGTAGAGAATCCTGTAACTCTGTCCCTGCTTTTCCTGGTTAAAAATGAACACTTAACAGATACGAAAACAATAAGCTTACCTTGACATGTTCTACTTCTCACCACTTGGTATCCCTGGGGGCACATACACGAGAATTTCCCAGGTTCATTGACACACTGATATTGACACAGGTAGCTTGAGGTTCTGCATTCATCAATATCTGTTGAATTAGACAAGAGCAAGGACACAGAGTTGAAAAACGTACAGGTCACTACTTTGGTAATTTTTTTTTTTTTAATTTTTTTTTTCAACGTTTATTTATTTTTGGGACAGAGAGAGACAGAGCATGAACGGGGGAGGGGCAGAGAGAGAGGGAGACACAGAATCGGAAACAGGCTCCAGGCTTCGAGCCATCAGCCCAGAGCCTGACGCCGGGCCTGAACTCCCGGACCGCGAGATCGTGACCTGGCTGAAGTCGGACGCTTAACCGACTGCGCCACCCAGGCGCCCCTACTTTGGTAATATTTTTAAAGATAAGGTAAGAGGGTAAAAATACTATAAACTCTAAAACAGAAATATAATACTTTATAAGAAGCTCAAAGGAAAATTATACAATATCAGCTCATTACCCCTAGAACTTTGCCACACATCAGTTTTACTCAATTATTGCTGAGAGTTTGGCAAATCTCAGACCTCACAATACTGACTGAACAGACTGAATGAATGAATTGGGAATTCAAGTGAAGAATGCTTTGCATTATTCAATGGTGATGTCTTTGTAGTTTGCTCAGAAGGGCAGAAGCAGTTGTCCAGAGCCAGGCCCTTTTGGTTTTGAGCAAAGTGGCATGATGTGAAAACTCTCCAGGTGGGGTATGACCTCTGTGGCCCCAAGTAAAGCTGGAAGGAAGTCAAAGACATCAAGTGTCAATGGCATTCCCCTCAGGATGTCTTACGCCTTTTGAATTGCACAGTGGAACACTCATGGGCAATGGACTCTGAAGGTCATCCTTCCAATTAAATGGCCCTCTTTTTACTCATGTGGAAAGCGAAGCCCAGGCAACTTAAGAAATGTGTGCCCAAGTCAAACAGTGGCAGGAATAAGACTGCAGGACAGGCCTTTGGTTTATATTCTAATGTTTCTGAATGTGATCATTTCTCCTCAGACTTAAGTGTGTGTACCAGTCATCTGGGATTCTTGTTAAATGCAGCCTCTAACTCACTAGGTCTGGTCTGGGGCCTGAGATCTCTATTTCTTGCAAGTAGAGACAAGGAAGTGTCAATGCTGCTGGCCGTCAGATCACTTTGAGAAGCGAGACACCAGAACACCCCTTCTAATTATTAGACCCAGCCTGTATCTAATATTTCAGTTATTTTGTCCCTTCTCCTTTCTCTTGGTGACAAACTAAAAAGCCAATGTTATCACAGAACTTAATTAAAGAATAGAATTTCCATGGATAAAAATTTGTTTTCATAAACAGGTACATAATTGGATAAAGCAGCAGAAAATATAGGGATTGAACTGTTATTGCAAATTATTTGGAAAATATTTCACCTTCACAGTTGAGCCTGTCACTGCTTAGTTCGTATCCTTGATTGCACTGACAGATGAATGAACCAAGAATGTTGTAGCATTGCTGAGCACATTGATTGCTGGCATCACATTCGTTTATATCTGAAAGGAAAAGTTATATACACTCATATATCTACGTCTTCAACCATATCCTTGCTCTTTTGTACCTATGTCATCTAACAATAAGTGAATAATTCCCTAGTTGGATTCTTTGCCCTGCAGAAGCTCACTGGAGAACATCCATTCAGGTTTCATATTTGTTGGAATAACTTCAAACATCTGCCATACACTTCTTTTAGAAATACCAGAATATTTCTTTCTGGGGATGACAGTTAGTTTTGTGTTTGATGAGTCTTTCCAAAAGAATTTAATGATTCTAATAAATATACATTCCAGCATCTATTTTCTTTTATTGTTGTTCAAATGCAAAGTGCCAAGTCTATAAATAATTGATATAAGACATTTGTACTGATACAGTCTCTCAGCATGCTGTGGTGAAGATTTATCTGTGCTATTTATTACTTTTTAAATGGGTTCTGTTAAATTCCATTACAATTATAGCATAAGCTGTTGAGACCCATACAGAGTTTTGCAATGCTCCAAGGCACTGAAAATGTTGTGAAAAGGCATTTTTCCTGCACTAGATTCTTTCCATGTCATGCCAATCTTAAAATTTGTGCCGTGACACTGCATTCTGAAAGGGGAGAAGAAGCATGTAAAAATCAGATGCACTTTCAGTGGAAAGTTTATGTACTTGAACTTGCAGTAACCCTTTGGCACCTTCAGCATTTATATCACACCCTGCTGACTAATTGGTGTGCGTATATCAGTTGATCTGTAGTTTTTTATATTTTTGATAAACCCACAGAGGACAACTAAAAACCAACATTAACAAAGTTTCCATTCACATCTTGATGTGTTTTAAGAGACAAATTGGTTACTGTCTTTTCAGCTTTGTGCAGGGAAGATGATGGAAATCAGTTCACTCAAGAACACAGAAAAACTGAAAGTAGAACAACATGGTATGACGTTTCCTTTTTTTGAAGATAGAAATCAGTCAGTATGGCAGCGCCCCCAAAAGCTTACCTACACAGGTATAGTTGTTTGCGGCCAACTGAAACCCAGGACTGCACTGGCAATAAAATGATCCTGGTGTGTTCACGCATCTTTGGTGGCAATATGGAGGGATGGTGCATTCATCTATGTCTGGATTATCAGGCACACACACAAAGAGAACCAAATTATTAACTATCCATAGTTGTTAGCTCTTAAGTTCTCAGCAGGACATTATCTAGGAAACCTAGCTGGAGAAAATCTCCCTTAAAATAATTGTCCCTATCTTTTTAAATTAGTGTTTGTGTTTTAAATATACTCTGCATTCTGCAGCTGAGTGAGATGTTAGAAACAAAGACTTCATAAAGCTGGTTGAGTGGGTTGAGATTTAAAGACAGAAGAGTAATTATGACCATTTCACATATATATGAGTGTTAGTTTGGGGATCTAAAAAATTATTTGTAACGGTAAAAGTAAAAAACTGCAGAAGAATCGAGCGATGTAGCATAATCTAAGCGACAGGAGGTGTGGTCTGCTGCTCAGCTGGTTACATTGGCAAAGTCACATAAACGTCTGGTATCTCGGTTTTTTCTTTTGTAAAATGTGGATAGTAATACTTGCTATGTGTATCTTAGGAAGTTTCTGTGAGAATCAAATGAAAGAATGCCATGGAAGGAATAGGACGCTACACAAATTACCTCTTGAGAGTGACCTCTGACACATTGATGAAGTGTTCCAGGCTGTGTTCTTCTCAGATAAATATTTCCAACTATAAAATGCTCAGCTGAGAACTTGCAGAGTAGGATTAACATCTTAGAAGCATAATAAAATTTCATTAACTCTACGCTTTGTGACAATTCTAACATGGAGTGTGTGATTTAAAATAACAATTATGCATGTACTATGTAAGACCATGTAGTGACACTAACTTCTGATAAAAAACAAAACAATAATGCTGAACCCTTCTACCTAAAACTATGGAAGGCAGTATGCTCAAGTGGCCTCAGGATAACCTGAATTGGAATCTTTGTTCTGGCAATTACTAGCATGGTCTTAACCTCTCAAAGCTTCCATTTCCTCCTCTGTAAGTGATAATACTACAATATGGGTCGACTTGTTGGGAGGATAACATGAAATTATGTAGGCAAACTTTCTTGCACAAAATGGGTAAAAATAAATGGCAGCTATTATTAATAAGCTGCAAAATAGATTTGATTTCACTTGAATATTGAAATAAAAGGTAATGATATTGACATGGCTTTCTACCTCATTTATTGAGGTGTCTGCTCAAATGTCACTTCAGGGAGGCCATCTCTGCCCATTCATATAAAATAGCTTCTTCTGCCCCATCTGTCCCCTTTCCCTACTTTATATTTCTTTGTAGCCATTGATACTCCTTGGGATTGTGTTATGTGTTTATTTGCCTTTTGTCTGTCTCCCTCACTATAATGCATGGCAAATAAGACCTGTATCCTTTTGAGGCAAAGGTAAAGTATTTTTTGTCTGTTCACTGCTGTGTGCTTAATACCTGGAACAGGGTCTGGCATAGTAGGTGCTCAATAAACATTAGTTGAATGAGTGTAGACTTCATACTAATTAAGAGCAATTTTAGCGTGGTTCTTCCTAGTACCCAGTATTATAGCCAGGTGCCAGTATTGACAGTTAGTTTCTATAAATGGTATCTTCTAATAGCTCCATGAGGGCCGTGATTCTGTAAACTGTGTTTGTTCACCATGATGGCCCAGCACTTAGAACAGTATGTGGTATATAGTCAGCCCTCAGTAATACTTGATGTATGTCTTCTCAACCAGTAAGCATCTACTGAATCACTGTTATTTGCAAGTGCTGTGTTTGGCACTGCTGGTTTTTAATGATGATAAATACATGTACATTGTACCTTGTCTAGTATGGAAGAAAGGCATGAAAACATATTACTGCATGGAATGATAAGATCAACAATAAGAAAGCTACACAAGGTACAGAGAGAGCACCACTCTACTCAAGGTGTGGCCTGCTGACCACTGCTGATCCATGGACTATTTGGACCAGTCCACGACAAATAAGTACAGAAATTCAGAATATGTATTTAGGAATAGCAATTTGGTATTGCCACAACATTTTTATTGTATTTTACAGCAGTATTGATCTGTAACAGACTAGAAATTTACAAAAAAAGATCCATCAAGGGGCACCTGGGTGGCTCAGTAGTTAAGCCTCCTACTTTGGCTCAGAGGTCATGATCTCACAGTTCATTGGTTTGAGCCCCGCGTCAGGTTCTGTGCTGACAGCGTGGAACCTGGGGCCTGCTTCCAGTTCTGTGTCTCCCTCTCTCTCTCTGCCTGCCCCCACCTTCCCACCCCCGCTCACACTGTCTCTCTTTCAAAAATAAATAAACATTAAAAAAAAAGATCCATCAAAGTTTGAGAAGTACTGACAAAGAGGAGGGAGTAATTAATCATATCTGGGTAAATCATGGAAGACTTCTCAGAAGAAGTAACCCTGAGCTGGGATTTGGAAATTGAATAGGAGTTTGCCAGGGGTGCATGTTCCTGGTGCTGAAAGAGCTTATGTACAGACACTAAGGTGTGACATTGTGTGATGTATGTGCGGAACTATAACTAGTGGACAGGACTGAAGTGTAATATTTTGTGGGGGAGGGGAGGTATTGATACCACAGAGGATCTGATGGAAGAAGATCTTATATGTTCTCTTGACGAATGTAGAGTTGGTTCTGTGGGTGAGGGGAACACCAGGGCAGCCCCATGATTAGATCTGAATTTAAGAATGTTTCTTCCTGCCATATCATATAGGGCTATAAGAATACATTTTATTTTTAATTGTTCCCATAGTAGGTTGAGTTAGTTCTTTTTCTGTACCTTTTATACCCTAAGGTGTTTATTCTCCTGACTAATCCAGTGGGCAAAACTTTGGTGCCTGTGGAGTTTTCCACACAGTCTTTTCCTAAATCACAGCTTCAGTCCCACAAATTCTGGGCCTTTCTCAGAGGCTGGGCACCAATCCCAGCACCTGGGCACAACCCCATGGCAGGCAGAACTGGGCCAGGGCCCATGAGGAGCTCAGTGTTGACATCCTGATGTCAACAGCCAGCATTCTCAGGCGAAAATTGATGCTAGCTCCCTGTCCCCACATTCTTATCCTCTGTTACTAAGAGAAAAGAAGTACTCTCCACTGATGTATGGTAAAAGCGGTATGTAAATCAATGTCAATATCATATGAATTCAATTGACACAGGGAGTCAATTTAGAAAGTTTCATTCCTGGTGCTGGACCTCATGACTGATCCCAGAACACATTTACTTTTTACTGTTTACTTCTTAGTTGCCAGTCAACCTCCTCATACTATGTTCTTACAGTCATTCAAAAAAAAAAAATGCACAGAGCATCTACTTGGCAGGCACTCTTCAGGGACTGGGGAGACAGCAATGACACAAACCAGATCTGGCCCCTGCCCTCAGGTAGCTCAAGTAGAGCTCTCAAGTAGAGGCACATGCTATACTTGGCTTTGCGTTCCCAGCACTGCACCCACTTGCAACATAAAGAATGTTTAGTACATGTCTGTTAACTCATCACATAATGATAGTACACAGCTATTCCACCCAGGACCAGGCGCTGTTCTAAGCACTCCCACATGTGAGCTCCTGAGGTAGGGGCTAGTATTATCTCCATACCACAAAGGAAAAAAGTTAACACACAGCCTATGTAAGTCACTTGTGAAGAGCCTCAAAGTGAGTTGGGGGTACAGCTGGGATATGAACCTCACCATTTGCCCTATAAGCTATGCTATTTTATGAACCAGTGAATAAGGTTCATATCATCAGTGTTTTAGTGCTATGGCCCCCAAACAGCTAATTTAAAATGATCTCCTTGGTTGCTTTTGTGGTCCCATCCATATGCCAAATTTATGCTTTTGCTTAGTCTACCACGTAACCGACACTTTATACCCGGAATACGCTCACCCTTTAGGTTAGCTCTTTCTCATTAATGTGGAAAACGGATCAGTAGTTAATGAAAGAATAAGCAGTTGTTAGCCATCATTCTCCAAATAAATATGCGTGCTTTGTTTTGAATGACTGAGGTTTAAGCAAGTAAGAGGTTTAGGACAGGATTTTGCTTATTGTTCTGCTGTACTTACCTACACACTGCTCTCCCCGCTTCTGGTACCCCGGGGGGCACTGACAGGCGAAGGAGCCTCGTAAATTGATGCACACTTGGTCAGCTCTACAGTTGTGAGTCCCCGCAGTGCACTCGTCTATGTCTGTTAAAAGGTAGCACAGAGTTTGAGTTGCTTGGGCAGATGTTGCTATCTCCCCCATTTAAAAAAAACTGAAGTATGGTTGACACATAAGTTACACGAGTTTCAGGAATACAACATAGTGATTCAACAACCCCACACATTATGTTATACTCACCGTAAGTGTAGCTATCATCTGTCACCATACAATGCTATTATAATACCATTGACTATATGCCCTATGCTGAAATGCCATCATAGTTTCTTTTAAGGAAATAAAGTTTTTGCCCTATTCTTAAGATAATACTCTGTAATATTATTGTATTGGGAATGTTTAAAATTATAAATGATTTCAAGTGTTCAGATAACAATTTTGTAGATGCCAGTGTGTACCTCTCAGATTTAACACACGCTAACATTTAGCTGTACTTGCCTTGGCTCACTTTATTTTCAGAAATGAACCATTTGAGATATAGCTAAAGCCTTACTGTATTCTCATCTCTTTACTCACCCACCTGCCACTATCCTGGTAGGTGTGAACCCTTCCCTGAGATGTTTTTTTTTACATTTATTACATAGATCTATATCCATTAGAACACACAATATTGTTTTGTGTTTTAAAGTGTAAACAAATTGTATAATACTTGCCTTTTCCATCCAATATTGCATTTGAGATCATTATGTTGTCAAATCTCTAAAAATCTGTCCAATAACCAGGTATAAATCAAATTTAATACTATGCATTTCCTGTTGCCTTTCCTTGCAAATTTCAAAATGCAAAGGATTCAACTAGATCATATTTGTCTAGGGGAGATAGACTGGTGTAGTTTAAAATACATATTTTCCCAAAGCATTTAATTTCAGTTAAAAAACAGATATTTCCCCAAAGCAGTTGTATAATTTACTAAGTGTGCCCTAAGGATTAGGGCACATTTTCTAGTTCTAGAAAAGTAAAAAATGCTCAGTCATAATATAATGAATCTGTTATAATGGATTCCTCTGGGGTCAAAGTGTGATGTGAATTTGTGTGTGTGTGCACTCATATTACAGTAATTTATAAGTGAAATTTAATTTTGTCTTTTCAACATTACCTTCGCATTGTTTTGTTTCGTTTTTTACCTTCTCATTTAATTAACTCTCTTACATTATGAAGTTAAATAGATGAGTTCAGAAGATGAAAGGATTATGTGATTTTGGCATTCCTCAACAACTGAACAGTCTAAGCTTTGTTAAAAACTATTGTACAACTCAGGGCACCTGGGTGGCTCAGTCAGTTAAGCATCTGACTTGGGCTTATGTCATGATCTCATGGTTCGTGAGTTTGAGCCCCACGTTGGGCTCTGTGCTGACAGTTCAGAGCCTGAAACCTGCTTCACTCAGGTTCTGTGTCTCATTCTCTCTCTCTCTCTCTGTCTCTCTCTCTCTCTCTCTCTCTCTCAAAAATGAATAAACATTAAAGAAATCTTTAAATTAAAAAAAATTGTACAACTTGGAATTCCTAGATGACAAATTTTGCATAAAAACTGAGACAGGCTTAGGGAGCCTTTGATCATCACTGTGGCAAACCCAGGTTGGTGCTTTGGAGCAAATAGTGGGCTAAAATTCAATACAAAAAATGAGCCATCTGCAATGAGAATGTATTCCTCAATTCCTGACTTCCTTTAAAGAAGCTCAGAGAGTGGCTCCTGGTATGTTGCCTTTCAAGTCTGTTTCCAGGGAGAACTGCTGCACTTACGCTACTAATGTAATAATGTAGGAGGTTCCGGTTAGAAGAGACTTGTCCTCAGATGTCGGCTTTGAATGATAAAAGAGATTCTTTCCAAAAGGAAGAGGGAGGGGAGATGAAAATACTTGGGGGATGTATGTCTGTTTATTGGATAACACCCTATAAAAGCATCTACTTCACATAATTCTTTGAACCTGGTTTTAAAATTTTGGCGACTTTTTGTTACATTTTTTAAATTTTTGTTTTGAAATCCATCATCATCATCGTCATCATCATCATCATCATCATCATCACCATCATTTTCATATCAGTGATTGTAACTCTGTCCTTCTAAGGTCCTATGCAGAGATGCCACGATCTTGCTTTGAAATTATCTGCTCTTTTTTTGTGTGTCTTCTATTATTTTCTCTTATGCACTTGATGAAAACATTTCTACTGGGGTTTCTTTCAGAGCTTTATGACTCGCTAATGCAGAAATGACAGCAGAATTCCTATTGTTTTATGTCAAGAACATTTGCCAGCATTTGCAGTGATAACAGCCCTGAGAGATACAGAAATGTGAGATTCAGATGTGGCAAGTTCCCTCAGTACACGCTGGCAGAAGATCAAGGACTGGGGCTGGCTGCTGCATTTTCTAAGGGAGGCCTCGCCAGTGAGGGCGGCTTTTCTTTCTGAGACCTCTCTGCAAACCGCCTCCACCCCATCACATTCCCCATGTCCTACAATTTCCTTCCTACTTGCGTTCAGTTCTAAGGCTCTTTGATAAATAGGCTAATATTTCCAGTGGCCTTAATATATCATTAAATAGGTTTTAAACATAAACATTGTGCCACCTGGACCTACTCCATCTTAAGAACCAGGTCCATTTACTTTCCGAGAAAGATTATTGAATAAAAATATTAAGTGAGTTAAAATAATTTAATAGTAAAAAAAATTCCACTGCCACTATATTCTATCCTTTCTCTATCAAACAAACAACCAAAACTTCCATAGGACTCACTGCACCTACCACTGACTTGTGATACTTTTAACATACTTTGTACATACTTGGACTCACTTTAATTTTTAATTCTTTCAAATGGGAAACTTCTTGAAATTCAATAAAACACAATTGCATCAAATCACCTTTAAGACATTATGCCAAAGGAGTTGATTGTTTGCTTCATCACATACTTAGAGCTGGATCTGCTAGGAAATGAACTGACTACATTTTTTTTATGGCTTCTCCAACTCAAGCTTAGAATATTTATCCTCTCCTTTGCTCTTAGCAGTTTAATGCTAAAGGACACATGGACCGGATTTTTTTGAACTATCTTTGATTATACTATCAATTCATTAGTTTATAAAAATTTTTTTCATTAGTTTATTTAAATAACACAATTTTATGATTTTAAAAGTTGTACTTTAAGACCCTGTTTGTTATTGGAGCACCTGGGTGGCTCAGTCAGTTAAGCGTCCAACTTTGGCTCAGGTCATGATCTCACGGTCCGTGAGTTTGAGCCCCACGTTGGGCTCTGTGCCGACAGCTCAGAGCCTGGAGCCTGCTTTGGATTCTGTGTCTCCCTTTCTCTCTGCCCCTCCTCTGCTCATGCTCTGTTTCTCCCTGTCTCTCAAAAAAATAAATAAAACCATTAAAAAAATTAAAACCCTGTCATTACTTATTCACAAAGCATACGTCATATGAGAAAGTTATATAAGAATTGTTATAAATTGTTAAACTCTTTTACTCTTGTTTTTTTAAAGATCTTATTTTAAAGTAATCTCTACACCCAATGTGGAGCTCAAACGCACAATCCCGAGATCAAGAGTCACATGCTCCCCTGATTAAGCCAGCCAGGCACCCCTATGCTTTTTTCTACTTGCGTGCATTTCTATATTTCTTAAATATCAGAAAGTTAGTGTAATAGGAAAGTCACTAAAACACACATCTATGTCAGAGACTTGGAGCAGAACATCTATCCTCATGCAGGTGCACCAGAAGACCTGGTTTCCCAGGCTTTTTTGTTCATGGAAGGTCTCTGTGGTGAGAATATCTCTAGTGGCAAAAGCACTGCTTTATTCATATGGGAAGCAACTCAGGTCAGCTATGATTTTCCTGGTAATTTATGAAAAAGTACTTGGGGGAGAGGAAATTTTGTTTTGCTTTTCAACTAGCTTACTTGGTTCTTAAGCAGTTATTACTTAATACATTCCCTGGGCCCTGGACCCAAGCTCTTTGTGGATGGGGTCTACATCTTACTTTTTTCTGTATTCCTTTTTTTTTTTTTGAAAGAGAGAGAGTGAGCAGGGGGAGGGGTAAAGAGACTGGGAAAGAGAGAATCCCAAGCAGGTTCCTGTCAGTGCAGAGCCCGATGTAGGGCTCCATTTCACAAACCATGAGATCATGACCTGAGCTGAAACCAAAAGTCAGATGCTTAACTGACTGAGCCACCCAGGCGCCCCACTTCCCACCCCACCCCCATATTCCTAGCTCCTAGCAGAGTGCATGAAACATAGTGGGTTTTCAATAAATGTTTGTTCAATAAATGGATGAGCGAATGATAATTGTTTAATGGGAACTGATACCTAGAGTGTAAGGAAAGTAGGATCAGTGTTTTATCTCATTGAACTAATCATTTACGTGGAAGGGTAACAGGCAAGATGTGAGAAACAGCAAAAGCAGCAAGATGTCAGCAAACGGAAACTGAAGTAAAGCAATGGCGTCAAGAAGGGCGGAAACTAGGAGGAATAAGGCAGCATCAGAGGTGGGCAACTGTGGAAGGTTTGCCAGGCTAGGTAAGTTTTGAGCTTCATTTTGAAGAAGGTGAGGAGGCTATTTCTAGGCAGGAGGCAGGTCACATTAGAAAACATGCCATGAAACAAAGAGGTTTGCATGAGAAGAGTGGCAGACAGCTGGAGTCAGCACGGCTGGAGGGGCAGTGTGAGGAGCCTGGTGCAGTGCCTGCTTGAAGGTGCTCAGAACATGGTGGCTCAAGTCATAAGCAAAAATTCAGGGCCTGAAAGGTGGGATTGGAATTTGAATTGAACACCACAGGGAACTGCGCTAAACTATGTAGACACAGCCTAATGTAAACATAGCCAAAGAACAAAATAATAGAGTGTGCTTCCTAAAATATCACAACACGTAAATCAACTCACATTTCATCGTTCTAATGCATTAAGAATAGCTAATGGCAGTATTTGGTGATTCCCTCATTTTTCAAAAATGTGCCCACACTCTCCCTCCTAGTGATTTATACTGTTGTAGGGCCCTTTCTTGCTGACTTTGGCACCATCATTGCTTCAAATAATGCAGTCTGATCTTTGCTCGGCTCTCACTTCTAGCCTCTTTATCACACTGACCCCCAGTCTATGGAACTGCATATTTGGTTTCCTCTCAAAAGTTAATGGAGGCAACTGTGTCCACATCTCTGTGGTGTCCATTAAGTCCCTGCTTAGGCCTTCATTCTCTATGTTTTTGGCTCCTTCCTGTCATTCTGACTCATATTTCCCAAACCCCTGACTCATGCTGCTTTCTCTCTCTTATGCAACATTTTAATCTCTGCAATGTTCTTTTCATAATTTGATAACTTACCACGACATGGACATTCAGTGTGTTTTCATGGGCAAACATGTTTTCTGTAGCTTAAATGCTTTAGATTACCATTTAGACACTGTTGCTTTAGATTTAAGGAGTAATTCAGAATTACTTTGGAATAAGCCACCACTGACCAAGGTTGAGAACACACTGAAATAGGAGGAAGGGAACTGAAATGATTTTGCATCTGTCACTGCCTAGGTGATCTAGGACCACAGCATCAATTCTTTTTCTCTGTTTCTCCATCTGTAAAATAGACTGCCCATCCTTAATGATGCATGGATTTTTTAAAGTTCAGAATCTTCAAAATATATCTTTTTGTTTTCCAGGCTGTAAACACCTAGAGTAAAATGGCCATATCTTTACTAGTTCTGTGGGGAGCACTGTGCATGCTTTGTAAATATTACTTGATGGTGCTGTCCTTTGAACTCCTTTGAGTCCTTTGAAAAGGCAGTGGTTAAATTCAAGTTGCTGCTATTTCTTCATCTGCGTGGATTTAAAATCTTATTGTATCTTCTACAACCATACTAATTTAATCTCATAAATGGAGTAAAGTAGGAAAAAAAGGTCAAGGATTCATGTTTGCTATAAGAAGGAGCTACTTTACTCCTAGCCTCTTCCTCTTCCTTCCTTCTTTCCTGGCTTCCTTCTCTCTCTCCCCCTCCCTTTCTTTGTTTCTTTCTTGGTTTCTTGGCTTCTTTCTCTTTCTTTCTTTTCCTGTCTTTTCTTTTCTTTTCTTTTCTTTTCTTTTCTTTTCTTTTCTTTTCTTTTCTTTTCTTTTCTTTTCTTTTCTTTTCTTTTCCTTTCTTTTCCCTTCCCTTCCCTTCCCTTCCCTTCCCTTCCCTTCCCTTCCCTCCCCTTCCCTTCCCTTCCCTTTCTTTCACATTCTTAACAGTTTAAATAGATACCCATCTGCTCAGAATGATTGGTCCTAATCCTTTCTAGTGACAGGACAATAAATTGTTTCCCAGAACTGTTTCTATTTACTGTATAAAACTTTTTCTTTTAATGTTTATTAATTTATTTTGAGAGGGTAGGGGCATGGGGTTTGATCTCATGAACTGTTAGATCATCACCTGACTGGAAATCAAAAGTAGGACATTTAACCAACTAAGCCACCCAAGTGCCCCTAGAACTTTTTAAATAAAAGGGACTCATTGTGTAAGGATCTTACTGTTATTCTGGGTTTTCATCTTATTTTTCAGTATAATCCTGGAAAGCAGGAACCATCTGAATAAGTGCTGAGAGCAGTGCTGTTTTACTACTGCCTCATTCATTCATGGCTCTTAATAATGATAAGCTGAGTAATCAAGACATTAAACCATATTGCTTAAAATTTGATTAACAAAATGTTGTGTGACATGTTATATAACTTCATATACAAACTTGTTAAAATTCTAACATGAATTGGTACAAAAATAGACAAATACTTAGCAATATTTAAACATCTATTATTTGATTAGAAATTTGGATCTGCAAGCCTCAGATTTAATCCTGATAACAGCTCTATGGAATAAGTGGTCACATCATGCACAACTTATGGATGAGGCAGGAGGACGTCACTGAAGTGTAGATTCGTGAGGTGACCTGCCCAAGGTCACACAGAGTAGAAACTGAAATGCTAGATTTCCATTTTGCCCCTGCAGTTTTGGTCTTCAGAAAGATTCATTTCCTGAGTTTTGGATAGCAGACCTTTAATTGTAGTTTTATATATGTATGTATACTCAATTTTTCTTAGAATTAAAGAGATGGTTGTTAATCTGTAGTACCTTGATTCCTCCCTTGTGTCTTTCTTCTCTATTAGAATAACATTCATAGCTCTCCAAGTCTTCTGTTTCCCTCCCCAGTCCTTAGCCAATTATCAACAATTTTTGTCAAAGACTTTCTATTTCCCTTGCTGCTTCTTTCATAGTACTGGAATCAGATTTATCTGGGCTAAATGCCCAGTTCTAGTTAGCTTTTCACCCTTCTGAAATTATCAGCTAGAATTCGCCCAAGCTAAGCAGTTCTAGTGGAGAAAATAAATACTGATATTAAGTAACAAAAGAGAACTGTCTTCATCTATGGCCAGCAGTAGATTTATAGTTCTAGATTCTTATCTGTTCTGGCAAAACAGATTGTTAATAATTGGTGTGCTTTAAATGATAAACAAAAATATCACCAAAATCAACAAACATCAGCCTCACTGATAGTTCATTTCTTTGTTTTAGAGGGTGGTGAATCTAGTGTCCTGGAAGTCCTTGTCATTGCCCTGTGTTCTATCAGAACCTTGAAATATGCTGTTCTCATATGGAAAAACCATGCTACATGGACTTGGAGTTGCTTTTCCAGCAACGATGATTGATTTTCACTACAAATGGACCCTTTCTCAAGCAGTTTCCTCTGTGGCTAGTGGTGCTCATTTGCAAGACGATCAGATGAAGTTAGACACACAGTTCATGAACATGGGGGAGAAAACCAAGTGGAACACATGACCAGTTCAACTCGTGACTCACCTGTACTACACACAGACCAAAGGAACCAATTGCTCACAAGGCCAAAACAGAGCAAGCAAAGAAATGGAGTCCTTAATTATTTTTCTGCTCTTTTTGCACACTTGCAAAGTGAAACTTACTGCTTTCGGAATCTTAAGGGAAAACATTTGTACTTGATAAATGATTGCTAGTCGTCAAGAGTGTTCTCTCACACCTCTGTGAATATGACATTTCTCAGGTAAACTCCCTTTTTTTTTACTTCTTAAACTTAATTACCTATTAAAAATATGTTTGGGAAAAGATGACTCTGGTATTTGGATTGATATTACAACCAGTCATCAACCCACAACCTTGTGTAGGTAAAACTGTATTTTGAAAGAAGTGGCACCATTAATCTTTGCTTTAGGGTGGTTCAGTACCAGGAATTAAAGACAGTCTGTGTGAAAGTTCCATACAAGCTGGGGACCAGCTTCAAACTGGATGGCTTTCAGAAGCATTATGATCCCATCTTATTATGGGATGCCTTTGAACTGACATTTCAATTGTGGTTTCCTGGTGCCCTACCACTTTACCTCCCTCCTCCCAACCACCTTCCATCCCCGGCTCCAGATCAAACCCCTGGAGAGTGATGAACTGAATGGAGACTGACTACATTCAGCTGAATCCACCATGCCCTGCCTAAGCACTGTGACTTGATTCCTGGCCCCCTCCTTGAGCCTTGCAGCCAGATTAGTCAGTCTTCCTAGCCCAAAGCACACACATTCTTGGCTTACTCCTTCAGGCCAATCATCGCTTGAGGTCACACAAGCCCCTGGCTATGGCAATGCCAATTATAACAAGCATGGCTTGGTGACCTCCTAATTGTATGAAACCAATTACATTATACTTGTTGTTCATTCAACAATAAACAGCTTTTGTGCCCACTAAATTGGGGCATACTACTAAATTTGCTGAGTGTAATTTGGCAATACTTCTCCAAATCATTAACTGCTTAAGGCTTTTTAAATAAAGCACATCTTTGTGCTTCTTGCCTTCAGAGCACGTTACCTTCTTGTGTATATTTTCCTACCCATTTCATTACATCTTACTTATGATGTTTCTGCACAGTGTTTCCCCATATGCCTCAGGGCCCTTATGTTTTTCTGAATTCCAAATGAAGCAAAGAGGTAGGATGAAGGAGGGGTGGAACTCACCAAATTTGCACTAAATTCCTTTCTCTTTTTGATTCAAAATTCCAGAACAATGAAAAGCAATGAAAGGATAAATATGTGAGTAAATCTAAATGAATACTGACTGTATTTGTTACAATAATAGGAAGGTCTTTGGGGATTTATAAAATATTTGGGGTTTATAACATATTTGGGATTTATAAAGTATTTATAATTAAAATACATGAGAATAATACGTTGGCAGGAAGGTAAATAGAGTTTAAGTATTTGAAGGTCCTTGCATTGTCTGGGAAGAAGTAAAACTACTAATTTATTTTAGACTTTGATAAATCAAGGATGCATATCAAAGTAATCCCTAGGGAAAACACTAAAGGAACAGTAAAATAGCATAAAACTACAAATCTAATTCGGGGAGAAATGCCATAATACAAAATGAGAAGGCAAGAAAAGAAAGAAAAGGAAACTAAAATGTGCAGGACAAATAGAAGGCAAATAGTAAAATGGTAGTTTAAACCGAATCAAAGCAATTGTTATATTAATATAAGTAGATTAAATGCTCATGTTCATTACAAAGAAAAAAAACCTAAAAATTCTGTTTTAAGAGAAAAAAATTGTTTTTAATTTGAGAGAGAGGGAGAGAGAGAGTGAGTGGGGGAGAGGAGCAGAGGGAGAGAGAGACAGAGAGACAGAATATCCCAAGCTGGCTCCACGCCAGCTTGGAGCCTGATGTGGGGTTTGATCCCACAACCCTGGGATCATGACCAGAGGTGAAATCAAGAGTTAGACGTTCAACAGACTGAGCCACCCAGATGCTGCAAGAGAAACTATTTAAATATAAGGTCACAAGTTAAAGAAAAAAAGATGAAAAAATACTATGCAAACACTAATCAAAAGAAAGTTGGCTTTGCAATATCAATATCAGACAAAGCTGACTTTAAGGAAAAAAAAGATTACTAGACAAAAAATAATACTATGTAGTGAAAAAAGTTTTAGTTTACCAGGAAAATGTAGAAATTCAGGATAGAAGTGCATTTAATCACAGAGCCTCCATATAGATAAAGCAAAAATAGGTAAAACTAAAGGGAAAATGAATACACACAATTACACTAAGAGATTTTTAACATATTTCTCTTAGTAACTAAACAAATAAACATACGTTTTCAGAAATGAATAGAAAATATGAATAACACGATTAAAAACTTTGAACTACTTGATATACATAGAAGGCTACACAAAATACATAATCTATTCAAGCACTGAGAGAATGTTAAAAGAAAATGATCATGTGCTAGCCTTAAGGCAAGTCTAAATACATTTCAAAAATTACAATATACAGATTTTGTTCCTTCACTACAATGCAAATCTGATAGAAACAACATTGATGACAACAAAACCAGAAAAATCTCCTTCTTTTGGAAAAGAAGACACACACTTCCAAAGATCTCATGGTTTAAAGAAGATAAAATTGAAATTTGAGACTATGTCAAACTGAATGAAAATGAAAATATCACATATGAAATCTTGTGGGCCCTTAAGAAGGCCTATAGCCCCTCCTTCCTTCCTTACACCTCCTTATCTTTTTACCCACTGCACTCAATTTACAAGAGAAGAAAATACAAATAGAATTTGTATCTGAGATGGTCTGTTATAAAGTGAACTTTAGGGTTTTGAAGGGCCATTTAGAGAAGAAGGGAAAAATCTTGACCATGTCTTTCCAAAGGCAGAACTAGAACACAAGGGTAGAAATTCAAGGAAGGCAGATTTTTTAAAAAAATGTTTATTTTTGAGAGAGAGAGAGAGGGAGGGAGAGAGAGAGCAGGGGAGGGCAGAGAGAGACACACAGAATCCAAAGCAGACTCCAGGCTCTGAGCTGTCAGCACAGAGCCTGATCCAGGGCTTGAACTCACGAACACGAGATCATAACCTGAGCCCAAGTCAGACGCTTAACTGACTGAGCCACCCTGGGGCCGCAAGGAAGGCAGATTTTAGTTCAGGGTAAGAAAAAAAAAAAAAAACTATGGTCATTGGACATTTTAATATATTAATAAGTAATGAGGTTCCCGTCCCTGGAAATATGCAAATGATGTAATGTGGATCTCAGTGGTGGTGGGGATTTGACAGGTCATCTGTGTTTCAAAACGATGTGAAGGCACTGCATGAAAATATGGCAGAATGTTAACAATTTCTGAATCTAAATCTGATGGCAGGTGTTGAATGTTCATTGTATCACACATTCAACTTTGAGTTTGAAAATGTTAATCAAAAAATCAAAAAACAGATGCTGCAGGAACCCTAATGTAGAAAGTTGTGAGGGTTCAACAAAATTCAATGTCTATGCGTTCTCTCATTTGACACATGATGCACGTAAATATATCTCTGTAGAGTTGTAATGTTTACTTCTATACTTTCATAATTTATCCCCTACCATCTGAAAACCTTGCTCTATGATAAAGTATAGCAAGGAAAGGTCTCATCTTAAGTGGTTATTTTATTCCTCTTCCTTGAGCAATGTAGGAGTTAAAATCTAGACTTAGTATTTTTTTGTCCTGTATGAATTATTTTTCAGGAAGGAACACTCTGCAACCTTCATCATATTAAGGCATAAGATTATTCAGTGATCAAAATGTTAAATTTGAACAACTATCAGCTTGTGTCCAAATCTTTCATATACTGTTAAACCAAGTGAGACTTGACTTTTTGGTTTTGTTCCAAATTGATACTACAGTTGCCATTTTCCCCAAGTTATTCATGAATTATCATGCATATTTGAATTTAAGTTGCTGATAAATTGTGTTTGACATACGCAGGATGTGGGATATCCCCTCCTGTCTGTGTTAAAACACGTTCAGTGTTGTGAGGTAACAGCATTCAAGTAACTCCTGAGTATTAGTTCAAGGAGTACCTAAAGGCAATAGGAAACTAAAGAAAATACTGTTCAATATAACTACTGACCCAGTGAGTGTTTCAATCCTAAAGACTTCTCAAGCTAGCATATTAAATAGTCTTTGGACTTTTAAATGAGTTTGAAGCATTTTACCTTACATTTCCATCGGAGGCAAAATTATATTTGGACTATGTATTCTCTGTGCTTGCTTCGGCAGCACATATACTAAAATTGGAACAATACAGAGAAGATTAGCATGGTCCCTGCGTAAGGATGACACGCAAATTCATGGACTGTATGTTCTGAGATCTGAGAGACAGAGATCTGTTCTGAGAGACGGAGATCTCTTTCAGTTTTAAAAATCCAAAAGTAAAGCCTACTTTACCGAATTCCTACATGCTGTTGTAAAAAATACTCATTTTCCAACTCTTCTTTCTTCTGCCCTCTCTAACTTAAAATATTGGATCCTGGGAAACCTGAATAACATGCTCTTGCTTTTTGATGAACTATGATCATAGGTCTCTATTTCTTCTTCCCTTCTTTTTCATTTTTCAGCAGTGGATTCTGATCTATAGTCTAAAAGGAGCATCTAAAAATGGACTCATCTTTCAGGATTAAATGGCTCTGTTAGCAGAGTGGGATGAACAGAAAGTGCTCCTCTATGTTTAAATGCACTACTGTGTACCTGTAAAGTTACATACTTTCAGGAATTTAGAGTTGCTTAATGCTTGTTTGGCAGCATAAACTCTGAAAAAAAATCTCATGGGGAAACACGCCCCATACACAGTTTCTATGTCTGTAGAGTACAAAGGGAGATGGACCTTTGCCAGTTATACAGTCGATATGTTAAAGGTAGATGCCAAACTAAGTCAGTCTTTAAGGGAATTTCTTGGCATGAATCAACACAGAAGAAAAAAGAAAGACTGTGTTCTTAGATCTGTTATATATACACATATATACTCAAAATGGTTACTGCATGGAGCACATCCGTAGAGTCTATCATATTCCAAGTTTTCATTTTAGAAGAAAATGGAAAAATTGAACAGTTCATATTGTTAATTTTGAAATTAGCCTGGAATTATTTTTCCCTAGAAATGTAATAATTTGTTTATGGAAACCTCAAAATGAAAATCTTTGGCTTCAGGCATGTATGTGGTTAATGTGGATGATTGTGAGGCTGCCAGATAGGTATAAGGACCTATCAGCCAGGGATCTGTTTCAGGGCTTCCAGAGTTACAACAATCATACTATTTTCTCACTGCACAATATTTTTAAATCGTAGGTTATTATATTTGAGATTTTTTTTGTTGCTTGTGCTAGCTTTTTTCTAACCTAATTATACCAAGAATTTATTATACCAAGAATTAGAGTTTATGGGAGGACTTGTTGATCTTTTTAGAAAGTCTGAGAACCCTAGAATAAATTTTTTTTCTTATGGAACTCACTGACAGAATGATATGAAATATGACTGAGACACAAGAGTGGGTAAGATCACAAGTCTTAGCATCGAGTAGGTCTCAGTTCAAATTCAAGAAATACCACATTTTAGGTGTGTATTCAGGGAAAGTTATTTAACCTTTCCAAGTTTCACTGCCACATCTGTCAAGGAGGGATAATACCCATTTCATAATGGTATTGTGAGTACTAATTGAAATAACACCCCCTTTCCTGCAAATGGTACCTGGTTGACACTAAGTGTTCAATAAATTGTATTTAACATTGTGAGATGACTATAAGTCAGTGTATATCAGGTTGGCACCTCTGTTGTCTACAGATGGAAGGAAGCAAAAAACTGCAGAAAGTCAGGGCTTTTAATATAATTTTCTATGCACTTGTCTATAATTACATATCCTATCCTTGTTTCCTTGCTCAGTGTCCTATTTTGAATGTGGTCTGTCATGACTGAAATCCAGTCAGGAGAATGACCACAGCATTGAATGACTTCCCTTCCTTTGGCATAGTCCAGAAAAATGGATATGAGAATAGGCAAAATCAGACTTTCTTAAAGTTTTTCTCATTGGGGAAACTGCATTTAAACAAAGGAGATATGGCAAAACAAAAAGAAATCTAGTATTATTTTGTGATACGAAAGGACAGTTAATTGCTTCACAGCAATGGAGTATTAATGTTTATAAAGGCTACTTAGCAAACATAGCTTTAATTAGAGCTCTAATTAGAACCTATATGTTACTCTGAGAAAGAACTTTTGTGTGAACAAGTTCCAACTATGAAAAAGCTATGAAAATGTAAATTTCAGCAGCAATTTTTATTATATTGGCTAAGAAGAGGATATTATGGTCATCATCTTTCAAGACAGTGCTGAAGTTACAAATCAGAACCAAAGAACAGATGGGGAATATTTTCAAGTGTAGTGGAAACAACTGCATGTAAACTCAGGACAAGTATTTCTGGTTGTTTATTCATAAGGACAAGGCTCAGAGTTAGACTCTAAGATGAAAACATTGACATCTGACTTTTCACGTGAGGAGTCTCCACAAAACATAATGGTGATCTGCATAATTTGCAGTTGATGAAGCATCCATTCAATCACATCATACAGGAAAGTTTGATTTTGAGCCATTTGTTGTTGTTGTTGTAAATGCAATGCTAGTAATATAGTAAGACCGTGGCATATTAAAAATAGTCTTTAGGAAGATTAATTTTGGTTTCCTTCAAACACTAAATGACCTCTTCCCAATGCTCTCATTATAGTCGTAGGTAAATTATGTATGTGGATATGACAGACTCTTGTTTCGATATCAAGGGTTTAACTGAGAAAATTAACAGGAAAAAAAGAAAGAATTTCAAGCTTGAAGAAAAACATTGTGCATATGGTTATAGTGTGACAAACCGGCAGGTGGCTAGGCTGACCTCTTTCCGTCATCTTCTTACACTATCTTTCTCTATCTTCCACCTCTGACTCCTTATTGCTCTTTAAACATTCAATTTTGTATTTGCCCTTTCTCAGTTTCACCCTGATCAGTCAGACCATTCTTTTTAAGTTTATTTATTTTGAGAGAGAGAGAGAGAGAGAGAGAGAGAGAGAGACAGCGCGCGTGAGCACGGGGGGAGCAGAGAGAGAGGGAGGGAGAGAGAGAATCCCAAGTCGTCTCTGCACTGTCAGCACAGAGCCTGACAAGGGGCTCAAACCCACAACCGTGAGATAATGACCTAAGCCGAAATCAAGAGCTGATGCTTAACCAACTGAGACACCAGGTGCCGCAACAGACTATTCTTTTAACTTGAGAGCTCTGACTGCTGTCACATCCAAACTAGTGTTAGGACATCTCTTCCTGGTTTGTAGGCCTTGGGCACTGCTGCTTCACCAATGGTTTGGGAGGGCTGTTTTCCTGGCCCAGCGCTGTGACCCTCCAGTGCACCAATTGGGAGCTCAGCAGGGTGCCCCTGCCATCTTTATCTCCTCAGTGAAGGTGGGCTGCTGTCCAGGCTCCCAGAACTCCAACACCTGCAACTAGTCTCATCATTACTCATGTAGATGTTGATAAAATGCAGAAGGTCCTGTTTGATTAGCTTGCACCTCACTGCAACATAACAGGTGGTTTAATATAAAAACAAGTCTTTTCCTTAAATTCCAACTTATCAATGCATTCTAATATGATCATCAGCCAGGCTACATACTGCCATGTGTAAGACACATGTTGCCGTCTGTCTGACTTTGCCCCCCATGAGCCTCTCCCCAGCCCCTGTACTTTAATAGGATAGATTTCTTTTCAAGGTCCAGCTCGTGCCCACCTTCTTTATGCTTCTTTTCCCAGATTACTTCGGGTCAATGTAAGATCACTACAGAAAGCAGCTTGTCCAGTTGACTTTGGGACAGCTGTATCCTCGTTAAGAAAGAACAGTAGCAGCAAACTTGCTATCTCTAGAAAGTCAACTGCCTTGAGAGGTCTTAAATAGTCGCTCCCAACCTCCTCCTTAACCAGAGCCTTCTTAAGGGTAAAAGCATGCCCCTTTGTCTGGTTCAGGGTCCTAAACAAGTTGTGCTCTGACTACTGAATGCTGGCATTCTTTATTAGGAAACCAGCTGCTGGATAACCCGAGGTACACATCAGTGGCCCATATAAATTTTATGGCCCCAATTTGTTGAAGGTACCAACTGAGCTTTCCATTGGATTTGATGCATAAATTCTAGCACCGTTATATTACAACGTGGCAAAACACAATAAATAACACTCAATGCTTCCATAGTATTTATACAATTGTTACAACATTATTTTTTTCTTTTACAAGACTAAGGGATTCCCTGCCAAATAAGGTGAATGTATAGAACTTCTTGTAGCTTCTGCAAAGGCTGAGTTAAATTTTACTTTCAAATTAGTCTTCCAATAAGTTTTAGTACAAGCTTTAAGATGGAATAAATCCCAAGTAGTAAAAATCCTTTACGAGTTACAGTTATATTCTGGGTGGATAAAATCATAATGGCCTGGAACAACGCACTAACTGCTGAGTGGATTTTTAATGCTGATGTTTTTAGCTGTTTCTTGAGCTATTTTCCCTATTGCATTGCATTTCATTAAAAATTTGAGCTGTGCTATTTTTAGAATGAAATCCATACTTAATTTGCCCTTATAGCACTGTTATAAATGGAGACTAGAACCAGTCCTGATTACTTACAATGAAATTATCTGAGTCAACAAAGTTAGGATTCAGAAATGTTTTAAAAGTAAATGATGTGTTTATCTCCTCTGTGAGCGAAGCAAGCAGACTTCCTTTGGGTTTGCAGTAGTCCCATATTTGTACAGGACATCTTTCACTTGGTGCAGAGGAAAACTCACTATGTCCTTTTCCACCATCTTCAGGATGAAATCTAAACTTTTTAATGTGCCGTGCAAGGCCCTTCATGATTTGATCCTTACCTACAGTCATGTGCTGCACACTGAATCATACAGAACACCTGTCCCCTTCTTTTGTCTTTTACTTCTGACCTTAGCAAGTGCTCTTCCCTCTGCATGGAACATTCTTTCTCCTTCCCCCCCTTCTCTTTCTCCAAATAGTTAAAGGCTAATGCCCACAACTTCCTTAGACTGAAGCCTGATGTCACCTTCTCTGGGAAGTCTTTAAAATGCGACTCAAAATGCCACGTTGTCAATGCTGTCCACTTCCTCATAGATGGTGAACTTTTGAGGGTGGGCAGGCAATGTAAGCTTTTATCTTTGTATTCTCAGCATCTTTGTATTGTGTGCTCTGCACACAATAGTTACTCAACTCAAGCTTGTTGAATCATCTTACAGTTATAGGATAGTGAGTCTGTGGTCTTGTGCTATCTCCCAAACTGTAATTATCAAAGCAAATGTTAAAACTTTCTTTCCCCATATTATTCCCAAATCAAATGTAAAAGAATAAAGTAAATCTAGACAACTAATACATAATCTCCAGAAGACACCACTCTTGTAAAGGAGAAGCACAGGCGTGACTATTGCTTATGAAGTGTTTTAGAATGGAAGCTTAAACAGATCAATAAACAGACAAAATAGGTGTTTTACCTTTGCAAAGTTCTAGCTGTTGGGTAGGTCTTAAAC
This sequence comes from Felis catus, assembly GCF_018350175.1. Taxonomy (NCBI): domain Eukaryota; kingdom Metazoa; phylum Chordata; class Mammalia; order Carnivora; family Felidae; genus Felis; species Felis catus. The sequence continues at coordinate 74,471,905 of NC_058370.1, forward strand.
ACACACATGCGCGCGCGCACACACACACCCACACACTATCACGACTTAGTGAAGGGAGATCTAAATCTAGTTAAGACTCCTTTGGATTATTTCATAAGGTAAACTATATAGTCTTATGTTCTTAAGTTCTTGCTTTATTAGCTTAGCAGTCCAGCCTTACTCCCACTCTCAAACAGCCCCTTCTTTTTTTGTATTCCATTTAAATTCTTATTTTTAATGAAGATAATTTTTAACTAGGAAATGCATTTCCCCTAGCCATACCAGGAGAACTTTTGCTCTCCTCTGTATATAACCAGATTATTTCTTGGTTCATGCTTACATGCAAAATGGATGATAGGGGGCATATAGAGGAAAGTGGGCCTATGGATAATTACCTCTTGCCATAATTTCCTGTAATTGCGAAAACCTTGTTATAATCAGAGCATGACTCTGCTTAGGTTATGTTCATTGCATTTCACAGCATCACAGCCTTAACCATATTAGAAATAAGAGACTACTATTAAAGGTCTATGTTCAGACATAGTTTATGGTTAGAGACTTACTCTGTATTCCTTCAGCCATATATTATGACTAATGAACATTCTACAGTTTAATGGATGTGAACATGAGGTCGAAAGGCTGATTGTTCAGGAGATCATTTAAGGGCTTGTTTAGCTTCTAACTGGTTATTTCATGGGGTGTAAGAGCTGAAATTATACCAAAATATTATTAATTTACAATTTGATGTTTACCTTTGTAATACTTATGAATAAATATGTTGCCAAACAATATTATAAACCATTTACCCTACTTAGAGTCATCTTTGACTCAAGATTTGAGTCATCACTTACATGCAAAAATAATGAATGTGTCTGTTAGAAATAGTTTTAAACAAATTACTGTGATCCTGAAAATGGTCCTTGTGGATCAAACTCTTTTTATGTTTTGTATTAGCATTGTTATTATATGTACAGTACTTGAAAATTAATGCAATTCTTTTTTGAGGAACTCACTCACTTTACAAGAAGTCAGATCCATCCCAGTCCTATTAAGATGATTTAACGTATTTAACCATATGTGTATATTTATTTTTCCTCCTCATCCTACAACTGTCTGGAGGCAGTGTTTTCATTATGTCATTCTTTGCTCAAAATCTTTTACTAGTTACGACATTACTAAATCTGAATGGCTTAACCAAGAATTCAGGGTTCATATAAACTGTCCTCCAATGATTCAATGACTTTTCCTATCTTGTTTCCTGTAGCCCCCACAACAGCCCCCCTTTCCCTCACCCCAAACAGTGACATGATATTGTCACCAATATTCTGTATACAGGACATCCACCCAGCAAAGCCTGCCCCTTCTCTTCTCAGGATTATTTATATCCAGTTCATCCTTCATGACTCCGATTACATCCACTACCTCCAAAAAGCCCGTTATGGCCTCTGTTTGCAGCAACCAATTCCTCCTCTGGACTCTACCACTGCTTTTACCATTGACTACATGGGGAATGAGGCTCTCAACTAATGTTTTGTTGACCTGAATTGTTAAGCTGAATTATTTGTGTCATCTAATTTTTTAAAAATCGGACCTTACTTTACCTCTTCAGCTAGCCTGAAAAGTCCTTGCAAGTAAGGTGGTATGTTTAGGCATCTAGTACAGTTTGAATACATATAAACTGAACACATCGATACATGATTTGGAGAATAAACGACTAAAAGCTGAACAAATGAATGCATGCATGGTGCATATTTCAGTGTGTACATGAGAAAATATATTCTAAATTTACATTAACAATTTGGGGTCTAGCCAGGTAAAGGTGGAGTTCTTTAAAGCCAAGGCTCATGATATTTAAATTATCCTTTTATGCCTACAGGGTAAAAAGTAGTGAATCCAGCAAGAATGGCTAGAAACAGACTTTTTTAGTTCCATAATCACTCAGTTGAGAATTTAAGATTGTGTTTGGGAATTTAAGATCAGCATGAAGTTATGGCGACAACCTGGCCACAAAATGTCTCCTTTTCCTTCCATCCAAGGAGGGAATGTGACCTCATTCTCTGAGAAGGGATTCTCCTCCAAAGCACTCAAGGACTATCTCTCTGAAAAATTAAATGAAATGCAAAATGGGGGCAGGACAGAACCAATCTTACTCAGAGAGCATGCATGAGTTCTGGGGTGGGGGAAGTCATTGTTGAGTTTTATAATTTTTTTTCTTTTAAATCTTTGAAAAAAGAAATCAACTCTGGTTTCAGTTTAATTTAAAAAAAAAAAAAACCTACATGACCACTTCTTCAAATTTGTTCCAGATGGATTTAGTCATAGAATGATTGATTATCCACTCAATGTGAGCTATGTGGTTAAGCTCAGAAACCTACAACAAACTGGTTTGGAGCTATGTTTCATGGTAAATGGCAGAAAGGATAATCCTTAAGCTGTCATTTTAGAGTTAGTGATGAGGAAAGAGGAATTTAGTAGGCTACTTATGTCAAGAGAATGTATTAGCAAATGGATGGCTGAATATGAGGAAATCTTATGAGCATAATACTTTTTTTCCCCTTTCTGGATTTCACAGTAAGGGGAACCACATCTGACTGGGAGCCCCCTTGAAGACTGCCCAAGCTCTCACTGACTGCTTCATGAACCAGACCCACTTCCCCAGGATGCTTCAGGCCTGAGGCCAGAGGTTGGCCTCTAACTGGTTTCCTAGTACCTAGGATATCCTAGTACCTAGGATTGTACTCTATCTAGTACCTACTCAATAGGCCCAAAGAGATTTTTATTATTGGCATCAGAGACACCTGGGAAAATCTGGAAACTAATTCTCGGGAAAGTGAACCAAAGAGAAAAGGTACTGAACTCCACACAGAGCTGTTTAATGCACTTTAAAAAGCAATTTAACAACATTTGGTTCATATTCATTTTAAGAAAAAATAAAACACTTCCTTTGGATTTTAATTACTCCTTTTAATAGCTGTATTAGCCTTTTATCTATCCTTTCCATCTGGCTAATTCACAACTTAGCTACTAGAACATTCTTTTAAGAGAGTGTGGATGTGGCTGGTGGCTTTCGACCCATGTCACCATCTGATTTTACAATTTCCTCTGTACATTGTTCCATTTTTTGGTTTCCACCTTCATTGATTTTTCTGTTTTTGCTTATGTATCTTTTCCCTTTTTTTTCCTTCAGAGTGCACTTCATTATTGTCTTCTTATTGAAAAACAAGCCACTATCCTGCCTCCTTATCAAGATACCTACTCCTTAGCATCCCAAGAAAGTCCATGTTACATTTTATGGCTTCTGAATTTTTAAATCTTACATAACCTATTTACTGTAACCTTAGGTTATATTTCCCATGTCTCCTAGTACACTTTTGAGGCAAAAGGTATAAACATGTTTAAACATGATTAAACAGAGATTTCTATGGGAGAGATGGAGAACATTTTCCACAATTCCCTACCAAATACACAAATATCACAGATGTCTAGGACAAAAGTTAACATGAAGCAAAAAGGATGTTTATTAAATTTATTTTAGGTAACAGGCATGTAGACTTATGCTAATCTGTAAGAATAAAGGTAGTTCTTGTGTTTGCTCACAAAGTTTTTGTTTCAAGGCTATTGTTTATTTGTAGAGTAGATTAAAGGAGATTTTAATTACAAAGTTTTCAAATCAAGGGATATGGTCATAATTACTTAGGAGTAGTTTTGGGCAGGATTGGTAGGATTTTAGAAATTACAAGTCCATGAAGGAGAGAAAGGTCCATTCATTCAAAAGGAGCTGTCAGAAGAGTGAGGTTCTTATGGATAGTACTTTGCCTATTTCAACCACACCTATCAGACTCTATATCTGAATGAGTCATACAGTCTCTTGCACTGCTGTGGAGGTGGGTGCATTTTGCTTTTTAATTCATATTTTGCTTTTTGAAACTATTCATAATTCTAGATGTAACTCTAAAGGTTTGGCTGGAATCAATGAGGGGGGAATTTTAATTACACATTGTGGTAGGCAGCTAGTGACATAGCTCCCAATGATTCCAGACTTCTGGCATTTATGCCGTTAAAAGTGGACTGGATCTTGTGACTGGTTTCTAGTGAACAGAACATGGCAAAAGTGATGGGTTGTCACTTCCATGATTAAGTTACAAAAGCCTGTGACTTCAGTCTTAGTAGCATTCTCTCTCTTGCTGGCACTTTCTCTTGCCCCCTCACTTGCTTACTCTGATAAAGAAGGCTGCAATGTTGTAAGATGCTCTATGGAGAGACACATGCAGCAAAGAGTTGAAGGAGGAAGAACCCATGAGGAATAGAGGCAGGAAATGAATCCTGCCAACAACCACTGGGGAAGGAGCTAGGGAGAGGGTCTTTCCTAGTCAAATCTAGAGATGGCTGTAGCTTAGTGAAAGACCCAAAGCCAGGGGATCCAGCTAAGCCACACCTCAATTCCTGACCCAGGAAAAATGCGAGATAGTAAGTGTTGTTGAAACCATTAAGTTTTAGGGTTATTTGTTATCTGGCAACAGATAACTAGGGCATAGATTTCCTTATGGTTTCTGTGTGATGGATAATAAAACATAAGCTGAGTAAGGACTAGTTATTTTGGTTGTAAACCTGGTTTGAGTCTGAGGCTAAAAACAATCCCAAAATGTGAAATGAACAGATTGTTCTTTGCTGAAAGGTACTTAGGAAGGCAGGAAATCTTAATTCAAAATCAAGAAGATAATACAGAGCCTTTAACATTTAGCGTTGGCACCTTTACATTTTAAAGCAGTTTATATTAATACATGCAAAAAGTATATTTACTGTGCACCAAAGTAAAAACAACTCCTTTCTATGCTAGAATTGAAATGGGAGTCCTGGGCTGTGCCATGAACCACAATAATTACCCTGTCAGTGCCTGGAGAAAAGACTGCAGTGATCTAGCTTTTAAAGCTTCAGTGATTTGGTCCTGACTTTTAACAAACAACCAGTACAAGGTGTGAACTGTTTTGTCAATAAAGCTTCACGTCATTACAACTGTCTGGCTTTTTGTTTCTGAGTCATTAATGCTATTATAGTCACAGAAGGCACCTGCATTCTTCCCTGGGCAGATTTTAACTTGCTCCGGTATGTTTTCCTGATAAAAATACCATCTGAAAGGCAAAGAAGAACTCCTATCAATAGAACCACTTGACATACTAGGCATGTATCAATCAAGAGCCATATAGCTACCACCCTTGTAAAGCTTATAACCTAGACAAAGTGCATTCTCTTTACCTCTCTCTTACTTTCTCTCATTTTTAAAAATTATTTTCAATAAGAGCTGGAAAGGACAACTCTTTTAACTTGAACATCTGAGAAGACTGAGGCCCAGAGAGGTTAACTGGTTTAACACAGTCTGAGTCACTTAGGGGAAGACCCAGATGGGAACCTTTGTCTTTTGCTGAGTTTCATGGGATTTCTGCCACTCTTGGCTGCCAAAGACTACTTTCTGGGATCCTCCTGAGCATTCAAGCATAAAAACATTCTACTGCAGGAGAAAATTCTATTAATTAGTAAGCAAAGAAAATATCTATGTATTACAGCTGTAGCTGTTACAACGGAATTTGCATTGGAGAAACTGAGTACTAACCAGAGGAGAAAAATATCTTTCTGAAAACAAAAAACAACTCACCACATGCAAATTATCCACATTATACCACATTTTGCTAAGGGCAGCAAGTAGAGGATGAAGAATCACTAGATATATCTGCTTCCTGGTGGGAAGCACAAATTGTCAACTACTGGAAGACACGCTCTGTTATATATCAACAAAATCTGGGGACTTTGTAGAAATGTGAGATCTCGGGTCTCATCCTAGACCTACTGAATCAGTATCTTCATTTTAATAGGATCTCCAGGTAATTCATATTTCATTACAATTTGAGAAGCACTGGTCTATCACACATAGCATATAGAAGATTCTCAAAAAACATTAGACAATTGAATTCCAAATTTAAAACTCCCCTAGCCAATTTTATAAAAAAACAAAAAAACCCAGTCAACCTGATTTATTCAGGGCCATCTTTCCTTTTTTCCTTCATCAGTTTCTTCTTTGAGGAAAATATGCATTTATATGTATGAACATAAGTGGGAAGTTGGTAACTGTAATACTATTTTATGAGATACTTCAGTAGAACCTATTTTTGATTAGTATAGTCTACACTTGCTCATTGTCCTTAATGTTCCTGTCTTGCTCTCCTTTCTCTCTCTTTCTCTCTCTACATCTCTCTTCCAGATGTAGATGTTCCATTCTACATCTCCCTTATTTTTTTTTTCCCTGCCCCTCAGTCTTCTTACAGCTTCTCCTGTCATCCAGGGTAAGAGGAGACTCCTGGAAGAGAAGGATATGACTCACCTGTTTGCTCTATCTTGCTTTTTCTCTCCACCAATGTGTGACTATGGTCCTGGCCTCTACCTGAACAGGTGTTCATTGCAGGTTTTGCTTTTTTCCTAGATGAGTGATTTTCATACTGATAAGTGGTGATGGTAGGTGGTGTTGGGGGAGAGTGTCATTGTTAGTTGAGTCATTTAGCAGAGGAGCCAGAGAAGTCCTATAACAGGTATCACCATTTCATCCCAATAATATTTGGTATATACATTTAAAATCAATCAAAGAGAAAGCAATACTTCAGTCATGAATTATTGGCAACTGATTTACTCAGTTGTGAACTTTGTGGATAAGAGGTTCCCCTAACTGTAACAAAGAAAAGAAATTATTTCTTCTTGGAGGGAAAGTGGTGTTTTTTTTCCTGCTGGGTAGTAGAATTTACATACCAGTGATGTGTCATCTGTTAGAATAATTTGTACATGTAGCTCTCCAAATCAAGTGCAAAGATGTGGTCTGAACTTGATGCTACACGGATTCTTCTTTTTCTAACCTGAGATCTACACTGAGTAACAGGCAGGCCCTTTGCTAGCAGGTAGTTTTACCCACTTAACAGGACCTTTATTTGATTTTTTAAGCTTGAGAAAATTCAAAACATTACTCATACTTAATCAAATAATTCATGTACTCTTCCTTTTAGAGGTCTTCCTTATTTTCTTGTGTCTCTATAAACTGTTCCCTATTTAATATTAGACCAGAAAGTGTATTTTTTCAAAGAAAAATACAGGTAAAAGCACTTTGTAATAGATTCACACTTTTGGTAATGTGTAGTTCTGCCTACTCCTGATATAACCAGATTTTCCAATAATTCTTTAAAACTTTCTATTAGAACCCTAATATTGTTTGTGGCCAGGTTTTTACAATGACAACTAAATAGGTCAAGATCTTCTAATAGAGCGATATTCTGATGGTCTATTTGGGGTATTAACCATCTGTGACAGCTTGGTTTATTGGAAACTATGGCTCTGGTATGGTTACACAATCTATTTTTCTGCTTAAATTGAAAAGTCAATGAGAAGATTTTTTAGTTTACTTAGAGTTGGACTCTAATTTACAATGGTTTTGTTATTTAACTTTTTTTATTGAATGAGGTAGTCGCCAAATAATCTTTCCTGCTATTTCAGAACTGTCATTAGCTGTGTAAATCGCACGATGATTAAGTTTCCTTCTTTCATTTAGCTTCTTTTTTTTATCATTAACTATTTATTTATTTATTTTTTCAATCACTAAAGAAGGGAAGTCATGCAATTGAAGTTCAGAACAAAGCCCTGCATCTTTACCAGCTTGTGTGGGAGGATTTCCCCCCCCTCTGGCTACCTCCCTGGATTAGGGTTCTTCTGATATGCCAGGTCATGAACTATTTTTACAAAAAGGGCCCACAGCTTTTACTGGGAAGTTTACTTAATCATGAATTACTGGAATTTTCTGGTTTGCTTGTTGAGTGGAGTTTTATTCCAGGCTACCTCCTGACCATATAATTTGCCAAAGTCTGAAGAATAAAAGGGCTTGGGGATTCAGTGTCAGGTCCAGATAAGTGATTTTTTAATCCATTCTATGATGGTCTACATAAAAAGTTTATTTTGTTAAAAATTCAGTTGCCCATCGTAGAAGGCGGGTCAGGATGGAATCCCAGTAAATCTGTGAGAAAGATTAGTAAAGAAATGTGCAGGATGACCAGGACGCTTCAGAAGTGTAAGAGAGCAGGGCCTTTGAGGCTAACTGTAGTGCTTTCACTTCTATTTTGTTGACCCTGACTCTACTCCATCTAATGTAATTACTTGTTGATTAAATAATTCAGTAGCTGTCCAAGGTGCCCTGTTTTCCTGTGGTAGGTAAACACATGAATTTAGAAAGCAGTTTCCAGGTTTGATTTTATAGAAATAATGAGCGAGTAAATGAATCATTTAAGAAGCTTTATCAGCTTTGATCAGCTTAATTTTGATATGAAATTTCCTACCAAAATGATGGTACATCATATATGTCTGTGCATGTGCCCATAAATGGCTGTGAACTTGGTGTGTGTGTGCATATACGTGTGTGAGCTGGAATAAATGCAATCTAGGCAAGAAAGGGGGCACTGGGCCTGCATAGGCAGATTCCTAGGGTGTCTTTTAACAATGTCTTCTAGAATGTCCTTCTTTTTAAAGATGAGGTGTCTCCTGATATCACAAACTGCTCAGGAAAGAACATGGCTAAGTAGAGAAAACCGTCTTACACAAAAATCTCTCTTCAGCATTCAAATTATGAAAAAGCAGTGACTAGAAAAAAATTCATTGGTGGATTTAGTAAAGTTAAATGATGCCAGATACCTAAATTGCTCCTATATTTTAGAAGAATAACTAGAGTTGAACTAATTCTCTAAGAAGACTCTTCAACAATAGTTTGAAGGTTCAGCAAGCAGACTCTGAGAAACAGACATACTGCTCTTCATAATTTTGGTAAATTAAAAATACTGAGATATTTAAGTTTTTTACTAAATAGTAAAAAATTTAGCCACAATTTAAAGGCATACTCATTTGTGAATATATGTATGACAAGAGAGCTTTGCTGCAAAATATTTCACAAGTGAAATTAACTAATCAGCACTGAACAAAAAATCTTTGAATCCAGATTGTGATAGACCTGGTCTCCAGCGAGGACACAGAATACAGCCCCTTGAGTTGTTTCTCATTCTCGATCATGTTCTACACCTCTACTCAAGGGAGTAGGATTAGATTCCTTACAGCACACCTAGCTGTTTAGGGTGCAAGGCTTATTTCATTATCATGTATTCCATAATGATTCTTGTTTTACTTGGAAATATATAGAAGCCATACACTCTGCTTTTATGCATGTCTCACTCTTAATTCATCTACAGTTCAAGTATAAGCTAGTCATAAGTTCCCAAGAGGCTCTCCATAAACTGGGTTCTTTCTTCCTGGGTCCTTGGGATCCATGGCTTTTCTTCTCACCTCTTAAGCAAATCAGCTCTTCCTACCTTGGGGCCAGCTCAGAACTACACGTCTTTAAGTCACCTATACCCAACTAAGTGACTTTCCTGGATTCTACCCTTCAGCACTTGAACAAAATTGACTTAAAAAAAGATAATTTCTGGGGCGCCTGGGTGGCTCAGTCGTTTAAGCATCTGACTTCAGCTCAGGTCATGATCTTGCGGTTAGTGGGTTCAAGCCCTACATCAGGCTCTGTGCTGACAACTCAGAGCCTGGAGCCTGCTTCAGATTCTGTGTCTCCCCCTCTCTCTGCTCCTCTCTACACTCATGCTCGCTCTCTCTCTCTCTCTCTCTCTCTCTCTCTCTCTTTCTCTCAAAAAAAAAAACATTAAAAAACAAAAAAAGGATTTCTGGCTGGCAGTTGAGGAAAACAACCAAGATGGATTTCTCTGATCCTTTTTTCTTACCCTTGTTTTAGAGAGCTTTGTCAAGTGCCTTGAGTTTGTTCACAGTATCAGAGAGTTTACCTATTTTCTAGCCTTATCATTATATCACTTCAAATATTACAAATAATATTTCCCCCAAACAACTGTATTTTCACTATTCACCATTAGATTTCTGAGGAATTATACATTTGATACAAAGATGCATTCACTAGTTAAATGACTTGCCAGAAAGCAAAAAACAATTTTTTTTTTTTTGGTATATCCAATTACTAGTCTTGCTCTAGGAATAATAGAAACCTGTTTATTCACCAATGTTTATTGAAAACCTGACAATCCAGGATATAAAGAATAGACTTTATAGCTCCTTTCAAGTGGCTTAAGCTTAAAATGGGAACAAGATATCTAAGCCCTCCATTACTAATGAGAAATTTGATAAAATACGTAGTTGGGAAATATACCTCATATACATATGGTACTTAATAGTTCATTTACAAGGATGGTTTTAGAACTCAGAGTAAACCATAAGCCTAAGCTCCCTGATGGTTAGAAACCATTAATTTATTCAATTACACACACACACACACACACACACACACACACACACACACACACAGCATTTGCTTAGTGTCTATTCAAAATAAGTAAAACAGGACATAGTTCAGGATGATATTTAGGCAGAGCTGGAGGAACCTACTAGTATTTTTTTGGGGAGAGTTGCTGAGGATGGAAGCAGTCACAGATGTTTGCTGTGCAGTGGCTCAGTATCATGAGTATTTTCTGATTGGGTTTTCCTCCCCTCCACCTCCCACCCCTTTCCTCATTAATGTTCCCATCTGCAGCACTGTGTTTCTGGGGGACTCCCCTGGGAAACCATTCTAAGGTAGAAGGCACATGGACACAATGCTGATTCTTACCAGTTCCGCTTGACTACATGATGGTTACTTCCTCTACTGTTTGGATTTTAATTTCCACTTTATACCTCTCAACTTCCCCTGATCATTCCTTTCTAAATGGTCCATTTGAGGGAGGAACCAGACTTTTGTTCTTGACCAAATTTCTGGGGACATGTTTCCTTTTTATGTCCAAATATGGATTTTAGTAACTTGGAAGGATGCCTAAAGCACACACTAGTTTTACTTCTGCTTGTGGCAGTTTGTTATGCACTTCTTGTGATGTCCCATGTGTTACTTTGCTGGGCTGTTGTTGGTTTCTTTTATTGCTTTTTTATTTTAATTTTTTGAAAAAAATTTTTAATGTTTATTTATTTTTGAGAAAGACACAGAGTGCAAGCAGGGGAAAGACAGAGAGAGAGGGAGACACTGGATCAGAAGCAGGCTCCAGGCTCTAAGTTGTCAGCACAGAGCTGGACTCAGGGCTTGAACTCACAAACCATGAGATCATGACCTACGTTGAAGTCGGACGCTTAACTGACTGAACCACCCAGGTGCCCCTCTTTTGTTACTTTTTGGTAACTGAGGGGTTGATGATGCCAAGTTCCCCAAGGACAATTACTACTCATTCCATCCACTCCGATTCTATCAAAGTGCCTCGCAACAGAAAGTGGTTCTCAAACTTGATTGAATTTGCTGAACATGAACTGAATGGGTTTATGTTCTGTTTGATCAATTTCACTTGTGGTATTGCCTGGTTACCCTTGACTAGTACAGGTGCACAATTATTTGAAAAGTAGTTCAAGTTTTAGAAATTGATTTTGCCCAAATCTCAAGTTTTTTAGTCTATTTAGTACACATTTACATAACATTGATTCACTGTCTCTCCCTCCTTTGAATCTGTGGTCATATGAAATTGACAGCAATAAGCTATCCATGCTGCTGCCAGTATCTTGCTACTCAGCCTTCTCTTCATGTCATTTCTTCACTTCATCTTTATTAAATGTTTACAAATCATTTAGGTTCAAGCTACAAGACCGAAATTGTGGCTAAATGCTTGCAATGACAGCTGTAGTTTTCTGCCAGTATTTGAATGCAGTTTTCTTGATCAGTTTTGTTTTTGAGTGTGCAATTTGCAGTTACCTCCTGGAAAAAGAAGCATGCTAATGGATTTCAGATGTGGCATGAATTACTTATTTGTACATTCGTGCAAAATCAAACACATTTGGGACAAATTTTGTTTACTCGTTGGTTTCAAAGAATAGAATTGTGCCAGTAATTCAGCAAGTGCAAAGGCAATCCTTACAAATGGGGCAACTTGTTGATTTCAGAGAATACAGTTTGAGACTTTCTGCTGGAGAAAGAAAGAATGAGCCAGTACCAGTGCACATTCCTGAAGTTACCGAAGCTTGCAATTCTACTCTAATCTGCTTCTTTTTGCTGCTATGGGGAGAGGGAAATTCATTCCACAGATTAAGTGTTAACTAGTTTTAACAAGAATCTCATCTTTGATGAGAAGTAAATCTTTGATCAAGTTTGAATTGAACAGAGACACTATCTGAATATTCTTCTATTATCTGGTGATAGACACAGAATCTACATAGAATGAGATGTCAGCTGGGCCTCTGTTATTGGAAGGATCTCCTATCACTTTGGTGAAATGAAAGATGCTTTTAAAGCCAAAGTCAGAGTCAACCTCCTCTTTTGTGACTCTGCATGAACTGAACTTCCAAAGAGCATTACCTCATCTTGCCAGTTTGTGTCATGAGCATAAGGGTTATGCCTACAGGAGGTATGAGTATCTCTTAGCACCAATTATTACCACAGCCAAAGCAGAACTTAGAGCTTCTGCTGACAATTTAAGGTCCTACTGGTCCTACTGACAATTTAAGGACCATTAGAGTATTTCACATTTGCAGGTTTTATAGAGAGACGCAAGGTCTCTTCTTTTCTTTAGATGCCTCCTTTCCCTTTCTCATGCCCTACTAATGAGACTCATGACCTCTCATGTTTAGGAATTAGAGTACTGGTGATGACAGTAATAAAGGTAAGAGAAGTAAAAGAGAAATATTATAATATCCTAGAAATAGAATATATATTTTTGATGGTTTCTCTTTTCTACTGCACATTTTCCATGTGAAGTATTATGACCCTGCCCTCTGATTTTTAGAGCTGAATGCAATTTCCTGATGTTAAGATTAAGTTAGGGTATTGGTTCTCAAACTTGAACACACATCAAAATCATGAGATTGTTAAAACACAGGTTGCCGAGCCCCATCCCCAGATCCAGTAGGTCTGACGGGGCCCAGGAATGAGCATTTCTAATAAATTATGGGATGATGCTTAATGCTTCTGGTCTAGGGACCACACTGTGGAAATCGTAGAGTTGGGTAGTTACATAGCATAGTCTTTTGCTGCAGAAGTGTGATCATACTGACTTCTTTCATCCCTTTACCTAATAGCTGCCATACAATTTTTATGAACCAATTTTAAGGACACTTTTTGAGTGTGCATGAATCAGATACATATATACACTGTTCACAAATGTATATTAGAAATAAGTCCCATTTCTAATATGCATTTATTAGGGGAGGGGCAGAGACAGAGAGGGAGGGAGAGAATCCCAAGCAGGCTCCGTGCTGTCATCACAGAGCTCCACATGGGGCTTGATCCCATGAACTGTGAGATCATGACCTGAGCCGAGATCAAGAGTCAGACGCTTAACCAACTGAGCCACCAAGGTGCCCCTAGAAATAGTCTTAAGTTAACTGAACAGTCAGTGGTTATGGTATTTGGAGAAGTAAAATTATGAAACTGTACTAGATTTTTCAGGAGAAAATCAATTACTTCCATCCACACAGCATCAGCTTATTTAAAATGTAATTAAGGTATCACCATAAAATCAACTCCTATCCATTTATATGGCTTTAGAGAATTTTTATTTTTTAAATTTTTTTAAATGTTTTTATTTTTGCTTTTGAGACAGAGAGAGACAGAGCATGAGCAGGGGAGGGGCAGAGAGAGGGAGACACAGAATCTGAAGCAGGCTCCAGGCTCTGAGCTGTCAGCACAGAGCCCGACGTGGGGCTTGAACTCACGGAGTGTGAGATCATGACCTGAGCTGTCGGACACTTAACCGACTGAGCCACCCAGGCGGCCTGGCTTTAGAGAATTTTTAGATACTCAAAGGCAATTAACAACTAAAAGCAATGAAAAGCAGTAAGCAGACTAAATACCCATTTTATTTTCTGCTTGAAGTATTCATTTCTGTTAATATCATAATTTACTCAATTATAGTCTTCCTTTAGCAAAATATCTATTTTCTGTGATCAAAGTCCTTCACTGGGCTGTATAATTATACATAACAAAAATTAGACATTTCCTCACAAAACTAACCAAAGCAATGAGAAACCCTAATGACATTAGTGAGGATCAAAAAAAAAAAAAAAAAAAAAAAAAAAAGGTAGTGTTTGAAAGCTCTTTGGTAATGACAATGTCAGATATGCTAAGACAGTTGATTACACTATAATTTCTAAATCCACCTTTGGATATGCAATCATTTAAATTTCAAATGAAAGAAGTCAAGGAAAGATGTTCCCAGCATCTGAGAATCTGTACATGTTAGCTCAAGTTTCTCCTTTTTTTTTTAAGTAGATGTATAGATAGTAACTTCTTTCCTTTTCAAAATAGTATTTTAGTTATCCTTATGTTTATGAAGAAATGTGCAAAAGATAATAGGTGATCCCCAAGAGCGTAGAGCTTCTTAAACCCTGAGCATATTTTTTTCTGTTCTTAAAGGCTTTTAAAAAATACAGTTTTTTCTTTTTAGTGTTTTAGTTGCTCCTGCATCACAGACAATAGTGATAAAAATCAAATTGAATCATTTAAAATACAGCTAAAAATAGAAAAAATATTTTGACAAACAAAACTTTATAGTTGAAGCATGGTATTTAATTTGGCTGTGTGGTACGTTTTTCCCCAGTAGAAATGTGGAAAGATGAGCCACCAAGGTATAACATGTATCTAAGTATGTAGGTGCTAATGACTAGGTATTCCACACATGCAAAGTCTAGAACAATGTGGAAAACAGCTCACTGACAAACTGGCAAGTGGGAGCCTGTCAACTGTAAAGAAAGACTCTGTCCAGGTACTTAAAAATCAGTGAAGTTTGGTTTTTAAAAGCTCAAAACAAATTGAAAAAACAATTTCACCAGACAAACAATGCCTTAACCTGAAAAAATGGCTTTAACATTAGGATTTCTTTACTCTTGGCAGTGAGGTGCAAGAGATTTGGTTGTTGAGGATGTGCTAGGGTGATCAACCATCCCATTTGCTCAGGACTGAGGCATTTGCTGGGTTGTGGGGCTTTCAGTAGTCAAACCAAGATAGTCTTGGGTAAACAGGGACATTTGGAAACCCTAGGTTGTATTTTCACCTCTCAGTTATACCTTATGTAATACAAGCTAGGTGCTGCATCCTGGATTTGGCTCCATAATCAGCTTTATTAAGCCCTTGTATCAAGTTCATTTTTTGATGTTTCAGTTTCTTTAGTAAGTTAGTAATGATACCTGTAAATCCTGACTGATTTTAGTAATGGCATAATTACCAGCTAAACAAAATGCCCTATGTTTAATTTTTTGAAAGTTCAATTGAGTAAACAAATTCCTTCAAATTGGGCAATCGATGCTTTCTCTTACTTGCCAGTTCCCAAAAGACTTTTTTTTTTCCTAGAAGAATGAGGCTTTTAGAAAGTTGTATATGATTTAAAAAAAAATCTGGGGCTCCTGAGTGGCTCAGTAAGTTGAGCGTCTGACTTTGGCTCAGGTCATGATCTCATGGTTTGTGGGTTCGAGTCCTACATCGGGTTCTGTGCTGACAGCTCAGAGCCTGGAGCCTGCTTCAGATTCTGTCTCCCTCTCTCTCTGCCCCTCCCGTGCTCATGCTCTGTTTCTCAAAAATAAATAAATGTTAAACAAAAATTTAAAAATCCTTTCCTAACTCAAACTAGTGATTTCCAAAGCCATTGCCTTTGAGGAAGATTACACAGAGACTATGCAATGAAGTTGTAGAAACAAAGTGACACATTGATGGGTTATAATATATTTCCCATTCATTTAACTTCCTTTTGGAATAGATGAATATCTGTTGTCTTACAGGTAGGTGACAGCTCATAGAGAAATAATTTCTAAAACTTTATTTATATATGACTCCAAGTATGTGGCAATAAAATGATATTCATGTAGTTTTATGGCTGCCAAGGACGGTGCTGCTCATTTGAAATTCTCAGGGCAAACTGCTCTTTCAGCATCACCCATGGTTAGCAAAACTTGTTTGAAAAAACTTGCTCAGTGTGAATTGATATTTGCATGTTATGTTACTCTTTTAACCCCTTTGCTTTTGCACTAAATTGAAAAGTTCTGGACAAATACATGAAAAGGAGTAAAAAAAAAAATAAATCATGTTTTCACTGAATGTTAAAACATAGACAGTTGTTTAAAGATATAGGGGTGCCTGGGTGGCTCAGTCAGTTAAGCATTGGACTTCAACTCAGGTCATGATCTCACTGTTCATGGGTTCAAGCCCCACATTGGGCTCTGTGCTGACACCTCAGAGCCTGGAGCCTGCTTCAGATTCTGTATCTCCTTCTCTCTCTGCCCCTCCCCCACTCATGCTCTGTCTATCTCACTCTATCTCTTTTAATGTTTAATAAAACATTAAAAATATAAAAATAAAAATATATTTATAAAGCAGAACACACTTAAAAATACCTACTGGTATTTAAATTATTGGGTGCCATCTGTGGCTAGTAATAGTATGTTCAAAGGTACAGTTGAATTTAACATCAAAGCACAGTACACATTTCAGCCATTAAATAAAAAATGTCCTTAGCTTTAGGTTATGTAATGATAAACTGTACCTGTTGAAAAATATATGTGGAAAAAAGAAATAATTTTAATACAAATATGACTCATCTGCAGGCATTCATTTATTCCGATCCAGCAACCATGGTAAATGTGTTTGGATTACTGGGCATAGTACGAAATATTTAAAAGGGAGTGGAGGTCTTTATTAAAACAGAAGGCTCTTCAAACTCCACAATGATGTCAGAAATATAGGTCCTTGGAGCACATTATTGTTTTAAGCGGAGGTCCCCGTACTTTCACATTGGTTATAAAACATTATTTTGTGCTGCTGGCCTGGACTGGGAATGTCATACATCTGCAGGCAATTAGAAGAAGCTGGACTGCATGTTTGATTAGCTCAATAATAAACGGGCACAAGTGTGACTCGACTTATGTTAGTCAGATTCCCCAGACAGATTATCCTGTTGTTATCATATGAAATAACCCCCTTTTATCAACAATTAAGTAAATCCACATTTATGGGCACTTTGCAAAATTGTGAGGTGGGAAGAAATCCAACTTAAGCCTTAAGTCATCCAAAAAACTTTTAACCCTGCTTTCAATGATACAGACCCCAATCCCAAGTTTTAGAAATTGGTTGAATTATGCAGAACAGTTGGGCTGGGAATACTCTGTGTGCACACAGTAAGTGTATGTTTTTAGCATCTATTATAAGCACGGCATTTAATCGTTTTAGCTTATATGTAAAGAAAAAAATTCTCATAGAAGAATTACAAATGTTGTAATATGTGAAAAATAACTTTGTAAGGTAGTCTAAATCTTTTTCAGACAAAGTAAATAGGATTTAATTTTTATTATTCACACTTTATTATACAGCTTCTACTGTAACCAGTACATATTCTAAGTCTTGAATATGCTTTATCCTAGAACATCTTCACTTGGTTCTAGGCTTTGTTCTTGAAGTCAACCATAATCATCAATGATAGACTATAAGCTACTTTGGGAAATGACCTATTCATTTATGTTTTTTTTCTCCTAAGTACCATTTAAAATATACATCTGAAGCATGAAAAATAATTCAGTACATAAAAGTCAATGCTTAAAAAATTTCAGCATAACTTTTAAGTTTCAGGAAAAATTCCACCAACCCTTCCAGTTCAACTATATATTTAAATAACACAATTAAAAAGTTGGTATCTTCAATAAGCTCAAGATACCTTTCACCAATATTTACTCAAATACGTATACATAAAGTAACCTCGTGAGGGTATCTCCTTGACATAATTCTTAAATTAAATATCAGAATATCAAGCAGATGCTGAAGCATTCATCATCAATATTGGAATTCTGACTCATGACAGTAACACGAAACAGATGCTAATATGATGCGCCCTCTGAAAAGTGACACCATCACAGCACGGGTTAGCTCTTGATGTGGGGTACTTAAAAATTTGAACACAAAATATAAAACAATAAAAGTCAGAGTGTGATAGGTGTCCTTACTTCATTTATAAGCCATTTGAAATCTATCTCCTACAGAAGATAAAACTCAACACTAATGAAGAAAAGACAGCACCTCAGGGAACCAGAAGATGCTTCTTTCACTTAATGTAGCATGTAGGTGATCCCAATTGAGCCCCTCAGTGCTGAGGGAGGAAGGTGCTCTCTTCCTCACTCATGAGCAGGTAGAAGGTAAGAACTCCTGGGCCCTTTCCATTGGCCAGTGTGCACCAGGCACTTGTGGTGTAATATGGGGTCTACTGTCTCAGCCCCTGGCAGTGAAAAAGGAGTCTGGGGCTCCTATGGCCCATCTTAGTAACAGTCTCCACACCAGGCAGATCTGAAAGGGTTTGCTAAGAAGGAAAAGGGGAACAAAATCTCTTAGCACAGTCCAGTTAGCTAATATCCTACACATCTTCAAAGCCCAAGATTCTTATCATTTTGCTAGCATGAGTCTACAGCTGTTTCTAGAATAATGCACAGTGATGTGTACTCTTTGTGAAAATAAACAGAAAAACCCAAGTAGATGGTGCTATGGTGCAAGTGTTATAAGTGAAATGTACTCCCATGACAACTTAAAAAGACATAAATGTGAGTGGGGGAGATTCCCTCAAAGGTAACAAGAAACAGAAGTCCCATCTCTTTATCCCTCAGTGAGGAAAATAAGTTAGTGGCAAGTGAAATGAAATCTTGAGAACCCAAAGGACATTTATGGAGTAGCTTGACAGGCACGATTTCAAATTCCGAATGAATAACCTGACTGCTCCTGCTGACAGCTGTGACTCTGGCCCCACTGCTGGGGTTTTCAGGCTAGCTCTGCTCTCACCACCTGTGTGACCTTTGGTTCTCAAACTTGGCTACACACTGGAACCACGTGGGGAGCTTTAAAAAATACTGATGCCTGGAACCCACCCCCAGAGACTGTTATTTAATTGAGCTGGGGTGTGGCTTGGATATGGAGAAGTTCTAAAAGCTCCCAAGAGACTCTAAATATGTGTAGCTAAGGTTTAGAAGCCCTGACGACCTCTCTGAGCCACAGTTTCCTCCTTTGTAAAATGATGACCATATAGGCAGCAACCACCTTTTAGGATTATTACAATGATTAATTGTTATTATTAACGATGACTAATTATTCATAATGATTCATTATTGCAATGATTATTGGCATGTGGGAAGCTCTCAGCAAATGTGAGCTGTTATCGTGCTCACCACGAGGTGCTCCTGGACAAGAACTTTCTCCTTAGCATAATCAGTCATGCTTACCTTGACACACGTTATGCTCACTCTGCTCATAGCCCGTTGCGCACTGGATCCGGTGAGAAGGGTTGGCTGGGATGCGCTGAGGGTCAGCTGGGTTCCGTCGGATGACAAAGTTATTTCGGCCAGTCTGTACTTCAGGGCCTGCAACAGCAGCAGCACTGGCGACGAAGCCACCCCCAGGCATCACTGCACTGGCTGCCATGCCACTGGCTGCCATGCCCCCAGCGCCTGCACCTGATGTGGCGGCAGCATTTGCAGTGGCACCCACACCTTCCGCTGCCGCCGGTGTTTCTTGCTGAGGCTGTTCATTATTGACAATAATCTGGGCTGTTTTAGGAAGGCAGAGGTATCCTCCGTAGTGGTTGACACATTTCATTCCACCTTTGCAAGCGTCTGGGACAATGTCACATTCATCAATATCTGTGGTCAGCAATAAAAGAAATCAGGAATCTTCTCAGAGGGAAATCTGAACATGTAAATATATACTCATGCCTTTTTGGTAGAATATAAACAGGACAGGAAGAGTGACATGAGATGGAGACAGAAAGCTATGTTCAGATGGGAAGTCTTTGAAGTTGGCTCACCTTTGCACTGCTGTCTTACAGGATCCCACTCATATCCATCTGTGCATTGCTGTGAAGAAACATCAAAGATGGGGCCAGGAGACAGTTAATTTGTGTATCCAACTTCCTAAGAAGTCACTCTAAAAGCTTCATTCTTATGGCAACAATCCTTGCTCTAGAGTCTTAGATACATGATGTGATGGGTAGTTTAACATTCTCTAGATTTTCTTTCTTTTTTTTTCTCTTCCTTCCTTCCTTCCTTCCTTCCTTCCTTCCTTCCTTCCTTCCTTCCTTCCTTCCTTTCTTTCTTTCTTTCTTTCTGACATATCTGTGCATTGGATCACTTTAGGAGGTCCCTTCTCAATCACCAGCTGCCTCACCACTTCTGTTGTATTTAGAACAATTGCCCATCACCATGTTGGAATTCTTTTCTCTGTCAGGATACTCATCTTCTCTAATCTCCCTGAATGCTCTTTTTGCTTTATTTGCCCTCCTTCCACATTATAAATTTTACCAAAAGAAAGAAAGATAGATACAACCAAGTTCTTTTTTTCCTTCACTTGACACTTCCCCTCCTCTCTCTATTGTCTTAGAGCATTCTAGCAGCTGGCTTTCCTTATTCCTGTTCAACTGAGTCCCAAGTCTTGCACTCACACCTTGACCTGTCTCCTAGCTTCAATTCCTACAGGTCCTCTCTAGTTCAATCACTGAACAAACCATCTAATGAGTACCTTCTCCTACCAGCCACCATTCTAGTGCTTCAGGATGCAGAGGTCATGAAGACCTTGTGCTTGTTCTCAAGCAGCTCACAGATCAGAAGAGACAGACAGGTAGACAAGTTGGAGCAAGATGTCAGGTGCCGTGACACAAGCATGTATGTGGAAGAAGTGATGAATGCTATACAGGGTAGCGTGTGGGCATGACAGGGTGGCAGAGAAGTTTTATGGGGGAGGCCACAAGTGAATTGGGCCTTATATGCTCTTCCCAGGCAAAATGAGGGAATTCTAGGGGTGAGGGACCATGTGAGCAAAGGTGTGACATTGTTAAAGAGGAACTGGGAGTAGTCTGGGTGGGGGGAGGATGAGGTTAGAGGGGTAGGCAAGAACTGAATTCTATCTTGAATGTCAATGAAACTCAAGCTTTATGATCAAGCTTAAGAGTCACCCAGGGTGCTTGTTAAAATACAGACTCAAAAGATCTGATTCTGTAGGTCTGGGTAGGGGGCTTGGAATCTGAATTCTTAACAAGCATCCCAGGTGACCCTGTCACAGGTTGCCTATAGGCTACTTCCTGAGAAACACTGCTGTAAGTGATAAGAGGCCCCTGACGAATTTTTTTAATTATTTTTTTTTCTCTCCACAATTTTTAAGCTCAGGAAAACATTTGACCAGATGCAGATTTGAGGGAGATGCTTCAGGAAAGATTGAGCAAAAGTGCAGTGAACAAACAAGTAAACTTGAATTCTTTTAATAGAGCTGAGAGTTGCTCATGCACACAACAGATGCTTGGCAAGTAAATTGCTGAACGGAGACAGCTCAGTTAAAATATTTTAATGATATCTGAAACTTCACAGGGTGAAAGTTAAACTCGTTTTATCTTCTAAGCTAATTCTTTTTAGTTTCCCCAACCTGTCCAAGGCACTGCCACCTTTCTTAGGACCCAGGATTACAACCTTAATATCCACACTGACTTTTCCAACTGTTCTCCTGCAAGCTCTGCCAACCTTGTGTCCATTTCTAGATCTACCACGTTGGTGAAAGCCTTCTTGGCTTCATGAGTAGGCAACGCTCTTGGCAGGTCTCCATAACTCTGTGTGCCACACACAGCTTCCACGACAGCCTTTCTTGCTGTCTTGGTTATGCTACTCCTGCATTTAAGAGCTCACACTGGTTTGCAGACCTCTCAACTCTGACTACTGCCATCTGCAGGTTCCCTCCACTACCCAGCTCCAGCCCATCTAACCTTGACATCTCCTCAACTTGTCTTGGTTGTTCTTACCTCTAGACTTTAATTATGTCACTTTCGCTGATTCAGGGGCCACGTCAGCCTTTCTAGATTAATCTGAAGTCATTACTTCCTTTAAGGTTCAGCATGGAGCTCAACCTCTTCCAATATGCCGGTACTGACATTAATTGCTTCCTTGATTTTCTATTTCTTTAGCAACTTGTATAGTCTATATAATGATAATATTTGTACTTGCTCAGGAACTTTGTAGTTTTCAACAATATTTTCCCAGGGTAAATTCTCTAAGATGAAGATCTGAATTTTCTTAATAAACAAAAAAACTTAAATTCTTTTGCTAGTGGTAAGAATTGCTTATGCACATGGCAGGTACTTGGTGAGTAAATGGCTGAATAGACTTTAACTTTAAAATGGAAGGGGGATATGAGGTTGTCTTGTGGATATGGGCTCAATCTTCTACCTTTCAAGTCAGGCACAATGACAGTTCACTTGAATAATCTGTATGCTAACTAGAGAAGACATGCAGATTGTTTTAGGTATTTAGTTCCAGTACATTTAATATGGATCTACTATTAAACAAGCCTGGACTGAGTTTAGCTTCACCACTTGCTGGCTGTGTAGCCTTCAGCAAGTTAGATACTCTCTCTGGTCTGCGGTTCTCCTATTGGTGAAAGGAAGATGATACCACTTCTCTCATATTTCACCATGAAAATGAAAGGAGATGGTGTCTCCACAGTGAGGTACTCAAAAAGTAGTTACATCTTATTCTTTAACCATGAATCATTAGGCATACACAGTTCAAGAGAGAATAGACCCAATCTTAAAACAAAAAGGATGTCATATCTGGAAAATCTGCTATAATAATAATAAACCCTAGTTAGTGGTCTAAAATTATAGTGTTTAATCCACAAGGAACTTTCTCTACTAAAGATGAATGTGATTTAGCTGATTAACCAAAGAGAAGGGGGTATAAGACAAGCAATTGTAGCAATAAAATATTTTATTGGATGAATATAAAAAATGTGTAGTTAACTTCATTCTAGCTTCCTAAGAAGGCAGTAAGTTTAGCCTGAATAATAAAACATTCTCATTTGAAGATAAACAATCATTTCTTGTGCTTTATTTATCTTCAGCAGAGGAAGCAACTACATTTATCATTAAGTTAACAAAATATTTATGTGAAAACTTATTTGATTTATAGTTGATTTGAACAACAACAAGGAACATTTTCCAGATGAATACTAACATTCTAGGGATAATAGGATACCAAAAAGTGAGATAATGCTTATTATCAGTAATTGACATTAGCTCACTTTTAGGAGTTTTATTTTCAAAAATTTTTCACATTCTTTTGAGTAGGATTACTTAATTTTAAATTGGGAGAAAATAGAAAAATATGTTTTTCATATTATGATCCAGGACAAATACCACTTGTCTCACAACACAGGTTAAAGAGTAGAAAACACAAAACAAAAGCAAACAAAAAGAAAACACAAAACAGAGGTGCACAGAAACTCACCAGAAGTGAGGTTAAGTATTGCCCTCTGTTCTCACCACATGCATTCCTGATGGTGGGATGGGTCTGATGATGTTTTCAATATTTTATTAAACATTGGTTATACCCATGCAATTCACTAATTAATCAAATATTACTTGGAAATAATCAGATGTAATTAATTAGAAAATGCAAAACCAAATTTCACACAATGCATTTTAAGACCACTTTAGCCAATGCTGCATCCTGGTAGCACATAAAGTTTACCTGAAGGGCATTTATATGAATTATTATTTATACTATAAATGAATATATAGCCTTTATAAATTCAATACAGGCCATTTACATGAGAACATAAGTCACACACCCAAATGAGGCACATGCTTTCTTTGTGATGTTTGTTTTTATCTGCCTGTATATAGGGATCCAGGCTTTCCAATTCCTTACCTCCATTAATTTATTGCATGTTTTGGAAACATGTACCTTACTTAGGTTTTTGTTTTTAAAAGGGTCTCTCTCCTTTTTTGGTTTTGCAGAATCATTACATTTTGCTCCCTATCTCAATTGGTGATCTAAATGAACTTTTGGAGGAACCATGGGCAATTTAAATAAATCTTAAAATGTGAACTATACTAAAGTATTGTTTAATTTATTACCCTCCACAGCCTACAGCCCACATACACTGGCAGGAGTGGATAAAGTCTCTCTTGTGTCACTGAATCCCGCTGAACCGCACTTATCTCAAATTCCATCACCCCTTACCGTGTACGTGATGGTTTCTTCGGTGTCCTGTGACTTGACCAGAGCCAGAGTCAGCATAGTTAGGAAAAGGGCTTTCAACATCATGAATCTCAAAGAAAACACAGGACAAACCGGTGCTTAGTATCTGCTGGAGGGGTGGGGGGCGGCATAACAAAAGTTTAGCTGTGAAGTATCAAGTAAGGAAGGGCAGGAGGGAGAGGTTTAGGTTCCATCATACCCAATTTCCAATCTACTTTCTCATTCCCCCTCCCCCTCCTCAACCTTCGTGGCCAAACGAGGCACCAAAGACTGTAAAACGGCTGCAGAATTACATTTCACTTTACTCCATCCAGCTGCGCTTAACATATACAAAGGATATTCAGCAAGCATTTTATACTGTACCTACACAACAGGCTCCAGAAAGGGGGTGGAAAAGAAAAGAGAGGGTGCTTAATTTCAAAGGAGATGGTGCATTTGTGTGTGTGTGTGTGTGTGAGAGAGAGAGAGAGAGAGAGAAAGAGAGAGAGAGAGAGAGAGAGAGAGAGAGAGAGAGAGAGAGAGAGAGAGAGATTGAGAGAGAGAGAAGGTGGGGCAGCAAATCTCAGATTCCTTGAACGTTAAGGCTTTCCCTGTGTGCTCACCTCCAGCTAGTAAAGGAAGTTCCTTGCACAGCTCAGCTGAAATACCTGTGAATCAATATGAATTACCTTGGCTTCAAGCTATTTTTTTTTTTTAACAAAACACCAAAACAAAACTCGAAGAGCAATCTCCTTCCCTAGTAGAATACCTGCCCTTCAGAGTTCCTTCTTATATCCTCCAACACAAACTCTCTAAGTGGCATTTTCACGCCAGTTCTCTGCCTGCAGCTTTGTGTAAAAGCCCCAGGTTTGTGGAGAAGCAGCCCAAAGCTTCTGATTCTCTGCGCATTATCAGTCCTTTGGTATCAGAATCTGGCTGCCTAGGGCCAGAACCGGGGAACCGCACCGCAGCCGGGTCCAGTTTCGGGGCAGCGGGCCTGCCCCCGGGGAGGTGAGGTCCCTCTCGCAACAGAAAGTCAACATGCGGCAGTACCCGGGAGCTGCTCAGCGCTCCAGCTTCAAACTAGCTCCTGTGGAATCCAGGTGTGGCTTAAATCTCGTACATTAGCCCCCTGAAACTTTCAAAGCCTCGTTTATGGGCAAAGCCCAGTCGGCTGATTGTCGGCGCGCACACACTTGCCCATCCAAACAGATGTCACCCGGGTACTCGCACATGCTGACAGATCGCATTCCGAGACCGCACACCTCCACCTTCCTCTCTGCGTGAGAGATCCTGCTCAGTCTGGGACAGTTCTCGGGTACCCCTGCACCCCTGAGGTCACCCCACTTATTTCCCTTAGCGCTGCCCGGCGGGCACCGGGTGCACCGGGGGCTCCTACCTGTGCGGCCGCGCTGCGCTCCGGGCCTGGGCAGCAGGGGGAGAGCGCAGGGGAGGGCAGCCCGGTGGGTCTGAACTGGCGAGGTCTGGCAGAGGCAGCGGCGGCAGGAGGAGGAGGAGGAGAAAGGGAGGGAAAGGGGGAGGGCGAAGGGGGGCGGAGGAGAGAGCGGAGGGAGGTGCAAGAGCTGAGCCCAGCACTGCAGGCCGGGCGGGAGAGCGTGCTGCGCTTCTCGGTCCGCGCCCCCTCCTCTTAGCGCACTCTGCGTCCGCGCCTGCCCTCTCCTGTCAGCCCCCACCCCAGTTCCCAGACACCCGGAATCCCAGGCCGAAGATGGCACGTTTGGCGTGTGAGGTCTTGGGTTTGAATCAGCCTTGGTGATGCTCCAGCCTTCCGGACAGTATCTTGTGCCCTTTAGAGGGGAAACATCTCTCCCAGAGAGCTGCTGAGGGTCCTGAGTAACTGCTTAATCTT
Source organism: Felis catus (assembly GCF_018350175.1). Classification (NCBI taxonomy): domain Eukaryota; kingdom Metazoa; phylum Chordata; class Mammalia; order Carnivora; family Felidae; genus Felis; species Felis catus. The sequence goes on from NC_058370.1 coordinate 74,497,826, forward strand.
TTTTTTTTTTTTTTTCCTTTCCTCCCCAGTAAGTGACTCCTAGGACAGTAAATTAACCCATTCATTGAACTGGTTCTTTTGCCTTTTCTCTCAAATGCTTTTTTTTTTTTTTTTTTTTTTTTTTTTTGCGCGTGGGGGAGGGTCTGCTTCCTCAAATGTAGAAAAAAGAGAATCCATTCATTCCACAAATATCGTTGACCTACTATGTGCCATGGTTGGCAATGGGCCAGGTATAACACACACTAACAAAACTGTGTAGCCAGCTTTGATTTTGGTCTCACACACCTCCTCTTTTTATGGGCCCTTTTTCTTATTCACTGCTTCTCTTTTCTGCACTGGTTCACTTGCAGGAGTCCCCAGGATGGGTCATTCAAAGTTGGGCATTTCACTTTCACCTTTCATACTAATGGTGGAATTTCGGGAATCTGGAGAGCAAAAAAATTTTTTTCTGGCTTCTTCAAATCATACCACACAGATTGCTGTTATCTCTGAAGGCTCCAACTCTACAGTCAGATTAATAGTTTGCTTCCAAGGCGGTCATGTCTTCTAAGAAGGAAACGGCCAACTACAACTTCATGAATGAGACAATGTGCAAACTGAAGATACTAAGGACCTTGACACTGAGCAGGAGAGAGAGGGTGGGAGAGAGAGGATCTGCTCCCTTTCCTGCTGGCCACAGGGGAGAAGGTGGTAGACAGTGCCAGAGTGAGAGGCTGTTGGGTAGAGGCCTCACTCCTTATCTCTGGGATATGCAGTGGGTTGCCCAGACCTTGCCAGATTGGTTACAAGACACACAACACTGGGCAAGATCAAAGGAGCTTCATGGCCCTGAACCTTACATAAGTATGTGGGGTTTTGCTAATAGTACTGAAAATTTTTACTATCAAATTCAAAAAGTTTGTTTTCTTAGTCATTAATGACCTCCAAACTTAAAAAACAAAACAAAAATTTGCCTTTGTTTAGTAAAAAAAGATCTACCCAGACATTTTCTTCTGTTATTATTATTTTTTAAAATTCTATCTATCCTCTGCTCTCTCCCCAGAAAAAGTGGGTTGAACCTCCCAAATTTCTGTCTCCAGCCTGGAACTCTTCCTGCCGGAATATCCAACTGCTGACATTGTTATCTTCATCTCACCTAGTGGGCATTTCAAACTTAGCAAGTCTGCTGGGTCTCACCCTCTCTCCCAGCCTGCTCTATCCACCTGTTTTACCATCCCAATTAATACTAATTTCCAGTTTGCTCAGGTCCAAGATCATGGGTCATCCTTGATTTCTCTTTTTCTCACACACCTTGTATTCAATTCTTTAGAAAATTCCCTTGGTTCTGTCTTCAAAATATATCCAGAATCAGACCACTTTTCATCACTTTTTTTCTTAACATCCTGGTCTGAGCATGCATCATCTTCCACCTGGATTATTATGACAGCCTCCTAATTGGTCTACCTGGAGTTTTTTTTTTTTCCCTCAGCAGAAGTTCATATAAACGGATCCTAGAATATGTACTCTTTTGTGTCTGGCTTCCTTCACTTAGCATGCTTTTGAGATGCATCCAGATGTTCATTCCTTTTTATTGCTGCATGGTATTCTAGTGTGTGGCTATACCCTGACTTGTTTATCTGTTCACTTGTTGCTAGATTTTGGGTTGTTTATGAATAAAGCTGTCATGGACACTCATGCAGACATTTTTTGTGTGGCCATATGTTTTCCTTTCTTTAAGGTATTTAGGAGAGGAATTACTAGGTTATATGCTAAAATATGTTTAACTTTAAAAGCAAGTGCCAAACTTGTCCCACTTCAAATGAATAAAAACTAGAAGGAAGTATTTCCTTTTCATAGTTAGGGGAAAGGCCTTCAAAGCTCACAGTGGACGGGAACAATGGAGCCCTTTGCCTGAGTTGCCAATGACAGCCATGTTATCTCCTGGAGGCAAGCCAGCCTGTCCACGAAGGTGGTACATGATGTGGGTGGCCAACCACGAACAGAACCTAGATACTTTATGGATTCTTCATAGGGTTGACTGATCTTAGGACCCATGATACTTTTAGGGATTCTCCACAATGTTTTATTTTCTTATGAAGTCAGAGGAAAAAATAAATGTCATACAGCCGGGATTAATTTGTCTTAATTCTATTGCAGTCATGAACTATAATTTTTTTTTTTTTTAATGGAGGAAGGGGCCCATAAAGGCAAAAGTGCCCAGGGACCATGAAAGTCATAATGTGGCCCTGATTGTTGCACTTCCAAATCAGCCATACGTGGACTCTGTTCTACCTCTGCACTCCAGTTTTGTGAGGTAATATATTTTCTTATGATTCAAGCCAGTCTCAGTCAGGTGTTCAATTACTTGCGGCAGAAAATATACTCACTTGCAGCGTGACAAAGCCTCCTACCCTGGGAGCTCAGGCCCTCGTGATGTCCCCTGCTTGCATCCTGCACTCCAGAGTGACAGCCTGCGAGTGTTTCTTGGGAGAGGCTGTTGGGAGAGATTCCCAGGCTTTCTGTCCTTGGGCAAGCTGAGTGTTCAAGCCACTTCTGCTTGGATCAGCTTCTGAATTCCTCCCCACCACCCACTGGCATTTTTGTGTGTGTGTATGATTTTTAAAGATTTAAGATCTGAATTCTCCCTTTAATTCAAGAAGGTAACTCTGGCTTCTCTTCATGTGATTTGAAAAGTGATTAGTGACTAACTTTTATAAGGGAGCCTTCTGCTTCCTAGTTTACCAACTATTACACTATATGTATTGCAAAGAAAAATTTATATTGTATTTTAATATTTCCCTTTTAAAAAATTTCCTAAAAATAATTAGAAGTATCGAGGACTCACAGGCTCTTTTGTTAACTGAGTCATGGAGTCAACCAATCCTGTGGTTGAAACCTGATTAAGAATATTCACTGGTGGGGTGCCTGGGTGGCTCAGTCCATTAAGCATCTGACTCTTGGTTTTGGCTCAGGTCATGGTCTGATAGTTTGTGAGTTCAAGCCCCACATTGGGCTCTGTGCTGACAGAGCAGAGCCTGCTTAGAATTCTCTCTCTCTCCCCCTCTCTCTCTGCCCCTCCTCTGCTTGTGCTGTCTCTCTCTCTCTCAAAATAAATAAATAAACTTAAAAAAAAGAATATTCACTGGTGTGTGGGCAATTGGAGAATGAAATGTATTAAAAATAATGAATTCAGGAGGAAGGTAATAAAAATGAAACAATTACATAGGGATTAATAGCAGGGTGCTCAATTCACCCCAGTTTGTCCAGGGCTTATCCACTTTCTGCACTGAAAGTTCTGTGTCTTGGGAGAGTCTCCAGTTCTAGACAAATTTAAAGGTTTGTGTAGTGGAAAGAAAGTAGGACAAGTAGCCAGGACTTCCTGCCTGAACTTTGCTATGCTCTAGCTGGGTTACCATGGCATCACTTTGAATCAGTTCTACACAAATGTTGACCAGGGTAACAACATTTGTAACTGCAGTTATTATATTATACCTTACCTGTATCTGTCACCTTGTTTTTGCCAGCTCCTTTTCTTCTGGTAATAATATCTTGATTTTCCCTTGGATACCAACTCTTACAGTGATAGGCCATAACCAGGCCTTCCCGTAGAATGCCACTAAGTATACATAAAGGGAAAATTCGTAGGCCCTAAAAATAAGGGGAAATGGTCCAATGCCAGCACAAAAAGAATGTCAAGGCCCAGAACATGGTTATTGGGTCTGGTGATGTGGCACAATTATTGTCTTAAGTTATTTCCACGTGCTGATAAGACTGAAGATATAAAGAATGCAGGCCCATAATTTCATGTTCCTCTGCCTGGAAAGAGCCCATTCTGCAAGGACTGTCAATGCTTCTAGGCTTTAGGCCGGCCTCTATGAGCTACAAGGCAGGCAGGGCACTGGGGCATCCTCCAGGAGCCCTTATTTTATTGCTTCCTCTGCTGGCTGATTCTTTCTATCTTTGAATCCAGACACCATGATTTAGTTCTGAACATTTCCAATCTGTGTTATTTGCATGGAGCTTATGTGACCCAGGCTCTGCCAGTCATAATATCAAGTCTCCTATATCCAAAGTAATTGGGTCAGAAATGATAGATACACCCTAAGACAACCCCACTGAAGACTAGGATTCCAGAGAGTCTGGGTTCAAGTCCTGACTGTGCCATTCACTGGTTGTGTGAACCTGGGAAAGTTCCTTAACCTCTCTGGGCCTCAGTTTCCTCATATGGAAAATGGGGATAGTGATAATTCCTATCTTATAGAGTTTTTATGGTATTAAATAAGAGAATGCACATAAAGCCCTTTGTACAGTTCCTTACACATAGCTATTGCTGCTGTTGTTATTAATCACAAGGACCTATCACTCATGGGTCTGTGCTGTAAGCTTAGTAAATCAGATTCATTGTATAATAGGATAAAAGAAGTTACTAAGGTTGAAAATTGTCTTCATATTTTCATTTGTAACTATTCGTAGTGCAGAGGATATTTAGAAGAAGCAGGGTCTGGACACTTAGTCCCCTGCAGTTTTATGACTGGGTCATGGAAATGTGTGGCCCCATACTGAGCAACATCCTGAGATGACAGTATTTTTGGAATAAGTGGCTCTGAGATACCTAATATTCTGAATTTCAAATGGCTTATAAAATTATACTTCCTTACTGATAATAAATAGTAATAGCTAACACTTATGTACCATTTACACTGTGTCAGGACTATAGTAAGCAGTTCATATGTGTTAACTCAATAGTACTATTACTATGCCTATTTTATTAAAAAGGAAATTGAGGCACAGAGTAGTTTAGTAACTTGCCCTCATCGTACAGCTAGTGAGCAGCAGTGTGGGGGTTCAAAAGTAGGCTGTCTGGTATCAAAACCCCTGCTCTAAATTCTCCTTTATGTCACTTACTCCCCGCCATCAACTGAATCTAGGTTTGTAGGGACAGAATAGGGTCATGAATGATTTCTTCAATGTAATGCAACTCCAGAGATTCAAACTGGATGAATAGATTGAGAAGACTGCACTTAGAGACTGCAATGAATTCACTTTGCTAAATTGCTATGAGCTCAAGGGAACCTGAGATTTCAAAGATTTGAAGATCTTGTTGGTGGGGAAAATATCATAATTTCAGAAGAGATTCGCAGATGTTGATGACCATGCATTGTACTTTAAGTTTCCATATGCTTTAGAATGTGTATCTGAATCAAAGATGTCCTCACAGTGTGGCTCAGTTCTAAGACTGACTGACTGAAAAGCATAGGCTAACTGTGCCCAGCAAGAACCCACAGTGAGTATCCCTGACATTCTAGAGACCAAGACATGAATTGTAGAATTTGCCTACAATTCCTGGCCATGTTGCCAAACCAGACAATAGTTGGGTCCAGTTTGTAAAAGTATATTCCCTTATGAAGCTGTTGAAGGAAAAGCCAACACTGGAGCCAGAATTGGCTGTAAAAGCCTCCGCCTTTCATAGAAAGAGTTCATTTGTAAGTACTAGGGTTCTTAGTGACATGATAAAAATTGATCACTGACTAATGATAGCCCTGTAACATACTCTTTCAAGAATAATGTTGATTAAATTATGCATTTTCTTGGGCTGCTTTCATATTGATGCTTAAAAATTCAATATTTTTGAATAGCTAAGTTTACCATTATTATCCGTGAAAATATTCTCATGGTGAATACACATATGGATTTCTGATATACTTGCCATTATTGAAACAAATCCTTGGAAGAGATAGCTTCTAATACTCTTTTTAGTTCTAAAATTCTTTGATTTTAGCTTGTCTTTTGGAGTCAGCATCAGGTCAAGAGAAAAGATGAATTTAAGTGGGCTTTCAGAAGATGTGAAGTCTTTTCTAATACACCTCCCCCCAACAGACACACATACACAAACCATTGTATACAGAAGATGATATGTATTTATTGAACTGATTGCTAAAATACCCCAAACATTAAGCCATGTGACTGGTGGCTTGCGCTTTAGAAGAGAACTCACTGAAATACATGAAGGTTGGATTGCAGCTCTGGCCTCGAAGAATATTGGCAAATTTGTATTTATGTGACATTAATTTGCCTCAAGTATGTCATTGGTGAGTTTTTTATTTTAGTGAATGCCAGATGTATTCTTCTTCAGAATGCATTTGGTGAAACTCTTTTCCTGAATGCCAAACTGACATGAGAAAACTTTCAGTCATCTGGAGCTTGTAAATTGTTCTGAAATTTTTGGAATTTTATTGAAGGCTTGATTTCATCACAGAGCAGAGGATACCTTGGATGAATAAAAAGCAAATCAATCAGAAATGATTGGAACCAGTAATTAAAATTTCCTTGGAGAGATAAAATGTATGATGTAAATCCACTGCCTTGCAAAAAAGATTGCTTTCTAACAAGTTATCAGATCTTACAGAGCAACTTCAGATGCTGACACAGATGTGAAACTTTATTTTGTTTTCCGCTCTAAGTTCTTCCCTCTCTTTTCAAACAGTTTTTCCGGAAACTTCATTTGGCTAATCGAGTCTGATGGGGTTTCAAGATGATTGCATATGGGGCATGGAATTAGAAATAGTACCTCCTGAAAATTAGTAATTTGATTTCAATATGTAATTTAAAGAAATGGGCCCTCACTCTCCCACTTTCGCCAGTTTGGAATCCTTACATAATATTTTGTGGGCTTTTAGAATTTCTATGTTCTACTTTCCAACTTGATTTTACCTTATGTGCATTATTTTTTCCCCTCACTCTGTGGGTTTTTATTAGAATAGAAAATTCTTCTTATCTGTCCTTTTGTGAAGACTTAATCTATCTTGATACTGACAGCAGATAACAAAATGGGTTTTAAAATCTCTTTGAAAATATTTAAATTAACTTTTTAGGAAGCAGTGGTTCAAACAAAATTGAAATGTTTTTGTTGAAATCTAGAACTTGAAAAATGTAATGATATTTTTATAACATTAATAATACTGATTTATGATTTTTCCCCTTAGTATGTCATATCCTATACAAATGGAACTGCTGAGACCAGAGCCTACATTGGGATGGATATTATTATTTTCTCCTTGCTCTTTGAGGAATTTTAAAGCATAAATTATTTTGGTTAACTATTATTAACTTCTTTCTTACTGTAGAATGTGGAAGGGCCAAAAAAAAAAAAAAAAACCAAACCCAAAAAACCTTTTGTACTTGGAATTTATAGTATGCTGCTAATGCAAAAAATATAAGGAATGACATATCTGACTTTTATTGTTGATTAAATAGGACAAATGTGGAAACTCTATCTAAGGTAAGAGGTTGAAAGTTTACATATCCACAAGGGAGATATCACAAGGATATTGCTTAGATTTAAGTGTGTGTGTGTGTGTGTGTGTGTGTGTGTGTGTGTGTGTGTGTTTTAAATAACTGTTCAAGCAGATGCTTCAAAATGTAGTTGATTTTTAAAAGGACCAAGAGATATAAAACACTCAAGTTTGTTCAACTCAGTTGGAAGAATGGCAAAATCAGAAAAGACTTTACAATCTGATTTAAGATAGATGAATTCCTTTTATGGTAAAAAGGAAATAGAGGAAAAGGGGGTCTTTGCAATCATCTGCTCCAACTCCCTCATGACACTTGGAACCTAAATAACTTGTCCAAGTTCACCCTAGTTAGTGGCAGAGCCAAGGACTAGAACCAGGTGTCTTGATTCCCCGACTTGGGAGCATTCCACCTCCCTGCCCTCTTTACCTACAGCCTTCTTTGGGGCCCCTGGGTGGCTCATTGGTTAAGTGTCCAACTTCAGCTCAGGTCGTGATTTCATCGTTTGTGGGTTCAAGCCTCACTTCGGGCTCTGTGCTGACAGTTTGGAGCCTGGAGCCTGCTTTGGATTCTTTGTCTCCCTCTCGCTCTGCTCCTTCCCAGCTTGCACTCTGTCTCTGTCTCTCTCAAAAATAAAAATAAACATTAAAAAATATGTACAGCCTCCTTTGTCTGTTTGACAATCTTCATTATCATCCATTCATACAACACAAATTGAGTGTTTGACTGAGGTGTATTTCTAGAACTGTTGGGTGGCGCTGACACATAGAGAATGAAATGAGTGTTATCTCTCTTTTCTGCCAAGCTGTGATCTTGAAGGCAGGGATTATGTTTGTCCACTTCTTTCCCATTCCACATTGCAAATATATTCTCTATGCAGAATGCACTCTGCCTCAGGAAATTTCTCCACTTGTCCCTACCTTGTGAATCCTCTTGTCTCTTTTGATTTCTGTTCCACTGTCTCCTACTAGGAGTCCTCCTCTCTAGTACCCCTTTAGGACTGACAATTCACTTGGTCAGCCTGAATTTGATTTTTGTATATCTCTTAGAAATGACCTTTTATATTCTTTCTGCTTAACACTATGCTCTGCAGACCTTGGGCAAGTGATCCACATCTCTGCCCCTACTGCAAACTTCTGGGGCACTGCACCCAGCCCAACCTACTGCCCATGCCCCACTTGTCTGGGACCTGAAATTATCTTATCTTTGGGACCTCAAATTGTCTTATCTTTGTATTGCTGAGGAAATGAAGATAGCCTGGCACATGGTAGATACTTAATAGAGTTTGTGGAATTAACAGTGAAGACACGTCATAGTGTCATCTTTGTCCTCATCCTTTTCATCTTTCTATTGAACATTTAGCTTGGAGAGATGATGTTAAGCACTGTGTGTGGTGTGAAATGGCCCGTGGTTCAATTGATCCCACTCAGATACATATAATAAAACCTACTCTTAATCTTGAACCTCCAGATGTTTGGTTTTAAATACTTAGAGAATTCTATAAATAACTTGGTTATTTCTCTCCCTCTCCGAGTATTGTTAAGACTTAGTTTGGATAGAATTTTGTGCTATAGTAAGGGATTATTTTCTCTTCCCTGTCTAATCAGTAAAGATTTTGCTATAAACACATGCTGAATGTCTATCACTTAGTTTTCTTTTAAACACTTTCAGAAATTCTGGGTTGGAGCTAACTAACAACTAGCAATTAAAAAATAATGTGTGAATCAGGGGCACCTGGGTGATTCGGTTGGTTGGGCACAGGCTCTGATTTTGGTTCAGGTCATGACCTCACAGTTTGTGGGATCAAGGCCCATGTAGGGCTCCACTGACAGCTTAGGGCCTGCTTGCGGTTCTCCCTCTCTTTCTCTGCCCTTTCTCCACTTCCCCACTTGCACATGCGTGCAAAATAAATAAAATGAATCAACATTTAAAAAAAATAAAATGTTTCAAAATAAACATTTTAAAAAATAAAAATAAATAAAATATAAAATAATGTGTGAATCAGCTATATCTTAGAAAAAATAAACATTTTTCTTCTGCAGAAGTATATGAAAGGAGAGAACAATGAATTTAGCAATTGCAATTTGATTAGAAGCTTCTTTTTCAGTGATTTGCTAACATTTAAAAATGAATTTATTATGTTTCTAAGCATTTTATAATTTTCTTCTTCCTAATGACTGTTTTAAATAATAGTATTTTTTTTTCTGGTTATAAAAGTAATATATGCTCAATGTACGCATTTTACAAAATATAGGAAAATATGAAGCTATAAAATCATCCATTATCCATCCGTAAACAACTTAAATATTATCTAAAAGAAGGGCGCCCGGTGGCTCAGTAGCTTAAATGTCTGTTTTCTGTTCAGGTCATGATCTCGTGGTTTATGGGTTTGAACCCTGCGTTGGGCTCTGTGCTGACAGCTCAGAGCCTGAAGCCTGCTTAGGATTCTGTGTGTCCCTCTCTCTCTGCCCCTGCCCCACTGGTGCTCTGTTTCCCTCTCTCTCAAAACTAAAACATTTTTAAATAATTAAGAAAATAGTATCTAAAAGAGAACCAGTTAACATTTTGTTGTATTTCTTTCCATATTTGTTTATATATATATATATATGTATATATACACATATTCAGTCTTCCTTGATTTCTCTCTCCTTACACATTTGTTAAGTATATGTGCAAATATAGACAATGGTGTTATTTTGAAGCATTATACATTATACACGTGTACAAATGTTGTTTATTGTTTTTCCTTTATCAACATTATATTTATTTTTAAAACATTAGTTTTAATATTTATTTAGTTTTGAGAGGAGAGAGACAGAGTGTGAGTGAGGGAGAGGCAGAGAGAGGGAGAAACACAGAATTTGAAGCAGGCTTCAGACCCTGAGCTGTCAACACAGAGTCTGACGCAGAGCTCCAACTCACGATCCATGAGATCATGACCTGAGCAGAAGTCGGATGCTTAACCGACTGAGCCACCCAGACACTCCTCAACATTACATTTAGAACATTTCTTCATATTTTGTAATGTTTTGTAAAGCTTTTCTCTTATTTTCTCTATGAGCAATCTCTAGACCTAGGTTCTGGTCATTACTGAATTGTACAACCATTAATTCCTGGATAATAATCATGCTCCACTTTCATAGATTGAAAATCTGGCTTTCATGGGAAATTTTCCCTTCCATTTTATGACACAGAGTGGGTTAAATACTTACTTTTCTACACTACAACAGCACCACGTGTATTTCCCTTTTCATTATACTGACCTACAGTCTATGATTGCCCTGTGCATATATGTCTGCGTGTCTGTGTCCCCTGTGGGAATAAAATCTCCTTGAAGGGTCAGGTTGTTTTAATTTTGATATTCTCAGCACTCAGCAGTGTGGCTCCAGTTGGTGCTCCATATATGCTTATTAAATAAAAATGAAGAAATGGAGGCACAGAGACATTAAATGATCCCAGTGAGCAGAATTAGTCTAGGTCTCTTTGCTAGAGGGCAGGGCTGATCGCCCTAGTTTCTTTGCTACTGAAGTTACTGCAAACCACAGCGGCCTGCACTGAGAATAATAAGTTGTTTTGTGGCCTTTGTATCTGTTTGTTACTGCAGGACCTTTAGTTCTAAAGTCTTTTCTTCTGGGCAGGTCAGGCCTGGGAGTGGTGGTACCACATGGGCTCATGAATGTGTCCTTCTCACTTCTGCTGAGAGCTAAGGGCTGCTGAGCCTGCCATTTTGCAGGAGTAGCTCTCCTGGGGATGTAGTCTAAGGCATTATACTGGGCACTGAAGCTCCCATGTTTGGATTGGAGCCTTTAAGGTTTCCAAAGTGAACTGTTTTCTGGGACCTCCAATGCTCTGACACTGCCCTGGACCCATGGTAAATAAGGGAAATGTCTTTTACTTCCTCTTAAGCTACATTTTATCACATGTGTACCCAAGTGGCATTTCATTGGACATCAATATTTATACACTCAATAGCAGAAACAGTTTCTTGAGTCTAGGAATCAATGTGGGAGGCTTTGGCCAATGGGACAAATCTCAGTAATGACATGATACTCAAGACATGCTGCTACCCTCCTGTCTTCCTCCCCAGCAACTGTGTCTTTGCTATTGAGTCAAACTGGGTTTTCTCCAGAAGACTCCTCAGTCTCCCAGTGCAAATCATCTTCCAGCAGGCCCACCCCACCAGTTTACCAGACAAACTCATATGTCTGGATTTCAGTGGAGAACATGACATAAGTATCTCTATATCAAATTACACTTCAGTCTGCAAAGGTGATCTGTAGGTTGACAGAAGATAATGAAGATAAAAAGGATTTTGAGCTTCCAGCACAGAGTGAAGAACCTTTGAACATTTGCTAATTCTAGAATTCCTTTTGGATTTTTCTTGACAGTTTTGCTATTCTTGCTACATGCTGGCTCTTACTGGTATGCCTAATTGCTATTACTGTTCTTCTCTTCCGCATAGTATCTGCTATATGTCTTTCTTCCCCAGCACCTTTTAGCCCTTCATTTGTTTTTCTACTAACTGCTTAAGAAAGCCAGATTTCTTAAACCAACATCATTGTATTGACATGAAATAGGTAACAACTGGGTCACAAAAAATAAGGGTATACTTGTCCCTTTCACTTTTATTCCTTTTTCTATAAAGAGCTTTGAAACTTGAGTTGAGCAAGTTAAGAATTAGTTTAAATAAAATAAAACATTTCAGAGTTATATAAAATGATCTGTCTTCTAAATTTCGGCCTGAGAATCATTTTTTAGACCTTTCTCGTTTTTCATATTTTCATATTTATCAAAATTCTGCAACATTAAATAGGAACTAAATCTTTAATCCTTTGACCTCCCATGCCATTCTTGTTCCTTTATGATTATACTTCAGAGCTAGAGCTTAAATTTTACTCTGTTATTGATGAAGAAATTTACACGTACACACGTACACACACACACTCACACACGCACACATTTAACAGCAGAGCTGGGTCTGGGATTTCTGTTTTCTTGATTCTTATTCTATATAATATTCATCTCTTCATTCATTCTTAAGGGCTTTTTGAGTGGTTGCTATACTCCAGGACCTGGGCTTGGTTTCAGGGATACAAAAAAGAAAGTCCAGACTGTGGCCCATTCTAATTTGGATGAGGGGAGACAGATAATGCTTAATCCTTTCTTAAAGAATCAAAGATATTTTTTGAGACACACAATACATGTTTATAAGGTAGTTATCCAGGTCTGAGAAGTAGTTTATAATAACAAAGTAAAATTATAAATGCATTGGGGCTAAGACTTAAGAGATTCAGATTTTTTTTTCAGTAAAAAGCTGCTGTCAAACAGAGTACAACTGAATCTAAGTGCTACAGGGTGGAGGCTGTTTCTGTCTGTCTGATTCTGTGTCAATGCTTGCCATGGAATAGGTTCTCAACAAAAATGTTTTGGATGAATTATTGAATGAATAGTTAGTTTTTTCCTGGAAGCTGTAACTTAGTTGAAGAATCTCACAGAACATTATGAGGATATTATCAAGAATATGGCTTCCTTCTTTCCACCTTCTGCTAAAGAGTGATTGGCTTCAACAAATGTTTATCAGTTTCCTTTTCAACTCTGTTTTGCTACTATTTAAAACAATTTTTTAATGTTTATTTATTTTTGAGAGAGAGAGAGAGACAGCACAAGTAGGGGAAGGGGCAGAGAGAGAGAGGGACACAGAATCCAAAGCAGGCTCCAGGTTCTGAGCTGTCAGCACAGAGCCCTATGCAGGGCTCGAACCCATGAACTATGAGATCATGACCTGAGCCGAAGTTGGACACTTAACTGACTGAGTCACCCAGGTGCCCCTGCTACTATTTTTTTAAATATTGAAAAACCTGAAGAGACTGCTTGTTTGACAGACCTTAGAAATACAGTAGAGTTAATTTGAATATGTCTTAGTCCTTCCAACTAGTTCTCTTAAAGTACAAATTTGTAGAAGTGAAGGTTTAGGTCCTTTTTTTTCAATTTCCTATTTTGTTTGGACAACAGTGAGATTTTAAAGCACCCAAACTCAAAACTCCTTTCCAAATGGAAATGAATGTGTATTTCCGTTATTTATAAGTGGTAATGCTTTAAGTTTGACTAGCTTCTAATCTGTGGAAATAATGTTTATGTGAGGAAACTCCTAGTCATGTATTTAAACCTGATCAACAGACTATGTACAAAGTACCCAGTACTATGTCCTAAGCATGGGTTTACCACCATACCTCTAAGGATATTATAGTCTGGAGGAGTGTGAAACACCTAAGCAGGCAATTATAACACAATGTGTTAGGGCAGCACAGAGAGGTCAAGAAAGAGGCAACTAATCCCTCCTTGGGAGGTCATGGAAAGCTTTTCTTTGGAAGGAGAGACATCTAAGGGGAGTTCTGGAGAATAAATTGGGTTAGCCAGGGCAAGGGAGGAAACAGCCCTTGACAAAGACTCAGAGAGCCTCCAGAGAAGCAGTAAGCAGTAAATTATAACCAGGGTAGAGAGAACAAAGAGGGGAGTTGGGGCTGGAGAGATAAATTAGGGCTAGATTATGAGGCCTTTGTTTGCCAGGCTAGGCAATCTGGACTACATGGTCCTATGTAAGTGGGTTTCAAGTATATTTGTCGTGAATTGGTAAATGTTAACTGGATTTAGAAATAGAGGTTATATTTGACTTTGAAGAGAGCAATTAATGGGAGGGGTGGGAGTGGAAAGCAGAATGTAGCAGGTTGAAGAATGGATAAAAAATGATGCTATAGAGACGGTAGTTGCTGTCAAGGAGTTAATTCAATTTATGAAAGAGTTAAACTTTGTAAGTCATTAAATGTATGGAGTTAGTATGGAACTTTAGGTTGGCTATAATAAGAGAGGATAGTATTACTATTATATATCTCTCTTGATATGTGTTAATTTTATTTTTCAAGAGTACCATGAAGAAAGTAATGTTAGGTGATAAAAATGTTTCCACCAAAAAGAAGTCTTCATGATCAAGGTTAATGCCTTCTACTTAAGAATTATGGTGCATATGAGGGGCACCTGGGTGGCTCAGTCGGTTGAGCGTCTGACTTTGGCTCAGGTCATGATCTCTTCGTCTGTGAGTTTGAGCCCTGCATCTGGCTCTGTGATGACAGCTCAGAGCCTGGAGCCTGCTGCGGATTCTGTGCCTCTCTCTGCCCCTCTCCCACTCATGCTCTGTCTCTCTCTCTCTCTCTCTCTCTCTCTCTGTCAAAAATAAATAAACATTAAAAAGAATTATGGTACATATGAGATCTGAGAAGTTTCTACAAAGTTTCATTTCATTGTGACTAATTGAGAGAACTTAAAGTAGATTATATTGTGTGTGGAATCTAATTTTAAAAAACTGAGCTTGGGGCGCCTGGGTGGCGCAGTCGGTTGGGCGTCCGACTTCAGCCAGGTCACGATCTCGCGGTCTGTGAGTTCGAGCCCCGCGTCAGGCTCTGGGCTGATGGCTCGGAGCCTGGAGCCTGTTTCCGATTCTGTGTCTCCCTCTCTCTCTGCCCCTCCCCCCATTCATGCTCTGTCTCTCTCTGTCCCAAAAATAAATAAACGTTGAAAAAAAAAATTAAAAAAAACTGAGCTCATGGAAACAGGGAAAAGATTGGTAGTTTTCAGAGGCAGGGGGTAGGAGGTGAGTACAATGAGTGAAGGTAGTCAAAAGGTTCAAACATCCAGTTAAAATAAATAAGACATGAGGACATAATGTACAGCACGTTGACTATAGTTAATAGTACTATCCTGCATATTTTAAAGTTGCTAAGAGGATAGATCTTAAAAGTTCTCATTACAAGAAAAAAAATTTGTAACTAAAATTTTCATAAGTCTAAAATGGTGATGGATAGACTTATTGTGGTTATCCTTTAGCAATATATACAAATATCGAGCCATTATGTTGTACATATAAAACTAATAGAATCTCAGAAATTTTAAAGTAGTTCCTGCTATAAATAAAGCAGTTAACAAGAATTTAATTTTTGGAAGTAATTTTTCATTTCATACAATAATTCTTGACATTATAAAAACACTGGTTGTAGAATTTCCTGGGCTATTTTCTACATGTAATATTATTTTTTTATAAGAATACTCTATTCAAAATATCATACAAAGCAGTCCACCTGTCCTGTTAAGTACCATGCTGCCTACCTTCCAATAAAATTTTTTTCGGGCTATCAGCATTAAAAATTAAGCCAAAGATGATACTTCTGTTGTTAAAACTACTATCAAGAGTGGATTTACCATGAAGTTAATGAAATTTCAGAGCCCCCTCACTTGCACAGCCACCTACCTAATTTTGTATATCTAATTTCTAAGGTCTTATACCTACACTTGTATTTTTAATTTCATATTCTTTTTCATAAAGAGGGCCCCCAGATTATATAAATTGCAAACCAACAAAAATCTGGGTCATCTTTGAGTTCTCTGTAATAGATAATCTCTAGAAAAAGAAACCCAGTACCAGAGACATCGCTACAAACATGAAACCTACAGACATCACAATGACTCTAAACCCGTATCTTTCTATAATAACTCTGAATGTAAATGGACTAAATGCACCAACCAAAAGACATAGGGTATCAAAATGGATAAAAAAACAAGACCCATCTATTTGCTGTCTACAAGAGACTCATTTTAGACCTGCGGACGCCTTCAGATTAAAAGTGAGGGGATGGAGAACTATTTATCATGCTACTGGAAGTCAAAAGAAAGCTGGAGTAGCCATACTTCTGTCAGACAAACTAGGCTTTAAATTAAAGGCTGTAACAAGAGATGAAGAAGGGCATTATATAATAATTACAGGGTCTATCCATCAAGAAGAACTAACAATTATAAATGTCTATGCGCCGAATACAGGAGCCCCCAAATATATAAAACAATTACAAACATAAGCAACCTTATTGACAAGAATGTGGTAATTGCGGGGAGTTTAACACCCCACTTACAACAATGGATGGATCATCTAGACACATGGTCAATAAAGAAACAAGGGCACTGAATGATATGTTGGATCAGATGGACTTGACAGATATATTTAGAACTCTGCATCCCAAAGCAACAGAATACGCTTTCTTCTCAAGTGCACATGGAACATTCTCCAAGATAGATCACATACTGGGTCACAAAATAGCCCTTCATAAGTACACAAGAATTGAGATCATACCATGCATACTTTCCGACAACAATGCTATGAAGCTTGAAATCAACCACAGGAAAAAGTCTGCAAAACCTCCAAAAGCATGGAGGTTAAAGAACACCCTACTAAAGAATGAATGGGTCAAACAGGCAATTAGAGAAGAAATTAAAAAATATATTGAAACAAACGAAAATGAAAATACAACAATCCAAACGCTTTGGGATGCAGCGAAGGCAGTCCTGAGAGGAAAATACATTGCAATCCAGGCCTATCTCAAGAAATAAGAAAAATTCCAAATACAAATGCTAACAGCACACCTAAAGGAAATAGAAGCAGAGCAGCAAAGACACCCTAAACCTAGCAGAAGAAGAGAAATAATAAAGATCAGAGCAGAAATAAACAATATAGAATCTAAAAAAACTGTAGAGCAGATCAATGAAACCAAGAGTTGTTTTTTTGAAAACATAAACAAAATTGATAACCCTCTAGCCAGGTTTCTCAAAAAGAAAAGGGAGATGACCCAAAGAGATAAAATCATGAATGAAAATGGAATTATTACAACAAATCCCTCAGAAATACAAGCAATTATCAGGGAATACTATGAAAAATTATATGCAAACAAACTGGACACCCTGGAGGGAATGGACAAATTCCTAAACACCCGCACACTTCCAAAACTCAAATAGGAGGAAATAGAAAGCTTGAACAGACCCATAACCAGTGAAGAAGTTGAAGCAGTTATCAAAAATCTCCCAACAAATAAGAGTCCAGGACCAGATGGCTTCCCTGGGGAGTTCTACCAGACATTTAAAGCAGAGATAATACCTATCCTTCTCAAGCTGTTCCAAAAAATAGAAAGGGAAGGAAAACTTCCAGACTCATTCTATGAAGCCAGTATTACTCTGATTCCTAAACCAGACAGAGACTCAGTAAAAAAAAGAGAACTACCGGTCAATATCCCTGATGAATATGGATGCAAAAATTCTCAATAAGATACTAGCAAATCGAATTCAACGGCATATAAAAAGAATTATTCACCATGATCAAGTGGGATTCATTCCTGGGATGCAGGGCTGGTTCAACATTCACAAATCAATCAACGTGATACATCACATTAACAAAAAAAAAAGAGAAGAACCATATGATCCTGTCAATTGATGCAGAAAAGGCCTTTGACAAAATCCAGCACCCTTTCTTAATAAAAACCCTTGAGAAAGTCGGGATAGAAGGAACATACTTAAAGATCATAAAAGCCATTTATGAAAACCCCACAGCTAACATCATCCTCAACGGGGAAAAACTGAGAGCTTTTTCCCTGAGAACACAACAGGGATGCCCACTCTCACTGCTGCTGTTTAACATAGCGCTGGAAGTTCTAGCATCAGCAATCAGACAACAAAAAGAAATCAAAGGCATCAAAATTGGCAAAGATGAAGTCAAGCTTTCGCTTTTCGCAGATTACATGATATTATACATGGAAAATCTGATAGACTCCACCAAAAGTCTGCTAGAACTGATACATGAATTCAGCAAAGTTGCAGGATACAAAATCAATGTACAGAAATCAGTTGCATTCTTATACACTAACAATGAAGCAACAGAAAGACAAAAAAGAAACTGATCCCATTCACAATTGCACCAAGAAGCATAAAATACCTAGGAATAAATCTCACTAAAGATGTAAAGGATCTGTATGCTGAAAACTATAGAAAGCTTATGAAGGAAATTGAAGAAGATTTAAAGAAATGGAAAGACACTCCCTGCTCATGGATTGGAAAAATAAATATTGTCAAAATGTCAATACTACCCAAAGCTATCTACACATTCAATGCAATCCCAATCAAAATTGCACCAGCATTCTTCTCGAAACTAGAACAAGCCATCCTAAAATTCATATGGAACCACAAAAGGCCCCGAATAGCCAAAGGAATTTTGAAGAAGAAGACCAAAGCAGGAGGCATCACAATCCCAGATTTTAGCCTCTACTACAAAGCTGTCATCATCAAGACAGCATGGTATTGGCACAAAAACAGACACATGGACCAATGGAATAGAATAGAAACCCCAGAACTAGACCCACAAATGTATGGCCAGCTAATCTTTGACAAAGCAGGAAAGAACATCCAATGGAAAAAAGACAGCCTCTTTAACAAATGGTGCTGGGAGAACTGGACAGCAACATGCAGAAGGTTGAAACTAGACCACTTTCTCACACCATTCACAAAAATAAACTCAAAATGGATAAAGGACCTGAATGTGAGACAGGAAACCATCAAAACCTTAGAGGAGAAACCAGGAAAAGACTTCTCTGACCTCAGCCGTAGCAATCTCTTACTCGACACATCCCCAAAGGCAAGGGAATTAAAAGCAAAAGTGAATTACTGGGATCTTATGAAGATAAAAAGCTTCTGCACAGCAAAGGAAACAACCAAGAAAACTAAAAGGCAACCAACGGAATGGGAAAAGATATTTGCAAATGACATATCGGACAAAGGGCCATTATCCAAAATCTATAAAGAGCTCACCAAACTCCACACCCAAAAAACAAATAACCCAGTGAAGAAATGGGCAGAAAACATGAATAGACACTTCTCTAAAGAAGACATCCAGATGGCCAACAGGCACATGAAAAGATGTTCAGCGTCGCTCCTTATCAGGGAAATACAAATCAAAACCACACTCAGATATCACCTCACGCCAGTCAGAGTGGCCAAAATGAACAAATCAGGAGACTATAGATGCTGGCGAGGATGTGGAGAAACGGGAACCCTCCTGCACTGTTGGAGGGAATGCAAATTGGTGCAGCCGCTCTGGAAAGCAGTGTGGAGGTTCCTCAAAAAATTAAAAATAGACCTACCCTATGACCCAGCAATAGCACTGCTAGGAATTTATCCAAGGGATACAGGACTACTGATGCTTAGGGGCACTAGTACCCCAATGTTCATAGCAGCACTCTCAACAATAGCCAAATTATGGAAAGAGCCTAAATGTCCATCAACTGATGAATGGATAAAGAAATTGTGGTTTATATACACAATGGAATACTACGTGGCAATGAGAAAAAATGAAATATGGCCTTTTGTAGCAATGTGGATGGAACTGGAGAGTGTGATGCTAAGTGAAATAAGCCATACAGAGAAAGACAGATACCATATGGTTTCACTCTTATGTGGATCCTGAGAAACTTAACAGGAACCCATGGGGGAGGGGAAGGAAAAAAAATAAAAATAAAATAAAAATAAAAAAAGAGGTTAGAGTGGGAGAGAGCCAAAGCATAAGAGACTGTTAAAAACTGAGAACAAACTGAGGGTTGATGGGGGGTGGGAGGGAGGAGTGGGTGGGTGATGGGTATTGAGGAGGGCACCTTTTGGGATGAGCACTGGGTGTTCTATGGAAACCAATTTGACAATAAATTTCATATATTAAAAAAAATACTAGCAAATCGAATCAATAGCATATAAAAAGAATTATCACCATGATCAAGTGGGATTCATTCCTGGGATGCACGGTGGGTTCAACATTCACAAATCAATCAACGTGATACATCACATTAATAAAAGAAAACATAAGAACTATATGATCCTGTCAATTGATGCAGAAAAAGCATTTGACAAAATTCAGCATTCTTTCTTAATAAAAACCTTCGAGAAAGTCGGGATAGAAGGAACATACTTAAAGATCATAAAATCCATTTATGAAAAGCCCACGGCTAACATCATCCTCAATGGGGAAAAACTGAGAGCCTTTTCCCTGAGATCAGGAACACGACAGGGATGTCCACTCTCACCGCTGTTGTTTGACATGGTGTTGGAAGTTCTAGCGTCAGCAATCAGACAACAAAAGGAAATCAAAGGCATCAAAATTGGCAAAGATGAAGTTAAGCTTTCACTTTTTGCAGATGACATGATATTATGTATGGAAAATCCAATAGACTCCACCAAAAGTCTGCTAGAACTGATACATGAATTCAGCAAAGTTGCAGGATACAAAATCAATGTACAGAAATCAGTTGCTTTCTTATACACTAATAATGAAGTAACAGACAAATAAAGAAACTGATCCCATTCACAATTGCACCAAGAAGCATGAAATACCTAGGAATAAATCTAACCGATGATGTAAAAGATCTGTATGCTGAAAACTATAGAAAGCTTATGAAGGAAATTGAAGAAGATGTAAAGAAATGGAAAAACATTCCGTGCTCAGGGGTTGGAAGAATAAATACTGTTAAACTGTCAATACTGCCCAAAGCTATCTACACATTCAATGCAATCCCAATCAAAATTGCACCAGCATTCTTCTCAAAGCTAGAACAAACAATCCTAAAATTCATATGGAACCACAAAAGGCCCCGAATAGCCAAAGGAATTTTGAAGAAGAAGACCAAAGCAGGAGGCATCACAATCCCAGATTTTAGCCTCTACTACAAAGCTGTCATCATCAAGACAGCATGGTATTAGAACAAAAACTGATTCATGGACCAATGGAATAGAATAGAAACCCCAGAACTAGACCCACAAACGTATGGCCAACTCATCTTTGACAAAGCAGGAAAGAACATCCAATGGAAAAAAGACAGCCTCTTTAACAAATGGTGCTGGGAGAACTGGACAGCAACATGCAGAAGAATGAAACTAGACTACTTTCTTACACCATTCACAAAAATAAACTCAAAATGGATAAAGGACCTGAATGTGAGACAGGAAACCATCAAAACCTTAGAGGAGAAACCAGGAAAAGACTTCTCTGACCTCAGCCGCAGCCATTTCTTACTTGACACATCCCCAAAGGCAAGGGAATTAAAAGCAAAAATGAACTATTGGGACCTCATGAAGATAAAAAGCTGCTGCACAGCAAGGGAAATAATCAACAAAACTAAAAGGCAACCAACGGAATGGAAAAGATATTTGCAAATGACATATCGGACAAAGGGCCATTATCCAAAATCTATAAAGAGCTCACCAAACTCCACACCTGAAAAACAAATAACCCAGTGAAGAAATGGGCAGAAAACATGAATAGACACTTCTCTAAAGAAGACATCCGGATGGCCAACAGGCACATGAAAAGATGCTCAACGTCACTCCTCATCAGGGAAATACAAATCAAACCACACTCAGATATCACCTCACGCCAGTCAGAGTGGCCAAAATGAATAAATCAGGAGACTATAGATGCTGGCGAGGATGTGGAGAAACGGGAACCCTCTTGCACTGTTGGTGGGAATGCAAACTGGTGCAGCCACTCTGGAAAACAGTGTGGAGGTTCCTCAAAAAATTAAAAATAGACCTACCCTATGACCCAGCAGTAGCACTGCTAGGAATTTATCCAAGGGATACAGGAGTACTGATGCATAGGGGCACTTGTACCCCAGTGTTTATAACAGCACTCTCAACAATAGCCAAATTATGGAAAGAGCCTAAATGTCCATCAACTGATGAATGGATAAAGAAAATGTGGTTTATATACACAATGGAGTACTATGTGGCAATGAGAAAGAACGAAATATGGCCTTTTGTAGCAATGTGGATGGAACTGGAAAGCGTTATGCTAAGTGAAATAAGCCATGCAGAGAAAGACAGATACCATATTTTTTCACTCCTATGTGGATCCTGAGAAACTTAACAGAAGACCATGGGGGAGGGGAAGGAAAAAAAAAGAGGTTAGAGTGGAAGAGAGCCAAAGCATAAAAGACTCCTAAAAACTGAGAACAAACTGAGGGTTGATGGGGGGTGGGAGGGAGGGAAGGGTAGGTGATGGGTATTGAAGAGGGCATCTTTTGGGATGAGCACTGGGTGTTGTATGGAAACAAATTTGACAGTAAATTTCATATATTAAAAAAAAAAAGAAAAAAAGAAAAAGAAACCCAATGTAAGTTTTTAAAGCTTCTAGTTTGAACAAGAAATTGGGAGATTAGGCTACTGAAGGGATAAACACTCACATTTAAATTTTAAACAAGTGTCAATGAGTAGAGAATATTCTTGGAAACCAACAAAGCAAAACATTTCTACAACTAAGTAATTTTATATTATCTTTGGGTGGCTTTGTTATCCAGTAAGAGGCCACAATTTTAGGACTCACTGTGAACTAGGTTTAAATTAATCTACACAGCAAGACTGGGAAGTAGGACCTATTTCTGTTTGCATTGCACAAAGATAAAACTGAGGCCTACACAGCTGAAACTGATCTGAATCTGCCTATTAAGAAAGCGTATAACTTAGCCATATATTGTTCAAATAGTCAATACACACTATTCAAGTGGTCAGGTTTTTCTGTGTCATACCTCAACAAATTTAACTCTTCCAGACAAATATATATATATATATATATATATATATATATATATATATATATATATATATATATGTATATACACACATAAAGGCAAACTACCTTGGTCATAAGGAAACTATTTGGGGCTATGGCTGGTCAGGGCACATCCATGACCATATAGGAAAAGGGAATCTAAGCTTATGTCTCTTCAAGAGTGAATCTGTCTATGGCATCGTTAGCATTGATGAATGATGGCTTATTGCTTTGGTATATTTTAGGTAGTTGTTCTACTTAAAGTGTTCTATTTATTTTCCACCCCAGGAGAGCACTAAACCACTCAAAACCACTGGTTGTCCATAACAATTAACAAATGGTGCTGGGACCATTTGAATGGCTAACATTTGAATGGCTATCAGGACATTGACTTTTTAAGAAAGGAGGGGTAAAGATATAGTCTTCTGACAAAATATAATGAAAGAGATGGGCCTAAATTAGCTATGGCCGTGGGAAAAAGAAACATTCAGTAAAAATGTTCAATAAAAATACCCTTGAATAGTTTCTTATATGACCCAGATACGTGTTGTCATACAAACAGTTAAGATTTATTTTGTCACTAAAATACTCAGTGTGCACGGGGCTTGTGGTAGACATAGCCAGAGTCAGGAATCTCCTCCATGCTAAAGCTTTCCGTGAGTAGCTAAAGAGCAGGTCATTCCATTTTTGTACCCGGCTGTCAAAGCATTTATATTACCAAAATGGAGTCGTGTTATTCCATAGAACCAAGTGTATGTTTAATTGAATCTTCCTGTGGTAATTGTGTTTTCAGTCTGATCCCTAATCTTCAGAATTCTTTCTAGAAGCCTGCAAAGGGTTTCATTGTTTATTATAGGCTTTTCCAGACTAGTAAGGCCTTCCTTACTTCCCCCCACACTCCAGCAATATTTTATTTTTAAAGAGCACCTGGTACTCTGAGCATAGTTTATTTTTATGTTTCAAATCTGAAATCTGGTTTTTAGAAGAAAAAAAAAAAGCTGCTGAGATCAGGCAGAATCTACTAGTTTTAGTAACATTTTTAGGGTCTCTATATATTTGTTAAATTACAAAATAAAAATCTCCTGTTAGAAATTTACCAAATCATTTTATAGCTGAAAGTGCTGCTTCTGAATGTTATGTTTAACCTGAATAGCTGACAGATTTATCCTTTCAATAACTTCCCACTCCTGCCCTTCTAACCCCCTACCTACTAATTTTGTCTTATTTAGTCATGAATAAATAACATTTATGATTACAGTATGTGATAGCCCTTGGGAACTGTGAGATGGTCTCAACTGGAATTTAAATTTCTATAAGCAATAATCCAGTTTGTCAGATTTTGGGATCTTAGCCATGTATACTTAGCATTATTCAATCACCAGAGTCATATCTTTAGAAAAGAATTGGTCTCACCACATAAATTTAGTCTCTGAATGAAAGCATGAGTTAAACAGACACAACTAATTGGGTCTTCACTGTAAAGAACCATAAAGAACATTTGTTAGTAAGTTGTGGCATAATTGTTCATTATTTGATAGAAAACTCTTCATTGGGAAGACATTTTGCTATGAAAATATAAAATATATGAATTGAGGGTACTTTTGGGGAGGTAATTATTGGGAGGTTTAAATCATGCTTTAAATATAACAGAAGTCTTTGCAATTTGATGCTAGGGAAGCAAATTTGAAATGAAATTTAAGATATTTTTGGACTGATCAAGTTTGTCTTCTAATTACAGCATGGTTTAGTTTGTTTAACAAAAAGTTACCAACACTTGGGTGAAAGATAGAGCTGGATGATTTTAGGTGGAATTTAAGCCACCTGTTTCCCTGAATTTTTCACTTTCTCATTACCTCTTTTATACATACACAGTAATTTAGAGAATCAGTAAAAATCAGGATTGATCTTTAATTTCTATAGAGTTTGCAGGGTCCTAGTAGAAATGCTACCTCAGTAGGTAGCTTTTTGGATTGAATACATTTTCTCCAGGAAAGGGGGCTTGTAACCACTGGGAATGAAGTGTAGGTTGTAATTCTGAGTTATTTGTTGATATAGGCCAAATTCCAAACAATGAACTAGAGGTGAAAGTCCCTAGGTCCAATTACAAATCCCCATGGCCTCTTTGGTTCCTTTTGTTTTTCTTCTCATTACATTATTAACTATAGAATGTCAGGGGATACATCAAATTTCCATAATGGAAGCACAAAGTACAAACAATTTATACCTTAGAAAATTCTTTATTTTAGATGTAGGGTTCTCATATTTAATGTATACCATTATTGAACTCTAGATAACTTTTTCTTTGTTACATTTCTGCAGATTTTTTCATTTCCCCCCCGATATTGGATCTTAATTTTTATGACTTCTTTTCTTCTCTTTATATTAAATTTGTGTCCACATCAAATAGGACGTTTGAAAATAATTTCACCTGTGACTTCCATTATTTTCTTTAGTTGAATAGTCTTGTATTAGATTCCCCTGTACTTCTTTTTCTTTTAAATTTTTAAATGTTTATTTGTTTTTGAGAGAGAGACAGAGAGACAGAGAGACAGAGAGACAGAGAATGAGTGGGTGGAGGGCAGAGAGAGAGAGGGAGACACAGAATCTGAAGCAGGCTCCAGGCTCTAAGCTGTCAGCCCAGAGCTCCATGTGGAGCTTGAACTCACCAACTGTGAGATCATGACCTGAGCTGAATTTGGAAGCTTAACTGACTGAGCCACCCAGGTGCCTCATGGATTCCCCTGTATTTCTTGAGCTTCAGCATGTTCCCTTTGGAAAGCATTAGATTTACCGTAAAGAAAAAGGCGAAGTTTTAAGAAGTGGCAATATTATCTCTGGTGCTGTTTACACACCATATTATTTTTCTGAAAAAAATTTTTTAACGTTTATTCATTTTTTGAGAGACAGAGTGTGAGCAGGGGAGGGCCAGAAAAAGAGGGAGACACAGAATCCGAAGCAAGATCCAGACTCTGAACTGAGAGCATGGAGCCCGATGCGGAGCTTGAACTCGCAAACCATGAGATCATGACCTGAGCTGAAGTCAGACACTTAACCCACTGAGCCACCTAGGCGCCCCACTGTATTATTTTTCTAAATACCACATTTAAGCTTTTTTCTTTCGAAGTTATTCATTATACATGATTATTGTACAAAATAAGAAAATAATGACAGGCAAAGAGGCATAAATGAAAATCACTCAAATCCTATCACCCAGAGGTAACAAGTGTTAATATTTTCATTTTGATGTGCTTTACATCTTTTAATATCTTTTCATTTATACACATACATGTATTATGTATGTATAATGGGGTCATACTATGCCTACTTAGAGCACAACTCTTTTTTCCCATCTAATATTTTTATAAACACATTCTCCTGTCCACGATTAGGTATTAATGCTATCATCTAATAGTTGTTTAATGGTGTTGTTGTAGACTGCTGTGGTTTATTTGGCTAACCCCTAATAATTGGATACTTAAATTGTTTCCAACTTTATACTGTCATAAAGAGTTTTCCAATGTATAAGAGTGTCCTTATACATGTATCTTGTGCATTTGACTATTAAGATGAATTTTTGTTTATTTTATTTTTTTTTATTTTTTTTAACGTTTATTTATTTTTGAGACAGAGAGAGACACAGCATGAACGGGGGAGGGGCAGAGAGAGAGGGGGACACAGAATCTGAAGCAGGCTCCAGGCTCTGAGCCATCAGCCCAGAGATGGACGCGGGGCTCGAACTCGCGGACCGCGAGATCGTGACCTGAGCTGAAGTCGGACGCTTAACCGACTGAGCCACCCAGGCGCCCCTATTTTATTATTTTTTAATGTTTATTTTTGACAGAGAGAGAGTGCAAGTGGAGGAGGGCAGAGAGAGGAGGATAGCAGATCCAAAGCAGGCTCTGCGCAGACAGCAGCAAGCCTTATGTGGGGCTTGAACTCGCAAACTGTGAGATCATGATCTGAGCTGAAGTCGGACCTTCCACTGACTGAGCCATCCAGGTGCCCCGGGATGAATTTTTAGAAGCATCATTTCTGGGTCAAAGGGTAAGCACACATTGATATCTTTGCCAAATTGGTCCCAAGAAATATTACATCAATATATAGTTCTTCCTGTTGAATGTAAGTGAGATTTTATCCCATACTATCCCTTTCTTTTTAATCTTTGGCTCTCTTACCATTGAAAGTGACATCACACGATTTCTATTTCAGTGAAGCTGAGTACATTTTTATATATTTAGTGGTACAGTTGTGATTTCTTAAAACGGATTGTCTGTTTCAGTGTTTAACCTATTTTTCTATTAAGTCTATTTATAGAATTTAAGAAATGCAATAACTCTTTATTAGATATAAGATTCAAAAAAATTTGTCATTTGCCTTTCAATGTTTGCAGTATTTTTGATATGCAGCTTAGACCTTTAAGTTTTATTTAAAAAATTAAATATTTGTACAAAAGAACATGCATACATACAGTGTTTGAAACACTAATTATAATAAAACAAGTAACCCTGTACTCACATCCCAGTTTAAGGGTAGTACATTTCCAAAACTCCTATCGTATCACATTTTCCCTTCTTTCAGAGGCAACAGATTTCTTTAATTTTGACTTCTTTTCTTTATAGTTTTGTCATATATGGATAATTCCTAAATAACATATTATTTAATTTTGTATATATATATTTTTTCAACGTTTATTTATTTTTGGGACAGAGAGAGACAGAGCATGAACGGGGGAGGGGCAGAGAGAGAGGGAGACACAGAATCAGAAACAGGCTCCAGGCTCTGAGCCATCAGCCCAGAGCCTGGCGCGGGGCTCGAACTCACGGACCGCGAGATCGTGACCTGGCTGAAGTCGGACGCTTAACCGACTGCGCCACCGAGGCGCCCCTAATTTTGTATATTTTTGAATATATACAACTAGAATCACACTTTATAAATTCTTTTGTGACACCATTTATTTATTTATTTATTTATTTATTTATTTATTTATTTATTATTTTTTTAAGTTTATTTATTTATTCTGAGAGAGACAGAGACAGCACAAGTTGGGGAGGGGCAGAGGGAGAGGGAGACAGAGAATCCCAAACAGGCTCCATGCTGCCAGTGCAGAGCCTGACGCAGGGCTCCATCCCACAAAGTGTGAGATCATGATCTCAGCCAAAACCAAGAGTCAGATGCTTAACTAATTGAGCCACCCGGGTGCCCCGACACCATTTATTTTTTTAACTAAACATGACCCATTGACACTCACCCACATGGAGGCACCCTTTTTAATGCATGTAAAGGCATTCCATTATGTGGCCAGATCACAATTTATTGATTAATTCTGTTATTTCTAGTTTTTTTGTTATTATAAAATAAAAATGCTACCTTGAACACTGCTGGTGCTAGTATAAAATGGTACAAACCCTTTGCAAGACAATTTGGCTTTTTTTAAAGCAGAAAATATGATTACCCTACAAACCAAAATTCCAATACTGAGAATACACTTTTTGTACATAAGCACCAGGAGATATGTACAAAAGGTTTACTTTTGTAAATATTACTGGTGAAGTGAGCATCTTTTCCATGTGTTTATTGGTCATTTGTGGATACTCTTCTGAGGAACGCTTTTTATTTATTTTATTTTTTTGTGTTTTGACCATTTTTCTGTTGAGTTGTCTGTTTTTGCTTCCTTTTCTTCCTTTCTTCCTTCCTTTCTCTTCTTTCTTTCTTTCTTTCTTTCTTTCTTTCTTTCTTTCTTTCTTTCTTTCTTTCTTTCTTTCTTCTTTCATTTTGAGGGGTTCTTTACATATTTTGGATACTAATCTTAAATAAGCTTTATTTGTGAAAATGCCTTCTCTCAGTTTGTGACTTATTTTTTCCACTTATTTTTATGATATCTTTTGGTGTCATCATAATTTAATTTATCAAGCTTTCCTTTCATGATTTGTGCTTTGTAATTTCTTGCTTAAAATTTTTTTCTACTCTAAGGACATAAAGATATTCACTTATTTTTTTTTCCTGAAAGATAAACAAGTTTGTTTTTCATATTTATGTTCCTTTATACATCTGAAATTGTTTTTTTTAAAATAGCACTTGATGACAGTTAACAGTCACCAAATGGTAGGCACTGTGGTCAACCCCTTTGCTGCCTCCACTGATCACAGGTATCATTTTTTTAATGCTTATTTATTTATTTTGAGAGAGAGAGAGATGGAGCACGAGTGGGGGAGGGGTAGAGAAAGAGGGGGACAGAGAATCCTGAGCTGTGACCCCACAAACTGTGAGATCTTGCCCCAAGCTGAAATCAAGAGTCTCACGCTTAACTGACTGAGCCATCCAAGCACCCCTGAAATTGATTCTTGTGAATGGTTTCACTGCGGTAGAAGGTTATTTTAATGGTCCCGGTTCTTCACCTCTTCTCCTATCCTCTTTGTGACTTCAAGTTCCTCCCACAAAGTTAGATGTTAGTTAACCAGCTCTTGCATTGGGATCAGTCTCTGGCTTGTTTTGGCTAACAGAATGAGCAGAAGAGACATTAGCTTCAAGCCTAGGCCTTAAGAGGCCTTGTGTGTTTCTGCTTCTTCTATTGCTACGAGAAAAACATGTCTAGGCTTGTCTACCAGTCCCAAGAGGAAGAGAGCTATTCCAAGCAAGCAACCTGAGCTGAGCCCAATGGATTTCAATAGAATTCCAAATAATTAGGACTTGTCACTGATGATAAACCATCACTGTTTTAAGCCACTGGGTTTAAAGTGGTTAGTTCTGTAACACTAGTTAACTGATACAGGTGCTGATTCAATTTCTTTTCTTTTCTTTTTTTTTCTGGATGAAAACCAATTGTCTCTCTTTTCATTATATATAGTGATATCTCTAGTCTTTTGGTTTTCTTCTGGTTAGCATTTGCCTATTAAGTTTTTTTCCATCTTTTTACTTTCAGCCTATTTTTTAGTCCTTATGGGTTAACTGTATCATTTTTTTAAATTCCATCTAACAATGTTGCTCTTTGAAGTAGAAAGCATAGTCATGTTTATTTATAGTGATTATTATGATTTTGAATTCATTTCTACCATCTTAACTTTCCTTTTCTCTTTGTCTTACATTTTCTATGTTCTTTTTCTCTCCCTTTTGCCTTCTTTGGGACTTGTTTGTTATTATGTTTTTTTTTTTCATTCTACTTTTTCTTCTAGTTTTTAATTAAATATACCCTTTCTATTAAATTTGTGATTATCTTAAAATTTTAGTATGTATATTTAACTTAAAAATGTTCAAAAATAATCACTATCTTAATCCTCTTGAAAATTATATGGACTTTAGAACTCCTTAACCATATTCTTGATAACCATATTCTGTACTATTGTTTTCTTTTACTTTTGTTCTTTTTATTTATTTTTATTATTTTTTAAAAGTTTATTTACTTAAAAATTCTTTTTAATATTTATTTATTTATTTAATATTTATTTATTTATTTATAAATAAATGTTTTTTTTTTTAACATTTATTTATTTTTGAGACAGAGAGAGACAGAGCATGAACGGGGGAGGGTCAGAGAGAGAGTGAGACACAGAATCCGAAACAAGCTCCAGGCTCTGAGCCATCAGCACAGAGCCCGACGCGGGGCCCGAACCCACGGACCACGAGATCACGACCTGAGCCAAAGTCGGCTGCCCAACCGACTGAGCCACCCAGGCGCCCCAATATTTATTTATTTTTGAGAGAGAGAGAGAGAGAGAGAGAGAGAGCATGAGCAGCAGAGGGGCAGAGAGAGGGAGACACAGAGTCTGAAGCAGGCTCCAGGCTCTGAGCTGTCAGCACAGAGCCCAATGCAGTGCTCGAACCCATGAACTGTGAGATCATGACCTGAGCCAAAGTCGGACACTCAACTGACTAAGCCACCCAGGCACCCCTAAAGTTTATTTTGAGAGAGAGAGTGTACACAAATGTGAACAGGGAAGGGGCAGAGAAAGAGAGAGAGAGAGAATCCCAAGCAGGCTCTGTGCTGTTAGTGTGGAGCCCAAGACAGGGCTTGATGCCATGGACCATGAGATCATGACCTGAGGCGAAATCAAGAGTTGGACATTTAACTGACTGAGCCACCTAGGTGCCCTTGTTTTATCTTTTTAAAAATGCCACAAGTTAGACATTGTTATCATTGCATTCAATGTTTATTTACTTTGCCAACATATTTACTATATTTTCTCCCAGTATTTCCTCCTGCATTTCAGATCTTTGGGGCTTTGTCTTAGAGTCCTTCCTTTAGAAGTTCCTTTAGTAAGCATCTGCCAATGATAAACTTTCTCCATTTTTGTCTGAAAATGTCGTTATGCTTATCTTGAAAGTTTACTACACAATTCTAGGCTGAGAGTTATTTTCATTCAACATGTTGAAGGTATTATTTCCATAATCTTCTGGCTTCTATGATTACTTTCAAGATGTTAGCAGTCATTTTAATTGGTCATTTGTACATATTCTTTCTTTTTTCTCTAACTTCATTTAAGACCTCTTTAATTTAGGTATGCTGCAGTTTCTCATGATGTGTCTAAATAAGGATTTATTTACACTGGCATTGTTGTAATTCTTGAATCTGAGGATTTAAATCTTTCTACAGTTCTAGCAATTCTCTGGCATCTCCTCATTCTCTTTATTATCTTCTTTTGGCTGTCCTTTCAAACATATTTCTATCTCTTCTCTCCGCCAAGTCTCTTGACCTCTCTTTTTTTATGGTCAGTCTTTGATTCTCTTTGCTGCATATGGATACTCAGATTTACCTTCTGATTTACTGGTTCGCTCTTTAGTTTTGTCTTATCTGATCATTAATTTGACAATTAAGTTTCTAACCTTAATTATTGTAGTTTTCATTCCTAGAGGTAACATTTCATTTAGAAAAATATTTATTTATTTTGAGTGAGAGAGAGAGAACACAAGCAGGGGAGGGGCAGAGAAAGAAGGAGAAAGAGAGAATCCTAAGCAGACTCCATGCTGTCAGTGAAGAGCCCAACTTGGGGCTCGATCTCACAAACCCTGAGATCATGGCTTGAGCTGAAATGAAGAGTTGGACTCATAACTGGCTGAGGCACCCAGGTGCCCCAACATTTCATTTTTTAAAATCCTGTCCATTTTTTTCTCATTTCTTATTTCTTCATAATTTTCAGTACTTTTATTTTATTTTATTTTATTTTATTATTTTCTTTTTTCTTTTTTCTTTTTTATTTTTTTATATGAAATTTATTGACAAATTAGTTTCCATACAACACCCAGTGCTCATCCCAAAAGGTGCCCTCCTCAATACCCATCACCCACCCTCCCCTCCCTCCCACTCCCCATCAACCCTCAGTTTGTTCTCAGTTTTTAAGAGTCTCTTATGCTTTGGCTCTCTCCCACTCTAACCTGTTTTTTTTTTTTTTTCCTTCCCCTCCCCCATGGGTTCCTGTTAATTTCTCAGGGTCCACATAAGAGTGAAACCATATGGTATCTGTCTTTCTCTGTATGGCTTATTTCACTTAGCATCACACTCTCCAGTTCCATCCACGTTGCTACAAAAGGCCATATTTCATTTTTTCTCATTGCCATGTAATATTCCATTGTGTATATAAACCACAATTTCTTTATCCATTCGTCAGTTGATGGACATTTAGGCTCTTTCCATAATTTGGCTATTGTTGAGAGTGCTGCTATGAACATTGGGGTACAAGTGGCCCTATGCATCAGTACTCCTGTATCCCTTGGATAAATTCCTAGCAGTGCTATTGCTGGGTCATAGGGTAGGTCTATTTTTAATTTTCTGAGGAACCTCCACACTGCTTTCCAGAGCGGCTGCACCAATTTGCATTCCCACCAACAGTGCAAGAGGGTTCCCGTTTCTCCACATCCTCTCCAGCCTCTAGAGTCTCCTGATTTGTTCATTTTGGCCACTCTGACTGGCGTGAGGTGATACCTGAGTGTGGTTTTGATTTGTATTTCCCTGATAAGGAGCGACGCTGAACATCTTTTCATGTGCCTGTTGGCCATCCGGATGTCTTCTTTAGAGAAGTGTCTATTCATGTTTTCTGCCCATTTCTTCACTGGGTTATTTGTTTTTCGGGTGTGGAGTTTGGTGAGCTCTTTATAGATTTTGGATACTAGCCCTTTGTCCGATATGTCATTTGCGAATATCTTTTCCCATTCCGTTGGTTGCCTTTTAGTTTTCTTGGTTGTTTCCTTTGCTGTGCAGAAGCTTTTTATCTTCATAAGGTCCCAGTAATTCACTTTTGCTTTTAATTCCCTTGCCTTTGGGGATGTGTCGAGTAAGAGATTGCTACGGCTAAGGTCAGAGAAGTCTTTTCCTGGTTTCTCCTCTAAGGTTTTGATGGTTTCCTGTCTCACATTCAGGTCCTTTATCCATTTTGAGTTTATTTTTGTGAATGGTGTGAGAAAGTGGTCTAGTTTCAACCTTCTGCATGTTGCTGTCCAGTTCTCCCAGCACCATTTGTTAAAGAGGCTGTCTTTTTTCCATTGGATGTTCTTTCCTGCTTTGTCAAAGATTAGCTGGCCATACATTTGTGGGTCTAGTTCTGGGGTTTCTATTCTATTCCATTGGTCTGTGTGTCTGTTTCTGTGCCAATACCATGCTGTCTTGATGATGACAGCTTTGTAGTAGAGGCTAAAGTCTGGGATTGTGATGCCTCCTGCTTTGGTCTTCTTCTTCAAAATTCCTTTGGCTATTCGGGGCCTTTTGTGGTTCCATATGAATTTTAGGATTGCTTGTTCTAGTTTCGAGAAGAATGCTGGTGCAATTTTGATTGGGATTGCATTGAATGTGTAGATAGCTTTGGGTAGTATTGACATTTTGACAATATTTATTTTTCCAATCCATGAGCAGGGAATGTCTTTCCATTTCTTTAAATCTTCTTCAATTTCCTTCATAAGCTTTCTATAGTTTTCAGCATACAGATCCTTTACATCTTTGGTTAGATTTATTCCTAGGTATTTTATGATTCTTGGTGCAATTGTGAATGGGATCAGTTTCTTTATTTGTCTTTCTGTTGCTTCATTGTTAGTGTATAAGAATGCAACTGATTTCTGTACATTGATTTTGTATCCTGCAACTTTGCTGAATTCATGTATCAGTTCTAGTAGACTTTTGGTGGAGTCTATCGGATTTTCCATGTATAATATCATGTAATCTGCAAAAAGCGAAAGCTTGACTTCGTCTTTGCCAATTTTGATGCCTTTGATTTCCTTTTGTTGTCTGATTGCTGATGCTAGAACTTCCAGCACTATGTTAAACAGCAGCGGTGAGAGTGGGCATCCTTGTCGTGTTCCTGATCTCAGGGAAAAAGCTCTCAGTTTTTCCCCGTTGAGGATGATGTTAGCTGTGGGGTTTTCATAAATGGCTTTTATGATCTTTAAGTATGTTCCTTCTATCCCGACTTTCTCAAGGGTTTTTATTAAGAAAGGGTGCTGGATTTTGTCAAAGGCCTTTTCTGCATCGATTGACAGGATCATATGGTTCTTCTCTTTTTTTTGTTAATGTGATGTATCACATTGATTGATTTGCGAATGTTGAACCAGCCCTGCATCCCAGAATGAATCCCACTTGATCATGGTGAATAATTCTTTTTATATGCCGTTGAATTCGATTTGCTAGTATCTTATTGAGAATTTTTGCATCCATATTCATCAGGGATATTGGCCTGTAGTTCTCTTTTTTTACTAGGTCTCTGTCTGGTTTAGGAATCAAAGTAATACTGGCTTCGTAGAATGAGTCTGGAAGTTTTCCTTCCCTTTCTATTTCTTGGAATAGCTTGAGAAGGATAGGTATTATCTCTGCTTTAAAGGTCTGGTAGAACTCCCCTGGGAAGCCATCTGGTCCTGGACTCTTATTTGTTGGGAGATTTTTGATAACCGATTCAATTTCTTCGCTGGTTATGGGTCTGTTCAAGCTTTCTATTTCCTCCTGATTGAGTTTTGGAAGAGTGTGGGTGTTTAGGAATTTGTCCATTTCTTCCAGGTTGTCCAGTTTGTTGGCATATAGGTTTTCATAGTATTCCCTGATAATTGCTTGTATTTCTGAGGGATTTGTTGTAATAATTCCATTTTCATTCATGATTTTATCTATTTGGGTCATTTCCCTTTTCTTTTTGAGAAGCCTGGCTAGAGGCTTGTCAATTTTGTTTATTTTTTCAAAAAACCAACTCTTGGTTTCGTTGATCTGCTCTACAGTTTTTTTAGATTCTATATTGTTTATTTCTGCTCTGATCTTTATTATTTCTCTTCTTCTGCTGGGTTTAGGCTGTCTTTGCTGTTCTGCTTCTAGTTCCTTTAGGTGTGCTGTTAGATTTTGTATTTGGGATTTTTCTTGTTTCTTGAGATAGGCCTGGATTGCAATGTATTTTCCTCTCAGGACTGCCTTCGCTGCGTCCCAAAGCGTTTGGATTGTTGTATTTTCATTTTCGTTTGTTTCCATATATTTTTTAATTTCTTCTCTAATTGCCTGGTTGACCCACTCATTCGTTAGTAGGGTGTTCTTTAACCTCCATGCCTTTGGAGGTTTTCCAGACTTTTTTCTGTGGTTGATTTCAAGCTTCATAGCATTGTGGTCTGAAAGTATGCATGGTATAATTTCAATTCTTGTAAACTTATGAAGGGCTGTTTTGTGACCCAGTATATGATCTATCTTGGAGAATGTTCCATGTGCACTCGAGAAGAAAGTATATTCTGTTGCTTTGGGATGCAGCGTTCTAAATATATCTGTCAAGTCCATCTGATCCAATGTCTCATTCAGGGCCCTTGTTTCTTTATTGACCATGTGTCTAGATGATCTGTCCATTTCTGTAAGTGGGGTGTTAAAGTCCCCTGCAATTACCACATTCTTATCAATAAGGTTGCTTATGTTTATGAGTAATTGTTTTATATATTTGGGGGCTCCGGTATTCGGCGCATAGACATTTATAATTGTTAGCTCTTCCTGATGGATAGACCCTGTAACTATTATATAATGTCCTTCTTCATCTCTTGTTACAGCCTTTAATTTAAAGTCTAGTTTGTCTGATATAAGTATGGCTACTCCAGCTTTCTTTTGGCTTCCAGTCGCATGATAAATAGTTCTCCATCCCCTCACTCTCAATCTAAAGGTGTCCTCAGGTCTAAAATGAGTCTCTTGTAGACAGCAAATAGATGGGTCTTGTTTTTTTATCCATTCTGATACCCTATGTCTTTTGGTTGGTGCATTTAATCCATTTACATTCAGTGTTA
This sequence comes from Felis catus, assembly GCF_018350175.1. Lineage (NCBI taxonomy): Eukaryota > Metazoa > Chordata > Mammalia > Carnivora > Felidae > Felis > Felis catus. Next base: position 74,533,758 of record NC_058370.1, read on the forward strand.
TTATAGAAAGATACGGGTTGAGAGTCATTGTGATGTCTGTATGTTTTATGCTTGTAGTGATGTCTCTGGGACTTTGTCTCACAGGGTCCCCCTTAGGATCCCTTGTAGGGCTGGTTTAGTGGTGACAAATTCCTTCAGTTTTTGTTTGGGAAAACCTTTATCTCTCCTTCTATTCTAAATGACAGACTTGCTGGGTAAAGGATTCTCGGCTGCATATTTTTTCTGTCTAGCACCCTGAAAATCTCGTGCCAATTCTTTCTGGCCTGCCAAGTTTCAAAAGAGAGATCAGTCACGAGTCTTATAGGTCTCCCTTTATATGTGAGGGCATGTTTACCCCTTGCTGCTTTCAGAATTTTCTCTTTATCCTTGTATTTTGCCAGTTTCACTATGATATGTCGTGCAGAAGATCGATTCAAGTTAAGTCAGAAGGGAGTTCTCTGTGCCTCTTGGATTTCAATGCCTTTTTCCTTCCCCAGTTCAGGGAAGTTCTCAGCTATGATTTCTTCAAGTACCCCTTCAGCACCTTTCCCTCTCTCTTCCTCCTCTGGGATACCAATTATGCGTATATTATTTCTTTTTAGTGTATCACTTAGTTCTCTAATTTTCCCCTCATACTCCTGGATTTTTTTATCTCTCTTTTTCTCAGCTTCCTCTTTTTCCATAACTTTATCCTCTAGTTCACCTATTCTCTCCTCTGCCTCTTCAAGCCGAGCTGTGGTGGTTTCCATTTTGTTATGCATTTCGTTTAAAGCGTTTTTCAGCTCCTCATGACTGTTCCTTAGTCCCTTGATCTCTGTAGCAAGAGATTCTCTGCTGTCCTGTATACTGTTTTCAAGCCCAGCGATTAATTTTATGACTATTATTCTAAATTCACTTTCTGTTATATTATTTAAATCCTTTTTGATCAGCTCATTAGCTGTTGTTATTTCCTGGAGATTCTTCTGAGGGGAATTCTTCCGCTTGGTCATTTTGGATAGTCCCTGGCGTGGTGAGGACCTGCAGGGCCCTTCCCCTGTGTTGTGGTGTATAACTGGAGTTGGTGGGCGGGGCCGCAGTCAGACCTGATGTCTGCCCCCAGCCCACCGCTGGGGCCACAGTCAGACTGGTGTGTGCCTTCTCTTCCCCTCTCCTAGGGGCGGGATTCACTGTGGGGTGGTGTGGCCCGTCTGGGCTACTTGCACACTGCCAGGCTTGTGATGCTGGGGATCTGGCGTATTAGCTGGGGTGGGTAGGCAAGGTGCATGGGGGCAGGAGGGGCAGGCTTAGATCGCTTCTCCTTAGGTGATCCTCTTCAGGAGGGGCCCTGTGGCAGCGGGAGGGAGTCAGATCCGCTGCCGGAGGTTTGGCTCCGCAGAAGCACAGAGTTGGGTGTTTGCGCGGAGCGAGCAAGTTCCCTGGAAGGAACTGGTTCTCTTTGGGATTTTGGCTGGGGGATGGGCGGGGGAGATGGCGCTGGCGAGCGCCTTTGTTCCCCACCAAGCTGAGCTCTGTCGTCAGGGGGCTCAGCAGCTCTCCCTCCCTTTGTCCTCCAGCCTTCCCGCTTTCCGAGCAGAGCTGTTAACTTATGACCTCCCAGACGCTAAGTCGCGCTTGTTGTGGGAACACAGTCCGTCAGGCCCCTCCGCTTTTGCCAGCCAGACTCGGGGGCTCTGCTTGGCCGGTGAGCCGCCCCTCCGCCCCGGCTCCCTCCCGCCAGTCCGTGGAGCGCGCACCGCCTCGCAGCCCTTCCTACCCTCTTCCGTGGGCCTCTCGTCTGCGTTTGGCTCCGGCAACTCCGTTCTGCTAATCCTCTGGCGGTTTTCTGGGTTATTTAGGCAGGTGTAGGAGGAATCTAAGTGATCAGCAGGACGCGCGGTGAGCCCAGGGTCCTCCTAAGCCGCCATCTTGCCGCTTCTCCATAATTTTCAGTACTTTTAAAAACACATTAAACTCACACTTTTTTATTGAATATACTATAATTCCAATATCGGTAATTTCCATAGTCTGATTGAATGAATCGATTTTTCTGCTGACTCTTGTTTATGGTGACTTGGTTCCTTCTGCGTTTTGTGGTTTTTATTTGTAAACTCACAGTTATTGGAACTCTGTCCATGGGAAGTCTATGAGGCCTGGTTTGAAAGTGTCTTCTGTAAGAGACAATTTTCATTTGTTTCTGTAAGCCAATTAGGGTGTTACAAAATCAAGAGCTATTTTGGTTTACCTTAAATTTGTTTTGTTTTGTTTTGTTTTGTTTTGTTTTGTTTTGTTTTGTTTTTAGTCCACTTAGATAATGTGAAGTCTGTTATCAAATCAAAAGGAAAGTTGACTTGAAGCTATTAGTTTTCAGGCCTTCTCACCATCTTTTCCAGAATCCAGAATCCAGAGCCCTTCCTCTGTGTGGCAGAGGATAGGGATTTTTGTTTTGTTTTATTTTGTTTGTTTTTTTCAGCTTATCTTTTTTCACTGAGAATGTTTCCTTTCATGACTTCAGCTTTGTGGAAGTATCTTAATCTTAATTTTTGCCTTAAATTGACTCTGTTTCCTTTTCCTTATTAAACTTGAAATCTTCAGACTTCTAGAAATCAGAAAATATCAGCAAGTGGCCTCAGAAAACTCTGTCCTTTAGTGCTTGACTCTCTTTTTGCATTCCAGCTATTAAATAATTTTTGCCTCTGAAGAATTCCTTTATTTTCTTCCATCGAGGCTATGGTTCTAAAAGGTTTTAAAAATGTTTTATTCTGAATTTTTCTGGTACAGAAGCATTCCTTGGGGGTACACCATGTTGCTGGAATTGTAAGTCTAGAAATTTAAATATTTGATGTAGTCAAATCTATCAATGTTTTCTTTAATGGGTTTTGGTTTTGGTATTAAACTTAGGAAGTCCTGCTCCATTTCAAGAATATTCAAATATGTGCATATATTTTCTTTTTGTAATTTCATGGTTTCATGTTTTAAATGTTTAACTATTTAATTCATTTAGAATTTATCTTTTTTTTAAAATTTTTTAATGCTTATTTATTTTTGAGACAGAGAGAGACAGAGCATGAACAGGGGAGGGTCAGAGAGAGAGGGAGACACAGAATCTGAAGCAGACTCCAGGCTCTGAGCACAGGCTCTGAGCCTCAGCACAGAGCCCGAGGCAGGGCTCAAACTCACGGACCGTGAGATCATGACCTGAGCTGAAGTCGTACACTTAACTGAGTGAGCCATCCAGGCGCCCCTAGAATTTATCTCGATGAAACACAAGAAGTAGAAATCTACTTTTATTTTTTCTTAGGCAGTTAACTTGTTGTCCCCAAATCTAGGTAATTTGTCAAAACATAAAAATATGAAATAATAAAGGCTGAATTAATTATCACCAATGAGAAGGGGTACTTGTTAGCTGCATAATATGGAAAACCAATTATGAAAATGAATGGTTTTGTATTTTTTAAAGTATCTTAATTTCCTTTGTACTCTTGCAAAGATAATGGACTTTGCCTCCTTGGTTTTATTTGCCAGTGCCTATTGTGGAAGATATCTTTTTTCCTTAAAAATTCCCAGGATACTATAAAATGGGGCATTAAAATAAGGAACTCAGGGGAACTGAAAATTTTTGCTGACCTCATGTATAGATTCTGTTTTTCTGAAATCAGAATCTTGCATATATTGAATTTCATGAATTGAATTATATTGTGACATGATTATTGGTGGTCTACTAGAGAATTAGAAACAGATACACATTAATTTAGAAGAGGAAATTGGAACTTGAGAGGGGTGCAGGGATAACCTCAATGGAAGAATATTAGGCTCTTTTTCATAGATTAGATTGTGCTTTCTAGTCAAGTTTCCCTGTATCTATAGATTCATTTCTATGCAAACTAGAAGTTTGCTGTTCTATGAGGACTTGCATTATGGACATACTCTCAATCATTCAGCAATTATTTGTTGACCCTTTGAAATCTCATGTTGGGTTTTGTGTAGGATACAAAGAGACTTCATCCCTCATTTATTTATAATGTAGGAGAAGAGGCTATTTTTATTAATGGAACATATGAATTATTAGCCACGTTTTTTTTCCCCAGAAAGTCAAATAATAGGGGTATGTTTGAAACTAAAAGTCCGTGGAAGAGACTTGACTCTGTTTCATGCTTCCAGATGTTATAGTGTTTTCCACTTACCATCAGAGCATTGGCTGCTATTGGCCTGTGGTTAGAGATGAACAAGGCAGTTTGGAATTGAATTAGGATTCTTTTTGATGTGCTAGAAGTTGCTTTGGGGACTACATTACTTTTTGATGTGTTAGAAGTTGCTTGTTTACTTGTTATTTTTTTCCTTATAAAAGGGAAGTTATGCAATTCTAAGCAACATTTGTTACATATACCATAGAATCCAAAGCAGTGTTAGGAACATAATAGGCATTCAATAAACACCTGTAAATTAACTGAAAAGGGAGCATAGACCATCACCCTATTTATTTTAACATTCTGGTTGATTGCATTCTAGATAAATGGCAGTTTATTATAGAGAGAAAAACAGGACCTGATAGAATCTAGGAAAGATGTGGAAAGGGAAGGTTGTTCAGCAGGTCAGGAAATTTGAACCCGTTGTCAAGAGTTCTGAATGCTTTTCCTGTCGAATGTTATGAGGTGCTTACCCATCATCAATTTTAGTTTGTTTTTATGTGAGCCTAACTTTGAGTGATTCCTTAACTAGTGCTTTTTTATTTAACATCAGGTTTTTTTTTTTAATGATTTGCATTTTGTTTCATGACAGTTGCCCAAAATATCCTTGAAAAAGGAGGGCTGTGTTCACCTTTAATACTTAAAAATCACTTGGAGTCAGTTCAATTGAGCATGAGTATGTGTTTGCAAGAAAGTAAAACATAACCAAAATGAGTAACCTCTGTTCTCTGAGGCTTATTGCATATCATTTATGCTTGAAAAAACAGAGTGAATTTATTTGTTTTAATGTCCAAAAACTTTGACCCAAGAGTTAAAAAGAGCTAGCTGACCAATACAGTAAAAACAGCTGCAAACTTACTTTTTAACTGGGGTGATATTTAACCTCACATCTCTTTATCACAGAACATGTTGAAAACAGTTTGAAATAATTTTCTAGTGTGAGAAGCACATTTAAAATATCTACTATGGTAATATGAAGTGTAGGTTGGCCAAATTATCTGGATAACCCAGGTCACCAAAACCACCCAGGAGATAAAGGAGAGTTATTTTTTTTTTAGTTTAAATTATCCAAATAGCTTATCTTTATAATCCCATGACACTAAGTAATTGCTCAATCTTCATCGGATCCCTGCTGCCTTGTGGACACAGTTATATTAATAAAATGAAAGGAGTTAAGGAAATAGCATGTCAGGAATCAGAAGCAAAAGCCTCATTTTACTTTAAAAATGTTGTTTTTAAATTAGAAATGATACATAATAATTTAGTTAAACCTGAAGAAATCCTGATTAATCTCTTCATATATCTATATTTTGTTGATTAATCCTGCGAGATTTTGCTCTGTTGTTTTCTATTTTCTCTCAAGGAGTGGGTGGATCTTAGCTTGATTTGATGTTCCCTCCCAGGCCACTAATAAAGGCAGGCATCTTTCCCAAATGATTTTTTTTATTATCTCCCTAGAAAATATTGCTGATGACAATATATTTTTTATTACCTTTTATACTGAACCTCTTCATTCTTCCTCAAATGATTATAACAGTCAATTATTTAATATTTAATGAATAATTTTGGGGGTGCCTGGGTGGCTCAGTTGGTTAAGTGTCCAACTTCGGCTCAAGTCATGATCTTGCAGTTCCTGAGTTCGAGCCCAGCACTGGGCTCTGTGCTGACAGCTTAGATTCTGGAGCCTGCTCTGGATTCTGTGTCTCCCTCTCTCTCTGCCCTTCCCCTTCTTGCGCTCTGTCTCCTTCTCTCTCTCAAAAATAAATTAACATTAAAAAAATTAAAAAAATTTTTTTGGATCAAACAAGGGCTTTTCCCCTCCTGCCAGGTTTTAAAAAAAATTTTTTTTTACTGCTGTTAAATGTACCCTAGAAGGCACAATAGAGAATATGAAAATCACACATTTAGTTATCTTTTAGACTCTGAGTTTGCCTATAGAGACAGTGATGTTGATAAAGTGACCTGTCAATAATTAAACACTTTTTTCCATGGTACTGTGCCTTGCACACTGTGGGGTATAAAATTTTTAAGATGTGGTTGCTGTCAACAACTTACAGTCTGGATGAGGTGATCATATTTACATCTGAGCATTTGGCAATTAAATAGCGGCATAAGACAGCGTATGACTAGCTGCGAAAATAAACAGTGTAAATAGCATGTACTGTAAGTGCTTCTAATGGAGGTTAAGTATCAGTAGAGGATATATGACTTAGCCCATGGAGTCACATCTTACTTGGGGGAGACGTGCCAAAGTCAATACACAACATAAAAACTATGTGAAGTGCATATTTTTGAAAGTCTCTTAAATCGCTCATAATTTCACTATATATAGTCATAAATAGGTACTACACTGGATACCACCACATACTCTCTCTTAGCAAGTTCTGTTCAGTTAGTGTTTTGTTTACTGTATAAACAGATCCTTAAGGAACCTGGCTTGAATTTGTATTCAAAGCCCCAAAATCAGCCTCAGCATCATGAGCTGCTTATACAATGAGGGGTGCGTGGGGAGAGCATCTGACTGGTTCGGCATCACTTGCTCCTTTACTGGAATAGGTGACAGAATTGTCCACACTTTATAGCTCTTTCTCCCTCACCCTCTCCTATCAAGTCTCTAGAGGTAACTTTACACAAGTTAAATGTGTATATGATATGTTCCATTGTATATAAGTTACACATACTCTTGCCATCTCTTTATCTACTCGTTCATGGTAATTTCTGCTTTGTTTTTGCTTGGCTGCATTTAACATTTGTGTGGCATACTTAGCTTAGTATATTAATTTTTCATGATTATTTTTATAAGATTGAGGCTCTCTTACTCAGGACTTTTGTATTCTCCTTTATCATTTTTCTATTTCTTCCCTTTCAACTGTTTAGTTTAGCGGGAGGAAATATACTCTATATTTCCATAAGCTAAAACCACTACCCGTTCTGTGTCCCACTCACGTCCTCTAAAATTCCATCCCCTAAAAGATCTACCAAATCAGCCAATATTAAGGAATACCTACAACCATGTAAATATTGAAGTAAAGTTTAGAAAAGGAGCTTTGAAGTGCAGTAGGAAGGAAAACAGAGATATTTAATAGTTCAAAGCATCGTGTTGTAAATGCCAAGCTGGTGATACAGAAGGTAAGTGGTGTAAGAGGGAGACACTCACTGCCTGGAGTGAGTGCCCTGAAAAAGTCCTTGAAAGGGCTGGGACTGAGTCAAGCCTGGAAGCTTGAGTAGATTCAGATAAGCAGAGGACAGGGTGCATTCATAGCCACATTCATTTAGACCTAGATAAATGAGTATTCTCTGGCACTAGTCCTCTGTGAGTTCACGGTGTAGTGATGGAGACAAACAGGTAAAAAGATAAATTTCAATACAATGTGGTAAATGTGCTTGTATAAGGATTGGAACAAAGTCCTGTCAGGGCACAGGGACTGTTAGATTCTGATGGGAAGTAAGAAAGGAGGAGTCATTTGAATTGTACCTTATTTTTAAAGAATTTTTTTTATTTTTTTTTAATTTATTTTTGAGAGAGAGAGAGAGAGAGAGAGAGAGAGAGAGAGCATGGATGGGGGAGGGGAAGTGAGACAGGGAGACAGAGAATCTGAAGCAGGCTCTAGGCTCTGAGCTGTCAGTAAGAGCCTGACGCAGGGCTCAAGCTCATGAATTATGAGATCATGATCTGACCAAAGTCGGATGCTTAACCAACGGAGCCACCCAGTGCCCCTTGAATTGCACTTTAGAGGTAGGTAGGGGCTTCTCTGGGTGCAGAAGGAAGAAATGCATAGTAGATCAAAGAAAGCACTCCTCCTAAGCATGGATCTGGAAAGGAAAAGAAGCCACCATGGCAGTGACAAAAGGCTGGGGGTGAGGGTTGCGGCACTTGGGAAAGCAAATTGTGAAACATCTCTTATGATAAGGGGAGGTCTTATGTTTCATCTTGAAGAATAAAGGAGTCAAAAGAGAGTTTTAAGTCACAGCATGACATCAGATTTTATTTCCTATAAGAAAATTCATTAAGCCTGTGGCTGGGAGACCAGCTAAGATTGAAAGCTACACAGGGCAAAGTTGTGTTTAACCCCTTTGGTATCTATCACATGGTAGGTAGCACCATCACATGGTAGGTGCTCTATAATATTTCAGTGAGTTAAACTTATTTGGTAGCCTGAGTAGTTTAAGGAAAGGTTGAGAGCCCAGTAAGACTGAAGCCTTAGTAGTAGAGATGGAAAGAAGAGATCAAATTTGAACAATGTTTGTGAGATGGAATCCATAATGTCTATTGTCTGATCTGATGTGGTGGGAGGAGATTAGGAAGAAGAGAAAGTTGAAGATAATGTTAAAGCTTTTCACTTAGAAGACCAGATGAATTTATCATGAATTAAAACATAAACCATAGGAGGCACTTCTCTTTTGGAAGTGGACATCTTTTGTGTAAAGGGCCTATGGATTTATTGCTCATCTGTGTCCAGTTGGCAATGGGAAATACAGGCCTGGGAAGTGGGGTTGTGATTACAGCTGAGGATACAGATTTCAGAGTCATGAGCAGAGATTAGATGGGTTGGAAGTAGATGAGACCACACTGGAATGGCCATTGTCTGAGGAATGGTTCAGAACTGTACTGAGTTGAGTAGTATTCCCTCCCCCACCCAATTCATGTCAACCTGGGATCTCAGAATATAGCTCTATTTGTAAATAGGGTCGTTTATGATGTCATTAGTTAAGATGAAGTTATACTGGACTAAGATGAACCCTAATACAATGACTAGTCTTCTTCTTTTTTTAAAGTTTATTTATTTTGAGAGAGAGGGAAAGAGTGAGCATTCATGTGCAGGGGAGGGGCAGAGAGAGAGGGTGAGACAGAATCCCAAGCAGGCTCTGCACTGTCAATGTAAAGCCTGATGCAAGGCTTGATCTCATGACTGCAAGATCATGACCTGAGCCAATGTCAAGAGTTGGATACTTAACCGACTGAGGCACCCGGGCTCCTGGATTCATGTCCTTTTAAGAAGAAAAACAGAAGCAGAGATGGTGGAGAAGGCCATGTGAAGACAGAAATAGAGATTGGAGTCATGCTTATGTAAACCAAGGGATGCCAAGGATTGCCAGGAACCTAGGAAGGGATAAAGAAGGATACTCCCCTAAAAGCTTCAGAGAGAGCAAGGCCCTGATGACACCTTGCTTTCAGACTTCCAGTCTCGAGAATTGTAAGAGAGTATATTTATGTTGTTTTAAGCCACCTAGTTTGTGGCACTTTGTTATGGTAGTCCTAGGAGACTAATACAAAGACTAGGGATGGACCCTGGAACCTGGCAATTGAGGGCAGCTGGGGACCTGTGACAGAGGCAGAGAAGGAAAGGTCCCAGAGGGAAGGAAGAGCCATGTGAGTGCAGGTGCGGATGAGTGCAAGCATGGTTTCATCAGAAGAGACAATTTGTGTCAAGAGATGGTTTCGAGATAGAGTCCCAAAGGTATTTAGAACCAATCTAAAGTATACTTCTGTGCTGGATGCAGGTATGTGGTCAGCCTCCGACTGTTGTGGCTGAGCAGGGAGCCGAATGGTTCTGGGTTATTTCCACATCTCAAATCTTCTATCTCTCAGGGTCATCCATTCCCTCTCTTGCCTCCAAACTCACACTGGTCTCCCTATTCTGTAAAGGACAGAACAATTTACCCTGTGTCTAGTCTGCCACCCCCTCTCATCTCTCTTTGCACTTACTACCTCCATTTCCTCACCACTCACCCTCTGGGATTTGATTCTCTCCTTACTTTCCTGATTAGCCTTTAACTTGTTAGATCCAGTGCCTTTTCCCTCCTCCTCATTTTCCTTGACTTCCCTGCATCTCTGCAGCGTTAACATTTCTGATCTTCTCTGCTTTGTTGAAAGTTTCTCTTCCTATGAATTCTCTGCTGCTATATTATTCCAGTTCTTAAATTACATCTTGGTCTCCCCAGGGTTCATTCTTCCTGCTGCTGCATAATGTGGGCTACATGATTCTTTTGGTTTAACTATGACTTCTGTGATTCTCTTCCTCCCTCCCACAGTCAATTTATATAACTATTTATTGAATGAGTTAATTATGAGTTAATTCAGTACATATTAATACCACCAAAATCCCTTCTCCACATCTGACTTCCCTCAGGCCTAATCTAATTTTGGTCAGGAATATTGAGAATTAACTCTAATCTGTGCCTGTTTTGTCCCTCTTATTTTATTTAAAATGTTTCCTAAAGGAGCTCATTGAAGAAAATTTGGAAGATATAGAACAAGTGAAAGGAGAAAAAATTACCCAATCTTTCCATTTTTTTCTACATTTATTGTTTTTATAAGCATAGTTAAAAGCAAGTGTTTTTTTTGTCTATGTGTATTGGTAATATATGTTTGTCTTCTGCTCTTAAATTTAGTATGATATAAGCATTTTCATGTCATTACTGATGTTAACAAATATTTCTTATGGCTTCATAGTATTCTGTTGAGAGGTTATATTAATTTTTCCTTAACTATTTTCTTAAGTTCAACATGAGTTGTTTCTATGTTTTTCTGTTATAAATAATGCTTCAGTAAGTATCTTTGTGCACAAAGCTTTACATTAGTCTAGATTTTTTTAAATGATACGTTCCCCAAAAAGGACTTTTTGGATCCAAGGTATAAATATTTAAAACCTTAATATGTCTTGTCAAGTTGCGTGTGAGAGAGTTCTACCAACATGCACACGAGCAATCTATGAGTCCCTATTTACCACAGCCCTGCTAAAATGTTTACTTAAATTTTCTGCTCTTTAAATACTTGATTGTTTTCCTCCGAGAACACTGATGGTGTGTGTCAGTGAATAAACCTACAATTCTGATACTTTTCGTGATACATGTGTTTAAGGACTGATAGTAGAAACGAAGTTGATGACAAGGGTTCGCCTTTCACTAACAAAAGCATGTTTACTTGGAAAGCAGAATCTCAGAAAAAGAAAGATCTGAGAAGAGAATTTGATATGGTTTTAGAGGCAGTCTGTTTGAATCTGTGGGACAGTATTTTGGCTTGGATTTCTCTGTAATTCCTCTGCAGAAAAGAAAATATTCTTAATTTCTTAATTTTAAGCAGAAAAGCAGTTCCAACAGAGAGGGAATAGCTTTCTCTCTGCAGATATGGGGTTCACATATCCTCACAGAAATCGTCTTCCCACAGGCATGTGCAGATGAACATTTTATCATGTGCTTGTTATCAAATGAAGTGATTCTTCAGCAAAACTTTTTGAGAGAAACATATATTACCTGAACGTAGGCATGTGTCGCTTGTGGTGTGTAAGGTCAGCTCAAAACATTAATTAAATTCTTGCTAGCTTATATAGATCATAGTGTCAGTTCATGGAAGGGATGTTTATGTGTTTGCAGAATTCTTTCAAAGAGTCTAAGATCTGATACATTACAGAAAACAACTCATGTCTTACCAAGTCTGATTTCTGAAATCACTTTTTTCATAGCTTCCTGAGTTTCTGGTTTGTGATACTTGAATAAAAGAGAACATATAGGTGCTTGATAACATGCAACTGTATGTTCTGTAGTCTTTTGGGGAAACCAAACCACTATTAATATGTTGAAAGCTAAATTTTGTAGAATGTTAAACATTCATAAAAGGAATGATGAAAGAAAGGATAGGTTTCCTGCCAGCTTTGCGGTCAGCAGCAGGGCTCTGGCCTGATTACTTAAGCCCATGTTTTTCCTAAATCAGTCATGAATCAGTAATTATCAAGTTTTGCAATACCAGGCGATTCTCTTGGGAATAGCAAATGATTTGTAATGTTAAGTTGATAGCTTTTTTTAAAAAAAGAAATAATTTGGCTCCTCTTGGTGGGTTTCCCTGGGCACTGGGCAGAACCCTTATTGATTTAGTGGAACTTTGTCTCTGGAAGCTTTGTAGATTGATCTTTCCTACACAATCAAATAGCACATACATGTTTTCCTTCCCCGAAAAAAAAAAAAAAAAAGAATGCTGCTGGTGTGTGGTATGTTGATTTCACTTCCATTCATTTGGCTTAACTGTTTAAACCACAATTTAATCCCAAAAGGGAGAAAAAAAAAGAGGTCACAGATCAAAATTCAGGAATCACGGTTTTTGCTTTATTTAGTTTCTTCCGGCATATTATGTGATGACCTGTTTTCTGTTTTCTTCAGCTATAAGATGTTCTCCTTTGCGCATTGGGATTACAGATCTTAGAGCTGGAAGGGACTTCATGAAAGTCTTCTCTTTCACTGTCCTCTTTTCTGAAGTTCATAGGAATGAAACTGCCTCAGTCACAGAGCCTAGAATTAGTTAAATAGGGTACTTTCTTACTCCATACTGCGTTTCCTATTATGCCCACATCAATGCAATTACCTTGTTTAGATACAGGAAACCTGGAATTCAGTGAATTACACTCTTTGCAATTTGTCCTGATGTGTCAAGTGACATCAGGATTTTAAACAGCTAGTTCCTGGTTTCTAGGACCTTCAAACTGTTGCCTCTCTTTTTACACCCACCATCCTGTGCCTACATATTTCAGCCAGGAGGCCTGCATAACTTTGCTTTGTCCACCCCCTGCTGTGTCACTTGGAGATACTCTCTTCCTGGGCACATCTCTAGCAACACCTCTGCTTAAATGTTCCCAAGAATTTTGATGCCTTAATGTCCAGGAAGGCCCCTCAGTGTGGGGACCAGGAAAGCCTGCATCAGATGATACTTTCAAAATACTCTAGAGTCCCACGTGTATTCTCCAATGGGCTATATTTTTCGTACTTTGTCTTGGGGTGCTCCTTGTCCAATAGCCATTATCTCCTTTCAGTACTAATGAGTTTTGGTGTTCTGAGGCTCTCCCAGACACTCTGACCTCAGGAGTTTGGTTAGGCTCTTGGTAAAAGTTACACGTTCCCATTTTCTCTGTTTCCTTATCACTATTCACTCTGGGCTCTGGTGCCCTGAATGAGCCTAACCCATGGCTAATCTTCAACATTGTGGCTGTTGTGTGGTGTGGGTTCCCAGACTCGTCTATTGTGCTATCAAATAGGAGCTGCAAAAGTTCACACAATCACAGGATTGGAAGGGAGCCTAGTGGTCATCGAATGCCTGAGTCACCTCTACAAATTACAGCCAACTAATTATCTAGCCTGACGGGAAACTTATTACCTCCCAAGGCGGTTCATTCTAATTCGGACAGCTCCGGCTGGTGGGAAATTTTTTCTCATACCTACTCAGTGTTGATGGGTTTCCCGTATTGAGTAAAACAGAATTCTTATTAATTAGTGCCCCACCCCCTCAGAGTCTTTCCAGAGTTGACTTAACCCAATACCTTTGGGAGGAAAACTTATTTGCATTTACAGAACCTGGTGGATGCTGCTTGTGAAATTCAGAATGCAGCCTTACATCATCAACAGACCTGTAGTGGGCATTTAATATAAAACACTTGTTGAACTAAACTGAATTATTCTCTGAAGAAAGCAGTGATGGCTAGAAGGACGGTGCTTATAGCATGCGTCATTCTTTTGGCAGCTACTGCCTTGGGCTCTTAGTTACTTTACATGCACGAATCTTGCCTATACAGCTAGTTGTTAAACTCCTGGGGTACGGACCTGTGTATTATGTGTAGTCTCTAACAAGCTTTACTCATGACCTTGCACTCAGCTCGTGTTTTGCAAGAAAGTAAAAGTGCAAGAATTACTGTTTCTGTCACTGAATTGCTTTTCTTTCTTGTCCCACATGATGAGTGGTGGTGGTGGTGATGGTGTGTGTGTGTGTGTGTGTGTGTGTGTGTGTCTGTGTGTGTGTTGGTATGAGCCCAGGACCAATTTTGTCTTATTGAAGGTTTTAGAACTAATCTCCCAACAGAAACACATTTTCCTAGACTATCCTACAAAAACCTGTTCCCTTTCTGTCTCTGACAGTGCTGTGGCATTGGCAGAGCTACATTAGGGGTTAAATTGACACTTGGGTGTTGGCCTGGCAGCCTGACAATCACATACCAGGAACACCCTTCTCCACTCATCTGCCCGGTGCACATTTCCTCATTCTTTAGGCCTCATCAGGAATGTCTCTTTGTGGAACCTTGTTGATCTGCCCATGCAGAGGGATCGCCTTCTCTTTCTTGTCCTTGCTGTGCTGTGGACATTCCTCTATTTTTACACATGCTGAACTGCATATATATTATTTACTTCTACCACTGTCTCCTTTGTTATTTTGTGAACTTCTGGAAATGGGGGACTGAGTCTCATTTCTCTTTGTCTCCCTGTGCCAAGAGCAGTGACTAGTGCAAAGTAGGGAGATAATGAATATTTTTGAAGGAATGACTGTTAAAATAAGTGAATTGTCTATGAAGACTCGGGAAATGCATTCTCAAGTGCTAGAGAAACTATTTACAAACAAACTTTTGGAACATAGCATTTTTCAAGGTTGGGCATTGCTTTCCCTGTTTGTATACTCCCAGGGCTCTACCCATGATAGGCATGACTAAATAGCATCCTTTCAGTTAACTGTAGTGAGGGTCATTCAGTCTGGGGTAAGCCATGAGCTGCATCAGGAACCAAGAGAGGCAGGCCCTGATGACATGAACCACTATAGATGTCCTGAGGGAGTACAGGGTGGCAATAGAACATGGTGTCCCCTGGGTATGGCAGCCAAGAACATACAAGGCAAGCAGTTGACTTTATAGAGTTGACTGGAATCAGTGACAAATCCCAAAGGTGGTTAAATAAAGTGGTAGGAGTTGAGGAAGAAGTGAACCTCATTAGTGTTGAGTGGTAATTGGTCAGCCAGCATCAGAGAATCTGACAGCAGGTAAGAGGTGTTGTATACGAGGGGAATATTGGCAAGTGCCTGGCAGAGCTCTAAACCTAGGGGAACACTGGCATAAAGCCTTTTATCATTCATTCAGCAATATTTATTGAATTTTTCTGTCTTCCCAAATTAAATGTTGAAACCCATTCCCCATTGTGGCAGTATTTGGAGGTGGGAGTCCTTTGGGAGGTGCTTATGTCATGAAGGTGGAGTCCTCATGAATGGGATTTGCATCCTTCTGAGAGAGACCCCATGTGAAGACATAATGAAAAGACAGCTATGAACCAGGAAGTACATTGTCACCAGACACTAAACCTGCCAGCACGTTGATCTTGAACTATGAAGAATTAATTTCTGTTGTTTATAAGCCACCTGGTCTAAAAGATTTTGTTATAGCAGCCTGAGTGGATTAAGACAAATGCCTCTTGAAAATACTTCCAAGAGGAGGTGAATTCCTGATCTGGTTGTCTTGGGAAAAGAAGGAAGATACCTAGTTACCAGCATCGGGGCACATGATCAGGGCTGGACTGAATACTGTGACATGTGTGAATTCCTTGTTATGGGGCCAGAGCTCCCTTAAACGCCTTCTGTTTTGATCAGAATGTATCCTGGAGACAGGATGGGGTAGAGAGGCCAGGGCCAAGTATGCCCAGCTGTGGCAAGAAGAAGGTCTGGGGGCTGGGTACCAAGGAGGGCCTGACAAATGTCTCTTGACTGAGAGAACTGCGTCTAGCCTATAACTGTCTATTAAACCATCATATATAATTCTTTGACCACACCAAATGTTGGCATTACATAGCAGAGAGCAAGAAACACTGATTTTAAGATCATCTTGCACTTGAAAAATACTCCATACTTACCAAAATACTTTCACATTTCACTATTTCATGAGACTCCAAAATTCTTTGATATAGACTGGGATGGTGTTATACCCATTTTCTTGGATGGATATGTTAAGGTACTAACAGTTTAAATGAACTGCCTTACTCCTGTTTAACTAATGGCCAGGGCAGAACTAGAACTATGAACCCCTTATTGCTCTTTTTCTTATGCCACTGCTTTGCTCAAGTGATGCTGTGATATCTCTTAAAGGATCAAGTTCACTGAGAATTCAGTCCTGGTTTAATTGACTTCTAGGACAAGAGGGTACTCTCAGCAATAACTGTGAACCCAAGTATTGTTTAAGATACCTGCTTAAGAAATATGCTTCAATTCTGATTAAGTAGGTTATTATCTATTTAAAGGCGGTCTATTTAAATGTAGTACAAATTAGGCACTACTGAAGATTTTAAAATGCCAGTTTGTAGTAACATGTTCCCATTTTTTTTGTGTGTGTGATTTCACCAAGCTGCTGAATTACTGAGTACTTATGATGTTTTAAGCACTGTTCAAGCTTTGAGAACATGGCAATAGACAAAAGAGACAAAATTTCCTTTGTCATAGGGCTTTTGCTCCAGTTGGGGAGAGGGCGTTGGAAGAGGAGACTTACAGAAACCAAGTAAAATAAAAAGTATGACAGATGTTGATAAATGTCATAGAGAAAAATACAGCAGGGAATGGGGATAGAATATGTGGGAATTGGGAGGGACTGCAATTTAAAATAGGATGCTTAGGGAAAACCCCTCAAAAAACTTGAAGGAAATACCTACCTGTGTACCAATTCAAAGTAGTACACATCCTATGTAGTTATTATCAGTAATTATTAGTGAGTACACACATGCACACAAAAATGCACACACACACATTTAAAATGTAACCTAGCATTTACTTTTCAAATTAATTCTCAACTCTATTCATCTAAAAAATGAAATAAACTTGACTTTATGTTTGTGTAGAACTACAAGGATACAGAATTTAGCTATCACTAATCTCTGATTTTTGTTTGCAGACCTCCCACTGTTTAAAAGTGATAAAATTCCACAATAAATTTTGACTTGAAAGATTTCAGGATATCACAAAAATGAGAATGACGAATGATGGCTGTGAGATGGGGTAAATACTTGGCAAATCCTGTAAAGCACTTAGGGCAAGCTTTATTAAGTGTAGAGGAATCAAATGGTCATTATTGTTTTTTTTTTATCTGGGGTCAAGCATAATTAAAATAAAACCTCTTCTGTGGGTTTCCAAATTAGCCTAACGATTTATTGGTCTCCAAAGATCTTTGTAGACGGTCATCTTGGCACAGAGTTCTAAAAGAGGGCTCTCTAGATCTGGAAAGAAGTTGGAAAATAATTTGTTTAAAAACAAAACAAAAAAGTCCCAAGAAACACCGTGAAAGAATGTTTTGTGATATATTGAGGATTTGGTTGAAAGTTGCTATCAGTGATCTATGGCAGGCTGGGCCCTTGAAATAACGTTTGTCCTTGGGTTAGAACTGCAAAAATCAAGGAGGAAATGTTGTAGCTGCCCTCTTGTGGCCAAATTGAAGTTTTTGCTCCTCTGTCTCAATACATGAGGGACAGGAAACAACAATATCTGCCCCACCCCCAGCCCCTGAGCTATTCATGAAGTAATGTAAGAATACTAAAACATTTAAGGTTTTCAGGTGGACTCAACAGATCTTTCCCCCAAAGTAAGACCCTGCAAGCCAGTCAAACACCTGTTTTTCAGTTGAGCAAAACCCCTGGCTATTGGTACATTATATTAAAATTGTGGCCCATTCCACCACGGCTTAAGGGGAAGCCATGTGCGATTTCTGGGAGGGTATTAAAGATGAAATCCTCAAGTCTACAAGTATTTTTTTGGGAAGTGAAGAGGCAGGTATAGGAAATAACAAGATGGGCTTTGGCACCTCTCAGCTGGATAATAAAGGCTAAGTCACTTAACCTGAGAGCTTAGACCTCACTTTCCTCTTATGTTAAAGAAAAGAGTTCAAAGGCAGGTTCCAATATCCCAATAGCTCTAAAACTCTATAAATCTGTGAGTTAATGAACAGAGCAAACTACTGTTCGGTCTCTGGGGTTTCTTTCAGGTCAGGTGGCTTTATGGTTAGTGAACTGAAGAGCCATGGAAAACTGTATGATGAAACCTTTGAAAATTGCAGGGCTGCAGAGAATTTTTCAGGTTATTAATGTAAGCACTGAATTTATTAAGTATCTTCTATGTGCTCTGCATTATTTTAGATGCAGGTAATACAACAGTGATGGAAGAAAAGGAGAATCCTTATCTTCAAGGAGCTTACAGTTGGAAAAATAAATTCAATCATTTTTTGTGTAGCTTTACATAGTTTGCTTTTTTGTTCATATGTTTCTGAAAATAGTAAGAGAATTTACCTTAAACTTTACAGGCCTCCAAAGATCTTCTAAGTGAGATTAGCTCAAAGTTTAAAAAAACTCCCAGTAAACTTGGGCAAGAAGTGGTTCTGGAATCGAAACTTTGAGGTAAGGGGAAGTGTGTCTTTTGATGAAACTTGTAGTGGAAGAGATGCCTGGTTATGCTTTGGTCAATTGGAAAACTGTTCTTCCATGGACCACTTTTTTTTAACATAAAAGAAATTTCTAGTGGGTCCCATATTATTTTGGAAAACGTCTTTCTGCGTCCTATTTTCACATTTATGCCATGCTGTGGAATGGTTTAATTAAAAAACAATGTTGTATTTTAAATGACTCAAAATTTTATTTAAAATTTTTATTTTACCAGGATATTTTTATTTTCCTTGTTTTTTTTTCCTCCTCAAGTCTTTGTGCATGCTCTCATGTTTACAGAAACAATAATAAATTTTGTAATATTAATTGAGAAATCTTGAGTTATACATTACTAGGATGAAAGTTGACTTATGTTATTAGTGTATTAGGATATACACATATGTGGTATGACCAGGTTACAGGGTCCTGATAGAAATTATTATTTCAGATTACAAGAAATTCTGGGAGGACCTCTTGATGACAGAGATTTTTTTCCTGTTGCCTTGGTATTTTTGGAATATCTTACACATCATCTACTATATGTGTCTTTGTTGTAAGTTAGAGTCTAGTTAGATAGAACATTTGAACTCTATTCAACTTGGCAGTGTAAAGAGCCTGGAGTCCAATGATTTGTCTTTAGGGCGGTGTTTGGGGAATAACAAAATATTTCAGAATCATTAAGGGTATCAAGAGGGAATTTGGGAGTGGTTGAAATGCTTTGTGTACTTCTAAGAAAGCAGGATGGGAGAGATTAGAGGAAGAAAATGGTTTTTAAAAATTTCACTTAGTGATTTGTAAATAATAAGCCTTACTGCAGGTTCATAATAAAATGATTATAAACTGGTAAAAAAAATGAGGTTTATTTTGATCTCAGTTTAATAAAACTGAGAAGGTAAAACAAAAAAAATTCAGATGTTACAAAGCCAGGGTTATTGATGAGTAATATTAGAACTCCCTCTTGGGCAAAGATAGATTTGTTAGGAAGATATCACACAGGGCGTGTGATATCATTTTGGTACAAATGGTGATACCATAGATCACTTCTTTAAACATGATTTTTAGGTTGATAGACTCTGAGAAAGGTAGTATTAAGTCTTAGAAAGAACATAGACTCAGCTCAGAATATGCTGGGTCAGCTGGCTGTATGGTCTTGGATAGCTCTTTAGTCTCAGTTTCTTTCCTTGTAAATTGAAGTGATTCCTTTTCTCTCATAGGCTTATGCAGAGAAGGTTCCATGCCTTTTCCTACCCACATTTTCCAGGTTTCTAGGAGAGTTTTGCTATATATCTGTCTGATCTCCAAGATCGTGCCAATCACCAAGGCCCAAAGAGCTAAAAGAAGAAAATGATTTAGAAGTTATCGTTTGAATTAAGTAGTACATGACAATTTAAGCTACCTTGTCCAGATATGCCAAACAAAGAAGGGTGTTTTTAACATTGAAGGCAAATGGTTCTTAGCCCTATGGCCTAAAAGAAAACCTGCATTTTTTGCTTTTGGTTTAGGTGTGGAAATGTGTACAGTCTTGCACATATGGCTCAAAGGCTAATCCAAACTTAATAAGTGGTTGTGATTTGAACCTGATTGTTGATTGCTTTTTACTCAGACTTCTTTTCTGCATTCATTTGTGCTTTCATGTCATTCAAATATTTTGACCATTGGGTGTACATTATTGAACATAGTTCTTGTATCTTTATGGACAAGAGTATGTTTAGTGCATTGCCTAATTCTGGATCACAAGCTCAAATGCATGTGCAGGTCAGAAGTGAAGCTGGGCCTACCTAATAAAACTGTGAACACCGGTAACTGTGCTGAACTAGAGAACATGTGTTTAGTCCAGAGAGTAGTCACCAGTCAGTGGCTTATTGCCACAAGGATGGCTGCATATTGCCAGATCTTCCAACTTTTTTTGTGAGAAGTCAGAAATATAGGCTCTAATGTGGACTCTCTTGATTTTTTTTTTAATTTTTTTTTCAACGTTTATTTATTTTTGGGACAGAGAGAGACAGAGCATGAACGGGGGAGGGGCAGAGAGAGAGGGAGACACAGACTCGGAAACAGGCTCCAGGCTCTGAGCCATCAGCCCAGAGCCCGATGCGGGGCTCGAACTCACGGACGGCGAGATCGTGACCTGGCTGAAGTCGGACGCTTAACCGACTGCGCCACCCAGGCGCCCCTGGACTCTCTTGATTTTTAAAACACTGCCAAACAAGTAGAGCCCATTATCTGAGGACTGCTGGTTTGTGTACTCAGATTCCAGCTGCAGTTAGCTTTTTTTTCATGATCTGCCTCCTGATAGCATGATGGTTAAGAGCTAGATAACTTGGGTATGAATCACAGTGTGTGTGACCTTGGCAAGTTACTTGGCATCTCTGTGCCTTGGTTTCCTCACTTATGAAGTGGAGATGATAATAATAGTGCTTATCTCATAGCATTTTGGGGGGAAGTTAAAATATGTAAGGAGTTTAGAATGGTGCCTGGGACGTAGCAGGTGATATAGAAGTGTTTGATATTATTAAAGCCTCTTTCATGTCCTCTCATTAAAGAGGCCACACCCCTCTTCCTGTGAGGTCTGGGAAGAAGGGAGGAAAAAGAAAAGGGAAACAAACCTTTATTGTGTGCTAGGAATTATGCCAGGTGCTTTGTATGACATTTTCTCACTTAATCCTCATGCAGACTCTTGAGGCTAGTTTCATTCCCATTTTATAGTACAGAGAACTGAGACGCTGTGAGACTCAGTAGCTTGTCCAAGGCAGAGTTGGGATTTGGAGTTAAATGGGTCTGATTCCCAAACTCATCATTTTACACCAGAAATCTTACCATTCTTGACCCAGGAGATTTGTGAATTTGATGCCTGACAGGACCTTCTTCATACAGGGTTTTAAGAGAAATTGCCCTGTAAATGAATCTATTTGGGTTCAGATAAACTAGGGAGAGCTTTGTTACCCATAAACCCACTTACCTCTACCCAGGCAAGCATCAGCTCATTAAGGGCAAGGAATAGGTCTTGGCTCTTTCTGGAGCTCCCAGCACATTGAATGAGCTCAAATGCTTACAAAGGAGCAAAAGAGGGGCTCAAAATAGGAGGCACTCAACCTACACAATTTGGGAAGTCTGGACATAGCCTGCAGTGACAATTGAGTAATTAATTACTGCACTAAAAGCCTCCCCTGGTTGTTATAGAACCTTTACCTCTCTTTCCAGAGGGTTCCTTCTGGTGTCAGTGAATAGAATCAGAGTGGATGGGCAGAGTGAAGGTATGCGTGAACGGAAGGAAGAAGGGGGGAAGAAGTATGAAAGTGGGAAATCTGTCTGTTTAGATAAAGGGAGCAGGGGTGTGAAAGGCAAAAGCCATCAAGCAAACTTCCTGTCAGCTGCACACGATGATCTTAGGCTCAGATGAACTTCCCAAACCAGGACAGAATAAAAAATCACACACAACAATTTCTTTGGAAAGCCCTTTTCACCTCCACATGCTCTGCAGAAAACAGCTTTTGTTTTTGGTAGATGGAATAAAAGAGTATGGGAAGTTTACTTAAAAGAATATCTGCTATTATAAATCACACAGTCTTTCCCAATTAGGGCTTAAGTCACATCCATTTACAACTCTGAAGCAGAAAAACACGGACGTCTTTCTACTGGCTGGTGATATGTTTTTAAAGGATTTCAATTCCTCTTCCATATGAGAAGTTTGAACGTCCACAGATCATGCTAATCCTCGCCTCATTGACTCAAATGTGTTAGGAGTCAGTGAAGTTATGAAAACCACAAACTAAATGATTACTAGGTTTATTTTCAAGAATCAAGTGGAAAACAGGGGCGCCTGAGTGGCTTAGTCAGTTAAGCGTCTGACTTCAGCTCAGGTCATGATCTCATGGTTTGTGGGTTCGAGCCCTGTGTGGGGCTCTGTGCTGACAGCTCAGAGCCTGGAGCCTGCTTTGGATTCTGTGTCTCTCTCTCCCTCTGCTCCTCCCCACTCATGCTCTGTCTCTCTCTCTCTCAAAAATAAACATTAAAAAAAAATTAAAAAAAAAGAATCAAGTGGAAAACAAACAGGCCAATAGAATTATAGTTCCCAGTCTGTCCCTTTAGCACTTTGGTCTCTCACTAGAGCGAGGGGACTGTCAGATCTGCTGCAGCATCACACTGCTGCTCTTCTTCACTCTATCCAGATGGAGTGCCAACGCTATGAAGGCTGCACCGTCCCACCCCAGGCGTCAGGCAGCCTCACAGATGGGCCTTTGGAACGAATCCAGATGCAGAGCAACACTGAGCCCATCCATCCAGAGTCAAGCATCCGTGTCTGAACGAATGTCCAGCAAATGTTCTTTAATAGGCTTAATCTGGCAAGTTACTAAACCTATCTATATCTCAATTCCCTCATCTGTGAAATGGGAATAATCCTAGAACTGACCTCACATGTTTGTGATGATTAAAGGAGCTTTACTACATGTAAAACACAGCAGGACTAGCAATGCTCATTAATATTTTTAATCAAATGCTTTAGAGGTGATATTGATCACATGTGTAGGTGATCATAATTGCATTGGCAATAACCTCTATCAAAATGCTTTGGCCTTTCAAATGATTTTAAAAGGCCTTGACATGAGATCAAGCTCCTTTATTCACCTCTCTCTGACAACTAGCCATTTCCATTATAGTCAGACTTCTATCTCTTTCTGTAAACTATCCAGACTTTCAATATGGTCTTGTTCCTCAGAAGGAAAAATGGTGTAACTATACAGCAACTTCATGGAGATGAAGCAGTGGTTGATCAGATGAATTAAGCATGATTAAAAAAAAATAAATCAAAGGGGTATGAGCTTCACTTTTTAAAAAAAGAAACTTTGTTCTGTACTGTTTCCTATACTAGCTTATTTCTCATTTTCACTAAATGAGAGACAAAATTGTCAGGCCCAAATTAAAATTTCACAAAGCTTGGTTTCCTAGTTTATATCACAAGGTGTTTTTTTTTTTTTATCAGTGGAATGCATCATTGTCAATTCTCAGGGACTGTCCTTCCGACATTTCCCTATATCATATTACTGTAGGTAGGAGAGCTGATTAGCATTATAGTGGCAAAGCAGAATTCAGAATTATGCTCTGCAGTCACACTTCATTTAAAATGTTCAGTCTTCAAGATCTTCCTTTGATAAGGTTGAGATGGGGCAGTATCATTTAGAAAAAGGCTTTGACACCAAGTAGACCTGTATTTGAATCTCAGATATACCAGTTATTATTGAGTTTTGAATATATTAATTATTCTAATAAATTTATGGAACAAATTGATCTCAAACCTTAACATGACCCAGAATCACCTAGAAGGCACGTTGAAACACAAATTATAGACACCATTCCAAGAGTTTCTGATTCAGTAGGTTTGTTGTTTGGCCCAAGAAGTTGCATTTCTATTTTGTTTCCATGTAAATATGGCAATGATGCTGGTCTGAGGACCATACTTTTAGAAGCACCAGGATACATTATGTGCAATAAATTAGGTTCAGATGGTTCCTGAGTTAGGCCAGAGTTTCCATATTTGTAAATGGGAAGAATACTGACTTGCAAGATTTTCTGTGAAGATTAGAGATATTGTATAAATTCACCCAGACCTTAATGGACGGTCAATAAATAGTAGATATTATTCTCCAGAATCAGACAGCCCTGGATTCAAGCTCAAGTGCTGATTGTTGACTGAATGATCCTTTATAAACTCCATAACCTCTCAAAACATCATTCATTTGTAATGTGGATGCTATGGTCTTACTTGTATCCCCCCCCCCCCCCAATTCATATGTTGAAGTCTTAACTCCAATGTGACGGTATTTGGAGTTGGGGTTAGGGGGAGATAATTAGGCTTTGGTGAAGTCATGAGGGTGGCACCTCATGCTGGGATTAGTCTTCTTATAAGAAGAGCCCAGAGAGCTCACATCCTCTCTTTCTCCACCACGTGAGGACATAGCAAGAAGGTGGTCATCTGCGAACCAGGAAGAGAGCCCTCATCAGTCTAAATGGCTGGCACCTTGATCTCATTCTTCTCCAGAACTTTGAGAAATTCCTGTTTTCAAGCCATTTTATGTATTTTGTTATGGCAGCCTAAGCTAATGCATATAATCCCTACCCTGTAAATTAGGGATGTATAGATGTGTGTGTGTGTGTGTGTGTGTGTGTGTATATACACATAATGCTATGTGTACAGCACTTGGAACAGTGCTGGCTGGCTATCTGTAATAGGAGGAAGCTAATGTGTATTAATGGTACTATTTAATAATTGCACTCATCATTGTGCCCTGGCTTCCAATTCCTTTGCAGGATTTCTCCTCATGTTAACTTTGCTAAGAACTCCTCAAATCTGATGGTAAAATTGTTGTAGAGTGAGAATTGTTGAGGGCTAATTTACATCATTGCCTTTCAACTTGGTTGCTACAGATCAATTTCTGTCCCACATCTCATCTTTGGACCAGCACATATTTATATAAGAACAATACTATCAACCTTCTTTCTGGGTTCGGCCTATCCAAGAGAATAAGTCCTCTCACGTGGCTCATTTTCTGGTGACGTTCCTTTTGTCAGAGCACAGTTGTCTCCTGGGTGGTATCTTGCACATGTGTTTTCCATTAAAGTAGCAACTAAAGAGTGGCAGCTGTGAATCTTTTCTGGCTGGAGCTCATGTTCCGTTTTCTTCTTTTGCAATTAGCCTAGGGTGGAAGTTTTTGAAGGAAGGGAGGGGGAGGTTTATTTGTGAATTGAAAATTGGACTTCATACATATGACATTGGGTTAAATTGCTCAAACTTAGCTATGATGAAAACTTTCCCTCAGTTCTTCCTCTCTCATTAAAATTTCCTCGTTTAAAAGTAGATTCCTCAGGCTTTACATTGCTACAACTTTCAAGCATCTAATTTTGTTTAAAACATCATGTTAAAGTATTAAAAGCTTGATTGATGCCTTAAAAGTGAAAAGAAAGAAAACGAAGTCAAATGCTTCTGATTATTTTAGGGACAATATTTCATCATGGTGAGTAACATTGTTGTAATCACCTAGATGTGAATGAGCAAGCTATCAGGGGGTCGCTTTTAACTGGTTTCAGTAGTTTACTTGTGAAAAAGATATTGTGTGCGGCCACTCTGGAAAAGGTTGGGGAGTTTCTCATGAAGTCAAACATACATGTACCATGTGACCCAGTAATTCCACTCCTAGGTATTTACCCAAGAGAAGTGAAAGCTTATGTTCACAACAAACCTTGTACACAGATTTTTATAGCAGTTCAATTAATAATTGTCCCCAAACTGAGAAAAACTCAAGTATCCTTCAGTGGGTGAATGCATAAAGAAACTGTGATACATGCATACAGTGGAATACTACTCAGCAGCAAAAAGGAGCAAATTATTAAGAGAGGCAACAATTTGGATGAATCTCGACGGCGTTTATTTTTTTTTTTTTCAACGTTTATTTATTTTTGGGACAGAGAGAGACAGAGCATGAACGGGGGAGGGGCAGAGAGAGAGGGAGACACAGAATCGGAAACAGGCTCCAGGCTCCGAGCCATCAGCCCAGAGCCTGACGTGGGGCTCGAACTCACGGACCGCGAGATCGTGACCTGGCTGAAGTCGGACGCTTAACCGACTGCGCCACCCAGGCGCCCCTCGACGGCGTTTAGATGAGTGAAAAGTTTCATTTAGATGAGAACAAAGGTTATATGACATTTTTGAAGAGATAAAACCATAGTGACAGAGAACAGACCAGTGGTTTGCCAGTGGTTAAAGGTACTAGTTTATAAATTAGTGGCACCAGAGAATTAAGGGGGTGATAGAATTGTTCTGAACCCGGAAGAGCAATGGTGGTTCTATGTCTCTATACATGTACTAAAATTCATAAAACTATACATCAAAACACGTCAATTTTACTAAGCTAATTAAAAAGAAAAAAGATTGGGTGCCTGTGTGGCTCAGTTGGTTAAGCGTCTGACTTGGGCTCAGGTCATGATCTCATGGTTCATGAGTTTAAGCCTTGTGTCAGGCTCCATGCTGAAAGCTCGGAGCTTGGAGCCTGGTTTCGATTCTGTGTTTCTCTCTCTCTCTGCACCTCTCCCACTCATGCGCTGTCTCTCTCTCTGTCTCTCTCAAAAATAAAAAATAAACATTAAAAAAGAAAAAAAGATTGGTGAGGGGGGGGAAAGACATTATGTCTTTTTCAGGAATACAAAAGACTGTCCCAGTGTGCTATGCAGTGAGGTATTTAAGTGTGTATTGATTTGAATCTGTTATGGAATTACTGTACAGGTAAGAAATGTCACAAAGAGATTTATTTTTTATTACTACCCATAATGAAGGGAAGAAAAAAGGATAGGTTCAATTTTACCCATAGTTTCACGTAAAACAACGGAAAATCATAAGACAATACAATGAGTTAACAATACTCATAGGTTGCTTTTTGAAATCTCCAATCCTCACCAATTATTAACTTTCTGATCTTCATTGCATTTTCAGCATGAATTGCATCTGGATTCTGAGATGCTCGAGATGGGAAGTAGTTGGGTCAAAAGTGGGAGTTCACTTTCCTTTATACTGTACATCAGCTCTTCATAGCCTACCATCTGAAACTCATTTGTTTTGTGTGATTTATTCCATAAAGTTGCTGGAATAAACAAGGCATGCACAGCTCCTCAGATGTGTATTCAACAGGGACTTGCTTGCTGTGTATGATTTTTAGCTTTCTCAGAGCTTTCGGAAATACCATCCAGCACATGGGATGTCATGTGGGTTCTCAGAGGGCCTATGATTTATTAAACTAGGGTACTTGTGTGTGTGTGTGTGTGTGTGTGTGTGTGTGTGTGTGTGTTTAAAATCTGTGATTGATATGATATGGGCCATGGTCTCCATTCCCAAATTGTTCGTAAGTCCAGTTCAGTGAATTAATAATGGGGAACAGACTCGTCCACTCTATGTCTCTGGTCCAAATAAGCACAACAGGATTGGGATTGTTTAGTTAAACAGATGAGAAATTACAGCATTGTGGTCTGTCACTTGCCTCCTAAGGAAATGAAAGGTTACCTCAGATGGTACATTTTCCATGGTGGCATTTGGTTGCTGGGTGTGCCTGACTTTACTTCTGTGATACGGACACAAAAGTTTCTCAAACCCTTCCACCTCCCATTCTTACTGCCAGTAGCTTTTCTAAGTGATGGCATGATAGAGAGGAATAAATCACAGTCCTCATGGACCTCACAAATTTCTTCACAGTCCTTGTAATGTAAGCAAGTCCTTATCACACTACACATTCCAAACTGCATTTTGCCTCTTTTAAAGAAAGACTATAACAGGACAAATATGGGTCACATCTAGTGCTCTTTTCTCCCTAAATCCATATTTTTTGTCCTCATAATAAATCCAAGCATTACTTAAATATTTCCCTTCTGAATCCATATGCCATCATTGTCACTTTAAGATAGAGAGTATGAATAGTATGAATAATCACAGAATATCTTAGAATGCTCTTGTCAGTCCTAGAACTATACTTTTGAGTTTCTCCATGTAGTGAAAAGACTCCTCTAGAAATCTTCTGGCATGAGGTTCTCTCTTGCTTTATGATCTTAGAGGTCATCAGTCTTTATGTTATGCAAAAGTATTTTGGGGGCATCTTTTAAAAAATTTTTTAAATGTTTATTTATTATTGAGAGAGAGACACAGAGCGTGAGTAGGGGAGGGGCAGAGAAGGGGGGAGACACATAATCCGAAGCAGGCTCCAGGCTTTGAGCTGTCAGCACAGAGCCCGATGTGGGGCTTGAACTCACAAACCACGAGATCATGACCTGAGCCGAAGTTAGGTGCTCAACCAACTGAGCCACCAAGGCACCCCTGGAGCATCTTTTATACACCAGGCACTGTTCTAGCTATTGAATAAATAAGACAAAGTCATAGGCTTGTTGGAGTGAGGAAGAAATAGAGTCGACAAGGAGATAAAAATAAT
Organism: Felis catus; assembly: GCF_018350175.1. NCBI lineage: Eukaryota > Metazoa > Chordata > Mammalia > Carnivora > Felidae > Felis > Felis catus. Next base: position 74,562,052 of record NC_058370.1, read on the forward strand.
TTCAGAGTGTGTGAAATGCTAGGAAGGAAATAAGACATACCTAAGAGTGAGTGTGATTATAAGGGTGGGGAGAATGCATTACTTTAGAAAACAGGTGGTCACGGATGACCTCTTTGAAGAGGTCACATCTGAGCTGAGTTTGGAAATAAGAAGCCAGCTGAGTAAAGACTGAAGGAATAACATTCTAGAGCAGGTTGTTTAATCCATTAGGCACTATTCTCTTCATGTTTGAGATAGGGGGATGGGAATTGCCTCTCTTACATTTTACTTAATATTCCACCTAAGGAATTACTTCCTCTCCTTAAAGCCTTGGGATGGGTGTTTTTGGAGATCCTAGTATCCAAGAGAATATCCACTTCCACCAGGGCACCGAAGTCAGAATTCTGTGAAATAGGAGGTTGCTGTAGTTCCTGCTTCTGTAGCTGGTCACAGGCCTATGTTGATAATCATAACATCAATTGTATTGTATTCCTTACCCTCTGCCAGAACTTTGGCTCATCAGGAATTTTTACCTGGTGGAGCAAATCAAATGTTTGCACCTAGAGAATAAAAGTCCCTGGTGGTCTTGTCTTTATTGGGTCACCACTATTTCCACTGACCAGTATTTCTGTGTTTGGGAGTACTATGGTGTATTCCAATGAATCCCTGGGTTCTAGACATAACCTTTCTTGCCCCTACTGTGTAGCAGCAACCCAATTTTCCCTTGGTAATTGAGGCCAATCACTTTGGACAGTACAAAGAAGTGCCTGTTGGTGTAGTGGTTTAAAAAGCTCACAGGAGTCTCAGTTAATAGAACTGTGTTTGAACATTAATTGTTTCTCTTCCTTCCCATCTTCTGCCACATTTGAAGAACGCTGGTGATGACTAACTTTACAATTTAGGTTCGAGGTAGGTGTAACTGAATTGACATCATACCCAGCGTCAATAAAATGGGTACAGGATCTTCTGTTTCAAGGTACATGCGTTTTTCATACAGATAAAGGACAGAAGAGAATGTTGAGGAAAAACAGTGATGAATTGTACTGGAAATTTTGCATTTACCTTTCCATATATACTTTCTACTCTTCTGTGTACCAGTAGGCTCACCTCTCAGACTATATAATCTGGGCTCTTTGCCTTTTGTCTTCCAGGTGAGTTTAACCAATGGGAAACACTAGATGGAGCTCAAAAGGCAAGAGGAGGAAAGAAGTTAGAATATTTTTTTCTGAACTCCCACACCCATCTAGGCTATGATTTCATAGAGACTTTTTCTCTCTGCCTTAAGACATATATATACTTGTCAGTGGCTCCTTTCTTAGGGCCAATTCTGGTGACCATTCTTTCTACTTTCATCCCTCCAAGACTAGTGGTATTGGATCTCTGCTACTGCCACAGTTAAAAGTCCTTGGGTCCTTCAAAGACTCTGAGTCCTTTAACCCTGCCTAGGCCTTTGTGAAGTTCCTTAAGTTACCTTTTAGAGTGTCTATCAGGTTTCTGCTGGAACCTGGACTCCTAAATACAGGGAACAAATTATCTGGCATAACCTGGGAAGGGTAGGTATTAATTAAAACATGCAAAGTAGGCAGCAGTAACCAGCATTTATTGTATTGCAGTTAATGTGAAGTTGAGGATTTTTGGCAGGGGAATCATGTCCCTTGTTTCTCCACTTCTCTTCAAAATATTTATTGTTCATATGTGTATGGAGGTTCTCTCAGTTGTGGTCAAGCCTCATCTCTAGGTAGCCAAGAGCAATGACATCATTACATATATTTGAATTATATTCTGTATTTTAAAAATTGAGGCATAACTGACATATTATTTTACATTAGTTTTAAGTATAAAACATAATGGTTCAATATTTATATATATTGCAAAATGATCACCACAGTAGGTCTAAGTCATGCCCCCTCCCTTTTTAAAAATATAATTTATTGTCAAATTGGCTTACATACAACACCCAGTGCTCATTCCAACAAGTGCCCTCCTCAATGCCCATCACCCACTTTCCCCTCTCCCCCAAACTTCATCAATCCTCATTTTGTTCTCTGTATTTAAGAGTCTCTTATGGTTTGCCTCCCTCCCTCTCTGTAACTATGTTTTTTCCCCTTCCCTTCCTCCATGGTCTTCTGTTAAGTTTCTCAAGACCCACCTATAAGTGAAAACATATGATATCTGTCTTTCTCTGACTGATTTCACTTAGCATAATACCCTCCAGTTCCATCCACATTGCTGCCAATGGCAAGATTTCATTCTTTCTCATTGCCAAGTAGTATTCCATTGTCCCCCCTCCCTTTTTTAATGATTATTCCGGCTATCTAGGGAGAAAATGGCTTTTAGAAATACACACACACATAATAGTAATAAAGTAATAAATGAATAATTATTATGTTAATAGCTAATATTTGAATGCTTATTTTATCCCAGACATTGTTTTAAGCACTTAAATGTATACTCTTCTCTCATCATCATAAGCTCCTCATGAGTTTATTATTTCCATTTTGGAGATGGGAAAACTGAGGCACGTGAAGTAAAGCCACTTTCTCAATAATACTCAGTAATTAGTGGAACATTCCGACTCTAGAGTCTTTACTCTTAACAATTAAGCAGTGTCTCCCCGGGAATGGAAAGGGGGACCTGGAGGAAGTTTTTACAGAAATACAGGAGACAGGGGAACTTGGACTATGATGGAAACAGTAGTAATGATGAAGGTTGTCAGATATGGTCTATAGTTGGGATGAGCTGGAGGGAATGATACAGAGAGGGGTCAAAGTGAATCCTAGCATCATGACTTGAGCAGTTAGATGCCAGTGCTTTTAGCTGAGATGGTGAAGATAGGCAAAATGCAAATTTATGAGTTCAAAAAAATAATTTATGTTCTGGTGTGTTAATGTTGTCCATCAAAATGGGGATGCCCACTACATTAGGGTTCTCCAGAAAAATGAAACCAAAAGTATCTATCTAATCTATCTATCTACCTACTGAGAAAGAGAGAGCTTTTTATAAGGAATTGGCTCACATAATTATGAAGACTGAGAAGTCCCTAGATCTATAGCTGGCAGGCTAGGGATCCAGAAGAACCAATGGTGGAAGTTCCAGCATGAGGGCAGAAGACTGATGTCCCAGCTCAAGGGAGTCAGGCAAGTGGAGCTCCCCCTTTCATGTGAGAAGTTCAGCCTCTTTTTTTCTATTCAGGCCTTCAATTTATTGGATGAGGGCTACCCTCTTTACAGAGGGCAATATACTTTACTCAGTCTTTTGATTCAAATGTTTATCTCATCCAAAAATATCCTCACAGACACACCTAGAATACTGTTTGACCAAATATGTAGATATTCTGTAGCCCAGTCAAGTTGACACATAAAACTATCACTGTCCACTCTTTGTCATCTTAGCCACCCAGCAGCATCTCCTTAATCCATACTTAATCTCCAAATAAATATAATAACAAGGTTATCATTCCACCTAACATGATAGGACTATCCTGCATATAACCCAAAATGCACAAATCCCTTCCCCAGAAGAAGGAGGTCTTCGAGTAAAGTCTACTCTTCTTGATATTCTATAACTTATGTACTATGATTTAAAATTAGCAATACTTATATGATAAGGGAACAAGAGAGAAAACAAAGATATTTGCTGTGTATGTGTGTGCACACATACACATACACATACACACACATACACAAACATACTCATTAAAAATAAAGAGAACCCCTCATGACAATTGCAGTGTTCATTCCTGTAACTAGTTATGTGGCTAAACTGGTATTTATAATTTCCTTTTTCTCCTATCCATTCTGTATTCTCTGCCTTCAGGAAGCACCTCAGCTGATCATGGTTCTTTACCTGGTGGGGTGATCCAAATCTTCACACCTAAAGGGTCTGAGCCATTGGTAGTCTTGCCTAGATTGCATTGTTGTAGTTTTCCGTTGACTTTAACCATGGGGCATGGCAATAGTAAAAGACACACTAAAGGATCTCCTGTTTTCCAGATATACTCTTCCTTTCCTTCACTGTGGAGTAGGAGCCCAATTTCTCCTTGGGAGTGAGGATCAATAACCCCAATCAGCCCAGTAACTCTCTTCTTTGCCTGTTGATTCAGTGGCATGAGATGTTCAAAGTGGTTGGGCAAGAGTCTTAACTTTCAGTTCAATGGAATCATTGTTGTGTCTCCTGGTGGAAGCATTCTTCCCTTTGGAACAAAGACCTCTAGCTTAAGGTCATGGGAACAGGAAACAAAAGTTGTGCTAGTGAGTTGCTAGGGGTAAAAGTGAGTGGTACCACTCCCATTCCCCCCCCACCCCCCCCTTGATTCCTGGACCTGCAAATCCTGGCTATGGGAGAAACAATACCATATATGGATGCTGATTTAGAGTATATACAGTCTTCTAGAGAACCTTACCCCAATCCTACAAGGTATTACCAGCTGATGTTGTAACTGAGTCTTCAAAAGGCCATTCCAACATTCTGTCAGGAAAGCTGTTTTGGGATGGTGGGAAACATAGTAAGACCACTTAATTCTATGAGAATGGGTCCATTGTTATACTTCTTTGTCTGTGCAATGAGTTCCTTGCTCAGAAAAAATGCTGGGTGGGGTAATATGATGGTGGATAAGGCATTCTATAAACCCATGCACATAGTAGTTTTGGCAGAAGCATTGCATGCAGGGAAGGCAAATATATATCCAGAGTAAATGTCCATTCTAGTGAGAACAAAATGCTGCTCCTTTCATGGTGGAAGTAATCCAATGTAATCAACCTGTCACCAGGTTCTGGCTGATCACCCTAGGCAATGGTGCCATCCTGGGAACTCAGTGGTGGTCTCTACTGCTGACAGATTGGGTACTCAGCAGTAGCCAGATTGGCCATGATGAATGGAAATCCATGTTGCTGAGCCCATGCAAACCCTGCATCCTTGCCACCATGGCTACTTTGTTTATTAGCCCATTGGAGGATAAAAAGAGTGGCTGGAGAAAGTGGTTGACTGTTATCCATGGAATGGGTATCTGATCCACTTGATTATTAAAATCCTCTTTTGTTGAGGTCACCCTTTGGTGCATATTCACATGTAACACAAATATCTTTGCGGTTGTTTTGCCCATTCAGAAAGGTCTATTCCCATACCTCCTCCCCAAATTTCCCTGCCACCAGTTTTCTAACCATGTTCCTTCCAAACCCTTGACCATCCAGCCAAAACATTGGCCACAACCAATGAATCAATGTATAATTATATTTCTAGCCACTTCTTCTTCCAAGCAAAGTGAGCAACCGGGTAAACTGCTTGAAGTTCTGCCCACTGGAGGATTTGCGTTCATTGCCATCCTTTGAGATATCTCAGAAAGAGGCTGTACTGCTGCAGCTGTACATTTTGGGTGATGTCTACCTATCATGCATAACAACCTGTAAACCGGGCCTGAGTCTTTTCTTCCTCTGTCAACTGGTCCTAGAGAACTCTCCATGAGGCCATAGGAGCAGGCTGGGAGAGAAAAGGCAGTGTAGCAGGAAGGGGGACCAAGGGCATTTGGGCCACTTCATATAACTTACTTGTGTCTTTAGAGCCTGCTTAGGCCACATCACATATATGCCTCTTCCATTTGATAATGGAATGCTACTGTGCATGCCCAACTTTATGGCATGCTAGATCAGATGACACTCACTTTTTGAGGGGCATCTCAGGTCACATGATAACTTAGTGGTCCATGGTAAAGCATTCAGTCTCCACTCAGGCCCAGTATCAGGCCAAGATCTGTTACTCAAAGGAGAATAGTTATTTGGTGAGGTTGGTAGGGTTTTGAACCAAAATCCTAAGGGTCTGCACTGTGACTCACCTATAGAGACATGCCAAAGGCTCTGAACAACATACTTATCTGACATTCCAAGCCCCATTGGATCTGTGGACCATATGGCCCAAGTGGAAGAGCCGCTTGCACAGCAGCCTTGTGCTATTGCAGAGTCTTATCTTGGTCTGGTCCCTGCTCAAAATGAACAGCGTTTTCAATTACTAGTAAATGGGCTTAAGTACCACATCCAAAAGAGGAAGATGTTGTCTCCAAAATCTAAAAAGGCTCACTGGCATTGTGCCTGTGCATTGTTGTAGGAGGGTCCAGATACAACTCACCCTTCACCTCAGAAGAGCTTTCTTGACATGTTCTATACTAGCAAATCCCTAGAAATTTCACTGCAGTAAAAGGCTCCTGAATTTTTTTCAAATTTATTTTCTACCTTCTGACAAGTAAATATCTTACCAATAAGTCTAGATTAATTGTTACTACTCATTTACTAGGGTCCATCAGCATAATGTCATCAATATAATGGACCAGTATGATATTTTTTGGAGGTAAAGGTGATCAAAATTTCTGTGAACTAAATTATGGCAGAAGGCTGGAGACTTGATATATCCCTGAGGTAGGATAGTGAAGGTGTATTGCCAGCTTTACCAGCTGAAAGAAAACTATTTCTGGTGGTCCCCATTGGCAGGTATGGAAAAAAAGCATTTGCCATATCAATAGCTATATACTAGGTACCAAGGGATGTGTTAATTTGTTCAAACAATGAAACCACATCTGGTACAGCACTTGATCAAGCTTGAAATAATCCAGTCATTCTTCTAGATCCATCTGTCTTTTGCAAAGGCCAAATTGGCAGAAAATGGAAATATGGTAGGAATCACCACTCTTGGCTTCTATCAGGTCCTTCATGAAGGCACTAATCTCTGCAGTTCCTCCAGGAGTGAAGCATTGCTTTGGGTTACTATTTTCCTAGGTATATACAGTTCTAGTGACTTCCACATACCCTTTCCCACAATAGTAGCCAATTATGACCAGGGAACTAATGTGAAAAATATGCCAGTTTCTGAGTATATCTGCTCCAATTCTGTATTCTGGAAAATGGGAAATAACCACAGGTTGGGTCTAGGTACACACTGGGCCCACTGTAAGACAGACCTGAGCTAAAGCTTCATTGAACACCTGACCTCCATAATTTGTGGAACACAGTAACATTTTGGTCCTTATGGAATTAGTGTAGAGCCAGTGTCCATAGTCCCCAAAGGTCTGATTATTTCCTTTCCCCAATTCATAGTTACCCTGGTAAAAGGCTGTAGGTCTCTTTGGGAATGACTGGGAAAAAGATAGTATAAATTTTGTTTTGTTTTTTGTTTTTAATTTTTTAAATGTTTATTTATATTTAAGAGAGAGTATGTGTGAGCAGGGGACGGGCAGAAAGAGATGGAGACAGAATCTGAAGCAGGCTCCAGGCTCTGAGCTGTCAGCACAGAGCCTCATGCAGGGCTTGAACTCAGTAGCCATGAGATCATGACCTGAGCTGAAGTTGGACACTTAACCAACTGAGCCACCTAGATGCTCCAACAATATAAGTTTTTAACTGTCCTGGGGTTCTGCCTCAAGGAGATTCAGTCTCCCATTCACTCCAGGAGTTCTGGGTATGTAAACTGGTTCAAGTCTGGGAATTGATGGAGAGTGGTGACTTTTTATGGTTCAGATTAGACTTTTGTTCACATGACCTAGAACTTTTCTGCTTAAACAGATAAATAAGAATTTGGTAGGCTTCCTATGTATTTTCCTTCTAGGAACACCATGAGTGACTAACCAGTGTTATAGTCCACCTGAGTTAGACTGTTCTGATTGCTGCTTTGAATCCACTGTCGCTTATGCAAACCATGCCCCCTTCACCTTTGCTGGTTGAGCACTGCGACCCCTTCAGGATCCAATTATTCCCCTCATATTTAGGTTCCCTAATTCAATGATGGCAGTTCCCACTATAAGATCTGACTTCTAGAAGAGCTTTTCAAGGATCTATGGTTCCCTCGTGAATTTGTATGTCACAGTTGCGGTCAAGGTATGTCTTCCTGGACCCTCCTAAGGTAGGTGAGCAAGTCTTAAATGACAAATCCATTCTAACATTCCAATCTCCCTAAGACTTTGGACACTTTCTTTACACTAAACCAAGGTAAATCTGGCATTTCTGACTCCCTCATTGTAGATCACCTTTTTTGGTCCATGTATCAGCCAACCAACCAAACTATTATGATCCTTTCTAACTCTCTACACTACAACATTAAATGCAAAATCTCTACTTAGTGAGCTCATATCAATGAATTTGGCCTGATTCAGCTTTATGTTCATTCCAACATTTTCCCACACTCTTATTATCCTTTTCTACCCTATCCTCTGGATTTCTATCTGTGTAAGTTAGAGAACTCAAGTAGTTCTTCTGGAGTAGAGCACATAGCCTTATGGGTCACATTTTGTACTTCACCTTTAAGGGCCTGCTGGGTGCTGGGACTGTGTCTTCTTACAGGTCTAGAAGCAAAAAAGGGTGTGGGGATTGGGTCCTGAGGAGACTCAGCTTTGTCTGGCATGGAAACTACTGTAGTAGAGGTCATTACAATTTTCTCAGGCAGTGCAGGGTTAATTCCCTCAAGTTGGAGGGAAGGAAGAGGAGGTAGAGAAGCCACTTTCACTACCAAACTCCTCAAAATTTAGAGGTTCAGCATCCCCAGCTTCATCATGGACTTCCAATCTGTCCTCATTTCAACTTTCAGGATCCCATTGCATCCAATCTATCCAATCCAAGGGGTGCCTGGGTCACTCACCCAGTTATGTGTCCAACTTTGGCTCAGGTCATCATCTTGTGGTTTGTGATCAAGCCTCATGTAGGGCTCTGTGCTTACAGCTCAGAGCCTGGAGCCTGCTTCAGATTCTGTGTCTCCCTCTCTCTCTGCCCTTCCCCCACTCATGCTCTGTCTCTCTCTCTCAAAAATAAATAAACATTAAAAAAATTTTTTTAAAGTCCAATCTATCCAATCCAAGAGTTGTATATTTTAGTCTAGAGCTCAGGGAATAGTCAGGGCTATAGATACGAATTTGTGACTCATCAGCATATGGATTGTATTTAAAGGTATAGGGCTTGATTGTAAAACCTCTCACCCTCCCACCACCCCTTAAGTGAGACTAATTAAGGGTCTTTCTAAAATTTCATATTTAGATATGCACTATTGTTCTGAAAAGAAGAAGTGATGATTTCCAGTACAAAAAACACATTTATTCAAACAATTATTAAAAGCCCACTAGATGCCAGGGAATCTTCTACATGCTAGGGATACTTCAGTGAACACTACATGGTCCCAGTCCTCAAGCTACCTAAACTTTGATAAGCAAGACAGAGAATAAAAAAACCCAAACAAACAAAATATAATACACTAAATGTCAAGTAGTGATAGATACTATGAAGAAAAATCAAGCTGAGTAAGTAGGGAGTGACAGAAATTAGAGTTGCTATCTTATTTTTTTTTAAGTTTATTTATTGATTTAAGTCATCTCTACACCCAAAGTGGGGCTTGAACTCACAATCCCAAGATCAAAAGTCACACTTTTGTGACTCTTCCGACTGAGTCAGCCAGACACACATGTTAGTTTAAATAGAGTAGTTGGGGAGGGTGTTTCTGAAGAGGAGTAGAGACTTGAAGTGAGAGAGCTAGCTATGTGAGTGGTGGGGAATGGAGTAGCAAGCAAGGAAGAATGGAAGGAACTAGAAGAGAATACAGGTTCTGTTGGGTCTTGAGAGGGAGAGGGGAGGGGAGAAGGGAGGTAGAAATGGGGAGGCAGAGGGAGACAACTGGAGATGGGAGGAAAGGAGAGGAAGAAAGATACAAAAAGCCAGGAGGGCTGGGGTCCTGCAGTTGGCAGCTCTTAGAGAGTTGAGATTCAGAGGCTCTCAAGCAATTGTGGGGCAGTAAGAACAAGAGAGGAGATTCCTGTAAGTATGGCTCAAGGTTATGAATTGCTTTCCCTTTAAAATTTTTTAATGTTTTCTTATTTTGAGAGGGAGAGATAGAGAGCAAAGAGGGGAGGGACAGAGAGAGAAGGAGAGAGAATCCCAAGCAGGCTCTGCCCAGTAAGCATGGAGCCCGATGCAGTGCTTGAACCCACAAACTGTGACATCATGACCTGAGCCAAAATTGAGAGTCAGACACTTAACCAACGGACGCACCTAGGGGCCCCAAATTGCTTTTCCTTTAATGGTTTTTGTCAGACTAATGACTAGAATTGGGGATTATTTTTATAATTACTTATGGCCATTAGCTTGTGTTTCTTTTAATAGAACACTCCACTGGAAGTGGGCTGTATGACCATATTTGTTTTTTTTTTAATGTAATAAATGTTAAATTTATATCTCACATTACCTGTAGGAATGACTATTCAGAGATCCTATGCAGTAGCCTTTTTTCTCTTTGGGGAACATATTCAGCTGAACATATGAAAAAAAAATATATATAACAGTTTATGGTAAGGAACTTATTACATTGCTTCTGAAATTTAATAAGTATGTATCCACAAAATTTGCATTATTGCTTGTATACAATATTGTTCCAACCATGTTAAAGCCTATCTATTTCAAGACTGTTATTTTTCTGGAAACTCTTTTTTTAAAAAAAAAAAAAAATATATATATATATATATATATATACACACATATATATATATATGTTTATTTTTGAGAGAGAGAGAGAGAGAGAGAGAGAGCAAGCGGGGGAGAGGCAGAGAGAGAGAGGGAGACACAGAATCTGAAGCAGGCTTCAGGTTCTAAGCTGTCAGCACAGAGACTGATGTGGAGCTCAAACTCACAGACGGCGAGATCATGACCTGAGCTGAAGTGGATGCTTAACCAATTGAGCCACCCAGGCACCCCTTTTCTGGAAACTCTTGATTTCACACAGAATGTCATAAATTAACTTTTAGTCCACTCCCTTCACTAGTATGGAAGGTATCCTTCATTAGGATAATGATTTTACTCACTCCTATATCACAAGTGCCTAGGATAGTAGCTTCTATACAATAGATGTTCAGCAAATGTTTGATAGGTGAATTAGTAAGTGAAGTAAAATGAACTAGTTTGTCAAACTGCCTCAACCTTTTAACTAAAAAATGCTAGAAGTACAAATGGCTTTAGGCTAATTAAAAGTAGAATTTAACTAACAGGTTATCTTTTATAGGAACTTCTTGGTAGCATTTTTTCCTATAATTACATTTATTTCAGTGGTAGCTGTGGGAAATAATCCCAATTCAAATAGCAATACCTATTTAAACCCCATAGACCCTTAAGTTTAAAAACAAAGCAAAGAAAACCCAAAATTTGTCTTTAATTTTTTCCCCAAGTTATAAAAATGATCAGCAACTTTAGGCTGCTTTATTTAGTTATGTATTCAGCAAGGAAAGTACCAGTGTGTTATAACACAGAACCAGATTAAGTTATTTGGTTTCAGTGATAAATCTGTAAGAGTGGTAGGCTAGTAGGTGATTTAGCATTTTGGGACCACTTCTCTGAGAAACATTTCTCTTTAGGGGTCAATTAAGAGTGCTTATTTTACTCTCTAGCCATAAACACATCATGCACATCTAACATGAGGTGTTCACTGATGCTTGTTTAGATGCTGAAGGCAATGCATTAGGAACTGATGGTGACCCATTCTTATCCAATCAGTTCCTGATGCAGTATCTACGACATCAAAAACTCTATAATAATTATATAAAGTATTTATTTCCAAATGCAACAACTTTGTTCCCTTTGTTCCTACATATAAAATTTGCCATTAAGTAATGCTTCTTGTCATCTGATAAAATCAATCTAATGTCACACTAATGAGTAATTTCCCGTTTACCAAGAGACACATTGCAAACACGATGTGTATAAGACTCGTGTAGTATAATCATGTATTTCATGGCAAACTAGTGTGGGTAAGTATTTTTTAGAGAGGATATTTTAAGGTTTTTTTTTTAATGTTTATTTGTTTTTGAGACACAGAGACAGAGCACAAGTTGGGGAGGGGCAGGGAGAGAAGGAGACACAGAATCTGAAGCAGGCTCCAGGCTCTGAGCTGTCGGCACAGAGCCTGATGCCGGGTTTGAACGCAAGATCATGACCCCAGCTGGAGTCAGATGCTTAACCAACTGCACTACCCAGGCGCCCCTTAGAGAGGATATTTTAAAAACAGCTTGCCTTAAGCCACTTGTTTCTGTTTTTTTGTTTTAAAGGATAATTTAAAAATATTAAAATCCTAAGGAGATTTGAATCTCCTGGTGAGATTAATTCTAAATTGCTGATTTTAGAGAGAATCTCCTGGTGAGCATTTAGTTTTGGATTCATTGATTAGGATAAGTTGCATGTACATGTTCAAGATAGATTTATCATGTCTTTTATTCTAGAATTCTAGCTCACTGAAATGATAAGGTTAGAATTAGAATTAATAGATATAAGAGGCATAGGATACCAAGAAGAACATAATGGTCAGATACACAATTTCAAGAATGTTACTGGTTTCCTATCTTATTGATCATTTTGCAGGTCAGTTTTTGATGATCTCATCAGAAAAGTCTAATTAGTCTTCTAAAATTCCTCCAAATATAGAATTAATTAAGGGCTCTAGTATTACCTAGAAATCCTGCCCTTCTGTCAGTGGAACTTTTGGTTTACATGGGATATTTTAGACATAAAGGGTAGGGGATTTGGAAATAGAATCAAAGTGGAGATCACAGAATGGACACTGGAAAGTCCACTGATTGCTCTCTGTCTTCATTTATCTGAATACCAAGTAGGCCTAAGAGCTAATACTTCACCATGTTTTAATTCTATCAGTGGTTTAATTTTGGAATACACTAAAACACTCTATCTAGCTTATCATAAAAATAAGTTCCATCTTATTCTCTTTCCGGAGTTCTTATCTATGATCAAGTATGTTATCTCAATTGTTTAACAGGCATTTCCTTAAGGTTTATATAGAGGTTTATATAAGGTTTATATATTTTCATAGAGAGTATTGCAGTAAAGCCAAAGAACTTACAAACAGAATGGTTCTGGGGACCCTGAAGACTTCTGTTGGAGAAGCAATCCCAGGACCAGGACCTGAAAAGTCAGCCCATATTTTCCTATAGCTCTCATGGTCTCTTATAATTTTGGTTTAGCAGGTAGATTTGACAGATTAGGGAATTAAGTTAACAACTCTAGCAGTGTCTGGGAAATTAGGTGGTATTATGTCATTTGTGAGCTAGAAGGAATGTAATAAGGAAATAAAAATAGGTGAAGAACAGGATCCCTCAAGATTTGATTGTTGCAAATATCCACTGTAATTTTCAAATAGCGTCATTTATCAAAAGTAACATAAGTCCATTTGCCCACATGTCATGATTCCAGGCTATTGGTTATTTGGAGTACCTAGTATAGTATTGCAACAGGTTTTGAAACCCCTCAGTACTGGGACATGGTGGCTGGGATGGTTGACTATGGGAGTATCATCTTTAATTACAAACTGCTACAAGGAATTTGGTGGGGAAAGAGGGATTCATGGAGTTGGATAAAAGCTCCTATACAGGCCAGTGGTTATCAAACTTGAGCATGCAGAATTGTCCAGAGGTTTATTAAAAGACTACTGGGATACACAATCAGTTTCTAATTTAATGGCTCTAGGATGGGGCCCAAGAATCAGCATTTTTAACAAGTTCCCTGGTGATATAGTTCAGAGACTATAATTTGAGAACAACCGCTCTATCCTGGTCTGAGACTATATGGGCTATTGGAAACAAGTGATCAACTAGGACTGTGATAAAATGAGTGTGATGATCTAGAAGGAAAAAGGACCAGAATGAAGCATCTACAGAAATTCAAATCCTAGTAATTATTGGAGTTTAGGAATGTTGCTCTTTAGACATCATATTACTACAGATCTTTTAGGAATACATTTGCAACTTTCTCTTTTCATTTCCTTTCACTCCAGAAAAAAATCATAGATTAAAAACTCTTCAGTTCTCTGGATTACTTGAGTTTGGAAATAGAGCTAGTCTGCCTGTAGATGGAGCAAAATGATAGTAAGGAAAGACAACTCAGAGACAGGCTGCTATGAAACAGGAGAATGTCAAAACCTAGGCCACAGTTTTGAGCAACCTTTGGAGCATTGTATAGGCCAAGGGCATCTCCCAGTAACTGAGGTGTCTCTAATAGAACCAAAAAGAAGAGGGTCACTTTTTCTGGAAGATCTCCCAGAGGTTTTTTTAGAGAGAGCCTCCTGGTATGTCCATTCCAGGTGACAAAAATGTTGTACAGCTAAGTGGCAGACTTATCTGTTCCTAGAGCTGATCAAACTCCTCCCTTCTCCCAAGGTTTTCACCATGCTGTTCACACAACTCCTACCCATTCTTCGAATTTCAACCTCACCTTGTTCAGATGAGGTCTCCCCATCCTTTGCCCATAGCAGGTAACCATCTATAATTACAATGGAGATATTTACATGATTGGTTTCACAACCAGCTCTCCACTAGGGTAGGGATGGTTTGTTTACTGCTGCATTCCCGATACAGGGCCTGGTACCTCACTGGCATTAAGTATTTGTTGAATGAAACATGAAAAGCAGCTGTACCTTACAGAGAGAACTTGAAACCAGGTTTTGTGGTCAAGCATGTTGGCTGAGCTTGGAACCTTCTCCATCCTTACCCCCTCCAGACTATCAATGTTCATTGCTAGTAGAGTGTGGGATACAAGTGCAGCAGGTTTTGAGACTATAAATTAAATAATGCCATAACCCCCAAAAGAAAGTGTTTTTTTTTTTTAGAAAGTGTGTTTTTAAGGAGAAGTTTGGGCTTCAAAAATGATTCAGAAGAATGGGTTATACAGGTAAAAGTTGGGTACCTGGCAAGATTACTAATATCAAAGTGCTCTAGCCAATAGAGGATTGAATCTGTAACCAGTAAAGGTTTCTTTAACCCTGCTCCACCTTCATGGAAGACAGCTCTGTCTTAGATAGGATGGACAGCTGTAGACTTCCTGAGATCTTGCAATCATCACTGGACACATAAACCCTCTTTGTTCTGTTGTTTAGTTTTGATTTTTTAATTAATTAAAGGAATTTAATTAATTGACAAAGGAAGACAAAGATGGCCTTTCTGGGCATTCAACGGCTATTTATTCTCCAGTAGTACAGCCTGGAGAGGGCCACAGAAAGTTCTAATCTGGATGTACAGAGAAGACAGACATTGTGAGCCTGGGGTCACTTTTAGCTTGCAAAGGGGTGCTGCTAGGATGCCTTGGGCTTTTTGACTTTGTCAGTGACTTCAGAGGCCTTCTTGGTGGCAGATGGAATTTTTGCTGGCTGACTTGAGCCTGTCCACATTCCTTACTACATACATTCAGAAGCAGAGAACGATAAAATCCTTTGAAGGCAGAAGGATGACCACCATCTAGCTAGCTTGTTCTCATTAATGGAATAAATAAAACCTGCTGTCAAGTTGGGCTTACAGCATGGGGCTCCCTGCAGTACCTGAAAGCCAAGGTCAGCCTCCTGGGCCAGCTGAACTGCTAGCACTAATGGTCTAAGGAAGGCTGGTAATCTTACTTCACTTTTTGGGCCAGGACTGAAATGTTGATTTCTAGCACTAAGAAGGTTCAGTCAAGAGTTGTCCAGGGGAATGAGCTCAGGAGGAGACCTTCGCTCATTTGGGGAACTGAAGGTAGTATGAAAACTAGGAAATCAGTGGGGAAATCAATGGATCTCTGGACTTCTGTCACTCTGGTAGAAGCCAGGGCTGGGTGGTGGTGGGACACCTGCAAGCTCGAAGTGTACACCTGAGGACAAAGCCAGGGATGCTTAGAGAACACTCAGGGCAAGTTTTAAGCACCACAGGTTTATGTGCAGTACATACTGGGACACAAATGGTCAGGGAAGAATCAGGCAAGATCTAAAGAAGCAGCCTTGGGATGCCCTTTACATGGGGCCCCAAATAGTGAAGCCTGTAGGTGACACATGGTCACCGTGGTTCCTATGTGCAAAGCCAAATCCAGGTGTAGAGGTGAGGTCTGACCTGAGTAATGCTTAGAGCCACAGTGAGTTGCAATCTGTGATCAGACAGGAACACACAGGCTGGAGGATGAAGAGAGCATGGTCAGCTGCACTGAGCAGGAATAGAGTTCAGGTTTAGTGCAGCAGATCAGGATCACAGGTTCAGCACACATTTAAGGTGCAGGCCTGCAGACTGTCAGTAGGCTCTGCTTGCTTGCTCTGGGAGACAGACCAGCTTCTTCCACTTTGATGTAGATAGTCTTCATGGTATAGGTAGTAACAAGGAAGAACAAGGGCCATACTATAGGTGCTGGCGATTGAGGTGAGGACTTGGTTCCCAGGAGCCCTAACAAGGTCTCATATAGTGAGCAAGACAGAGCCTCCATAGGAAAAGGCTGGGAACCCTGTTGCACTCTATCCTCTATTAGCACTGTCATAAACTAATCCCATCCAACAACAATATTTTGGGTGTCTCATTGACAGAGATGCCAAAGCCTTCCCTTATTTCGATGCTAATTATCACCAGGGTGATAAAATTTTTAAGTTTTTTTTTTCAAGTCAGATTCTATATGGCTGAAAAGATACGTGATTTTTCCCCCCGCTTAAAGCAGCAAAAAAGCTAATTAGTTTTCAAAAGGAGTTGGGACTCCTAATTCCAGAGCCAGTTTTCTCTTTGGTCTTTTATACTAGCTCTCCTCTTGGTAGGAACCTGCCTGTCCTGTGGTCTATACTTCTCAAGTTTAATTGCAAGGTTGCTATTTGGAGCCCACAACACATGTTTTTCCTTAGAGTTTATACTTTATTAAGTTCTGAGAAAATCCTATTCGATCTATGTTACCTAGTAAACAAGTCATGCTACTTCTCTAATTAAAAAACTCTCCCCCAGTGCTTCTCAAGTCATTCACATTAAAACCCCAAATCCTTACCATGGACCACCCAGTTATTGCTCCAATTCCATCTCCTACCAGTTTCTCTTTCACTCCACTCCACTCCATCCACAGCCTTCTCGTTGGACTCATGTACACTGATTCTCACCTCTGACTGCACATTAGAATCTGCTGGGCAGCTCTTAAATAATGATGCTCAGGCCCCACACCTAGTCATTCTGATTTAATTCATCTCTGATGAAGCCCTTGCCTTTGGCCTTTCTGAAAGCTCCCCTGGTGCTTAGATGTGTAGACAGTACTGCAAACATCTACAGTACTTACCGCATGTACCAACATGACCACAAACACAATTCCTGAAACATAGTATGTGCTCATCTATTTAAATTTTTTTCTTGTCCTATTTAATTACATTAATTTTCTTTCCTTTTGAAAAAAGAATGTATCTTTTTTGAAAAATTGTCACCAAGAATTGGAATTGGTAATTTTTTAATGTTTCATGGGGGAAAAAAGGCTATTTCAACTAGCAGGAAGATACAGATGATATCTGGAGAATTTCATAGCTTTAAAGGGCCCTAATGAGTGATGCAGATTTATATGAAGCCCTCTTCTTATGAGAGGTAAGTTATTTTCTGGCTTATATTTCAGTATTTGTCCTGTTAGTCTGGGAATAACTGGTCCTCAAACTGACTTCCTACTACCCAACATCACTTTCTGGCAAGGAAACCTAATAGGTCACAATAGCAGACGTGTAATCTAATCAGATAGACACACAGGCTTCTTCTCTTCCTGAAGATACCCAAGGAACTACATGTCAGCCAAGACCTTTGAAATAGCATGTTTAATACATTTTGTTGCTAAAGTTAATCTTACATTAATTACAAATTTGTTCCATCTAATTGGTTTGGTGCTGCTGGGTGAATGAGAAAGAGAATTGGCCTTGATTTTTTTATCCTGAGGAATCACATTTGTTCTCAATCTTTTTCCAGAATAGTCTTCTGCCCCTGTTTCCAGGGGTCACCAAGAATTGGAGTTAGGCATGGCTCAAAAAAGTCTTTGAGGCCAGAGCCACAGTTGATTCTAAATTTCAGTATCAATTAGGACAGTTGAATGTGAAACGTTCATAGTAGGAATGAGGAAGAGACTTTCAGTGTGAGAATCTGGGCAGTTGAAGTTTGAGTAGGGCCTGGCAGATCATCCTCTTTTGGACTGCTTGGAATCTGACAGCACCCCCAGAAAGAGTGGGAGGAGCTTTCAGAAGGAAAACATTTTAGGTTTAGCTTCTAACACCAAACTCCCTTGGTTGATTTAAAAAAAAAACAACAAACAAAAAACCAAGGAGCCTTAAAGGAGTGCTATAAATGGAACATGAATCCAATAAAGACAAATTAATTCCCAAGGCTGGTTGCCTTTCTCATAGAGCAGGACTTCAGAAAAGACTTTAGTAAGATTAAAAGAGGTTGAACATGAAACAGTAACCATAGCAACTTTGCTTTTTTTTTTTTGTCATGAACTAGTAATTCTGTACTGTAATTTGGGTTGCCTACAAGTCTTTTGATCCATGAGGGAAAGGAAATTGCTCTGTTTAGCATAATCCCAGAGACCACTGTGGGGGATTGTATGAACATCTCACAGTTGCCAGCTGAGATTAAGCCAACTCACAGCCATCCAGGTTAGACCTGCAAGAAGAGCATCATGTGAGCAGAGGCACATGGGTGCCTTGGGTAAAAGCATAGCGCTATTCACTGAGCACATCGGCTAAAGAGTTATTATGTCTCCTGGCTTTTTTCTTGATGAGACATTATCAAGCTACTTCTCTTGGTGAATTGAAACCTATATTCACACGTTGCTGGTATGTGCAGCATTGCATATCATGTCCTAATTTTTGCATTTAGAAAGGATTTATTCTATTTAATCCTTACATAATAAGAAACACAAGTAAGTATTGGAGGATATAAAACCAATCACTCAAAAACCATTTATAAGCAAGCTTTATAAGGAATTTGGGAATACCAACAACACCCTAAAATAGTTCCTCAGGTAAAAAAAAAAAACAACAACAACCAACAACCAACAATTATGTAAGTGAAAAAGGTAATGAGCATATATATACTCACCAAAGGGGCAGGTGTGATAATGGGGGTCCAGGTCTTCACCTTTTTTAGATGGTAGTTTCTGTGTCCTTCCCTTTGCTCATGCTGCTTTATTCAGTTACATTGGATTGGGCCATGAGCCTCCGCCCTTCTAATTCATTGAGTGGGGCTGATCAATCATAGGGATAATGATCAAGAAAGGAAGAAGGGAGAGACTGCAGAGGTTCTCCATCATCTGCTGCGGGGATTCTCAGCTTCAGGGAGTATAAGAAGCATCAGAGGACCTTGTTACAAACATAGATCCCCAGAGTCCGTGTCCAGATTTTGATTTTGTATGTCTGGTTTAGGGCAAGGATTTGCATTTTGATGGGGATTTTCCCAGCCTTTCTCTCTAGTTTCATTTCATACTAGTCCATTTCTTCCCCTAAATTGTAGACTCAAGCTATAACAAACTGCTTGAAGTTCCATAATCCAATGAGCTGTATCATGCCTTTGCACATACTTGGGACAGTTTCCTCTTCCTCCCTCCCTCCTTGAACAAACACATACACACACATATGCATACATACATACCTTGTGTGACTGACACACATATTCAATCTAAGACCAACACCAGACACTTTCTCTCTTCTGTTTCCCTTCTCTGTGTTCAATTTGTACCCTCTCTATTTTCAGACCTGTTATACACAATGATGTTTTCTTGCTTGCATGTTGTCTCCCTCATTAGACTATGACCTCCTATATGTAAGGACCACCCTTATTCATCTTTATAGTCTCAGCCATACAATTCTCTGTATGGGCTCTACTACTTAAAAGTTACACAATAAAAGTTTGTTGAGCTAAATGAAATGTTTGTTGAGGCAAAGTATTATAGATTCCAGCTCATAACTTGTCCCTAAATAACTGAGACTTGACAGAATTAGGATAATGATAATTTGCTTGGTTAGAAAAAAGGCTTTTCAAGGAAAAAATTCAGGCAGATATGAAGTTACAAAACAATTAAGAAAGAACAAGAGAATATAATCTTGCTTTTCATATGAACTCCTAAGTAGAAGGCTACTTGTTGAGAAATAAAAATGTCTTCTCACTGAACTTTAGCATTTAAAATATAGTCTATGTCTATTTTCTGGAGTCAAATTGCTCAGGATCAAAAAGAAATAGAGGATTTTATCCTAAGCAAAAAACAAGGGCCTATCATTTCTCATGTCTTTCTTCTCAAGGGGTTAGGATAAATCAGATCCAACTCCAAAGCAACATGCAGGCTTGTTCTTTTTTTCTTTTCTCTTAACCTTAGATTTGATTTCCCTTTCTTCTTAGAAGGTTTAACACTGAAAGTGACTGTTAAGAGATAGCAAGAATAAAGATGTAGTTCTTCTTCCCTCTACTGGAAAACATTAGAAAAAGGTCATAACTGGAAGTACTGTACATTGATGAGGAAAATAAAGAGTTGCAGGTGAACCCAAGACATAGGGTATATCATGCCCACAACTGCAGTGGGGAAGGCACTAGGGGGAAAGTATAGACACATACTTTGCTGCCTTGCCCACCTTACTGGGTTGTTGTCATGGGCACTTAAAAGGGAAAAGGAGGGCAATAATATAAAGAAGTTTTGGTAACAAAGCTATGCTAATGTGGCTGGTTAGTCCATAGGCCAGATAAACTAAAAAAATAGTAGCAAAGTATCAAGAAGTAAGCTATTTCTAAAACCATACATCCTGTTCAAGGATTTTAGGGATATTACCAAAGGAAGGGAGACTCTAAATCCATAGTAAAGTATTCCTACAGGCATCTTTGGGGGCATTGCAATGTATGCATTTGTGATCTTAATTCTGTAAACTCTTAGATCTTACTCTCTATAGATTTGTATTTGGATGTAACAGAAGTTTCTGTTAGGTCATTGGATCTGTTTAGACAGTTGCAATTTCAATATTTCTCTTAAGATCATGTTATTTACTCAGAGTCAGAATCATTTAGATAACTTCTGAAAACTCGAAGGATTAACCCTCCTGCAATTGACTGTGGAAGATGGCATAAGGGGTTGGGAAGCACATGAGCTTTGGAGTGAGGTAGAGCAGGGTGTGATTCCTGGTACTACACTTACCAGCGTGGTGCTTTAAGGTGAATCATTTTGTTTCTTGGAGATTCAGTTTGTGCATTGTTAATACTTGTGGGTGACATTATTAACAACTAACTGAGATAATATTGTGGAAATGTCTACCTGGTACAAAATCTGATACATAGTTAATAAATTCTGGTTTTATTTTGATTTTACCATGATGTCCTTTGGTTAACTCAATTACTTGTTTTTTCTTTCCAACCTCTAGATTTTAGAAGAGGTGCCCAAATTCCACTCTTATATTTATGCTTACGCTATTATCTTCCTTCCTAGAAGTTTTTCTTTTCTTTTTAAAGAAAATATTTATTTATTTTTTGGGAGAGTGCAAGTGACGGAGGGGACAGAGGATCTGAAGCAGGCTTTGCGCTGACAGACTGATACCAGTGAGCCTGACATGGGGGTTGAACTCATGAACTGCAAGATCATGACCTGAGCCGAAGTCAGACCCTCAACTGGCTGAGCCACCCAGACGCCTCCTTCCCAGAAGTTTTTAAAATCTGCTTCTGTGCCTTGCTCAAGTTACTGACTTATTAATGATGTACCAGGGTGCTCTAGGGTGTTGGCCAAGAGGTGTATCTATTTCTACACTGAGGGGCTTCTGAGTTCGCATGATGCTTATGGTTTCTCTGAACCAATGGTATCCAGAGTTGACATAAGCCATTTTATAATTCAGTTTTCTCTTCTTTATGGATACAAGTGTTCTGTCATTTGAGACATGCTGCTTAGAAATCTAGTTCTCCCTTAGCCTTCAGGTCAGAATTCTGAAACAGCTCAGGTCTTTGGGTACTCAGATTCACACTGGTGCTGGAGTGGTACTAATTTTGTTACATTTGAGTGTCTTTTGCAATCCCTCTTTTGGAAATTAGCTCAAAACAAAGGCAGAAAAGTCTATAAAAACCAACTGAAAAGGTGCTGATGGGTGAGAGGACTTATAAGAACCCCTTCAACAGGGCTCTGTTCTATATCCCAATTTCCTAGCAGATGTGGGGACCACTTCAAGTTTCTTCAAACAAACTTCCTCTCTCTGATTTCTGGGTGGGAGTCACTCTCCAGGCAATAATCTTTTTCATGTCTGCTTCCTTTTTACCTTGCCTTCTTGTTCTTTTTGGGATTGGGACTCTGAATCCCCCAAGGCTTGAAAGATAGCCAAACATTATTTATTATTTTTGTAGCTTTGTAGGCATTCAAAAAATGTTTGGCTTTGAATTGGTTTCAATAAAATAGTTGGCTAGAGTTACAAATGAGCATTTTGGCTGGAATTTTGCTAAATACCAGTTTGAAGCTGAATTTTGGTAAAGCTGCCCTGAATACATCTATCTTTGTCAATGGATTTGTTTGTTTATTAAGTGCATACTTTCTGGATTTTTGTGGGAAGAGAAGGTCAGACGGAGGAGCATGAGGATTAGAAGTGATTACGAATAGAGAAAAGGATTCATGGAGAATGGTGTCTAGAGATAAGGCGTTACGAGAAGGGAGTCTGAGTCATACTGTGCATAAGTGGGTGTCCAGCCCAAAGCCAAAGCCAGAACTGCCATTGAGCTGAGCTTCCCATTGGCATGTTTTCCACATTCTGAATGGTGGAGACATTCTTAAATAGGTAGTCACAATTAATGACAGAGCAAAAGTGTAATTGATATAAAGAATGGTTCTCATAAAAAAGGGCTTTTTCATACTCTTCTAGTTTAAGCTTCTAGAAAATCTTAAAAAGAAGCCAGCCCTAGTTCAAGGGACACAGTGCATCTTTCATAACTGAAGCAAAGCAGATGAATAAATAACCTCTTCAAGGAAAGCCATTAGCAAGTTGGATAATGATATTGACATGAGTAATTGGAGAGAAATAAATAAACTAGTTGCTATTAGAATATTCACTAAGGATTGCCTGTGTATAATTGGGTGTAACTCTTAAGACTTGGTGTATGCCACCTTCCATTTTTTAAAAAAGAAAGAATATTTTGAAGGTCCTCTTTTTGGAGACCAAAGACATGAGGTATTGATCATGACTCAGTGGGGTTGTAGTCTTAGTGTCTGAATCATTTCAAACCTACCTTCTTTTGTAGAGTGCACCTATAGTAAAAGAAGGAGGGAAGTTTATCCTGGAAATTTTTAGGAGACAGTGTCTAGAATTCCAGACGTCTCAAGATTCTTACAACGGAGAAGAAACTTTAGTCTATAAATTTGTCACAATTTTCCAAGATGATTCTTCATTTGGGATGATGGAGGAGATGCTAAAGGCAACAAACACAAAAGAGTAGAAGATGATTAGGTCCTTGAAGCCTGCAAATCGTTAGGTCTCAAAGATGAAACGCTGGACAAAGTTGGGACAAGGTTGACTTACCCATTGTCTGCTCCTTAGAGGCAAGGGTCAGGTTTGAGATTTCGTCTGTAGTTGGAACCCAATGGCTTCTTATTGAGGGGCCGAGTGTCATGCCACAATCTGGCAGGATGCACATCCTGCAAGAAGGTGGTTTTTTCAGAAGAAACACATCTCCATGTTCAGCTTAATTGGAAGTAACCCGGCAAAATGGTGTAACCCCTACAAAACTCAGTTTTCTCATTTTAAAATGGGATCCCCAAATCTATTTCATACTGTTATTAGAGGCTTCAATAAGACTATTTGTGTAAACTGCCTAACAATGCCTGATACACAACATGTAATAAATGGTAGCTGCTATTTTATTTTTCCCTCGGCATTACAATTTTCACAGGTTAAGAATTTGAGTTGACCCTACTGTTATAACAAACAAAAAACATCCTTAGCTAATCATACTATTACTAACAATAACAACAGCTGCTATTTAATGAGTGATTACCATATGTCTGAGTATTTTACTTAGTATGTATACTAAGTATTTTATGTAGATTATTTCATTTGATTTTGACAATCTTATCAGGGAGGTTCTTACAGGAACAAAATTGAGGGCGGCTGGGTGGCTCAGTTGGTTGAGCATCTGACCCTTGATTTTGGCTCAGGTCATGATCTCACAGTTCATGGGATCAAGTCCCACATCAGGCTCCATGCTGAGCCTAGAATTCTCTCTCTCCCTCTCTCTCTTTGCCTCTCCCCCACTCAGTCTCATTCTCTCTGTCAAAAATAAATAAATAAACATTAAAAAAAAGAAACAATTGAAAATGGGAGAATGTCCAATAGTAGTACTTTTCAATGGCGTTGCAAAGAAACATGGGATTCAATCTGCTGGAAATACAAGTTCCAGAGGTATAGTGAGAAAAAGAGAGAAAGAAAGTAGGAGGCACAGTAATTTTTAATCCCATGAGCTCATCTTGAAGACAAGCCTGAGAAAGCCACCCAGCCAGCACCCGGGAAAGGACAACTGAAGCTTTGTGGGCATTGGCAAGGGCAGCCGGATAACATACTGTGAGCAAAAAAGGAAGAACACAGAAATTATAGGGACCTATTAGAGAAGACAGAGGCCCAGTCAACAGAAGAAATTCCTTGAGAAAAAGAAAAAAAAAAGTGTAAAGGGAGACTATCTGATGAGAGGGAGGCCCTACAAACAATCTCTTGGATTGAAGTTGAAGAGTTAAAGTCCCTGGGGCAAGAAATGAGGACTCCAGGAAAGGGAAAAATAAATACTCTCCTGTGAAATCAGTTCTTCTGATTGTGGGCTTGCATGTGTTTGGGGAGGGGATGTCAGGACTCTTCATAAATATGTATGTCTAAGTTATTTTATTGAGGTAAACACACTTATAGAAAAATGTGCAAATCATGAGTGTACAGCTTGATGAATTATCACCAAGTGGACACACCCATGTAACCACCACCCAGGTCAAGAAAGAGAACATTACCATATTCATAAATATTTACTACTCCTAGTTTTCACATGCTTAGTTTCTCAAATGAGTCTGTGTCTTTCTAACATAGATATTTAAAGTCAAATGCAGCCAGTTAGGATGTTTTGTATATAAAGTGAGAAAAGAGAGCTTGTTCTAAAAGCAAGTTGGGCAAAACACTTAAAATCCATACAATTCCATAAAAGTGAGATAATAAAATCTACATGAAGTATAATTATATGTTTAAATAAGGAATAATTCTATGCACCCTCTCAAACCATTGGGGCACTGAAAATTAAGTTTCAGAGGGGAGTCCCCACTAGAAAAAGGAATAGCCTGTCTTCCTTGCCTGAAGCCTTCAAAAAATATAGCATTTGGCACTGTTGCAAGCACATGGTATGCTCAACAAATATTTATCAATAACGATAATGGTGGTAAGTTACCTTTTTCGTAAAATACATGGTGATCCCTGGTTTCCTTAAACCAATAACTGGGCAAAGAAATATGACTTTTAGTTCTTCTGAAGCTCCTGGTTGAAGCCTTAGGAGAAAGAATAATCTATGAATTACTGGTGATATCTTTTAACCCCAATTGAAATTATTTTGCCCTTCACCTTCCCCCTTTCCCACAACCAAACACAGCTCTGAGTTTTGCAGAGATGAGGGGGAAGATAGAAGGAAGGAAAGAAAATGAGAAGCAAGATGGTGAGCAACAAGTATGGGAGGGAAAAACAAAAGCTGAGCTAAAGCCACTCAGGAAATATCCCTTTGTACTTCTATTTGCATCAAGTAATTAATGTTATAATTTGGCATAGCAATTAACCACACTTTTTATTAGATCAGATTTCATTACGTGCTACTTTAATTTTGGTAGGTAGTCATTTGTGAGATGAAGGAAGTTATCCACAGCAGCCACTGCTGTGGGTGACCACTAAGACAGAAAATTAAAAGCCATTTGTCAAATGGAAAGGTTATCTATTTTTTACATATTGTAATATCCTTAATGGGTCCTTCAGGTGAAATTTTACAGAAGACAGAGTTAACAAGTGACATGGAAATTGGAAGATGAGTAATGAATTGGTAACATTTACCTGTTTATGAGTGCAAATTCAAGCCTGGTCTTACAAAACCCCAACATGATCCCTGCTGTGCTACAGATAGATCTTTCTTGACTTATGATGGGGTTATGTCCCAATAAACTCACTGTCTGCTGAAACTGCTATAAGTCAAAAAGGCACTTAATACATAGAACCTACAGAAAATCGTAGCTCAGCCTAGCCTACTTTAAATGTGCTCAGAACACTTAAATTTAGCTCTACAATTGGGCACAGTCCTCTAACACAAGGCCTATTTTATAACGAAGTGTTGAACATATCTTATAATTTATTAGATACTGTACTGAAGTGAGAAATAGAATGGTTGAATGGGTACAGAATGGTTGTAAGTATTTAGGTTGTTTATCCTCATTTATCGTATGCTACTGCCTACCATCATGGGAGGGTATCGTACCATGTATCCTTAACCTGAGAAAACCTCAAAATTCAAAATGCAAAGTATGTTTTTTACTTAATGTGTATCACTTTTACACCCCACCTAAGGTTGACAGATAGTTAAGTTGAACCATTGTAAGTTAGGGACCATCTTTATTAATGATTAGTTTCGCCATGCCTTTTAGGTTAGCAACAGAAATTAGGAAAAGCATCTGTTTCATAATGATGTGTGAATTTGATGGTTTGCCATGTCCTCAGGAATATAAAGGCATGCTTTTACAACTTACCCACTGGGGTTAAGGTATAAATAGATGCAGAATTCATATGAAACTTTCTTTCTTGATGCCCACTCTAGTGGTGAATTATAACTTAGCAGCTTTGATTTCGAGTCAGCCATTGGGTTTGTATGAGAAACTGAATAGTTTGACACTTTTCTAGGAATATAGACGGTTCAAGTAGTAACAAGTGTCATATGGTACAAAGAAAACTGAAGTCTAATTTCAGGCTTACCACTAACCAGTTGTGTGACCTGGGGCCACTGAACGCCTCTGGGCCTTAAAATTGGGTGGTTAAAATGATGGGCTTTGGAGCCGAACAGATCCAGTTCAAGGCCCTTATTAAACCTCTAAGAGCTTCAGTTTCTCATCTGCAAAATGGTACCATTAATAATACAAGATTGTTAGAAAGATTAAATGGGACAGTGCATGTGAAAGGCGCAGCATGCAATCAGTGCTCAATAAATAATAGAATTGGAATAAGTGGTCGCTATTTTCCATTCCAGATCTAAAATATTAAGAGTCTATGATAGAGCTTGTAAAGTGTCAGGATTGGATCTGTTAGCAATTACCGGTTCCTGAGGGGGGTACGTTGTACCATGTTGCAGCCAAGCTCTACTTCTGCATGGGCTTTTAGGCACTGGTGTTTTTCAGTTATACGTTTATTGAAAATCCTGACATCCCTTGAAAGCAAAAAGGAGGAAATCTGCTCCCTTGTCAAAAGAAGGAAAGCCTATGGGATGCCTGGGTGGCTTAGTCAGTTAAGTGTCCAACATGGGCTCAGGTCATGATCTCACAGTCTACAGGTTCCAGCCCAGCACTGGGCTCTGTGCTGACAGCTCAGGGCCTGGAGCCAACTTTGGATTCTTTGTCTCCCTCTCTCTCTCCCCTGCCCCACTCGTGGTCTGCCTCTCTCTCTCAAAAATAAATGTTAATAAATTAATTAATTAATTAATTAATTTAAAAGGAAGGAAAGACCATGTGAACTTGCCTGGCACAGCCCTTCAAGAGAGGCTGTTTGCTTGCTTTAAAGATGTGTGGCCTTGGGATCACCAGAGTGGAACAAGGAACATGGCTGGGCCTGGGAGGGAGAATGATCAAAGACAGAAGGCCAGAGTTTTGGGAGGGGCTGATGATAGGGGCAAATTAGTATTTCCAGCAGCATCCTTTCTCTTGCAGTTTCCACAGCTAAGGATGTAGTTTGTGGTGGGGGAAATAGCAAGAGACCAGGCCATCCCCAAAGCTTGCCAGTTCACCCCAAGCATAATAACAATGTCCTACATTTTTCAGTTCTTTATCATTGGCAAGTGTTTTCCAAGCCGTGGGTAGTAAACAGGAAAAGTGGATACTCAGTTTGTTTTAACGATGAGGAAATTTAGACCCAGAGAGGCATAAATAAGGGAGTCAAATATTCCAAATCCAGTTTCCTGACCTGTAGTTCCCTGTTCATTCTCCATACTCTTTTGTCTCAGATGTACAGTCATGCAGGTTCAGGTATTTCTTTTCTTTCCATTTATGTTTTTCTGAACTTTAGTTTCTTTGCTCACAAAATGAGATGGTTAATAATACCTCCCTCATCAGGTTTGTGCGAGGACTAAATTAGACAATATGTATAGAGTGTTTCATGTAGGAATAGCTATTAGTTGTTGCTATCAGAGAGTTCTAGCTCTCCTACCGCCAAGGAAGATGCTAAATTCCTAGCATCACTTCTTACTGTTTCCTCCAATGAGCCCATGTTTTAAAAGATTTTGCATATCAAATTGCTTATAATGGTTAATAAATTTTTATTATCAAAGGCATTTAAGATTGCCAGTTGGGATTCCCTGTTCTGCAATTCCATCAATGCTGAATTGATTTAATTCTAATACAAGCAAAGAAACCTGGTATTTAGAGAGCCTTTTCATCCTCATCTAAGTAAATGTACTTCTTTCAGGGTGTTTGAAGTCTCTGAAACATCTTGCTGTTCTCCAGCACTGTCTTTGCAGATTCTGGACATAGCTGGGCTCTCACTTGTCAATGAATAAGCCAAATCTTATTATTATAATCTGAGTAAGTTGTCGTTTTGTGTGTGATCTAATTCAGTTTTTGAATGTTACAATTTTTTCCATCACATCATGGGAAATTGGTGTGGTCCAGAAATAATAAAAATGAATTCATTATGAATGAAACTGAAGATGAATTTTTAACACGCTACCAGAAGTTACTGATTAACAGGCATACTGACACTTCAGATACTCCATTCTGCTATACAAGAACTAATTTGTGTATTTCATTCATTGTCATTAAAGGCCAAGTTCAATTATAATTTTTAATTTGTATTTTTTTCTTTACCCTTCTGCCATGCGATTCTTATATCAGAGAGGAAAGAAAAATCGTTTTTTTAGCATACAGAAATTAGATCTTTTATAGACAAATTTAACTGTTAAGATGGGAAATGATCAAAGGTACTGAAAAATACAAATTTCACATAAACTCATCTCTTATTTTGAAAAGATATGTTACACAGAGAATAAGTCTTGAGGCTTTCAAGATATTATTGGGTCAGGCTAAAATAATTTCATTGTGAGAGCATTTTCCTTCTCTGTGTGCAGTCTAAGTGCATATTTTGTGCTCTTAGGAATAACTTTCCAAAGCTGTGTAAAGAATGTAGCAATAAAATCTAATAAGAATTATGGCTCATGACTTGAATGATGTCAGTACCCTTTTAATCCTCCCAAACATGAAAACGTTTTCTCCTAAATAAGATTTCTTAACTCTTTATTTCTAAGGAAAATTGCAGAGCTCTGCAATTCTACTGGCAAAGTAAGAGTTAAAGGAAGGTGTTTTGTTCCATTGTTAATACTTAGGCTTGTTATTAAGATAATCACTTTCGAAAAGAAATGTATCCTAGACAATACTATTTTTGTGAATACATATTCTTTTATCTTTTTTTTTATATATTACATAACATCAGACGATTTCTGAGTTCAGTGTTTCAGCAATAATCCTTTGTTTTCTCTTTAAGCCTGTGGTTCTCAAACTTGAGTGTGAATCAGAATCACCTGGAAGACTTGCTAAAGCATAAATGACAAGTGCTCATTCTCAAAGTTTCTGATTCAGGAGGCCTGGGCTGGGCACGAGAATGTATATTTCTAGTAAGTTCCCAGGTGGCACTGATACTGCTAGTCTGGGGATCACACTTTGCTATTAGCAGCTTTATACCATTTAACCTTCTTATCTTACAACTTAATTTGATGGGATTCAGTCATCCTGAAGCATGTATGTCCCCTTAGTTTGGAAGAAGCCGAAATTCAGTAAGTTATCTATAGTTGGGTTATTTGGCCACTCCAGATTTATTTCAAGTCAAAGGACTGCATACAGAAAAGCATAGCTGATGAACAGTTCGCTGCTTGAAGATGTCAGACTGTAGAATCTCTACGGGTAAGTGTGTGATTTCTTTAGTGACATCACATTTGCCTGCAGAGATTTTCCAGTCTGTCACTTTTGAAGTTGTATTTAAGATGGAAAAAAGTTGTCTTCTTTCTACAGTGATCTTTCCAGGAAGGCTAGATTTTAAAACTACTTTGCCCAAGATTAAAACTGAATGGGAAAACAGAGTTATGTTTGGGGTTCAGATAGGAGTAAGTGAGAATAGATAACTCTCTGATTCTGGCACACATCTCCATGGAGAATGAAGGAAAATGGAAAAGTGAACCTTCCCAAACCACAACCAATCTCATTTGTAACAGTGTTTTAGCCACACTGAAATCTTTATGGTCAATCCAAGTGAATATCCTTGAATTTCAAGCAATTTTATCTAATGGTTAGACTGTGCAATTGGGTTTCTCAGTCTTTCTTAATTTGCACACATGCCTAGCTAATCACATGAGAGATAAGTGGAAAGAGGGGGTGTGCTTCTCAATTATTTTCCCCATCTCTCTTCTACTTAGAATAGCTGTTTTAATAAGTAACATTACCTGCTGCTAATTTTTAAAATGGTGGAATAAAGTGTAATAAGCAATGTTTACTTCAGAGGCTCAATAATCTGTGAATATCATGATATCATAAAGTTTATTTACATTGTTGGGATTTTTTGATGTTCATTTGTCAGAACATACTTTTTGATCAATGTTAGATGTAAATTTATTTCACCATTTGGCTACAACAGGGACTTTGTATATTTTTGTTCCCTTCTGTATCCTGGCACATAACAGGCACTCAATAAACATTTATTTAATGAATGGACATCAATTTACTTTTTTTTTCAAATGCTTATTTACCATTAGAAAGGCAATAGAAATATACATCAAGTCACATTTTATTAATATCAGAGTGAACATATTTAACTTCAAGCCAGACAAAACCAAAACATTTAAATATCAAAAATCTATCTTGGTAATAAAGAATATTCCTGGGGCGCCTGAGTGGCTCAGTTGATTGAACGTCTGACTCTTGATCTTGGCTCGGGCCATGATGTCACAATTTGTGAGTTTGAGCCCTGCGTGGGGCTCTGCACTGAAAGTGTGGAGCCTGCTTGGGATTCTGACTCTCCCTTTCTCTGCTCCTCCCCTGCTTACTCGTGCTCTCTCTTAAAAAGTTTTTCTGATAGTCTAATGGAACTTAAAATTTTCCCTGATAGTCTAACAATGTTATATTATGTTTTTCTGGCATGTAGTTTTATTTCAGATGATTAGTTTTTAGTCCTGGATTATATCCAAATTTATGTAATGAATCACGAAATTAGGTTTGATTTTGTTTATACTGCACAGCACAGTGTCTCGATTATCTGTTAATCTGCAATATACACATCCTTTGACCTCAAGATGACTTTAAAAGCATCCTATCAATTGCATTCTGACTTTTCTAGATAAACCATAAATACAAACTTAACCTAAAATCTCTCATAAGTGTGCAGAGGATACAACAGGTGGCTCTGATCTGATGTGAGTGCAGCTAAATAATGTGTTGAAGTAATTGGAGTTTAGAAAGATAAAAAACATCTGGTTTCAAAGGACAACATTTCCATCCATTTTACTGCTTTTTAGAGAGCTACATCATTCTGGGTTATGTAGAAAGAAAGGGCTAGTGTTAGGAACTCCATGATCCTCATTCTGTTCATCTAAGCTCCAAAGGGTGGGACTAGTATACTTGATCATGGAAGGAGGATAAGGCTTCTTATGCCATTTTTCATTTTTTTCTTTTCTAGTCCTGCTTTTTGTTTTATATGTATTTGCAGGGACTGGTTAACAGTATCACTTGTTCTTTTGAAGGAAAACTGAAGCTGTGAATGATGGAATCATAGTTGCCATGTCCCTGATTGTTGATATCCTGTTTGTTTCTTTGCTCTGTGATAACAGACCTTTGGAAGAGCATCATCATTTTAACCCCATAACTAGGCTCTTAAGATATAGCCAGCCTATAATACAGCACTCCTGTTAAACACTTCCACAGAGAAAAACTCCTTTGTAAATGCAAATATTTGATGGATAAGCATTATCTGACAGTAAGATATTACAGATGAATTTAGAATACCACACCTACCAGAGATTAAAAGTCTGAAAAAAAAAATCAAACAATATGGTTACATTTTGAAAGATCAGGAGGCCAAGATCTGCCCGGTAGTTCTCAGCCTTGACTGAATATCAGAATCATGTTGGAACTTATGGAATAGACAGATTTATATGCCCCAACCAATACCTCCTGAATCTGAATTTCCCAGATGTGAATTTGAGAAGTCTCTATTTAAAAAAAAGAATTTTATTTTTTGGAGAACTTTCATGTAGAAAAATGAGTGAAAAGTACAGAGAGCTCCCATATGCTCCCTACTCCTTACACACCTTCCCTACTATGGACTTCATGCACCATAGTGATACATTCATTGCAATCAGTGAACCTGCATTGACACATCATTATCACTCAAAATACATAGTTTAAATTAGGGTCATTCTTAGTGTTGTATGGGTTTTAACAAAGATATGATGACATGTATCCAGCATTGTAGCATCATCCAAAATAGTTACAGTGCCTTAAAAATTCTCTGTGCTCTGCCTATTCATCCATCTCTTCCTCCAACCCCTCATCTTTTTACTGTCTCCATAGTATTGTTTTTTCCAGGTCAGAGGCTTAGAATCATACAGTATGTAGCCTTTTCAGATTTGCTTCTTTCATTTAGTAATATGCATTTCCTCCATGTCCTTTTCTCTATGTCTTTTCATGGCTT
This sequence comes from Felis catus, assembly GCF_018350175.1. Classification (NCBI taxonomy): domain Eukaryota; kingdom Metazoa; phylum Chordata; class Mammalia; order Carnivora; family Felidae; genus Felis; species Felis catus. Next base: position 74,594,719 of record NC_058370.1, read on the forward strand.
GATAGCTTATTGCTTCTTGTCACTGAATAATATCCTACTGTTTGGATGTACCACAGTTTATTTATTCATTCACCTACTGAAGGACTTTGTGGTTGCTTCAGTTTTTGTAATTATGAATAAAGTTGCAATAAACATCCCTGTGCAGGATTCTATGTGAACAGAAGTTTTCTATTTGTTTTGGTAAATACTAAGGGGCATGATTGCTGGATTATATGGTAGCAGTATATTATGTTTTCCAAGAAACTGCCAAACTGTCTTTCAAACTGGATGTTCCATTTTGCATTCCTACCAGCAATGAATGAGAGTTCCTGATGCTATCCATCTTTGTCAGCATTTAGGGTTGTCAATGCCTTGGATCCTGGCCCTTCTAATAGGTGTGTAGAAGTTTCTCATTATTCTTTTAATTTGTAATTCCCTCATGACATGATGTTAAACATCTTTTCATATGTTTATTTGCCATCGTATATCATTTTTGGTGAAGTGTCTGTTTAGGTCTTTTACCCATTTTTTAGTTGTTTTCTTACTGTTGGGTTTTAAGAATTCCTTGCGTATTTTGGATATTGGTCCTTTATCAGATGGGTCTTTTGCAACTATTTTCTCCCAGTCTGTGGCATGTCTGCCCATTCTCTTGACATTATCTTTTGAAGAACATAAATTCTTAATTTTAATAAAGCCTAACATCAATTATTTCTTTCATGGATTGTGCCTTTGCTGTTGTATCCTCAAAAGTCATTGCCATACCCAAGGTCACTTAGGTTTTCTCCTGTGTTACCTTCTAGAACTTTTATAGTTTTGCATTTTACATTAGGTGTGTGATCCATGTTGAGTTAATTTTTGTGAAGGGTGTAAGGTCTGTCTGTCTGTCTCTCTCTCTCTCTCTTTTTTTTGATTGTGGATATCTGGTTGTTCTAGCACCATTATTGGAAAAGACTATCTTTGCTCTATTGCTCCACTGTATTGCCTTTGCTTCTTTGTCAAACATCAGTTGACTGTATTTATGTGGGTGTACTTCTGGACTCTCTATTCTTTTTTTTAAATGTTTATTATATTTTGAGAGAGAGAGTGGGGGAGGGGCAGAGAAAGAGAGGGAGAGAGAGAATCCCAAGCAGGCTCTGTGCTCCCAGTGCAGAGCACCATGTGGGGCTTGATCTCATGAACTGTGAGATCATGACCTGAGCTGAAATTCAGAGTTGGATAGTTAACCAACTATGCCACTAAGGTGTCCCTGAACTCTATTCTCTTTCATTTTTCTATGTATCTATTCTTTGACCAATACCACACTGTTTTGATTACTGTAGCTGTACAGTAAGTCTTTTAAGTTGGGTAGTGTCAGTCCTCTCACTTTGTTCTTCTTCAATATTGACTTGGCTATTCTGGGTCTTTTGCCTCTCCATATGAACTTTAGAATCTGTTGATATCCACAAAATAGCTTGTTGGGATTTTAATTGGGATTGGGTTTTCTCTATAGAGCAAGTTGAAAAGAACAAACATCTTGACAATATTGAGTCTATCCATTACCATGGAATATATCACCATTTATTTAGTTCTTTTCTGAAATCTTTTATAAGAGCTTTGTAATTTTCCTCACACAGATATTTTCCATCTTTTGTTGGTTTATATCTAAATATTACATTTGGGGGGTGCTAATATAAATGGCAATGTGTTTTTACTTTCAAATTCCACTTATTCATTGCTGGTATACAGGAAAGCAATTGACTTTTGCATATTAACCTTACATCTTCAACCTTGCTCTAATTGCTTATTAGCTCTAGAAGTTATTTCATCAATTCTTTTGGGTTTTCTATATTGATAATCATGTTATATGCAAACAAAGACAGCTTTATTTCTTCTTTCCCACTATGTATACTTTTATTTCCTTTTCTTATTGCATTATTTAGAACTTATAATACAATGTTGAAAAGAGTGGTAAGTAGAGATATCCTTGCTGTGTTTCTTTTTTTTTTAATTTTTTTAATGTTTTTTATTTATTTTTGAGACAGAGAAAGACAGAGCATGAGCAGGAGAGGGGCAGAGAGAGAGGGAGCCACAGAATCCGAAGCAGGCTCCAGGCTCTGAGCTGTCACAGAGCCTGACGCGGGTCTCGAACTCATGGAGTGTGAGATCATGACCTGAGCCAAAATCAGTCGCTTAACCAACTGAGCCACCCAGGCGCCCCAATCCTTGCTGTGTTTCTGATATTAGCATGAAAGCTTCAAGTTGTTCTCAACAAAGTATGACATTTTCTATAGTTCTTTGTAGATTTTTAAAATAGAGTTGAAGAAGTGCCTCTATTCCTAGCTTGCTGAGAGTTTTTAAATCATGAATTGGTGTAAGATCTTGTCAAATGCTTTCTTGCACCAATTAATGATCATGTGATTTTTTTTCTTTAGTTTCTTGATGTGAAAGATGACATTAATTGATTTTTTGAATGTTGAACCAGTCTTGCACTCCTTGGATAAATCCCACATGGTCATGGTATATAATTATTTTTATACATTGTTTATTTGATTCGCTAATATTTTCATGAGGATCTTGTATCTATGTTCATGTGAGATATTAGTCTATCATTTTATTTTCTTTTAAGTCTTTGTCTGGTTTTGGTATTAGGGTAATGCTGGCCTAATGGAATGAATTAGAAAGTATTCACCTGTTTTTTCTGGAAGAGATTGTAAAAAATTGGCATAATTTCTTCCTTAAATGTTTTGTAAAATTTACCATTGAAACTGTCTGTGCCTGGTGCTTTCTGTTTGGAAGATTATTAACTACTGATCCAATTTCTTTAATCAACAGAGGCTATTCAGATTGTCTTTTTCATCTTTTCTGAGTTTTGGAAGATTGTACCTTGTAAAGAATTTGTCTGTTTTATCTAAGTTATTAAATTTGTCAGCATAAAGTTGCTCATAATATTTCTTTATCCTTTTAATGTCCACAGGATTTGTATTGATGTCCCTTCTTTCATTTCTGTATTAGTAATTTGTGTTTCTTCTTTTTTTTCATTGGCCTAGCTAGAGACCTATTGATTTTATTGATCTTTTCAAAGAAACAGCTTTTGGTTTTGCTGATCTTTCTCTGTTGATTTCCTATTTTCAACTTCATTGATTTATGCTCTAATTTTCATTATTTTTCTTCTGATTACTTTGGAATTAATTTTTCTTCTTCTAGTTTCCTATGGTGGAAGTTTAGATGATTGGTTTTAGAGCTTCCTTCCTTTCTAATATAGGTATCCAGTGCTATAAATTTCCCTCTAGGCACTGCTTTCACTGCATCCCACAAAATTTGATAAGTCGTGTTTTCATTTTAATTTAGTTCAAAATATTTAAAATTTTCTCTTGAGATTTCTTCTTTGACCCATGTGTCACAAAGAAGTGTGTTTGATTAATCTCCATGTACTGTATTTTGTGATTTTCCAGTTATCTTTCTGTTATTGATTTCTACTTTAATTCCATTGTGGTCTGAAAGCACATTTCTATTATTTTAAACTTGTTGAGCTGTGTATTATGGCCCACAACATGGTCTACACTGTTGAATGTTCCAATGGGTACTTGAGAAAATGTGTAATTTGCCATTGTTGCATGGAGTAGTCCATAGTTGTCAATTATTTCCAGTTGATTGATGGTGCTGTTGAGTTCAACTATGTCTTTACTGATTTTCTGGCTGCTAGATCCGTTTCTGATAGAAGGGAGTTAACATCTCCAACTAAAATAGTGGATTCATCTATTTCTCCTTGCAGTTCTTTCAGTTTTTGCATCATATATTTTAATGTTCTATTGTTAGGTGCATGCACATTAAAGGATTGTTGTGTCTTCTTGGAAAATTAATGCCATTATCTTTATGCAATATCCCTCCTTATTCTGGATACTATTCAGAAGACTGCTGTGTCTGAAATTAATATAGCTACTCCCACTTTTTTTCTATTAGTGTTAACACGGTATATTTTTCTACATCCCTTTACTTTTTTATTTTAGAGAGAGAGAGCATGATCAGGGGAGAGGGGCACAGGGAGAAAGAGAGAGAGAGAGAGAGAGAGAGAGAGAGAGAGAGAGAGAGAGAGAGAGAGAGAATCTTAAGCAGGCTCCATGCTCAGCACAAAGCCTGATGCTGGACTTGATCCCATGACCCTGAGATCCTGACCTGAGCTGAAATCAAAACTTTGATGCTCAAACAACTGAGCCACCCAGGTGCCAAGAGGCACCTCCATCCCTTTACTTTTAATCTACATGTGTCTTTATGTTTAAACTGGGTTTCTTGTAGACAATATATAGTTGGTTCTTATTTTTTGTTACACTTTGAAGTGTCTTTTAATTGGTATATTTAGACCATTGACATTTTAAGTGATTTGACATAGTTGGAGTAATGTCTAACATATTTGCTATTACTTTTTATTTGCTGCCTGTGTTCTTTGCTATTTTTGTCTTCTGCACCTTTTCTGCCTTTCATAGTTTTAATAGAGCATTTTATATGATTCCATTTTTACTCCTTTCTTAGCATATCAACTATACTTTTAAAAAACTTTTCTTCATGGTTTCCCTAGAATTTGCAATATACAACTAATCCAAACCCACTTTCAAATAACAATATACCATTTCTCAGGTAGGTTAAGTACTTTATAATAACAAAATATTTCTAATTCCTACATACTATCCCTTGTATCATTGTTGTAATTCGTTTTACTTATACATAAGCATATATATCTACATAGATATAACACACATAAATGTATATAATTTAATATGTTGTTGCTATTATTTTGAACAACCGTTGTTTATTAGATCAATTAAGAATAAGAAAAACAAAAGTTTTTATTTTGCCTTCACTTACCCATTTTCTAATGCTCTTCTTTTCTTTATTTAGATTCAAGGTTCTGGCTTATATCAATTTCCTTCTCTCTGAAGAATTTTAACATCTTTTGTAAGGCAGATCTACTGGCAACAAATTTCCTGAATTTCTGTTTGTCTGATAAAGTCTTATTTCTTTTTAATTTTTTAAAAATACTTATTTATTTTGAGGGGGGTGCTGGTGGAGGGGAAGAGTGCACTAGTGAAGGACAGGCAGAGAGAGAGGGAGAGAGAATCCCAAGCAGGCTCTGTTCCTTCTGCATGGAACCCTATGCAGGGCTCAATCTCATGAACTTTGAGATCATGACCTGAACCAGGATAAGAATTGGATGCTTAACCAACTAAGCTACCTAGGTATCCCTCTTTTTTTTTATTAAAAAAATTTTTTTTATTAGTTTTCTTTATTTTTGAGTGGCAGAGAAAGACAGAGTGCATGTGGGGGAGGGGCAGAGCGAGAGGGAGACAGAATCCAAAGCAGGCTCCAGGCTCTAAGCTGTCAGCACAGAGCCCCATGCAGGGCCCTAACTCACGAACCATGAGATCATGACCTGAGCCAAAGTCGGAGGCTCAACCCACGGAGCCACCCAGGTGCCCCTCCCTCTTTTTAATTAAAAAAAGAAAAATTTAATGTTTATTTATTTATTTTTTTCCTTTTTTTAAAAAATAATTTTTTTAACGTTTATTTATTTTTTGAGACAGAGAGAGACAGAGCACAAACGGGGGAGGGTCAGAGAGAGGGAGACACAGAATCGGAAACAGGCTCCAGGCTCTGAGCCATCAGCCCAGAGCCCGACGCGGGGCTCAAACTCACGGACCATGAGATCGTGACCTGAGCCAAAGTTGGCCGCTCAACTGACTGAGCCACCCAGGTGCCCCAATGTTTATTTATTTTTGAGAGAGAGAGAGAGACAGACTGAGTGTGAGTGGGGGAGGGGCAGAGAGAGAAGGAGACACAGAATGCAAAGCAGGCTGCAGGCTCTGAGCTGTCAGCACAGAACCCATCACAGGGCTCAAACTCACAAGGTACAAAATTCTAGGTTGGTGGGTTTTTTTTTCCAACATTTGAAACAAATTTCATTCCACTCTTCTCTTGCTTGCATGGTTTCTGAGGATAAAACTAATGAAATTATTGTACCTGTTTCTTTTTAGGTAAGGTGATTTTTCTTTTCTGAGATTTTTGAGTTTTTTTTCATCATTGATTTTCTGAATTTTGAATACAATATGCCTAGGTGTGGGGTTTTTTGTTTGTTTTCCTTTGTTTTGTTTTGTTTTGACATTTATCCTGCTTGGTGTTTATCTGGGCTTCCTGGATTCGTGGTTTGGTATCTGACATGAATTTCGGAAAATTCTCCATCATTATTGACTCAAATATTGCTTCTGTTCCCTTCTTTCTTCTACATTTGGTACTCCTATTATGCATACATTAAACATCTTGTAACTACTCCACAGTTCCCGGATATTCCGTTCTTTTAAAAAAATTTGTTGTTAGAGTTGATGTACACTGTTTTATTAGTTTCAGATGTACACCATAGTGATTTACATTTCTATACATTATGCAATGCTCACCATAAGTGTAGTTACCATCTGTCACTTTACAGTGTTTTTATATTAAAAAATATAATATGTATAATATTATAATATTATAAAATATTCCCTATGATATACTTCTTATTCCTGTGATTTATATAACTGGAAGTTTGTACTTTTTTTTTTCAGTTGTTTTTCTTTGTGCTTTTCAGTTTTGAAAGTTTCTATTGCCAAGGGTGCCTGGGTGGCTCGGTTGTTTAAGTGTCCAACTACTGCTCAGGTGAAGGTCTTATAGTTTATGAATTTGAGCCCTGTATCAGGCTCTGTGCTGACAGCTCAGAGCCTAGAGCTTGCTTCAGATTCTGTGTCTCCTTCTCTCTGCCCCTACCCCACTTACACTTTGTCTCTCTCTCTCAAAATAAATGAACATTTAAAAAAAAATTAAAAAGAAAGTTTCTATTGTCATATCCTTAAAGTCAGATTCTTTCCTCTATTGTGTCCAGTCTACGAATTAACCTATGAAAGGCATTCTTCATTTCTGTTAGTGTTTTTTGAACTCTAGCATTTCTTGTGCATTCTTTATTAAAATTGTCATCTCTCTGCTTATAATAACTATGTATTCTTATATGTTGTCTACTTTTTCCAGTAAATCCCTTATTGTAGTTTAAAAAAATTTTCCTGATCTGATAATTCCAACATTCTTGCCATTTCTGACTCTGGTTCTTAGGTTTGTTTAGTGTTGTCAAATTGTTTTTCCCTTCTAGTATGCTTTGTCATGTTTTGTTGAAAGATAGACCTAATGTACTGGGTGTAAAGGAACTGTGATAACTGGCCTTTTATAATATGATGATAACATGTCGGGGGAGGAGAAGCATTCTACAGTCCTATGATTAGGTCTCAGGTTTTTAGTGAGCCTGTGCCCCTGGACTGTGAACTTCAACAGTGCTTCTCAGTACCCCCAACCTCACCTTAGGTGGAACAGGATGGCTAGAAGGAGCTGGAGTTGAGCTTCTCCCAGGTCTGATAAAACCCCAGTAGAGTGTAGGCTTTGGTAAAATAGTTTCACCTGTGGGTAGGCCTTATTAAGAAGAATAGAATGCTTTGGCATATTTCAAAATGGTTCCTTTAGCTCCTACCCTAATTGGAAGCACAAGGAGGTTTTTCTCTGGTATAAAACATAAGGACCAGGTCAAGCAACTGGAGGTAAAACTCACAAAAATTTGGGGGCCCCTCTATGACTGAGTCCTACTGGAGTTTTTAGCTCTCAGACTTGTCCACGCTGAGCTTCCAGCAATTCCTCAATAGCAGTTCAGGTTTTCCTACCCTGGGACTGGTTCCCGTGGAGGTTTCTGCTGTGGTAAGTTGTGATTTTCTGTATTCACCCATCTCTTCAATCTTGGGTGCAATGGTTTGTGCTGTGAATTCAGTTCTTTAATGAGTCTAAGAAGAGTTGTTGATTTTTCAGTTTATTCACCTTTTTATTGTTGGGATGCAGTGGTGACTTCTGAGCTCTGTGCATGCCAAATGGGAATATGGAAGTCCGGAAATTTTTCAAATGAGTGATTGGGTTTGGAGCTCATTGGCAAAAGCCAACTTCAAAAAAGCAATATGATCTTGTTTCAGAGAATAGTTATGAATTTATAAATTTATTAAAAATATATAAAATATAAAATTGGTAAAAGTGGACACTGTTCTGGTTGAAGTGTGTGTGTTGGTGAGGCAGGCACCCATTATTTTGTGCTTTCAGACCCTTATCTAATGGCAGTCTCAAACTGCCTTGCAGAGTCCTTCATTTACCATTCATATGGCTCTTTCCGGTATGGAATAAGCCAATGATCTCTGAAAGCTCTAGGAGGAGGGGGTTCCATGTGTGAATTTGAGTTTCCTATCAAGGCAAGGAGGGGACAGCACCTGAAGGGGCACTGACTTCAAATATTTGGCCTGTAATTGCCATTGGAAAGTGAAGAGGGTAGGAAGGTGATGCGATTGGAATCGAAGTTAGAAATCTATTTGTTGGGCAAAAAGACCTTTTTGCAATTTGCCCCCTTTAAACATTCCTGCCGGTGCAGGGTATTATTTAGTTAACCCGGCCTAACGGGATGTTTTAAAGGTGGAGGATTGCCCTGGTGATGAACAAATATGAGAAATAAACTTCCAGTGGGGCTGGGTTGCCTGCTGACTGTGATTTCCTGATGATCTATAACAATGGTTATTCACTAACAGCTGGCGCATGTCTCCCTCGGACAAAGCCACTGGGAAGCGCAGGCGCTCAGATTGGTGAACCAGAACCGTTTCCCTGGTAACCGTTAACTAGCACGTGTTTTATTGTTTCCAACTGCTTTTCCTGGGGTATTTGCAGGTGGTGGGAGATGCTTTCTTAAAGAGGGGTCATAACCTCGTGAACTTTCAGATGTTGCAACAAATTGGGGAACAAAACATTTTTTTCTCTTTCAAATATATTAAGTAAATCTTATTACATAGCATTTTCAAGACAGATGCAGCCCAACAGTTTTTCTATTTTGCCATTATTTCCAGATGTTACCAATTTTAAAGTCAGAGTTCTGTTTTATGATCAGGATCTATAGGAAGGTAATATTAGTGATGTGTATGGCAGCAGAATATTATTTTGGCCTTTTTGGGATGTGTTCTGGTTCTATATTTTGCTGTAAAAGGGGAAATCCAACCATACAATCTGAATGTATTTTAAACTGGATTTCTAATGGTTTCTGTATTTTGCCTCTTCATTAATTTAGCTCAATGTGTTTGGCTTTACTGGTACTTTTCTTTCTTGATTTTAATGCACCACAAAGTTTGTTGTGTTGCCATAAAATACAAGACCAAATAAGCTAAGACTTGATCATGTTAGGATTTCCTTCTATATTTGACATATTTTTGAAAGGATCAGTAAATTTCCAGATGGACAGCTCCCTCTTCTGTCTGGTTTCTAGAATTTGCATCTTCTGAAACTACAGATGGAAGATGAAATATGTATCATAGAATTCTGTAGCTTGGCTGAAGCTTGAATATAGTTACTGTCTATCCAATAGCAAATTCATGATAGAAATGGAGGGTGTTTCCATTGTAATTATTTGGTTTAAAATAAAGTCATACACCTTGTAAATGCTGGCTGAAAGTAAATGAAACATTCTTTTAAATTAATGAACTTTATCTGCAGATAGCCCTGAAAAAAAAATGCAGCTCTCATTGATCACTAGTATGAACTCTGAAATACCTGGATTTGGTCAAATGAGCATTTGTCACTTGATTTGCAAAGAATCCAAACGGTACTGCAACTCAAGTCTTCTCTTGAGCCTAATTTGCAGCCTTTTCTTGGAAATGTGCTTCAGGGTACATGCAAACATGTACCTACTTATAAATTAGATCAGTGGCATTCAAATGCTCTTCTCCAGGACCTTACAATGTTTAAAAGGCTTTTTTAAAAACAAGTATTTAAAAAAAATATTTGTTTGCTTGGGTCCAGTTTAATCACTATAGGCAAGAGTTAGGGTTATGCTCTGAAAATGAATACTGAAAGATCTATAACCTAAACTCATAACCATAGAACCAAAAGAGCTAATAAATTATGATGATGAGGGCACTTATGTACAATATTTGTTTCTAGAGATACAGTGAAGTGATAAATTTTGACTGTGAAGAGGAAAATGTCGATTCATTCAGATTTACCCCTCTCAGTCCCTCCGGTGGCAGGGTTTTGGGGATTATATGACCCTAATCATATGAATGTATATGAAGTGAACACTCTTCACAATTCTCCACTTTGTTTTTGTTGGGGCAGGCATACCTAGGGACCCTCTGAACAAGAAACCTCATTTTCCTTCACACATTCCTGTTGGTATCAGGTCATTGTTTTAGTTTCATTCAAGGGATTTAAGGAATGATTTGGGCATAGTGGATTGAAAATCAACAAACTATTGATTATCAGTATTGGGAGACTAAAGCATACATTTAAACATTTTAAGTTACATCCTCATCTCTCAAATGATGTTCCAAGTAATAAAGTACTAGATGGTAAATTTCATTTGGAATGAGAGATTGTCGGAAACCACAGACCATACTACACCCAATTCAACCTCTCCTTCCCTACCCATGGAGCCCAGAATGGGTAGCTGTCTTGCTAAGGGTCCTGCAGCGAGATGGTAACACAAATATTTGTTACTTGTTCATATCTGAGTGCTCTTTTGGCCAAACTACACCCTTTGCAGTGGCCAGGGAGTTCTTTACTACTTGGCTGGGGCTCCATAAATAGGACTTCTGTGATTTCTTTTTTCCTCCAAGTGCACATACTCTTCCACCTACCATTTCCCAGATTTGCATACCAGTGATTTACTGGCTGAGTGACTTTAGACTAGTTAACCAACCTCTCTGTGCTTCAGTTTTCACTTCTACAAAATGAGACTAATAATAGTGCATTGCTCTTAGAATTAATACCAGTGATAGGCATGGCACTGTGCCTGGCATATTGTAAGCACTTGGTAAACATTGGCTATTTTTATTACTGTATTTTTCAGCCATTCTTCATCCAGTGTGTGCTTTGGTCTTCATTTACTCTGTAGCATGCAGTATTCACTTTCTAAAACAACTGAAGACTGTACCCCCGTGTTTGTAACAGCATTATTTACAACAGTAAAAGTGGAAGCAACCCCACTGTCCATGTGTGGATAAATGGATAAATACAATGTAATTTATACATATACTGGAATACTATTCAGCCATAAAAAGGAAAGAAATTTTGACACATGCTACAACATGGATGAATCTTGAGGACATTATTTTAAGTGAAATAAGCCAGTCACAAAAAGGCAAATAACTGTATGATTCCACTTATATGCAGTAACTAGAGTAGTCAAATTCAAAGAGCTAGAAAGTATACTGCTGATTGGCTGGGGTTGAGGAGGAAAGCGAGTTGTGGAGTTGTTAAGGAGTACAGAGTTCCAGTTCTGCAAGATGAAAAGCATTTGACAATGGGAATGTACTTAATGCTACTGAACTATATATTTAAAAATGGTTCAGAAGGTAAAGATTATGTTAGGTTTACTTTATCACAATTTAAAAATTTTTAAAACAAAAACAACTGAAGGGTCTAGTGCAATTAGAACATATTAGTTACATTAGTTAACCCTGGATATTTTGACTTCTTGCTCCCAGAGTTCTTGCCAAGAATGGGCTTAATTTCCAGGGCCTTATAGTTCATGGACTCAGATGAAATTACAGAAGCATACTTTCCCCACAGACATATGAAGAAACCCCACAGAGACTCCTCAAAAAATGCAGACACATGAAAAGCAAATTTGATTTAATAAGTTTACCATTAACAAGAATGTCTTGGCGGGAGTGGGAGTGGGGGGGAGCATAGGCTGTTAGAAAGAAGCTTAGAAATCACCTTATTGAAAAAAGCAAAGGTAGAGGAAAAGAGAAGAAAATTTCATCTGGGTTTAGGACTTCTTTTCAAAACTTTTGTTTAATTATCATCTACAGAGATGATTAAAAGCATTATATAGTTCCAGGATAAAAAGCACAACCAGAAACAAGTTTATGCTAAATTAATATTTGATACTCTTGTAAGAATCTGATGTAAAAGTTGTAACCCTTTTATTTCAATTTGTAAATTCCTTTTAATCAATATTTAATATCCTTTTAATTTCAGTTCAGTAACATTTACTGAGTATAGTGTGTCAAGAGACTTCTGGGTTGGAGTTTAAAATAAAACTTAAGCCTTTTTAAAAAAATGTTCAAAGTAACTGAATATACTAGAAATAATAATCATCCTTCAAAATAATATCTCTATTATGATCATGGGACTTATATAAACTAAATATTTGTGGAGGAAAATTCATCAACTATATTGTAGCAAGAATATCTTCTTTCAGAAATGCTAGTAAGAAACAGTTACCACATGAGTGGATGGGTCTGCTCAAACCAGCTCAGAAAAGGGACAAGATATGCTTTTATCAGTTTGTCAAAAATAGCAATGAAAATGCTTAGTAACAGGACATCACTAAAGTGTGTCCTACTACATCACTTTCAGAATGCCACATTTTAATTTTACTTTGTACTTTTGGAATAAAAAATGGAAAGTTTTACTTTAAATGTTTAAATTAAACACTAACATACAATTATTAGCTTATTCAGACACACTAGCACAGTCCCAATTTCTGTATCGTCTTAATAAAAAGCCTGGCTTTATGAATCTACCAAATGGCCGTTTATTGGAATCCAAAGAGGTCAGTAACAATCTGGAAATCACAAAATACACATGAAGAAAAACATAAGACTTACCAAGAAAAATAGCTGTAATGGTGCAAGACAAAAGGCCAGTTTGATGACATTATTCAGTCTTTCAGCATCCACTACTTTCTCCGACCATCTGAAGGCTCTAGACATAGGTGGGGAGAAAAGGGGGTGGTATTAATATTAAGAGGTACAAAAGGTGAGAAAAGGACTCTGACAAACACATCTAAAAACATGCTTGTATTTCACAATAGAAACATTTTCTTTTTCATTCTCAGTATTGCTAGTTGCATAAGTACCCACCACTACAAGGATTTGTAATAGAAACATTTTACCCTTTTGAGAGCCAGACATCATTAAGTACAGTTTGAAAGGTTCACATTTAGCTTTTAGCCAAAAGGGAAACTTTGGTGGCTTTCCAGTCCTTTTCAAGTCATGAAGCCTTAGAGAGAAACTGAAGTGAAAGAGATCACATCTCGGCCTACCTCTTTTCGCCCTTGAGAATTCCTTTTCCAGGTAGTTCCTCAAATAGTGACGCTGCACTGGAACCCTCAGTTCTTCCCCTTGGAAGTTATTAAATCGGCACAAAGACTCACAATAATGGCATATGAAATCTAAGTTTTGTATAGGAAACGGACAGGCGGTCTACACTTTGTTATTCACTTGATAGACAGAGCCATTTTGACAGCCCTAACCTTGGAAACCACAGGTCCTGCTGAGCTCAGCAGGAGTCAAGCGCTGAGTACCATCTGTCAAAGCTTTATTCCCCCTCCTTCTTATCCAGGCCTTTACTAGAAGATGCTGAAAAGAGCACTGAATGAAAGTCTGCTACCTACAGTTAAACTTGTGTGCATCGTAATACTAATGTTGGTGTAAGAATTTCAACCTGTGATCTGCCAAATTTGAACTGAATTAGGTATGCTATGTCCTTTTCTAATGGTTATCTGCAGAAAAAAGTGTGGTTTGAGGAACTGTGTAACTGCCTTCCAAACAACTAACACTATGAAATAAGGAAATTGCACGTAGTTATGGTTTTTGCCAACTCTGTGGCTAAAATCATGGATGACTTGGAAAGTTCTCCATTCTAAAGATTTGTGGGTTCTTTCTTTTAATTTAGTTTAATTAAACCTGTATGATACAACAAATTTGCTTCTTTCCAAAAAATAGAGATTTTAATGGGATAACCTCTTGCTTCATAAATAAAATCTTAGAACACATCTTCTTTCTCCCCCTCTGTAGCATAATCAATTCTAAAAAATTAACAAGCCTAATCAAAATAAAATCAATTAAATCATGTGTGCTGTAGCTCATCTGTACTTGTATAGAAAATGGTGTATCAATTGATAATATAAAGGAGTTAGAAATGGCATTGCTTTTGATTAAGTGCTACCAAAATGCTACATAATTTTTGAAGTACAAATTTATTTTGCATTACATTAAAATTGTTCATATTTAATAATTTTAGATGTCTATTTAAAATCTTTACATTTAGTGTACCATTTCTAGCATACACGGTTCATCAGGGATTTCGAAAGATTCCATGAGCACAGAATCATAAAATAGAAGTTTTGAGTTGAAAAGTTGAAAAAGTAAGGTCTTTTTTTTAAGCAAATTATTCCAAATTGAAATGTTCAGTTAAATTTTGTGCTTTATTCTGACTTATTCTTTGTTTTATCTGATTTTCCTTCCAATTTTCTGAAATGCTAAAAATAATTTAAGATAGTATGTGTCATGATAATAATACTATATATACTAGATATACTATATTATGGTAATTATTCGTAGTTTAATGGGTAATTACAATGTCAAAAGACATTGTAAAATATGTATTTTAATTAATTGCTTATATTAACACGAATATGTACTTTTTACATTTTATATTTTGCTCAATGTGCCATATGTATGTTTTGCAGAGATTTTAGAGCCCTTAATATATAAATGCTTGAAATGCTTTATGAAAAACTGTTTTAATACGTTACACACCCAGAGGTGATTTTGTTATTTAAAGTGACCAAGAAATGATTTGCCTTGCAATGTCAAAACTAGTTAACTAATAACAAATTGTTTCTAATTATTACTAGATTGAATTTTTGTGCATCCTTTTTGCAAGACCCTGTAGCTGTATATGCATGCTTTGGTAAACATAGGCACAAATGCTTTTGAACAAAGTCTGAATAGGCAATAGTTGAGTTGGGACTTTGCCCCTTCTCTGAGCTTCCCTCACAGGCCCTTCCTCCTAGGAGGTGCTGATCTCATTCAGAGTCTGAGAAAGGAAGTCAACTTTGCAGGCAGCCTGGGTCCCTGTTCAGTAAATACCTCTTCTACCAGTATGTTCAGCCTGAAATCCTTTCTCCTGGGGGCAGGAAACAACTTTGACCACACTGAGAAAGAAAATTCGAAGACCAATGCCTCGAGGGAAAAGCATGTGGATTTAAATTAACCTTGGCTGACCATTATTCTGAGAGCAAAAAGAATAGAGGAGAGCAGGAGGGGAGGCCCTCCAGATGGACAAGAGGAGAGGCAAACTTGGGCTTTCTCAAGGTTTTACCTAGGGAGGGCCAGTTAAAGTGTCCATAGAGTTACCTTGCTTGGCATCACACGTGTGTAGGTTTTCTTGATTCTCACTGTTAGGCTATTAAATTGTCATAGTATCCGAATCTCAGAGTTCAAGGGATGTTAAGGATCATTTGGTGAAATTCTACATTAATAGAGATGAGGAAAGTGAAACACAGACATGCCTACTCTATGGTTTATCCAAAACTTGGTAAAAAAAAAAAAAAGCTGTTTTGATGTGATTTGACTGTTTAAATCCTTCCAGAGAATTTAACTTAATAATTTGCTGTACAGTCTCAGTAACAATTATACCTTGTATTTTATATTTTATGCATATGTTTATACTGTACCTGTTTCTAAAAAGTACTGTTCTATACTGTACCTATAGTGTAGAGGCAAGTCTACACTAAAATTTAGTTTACGAAATGCTTTTTTACATTGATTTTTTTTTTTTTTTACTTTCTTAGTTGATCTGGCATAAAAGCCTTTTTTCTTTTCCTTTCCGTGGGAGAGACGAATCTAAATGTCATGTTTATTATTTCTGTAGTTAGTTCAAGTCTACTGGATTCATGGAGCATGTGCTAGTCACACAGTTCTGTGTCAGTCTTGGGGGTGGGTAGTCAGAATAATATTCAGTCATTCAACAAAGATTTTTCCAAGACCTGCCATGTGCTAAGAATTGGGGATACTAAAAAAAGCCTCTGTGTAGAGGCTACATTATAGCAGGTAGGGTGGAAATGACAGGACACACAGAATCATTAATTAGAGACTCAAGCAAATGGTATAAAATTACACTGCACTAAGGAGCTGAAGGAAAAGAGACATGAAGCTCCGAGTGGGTGCCACAGGGTGAGCTTTTCCTGCCAGATGGATCTTCAAGGCTCCCTGAGGAAGTGGTGAGGGAGCTGAAGCATCCCGGGGAAGGGCAGAAAGGAGAGAGATACCCAAGCAGAGGGCACGCAAGTCAGTGTGAGGATCTGAGAGAAAGCTGGTATGAGGGCAGCTTGGGATGTAGAGTGGAGAGCGACAGGGAGGGCCAGACCCCACAAGGTGGTTATGGACTGTACTAGGGATGATGTGGCTTTATCCTAGGGACAACTGGTAACAAATGGTTTGCAGCAGGGAAGAAGTGTGGTGACCTGACTAGATTGGGTTTTGAGAAGGCCACTTTGGCAGCAGTGTGGGAAAAGGCTGACTGGGTAAGAGTGGAGCCTAGGCTAGGAGGAGCTGACCTGCTTGTTGGGCTATCAGTACCAACCATGTGTTCCCATTGCACAGATGGGGCAGCTGAGGCCTGAGAAATGACACGACCAAGTTCAGAGCTCATGTCTCTTGATTTCTAGGACAGATACTGCTGGTACCTTTATCCTGATAAAACCTGGTAGGTTTCACAAATGTTTTCCATTGTTTTCTAGAAGGGTACCCATCTCAACATAGTTGGAATTGTAATGTACCACAGTTTTATAACTTTCTTTTCCTCTTGACATTATAACAGAATTTTTCATGCTGCTGCCACGTCTTGGCAAATATCATGTTAAATGAGCAAATGTTCTGTAATTTCATTAGCCATATCCTGAACAGAGAGTATTTTGGTTGCTTCCAGTTTTTTTTCTGTTCTAAGTAATAGTCTCATGATCATTTTAGTACATGTAACGTTTTCTTCTTTGGGAATATTTTCTTAGGATACATTTTCAGAAATTAGATTACAAATTAAATTAGGGCTTGAATATTTTTGTAGTATTTGCTACTTATTATTAAATCATGGCCCTACCCTTCTATTTTTAGTTTCATAACCTTATTTTATAAATGCTCTTTGTTTTATTTGGCCTCTGACCTATTTTTTAAAGAAGTGATTTGTCCAAAGTCATGAGGGTGAATAAAGGTAGAACCAGTACTTGAAGGCTTCTTTGCATTCTACCGGTGATGCCAGTGGGAAGGAAAACTCTTGTGGCCCAAGTAGGAAAGAACCAGCCCTTCCTTAGGGACTATCTGAAGCAGCAGAAAGGGCAAAGATCTAAGATTTGGGAAATTTGAGTCTGAGTTCTGCGACCACCAGTCACCTTCTATTTGACTTTGGTCTTCTCAACTGTAATATAGAGTCACTGATTCTTGCCCCTGTTTCCTGGGAACTCTGAGGCTTACATAATGCCCCAGAGTGCTCTTGGAACAGTGTAAACATTGCATTGGTGTAAGGGCAGCATCTTGCTCTCTGAATCCTGAGCACGGAGTTGCTCTAAGAAGCCATAGTAAGGTGCTTCTCAGACCCAAATCTACAATGAATCATTTGGGGGATCTGGTTAAATGGTTAAAAGCAGTTTAAATAGGTCTGGGGTAAGGCTGAGATTCTACATTTCAAGCAAGCTCTCAGGCGGTGACTCCCGCTGCTGCTGCTGCTGCTGGTCCAGGGTCCGCACTTTGAGAAGCTGGCTGAAACAGCCACTGAGTGGTTGTTCACTCACACAGGTGACTGTGCCCACTGTGCGGAGCACCCTGCCCACAGAGCAATTTTAGTAAGTGGAAAAGAATGAGAGTTAATATTCGGATGTTCCCGAAGTGGGGTCTAACATGCTGGAGTGTGTGGTGTGTGAATATTCCTGACTTGTTTTGGGAGGAAGCATTCTCCGATCTGTTTCCTCTTGAATGCTGGAGAGCCCCTGAACATAGGAATGTCCCTTTTCCTGACATGCGGTAGGAAGTGGAAAGCAGTAACCTGGAATAATGGAGTAATATGGAAAGGTCCTAGCCTTTCATTATTATTTCCCTTATCTGAACGCAAACCCAAGAATGAATTTTCCCATCCTTGTTTTATATTGTTGGTGATCCCACCAAAGTCCCCTTAAAAGCTGGCCAAGAAAATTTGCCAGCAGCAACTTAGGAGCCTTAATGCATTGTTACAAATCTTTCCACACATCTGCCGCATGAAAAAGAAAAGCAAGATCTTGCAATGGCTGAGGGCAAGAGGGCATCTCCGAAGTGGGATGTCCCAGGGCTGCTCTGAGGACGCCCTTTCTCTGTAAGCAGACTGCCCTGGGAGGCTCCAGCACCTGTTCTTACACATTCCTGCTGGCTTCTGTTGTTTGCAATCGCTGTCAAAAGCATCCCAGGAGAGGGCTGGGACGAGCCTTGTCAGGGAATAAGAAAAGCCGGGAGTGTGGCAGTTGGCCTCACAAATGTGAGGATGTTCACAGTCCCAGTAGGGACTCTCATTTCTCTTTTCACATCACCACACGCCTCATGTCAAAAGGAAATCTTTTGAGTTTAGGTACTGTGGCAGAGAACGTTGCTTTGAAACACAGGTGATCTTGATAGCCTAGTTCCATTTTTCTAAACCTGAACCGTCATGAGCAGGACCTGCAGGTACACAGCCATCCGCCTTGTGGGGTTACTGCGTACAGAGCTGTATGGTACATTTTCCAGAAAGAAAGAAAGATTCTGAGGTTGCAGCACAGGAAAAAGTAGTCCACCTGCAAATCAGACTTGAGCCTTGAAAAGAGATTATTGTAACTTTTGAGGGAACAAACATTCAGAGGGAGGATAAAATAAGTATATTTTTATTTTTAATTTTTGCCCTCAAGGCCTCCTTGGGAAAGCTGCACAATTACTTCAGTTTGATAGTGCAAATGGCTCTGTCCTTAAATGTCATTATATGTCTGCATCTTAGGATGTGTGAACAGTTTTTGATATAATAAAGACAGAACTTTGAACATTTTTTGTATTTATCTTATGCAGTATACAAGTAGGATTCTTTTGTCTCAAATTAAAAGTTTTTCTTCTTGTCCGTTGATCATCAAAGTCTCAGTTTAAAATTTAGAGCACAGGTGTGCCTGGGTAGCTAAGCTTTGGACTCCTGATTTCTGTTCAGGTCATGATCTCAGGGTTTGTGGGTTCAATCTGGCTCTGTGCTGACAGTGCAGAGCCTGTTTGGGATTCTCAATCTCTCTCTCTCTCTCTTTCCCTCTCTCTCTCTGTCCCTCCTCTGTTCTCGCTTTCAACATAAACAAACAAACAAACAAACAAACAAACGGTAAAATAAAAAATTTAGAGCACAGAAAATGGTTTTTGAAATACAGAGAACAACTTTTAAGAGGATTCTTAGCCAGCAGATTTTATGCAATTAAAAGTTAACTCAGTAAAAGATACATTTTGGCATGCTAAAAGATAGTGTTTACAATTAAAAAAATGCTGCCTTTGTTTTACATCAACATCCCTCATCCTAATGTCTTTAGGACAAATGGAGATACAACCTGTATTTCAGAATACAACTTATTCATCAAAAGACGTAATCACTATCAGGGTCCCGAAAGTTTGAATTTTGAGTGAACTCAAAATATTAACATGATTGTCTTAATTAAATTTTGATTGCAATAAAAGGTGTTTGAGCCACACTGGTTTTTGGAGGCTTTAAAAATCTAAATAACAGGAAAACAGTATTACAAACTTATCTACTCTATTTATTCTAATACAGTTTACATTTAGACCTATATTCTGAGTAAATCTGCTTTAAGCAGGCAGCAAAAACTCTGTCTGAAATTTTCTTCTCTTTCGTCCAAGGTTAATCACTGGATTTTGGTTAAACGATATTTATTAATCCCTTCGGTCTATGTCAGGTTTTACATACACTTTAAAATAATCTCTTCTATAATTATTTCTTTAGGAAACTATAAAATTTTGTCTTTAACATTAAAATCAGGTCATTTGGCTACCAAATAAACCACTGTTGTTTTCCTTTGTGGTTCTAAAATTCTGTGTTATTAGAATGAGATTAAAAAATTTTTTTCTTTAATGTTTGTTTATTTTTGAAGGAGACAGAGTGTGATTGGGGGTGGGGGTGGGCTGAGAGAGAGAGAGTGGGAGACACAGAATCCGAAGCAGGCTCCAGGCTCTGAGCTATCAGCACAGAGCCCCACATGGGGCTCGAACTCATAAACCGCAAGATCATGATCTGAACCGAAATGGGATGCTTAACAGACTGAACCACCCAGGCACCCTTAGAATGATGATATTTTAATGTAAATTATAAATCTATGATTTTACGATGGTTATCAATTGCTAGTGAATGTAATATTAATTTAAAAAGTATTTTTGAAACTCGTATGATTCATGTCTGATTTTCAAAATGGCTGGTTTTAGCTGTTGTAGAATCTTTGAGAAGTCAATGTAAAAGATACATACAAGTCAAAATTCAGAATAAGAAAATTTGGTTGCCTTCCTCATAGGAAACAGTTGGAATACATAAGATTAAAGGGGTCTGCCTAAAGGCCTGTGCCTTTTCACTCTTCTACAGACACAGGAATGTCTTCTGCCAGAGGAGATTCTAGCAAGTTTTTTTTTTTGTTTGTTTGCAAGGCTTCCTCCAGAGGACATTGCCCTGTTTCAGTCCTCCTTCCCCATCCTTTTGGGTGGGAGTCATGGCTAAAAGCTTGGTTACCTGGCAGCAAATGGAGGAGCTGTCCAAACTTAGGGTAATCGGTGCCCTTGTCAAAGGAGATGTGAAATATTTCCAGCGCTTGCTTGCTCTTGTCTTAGGGGGCATAAACTGCAGGCTTTGCTTCCAAGCTCCTCTTGCCCTTTTTAGAGTTAGCACTGGGATACTGACTCCAAAAAGGGACCTATCATTTTGGGGAAGGAACTGGGGCTGTGGGATTTTGAAGCATCTCTCCATTTTGTCCAGAGGTGGGAGCTCCAGAGATACTGCTGCTAGCCGGCAGCCTGATTCTGGGGGAGAGGTGCCTTCAGGTGCAAAAGCCCCAGTAAAGGGATGTCTTTTCTACATGGGCAGCCAGACAACCTTCACATTTTTTGATTTTCTTGGAGAAGCTCTGAAAAGAAATAAATCTTTCATCGTAGGAAGAAGTGCCTATACTCCAGTGTGCACTAGTCAAACCAAATTTAGTTTTTAGGTGAAAATAATTATGATATTGTACTTCCTAAACTTGTATATTTTTGAAACATCTGGACAGCACACATATTCATTTGTAAGCTCACGTAGTAATTGACTTACAGAGAACTTTGAATATGGTCTTTAGTAAAATCCTGTTTCATGGCATTTATTCAGCCAATAGAATAGAGTTCTCCCACACAGTATCCTGGCAATGTGTATATTGTCATTTATTTGAATGTGCTTTATGGGGTTAAGCACTTCTGGTATATTTTTCATGCGAGACAACCTAAGGAAGTGAACAGAGGTATGGCGTGATTAAGCTTATAGGTCACAAGATAAATTTACATGGAGAGCCAAGTTTCCAGCTTTAAGCAAATGACTTATCTGTAATGTGATGCAAGTACAATGACCTTTCAAATGTTTGTTGGGCTTCAAGTGTCCGGAACAATCAATATGTACATTATTGTTTATATTTTATGTTCCTGATCCCATTAATGTATGCCTACAGAGTGCCGGGACACCATTAGTTTCTGATACTTCTGATGCTACTGGGTGGCATTTATCAAACAGAGAGGCAGCACTTATTGACTTGTGACAGTTTTTGAATTTCTTGAGCTCAATGTTTCATGAGCTGCTTATCTAGTTTTGGTAAGCAAGGCTTTTATTGCTCTGAAGCCTCCTCAATTAAATAGTAATGAACCAATTTGTTTAAAACGAATCTTTAAGTTGCAGACTCATTAATTTCTCCATTGTGAGTGTCAGAAGATGTGTTCTTGGGCAAGGGGAGACCAGGGAAGTGCGGGGTGATGATTGCTGGGTGTGGGAGCTGGGAGGATGGGACCATCTCTGACCCACTTGTGACCTTGGAAAGGTCTCTTACTGTCCCTGAGCCTCTGGTTCCCCAACAGTGAAGGGGGTGAGGTGGACCAGATAATCACTAAGGTTGCTTCCAGCATGGACATTTAACAAGTAATGGAATATCAATATGCAGATACGTCAGTTGCAGTGCAGCCTTACCAGTAAGTGCAAAACTGAGATGTGAGGAAATCCTTCAACCACCTTGCCCCCGCCTCTGAATAAGGAAATAAGGGAAAACTGCATTCCTTCCTATTTTCCCAGAATAGAGTAGACTCATTATGGGTGTCTGGGAGAGAGGCATTTGTGATGTAAATATACACTTAACAAAATACATAGAAGCATAAGCATATGTAAATAAATACATAAAAATATATTTCAACATAAATATACATAAAATAAATATAAATATATAAATATAAACACCTCACAAATATATATATGAAATTATATGCATATAGTTGCACATAGACCTATAATTATATATAGGCCCCTCTTTTTTTCTACTTCACTTTCTCCCATTCTACATACCTTATCCTCACCCCACTCCAAAAATGCTGCAAGGGAAAAGTGCCACCTGTTATTGAGGCAGAAAACAGGAACGCTTATTCATTGAGGAGATAGGAGATAGCTACCCACTTCTGTATTAATTAACTCTCTCTTTCTAAGGTTTTATTATTGGAGAGTCTAATGACTTAAAATTAACCACCCATGGTCCAATTAAAAAATCATGAATTGATGAATTGGTTTCTAAATTCTCTGTGTTATCGACAAGTTGCTGCATCACTGAAGCTATAAGACATGTCATCCATTATTAACTTTGATGGCATTAAAAAAGATAAATTAGATCTTTTAGGTAGAAATGAGTTCTCACAAAGGCTGCCCTTCTAAGGGGACATGGTCTCAATTTTCTCTGAATTTCAGCCCACTTATTTGTTTGAGTTTATTCTGGTTTCACTTAGATTTTATTGATTGTTTAGTAAACATTAACTGATGGTAGAGCCTTCTTAATATGAGCAGATAATAGATAATCAATGTGTAATGCAGTTTAAGTGATGAAATACTTTTGCCAGGAATATAAAGTCTGCCACAAGGACCGGAAATGCCTTATTTAAAGAATTAAAATTTACAATGAAAATTTTAGAAAGTAAACCTATCTCTTCAATGTGCAAGAAGTTAAATTTACTTTTAAGATGACAATAATACATAAGAACATATAAATACAGCGTGCTGTTTCTAAGGCACATTGAAAGTATAAGCATACCCATTTAGGAATAAATTAGCATCCTTTGAGCTCTTGTAGTTTGTGCTAGGGCAAAGGCAAAAGGCAATAATAATAAATACAATTCAAAATAACATTAGAAATTTGAGCTCAATAGTTGATTTATTACAGAGGGAAAATGTTCTTACCTTGGCTTTTGCAAAAGTCCTTATTCTTACTATTATTTACTTCTTCAACCTAAAACAATCTTTTGTTTCATAGCCAGAATCTTATTTCCCTAACATTGCCCATTAACGGCTCCACTATCTGCTGCAACACAAGATGTGTTGGGAAAAAAATGACTTAGGCAAGTTTTTAATACCTCAAATTGGACCCGCCCTTTATCCCACAATCCCCTTTGTGTGTCTCATTATTGATCAGACATATGCTGGTTTTTGAAGCCTGGGAATTACCAGGGCAGAGTTTTATTTGACTATTTATCTCTTTAGCAAAATTGTTGCCATCTCTGACCTTTCAAAAATGTTTATGACAAGGTGTTTGCTGTTAATTGCACACAGGAAGGAGTGAAAAGCCTCCCGGTTGGATGTTGTATTTACCGGTAGATGAGATTTTCTTGTAAAATCAGTTTTACAGGAGGTGGATTTGGGATGTTGTTTTTATTTGTATGTAGCAATATAGCTTGAGAAAATTACTATTTTCTAATTAGCAGACCAATTAATAGGATAAGTAAAGATATGGCTTTATAGAAAGGATGCAATAGCTCTACTGGCCTAGATCTGTTTTCATACCTGGTAGAAATTCAAGAATAGAAATATAAAATCACAGGCTGGAAGGGACCTTAAAGATATCTAATTAAATCCATTTTATTTCGCAGATGGCTAGACAAATGAAGACAAGTTAAGGTACTGGTCTTCTGTCCCTTAAACTATAAGGACCACTTCAGAGTTCCCTGACTGCCAATCTAGTGTTTTATTATTGTTAGTTAGATGCAAATCTCTACTTACAGATATAAGTAACTATGTTATGACTTAGGTTGCCTTTGTGGAGACAACAGCTTGCTAAAAGTCCATGAGGATGGGCAAGTTTTTTTAGTTACTTGCAAAATGGGGAGGCCTTCTATATTCTTATAAGGCCCCACCTGATTCAGTCCTGCTCATTGCTTTGCCTTCATTTCTTGCCCCTTTCCCCATCATCCGCCCTTTCTTGTATTCCCAGGACCCGCTTGGGTTCTTTCCCATCTTGGCTTTTCTTCAGCCTGGAATGAGTTTCTCCAAATCTCTCCTTGGCTGGTTTCTTATAACCATTAAGGTTTCTTCTCAAATGCCATTTCTTCAAATAGGCCTTTCTTTACCACCCAATGTCAGTATAATGAGAAGTAGTGAACCAGTCGCGAACACTGAGTTTTAATTAATGCCAGCCACTGTCGTATGCACTTACTGAAAGTATTTATTAATTCATTCAACCTTCAAAACAGCCCTATGAGGTATGCTTGTTTGCTAGTTGAAATGATCCTGTTCAATTTTTTTTTCTCACTTATGATCTATCTCCCCTCCACCCCATTAGACTCTGAGTTCCCTGAGAACTGGGACCTTAGCTCTCTTCTTTATTGCTGTTTTCAGCCAGGTCTAGAATAATCCCTGAATCTAGCGGTTTCTCAATAAATACTGCGTAAGTGAATGGATGCGTTTGAGAAAGGGCAGCAAGACAGCGAGAATTGAAGAGGCTGTGGGCTGGGGGTTGACTCCCTGGCGAGTGTGGTGTGAGGTTTCTCCCAGGAGCAGAAGCCAGAACGATGAGAGTGGGAATAAGTGAGTTCGTGCATCAAGGATGGGCTCAGTTTTCAAGAAGGTTGGCAATGAGGGCAGTGGGGTGCTAAATGGCAACAGTGGTTTTATGCTTTTGTCAGAAAACCTAGGAGGAAACTTCCACCCTTGCAATTGAAGAATGCCCCCTCACTGCTCGTTAATGATTACAGGTACAAGAAGACCTGCCTCTGTCTCATTTTCCCAACAGTATGACTAGCTGAAAAACTGAAATAATGGTTTGACCGCAGTTATTGTCCACTGGCATCATTTCACTGCAGGTGCACCTCTGGGCGGTCATTTCCCAGGATTATCCTTGGGGTAGCAGAGCTTCCCTCCTCTCTTTCTGTGCCATCATCAAGTCTATAAAATACCAGGAATGTATCTTTGAATCCCAGTAAGCTTGTCATTCATCCTTTTCTACATACTTGGAAGTTGCCAAGAACATTACAATTACTTCTTTTCCTTGACTTTACACCAGGAAAGAGACCATAGAAATGGTGAGTGCTTACATGAGTGGCTTCAAACCATTCCCACTCTGGTCTGTGCCCTGCACCGCCAACCAGAAATGTTTCCATTACCTTGTTCTAGTTCCTAATGGGTGCAGTAAGTAGCCCCTCATCCCCTCCCTAGCACTTAACTGCCATCAAAAGGACAGTACCAGCAATGTCACATGTAAAAGCTAACCCCTTTGTAGGTGGTTTTGGGTAGCAATCCTCTGGCCTCTCTAACGAAACGTTGGTATGAAATCCTGAAACAGCAGTGGGAAGGGACACTTTGTTTTTACAGAGACTCTATTATGAAGCCAGATACCACTACGATTTCAGGGAAGAAAATACTGCTCTCTTTTCAAATGTAGCAAAATATTTCTCTTTCTCAGCATCCGTTACAAATAAAGACTCTCTGTGACATCCTTTTCTTCGTGTGTGTCTTCTCGTTAGTAATTTAGAAAGGTTAACAATTCAAACGGAGCTGGTATTATGAATCAGAGAATAAATATTAAGGCTAAAGTGTAAATGTTGTAGCATGACACAGTCTGGCCTGGAGGTGTTCATATGAGGTGCCACAGGCATTCAGGGATCAACAAGTCTTCCTCATGAACAGCTTCCCCAGGTATTGCAGGATGTGGAACATTCTGGGTTCTGGGTCACAACTTCCAGTAGCACCTTCCAGTTACCGTGATGACCAAAAACATCCTCATCCCTTGCAAAAGACCTGTAGGGGTTGGTAATATATCCTCTGGCCATGACCTAGCTCAGGAATCTTTCACACACATGCCAGAGGCTAACATAGCATAAATGTGTTAATCTGGCCCCATGTAAGGCAACAGGGAGAGGTGTTCTGGGATTGCTGGAGAAATGTGCATGGTTTGCTTAGAGGTGTTCAAAATGAAAGTTGAATAGACGTTAACTCCTTGCAGCCTTTCTCAGTGTGTCAACCTCACCCCTTCCATCTCCAGCCTTTGCTTTTCCATCTGCCCACTCTTTGTTTCCATCACCCTGACCATCTCCTTTAACCATGGTCTACCCATTACACTGTGTTGTAGTGCACTAATGTCATTTTTCTCTGATGAGCTGGGAGCTCTTTGAGGGCCCCTGTCTAACTCTGGCCCTGTAACTCCGGCATCTAAAGTACTACTTGGCAAAGCATAAGAGACTCTTAAAAAATGAGAACAGGGGCGCCTGGGTGGCGCAGTCGGTTAAGCGTCCGACTTCAGCCAGGTCACGATCTCGCGGTCCGTGGGTTCGAGCCCCGCGTCAGGCTCTGGGCTGATGGCTCGGAACCTGGAGCCTGTTTCCGATTCTGTGTCTCCCTCTCTCTCTGCCCCTCCCCCGTTCATGCTCTGTCTCTCTCTGTCCCAAAAATAAATAAACGTTGAAAAAAAAATTAAAAAAAAAATGAGAACAAACTGAGGGCTGATGGGGGATGGGAGGGAGGGAGGGGAGGGAGGGAGGGAGGGAGGGAGGGGAGGGTGGGTGATGGGTATTGAAGAGGGCATCTTTTGGGATGAGCACTGAGTGTTGTATGGAAACCAACTTGACAATAAATTTCATATATTAAAAAAAAAATAAAGTACTACTTGGCACATGGTAGGCTGCCTTAAATACCAGTTGGGTGGGTGAATGAATGAATGAAAGAAAATTATTCTCAGCCTTCAACCAGTTTCTGAGTTTATGAGTGATATTGATATTTTAATTTTTTTTTCAATGTTTATTTTTGGGACAGAGAGAGAGCATGAACGGGGGAGGGGCAGAGAGAGAGGGAGACACAGAATCGGAAACAGGCTCCAGGCTCTGAGCCGTCAGCCCAGAGCCCGACGCGGGGCTCGAACTCACGGACCGCGAGATCGTGACCTGGCTGAAGTCGGACGCTTAACCGACTGCGCCACCCAGGTGCCCCAGTGATATTGATATTTTAAATTTCCCCTTAGTCCACATCAGCTGCGCATCCTTAGGCATATCTGGGTTTCCTGTATGTCTTCTTCCGGCACGTGGACAAGGGGTTATTTTCATGTCCCTGCATCTGTTCTGTTTGTTCGGTAATGCACTGGTTTTGCTGCACAATTGGAATAGTGTAAACTTGAGATTGTAAAAACTCATCTCATGAGCTCTCATTGCTGTGCTTTGCCCAGGGTCACATCCTGCTCGCTCAGATATGTGAAGGTGCAGTGGCTTGTGATTCTTCTGTACTAGTAATGTGCTCAGTTTCTTGTTCCAGTTCATGGCAGGGGAGTAGCAGTTGCCTCTGTTCCAGGCAAATGAGCCTCATTGGTGTTGGGTATGATTTCAGTGGAGATAAAAACTTCAAAGTCATGACTTCCCAGAGTGTCTTTTAGATTCCCCTTCCTAACCTCCTTCCTTTTCTCCCTCTCTTTTCCCTCCATCCCTTTTCCTTCTTTCCTCCCTCTCTTATAATTCTAACCTGTTCCTTTGTCTTGGAACTATATGAGAAATCAATTTTGCTGATTCTCCACCCTCTTCCTGCCATTTTCTTTGGCTATAGAGCCCCTAAAAAGAGCAGGATATGAGGCACTGAAAAGTAATGCAGTAGGGTCACTTGGGTGGCTCAGTCACTTGAGTGTCCCACTCTTGACTTTGGCTCAGGTCATGATCCCAAGGCTGTGGGATGGAGCCCCAAGTCCAACTCCATGCTGAGCATGGAGTGTGCTTAAGATTCCCTCTCTTTTCCCTTTGCCCCTCTCCCTTGATCTCTGTCTCTAAAAATAAAATAAAAAAACATAACATAGTAAATTTCTCCGTTCCCAGGAGCTGAAGCAATCAATCCCTCAGGATTTTATGTAGAAAATCTTTTTACTAGTGTGTTAAAGATTCCTAGATGCTTATAGCTTACCCCATTTTATTTCCATTCATATTATTATTTCCTAACATTGTTTTTACACATGAAGAGGTATTGTTAGTTTAAACACTTCTTTCTCCTCACATGGTCTGCAGTTTGGGGTTTGGTTGGTTTTTAAAGAAAGCACACACTTGACCAGCTGTTGGGTTTCCCACAGCCAACATGCACACGCCCAGGGTGTTCCCCTGTGATTTTCAAGGCCTGGCTTTCTTCTGATAAGGTCAGCAGCATACACAGTTTATCCACATCTGCTGTGTTCCTCGAGGTCAATCAAAATATTCTTTCTTCTGGGACTAATGGGAATCTCCCAGAGAGAAACAATTATTGCATTAGAGAAATCTATTGATCTACATTGTATGGTTCATTTGGTATTTGGGGTTCGGGAATACTTTTTGAAACTGGGAGATCAATTCAGGGGATTCAGAATGAGAATACACTAGCAAATGCATCTGTGCTATCCCCTTGCAAGTATTTGCAGCTACTGCTGTTAGAATGGCAGAATGCCGCATTCGTTTGCCATAAAATGTCAACAATGTAGGTCACCCTGCATTATTGACTTCATTGGGTGAAACTTAAGTTCATGAGAATAGTATCGGGCTCAGTCCCAAATCAAAAACCGATCAATGGAATCATGAGTGTTTCCGTTGGTGTGATTTCCCATTTCCTCTTTCTCTTTGTTTGAATTTAGGGTACTTTTTTTTTTTGATATATATATGTCCTAATGCTGATCTGGATAAAAATACGAGGAACAAATGACTCTGTGTTGCAGAAAGCAAGAGCGCTGGGCTGCCACTCTTTACATTTCACTACTCACATCGCCCATGTTGAAATTTTCAAAAGAAACTTGGGACCAGGACACCATGTTCTGTGTCGCCAGCTAGGTCCAGGAATTGAATAAATAATTAAAACCCTTCAATAGACTATCTACCCTTTGGCTCTTTGTTTCAATATATTCAATATATTCTTGTATTTGTATATTGCAAAATACTTTCCCCCCACAGGTGCAGGCTGGTGAACTGGTGTCCTATTCTCTTATCCTCCTTTTGGAATTAGAAGTAGAGCTATATCCCAGTCACTGTTCTTATCAGCTGTGTGTCTCTTTGCTCTGGGTTTATAGATGTACACGATGAAAGGCACTGTCTCATAGTTATATTGTGAAAGTTAAATAAAATAATTCACAAGTCACCAGCATGCTATCTGGCACACAGTGGACTCTGAAAACACTGGTCTAATTTGTATCTTTACATTCTGTAGAGTCTAATGAGAAATGAAATGACCTAAATGCTGAAGAAGATACTGACTAAGCCTCAAGGTGATATCATTGAAGTTTTGTAGGAAAATACTTGCATATGAACTTTTGTTCCTTATGAAGATATTTTCTGAAGGCTGAAGAGGTGAAAAATGGAAAGCTATTACTCCACTGAGGTAGAGAACTAAAGCAGTTTTCTGAAGATTTTGTGTTGGGGCATTTATTCATTGCTCTTACACTCTTATCTACAAAGGAGCCCATACTGTGTTCATTGATTAGTAGCCACAGTCTTACCATCTGTGAAATGGGGTTAGTAAGTATAACAACCTCATAGGATTTAGTGAGGACTGAGTGAGATAAAGTATATAGAGAGCCTTGCATAGCACCTGCCACATAGTAAGTGTTCAAGAAATACTTGATTTAGTATTATATAATATTAATAATATAATATATAAAATATAATATAATGTATAAAATATATATTCAATAATATAATAATAATCAGCATTAATAAAGAGCCTGCCTACCACAGAGGCTGTTGCATTTCCATGCAGAGGTTGAAAAGGATGGAACAGATTATCTTTAAGCTCATTCTAACTATAAAATATACACTTTTGCAATTTTGATAAATCTAAGATAATAAGTACCAGAATAGTGTTGAAGGCTCCATTTTTTGGATTTGGATGATTCTAAATGACATCTCTCAATATGAAAATCCACACTTTAAATCTCAAAATGTTGAAAAGCCCTAAGACCAACACCTAGTAGCTTCTAGCCATTTCTCCCTTTCAGATGGGTGTAATTTAATGACACCTCATCTGTTTCACTTGCAGAGATCCTCAGATCTGTTTTAGGAATTATTCCCTTTTTTCTAGAAATATAATAAGAAACAAATGGAAATAAACCAATCTGTATGAATTTTTTTTTTTTTTTTTTTTTTTTTTTTTTTTTGCTTATTAGAGAACATGATGGCTTGGGTTGTTTGCAAGGCAAAAAAGTGCTGATGCAGGAAGGCCTAATTGATTAGAACAATATATGGGCTGGCTTAATGCTTTAGGTCAAATCCTTGGGAAGTTTACATTCCTTATGCAAAATTAAATGTGTTGCAAGCATCTTTCTTGTCAAATGCCATTTTTTTTTCCTTTTGTCCACTGGGCTTCGAGTTTGACTTGTGGGAATGAATCATGGTAGCATTGTTACAATAGATTCAGAGGCTGTTCAGAGACAGCAATTAAATTCTATTACTCTCCCTACTATTTTTGTATTTTAATGTCTCCTTTGCCATTTGAACAGCTCAGCATTTCTCATTCTCCTATTTTGGTAGTCCGCAGGTTGTGGTTTGGACCTGTTATAGAATGGGCTTTCTTTTTTTTTCCTCTGCGTGATTCACACTTTCATCACGTGCTTGAGCTCCCTGGTAGATAGAGAGTAATAAGGTTGTGCCCAACCCGTTCTTACTGTATCGGGTCCTCAGAGAAGTTAGAGGTGACTTCACTCAAAGTAGCAGGTTTCTCATCGCTATTGCCCTTCCTTGTGGCTGTATGTCTTTGCAGCTAACTTCACTGGGTTGGGCTGTTCAGATGAGACCAGGTGACCGGCAAGCCCTTTGTTCCCTCTTTCAGCTCTGCAGTTCTCAGAATCTATGCCAGTTCATTGTGGATGGACCCTTGCTGATCTAGAATTGATTGGATATGACAAGTAGATGGATGTGAGGATGAGGGAGACGGGGAAATTGAAAATAACTCTTAGGCTTATAGATTGGGATACGGAGTCGATGGGGCTTGCAATACCAAGATAAGGAATGAGGAAGTAGGTGGGTTAGGAAAATGAGAAGTTCAATTTGGATATGAGCTTGCTCTGTGTTCAGATTTTCCTTCAGTGGGGATTCAGTCAAGAGGCCATTGGAGAGAAGATCTATAGCTCAGTATAGGTAAGGCATTAGAGGACTGCTGCTCAAAGGGAGCGTCTGTGCCTTCAAGTTATTTTGTTTTTAAAAATGAATTCTTTAAAAATTACAGGAAAGCAGTGTAGGTTGTGTGGAATGTGTGAGCATCCTCATTAATTAAGAGATCCCTCTCAGATGTCACTTTTAGCTGACAGAAGCCGATACCACAATCTCTTCCCTTTTATCATGGCAAATTTCAAACATCTACAAAAGACAGAAACTAGTGTAAAGAACCCCCCCCCCCTTACCATCACCTGGCTTTACCAGTTTTTAACTCATGCCCTAACTGGTTATGCCTCAACCACTCTACCCATTTCTCTTCTTTTCCCAGGATTATTTTGAAGCGAATCTCAGACATTGTATGTGCTACTGAATCTGTGCACATTTAAGCATGTTATCTCTAAAAGATAAAAATGTATTTTAAAAACCAAGCAATATATAATTATTGCATCTAAAAATGAATAATTCCTTAATATTGTAAAATATCCAGGGGTGTCTAAATTTACTTGTCTCATAATTTCTTTTTAAAGTGTGTTTATATATTTTGAGAGAGAGAGAGAGAGAGAGAGAAATGCATGAATGGGGGAGGGCCAGAGAGAGGCAAATCACAAACAGGTTCCACACTGTCAGCGTAGAGCCTGACGCGGGGCTCAATCCCATGAACTGCGAGATCATGATCTGAGCCGAAATCAAGAGTCAGACACTCAGCCAACTGAGCTACCCAGGCTCCACTCCTTGTCTCATAATTTTTAAAAGTTATAATTTATTGAAATTAGTATGAAGTACGTTCATACATTGTAATCTATTGCTATATCTCAAAGTTTCTTTTAATGTATAGGTTTCCCTTTCCATGACTCCTTTGTTTCTTCCAATGTATGTGTTGAAAAAACCAGAATATAAGCAGTTTATAAATTTCGGTGCTGAATACAAATGGCTCTCAAAAACTGCTGCTGCTCTCAAATAAGCCAGTGTCTCAGAGTTTCAAAGAGTGGGAGTCAAGGACATCCATTCCTAAGCCCAGCAGTACAACTGGGCATTACAATCATGTGGCAGTGGGAAGGTGCCTGTAGATGGGGAGCTTTTCCACACACGAAGTAGAGTAGGTGGGCAAGAGACAGTTCACATACAGGGCCAGGGTGGCTCATCTCATGGTGATTTGTGTGACTCCACTCAACACCTCTCACTCAAATCAACATTAAATGCAACACAATACATATTACATTGATTGAGCTATAGTGTTCTCATCCTAATCACTACCAACATGCATTTATTAAGCTTTTCCTACCTTTGGATACTCAGATTATATCGCTGTCCTGGGTTTCTATTGAGGTCTTTAGTTGTGAAGGTTTGAGAGTGATTTTTTCTGAAAATCTCACTCTCTTACCTCAAGAAAGGGTGACTAAGTGGATATGTCAGTGTGGGTTGGTGTGTTAACAGTATTTTGAAGAACTTTTGAAAACCACTTTTATATTTGTGTCCTTATCATTCATCTTCATTTTTAGGTTAGGGGCATGGACCTTGGGATGCTATGGTCTCTGTAAAACTTACTGCCATTTCTTTGGTTGAAAACAGGTAACACTAACTCCCACAGATTCAGAGGTGATTACTGATTGGGTTATGGGCATTTCAAATAGCCAAGGAGCCTGGGAATCGGCACACTGCTGTGAATTCTTCTGGGCATTAAAGAGTAACAGAAGGATGATGAAGGAATTTGGCAATGCTGCCATTGTATGAAAAGTGTTTTTATGAAAACGTGCAGGGATGGACTTTGGGAAATCCTCTTGGGGTCTCTTTTTCGGCAGCTAAAGTAAGAATGTTCTCATTGTACAGATGAAAAACTGAATTAGAGAGAACCTCACAGAGGGCTCCAGTGACGTGGCCAGCATCACACTGCACAGAAGTAGCAGAGGAGGGTGAAGGGAATGCTGGCATGTTGATGCACGGCTCTTGTCAATACCTCATTCTGCCATCCATAAAATACCACTGTCAGGAAAAGGAGAACATGTGCTTCCCTCACTCTCTCTGTTTAAGTTCTGGAAGGGTTGTGCACCCACAGCATTTCATGACTTTATTCTTCTGTCTTCTGGCCCCATTTCAAGCCCCGTAAGAGAGACAACAGTGGACACTGATTAAGAACTCTGCACTGGAGTCAGCCAGTCCTGGGTTATGCCTGCTCTGCCACCTACCAGTTTTATGACTTTGGCCAAGACACTTAACGTCTCCAATCCTCAGTTTCCTTATCTGTAAAGTGAGGAGAATAATGTCTACTTGGTTTTGTCAGGGCTAAATATGTGATAATCCCTGTAAAGCACACAGCGTGGGGCTGGACATAGTGATGTCTAGAAATGCTGGCTGCTGTGGTTGTCATCAGCTTAGCACTCCAGAGAGGTGAAATGAAGTGCTTCATATCTCACTTGTCTGAGTTGTGCTTTACAATATTTAATATGCTCAGAGTCCTCTCCCACCGTTTTTATCTAGTTTTCTCTTTCCACAACCTCAGCTCTTGCTAACATTATACACAGTGTAAAGAGAGCAAAGCTTCTTTGCTTTGTCTTTTCACCTTGTATTTCTTCAGCCTTCCTGCCCTACTTTAGAGATGCTCTGGTGTCGGGGGTAGGGTGTTTATGCTCACTCTTGGGTCTCTGGCACCACCCCCTCTGCCTATTTAAAAAAAATTCTAAAATGTTTATTATTTTTGAGAAAGAGAGAGAGCATGAGCAGGAGAGGGGCAGAGAGAGAGGGAGACACAGAATCAGAAGCAGGCTCCAGGCTCTGAGCTGTCAGCACAGAGCCTGACACAGGGCTTGAACCTGCTGACCGTGACCCGAGATCATGACCTGAGCTGAAGTCGGAGGCTTACCTGACTGAGCTACCCAGGCACTCCTCTGCCTATTTAAATCCCCAGGCCCCCTTTTCAACCAATCAAAACTTATCCATAGATACCTTTCACCTAGCAGATAGAGTTCCTGGTCTGTAGATTGGATCCAGTCTCAAAATTATTTTCTTTGGCCAGCACAGTTTAATTTTTTAAAATTTTTCTAAGGTTATTTATTTATTGAGAGAGAGAGAGAGAGAGAGAGAGAGAGAGAGAGAGAATGAGCATGGGGGAGGGATACAGAGAGAGGAAGAGAGAGAGAATCCCAAGCAGGCTCCACACTGTCAGTACAGATCCCGATGCAGAGCTAGAACTCCCAAACCATGAGGTCGTATCCTGAGCCGAGATCAAGAGTTGGATGCTTAACCAACTGAGCCACCCAGGAATCCTGTGTTTAAT
Organism: Felis catus; assembly: GCF_018350175.1. Lineage (NCBI taxonomy): Eukaryota > Metazoa > Chordata > Mammalia > Carnivora > Felidae > Felis > Felis catus. The sequence continues at coordinate 74,629,468 of NC_058370.1, forward strand.
TAAAAAAAATTACTGAGGTTTAACAGTCAGGAAATTTCATATAAAAGCCAAGAAATGTTAGGTGTCATGGGGCCCACCCTTCCTAATGGCAGTCAGCAGCAACTCTCTAGACAGGTTGGTGCTACTCAAGTTCACCACAGTCTCTACCCATCCCTAATGCCTTAAACCTAGTCTGCCTTATTATTTGCCTTCCTCTTGACTCAAGAGTCATTTGCTTTTGTAACCTAACAAATTTAAATCCCCAAGGGTAATAACTGGTGAACTGGCAAAATGAAATACATGACTTTCCAGTGTTCCCCGTATATTTGATACCAGTATATATGAACTGCCTTTTTCATGCTGAGTTAAGATAATGAACAAACATTTCAAGCTGATGTGTAGTGTGATACTATCCACTAGTTTAGACTTGGGAATATTACTGTCTCTACTATATCAGCATTTGGATGATATATGAATCTTTGTTTAACTCTTACTTTTTCTATTTAAAATGTTATAAAAATTAATGGAGACCCTAAAAGTGCTAATACCAATGTTAGAAAGCTTGAATCATTCAGTGCAATACTTGTTAGGCTGGTTCAGCCCCTCATTGGGATTTAAGCTGGAAACTGAGAGAGGGTATGTCAAATGTAAAAAAGATATCATCAAAAACCAGGTCTATAAGAAGAGAACTTTTTTTTCTAATATTTTAGCTTTCTGAGCATGAAATTGCTCTTAAAGCATCAAAGTCCTAGTCCCCTTTTTCTTTTTCAAGAAGTTTTGAAAGAAGTTTTAGGGGACATTGTATATAGTATGTACTATATATATTTGTTGTTGTCATGTTGTTGTTTTTTAGAGGACTGCTGAAACAGAAGGCATTACCCAAAGGGAACAAATTTCATTGGTAGATTATTTTTTTTAGGGCCTGACATAAGCCATTGTGCAAGATTTGGTGGGGATATTTATTGAGCACCTAGTAGCTAGAAGGCCTTCTGTCACAGGAGTCCTGAAAGTAGGTACTGTCCCTGTTAAATAAGGTCCATTTCCTGGTTCCTCTACTGACTTGCTTTGGAAACTTGCTCAAGTAACATAACTTTTCTAAGCCTTGGTTTTATGATCTGTAAAATGGGTTGTTGTGAGTATTATATGAAGTAATACGTGTTAGCATGGTTAGTGCAATTCCTAGCACAAAATAAGAACTCAACAAATGTTGGCTGTTGTTGTTATTTAAAGTAGAGTCTTAACTACTTCCATTTTGGACAGCTGTCTACCCTTCCTCCAGGTAGATCTGGGCTTAGCCTCCCAAAGGTAGAGATGGATATTTCTGGTGTTGGATGGCCCCCTCCCCCTATTCACAGACCATCTGTGGAAATTGCTTGGAACTGGTGGCTTGTGCCACTCTGGTTCCAACTTTGGTCCCTCCCTTTCTCACTCTGACCTTGCCACAGCTTGACTTCCCACCTACTGCCTTTATCTTATTTAAAATGAAATTAATTTCCCCCGCTGACACCCTTCTCAGTTGCCTACTTGTTATTTCCCCCATAAAGTTCAAATGATTTCAGTGTTTTGGGGAACTTTTTAAGGTGAAAAAACATGGAACTGATAGTCCTCAGCCTGGCCAGTTTAATTAGAATGACTGTGGAGTGTGCTGTTAATTAAATAAGGAGTTATTTTTAGATGTGGATGTTCATTAGTCCTCCTGAGCACCTCTTTCCTCAGATCGTAGAAAAACAGGTTAATTTATGGCCTGGTGAGAAGTCATTAACTCTTTATCTTCACCTTATTCAGCAAAATCACTCATGAGGCTTCTCTGTTTCTAGAAAATAGTAATGAAGGTGAGATGAACATCACATTTGGGAAGCACAGCTGCCTTTCTTCCTATAGTGCATTCTCCCCAGTGGTGCCTTCCAAAGGCAGTGCTTTAGGCTGTGGAGATTTGCTCCAAATACTCATATTAGGTGCCTTTCAGCTTCATCATAGAATCCAGCTCTCAGAGCTATTGAGCCATTTAAAAAGCACAGAGCTCTGCTATCTGGTGGGGAATCATTCACCCTTCAGACCACACTCTGGCAATTTTGTCCCCAGGGCTGTCTCTAATGTCCTGCTGTAGATTGACTCAAACTGAACTTAGAAACACTTTAATAAAATTCGAGGCAAGATTATACCATGTAAATTTATGAATGTGGAGATATATATATATATATAATTATATAAAATATATGTATTTTACATGATATATATAAAAAAGGGAAATATATATAAGACAGGGAATTCTTTGTGGTATGGATCAGTTCTGTAATTTGATTGTGGTGGTAGTTACACAAATGTTTACATGTGACAAAATTTCACACAATTCAATGCACGCGCACACACAAATAAAGAAAAAAAAAAGAAAAACAATCCCAACAAGATGATTATGTGTTATAACATGCATCAAGTCAAATATATATAACTACAACAAATAAAGTAGGAAGAAAATAAAACATGTATTGCTAAGATGTGGAGCAGATGTACTGGCTGTAGCTGGACAGACAAACGAACACGTTTAACCAAGTCATATTTACACTCAATGTCAGTTGAAATTGTTTCTCTGAAGTCGTCTGCTTTATTGTAGCTTTTAGTACCTATTAATGAATAATAATGCATTTGAGTTGCCTACAAGTATGTTATAATTTCAGTACCTTGCATTTTGCTTTAAGCTTAGTTAATAATTTCATGTGGCTCTATGATCAAGGCATAAAAACTTAAGTTCAAAAAGGGTTTGTTTTTTGTTTTTTGTTTTTGCATTAGAATAGAATGGAGAAATCTTTGCATGAGTTTATAAATGCTCATTCCTGTTGTGGACATTAGCCTTTGTGTGGTCAGTCATCAATAACAGAATATGGGAAATATCTTTTTTTCTTTTTCCCTTTATCACCATCGCCCCACTTCGATATGACCATTGACTCAGATTGATTTTTAAGGGTGTGATTTTGATTTTAACTGAGAAGACCACCTTTCTGTTTCTGACTCTTGGTTTTCTTGATAACATTAACTCCTTATATACCCCCAGTTTTGATTGATTGTGAGGAGTGTAAGCTTATTTTATGGGATTCTTTCTCCCGCCCTTTGTGCATATTGTCTCCCTTGTAATGAGCCTTCACACAAAATTCCCAGTGCCTTTATGGGGTGGGGGTCCTGTTTATCATAGTGGAAAGTGACCTGATAAGTAAATAACATGACAACATGTTAAATCATCTATAAATGATTTCATTTTAACTGAGATGGTCAGAAAAAAATAAAAGCAATCTATTATAGTAATTTAAGTGATTCTTATATTTAAAATGGCAGCAATTAAATATGCCTAGGAAAATCTAAATACTGACTCATTAGCATTGGAAGGAAATTGGAGCAGTGCTTAACCAAAGTAAATGAATTTCTAAAATATAATAGAATTTCAGTCACTATGACACCTAGGAAGGAAAGAGAATTTTTTTTAGGAGTACATGAATTTGACTTTTTTTCATACCATTTGTTATGATAAGCAATTGCCTAAATCAAACATGAAGCTTTTCTTACCTCTGTATGTTCAATATGTTGAAATTTAGATATATTAAATTTATATACATGTAAAATAGAATTTGGGTACTCAGCACCTCTTAGCATCTCTACTAGACTTTAAGTTCTCTGTGAGTAGGTGTTATGTCTTTGATAGCTTTGTGTCTTAGTACTATTTAAGATATTTAATATACTTAGTATGTTTAATAGTAGACATTTATTTTTTATTTTATTTTAGAGAAAACGTGAGTTGGATAGACGGGCAGAGGGAGAGAGAGAGAAAGAGAGAGAGAGAGAGAGAGAGAGAGAGAATTTTAAGCAGACTCCTTGCTCGGCGTGGAGCACAATGCAGGGCTTGATCCCAAGACCCTGGGATCATCACCTGAGCCGAAATCAAGAGTCAGAGGCTCAACCAACTGAGCCACCCTGATGTCCCAATAGTAGTAGTAATCTTTAACAAATACTAGTAGATTTAATGAGTATGTTGATATCCTCAAAAAATTTAGATGCAAACATACTATGTAGGTAAGAACAGTCATTGATTGCTATATTCATTGTTCTCACATCTCTGATTCACCTTAACTAAGATCACATTCAGCAACAATATAGCATTGCTTGCCTTGTATTTTTTGCTTTGATATTATTTAAGAGGTCATTTGGGATATTAATGTTAAAGTTACATACACATGAAAAAAATTCTATATATTCATTTCTCAAACATGCTTCCTCACTTATGAAGAAAAACATCTGTCCTTTGGGAAAATGCCAGTCTGTTCTATAATGAGTATCCATGGTTATTGCTCAAAGAGAAAACTTAATATTGCTTTTCAACAAAAGTAACTGATCTACAACCTATATCATTTTCTATAATGTTTTTACTACATTTCTGGGTTTATATTTCCAAATTTCATTCCTAAGTGTAGAAAGACAGATGTTATTCTGCTCTAAAAAGAATCCTAAATTCTGAATTCTGAAATTATAGAAGAAAAAGGTTTTAATTTAGTAAAAAACAAAAACAAAAACAAAAAAAACCCCACCAGTTTAGAAAACACAGTTCATCAAACTTTTTCTGTAAAGAGACAAGACAGTAATTATTTTTGGCTTTGCAAACCAAATAATCTGTTTCTGGGTTCAACTACTCAGCACTGTCCTTGTAGGGAAAACAATCATAGACAATATGGAAACAAAGGATGTGACTGGTTTTAGCTCACAGGCTTTAGTTTGCATACCTGTTATAGGCACCGTGAAATGGATGTCAAGCAAAAAAAAAAAAAAAAAGACACTTTTTGTTTTTTGCTTATTTTGTGGCAAAAACAAGTGTTATAGAGGAGATTCACGTGAAATATTTCAAAATACTGGCAATAAATGAATATTTAGGAGATTAATAATAAAATCTGCAGAATCTGCAGGGACACAGTTGGCACTAGTTTCAAACAGAAATATTAGGTCCTCCAGTGCCCAGATGAAAGGAAGATAATTTTGTTCTTAACCTCATTCTAGTACTATCTGTTGGTAAATGTGGATTGCTGCTCTCTCAAGGTGATGTGTATGGAGGAGATGGTTAAGTTCCAACACAAAGCCAAAGGCTGAGAAGTTTATTTTTGATTGGTTACTCATTGCCACCTCTTTGATACCAAAATGGGTATCAAATGGATATCAAAATGGGTACCATGAACACTCACTTTCTATATTAGATAAAGGAAAAAAATAGCAATCCATTGTTCTTCCATTTAGACCAATCTAAATTGATTATCCTCCTCATCTCCCATTTACCCTGCCACATGTCTCTCTTAAACCATAATTTCAAGAGTAAAAGTATTTATACATTTTTGCTGAGTTCGAGGTTATAATGTGCTGAGCAACATATCATTCAAGAGCTGACCTGCAATTTTCTGATGATAATGGAAATGTTAATGTATTATTAGCCCTCTTATTTTTGGCCTAAAGTGAGCTACTGAATAGAATCATTATGTCGTGTCTATAAAGTGTGCAAGTAAAAGGGAAAGCCCGGAAGTTAAGGTGCATTTCTTAAGTTAATTATAATATGGGAAAAATAGAAGGAAGGGAAAATCCAATTTTGGACCCTTTTGCTGGTAAAAAAAAAAAAAAAAAAAAAAAAAAAAAAAAAAAAAAAAAAAAAAAAAAAAAAAAGGGGGTAATAGGATAACCAGTTCTGAACTTTGTAATGCTATTATTTGGATAAGTTTATTACAGAAAGTTTTACCCATGAACCCATATATTATAATTTTTATAATTATAATTATATAATTATAGCAGCAACACTTGCTGTTGGGGAATCTGAGATTACACTGAATGAAACCCACCACTCCTCTGGACTTGTCAGTGTCTCTGCCCCGATGCCCTCATGTTGCTGTGGCATTTCTTGGAGCAGTCACCCAGTCATGTTGGGCCTTAGAGCATTCTGCCTGCAAGACTCATATGGAGTCTAAAGGAGAGTGAGAAAAAGGAAAGAAAAAGGAATCCAGAGATGGTGCCCAGGAACTGTCCTGTTGCTTCTCAATCCATGGGGCAGGTCTGTGACATGCGTTCTTGAGGGAGGGGTATTGCCCCTGGCAAGGGCGGGGGTCACTGTGTGAGGGACAAAAAATTGGGAGCATTACAATGTCCTGTGTTCTCCAAGGGGTCACAGTACATACACAAATATACTCTGTATCTGTGGCATTAAAACGTCAAGGGGGAGCAATTCAGAAGAAACGTCTAAAAAGAATGCTTAGTGAGGCGATAATGAAAAAAAAGCTAAGAAATTGCTCTGTGAGGAAGAAGGAGGGGGTCCCTTTCACGTTTTTGCTCAACCTTCCCAAATCACCTGGTTTGATCAAGTGAGCAATGGCCACCCGTTTGATGGTCTCAGTGTCTAAGTCTCAGAAGTTCTCTGTGTCTGTCTTGATGTGGGAGGGAGAGAAGCTTAGTGCCTCACTTCTCCACCAGACCTAATCCCCAGAGTACTGGTCTACCCATAGTATCCTCTGGTTATACTTCTCCAGACCCATGTGCTAGTAGCCTGAGAAACCAGCCGAATACCAGCTGCAGTGTTCTGAGCTACCATTTCCCATGGCCTACACAGAGCCATTTGTAAGGAGAGTCTGAATAAGACTTGGAAATCTGGGGAGCACTTTTATGCCGACCAGTTTTGCTATCCTTAGAGGAAATGATTGGGGTTTTCCTTTTCACTAGAATAATTTAAACTTTTTTGTAATTGTCAAAATTCCATAATTCTGATATGGGAGGGGAAAAAGAATAAACACATTACCAGTCTTTCCCTGGTCCCACCTTCTCCTTCTGTGGGGATGACAAGTTTCAGTGAAAACTGAGTGCCCCACAGTGGGGACATTATCCCGATCCTGTCTCCTTTGCTCCAAGTCATCCCAGCTCTCTGTTTCTTGGGTAAAACAGCAGCTGTGCCATGTGGACCTTGAACAGCCTAAGGTCCAATTAACAGAGTCTCGGACTGACGTGTTCACACTCAGACACCTCTTGGAGGCAGGCCACATGGCAGTTACCGAAAGGATGTTCTCACCTCTGGGGCTGAGTTCTGTCAGTCAGAAGTTGATTAAGGAAAAAAAGCATTTGGTGAAATTCATGAAAGACATTAGAGTATAATTATCTCTTTTCTTTGCCATATGTTTTTGCAGAGTGAATCCTTTTACAGCATGGGAGAAGATTAATTTAAGGTCAAGCAGATATTTATCAGTGCCAGGCAATGCTCCCGGCATTACCAAGAAGTAAAAAGCAGTCTGAGTGTGAAGGAGATAAGAAAGTATAAGGCCAACTGCAATAAAAAAAAAACAAAAAACAAAACAAAAACAAAACAACAAAAGAAGTCAAGTGTGTGTGTGTCATAAGAAAGGCACAACAAAAAGGCTGTGGGTTATCAAAGAAAAATAGACCACATCTGATCAGAAGGACTAGGCAAGGCCTCCTGGAAGAGGTGGCGTGTGGGGTAGGCCTGTAGATAGGAGTAGGATTTGAAGGAGAGACGGTGGGCAACGTGTTCTGGGGGAGGGGAGGATGTGGGCAGAAGTCACTGCTGGGAAAGTAGCAGGTGCATTAAGGGAATAAGCAGCTGCTTTTGGGACCGGGAAGTTACTGGTGATGTTTGGAGAGTACAGTTTCCCTGAGTGGAGGGCAGACGTTATCTTACAAACGTGGAGGAAGAAGGAGGAACTGAGTTGGCAGAGGCTGCCAGGTCTGATGGCTCTTTAAAAGACCCCAAATAGAGGGGCCCCGGGGTGGCTCAGGTGGTTAAGCATCAGACTACCAGGTCATGATCTCATAGTTCATGGGTTCAAACCCCACTTTGGGCTCTGCACTGATGGTGTGGAGCCTGCTTGAGATTCTCTCTCTGCCCCTCCCCCACTTGCTCTCTGTATACCTCTCTCTCAAAATAAATAATTAATAAACTTTAGCAAAAAAATGCCCCAAATGGAGTTCAAGGACAGAGTAGCTCATTCTGCAGTGACCACCGCCCCCCAACCACATGCATCTAAATTCTGAAGGAGGTGCGACCTGACTCCCTTGATTGCAAGGCCAGGCATCTCAGTGTGAGAGACCCCGCACTGGAGAGGCATGGAGGAGAGCCTCAGAGAAAGAGCTTCCTTTCTCTGTCACTACTCAGAATTTGGTGTCTCTCTTCAAACCTAAGAGGCCATCCTAGAAAAAATGTGTGAGTCAGGTTGGAAAGGTTGCAGGATACCAGCCTGGAGGCCCCTGGTCTTGCTGGAGAGTAAGACTCATCCATTGGCTTAGATGCTGGTTTTACTGAGTGACATAATCAAGTCCTGACTTCTCTGATCTTCCTTTTTCGGGTGTAGAAGATGATGCTATGACCCTCCCAACGTATGCAAGATCCAATTAAAATCTAAAGTGATCACATCTGTGAAAGCACCTCGAAAAATTTTATTTTAATGCTAGTATGAGCTAGTAGTTTTGCTTCATATATTATAAATTTTCGTAAACTCTTTGCTCCATTGGTCTAAAATACAGAATCTGAGCCCTCAGGGGTCATTTGAAACTCCTAGATCAATAGAATTTAAACATTAAGAGGGACTTGAGTACTATCTCCTTACTTGCTGAAAGGCGGCCCACTATAATGCTCTCCAGAGTGTAGATGCTGAAAATAGATTATGTCCAAATCCCATCCCTGCTATGTACTATTTGCACGACTTTAAGCAAGACTATTTTTACTTCTCTGTGCCTATCAGCCTGTAAAGTGGGTGTGAACAATGCTCTCTATCTCACAAACTGGTTGTGAGGATTAAGTGAGCGATTATGTGCAGACCCCTGAGAATCTGGACAGAGAGAGTACCGTATGCACTGTTAGGGCTAGTTCAACTGACTCCTTTTTCAGAGAAGGAAACTGAGTTCTGGAGAGGCGAAGTGGCTTGCTCAAGGCATTTATTTGCTTGGTGGCTAGGCCAGGACTTGAACGTGTTTACATGACTTCCAGGTCAGTGTCTTTCTACTTCCTCCCATTGTCTTCTGTTTATTCTTCAGTCAGCAAGACTTGCTTCTCATGAACATTTTGAAATGAAGACAAATCTACCAAAATCTTTCAGGTATTTTCAAGGGAGGAAAAAATCACATATCTTTAGGGAGAAGGAAGAGCCTCTCAGAAAGAACTATAAGATCATGTCCTAACCCTGCATAAGTTCCCTGAAAGCCCTTCATACTGAATCTACTCCCCGTGTTGCCTTTTCTTGCCTGCCTGAGGCCCTTACATCACACCTGCTGGTCTGGGTCTCTGGCATAATGAATGAGGATTACACAAGGTTCTCCCTGGGCTATAGGAAGAAATAAATTATGGGCTGTTGCCTTAAGAGTAGAGTCTACATTTCTTCATGCTTGTATTCTAAGACCTAGCACAGCATCTAATAGGGACTCAGCAAATGTCCACTGAATTGACCGGGAACAAAACAGTGTTCAGCTTGTGACACTGGAGAGTTCTGTGTGTACAGCCTCATTGCTGCCTGGTAGAGACATTTGTTTTATATTATTCCTACCCTGTCCTGGGACTCAAATAGGAGGTAGTGAGAGCTCATTTCTGGGTCCCTAGGGAGAGCCTCTTGACCCCTTGGGACCTCAATGCCTATGGGGAATTGACAGGGAAATAACAATATGCACAACATCCTACAGATAAATGAGCATCGTCTGCAAAATGCTTAACCAGCTGAGGTGAGAGATGCTGAGAGGCAAGGGGATGCTGGGAAGCGCCACCTAGGAGCCTGAAGCTGGGGCCTGGTTGGACCCGGATGCCCACCTCAGATAGGATGTGAGGACACTGCTCAACTGCAGAGCAAGTGGGGCTTGGGAGGGACCTTTGATTCTTCCATTCCCCAGAGACTCAGGAAGGGCAGGTGGCCCTGGGATCCGGGATCTGGAACAGGCATATCCCTGCCCTGCTTACCTATCCCAAAAACAGTACAAAAGCCCTCTAGAGTGCAGGGGAGGCCAGCTCCAAGATCATGTGAGTCAGGGGTTCCCACTCAGATTTGTGTACCACTTGGCATTCCGTGGTAATGTTTTCCACGTTAACAGTATAACGAGAAGCCTGTGCAGTGTGTGGATATGTATATGTGTGTGCAAAGCATGCTTTTTATTCTCCTGATTTGTGTTCTCACTTCTTAATGATAAAATGTCTTTTATTTCATGGAATGTCAGTGTTGATAGATGGTAGACAAAAACAAAAACAAAACCACTTTATTGAGAAAAAAAGTTGGTGCCTGATTTGAGCCTCTTGGGGGGATATATAATTAATATATATAATACATATTTATATGTATTAAAATTTATATGATTAAAATCATATATATATATACATATATATATATATATATATATATATATATATATATACACACACACACACATATATATGGATTTCCTGGTGTGTGAAATCCCAAAGTCTGGGTACCACCTATGGAAACAACTTGTCTAGGTCTCCATGAACACAGATATTAAGTAGTGTTGTTACTTTATGGAGGCTGAAAGCCCTGGGGATCTCTTTAAGAAGCTGTTAAGGGTCTGGAGTTCAAAGTCAAAGGCAAGACTTATGTTCTAATCCCATAGGGCAGACCTGCATAAAGGGCACTATATTTAATATTGTTTGTAGTAGTCATTGGTTGAGTATGTTCTCGAAGAGTGCTAGGAAGTTTATGTATCTTTATTTTTAAGTCTCATAACAATCTTGGAGGGTGGGTGAATTATCCCCGTTTAAAAATGAGGACGCTGAGGCTGAAAGATATATTAATTTGTCCAAAATTACATAACAAAGAAGCAACTGGGATGGAATTTTAAAGCCTGTGCCATTTGTTAATAACATGGGCTTTGTACAATAGTACCTACCATTTATCCAGGTCTTACTGGCACTTTGCTAAGCTTTTTTTTTTTTAATGCATTACGTTATTAAAATATTGTCATAACTCTCTGAGGTATGCATGTGTGTATTGTTATTCCCATTCTGCAGAAAAGTAAGTTGAGGCTAAGGAGGGCTAGATTATTTGTCAGCTAATGAAAGACCTGAACCCAACCTGTTGGTCTGGCACTAAGGCCCATGCACTTCCCCACTACATTAAGTAGCCACCCCACAGTACAAGCTTCCTGAGAAAGGATTATGTAACCTTGTGTATCTTGGCAGTCTCTTAGCTCATCTAAAATGGGAGAAGAGAAAGCATCACCTGCGGGCTTGTAGAGATGTGAAGATTTGGAATACGTCAAAGGGGGTTCTGTAGATACAGAAGATTAATGGAGGCAAGGATATTTTTCTGCCCTAATAGCAGGAAACTGGAGTTGCCTTGACGTTGAATAAAAATACGAGAAGTATTATTCTTAAGGGCCCACATAATCCATATAGGCTATGAGAAAATGAAGTGAAAACCGGAACAGAGATGCAGGAAAGTGACAGAGTGGTGTGTAGAGACCACTAGCGTTAGCATTCTGAACAAGTGAAAGACCGTTAGACCAGTGCAAAGGTTGTGGTACATTTTAGAGGTAGAAGAGTGATATCCAGAGAAGGGAAATCTCTCTCCTATGCATGCTAAAATGTGAGCAGCCCTGTGCTACCATCTTTTTCCGAGGTCCCATTTTGTGTTAGCCTTGGAAGGGCTCCCAGCTTTAGGACACCACATCCCCCAGCTGTCAATGCTGGACTCCTGAGCACTCCTCACTCATTTGGCACCCAGGCCTGAGGCTCTGGACCATGATGCTCCCCTCTCAGTCTCTGTAACAGCTCAACGGCCGCTAGAGAAATGTCTGCTGCAGGTTCTGTAGGAGATAGCCTTACATCCCACATCTGAAGACATCGATTCGAGGAGATGGCAAATCGCATCTTTTTCTGGCACGCGAGGAAGAATCGATGTGATTGTGAAGATTCCTCTATGTTAAACCTTTTAGTAACATTTTCTCCTCAAAATGGGAAAGAGAGAAGTCAGTGTAGGACACAGAACCCAGGGGCCCTGGATTTCAAGAGGAAGTAAGAGAGCTTTAAGAACTAGTAAGAAAACGCTAAGGGCAAGTGCTTGAATTTCTTGCCTAATGAGGAAGAATATTTGTGTCCACTTTGGAATGAATGAAAGCGTGTGACCTGCTGTTCTTCAGGAAGCTTTGACCTTATACATCCCAGACACTTTCCTTTCAATTTGTCACTGGCCCAGAGAGCTCTCAAAGGGTAATCTGGCAGGATCTAGCAAAGCAACACTTACTTCCAGGTATCTCCCTCACCCAAATCCAAATTGCCTGAAATGCCCTCATTAGAGATTCATTGCTTATGTATTTCATCCAGGCATTTTTTTTTTTTTTTTTTACAGATCTAGGGCAAAATATGGCCTGTTGACATTAAAACCTGTGTGAGATGGGACTCTGAGGAGCTGAGGTGTCTGGACATATGATGGCAAGGAAATTAGAAAGGGGGAGAAATTATGCAGAAAGGAGGGGCACCTGGGTGGCTCAGTCAGTTGAGCCTCTGACTTCGGCTCAGGTCATGATCTCATGGCTCATGGGTTTGAGCCCCGTGTGGGGCTCTGTGCTGACAGCTCAGAGCCTGGAGCCTGCTTCAGATTCTGTGTCTCCCTCTCTCTCTGTGCCTCCCCCACTCCTGCGCATGCAAGCTCTCTCTCTCTCTCTCAAAAATAAATAAACATATAAACATTAAAAAAAGGAAAGAAAAACACCTTTCCTAAGGTTGACCTGGTGAGAACTCATCACTCTCCCTAATGCTTCTGTAAGTCCCACTGAACCAGCTAAGAGTCAGCTTTAGGACTCGACCACCCTACCTTCATTGAGTGCCCTTGACTGGGGAGCCCTGACCAGAGAATGCAGCTGGTCCTTTTAGCTTTGGTCTATAATTGAGGAAAGGAAAACTTCTTTGACTAGTGGGGGACACTGTTGTCAACCAGCTGTGGGCAATGATAGATTTTCTCCTTCCCTCCCTCATCTGGTTATATGTCACCAGGTCACATGCCAGATGCTGCCACATGCATCCTTGAGTTTATCTCCTTTTACAAATATTGTCTCCACCACTGACCATTCCACATCCAGAACATGTGCTCTATGGGTCTTAAAGATGTCAGCAATCCCTTCTAAATAAAATATCCCTGGGTGTGCTTATACTTTATTATTTTTTGTTAACTTCTTAGTTATCAGTTAAAATCAATAGAAATTAGTTGACAGTCATTGAGAGCAAGAAGGTGATTATTTCAAGGAGCTTGTAATATGATGATGCCAAAATGTTTTGTTCTCAAGAATGACAGTGATGAGGACTTTGTAGACATGCAGAAAGAACAGAAAATAAAGAAAAGTGAAAAAATAGAACCAGCCAAGATAAATACTGAGGGCAATTATGTGATAAATTGCTTTATGTAGAACAGTAATGTTGTAAGAGGCCCCAGAATTTGTAAATGGGGGTAATTTAAGGTTTGGATTTGTAAAAAGTTGCTTAGTAATAAGATTTGATATTTAGATGCATTTTCTACAGCTTTTTCATTGTACCATCATGTATATGATATATATAGTAGATATTCAATATATTTTTGGTTAAATGTATTTAATTTACTTATATGTAGCAGAGGATAAAATGTGGAGGAATTCCTGAAGGAACTAAATTAAAAAAATATTTTTAAATGTTTATTTATTTTTGAGAGAGAGAGAGAGAGAGAGAGAGAGAGAGAGAGAGAGAGAGAGAGATTGATTGAGAGCGTGAGCAGGGGAGAGGCAGAGAGATGGAGACACAGAATCAGAAGCAGGCTCCAGGCACTGAGCTGTCAGAGCAGATCCCGACGCAGGGCTCAAACTCACAAAACGCAAGTTCATGACCTGAGCTGAAATTGGACGCTTAACTGACTGAGCCACCCAGGCGCCTTGAAGGAACTAAATTTTAAACCAATCTTTCAAAGAATCAGGAATTAGAGAGGATTGGGATTTATTTTATTTTTTTTTAAGTTTATTTATTTATTTTGAGAGAGGGAGAGCAAGTGAGAGCGAGGAAGGGGCAGAAAGAGAAGAAAGGGAGAGAATCCCAAGCAGGCTCCCAGTGTTGTCAGCAGGAGCCTGATGGGGGGCTTGAACCCACAAACTGTGAGATCATGACCTGAGCCAAAATTAGGATCCGGATACCTAACCAACTGAGCTGCCAGCTGCCCCTGAGGACTGGCATTTATTGAGGATGGTCTAAATCCCCAGAGGGTGAAGTCACACACGGGAGGCCATAGGCTGCTTATCTAAGGCAGAGTGTCCTGTGAGAGGAGGCTGAGACATGGAGTTCAAGCCAAAGGAAGGGAGCAGCTCATGGAGCAACCTGCAGCGGCAGCCTTGGGAGACAGATCTGGAGGGTGCCCAGTAAGCTCAGGAGAAGGATGACTGAGAATATAGAATGTGAGGGAAGGGCTGGAGAGGCAGCGAGGTCAATGCTAACATGGAGGTAGCAGACTGGAGGGAAGTAAAATGTCTGGTTGTTCTCAGATCACACATGGGTGAATCTGAAAAAACAGGCAGAAACAATGTCTCCAGGCAGAAACAATGTCTCCACCTGTCTCTGGGGTTGGAGTCAGGGGTCTGCTCTAGGTTCCCCTGATGCTCTCCTCATCAAGGCAACTTCTCAGAAAAAGATGATGCGACTCAGGGGGAGTCTTAGCCTTTGGCTAAGGCTGAGAATTGGTCAAGTGGCTCTTTCAGATAGATGATCTTAACCCCTCACCTATGAAGGGGCTCAGGCTCCCTTCTGTGCATCTCTATTGAGATGAACCACCAGCAAAGCCATCATGTTCAGGGAGCTTCCGAAAGTCTCTGTCTGATAGTAAAACAATTGCAAATGCATCAAATTGGCTGGTACCTTGGCTCCATTTTTGGAGGAGTCCATAAGAATCATTTTTTGAAAAAAAAGAAAAGATTGGTAAGTAGAAAAAAAAAAGAATCATTTCTTGAAAATTGAAACAAAGAGCTAAAATCTCAAAGTGGCTCTTCAAACAAGGGGCAAAGTGTTTTAAGTATTCAGTGTCAAAAGACTCCCTCCCCCAAATTATTTTAGAGGCTGTCTTTCTCTGAGAATAGAGAAGCAAAGAACGGAAACTCATTTTAATCTGATTTGCTCTCAGTTCAGAGGGACAGGGCCACAGTTGGTAGTTGAAGGGGGGGCGGGGAATAGAGCCCCAGATGCTTCTTTGGAGCCAGGAAAGCTTCCATTTCCTTCTCATCTTTATAGAGCACACCCTCAGGAAAATGATTGAAGCCTGGGAAATTATGAGCATCAGATTAACTGACTCAGAAAACCAGTGGACAGCTGCAATTTTCTGCCATGAGTTTTTTGTTTTTGTTTTTGTTTTTTCTTTTTTAATTTAAGGGATAGGAAACCTTTTACACATTGGATTTTCCAAATTGCTTCCAAGAGTATATTATGCTAATAGATAGTAGCTTACAAAATAAAAGATCTTTGGCTTTCTATTCTGAATTTCAGGCATGGGGGTGGCATCACCACTGTTCTATCATACTTATTCACTCTGATGAAAGAAAAGAAGATTGAACATTAAAAGCTGAAGGTCATCCATACAGTTGTCCCAATAGCAATCTGTGTACCTTTAACCCTGTGGAGGAAAAGTAATTACCCTTTGGCTTCTGGTGACCTCAACTAACCTTTGTTGAAGGGCCAGAGAAAATAAAGGCTGACCATCAGCCTGCCCTGGCTGCCCTGGGCTTACCCTGCTGTGTGAATGAAGAGCAACCCAACAAAAGGATGAGAGGTTGTTGCCATGGAAATAGCCCTGGACGAAGGAGCAAAAATCAGAAATTTATCACAATTAATTGTTTTATTAAGAACCTCCCATCTTTTGGATTATTCCCTGGGGAGGAGGGAAGATGCACTCTCATTTAGATCTTGGGGGAGAAAAATTCTGTTGAAATAAATGAGGCAGCCCATACAGTAAAGCCATCTAAGTGGTGGCTAGGACCAGATAGCTTTTCGAGAGATGAAAGGATCTATATCTCCACATAATCTATAAAGATGCAAATGCAGACAACAAGGATGAGGGCCTAGGAAGCTCATGCTACCAGGAAAATTGGCTGAAGTGAGGGTTTGGGCATCTGTCTTTTAATATTTTCAGTAGACTATTGCCTTGTCGAGGTCTGCAAAGGACAGGTACCAACATTTAATAGTGTATCAGTGAGCAGAAAGGCAATGTCACATTTTGTTGTCCTTATTTAAACTTTCTGTTAAATAGAAGCCACCCTCTATGTGCTTTTAAGGTGAGCTCATTTAGATTAGAGAATAGAAATTTGCCACCCAATTATGTGCAGATTAAACTAGACTAACCCAAGACGCTCTGGCTGCTGCGGACTAATTGAAGGAAAAAGAAATAAAGGGAGTGAGAAATGTCTCTTTTATGGAGAACCTACAAGTTATCTCTTAGGCATAGCAGATTTATTTAGAAATAATAACATTTTATTTTTAACATTAGAAGTTTTCCTTTTTACCTTAATGCAAGGGTGAAATCAGATTTTAGAAAATAAAAATGTGGAATTTTCATTTATTTTTTTTATTATGTGGATTAAGGAGTTGCTAAGTAAATGAGAACTCGGTATCACCTCATCTTTCTTTTTCCTTTTTTGGTGGATGCTGGAATAGTGATGTGAAACATTCATTTGCCGTATTTCCTAAACAGTGAGTTATTTACATTAATCAGTTTTTAAAATAATTTGAGGTACTAAAACAAAGCAGGTGGTTAAGCTCAGATATTGATTTTCTCTTTAATGAGTATTTCATCAGTGAAATTGTAACCACCAATGAAAGAGAATAAACCATAGCAGGTGTTCACTGAAGACCCTGTTTACAATGAGATTTGCTTTTCTGTCACGGCAGAAGATGCCAACCTGAGTTTCATTGATACATTTTTACCTCCAGATGTTTTAGGATATTAATCTCCTATTGGGCAGAGGGATTATTTGGCTTTTATTAGAAACTGGAAAGTTACGTTTAATAGACATAAACTTCTAAAACAAAAAGACCATCTTGGTGCTCTGTTAACTGACAATGAAATCCAGTTCTTGGGCTTCTTGTTTACAGACCTCCTACCTGCAGTTAGTTTTTCACTCATTTTGTGCGTCGCTCCTATTGTTAGCACCAGGATTTTCTGCTTCCTAACACACCAGGTACCTCTGGTCATAAGACCCATCTCAAACAATGTAATAGACGTGGCTAGACTCATTAAACACTCTCTGTGGCCTTTTGCAGGCTTTTAATCTTTTTCTCTGCTGTAGATAACAGTTTTTCCTAAGTGGCAGCAAACATCCCTGAAAATAAACGTGCAACAAAGTCCTGCTTGTACTTACCTTGGAGTTCAGCAGCACCTTGCTTGTCATGGTGCTTCTTCATTTCCATGTGCTTCGGTGTTGGGGTGAGTTCAGACCTGCTTGTAGGTGCTAAGAGCATTCCTCCTGGTTTTGTGGTACGTGCCACGCTGTGCTTGGTCTTCACAGCCCTCACTGTATTTGGATCACATCCAGGTTTTCTGTTTTTATTAACCCTCAGCTGGACAGCTTGAGTGAAGCAGCATAACAAAAAGTGAAGATGGGAAAGGGTTTCTGTTGTTTTACCTGTTTGGGCCAATAGAAGATTGAGAGAGAGAGAGAGAGAGAGAGAGAGAGAGAGAGAGAGAGAGAGAAAGAGTGAAGGCCTGGAGCCAAATGTAAAAACTGAGGCTCATCTGTCCTATGTGGAGGCAGCAAATATCTCCTTGGTCTCTCCCATTCAAGATGATTATGCGTGGTTTCTGCTGATTTGGGTAATCAGTTTGGTATTACAATTACCAAAAGATATTTCATTACATATAGTTTACTTGGGGAGTGCATTTTTATTGTCCTCATTTTGTTTAGAGGAAAGATACCATGGGCATTTATTTACTTTACACAGAGAGCTTTCCAAAATTATTTTACAAGGAAAAGGATAGACAAAATCTCTCAATGACTAGATATTTTAATGAAGACATGAGAACATGTACTGACTTAAAACTAACAGTGCTTCAACTCAGCTGCTCCTTAATAACACCCATAAAAATGGTATGAAAGTAGGAAGAGTCATTTAAAAGAGGACGACTGAGAATAGTTTGTTATATTTTTCTAATTTTCTACTCTTCGAATCCTTCATTTTATGTATGCATACTCAGATGCAATATAAATGTACAAACTGTGCATTGTATACGAGGAACTAAATACGATATGCCGGGAACCAAAAAAATAAGTATGTAATAAATTAAAGAAAAAGTTAGGTAAATATATATGTGGAAAAAAATGCTACAAATTGCCATCCAGTACACTTTGAATATGTGAATTTGAAAAACAATATGGAATTTTGTTAGCAGAGTTTAAGATAATTTTTATAGGGCTACAATACAAATTTTAAAAACCACATGGAATTTTGTCAACAGAGTTTAGCATACTTTGAATAAGGTAAACATACATATTTTAAAATAACATGGCATTTTGTCACAAGAGTTTGTAATAATGTTAGCTTGAATGGATAATTTCAATGAAGGGGGGAAAAACTACTTAAATAGCTTATGGGTGTTAACACTACCAGCTCCAAATTAAGCACACATTAATGGCATGGCATTATTCTGCCATACTCAGTATTTAAAATACCTTTCCATGTACTATGATTCAGTGTAGTGGATCGTATATAGAATACAGGATATTTATGGGGTACACCTAACTGTATATGAGTTAAAGGATGCAAAAACATTATAAAAAATTATTTGGCATCAGTTTTCCTGGTAAATGGACACAATTCAGTCTTCTTCAACAGACTGATGGAAATACGATGCTCTCAAACTCCCTGTGGTTTCAAGCACAATGCCGAAAGAAGGTAAGTTAAAAGAAAATTAGGTCTATCTAAAGACATATCAAAAACAAAGGTATTGCAAAGAAATGGTCACATATGCCTATCACAAAGTCTTGCATGGTTCCTTCTGAGTTTGAAGCAGGAGTAGGAATTTTATAAAACATTCCATTTGAAAATGTATATCATGTCATTCTAAAGCAAATGATTAACCCGGTTTAAAGTCACAACCACCAGAAATCAATATACAATAGTAGCATGTATCCAGCCGCAAAGTAGCTGGGTTTGGTGCTGTTTGCACCTTCACACCACAAGCACATAACTACAGTTAGCATCTAAGCTTCGAGCAAGAGTAGTGGCTACCCTAAAAGTTACCTGCAGGATTAAATACCTTTAAACGCTGCCGCGCCCTGGATTTCCAGTTAACCAAACTCTATTTCCAGCAGAAAGTCCTGAGGTACTGAGTAGTTCTCGTCTGTAAGCCCTTCCTGCAGGTCTTCTCGGGAAGCGGTGCTGGAACGTTTATGTTTTTAATCCTGTTTGATAATTGGACTCTCTGTCAACTAGTGCTAGTTGACTCATTACTAGCCTTGCTTAGGGTTGAGATGGCTGGAAGGTTGAAGGACTGCAGGCCATGCATCATTCTCCCCTTCTCAGTATACCTTAGCGTGAGCATGGCATCATGCTCTGAGGAGAGAAGGAGGAGAGCTGAGCCATCATATAGTCCTCAAATTGCAGGCTTTCCCTATGTCCTGCGGTGCTGGAGAAGGGATTATTGCTGCAGGAAAAAAAAATCTGGCCACACTGTAGAAATAATCACCGCAGTTCAGCTTGCCCCCCACCTCCCTCTGTGCACTCTCTCTTTCTCTGTCTCTCCCTCTCTCTTTCTCGCTCTCTGTGCGAGGCCCCAGCTGATTCAGGCTGCATCCATCCATACATAAATCATTCCCCTTATTCTATTGGTTACATGGTACATGGCAAGTATTGATTTTTTCCGTTGCCTCATTGCTGGAGAACACTTGGTTTTTGTGAGACAGAAAACACACACACACACACACACACACACACACACACACAGACCACAAAACAAAACCTAAACCAACCAACCAAACAAACAAAAAAATCCTCACCAGAGTTTGGTCTTGACAAAAAATAATGAAGCAGATTTATATCATGCTAATGAGAAGCATGTTCTAAGAAAAACATACTTTGGGGTGGTCTTTTACTGTTTGTTTGCATGTGCTCATGGTATATACCCTGTCTCAAAATAAGAAAGAATTGTTCCCAGTCATCAAGAGCTCTGGGTTCAGAAAGTAGGAACCACAAACACAGAGTCTCCCTCTGTAATCATGCAGGGCAAGGCGATACCTAATTGATTGCTAACTCCAGGAAAAAAATAAAGTTTAGTTAAGACACCACTCACTCAAAGAACAAGAATAAGAAGGCAAAAATAATGCCTCATGGCCAGATGACATGCACAGGAAGAAAGAGATGTTTATCTAGATTTATTTTGCGTGATGATAAAATGCGCAAGTGTGACTTGTTTGTATCAAGTATCAACATAGAATGTGCCTCAGCTGTCAAAATATTATGTCTTTTAATACTCAGAGGCAGGACAGAGCAAAAAAAATGAATACACCATAGTGTAGGATTCTGACATTTGAGTATCAGAAATAGAGTGTTCTTCAGAAGCCAACTTAAAACACACAGGAATCTTAATATATGACTTGTCACAAAGACCAATTTGTTTTAAAGTGGGAGTGGCTCTTGGACTCTATCCAAAGGAACGTTATATTCCTGAAATATCAAAATGACTTCTTTATGAAGTAATGCTATCTAAAGAATTGGTCCAATATACAAGGAGATTGTTAAAATGAGGAAATCGTTATAAGAAGGTTATAGTGCGACTATATGGCTTGAAAAGACTGTAAAAAGCCCATTTTAAGTTTTATGAACTTATGCAACAATTATCAGTCTAACAAAGGGTGAAGTTTAGGAACAAAAATAAGTCAGCATGTGACAGCAGGTGACAGGATATTTTTCTTTTAGCTTTTACTCACAGCCATCAAATAAGAAATTTATCATACACAAATTGTAAATGAGCAGTGTAAAGGCTTCTTTAGCCTACTTTATGGCTAAAAACAGTTCTTTTCTACTGCAAACACTCTGTGTATGAACAGAGTCTACAAAGTTAAAGAACTCTCTTCATTTGCCTCACACAATCTGTGCTGGGGAGTTCTTTTTGTCCATTTCTTTTCTTTCTCTCTCTCTTTTTTTTTCTTTTTGTCCTTTTCATCTATCAGTTTACTGTGGGGTCCTTGGCCCTTGGTTCATGTCTGTGACAGGGTGCCCAACGAAGATTCTGTGGAACAGAGCTCTAAGGAGCACGTCCGTGTGGAGCTGGGGCCAGCCTATCTGGGTGATTCCCCTTTCGGTGCACACAATTTATATTTCTGCTTCTTCTCACTGTTAAGTTCTTTTTCCTGAAACACTCTGAACATCTCTGTTTGCATCTAAATTGTCCTTTCAAGGGAAACTCTGCAACTTAAGGTGTAGGAGGAGGCCTGCGTGGAATTTTGTCCAAATAAATGTTTTGCTGCTTTGTTTCATTTTGTTTGTGTGGCTGGTAGAGTTTGGGGCAGCCATCCAATTTCATATCCATGTATGGGGATGGTAAGCTTGCCTATCTATCTACCTACAGGGTGAAGAAGTCCATAAAGGACTTTGTACATTTTAGGTTTAAAAAGAAAACAGAGAAGAAAACAACAGAAGCTTTAGGAAACCCTTTGAACATGACCTCTTCTTTTCTCTGCCTCATCCTTTCCTGCTTCAACAATTTGAGCAAATGTTTACGGACCACTTACTCTGGACTGGTGATTTACTGGGGCGAGGGAAAGTTGCAAAGCTGAATGCCTGTGCGGCTCCCAGCTCAGGGAACCCGCTGAGCAAACACACAAGTGTCCACCCTGCTCCCCAGGCAGGGGCGGGTCACTCAGGCGGTGAGGCTTCTGCTCTGTCACTGCTTTCTGTTCTCTATAGGCCTGCTTCTCTAGAAAAGTCATATAGTTACATTAAATAATGAACACCCAGAGCGGTCTTTGTTTTAATGTCTGCTCTTCGTTAAACTCCAGCAAGATTTTAAGTGACCAGCATAAAGCTTTGCCCATACACAGTAGGCAATTTATTAGTAGTATTTTAAAACAATGTGGGTCCAAAAGGCGAGAGAGTGATAATCAAAGCTAACAATTTATTGTGCAGTTAGGGTACTAATGCATTAGATTGTATAATTTTCACAATAATCCTGCTCTTAAATAACCTTATTTTATGCCCATTTTATTTCTTTTAGTGTTTATTTATTTTTGAGAGAGAGAAGGAGAGAGAGAGCGTGAATAAGCAAGCAAGTGGGGGAGGGGCAGAGAGTGAGGGAGACACAATTAGAAGCAAGCTCCAGGCTCTGAGCTGTCAGCACAGAGCCCGATGCCAGGCTCGAAGTCAGGAGATGTGAGATCATGACCTGAGCTGAAGTCAGACATTCAACCAACTAAGCCACCCAGGGGCCCCATATGCCCATGTTAAAGATAAGGAAATTGAGGCAGAAAGAGGTCAAATAACTTCCCCAAGATTGCTCAGCTCATAAATGGAGGAATCAAGTTTCAGACTCCTGCTGCTCTTAACTGTTACTCACTGTGGAGGAGCAGTGGCAGCTGGCAGAGGCACTTAAATTCTGGCTGAGAGTCTTGAGAGGGTGTCACCAAGGGAATGGCTTCTGTGCTGGCCTTGAGGCATGGTGTATCCCATAAATTTTGTACCCTACAGATATACTTTGATTCGCTATGAAAAAACAACAAAAAGGAAATCTATTTTAAATCTGCTAGTGGAGATTGCTATTACAAGGAATTTTGGGGAGGGGAGGGAAGCTTTGGGGAAAGAAAATATTTACTTGTCCTGACAGACAGGTCTGGATATTTGTGAATGGAGTTTACCTAAGGTGAGGCTTGCCCATGGAAGTGACAGTGACAGGGCCCAGCAAAGGCAAATCCCAGGCAGATTCCAAACATGGCTTCCCAGGAACAGTGACTTTCCAGAACAACTGGCAAGTATGCTCAGTTGAATTCATAGGTTTTTAAGAGAACCAGGACATGACTCATTTCTTTTCTACTCAAGCACTAACAGGTGAGACTATAAAAATAGTGAGTAGAATTTGCCTCTGATATTCACCTGTGATATTTCCTGACCTCCTCACAAATTTTGAGGTAAGTAAGAAATGTGGTTGTGGAGCAGGCTGATTAGGCTGTTTGCAACGAATCCATTAGAGAGAGAAGCCAGTTCAAACCTGTCCTGAAGGGATTGACCTGAGATTTGTCTGCCTGGATCTCCTTCTCAGAGCTCTTGGTCTCTGTAACACACAGTGATTTACTTAAAAAGCTTTCAGTCAAGTTTTGAGGGTGAGGAAGTATTTCAAGATATAACATAATAATGACAATAATATTGAGTTGATTCTGATATAGGCAAAACATCATCAGGCACACATTTTCCTTCCTTTCCATGAATCTATGTTATTATTTTTGCTCTTCTTTGTGCCTGTCTGATATACTGGTCAGTCCCTAGACTGAGATCCAGAAGGTGTGTTATGACAGTGGCAACCAGAGAGCGCACCCCAATAGACCCTGCTCCCCAGTCATTTGCTTGTTCCTAGCCTGCAGGAGCAGTACATAAGTCCCAGCAAGCAAGGGCTGTCCAAGTTATCACACTCATTTCATGGCCTGGGAGAGAAAACAAAAGAGGATTGGGAGCCTGTCAAGGATACAACCTAGCCTATACCCTGTGTTATAAAACTGGACCGATAAGAACCAGGGAAAGGTTGTTTTACCTGAATTTATTGCCTAGCAACAAAGCCTCTACCTCGAGAGAATGCTGTTCTGTGGGTTACCAAGTAACTGGCTGTGACAATTACCAAACAGCTGGCCAACTAATCTACATACCCTTTAACCCCAGCCAGCTGAACAAGGGACTGTGGACAGCTCACTCACAATAGACACAACCTAATATTTTATTTAAGAACTGACAGAAGCCACAGCTGGATGGGTCCTGCAGCCTTGTGGATTTAACAATTTTAATTTGGACATGTGGTTCTTCAGGATCCGGTGTGCTTAAAGGGTTGTTGAACACGAGAGATACCCACACCGGTTTACATCAAAAGGCTACCCTGTAGAGCTTTTGGGGGAAAATATTTCTTATGGCAGAACACAAAGTGCAAAGTTTTGTTGAAAGTGAAGAACTTGTAAAGACGGTCATTTAGAGAAAAGCAAAATAATGTCTTCTAGGTAAATGCTGAGTTGGCCTGGCTGTAGAATATAACACATACACAATGGTTCCAGTATGGTTAGATGTGGACAAGTATTTTTTGACATGAGGAAGATCGGACTTAGATATTCTTGCTCTAACGGACCCTATTATAAACCATGTTTACTTACCAAATAATTTCTGTTCTGGACTCCAAAGGGGGGAAAAAAAGAAACACAACCATAGGTAGATTTGTTTGCATACATTATTCACATGCATATCTTTAGGATTTTTATTTATATCTGAAAATACTTTCCCCTGTATCTGTGAACCCCAAAATGTCTATGCCTCAAGTTGCAGGCTTATACATTTTCCACCCACAAACAGCTATGGAAGGTGAATGTTGCACAGTAGAATACTCAGAATAATTTAGAGGAGACTTCATTACAGTCCCTCCCTAGGCTGCTTCCACAAGACCCACTGTAGGCACCAGAGAGAGCCCATTTCTAGGAAATGGAATCACGAGAAGGTGAAACCCATCTTTTATTTTTATTTTTTTAAATTTATTTATTTATTTTGAGAGAGAGAGAAAGAGACAATTCCAAGCAGCTCCATGCTGTCAGTGCAGAGCTCAACACGGGGCTCAATCTCAGGAACCTTGAGATCATGACCTGAGCTGAAACCTAGAGCTGAATGCTTAACAGACTGAGCCACCCAGGTGCCCCCAAAACCATCTTTTAAAAACAAACATACCAGAACCTCCACATGCAGTCATGAGTGGTCATTTTTGAAAGCTTTGCTTCTGTTTCAGTTATGCTCCTATGTACTGTGACAGACATTGCCAGAACACTTCAGAATTAACTTACCATCACTTAATAAAGCCCATGGTCTTAATAGCCACATTCAATTTTGGACCAACCAGTTAACTGAGCTCCTAGAATGGTTGTCACAGAGCTGTCTTCAATATGCACTTGTGGAATGAACGAAAGAATGAACCCAGTTTCCTCCACTAATCTTAATAACCAGAAAGCTCTATGTGAACTTGGCTGATTCAAAAATTTAAATTGGCATCCACTTGGTGGAGATTTACCATTTTTGAGACTATTTGAAGGAATCTAATGTTCCTAAGAAGGCGCATTCTTCATTCTTTTTTAATTAACAACAAATTTGTTGTTATTTAACAACAAATGTTGTTGTTGTTCTTATTTAACAACAAATGTTTAGAAGGTGTCATCTA
Organism: Felis catus; assembly: GCF_018350175.1. NCBI lineage: Eukaryota > Metazoa > Chordata > Mammalia > Carnivora > Felidae > Felis > Felis catus. The sequence continues at coordinate 74,654,835 of NC_058370.1, forward strand.
TGAACAGGTACTACTCTAACTCTTGGGTTACAGTGGTGAACTAGACAGAAGAGCTCTTGACTTTCAGAAAGGAAGACAGAAAATGATATATGATGAAATATAACAAAATGTCAAGTAATAATATATACCAATGGGAAAAACAAAGACAGCAAGAGAGAGAGAGAGAGAGAGAGAGAGAGAGAGAGAGAGAGAGAGAAGGATGGGAGGACAGGTGTCTCTAAGGAGATGGCATTTGAGCAGAGACCTGAAAGTATGAGGGGACAAGACATGTGAAATCTGGGGATAGGTCTTTAAGGGGAAGGAATGGGAAGTGCAAAGTCCCCAAGCTAGCTATTATAATTTAAAAATTAGTGTAAGCAACTTAATAGTATTTTTGTAGTAACTAAAAAAGTATTTACTTTGTGGGAGAAAAATATCTACTGCATGCATAAGTATTAGACATTTCTGTATAAATCTTATTAATCCAATCCTAGGATGGCTATGGTTGTTATTTAATAGTTTTTCAGTAAGCATACTGAACTTTCTTCTTACGTGATAATCTTTGAGCTGCCAAGAGTCCTTTGAAACCATATAATGTTTTCAGGGTGCTTAAAATTTATGCTTTGTGACATGTATCCTGCATGACCTAATGTTGGAGTTCTTTGTGGATTTGTCATGCTTCCCTGCTAGAGTGGAAACTCCTGAGGGGTATGGACCCCATCTTCACCTTTGTATCCTGTCCACTTGCCAGTGTGGGGTCTTCTGTACAATAGGTGCTCAATAAATATGTATTTTGAAAGTGCATGAATATAATAAAACAAAGTACTTAGCACACAACCAAGCTGACTCTATGCCCCCCCTCACACTTTCCCACCCGAGTGCACCCATAGCAAGTGCTGTCCCATCAGAGCCATGCTTTTGAGAGGATTTCATTTGATCCAGAACCAGTTTTTTACTGTCTTTCCTTGGCACATCACATGCCAGACAAGAAGATGAATTTCTCTGCCTTCTAGGTCTGACCTATTCCTTCCTCTTAGAATGTTCTTATTGATAAGTGGTCCATTGTGTTTTGCCTTGGCCACAACAAAGAAACAAGGAAAAATCTGACCCCAATTACCTGCACATTGCAATAGCAGAGTTTGACAACCTGAGGCCTGTTTAGAATAATGTGCTTCTATCTTGAAAAGGAAAACCAAAACAGGAGGCATCACAATCCCGGACTTCGAGCTGTATTACAAACCAGTAATCAACAAGACAGTATGGTACTGGCACAAAACAGACACTTGTATCAATGGAACAGAATAGAGAACCCATGAATGGACCTACAAGCATATGGCCAACTAATCTTTGACAAAGCAGAAAAGAATATCCAATGGAATAAAGACAATCTTCAGCAAATGGTGTTGGGAAAACTGGACCACTTTCTTACATCATACGCAAAAATAAACTCAAAATGGATGAAAGACCTAAATGTAAGATAGGAAGCCATCACAATCCTCGAGGAGAAAGCAGGCAAAACCTCTGTGACCTTGGCCGCAGCAACTTCTTACTCAATACATCTCTGGAGGCAAGAGAAAGAAAAACAAAAATGAACTATTGGGACCTCACCAAGATAAAAAGCTTCTGCAAAGCAAAGCAAACAATCAGCAAAACTAAAATGCAACTGATGGAATGGGAGAAGATTCTTGCAAATGACATATCAGATAAATGGTTAGTATCCAAAATGTATAAAGAACTTATCAAACTCAACACCCAAAACACAAATGATCCAGTGAAGAGATGAGAAAAAGACATGAATAGACACTTTTCCAAAGAAGACATACAGATGGCTAACAGACAAATGAAAAAATGCTCAACATCACTCATCCTCAGGGAAATACAAATCAAAACCACAATGAAATACCACCACACACCAGTCAGAATGGCTAAAATTAACAACTCAGGCAACAACAGATGTTGGCAGGGATGTGGAGAAAGGAGAACTCTTTTGCACTGCTGGTGGGAATGCAAACTGGTGCAGCCACTCTGGAAAACAGTGTAGAGGTTCCTCAAAAAAATTAAAAATATAGCTACCCTATGACCCAACAACTGCACTACTAGGCCTTTATCCATGGGGTACAGGCGTGCTGTTTCAAAGGGGCACATGCACCCCAGTGTTTATAGCAGCACTGTCAACAATAGCCAAAGTATAGAAAGAGTCCAAATGTCCATTGACAGATGAATAGATAAAGAAGATGTGGTGTGTATGTATATATATATATATGTATATATATATATATATACATATATATGTATATATATAGATATATATATACATATATATCTACATATATATGTAGATATATATGTATAAATATATACATATATATACATATATATGTATATATATATATATATATATGATGGTGTATTACTCGGCAAGCAAAAAGAATGAAATCTTGCCATTTGCTACAGTGTGGAGAGAACTAGAGAGTATTATACTAAGCAAAGATCAATCAGAGAAAGACAAATATCATATGACTTCACTCATATGTGGAATTCAAGATATAAAACAGGTAAACATAAGGGAAGGGAAGCAAAAATAATATAAAACAGCGGGGTGACATAAGAGACTGTTAAATATAGAGAACTGAGGGTTGCTGGAGGGGGTTGTGGGTGCAGATATGGACTAAATGGGTAAGGGGCATTAAGGAAGACACTTGTTGGGATAAGCACTGGGTGTTATACATAGGGGATGAATCACTGGAATCTACTCCTGAACTCATTGTTGCACTATATGCTAATTAACTTGGATGTAAATTTTTAAAAAATAGGAAAAAATTAGAGGAAGGTATTCTGCATTGGAAGTTGTCATTTTCTACATTATGAGTTTCTGTAATGGTTGAATTTATGTAATAAATTTTTATTAAATTAATTATAACATTGAAAGATAGTGAAAAATAATGTGCTTCTGAAATGGTGGGTTGGGTGCTAAAATTTGATTGGACATCCCTGTTAATTCTAATGTCTTGAGGATTTCACATAATTTTCCAGTCCTGTACATTCCAGAGGTAATGGATTTTGTATACTTTTATAAATATCTAATGGTTATTTTTGGTGATAAAATCCCTCTTAATGTTTTGAGAAATAATTCAAGTACCATGTATTTTCCATGAGTACACAACCCTCTGGGTATTTCAAACCTATTTCATCAATCAAGTTAATAATCCCAATATGAATAATAGCTGTCATTTATTAAATGTGCCAGCCACTTTATATGTATTTCACTTTTCATCCTTAAACAAACTCTGCATGAAATATTGTCATCCCTATTTTCAAAATAAGGAAACTGAGGCTCAGAAAAGCTCAACAATTTGCGGGAGTTCAAAACTGGCCTATTGGGCTCTGAAGTTCATGTTTTTTCCAGTATGTTGCAAACATCTTATTTTTCTTAGTAAAAAAATTTGGGGGTGCTCCTGGGTTGTTCAGTCAGTTAAACGTCTGACTCTTGATTTCAGTTCAGGTCAGGATCTCACAGTTCTTGGGATGGAGCCCCTTGTCAGGCTCTGTACTGACAGCATGGAGCCTGCTTGGGATTCTCTCTCCCTCCCTCACTTTCTACCCCTTCCCCGCTCTCTCTCTCTCTTTCAAAATAAATAAATGAAAATTTAAAAATTGGGGGAGGTATGAGAACAATTTGAAGTGTCTGACTCTAATTCAGAAATAATCAGAATGTATTCAGCAATACATTCATTAAGAACCTACTCTTGCTCACGTCCTATACTATCGGCTGTACAACAGCATTAGTAGGACAGAACACCTCCCTAAAAGGAGCTGTAAGTGTAGTTGGGAGGACGAAGGTATATTCAGCCTATGAAAACAAGGCTGGTATGAGGGTTGTAGTGCAGCTACAAACTCACGGCCAGAAGGCACAGGTGAGCTTTTTCTGAGACAATGGCAGTTAAGGAAGGTTGACTGTTTCATACATGGTTTGAAGGGTGAGGGGTATCCACAGGGCAGAGAAAGTCTGGTGAATATTCTAGTCAACATGACCACAAGAATGGTGGAGAGGATGCGAGTGAGTGTGGTCTTCAGAGAAATGTCTGTCACTTATTGAGGCTGGAGTGTAGCAATGACTGTGGAAGGTGGTGGTGAGATTGAAAGTTGGAACATGTCATGGGAAGGGACCTAAGAGTTCAATGTTGAATACTTGGCACTTAGTTTCCAACACCTCTGTTTTTCCTTCTTTTGGTCTTTTATTCTCTTTCATTCCTGATTATTGGACTTATGCATGTCTGTGGGGGAAATTCTGGGAAGTACAAACAGGTGTAATAAATCATAAAATTAAAAAGTCACCCTTGTCTAGTACTGCCAGCACACTATGCTCTTTTTCTTCACATATTGGAGTTAATTTTGACTATGAAACTTTGCAGTAGGCTTTTCTTATTTAATGAATCTCCATGTTCACATCACAATACCATCAAATGTGTAGTAGATGCGTCTATGGTGTCTGCCCATCCCATGTCCCTGTCTTTGGAGTTATCTTGTACCCAGAAACAATTAGGTCTCACCAGTTCCATGTCCATTGGGCATTTTTATGTCTAGTGGCCATACCTGGCTGAACTATGTACAGACACCTGATGCAAGCTGGGTCTGTTATATATTCTTCTCAGAAGATTAGAATGAAGGCACTGAAAGACTGAGTCAGTACAATGGTGTTGGATTCTGGAACCAGATTTGGCACCAAACAAAGCCTGTTAAAATCACATGCAACCAAAATTGTAGAGGAGTAGAGGGCATGGTTCCCTTTCAGAAGAGAGAGTAGAGGAGGAGTGCAAGGGCCAGAGAAGAGACCATGTAGACTGGAGAGAAATGAAGATGGAGAGGGGAAGCTGCCTAATCACCTTCCTATTCCCATGAATCTACCTGTGCTTACTGTACTTCATTCCAGTTATATTCTTCATCAGTTTTTCACAGGAAGTCATTTAAATAGACACCCATTACTTTCAACAGAAAACATTCTTAATTATTGCAACTTATTTAACTTTTTTTTTAAGCCTTAAGATTTTTTTCCCCAATTTTTGCTTTTGGTGTTTTTAAAAAATACATATGCTTTACAAATTTTGATAGTTACATCGTTGATCTTTTCCTTTGTCATTACTTCCATTGCATTTACTCTTAAATATGCTTTCTCTAATCAGAGATCAGGTAAAAATTCACCCCTACTTTTTTTTGTAGATTTGAAAAAAACGATGTCACCTTTATTCAAATCTAATCCATATGGAATTGATTTTGGTGTGTATGTGACACAAGGCTGTAACTGAAACATCTTTTAAAAATGCAAATAGCTAACTAGTTGTTTCAGACTTATCCTCTCCTTTCCCACTGATTTGTGTTATCTCCTTGATCATATGTGAAATAAATATATTCCACATGGGTCTCTTACGAGGAGATCTATGTTATTTATTCAAAAGAAAGTTTGTTTTAAATAAAGAAAATATTTCTAGTCTGTGGGCAGTAATGTTCCCAGGAGAAACAACTGGATTTAGAGAGGAATGGTGCTAAATTAAAGGTCATTTTATTCTTATGATTTTACCCTCCAGACTCTGCATGACAAGTTGATATTTATATTGGAATACTTCTATCTTCTTCCTGAGGCAGCTTGGGTAACCCTGGCAATTTTGGTAGTTTTTAAAGACTTAATATACATTTTCTATTACAGAATTTCAACTTATGAAATGGTGTTTTATTTTAGAAAACATAAAACTATCCAGAGTTTAAAAATGTGCTAAATTTGAGCATCTGACAGAGATAACAAACACATACTGTTATTTTTCTTTTTTTGGTTCTGTAGTAAATATGTTAATTAATTAGGGTCTCCCTTACTACTGAACTTGGACACAACACCAGAATTCTTCTTCACACAGTGCTCCAAGCAACTGCTATTACCAGTTGGTATTGCCTGGTAAAATGTAATCTATTTTCAGATTAATTCTAGCAAGAAATATAAATTCCTAAGTTAAAGATAAAATAGAGGGAAAACGCTCAACAAAGTATGTTTAGAGGGAACACACCACAACATAATTAAGTCTATATATGAAAAAACCACAGCTAAAATCATACTCAAGGGTGAAAAACTAAGAGCTTTCCCCTAAGATCACGAACAAGACGAGGATGTCCACTCTCACTACTTTTATGCAACATAGTACTGGAAATCTTAGCCACAGCAATCAGACAAGATAAAGGAATGAAGAAAGAAAAAAAGAAAGAAAATAATAAGTAAAGAAAAAGACATCCATATTGGTAAGGAAGAAGTAAAACATTCACTATTTGCAAATGATATAATACTATATAGAGAAAACCCTAAAGACTCCACCAAAAAAATACTACTAAAACTGATAAATTAATTCAGTAAGGTCACAGGATACAAAATCAATATGCAGAAATCCATTGCATTTCTATACACTAATAATAAAATAGAGAAATTAAGAAAACAGTTCGATTTACAATTGCAGCAAGAATAATAAAATACTCAGGAATAGACTTAACTAAGGATGTGAAAGGCCTGTATTTTGAAAACTATAAAACATGGATGAAATAAATTAAAGGTAACACAAAGAAATGGGAAGATATTCCATGCTCATGGATTGGAAGAACAAATATTGTTAAAATGTCCATACTACCCAAAGAAATCTACACATTTCATGCAATCCCTATTAAAATACCAACAGCATTTTTCACAGAACTAGAAAAAATAATCCTAAAATTGGTATGGAGCCACAAAAGACCCTGGAGTGCCAAAGAAATCTTTGAAAAAGAATAACAAAACCGGAGGTGTCACAATCCCAGATTTCAAGACACACTACAAAACTGTAGTAATCAAAACAGTATGGTACTGGCATAAAAACAGACACATAGATAAATGGCACAGACTAGAGAGCCCAGAACTAAACCCATGATTACATGGTCACTTTATCTTTGACAAATGAAGCAAGAAAATGCAATGGGAAAAAGATTCTTCAACAAATGGTATTGGAAAAACTGGACAGCTACATGCAAAAGAATAAAACTGGACTACTTACTTACACCAAACACAAAACTAAGATCAAAATGGATTAAAGACTTAAATTGAGACCTGAAACCATAAAGATCCTAGAAGAGAGCATAGGCAGTAATTTCTCTGACATCAGCCATAACAACATCTTTCTAGATATGTCTCCTGAGGGTAAGGAAAACAAAAGCAAAAATAAACTTTTGAGGCTATATCAAAATAAAAAGCTTCTCCACAGCAGAGGAAACAATCAACAAAACTAAAAGACAACCCACTGAATGGGAGAAGATATTTGCAAATGATATATCCAATGAAGCATTAGTATTCAAAATATATGAAGAACTTATAGAACTCAACACACAAAACCCAAATAATCCAATTAAAAAATGAGCAGAAGACATGAACAGACATTTCTCCAAAGAAGACATACAGATGGCCAACATCATTAATCATCAGGGAAATGCAAATCAAAACCATCATGAGCTGACACCTCACATCTGTCAGAATGGCTAAAATCAACACAAGAAACAAGTGTTGGCAAGGATGTGGAGGAAAAGGAACCATTGTGTACTGTTGGTGGGAATGCAAACTGATGCAGCCACTGTAGAAAACAGTATGGAGGTTCCTAAAGAAATTAAAACAGAATTACTATATGATCCAGTAATTCCACTACAGGGTATCTACCGAAATAGTGTGAAAACACTAATTCGACGGGATGCATGCACTCTTATGTTTATTGCAGCATTATTTGCAATAGCCAAATTATGGAAGTAGCTCAAGTGTCCATCAATAAATAAACGGACAAATAAGTGGTAAGTATACATATGTACAAAGGAATATTATGCAACCATATAAAAAATGAAATCTTGCCATTTGCAACAACATGGATGGGTCTAGAGAGTATAATGCTAAGTGAAATAAGTCAGTCAGAAAAAGAGAACTATTATACGATTTCATTCATGTGTGGAATTTAAGAAGCAAAACGGCATGGGTGGCTCAGTTGGTTAAGTGTCCGACTTCAGCCCAGGTCATGATCTCATGGTTCATTGAGTTTGAGCCCTGCATCAGGTTCTCTGCTGTCAGCACAGAGCCCGCTTTGGATCCTCTCTCTGTCCCTGCCTCTCTCTGCCCCTCTCCTGCTTTTGATCTATCTCTCTCTCTTTCAAAAATAAGTAAATATTTAAAAAAAGAAGAAGAAAAACAAATAAAGAAAAAAGAGGCAAACCAAAAAATAGACTCCTAACTATAGAGAAAAACTGATGTTTACCAGAGGGGAGGTGAGTGGGGAATGGGTGAAATAGGTGAAGGGGATTAAGAATACACTTACCATGATGCGCACTAAGTTATGTATAGATTTGTTGAATCACTGTATTGTACACCTGAATCTAATATAACATTGTATGTCAACTATACCAGAATGTTTTTAACGATAAAATAGAGGAGCTGTATTATAGAAATGGCTGGAATAGATTTAGGTTAGCACTCCTAAAAATTTTTTGACTACAATCCATAGTAATCAAGATATTTTACATTTCACATTTAGCCATATAAATAGGAGGACAATTGGACAAAATACATACATATATATATATATATATATATATATATATATATATATATATATTAAAAAGGTACTTTATGCTAACTCTACAATATTGGAATGAAAATAGGTTAGCCTTTAAAAAATTCTTATTATTCAGAAATAAAACTCCTATGTTTAATATTCTGAGATTGGTATAATCAGACAGAAAGATTTTGTCCCACTATCTTTGTGATTAATCTGAAGGAAAAAAAATCTAAATTTTTATTTCCCTGAACTTAGGAACCCCTTCAAGGTTTAGAATAAAATTCTTAGAGAAACTTGCTAATATGTAGGAAAAAAGTTTGTATAAAACTCATCAGTTTTTAGCTCAGGAAATATTCATTTGTTTTGAAGTAGGTGTATAGGTATGAGGATTATCATCTCCCCATATGCCTAATCATTTAGTTAATAAAACAACAATTCTGGACTGGACTCTTAATATTGCAAGCCATGTGACCTTACCCAACTTACTTAAATTTGCAAATTTGAAGCTCTACAATAGGTTTATATTACTTAAAAATATATGTGCTTTTTTTTTTTAAAAAAAGCTATTATCAAACTTGAATGTCTCTTCCTTTAAGAAATTTTGATTTTTTCAGTTACAGTTTGCACTTTGTCCTTCTCTCAGTATTTGTTCTTCTCTCGGTTAAACCAAATAAGATGACGTGATGCTAAGACATGTTAAACCAGGCGAGGCGAAATAATGCTAGGGGTATGTTAAACCAAGCAAAGTCAAGTGAAGGTAATGGTGTGTTTAGAGACTGGATAAAGATGGAGAGTGGAGAAAAAAATATGGTAACCTTGTATCTTCCAAAGCAGATTGTACAGCATTACCTTTTATCCTCTAGTGATTTAGCTTTGGCTTTGGCATTTAAAGTGGGCAAAGGGAATATTTCTAGGATTTAATGACCATTGTTTCCATCTTTGTCGTTAGAATCTAGAAGTATCTAAGATTGCGAGTGCTCCAAAGTGTAATCAGTACACTCTGCTAGAGCTCATAGTTGGAATGTGTTATCAGGATTTCAGTTCTGGCAGCTTTTTCTTTTCCGGTAGTTCCAAAATGAGAAATCCTTGGATTTAATCAGCACACCTTATTGAAGAGACCTACTGAGAGATTTATGATGCTTGGTTGTAAGATAAGATGACATTCATAGAAAATTGGTGATTCTGGCAGGAAAGACAAGCACGCTGTTGGAGACAGTTCAGAAGTATCTGCTTTTACAGTGTACAAGGTAATACATGCCAGACTTGGAGAGTGCCAGTGAGGTGGCTACTGACCTTAAAGCTGAAAACCATGGAAATGTAACCCTGCTGTCAGGCTTTGATCATGGTATGGAGTCATTGCCTCACTGGTTGAGGATTAGAAAGTTAAAAAAGGTAGGGGTGCCTGGGTGGCTCAGTCGGTTAAGCGCCCGACTTCAGCTCAGGTCATGATCTCACTCACAGCTTGTGAGTTCCAGCCCCACGTTGGACTCTGTGCTGACAGCTCAGAGCCTGGAGCCTGCTTCTGATTCTGTGTCTCCCTCTCTCTGCCCCCTGCCCTGCTCACACTCTGTCTTTGTCTCTCAAAAAGTGAATAAACATTAACAACAAAAATTTAAAAATAAAAAAAAAAGTTGAAAAGGTAGAGAACTTGGGATGTTATAAGTCAGGATACTAATGAGAATGTTAAAAGTGTGTGCTTATGGAAGTAAAACTTCAGTCAAAGGTGAGAATGCAAAATGAAAAGTATGTCTCTTTCCTTTAGACATAGCCCTATTCCCAAGAGGCGACCACCCACAATATTTTCTGTTTTTAGCTCTTCCAATGGTTATCACTTTTATAGAACTTTAAATATCTATTTTTTAGCTTATAAGTTCAAGTTTGTCTTGTAACTCTACTGTAGGAAAATATCTATCTCAGCTCACATTCACCAGCCCTCTTTCTTTTTCATTCTCCCATTTTTTTCTTTTTCTTTCTTTGCTTTTTGCCCTCCTATTGGTTATACTTTCAATTATGTATTTGGCTTTTATTTCTTGTTCCATCAATCTCAGACATAGCCATAATATGAAATATGGTAGAGTTGATCACACCTACACTTCCTCTCATCTCTTCTCAATTGCTCTACTGCTGGTCAATTCTATCATTTTTACATTTCCAAATTTAAAGCATTTACATTCTGAGTGGTAATTTTAATTAAGTCTTCCATGCTTTTGCCTATATATTGATTCTGAAAACCAAAAAGAAATAAACATCATTGACAATATTATACTATTGCTTGATATTATTTACTTCAGAACCAGAGTGTGACTGTAGAGATGTAACTTATGTTCTTAAATCAAGTCTGCTTGAAGTGTAGAATATTTTAGGTTCCAAGTTCAAGATTTTCTTTTCTTAGACTCTGTAAATTTATTATAATCATGCTTCATATTTTAGCCATGAATTTTTATATACCATTTTATTTTTCCTGAAATTCTAGTTTCCTTTAATTTTTGTTATTGACATCAGGAACATAAACTTTCTTCATTATGCACCACCCAAGAGCCAACCCACATATTTTTCAGTCAGCTGCATTAGTGTCTGCTCAGTTCCAGGGGTCATCTTGTGAAATAACACCTCTCACCTTCATTGTAGCTTCTCTTGATCCTCTTGTACTCTTAGTACCTTTTCCTCTCTTCTGTTTAACCATGAGTGTAATCTCATATGCATTCATCCTCAAAAAAGTTTTTTATACCTTAGGCCCACATATGTTCTATTCTTCACTTCTTAGAGTATTTATTTATTTATTTATTTATTTATTTATTTATTTATTTATATTTAGTATTTTAACTGTCATTTCAATTAGTTTGAGAAATGAGGGGAGGTAAAAGTATTTTCCAGATTCAATACATTGTATTGGGAGCTCCCCAATTCTTGATTTACTGGCAAACATTGATATCAAAAGGGAAAATAGATGCCTAAACTATAAAGATTTCCCCCAGCAGGTAACCTAGAGAGGAAGCATTTACTCTAAAGTGCATGAAAGTTCTGTTTTAAAATTGGAGTACCCTTTCCATGTATGTGATCTCATAACGTGCTTAGAATTAAGACACCAGTTGAAATTAATGGAGCTGCAAAGATTGCTGGTATTGCATTGGCCCATTGCAGGCATTATTATCCTAAGTCCTGGAAATGGGACCTCATTTCATCACCAAAGAGACTCAATGACTGCAACTCCAGAGTTGTCTGGGGACAGAGGACAGTTCCTGATAGGGCCTTTAAATACAACATGTGAGTTTACTGGATTTTGAAAATCACTATATAGGGCCAAGGATATATAGGGCTCCTTTTACTGAAAAAGGAGCATGTGTTGCTGCTGGTCATTTCTTTCTTTTTTTTTGTAATTTATGGTAAACTTGTTTTAATTAACTTTTGAACAATACTGTTACATGGTAAACAGAGTTAAAATAGTACAGAAAAATGAATGTGCAATGAAAGCTAAAAATTTCTGTTCCCAGTCTTACTTTGTAGAGTTAATCATTGATAACAGTTTTATTTTATTTTTTTATTTTTATTTTTGATTAAATATAATTTATTGTCAAATTGGCTGGCCATTTCTAAAAGGAGTTTCAAGCTTGTTGAGGAGGTTGTTTCCTCCATTCTCAAGTGTAAGAATTGTTTCCTTAAAGAGTTAGTGTGGGAAGGAGAGACAGAGACAGTTGATTAAAATGATGCCTTGGGAAGTCTGGAGACTAAGTTTGTGTGTGGCAGCCAAGTGGGGAAACAGAAGTGATGGGAGGTGGATCCAAGACCCACTGGAATAGGAATGTTATTTATGTGCTCTTGGAAGAACTCTTTTATTTGTCCATTTTGAAATCGCTTTGTGGTGCCTGGAGAAAGCTGAAGACCTTTTTATGAAATATATGCCCTCGCCAGTGATAGTTCTAGAGGGTAATGGTGGCATAGACTAAAAGGAGGTTTCGAAGCAAAGACCATCAATGTTGTTGATGTGTCTCCTCCTAACATACCTCTCTTGGCTGCCTAGGTACAAAGAACCAAGACCCTCTCTCTACAGACAAGAGATTCTTTCCATGCCCTTAAAGATCTCCGAAAAATATTTGGTGGGTGGGTGGGAACAATGATAGGACTAAGGTTGGATAACATCAACAGACTCTATTAGGCAAAAAGCCAGACTAATACGTGGTGTGAATGTATAAAAATTGCAAATCAAAGAAACACACTGTGAGCACCTGAATTCTAACTTGATGTAAAATATTGCTATTAAAATCCTTTGGGGAGAAATCACTCCCCAACTCCTACCAGTTAGAAGCTTGTTTGAATCAGTACACTACTAGTTAAATGTGCCAACAGTATCTTCCTTTTAAGTAAAGTTTTTATTTGTTTAATATAAATAAAGTGCCCAATAAATTTTTACAAAGTGAGCACATTCTGTACCTAGTACTCAAATCAAGAAACAGATGTAATTGTAAATGGAATTTTCTTAAATTTCTCTTTCTGATAGTTTGTCATTAGTGTATAGAAATCCACCAGGTTTTTGTGTATTGATTTTGTATCCTACAACTTTACTGAATTCATTCATTACTTTTAAGAATTTTTGGTGGAGACTTTAGGGTTTTATATATATATAATATCATGTCATCTACAAATAGTGACAGTGTCACTTCTTCCTTTCCAATTTGGATGCCTTTTTATTTCTTTTTCTTACCTAATTGCTCTAGCTAGGACTTCCAAAACTATGTTGAATAAAAGTGGCAAGGGTATTGACACAAAGACAGACATATAGTCATTGGAACGGAATGGAGACCCCAGAAATAAACTCATGCATATATGATCAGGTGATCTTTGACAAAGGAGCCAAATTTAAATGATGGGAAAAAATAGTCTTCAATAAATGGTGCTGGGAAAACTGGATGTCCAAATGCAAAAGAATGAAACTCTATTTTACACCATACACAAAAATCCACCGAAAATGGATTAAAGAGTTGAACACAGATGAAACCATAAAACTAGAAGGAAACAGGGGAGTAAGCTCTTTGACATTGGTCTTGGCAATGAGTTTTTCAATTTAATACCAAAAGCAAAGGGCAACAAAAGCAAAAATAAGTAAGTAGGACTACCCCAAACTCAAAAGCTTCTGCACAGCAAAGGAAGCCATAAACAAAATGAAAAGGCAACCTCTGGAATGGGTGAAAATAATCTGCAAACCCATCTGATAAAGGTTATCTAAAATATACAAAGAACTCATATAATTCAATAGGAAAAAAAATCCAATTTTTAAAATGGGCATAGGACCTCACTAGATATTTTTCTAAAAAAGACCTATAAGTGACCAACAGGTGCACAACATCACTAATCATCAGGGAAATGCAAATTAAAACCATGATGAGGTGTCACCTCACCCTTATTAGAATGTCTTTTGTCAAGGAGGCAAGGGATAAGAACTGTTGGCGAAGATTCTACATCAGAATTGGTGAAGATTCTGTGAAGATCTTCTGTGAAGAAGAGAACACCTGTGCACTGTTGGTGGGAATGTAAACTGAGCCACTATGGAAAACAGTGTGAAGATTCTCAGGAAATAAAAAAAATAGAACTACCATTTGATTCAGCAATCTTGCTTCTGGCTGTATGTCCAAAGTAAATGCAATCACTCTCTCAAAGAGATATCTGTACTTCTATGTTTACTGCAGCATTATTCACAACAGCCAAGGTATGGAAGCAAGTTGTTTATCCATTGATGGATACATGGATAAAGAAAATGTGGTACATACACACAATGTAGTATTATTTCGCCTTAAAAAAAAAGAAGGAAATCCTGCCACATGCAACAATATGGATGAACCTGGAGGGCATTATGCTAAGTGAAAGAAGTCAGATTGAGAAAGACAAATACTGCATGGTATTGCTTACATGTGGAATTTTAAAATAAAAAAGAAGTCAAATTTGACAAAACAGTAGAATGATGATTGTCTGAGACTGGGGAGGAGGAGAGAAATAGGGAGAGGCTGGTAAAAGGGTACAAAATTTCAGTTATAAGATGAATAAGGTCTAAGGATCTAATGTATAGCATGGTGGCTACAGTTGATGATACTGTATTATATAATTGAAATTTGCTAAGAGAGTAGAACTTAAGTGTCACACAAAAAAGAAGTATCTGTAGTGATGCATGTATTGACTCAATGTTGAGAATCCTTTTGCAATGCATATGTGTATTAAATCATCATGTTGTTCACTTTAAATATATTTCAGTTTTGCCAGTTATACATCAGTAAACTTGAAGTATAAAAAGAAAAGAAATAATATATTTTTTATTTTTTTAAACATGAAAATTATTGTCAAATTGGTTTCCATACAACATCCAGTGCTCACCCCAAAAGATGCCCTCTTCAATACCCATCACCCACACTCCCCTCCCTCCCACCCCCCATCAGCCCTCAGTTTGTTCTCAGTTTTTTTTCAACGTTTTTTATTTATTTTTGGGACAGAGAGAGACAGAGCATGAACGGGGGAGGGGCAGAGAGAGAGGGAGACACAGAATCGGAAACAGGCTCCAGGCTCTGAGCCATCAGCCCAGAGCCCGACGCAGGGCTCGAACTCACGGCCGCGAGATCGTGACCTGGCTGAAGTCGGACGCTTAACCGACTGCGCCACCCAGGCGCCCCTGTTCTCAGTTTTTAAGAGTCTCTTAGGCTTTGGCTCTCTCCCACTCTAACCCCCCTTTTTTTTTTCCTTCCCCTCCCCCATGGGTTTCTGTTAAGTTTCTCAGGATCCACATAAGAGTGAAAACATATGGTATCTGTCTTTCTCTGTATGACTTATTTCACTTAGCATAACACTCTCCAGTTCCATTCACATCGCTACAAAAGGCCATATTTCATTCTTTCTCATTGCCACGTCGTATTCCATTGTTCATACAAACCACAATTTCTTTACCCATTCATCAGTTTATGGTCATTTAGGCTCGAAAATAAATATTTTGGCCTGGAATTATAACATTGATTTCTTTTTTTTTTAAATTTATTTTAATAGAGAGCTCATGTGCACGTGAGCAGGAGAAAGGCAGAGAGAGAAGAAAAGAGAGACTCCCAAGCAGGCTCCACACTGTCGGTGCAAAGCCCCATGCAGGGCTCAATCCCATGAACCATAAATTCATGACCTGAGCTGAAATTAAGAGTCAAGACACTTGAACAACTGAACCAGGTGCCGCTAAAACATTGATTTCTTAAGCCGTGATTGAGTCCTGGTATATAAGTCCCATCTTTGGTTAAGATTTGGGCTGATGGCAGCAAGGTTAGTAATGGTGTTGGTTGTAATGCTACTATAAAAGGAAGACAGAGGGATGTTCTGGAAAAGATCATGTCAGTTAGTGATTAGAGGGATTATGTTTGCTCTTTGGTTAAACATTTTATAATTTTAAATTTAAACTATATCTTACTTTGATCTAATTAAGAAACACTGACTACGCAGCATTGTTCAGAGCTAGGCGTGGTGGACAATATAAAGATGAATCAAACACATACAATCCCTCTTAGGTAGAACCGTAAGAGAGATCTAGCTCTCAAATTATTATAACAAATAAAGCAGGAAGTAGTAAGTATCATAGGAAAACGACAGGTAGGTGAGATTTTCCCATATAATCTAAATTCCATTTCTTCTTTTAGGGGAAGGATAAAATTGATGAATGTGAATAAGTGAGGGAAAAAATTGGATTTGGATCAGAATCCAAATCTGAGTTATGTCCGGCTTCTTACATTTCCTAAGTATGTGGCCTTGGAGAAGCTACTCAATCTTTTCCATCCACATTTTACTATCTCTAAATTAAGGACAAAAGTACTCTTCCTGCATACAGCATAGAGGGCTCATAGGAGACAATAGCAATAGTTTTTTATAATTTTTTTTTAACGTTTATTTATTTTTGAGACAGAGAGAGACAGAGCATGAATGGGGGAGGATCAGAGAGAGAGGGAAACACAAAATCTGAAACAGGCTCCAGGCTCTGAGCAGTCAGCACAGAGCCCGACGTGGGGCTCGAACTCACGGACCGCGAGATCATGACCTGAGCCGAAGTCCGATGCTTAACCCACTGAGCCACCCAGGCGCCCCGCAATAGTTTTTTATAAATGGCTTATGCAAAATAAACTTTTTAAAAGGTATCTAAAAGGTTATATATATATATATATATATATATATACACACACGTATATAATATAAATATATATTTAATAAAATAAAAATTTATATATATTTTTAATAAAATATATTTTTAATAAAAAATATTAAATTTTTAAAATTTAAAATCTGACAGTGCAGAGCCTTATGCGGGGCTCAAACTCATGAACTGAACTATGAGATCATGACCTGAGCCAAAGTAGAGTCAGATGCTTAACCAACTGAGCCACCTGGGCATCTCAGACTTTTTTTTTTTCCCAGATAACAGTCAAATATTTGTTTTTTAAAACAAGAGATTAAGGGGCTCCTGGGTGGCTCAGTCAGTTAAGCGTCCGACTTCGGCTCAGGTCATGATCTCACATTCTGTGAGTTCAAGCCCTGCAATGGGCTCTGTGCTGACAGCTCAGAGCCTGGAGTCTGCTTCAGATTCTGTGTCTCCCTCTCTCTCTGTCCCTCCCCCACTCACGTTCTATCTCTTTCCCTCTCTCCAAAATAAATAAACATTAAAAAATATTTTTAAAAAACACAATAGATTAATTCATCCTCTCTTCTAATTCCAGTGAGGAGTTATCATAGGCCAATCCTAGGAGTAGTTTCATGGATAATTGAGTTATTTTAGGTAACACAACACAACCAGAACCTCTTTATGGTGCCCCCATCAAATGTCACTGTCTTACTGCTTGGTGAGAGCCAGTGATTTTGACTATGACACTGACTGCTTTTAGAAGCTTGTGCTGCCAGGCAGTTTGCCCAAAGTTTAGCTTTCCCACACACTCTGACATTTGTTTTATTGTCTTTGATCCTTTCCCATTCTTTCCAGTGCCCAGTGTTTGCTGAATGTAGCTGATACTTCAGATTGTAAGTGGGCTGAGATGGGAGAGAAGCGTCTGAACCTGTGAGTCTCAGCCCTGAGTGCACATTAAAAGCTTTAAAGACAGGGCGATGGCCAAGCCCATCCCAGAGATTCTGATCGATGAATCTGGGGTGGGCTAGGTTTTGTTACTTAGCAACATCTTCCTGGGTGATTCTAATGCCCAGACACTGCTAAGAGACACCTGTACATTGGTTCTGTAACTTTGGAGTGCACCAGAATCACACGGAAAACATGAGGAAATGCAGGCTCTGGTCCTCACTGAACCAAGAGACATGGGATGGAGCCCACACATTTACTTGTAAATAATTCTGAAGCAGGTGATTTGGTTGAGCACACTTTGAAAAATGCTGTTTTAAATAGTATCTTAGAAACAGCTAGTATCAATGTGGCAGTAACAATTTTGTGACCACCCTATTACATGGATTAGAAGCCACCAGAGGACCACACTTCTCCATACTTGGAAATTAATTTTTTAACTTATTCATTCAAAACAATTTCTTTAACACCTTTCAGTTCAAGGCACTGTGTTGGAGCTGCAGGTGATACCAAGGGTGAATCAAACATAGATGTTATTTGGGGTGCCTGGGTGGCACAGTTGGTTAAATGTCTGACTCTTGATCTTGGCTCAGGTCATGATCTCACAGTTGGTGAGTTCGAGCCCTGCATTGGGCTCTGCGCTGATGGTGAAGAGCCTGATTGGGATTCTGTCTTTCCTTCTCTCTGCCCACCCCCCACCTTGTGTGTGTGTGTGTGTGTGTGTGTGTGTGTGTGTGTGTGCACGCGCTCTCTCAAAATAAATAAATAAACTTAAAAAATTTTTTAAAAACATAAGATGCTATTCACTAAGAACCTACAGGCAGATGGGGCCAAACAGGAAACTACAATTCATAACTTACATAAAGGTTTACTTCTAAAGTTGGTTATGAGTATAGGTAAAAATCATAACTAGAAAAATCACTAAGGAAGGCAACATTTTGGAGACCAACATGTTGTCTTCAAAACACAGCATAGGCCATTCTCCAACTCTGGGACAGAATGCTGCTTCTGCAGTTGAGTCCCACGTGTGGCTAGCTTGCATTTAATGATAATGTCTGAAAAACGTGTATCTTTAAATACTGAAATCATATTCAGTGCCCAGGACATGGAAGATTCAAGGCTCCCAGCTCAGGCTCACTCAGTCATGTGTTCTTTGGGTGGAGTAGAGGGAGAGGTAGCACGGGGGAGGGTGTTGCTTGAACTATTTGAATAGGATTTCCTTCTCATCATGCTGTCACTCTCTTCATCTTTTGTTTATCTAAAAGTTTTTAAGGTCAATGGGTGCCTGATAATTTGAGACCTTTTTCTACAATGTGAAAGGTGATTAAGGTGTAAAGATAGACACAGGCAGGCAGCTCTGTGATGAATGAGAGAAGTGTTAGCCAACTTCAAAATAACTGTAAAAATTGCCAAAAAGAGAAGATTTACCGGACTTTAATAATTTTTGTTTACTAATGTATCATTGTGTGTCAACTATACAAAAAAAAAAAACAACAACAACAAAAAAACCAGTGTGTATTTATGAGGAGTAAGATAAAATCCAAGAGTAACGTGGTTTTGGAAGATTAAATGAAGTCAAAAAACGTATCAAAAGATTGACAAAATGTACAGAAAGAGTTAGACATTAATGTATAAATGAAAGATTAGTGCATCTCTCTCCAAGGGCTCTGAAGTGAAAACTAAACATAGCAGAATCATGTTTCACCATAGCCTTGCTTAGACCGTAGTGAATACCCTGCACTGAGCCAGACCCACAAAGACCTTCCAGCCAAGCAGGGAATTGCAAAGCTGATTGGCTTTAAGCCTCGGTACTGTTGGGACATGGCAGCCCCTGGCAGGGCTTCTGAACCTGAAAATTCCCTTTGCTATTTTTGCATCCTTTGTACTTTGCACACAGGCAAAACTCCATCCACACAGAACAGTCCTTTCAGGAACATTTGGCAAAGCCAAATCGGTCTTTCTTGATGCTGGCTCCGTAGGTGGAAACCGTCTCCGTGGACTCATGTACCTGTGTGATTCCACCTGAGACTGACAGCATTCAAGAAGAAACAAATTCTGACTTTAAGAAGACGGAAAGGGCTTATTTTCCTATACATGCCTTGTTGACCTCAGTTGTTTTATGTTAACTTTTGGTGACTCAGACACTGGCCACCCCTAAGACTTCAGCACCCAGGATAAGAGACTAACATACTGCTAAATATGTTCTTTCTTTCTACTGTCTGTTATGTACCTTTATCATGAGAAATAAAAAATAATGTGGGTAAAGCCATGTTTTTTACATGATAGAAAGTTGGCAAATGTTAAAGATGACTAAATTTAATTATTGTGCATGCCTTGGCATTATGGTATGGGCTAATGATGTTTGGATGAGTAATAAAATACATACATGTTTTATCAATTGTTGTTTTATCAATTTATTCTGTCAGATATCCTTTTCTCTTTATTTTAGCAAAATCACTACTTATATTGTTATACCTAATACCGTTCATGATTTAAATGCTATTTATAGAAATGAGCTACAGGATTAAAAGCAAAATATATTTGTACTCAAAAGTGTACAATTGATTATATTTTGTCAAAAATCTAAATTAAATTAAAAAAATAAAAACATTAAATTCATTTATGTCTTAAAAGTTACACTTAAATTCAAGATTTATTAAAAGTAAGTTAAAAAAACAATTTGTAAATTGTAATTTACAAATATAACAATTCCTAAAAGTGGCATTTAAAATTTACTTTTAAATTCTGAGCATTTTTATAAACATAAAACTACTCATGATTCCAACGTTGAAAATTCATATGGCGGCTAACATAGAGTTTTTATTTTTCTTTACACATATTATGTTTAGACCTACATAAAGATAAATTTAAGAGTAACATGAATTGCTTAACATTGTAAAACATTCTTCAACCTCTGTCTGCAACTATTGAAAATATAGCACTAATTGTATCTTCCAAATCACAGATTGGTACTTGAAGAGAAGTAACTCTTCTTTCAATCTACCACATTTATTCTATCTGAGAGGAAGGTTTGATAAGAGAATTAATTTGTCCTTTTTTTTTTTTTTTTGCCTAAGTGATTTTGCTGCTCAAATTCTATTTTGCTCTTAAGCAATGTCCATTTGTGCCTTAGTGATGTCACAATCTATAAACCTTCAACATCTGACACTGTTGCCTTTTGTTTTGAGGACATAGGACAAAAGATATGGGGAAGCCTAAATCGTATTAGTCATGAGACAGTAAGTTCAGGGTCTGGGTGGTACTATGCCAGTACCTACCGAGTGTCAAATCCTGAGTTGTGACAGAGGTGCTCATGTGTTTCTAATACAGTGTGTGTGGTGGGGGTATTGGTGTGGGTGTACGTGTGCAGGTGATTGTGTGTATGTAAGGAAGAGTTCTTGGTTCAGAGATAACATAGCCAGTGAGTACCCTGAGAGCAGGGATTCTGTTTCATTCATATTTGTACCCACAGTACTCAGCTCTGTGCCTGATGTTTCGCACATGCTCAATGGGCATTTGGTGAGTTAGTAGATAAAGCACTGCCTGATAAAAGAAAGCTTCGGGAAGTGTAGCCTTCTCCTTTGATTCTAAAGTCATGCGCTATTCACATTTTAGTCCGTCTCAGGGATGGAGATTCAGACCAGGGCAGACCCAAAGACTCTAATCCTAGAGTTCAACTACTACAGAACATCTGACCTAGGGACCGCCTATCACGATCCTAGATATAAATCTGACACCGTCCTACAGGGTCTCCTTCTATCTCATTAGCTGCATGTTATGTAGAGTTCCATCATTTCTTTTCTTTCTTATTTCTTGTATGAAGACAGCATTTTGGCCTGTGTTTGTGTGTCTGGGGAGGAAAAAAAATAGAGCACCTGGTGGAGGTTGTCTCTCTCTTTCTGAATCCAGTTCAACTTCAAGGCCCCTCCTCAAACCTCCCTCGTGAGCATTGGAAGAAGTGGAACCTCAACAAACGGAATCTAGATTGTGGACTGGTGAACCAAGCACTGGGCAGGAAGGAAGGAGACTTGGGTTTTATTCTTTCTCTCTTATTCACTGGCGTGGACTTAACTTCTTGGGAATCTCAGATTCCTCATCTATGAAATGAAGGGATTTGTACTAGATATGCAAGATCACACTTGTTCAAAAATTGTGTGATTTTTTTAAATAACATATTTGGGCAAAATATTTTTTAAGCTTTGCATGTCATGATGAACTATGGCAAGGACCTTTTAGGACTGTGAGGTGGGAAGACAGCAGGTTGAATAGATGCTTCCAGCATTTGTATAGCTTGTGGACTATGACTAAATGGTATTTGTTCAGTGACTCATTAAGAACAAAGAAAATCTACTTGAAAATCATTTATTCACTGCCGTCCATGTAAGGTGTTGAAGCTTCAGAGATGAAGAAGCCAGAGTTCCCGCTCTTAAGAAGTATGCAAACAGGGGCACCTGGGTGGCTCAGTCGGTTAAGCGTCCGACTTCAACTCAGGTCATGATCTCACAGTTCGTGAGTTTGAGCCCTGCATCAGGCTCTGTGCTGACAGCTTAGAGCCTGGAGCCTGCCTCAAATTCTGTGTCTCCCCCTCTCTCTGTTCCTCCCCCACTCATGCTGTCTCTCTCTCTCCTTCAAAAATAAATAAAAACATTTAAAAAATTATGCAAACAAATAATTTTAGTAGAATGTGATTATTGGAGTTACTGAGAGTTTTTCAAAGTATAGGAAGGAGGCACAAAGAACAAAGGGGTTCCTGCTACAGAAGAGGGATGAGGGTGTCAGAGAAGGCCCCCAGGTGGGGAGATCCTGGAGGGGAGTACTAGGTGATTTTCATCTCTAAGCTCCCCAGTAGTACAGGAGCTATTTGAGCAGTAGCTTTTGATCAGTCTACTCTTTTTAGCAAACTGCTATGGTATCAATGATTGGAATTACTATAGAGGATGAGCCAGTGAGTGACAGACTTTGCTGTGGGCATTTGATGCATGTACTTTTCTATGGTAATGGATGGTTCAGGTTTCAAAGGGTGCATATTTTCCTGCAGTGGGCCCAAGGGAGGTCATACTGTTGAGCAGAGCCTTAGAGATGGATTTACGGGTACATTGCTCAAGCTCTTAGATTACTTGTCTCATTAGCAGTGGCGGGAATGGCTAGGGGTAGAGGAAGGAAGAGGTCAGAGATGCTTGGTATGCAAATGATTTCATAGTCATAGACTCAGGGCTCTGAGAGGAAGAAATTTCCATCTCTGCTTATGAATCATTTCAGCCAAGAAACTTAGTACTGAGTCTGCATATAGCAAATTCTCAAAAAATATTGTCTGCATCAATAGTCACTAAATGCCTACTATGTAACAAGAACTGCTGTAGGCACTTAATAAATATTTGTGAAATAAATTAATTTCACTTACTAATAAAATGCAAAGGACAACCAACCTATGTGAGCATTTGGTTGCCTCGAAATAGAAATGAAATATTGATTAACCTCTAACCACACATTATATAAATGCATCCCTCCCTGAATATGTAGCTTGCCCATGCCATCCAAGGGAACAATAACTTTTGCCTCTGTAAAATGTTTACTTGTTTGTTAAGTAAAATAGGAAATGAGATTTGTTTGACTTTGAATCTCTACTGGGTACTCTGCTAGTGGTCTTTCTCTAATGGTTTTTCTCTTATATCAGACAAAAATATTTGGGGTCACGTATGCAATACTATAGTACTAGAGACCAACAATTAATATTCTAAATAAATCAAAGGTAAACAGACTCTCCTCTCAATATTTATGCTGGTATTTGGGTGGGGGGACTATAAACTAGGTAGACGTTTGAATCATTTCAGAACTCTAAGGGAGCAAAAACAAACGTGAACATCTTTGTATTATTCTTGGAAGGTTGAGAAAAGAAAAGACATTGTTCATTTCTTAATCTTTTATTATAAGGTTGTACTGTTGTTAGTAAATGACATTTGCAAACTATAGTTTTTATTATGAATACTCACTTTTTTTTTTGTCACAGGAGAATAAAACGTTCATCAGGCCTAGCCTTTAGCCATCTGATGAATGATTGGCATTTAGAAATCATGTCCAGTAAAGATAGAAAAGCTCCTTTTTTGTATGTCAGAGAACATTGTCTCCTCCGACATCACCCAGACCAAAATATCACAGTTATGTGTCCAAGGTCTCCAGATCAACCCAAAGTCTACCTTTTGGGCCAGCCCTTTTCCTTTCAAAGCATTCATAGAAAAATTGGCTAGGACCCAGTAGAACAACATTCTCTATTTGAAAATGGCCAAAGCAATTCTTAGAAATAAATTGGTAAAAGATAGTAATTACCTAGAAAATGAGAAATGGAGAGAATGAGACCTATCTCCTTGCAGTCTCAACCAGCCTGTGCTTATCTAGGGAAGGAAAAAGTTTGCGTTGGAGCAGAGTTTTAAGCAGCTAGGCTCATCTTCCGCTCAGATTACTAATGATGCTAATTCAGTATATTGAGCTCAAGGCTTATATCTGGACCAGATTTCCCTGCTGAAGGCTCAGGCCTTCCTTTGAACTTTGTTTTATCCTTTATCACCTTTCTCAATTTGAATCTCACCCATCCTCTTTGAGTTCTGAGTCCATTGCCTTTTCCAAGTGACCTTTCCTCACTCATTGGGTAGCAGAAAGGGCTCTCAATGTTTATGGGTGTTTCTGGGCATGAGACACTTTGCTGGCTGAGAGATGAGCCCACAAGTTACAAACATGGTAGGAAAAGGTAGAGAGAAGGAAATTGCAATAAAGAAAACAGTGTTTACTATCAGATTCTTAAATATTTGGAGAACATTTAGAAGAATAAATGAGCTTCTAAAATTGTACAATTTAAATTAATTGTGATGGAAGTGCTAAAAGTCAAGAGTCGCTTGTTCCCCTGGGATTCAACTACAGGTTAAATAACAGGTATTTAATTTCTTAAAAAAACTTATTTGTGGTGAGTCAAAACTAATATAAGCTATTTTTTATCTCCCGAAACTGTGGTGTGAGTAAAGCTTGGTATTGTCCTCTTATGGCCTGCCTTTAATATTTATTTATAAATAAATATAAATATATGTATATATATATATACATACACATGTATATGTGTGTATATATATATACACACATATGTATGTATGTGTGTATATATAAGTCATATATATGTGTATATATATGTCATATATATGTATGTATATATATATGTATATGTGTATATATATATCCCTAAGGGGTAAATAAAAATCTGTTCCTAGTATCCTGTTCCCTGAATATAAACTGTTATGGTATTTCTTGCTTGTAAGGACCCTTTGAGTTGCTCAAAGAGTAGACAGTAGTACCTCGTTGTGGATGAAGAAGAGGACTGTCAAATACAACTTGAGTAGAAAGTGGGGGGATGCTTGGAAGATGCCTTAAAGCAGTGTATCAACCGGGGTGCCTGGGTGGCTCAGTTAGTTGAGCGTCCGGCTTCGGCTCAGGTCATGATCTCACAGTCTGTGAGTTCGAGCCCCATGTCGGGCTCTGTGCTGACAGCTCAGAGCCTGGAGCCTGCTTCGGATTCTGTGTCCTCCTCTCTCTCCACCCCAGCCCTGCTTGTGTTCTGTCTCTCTCTGTCTTTCAAAAATGAATAAACATTTAAAAAAAAAAAAAGAATAAAGCAGTGTATCAACCTTAAGTGAGCCTCAGAACCATATGGAGGACTCCTTAAAATACCCATCACTAGCCCTTATGCCCAAAGTATCTGGTTCAGTGGGTCTAAGATGAGACCCAGGCGTTTGCATTTCTAACAAGTTTCCAGGAGAGACTGAGATGCTGGTCTAGAAAACCAATGGGAAGCATTGATCTCAAGTCTAGAGGGATATGAAAAGGAAAAATGGAGGAGTGGGACTGTCAGTACAACACAATGAGAAAGGTTGATTCATTTTGCATGCTAGCATTTTACTATAAATACATTTCCCCCATTTTTCTAGTTTTTAGTGTTTTGTTTTAAGATACAGTTTGTTTCTTTTGAGCATCAGTAACATTGTGCCTCATTGACCTTCCTCTTCTAGGAAAAGTTGAGTCCATTTGCCTTCAGGCTGCCTGTACTTGTAAGTCCACAATATGCCATCAATGGGGGTCACCAATAACTTGGACACTGCAGAGGTAAGGACACTCATGCCCAACTAGGGCTCAGGAAGAACAGACCATTTTTGAAGTCCCCATGCCTTTAAAAAACATGTACTTTTTTTAAACAGTTTTGTCTAATTGTGGACCTCTCCTTTGGAGTTCATAATGAGTTTGTGGGATAAACTACATGGAGATAATTTGTAGGTGTTTGGTAATATAGGAAAGAAAAAAGAGCTTTCAGTGTGAGAAAACTTAGGGTAAATGATGAATCTATGGTCTGCTTGAGAGATGATGTAGAAGCACTGTGGCTAGAGGCATTTGGTTTGTGGGGTGATAATGTCTGTAACATCAGAGAGAGATGGGTCTCGGGCAGCAGAAAAAAGCTATCTGAAGAAAAAATATCAAATCTGAAATTGAGTGTCTTCTGCTTTGAGTGTGTAGAGAGATCAAGCAGTTCTTATTGTCATAGCTGCCATGTCGGGACTAATGTTGAGTTCACCAACTCGGTGATGTGGTCTGCTGTGAATTCTTTCAGATACCTGAAGCTCTATGCCAACTGGATAAGGGTCTCTTTCCAAGAGGAATTGTGTAGTTTTAGTGGTGAGCCTCTCAGGCACCTGAAATGCTTAAATTTCTCAGGCTGTGTTCAGAAGCTTGAAGATCATGTGTACTAGACTATGACAAATTTCCCAGCCCCTCCCAGATGGTTGGAACCATCTGGGTCTCAGGTCACAGTCCCTGTGCCTGAAGTGGCACTATCATCTCCTCTGCCTTAGATGACCATGGTGCTGGCCTGAGCAACTGGTACATTAAAAAGAAAGAGTTGTTGTTCCTAGAGCGTTTATGACTAGAAGAGTCACTGTGTTCTAGACTGGGAAGAAACTTTGCTCAGTCTAGTGACCCCCATTCTATCCATCAGAGTCACCTGAGTGAACAAGTGCATTCTGGAATATAAATGCACATTGGGATATTTGGGGCTAGTAGTTAGTCATCTTGATACTATTTGCTTTAAGCAGATAAATATTTGGCTTAGGTAATTAAGATACTGGAGTTTCAAATTGGATTGGGAAAAGAAAGGAAAAAGAGAAAAAGGCATAGGCTTTTGAAATCAGTCACATCGTTAGGTATCTATACAAAATCAAAACACAAACAGAACAATTAATATACTTGCTTCCCACTGATAGATGTCACTTCCTTTCATTCTTTGGGAGGGATATTTAAATTTGGTTCAAGTTATGTTGAAAAAAAATAAATAAATTTGGTTCAAGTTTAGACAATAATCTTCAAATAGATCATGATTTATTTTCCAATGTATCTTTATAAAGTACAAAATTTATATTTTATCCCTAATTTCAACGTGTTTAAGTTTGCAAAATTGGAGGCGTAACAAAACAAATTTTGAAATTCCACTTACTTTGGATTTCCCAGAAAGTGAAATCGAGATGCTTATTCAAAACAGCAGAAATAGATCCAACGTCCTTAAAACACAGCAGGCTATTTTTAGAATGTACCAGTTCATAGATACAGACAAAATCTCAGTAATATGTTCCTAGGGAAAACACAAAAGATAAAATGTTTCTCTTCGTTGTTATTTATACCTTGGTATTTATCATCTGTCTATCTATTGATCAATCCAGCCATCTACCAATCGATGTATTTGGGTCCACAACTGGGAGGGAAGCATCTTCTCGCTGCACAACTGACTGGTAGGGGTGGCAGGAGGATAGGGCACTGAGCCCATCCTGATGTGCATTGTCTCCTTTCCTACAATGTGCAGTGATCTGCCTGGATGGTATGTGTGGGGAAGCCGCAGTTATACAATTTTGTCCCTAATTGGACCAATAAATTAGTTAAAAAAATTCTGGCCAAGATCTAACCCCATTTTCCACCCAGCCTTATCAGTTTATGAGTTTATACTGTGTTATGACTCTTTGACTTTTGGGTCTTCTTTCTTTTAATGAGTTCCAAATTCACAGCAGACTTAAGGAGGTGAGCAGTCATCACCCTAAAACTCCAAGAGACAGTGCTGCTGAGATTCCTTGAAGAAAGTCATTTTAAGAATTACTCTTTATAGGGTTCCTGAGTGGCTCAGTAGGGCCCAGCTCCTGATTTGGGTTCAGGTCACCATCTCATGGTTTGTGGGATTGAGCCCCACATTGGTCTCCACATCAGCACAGAGCCTGCTTGGGATTCTCTCTCTTCCTCTCTCTCTACCCCTCCCCCCCATAAGTAAACATTAAAAAAAGAATTTCTTTTTATGATGGAGCTTTATTTTTCTTCTACTCCTTAGTGTGTTCATGAGTAGAGAAGAAGGTGTGTAAGAACCTCACTATTTACTTGACTCCTATTCTACCCCATCCTCATCTATGCCCTACTATAGCTACCCACATCACACTGCTTTTCCACCTCTATCCTCCCTTCCCTGTCTCTGTACCACCAGGTACTCTGTTTTCTTTTTCACCATCTTTTGACCTTTTCTAAATTCTTTCTTTCTGTCTTAACCCATACAAATTTTCTGGCTCACTTACTTTGAGCTAAGAGTGTCATTATTTACCCCCTTCAAGTGGGATTTATCGCATACTGCTTTGCAAGTTCACCTACAACTGTGTATTGCAGTTGTAGTTTGGATTGTCTTTGTGTTGTAACATTCTGTTGTTCCATAACAAGCCCTGAAAACTCTTTGGAGGCAGGCACTTGGATTTATACTCACTAGTATGTCTCAATGCTTTGGAAATATTAGGTACTTCATGAATATTAGTTGGTTGATTTACCTACTGGACAGTCTTTGCAGTGCTGTTTTAGGGTAAATGTTAGAAAAATGGGGTCTCTGACAGGTGATTGATTCATTTTAGCCAATGGTTTCAAAATATGCAAACTTGGGGTGCCTGAGTGGCTCAGTCAGTTAAGCATTTGACTTTGGCTCAGGTCATGATCTCATGAGTTCGAGCCCCGCGTCGGGCTCTGTGCTGACAGCTCAGAGCCTGGAACCTGCTTCACATTCTGTGTCTTCCTCTCTCTCTGCCCTTCCCCACTTGCATTCTCTCTCTTTCTCAAAATTAAACGTTAAAAAATAAATAAAATATGCAAACTCTTATTAGTTTTACCTTCAATAAGTTGCTGAAAGAAAGGAGGCTGAAAGAAAGAATAGTTGTTTCTGTTTTGACTTAATGCAAATAATAGTAATATTCTTGAGTCCATAATACAAGAGTCATCAAGCTAAGCATTTCTAGATATTAATCTCATTTAATCATTACTTAATTGTGATGCTGCTGCCGTCATTATCCTTGACTCGCTAAAGAATCTGGGGTTCCAACATATTGCCAGGTTGTAGGTATCAGAGCTGGGATTTGAACTTGAGTTCAAAGCCCCAACTTCTAGCCATGCTGCCGGAAAGCTTTTCTATGTCTACTCTCAAGAGGCTGCTGAGGGATTCAGCAGGTGTTTTGTGCTCTTCAGCTGTGGTGTTAACCAGAGGAAATGTGTAGGATGCTAGTCTGGTGGTTGAGAATATTGTTCTGAGATCAGCTGGGCCAGGGCTTGATTCTCCTCCTCATTACATAAAAGCTGGGCAATCAGGAATGGGTTCCTTAACCTTTCCAATTCTCAATTCCATCATCTAAAATATCAAGATAGTAATTCTCTCAAATGAGATAATGCTAACAAAACACTTAGCACTGAGCCTTAAGTGCTCAAGAAATGTGAGCCGTTATTATTACAATTATAATCCTGCTGCAAACTACTAACGATTACATTAGTAAAGGAGGTGAGGAAATCAGCCACTGGAGTCCTGTGTAAAAGAGATACTTGGAAGGACTGACAGAACTGCAGTCTCCCCGGGGGCTTAGAAATCTATAGCATACCAATGTTTTCTGAAAACTTTATTCTTTTCTTTCGACATAAGAGGAATTGCATGGCACCTGCCAGTTAACTCAGTGAGGCTGCCGGTGGATCAATAAAGTCATACATATATGGACAAGAAAAGATATGGGGAAATAAAATACAAGCAAGTGTACATGTGACACACACAGCGTCCCCACGTGCTATTTCACTCCCTCTGTCTAGGGTTTTAGCTGAGCCTTGTGCACCGCATGTGGAGAGCTCTGAGGCATCTGTGTGGAATGCTGTCCACAGGGAAGAAGGTAAGTCAGGAGTAACAAGTCTCATTACATGGCACCAGAAAATTTGGAGAGCTTTTTTCTCTTTTACCCTTTCTGTATGTCTTTAGGTTCTGTGCTTTGTTTGCTAAATGAACTTAGGTCTGTGATGGCTTTATATTTGAATGACTGCAGTACCAGAAAAAACATCATCTATAGAGTGAGCAGATCTGGCTTGGGATCCCTACTCTCCCACTCACTAACCTAGTGACCTTGGGGACATCCCTGACTGGGCTGAGCCCTTGTCGTCCCTAAAGTGGGGAGCACAGTGATGTCACTTCCCTTTGACGCCCAGGATTGTCATCATGGTCAAGGAAGGCACGGGTGTGAAATCCTGAGCTGCCCCAACATTTTACTGAAAGAGCTGTCATACAACTGCTTTGCACCTTTGTCGCTCACTGAATTCTCTTTTCTTTGGATACTAATGAACTTACAGGATATGTTCTCTTGTTCCCTGTGCTGTTTCCTCCTCACCTTCCCCATCCTAAGTCTGTAAAAAAGAATACGAAAGTTTAAGGACTGAAAACACTCACCAGCATATTTGTGCTGTTGGCCTTCACCTGCCAAGGCTGAGCGAGCATCTTGGTCCAGCCACGACCCACCTGCCCTCCTCTACCCACCATCCTCCTGGAGCTCCTGTTGCAGCTGGTTGGTATGGGGACACAACTGTGAACACTTTGGTTTTCTTCCATGTCTCCCATTCCCAGCCTTGGTGTCTCCTCTGAGTAGTTAGTTCACCCAAGTCCTGCCATCAAGCAGGAGATAATGTGTCACAGGTGAGGTAGCAAGGCCTGGAAAAGGAAGTTACTAAGCTGAGGCAAACTGAAGGAGCCAGAAGCAGACCTTTGCATTACACCATACTGTGTTTCCTCGAACCCAGGGGACAAGGGAAGGGCAGAAAAGCCAGGCCTGAGGAGGGGGAGAGTTAGAGGAGTAGACATAAAATGAAAAGTTGAAGGGGCTACTTAATTAATTTTTCCAGTAGTGAAAGCATTTATGCAAATATATATATACTTTTTTTTTAATTCTTTTTTAAATTATTTATTTATTTTTGGGAGACAGAGAGACAGAGTACAAGCAGGGGAGGGGCAGAGAGAGAGAGGGAGACACAGAATCTGAAGCAGGCTCCAGGCTCTGAGTTGTCAGCACAGAGCCTGACATGGGGCTCTAACCCATGAAGCGTGAGATCATGACCCCAGCCGAAGTTGGACACAACCAACTGAGCCACCCAGGTGCCCCAGCAAATAGATACATTCTAATGTGTGCATGATAGAGTATACAAACAGCTATGCAAGTTCCCCAGCTGCTCAAGACAAAATTCTTTTAAAATTCTTTTTAAAAGTTATTTACTTTTGAGAGACAGACAGATAACGAGTGGGGGAGGGGCAGAAGAAGGGGCTGGGGGACAGAGGATCTGAGGCAGGCTCTGCACTGATAGCACAAAGTTGCTGCAGGGCTTAAACTCATGAACCCGTGAGATCACGACCTGAGCTGAAATCAGACACTCAACTGACTGAGCCACCAAGGCTCCCCAAGACAAAAATTCTTAAAGACCAACCTAGAGCTGGGAAGATCTGAGAAAAATTCTTATTAGATATCCCTCCCTGGTCCAGCTCCAACCTTTGCTCTAAATTTTTATTTTTTGAAATTTAAAAAAATTGCAGAAGAACAAAGATAAAGCTATAATAATGGTTAATTCCATGACTTAAAATGAGCCATTATTAACACTGTTAATAATTAACATTATTAACTCTCTCTCTCTCAAGATGAATAAATAAGCTTAAAAAAAGTTTAAAAAAATGAAGGTACTTTATCATTATGTTCATAAAATTATAAATGCTTTTTGGAAGTAAAATGTATTAAGTTTAATGTTACTTGAAATTATAGAAGTAAGATTAAAGAGACTATTGAACTTCAAATACATATTTCTTCATCTTGAGGAATATTGTTCCATGAAAGGACTTTTGTAATTAAAAAATATGTCAATGTTTATTTTTTGAGAGAGAGAGAGAGACAGAACATGGGCGGGGGAGGGGCAGAGGAAGCCCGAGACACAGAATCCGAAGCAGGCTGCAGGCTCCAAGCTGTCAGCACAGAGCCTGACGCAGGGTTCAAACCCATGAAAAATGAGATCATGATCTGAGCTGGAGTTGGACGCTTAACCCACTGAGCCACCCAGGTACCCTAAAAGAACTTTTTAAAGTTAAGAAAACATGAAAAATATTAATGTTGGAATCAAGATTTTAAAAGTTCTAGATTTTCATTTTCAACCTTGTAAATTTACTCCCTGCTATGAAAGAATAGGGCCCTAGTACTACCACACATCTTCATACCTCTGTCTCCTTTGCCTCCATTTTTTTTGTGTTTTATTATTATTTGTAAATTTGGGTTTATAACATTGCATTTTATCCTGTAACCTCAATTTACATTATGTTAAGAGTTAATATTTAACGGAATGTCCACCATTAGTCTTTTTAAAAAATCATACCTTCTCCATTTCTGAGTTTTTTAATTTTAATTGAAAATGAATTGGCAGGTGTTCATTGTCTAGTTTTTTGTTTTTTGTTTTTTGTTTTTTTCAGAGAGCTCATGGGTAGCATGCTTCCTTGTCCCTCCATGGTTCATAATGCTTTTCTATTTGACTGCCACCTTGGGTGTAACATTATTGGGTCATGCAATTTTCACATCAGAACAATTGTTCCATTGTCTTACAGCACTGATTGATCTAACAAAGTCTGATTTTAATCTCTTGTAGGCTATTTGCTTTTTCTGTACAGTTGCCTAAAATTGTTCTATTCCTGAAATTTTAGGAACTTGACTAGAATCTGTCTTAGTGTAGTCCTGTATCAGATTTTCTCAGAATACATGTTCTTTCCAATGATAGATGATTAAAAATTTTTTTCTTCAACTCAGACAAATTTTCTTGTATGATATTTTTGAATACATAACTAGTCCATATATCAGACTTTTTTCCGGAATACTAGTTATCCTGCCTTCCATATCGACTGTCTTTTTTTTTTTTCATTGCTATAATTTATCTTTTTAAATGTACATGTACTTTAATGATCTCAAACCTTTATTCTATGCCAGTAATTTGATTATCAGTGGTATTTATTTTGTACTAATTTGTTTCCATTGGTCAAAGTTTTCTTTTTTAATAATACTCTTGTTTCACCATTTTATCTTTGGCTCAATATTGACTTTCTATCCTTGTTAAGAAGATATTCTGTATCAAGAAGCATTTGTGAGAAAAGTTTATTGAGACACGTTTCTTCAAGGGTTTTTTTGTTTGTTAGTTTTTTGGTTTTTGTGGTTTTTTTTTTTTTTTTTTTTGATGTTTTGAACAGGAAGCTGCTGCTTCTCTGATCATGGAGAAAAGTCTTCCCCAACTGAATTGAAACAAAAAAGCCCCAAATTATCTCAAGACATATGCATTTTTCATTCTGATTTTCCAACCAAACTCTCAGAAACCAGGAGAGCAAAAGGGCTTTGTACCTAACCACGGTGAACACAAGCACCTCATAGAAAGCTCACACTGGGTCACCAAGTATCTCCTTATCACGAGTTGTTAGTTTTTATTTCCCACTCTGTTCAATTCCCAGGCCTCTTGTAGACTTTGTGTGCTTTTTGCAAGAGAACATTTCTAATTTTAGATTGCTGGCTTGCTTAAGCACATGTACTCCCACAGAGAAAGATGAAAAAACCTTCCTTTAAACCGCATTTTCTTTGTATGTTAACTAGAAAATAAATACAGTAGAAACTTCTAAATTAAAATTTAAATTGTTGGCAATCTTCTCTATAGGATAAGCAACTTCATGCATCTGACAATACTTCTTTTGGCATCTGAAACTAAAAAATATCTAATTAGCTGAGACAATGAGGTACAAAGAAATAAATGCACAATTAAGTCTTTCTAAGGGAAATATCCAACATATTCAAAGGCAAGATGCAAAGACTTAAGATGTATATGGTATTTAAACTGTATTCAAGTAATAGCAAGATTATGGTAAGATAATTAACCACTTCCATTTATAAGAACTCAATTCAGTGTTTTAACATTTCTCCTCACAGTTAGAAGGAGGCAATCCATTTCGATTACATGTGCTAAATTTTGTGGTCTTCTGAAATGATATACAGTAATGGGCTGTTTCAGCAAATATAATAAAATCGTTTCATTTACTTTAGCATGCAAATTCAAGCTCCCTACTGCCATTTAAAACAGAAAAAAAGTTGCTGGCATGGCATATGCTGATGGCTTTGTTTTATTCTCCTTAGGCTGAGAGCAGGTAACAGAGTTAGCAGATAATTTTGGTAATTTTATATGGAAAACATTACAACAGCATGCAAAATGTTTAATGGCATAGTGATTTTTGCTTAAGGTGTTTACTGACCAGAATCTCCTTTATAAATTGCTGCCTTCTGGAAATATTTTAAAGCACACAAAATTTAAATTTTGTGTAACGTTGCCTAGGAGTTGATTCTATACACATTAGAAGGGGAAAATCCAACTTTCCTTTCGTTGTTGAAATGGAAGAAATGCAAAAGCTAGAAAAAAAATTAGATATCATAAATAATGTCTGGTAGCTCATGATTCATGGAAACTTTCATTCAGAAGAATCACTGTGGAAATCTGGGCCTTCTGAGATGTAGTCACAGAATGAAAGATGCCCTAGTCCCTTTTCTTGCTCTTTCTTGTGTTTATCAGACTTTACATTTCCTTTCATTTGAGGCTGTAACCATGGGCTAATTTAAAGTCTAAAATATGTTTGTCTCAAAAAGCCATGGGTCTCATGCTGACCTCTTTCCCACCTGAGGACTTCTTCCTTCCTTCCTTGATGACCTCTGTAGTAGTCCCCATCTCAACCTCTTGTTCATTTTCTTCATTATACTTATTTCTATTCCATTACACTGGAATTATTTTACTCATTTGCTTGTTTACCTATTTCTTTCCATTTTCCTGGTGGTATATAATGACTATGAGGAAAGAGACCATGAGTGTGGTCCTGCTCTTATCAGCAGTACTTAGAAGGAACTGATAAATGTTTGTTGAATGAATGGATGGATGAATACTGTGAAGCAGGCAAGACTGAGGTATAAAGATGCAGTACAGAATCTGCAGAGGGAAAAGCCTGAGCTAAGACATGGGCAGAATCTATAAAATGATGAATCAAAGGAAAGTACAGCTTGGTTATCAAATCCCAAAACACTGGGTTGAGGAACCTGCCTTTAATGTTTCAGGGAGGTGATTTTAGAACAAAAACTTGTGAGACTCATTAATTAAGAGGTAATATAAGGAGGATATATAAATGGGAATAAATATCAAAAAGGATTGGACAAATTTGCAAAAGATAGTGTTATAGAAGGCCACCAGATGAGGTCTGGATGGCAGGAATTGTTATAGTTGAAGGCCAAGGAAGATTCACCATCAATCCCCTTTTTGGAAGGCCACAGCTCTTGTCAGTCTGGGTTTATTTCAAGATGAACAAAAGTAATCACCACGTTTTCTTGTTTTTTTTTGGTTTGCTTTAAACCAAGAACTATACCAAGTTCTTTATCCTCCCATCTGTATTTGGTGGATGCTCCTCTTTCACTTGGGCAGAGGCTCAGGAGGCCAAGTAACTGGCTGTAGGTCACATTTGGTGAAGGGAAGAACCAGGGAATGAAAGCAGCACTGTCACCAGAGCTCTGCTCCTACCTTCTTTCCCGAGCCTAGTGAATATTCAGCATCCTGAGCCCTGGGGAAAATGGCAAGATAGACACATTTGCCTTTAGCATTTACTTCTCCACCTTTTACCCTTTTAGGAGGTCCCTGCCCAGGCCCTCCCTGGCTAGAGTCCCTTTAGAAAGAAAGAAAGCTGATAAGTCATTAACACCTTAGCATGAATTAGCTAATGACCCTACAGGGAATCTACTGAACTTCATGAGGTGAAAATGTTTTACAGAAGCCTTCTCCTCCCCCTCAAATCCCAGACTCAGAGCTGCAACTCTTGGGTCCATGCTGGCTAATGAGCATGTGCAGGCAGAGGAGCTCAATAAAGATTGACTGATTTATTGATCGATGGGAGTGAGGCTGAGCTTAATCTTCCTTTGCAGCTGCTCCTTTCCTTCCCTATCTCTGGAGGAGTGTATTTGTTCCCACCCAGCCCCATGCATTGTCCACCCCACTCTTTTGAACAGGGCCTTAATGGGAGTTTGGTGTGAGGTTAATCAGTGGCAAAGAAACATCTAGAAGGGAGAGGCTGAAACTGCAGCCCCAGTGCTGGGATCCTGGCAGGAATTTCCATAACACGCAAGAGGAAAGCTAGCCAAGGGTTTCCCCACTGCCAGAGGGGCACAAGGGGAGCAACCTTAATCCCCCAGAGAAACAATATGCCAAGGCATCTCTGGGCTCTCTGCCTCTGTGTATGAGGCTGTGAGGGAGCTGGCAAGGGCTCATAGACGCTGGCATGGTAGGAGGAGACATGATACTGGAGCTCCTGGGCCTCCTTGCATCCAGGCTAGAAGGAAGAGAGGCCAGCGTCAGAAGGACACTCAGTTGGTAGGTGGAGAGCCCCTGGCATCTGGCATGGAGCTGGGCATGTGGAGGCCTTATAGGCTGAGAGGCTGCCTGCCACAAGATGCTGAGGGTGTGGTGTGGCTGTGGCAAAGATGGCAGTGGTGGTGAGGCTGCCCACAAACAGGAATGTTTGTCTTTGAGGCCCACACTGACTATCTTATGTGTAGTTCTGGAAGCTGCACTTTGCAAAAGATACATACACATAGTATGGAGAGGGAGTTTCACATCCTGTCATATGAGCAACCATGGAAATAACTGGGCCTGTTTATCTTTGACAAAAGAGACCTAGAGGGGGACCTAAGAACCAGCTTCACATACAGAACAGAGCTTTGACTTATTCTCTCCCCAGGGGTTAGTATTAGGACCAATGGGCAGAAGCTAGAGAGAAGAAAGATGGGCTTCTAAGCCAAAGTCATCTGAAAGTGGACCAGGCACTCCCGGGAGCTTGGTGAGCTGCTCACTGTTGGGGGCATTCAAGAAGAGGCTGAGGGATTAGCATGAGCATTATATGAGGTGCTCAAGCAAATGGTAAGAGATTAGACTAGACTGACTACTGAGGGCCTCTGCAACTTTGAGGTGTAGGGTTCCAGGAAGTCAGAATGGTAGAGTTGGGAATCCCTAAAACTCTCTACCTGTGCACAGGTGGCTGAGCACCAAGGCCTTGCCTGTTTCCCTACAGGAAAAGACTGGCTTTAGAACTCAAAAATTACCTTTCAGCAATGGGGCTAAAGGTGGCTTCCGAGTTCGTTTCCAAATGTCTATAAACCCCAAGGCATGGAAGGACACTTAGTGAAAGGAATGTGCCTTTACCTAATATTTACCATGTTTTAGACCTCACATGGCAGCCACCCTCTGCAAGCAGTTGGCATGTGGCTTGTTGTCATTGAGATGTATAATATACATAGAATATTTCAAAGATTTTGTATGACAAAGATAACATATATTTTATACTGATGTTGTTTGGTAATGATGTTTATATATACGTTAAATTAAGTTCACTTGTTTCTTTTCCTGTTTTTAAAAATGAAACTAGTAGAGAATTTAGAATTACATGTGTCTCTCATTATATACCTATTGGACAGTGTCACTCTAGACCCAGGACAATTCTTTCTTTCTTTCTTTCTTTCTTTCTTTCTTTCTTTCTTTCTTTCTTTCTTTCTAAGTTTATTTATTTATTTATTTTGAGAGAGAGTGAGAGTGTGAGCAGGGGAGGAACAGAGGGAGAGAGGGGGAGAGAGAGAATCCCAAGCAGGGTCTGCACTGTCAGCACAGAGCCTGACATGGGGCTCAGTCTCACAAACTGTGAGATCATGACCTGAGCCAAAATCAAAAGTCAACCAACTAAGCCACCCAGGTGCCTCTAGATCCAGAACATTTTTGTTCATTATCTTATTTCATCCTTAGAACTATTCCATGAGGTAGGTGTTGTTATCGCCCCCATTTTGTTCATGAAGACACTAGAATTTAGGGAGGTTGAATAACTTGTCCAAGGCCACACAGCTAATAATTTACAGACCGTGGATTTGAACCCATGTCCCCTAGACTCTGTGAGCACATTCTCCTATTAACTGATGCTGCTGTATTGACATCCACTTTAGGGAATTGCTATGTTGTAAAACACTGAAGGAAGGACCATATGAAACGATATGGAAATGCTGACAACAGCTCAACTACATAATTAAAAATGCAGCAAGGGCCTCTGAAGTATGTGCCACAGGGGCAGGAACAGACAGCGAATCTAGCTGTTGGACTACAAAATCCGGGCTGTCCTGTGAGGGAAGCTGTAAATCCAGAACCTCGGAAATGCACATCACTCAGGGAACTGTACCATTTCTGAGATGTGGGTGCCTCCAGGGATAAAACTTCCTCAGATCTGAGGTCTGTGGGCTGGGTTTAGCCTGAGGTGGGAGCACCTTCTACATCAGGAGAGGTTTTAATATGAACAGTTTCTGTAAGGCTATTTGGTAAGGTTGCTGATGGATTAGGAGGGAGAGATAATTAGGAGGTGTTTTGGGGAGAACTTAAGCAGTCCCTTCAATTCTGGCTCAACAAAACTCTCATAAATGACCATACTGTATTTGGAATTGCTTTACCAGACTCAAGAAGGCATTTTTCTTCTTTATTTCTAATTAGTGTAGTAAGGGAAATTTGGAAAGGGTTCTTTGCATTCTAGATGCACAAAAACCCATCTCTCTCCCCATCCAGCCCCAGTGCCTCCCTTGAGGACAGAGTGTTGTTTCCCCTGGCCTTGTTGTATGAAGGGGGCATCTCCAGGTCAAACTGTGGTATGGGCTGAGGGCTGCATGTTGGGGGGCCCTCTGGGGCTGTGCCTCGGGAAGGTTTCTTTGTGGGGATCATCTACCCTTCACTCACACTTAGGAAAACAGAAGGCGTCCCAATGCTGTGGAGGGCGGGGAAATCAATGATGGGCCTTCTGCTGCTCTGAGTTAAATAAATAAGTACAACCCCCCTGCCACCACCACCACCACCAAATAACATTCAGTTGAGAAGATTCATGAGCCATGAGGTAAATGGCCTGTATAAATGTCTGGCTGAGAGGAGAAAGGAGCCATGGTAATGATTTTACCTGCCCAAAGGGAAGAGGAACCAGAGTTGGAAGGAAAGTGATTGACTTATAATTACACTGACTAGGGCCCCTGGGGTTGTGACCACAGAAAATTACTCAAGTTTTCCATAGCTTAGAGCAGCAACAAAACCCCTAATGCCTAAGGCTCCGAAGTCAGTTGGCTGTGGTCACCTCTGGGTCTCTCAGGAGGCCGTGGGGCACGTGCAGGGGGCGGTAGGAGGTTGGCCAGTTCAGGAGGTTCGGGGCAGAGCTGCATTTGGGGCTGTTTTAAGAACCTCCCACCACCCAGGACTGTGGAAGGGTGTGTGGGAGGCAGGAGATGAGTCAGAAAGGGCAAAGTTTCCATGTACCAGCTATAAAGAAAATTTGAGGGTCCCATCCTCCCAGCTTCCAAGGTCTCTGGGATAGTGCGGTGGGGCCCAGCAGATAGGACAGATGAATGACTCAGCTCAGACCACAGTTCCTTCAGCTGTGCAGTCTGGGTCTGGGGGAGACACCCAGAAGTGACTTGAGGGAATGCAGCTGTTCTGGATGGCCTCAGAACACTGGGGCTGCACCTGCAGACTGACCCTCACAGACCTGCCTGCAGGGAATTTTTCCAACCCTTTGGAACTCACTTTTTACTTCTAGTGCATAGTGTTGTTAGCAGTAAAGGGTGTAACCAATTAGGTGTCAGAATGGGGTGGGGTAGGTCAAAAACAGCATCCTTTGGCCAAACGCTGTGCTAGGTGTCTATTCTAATCTGTGGTTCTGTTTCAGAGGCCTGGGGAGAACAAGGCTGGTTCTAACCCTCTGAAGAAAGTCCCCAGCTCCGATTAGCCCCAGAAAGTCCATCAAAATTCTTACCAGAGTCCTAAAAAGAAGGTAATGTAATAAACTTGAGTTTTCTCTCTGTGTATTTTCTCAGCCCACAAAGTCAGCATGCTTTGCAGCTAAGCTTTTCCAAGGGCCATTCATTGCATTCCCTCTGAAATAAGCAAGCAATTGCAAGAGAGACTTATTGAACCAACTGCCTTTCAGATGGTCCTGCTTTCTTCAGAGTCTGCCCTCCATGGCATCACCAGTGAAACATCCATTGAGCTATGTCAATTCAGCCAGAAAAATACACAAGTCCCCCTTCTCTAACAAAGGGAGCACATTATTTTAGGCTGCTTAGGTGAGTCTTCCAGAGTTCCAGACAGAGGCTGAGCAAAGCTTGCCTTTTAACAACAGCTCCAGTAAAGGCATCAGAATGACAGCAATGATTTCAAAGCCCACTGTGAGATGCACCCGGAATTAAAGGAGGCTTAAAAGTGAAAACTCGCTCAGTATCTCCCTCATGGCCCCACCTCT
The DNA here is from genome assembly GCF_018350175.1 of Felis catus. Classification (NCBI taxonomy): domain Eukaryota; kingdom Metazoa; phylum Chordata; class Mammalia; order Carnivora; family Felidae; genus Felis; species Felis catus. Next base: position 74,695,216 of record NC_058370.1, read on the forward strand.
TCCTCAGAACTGTATAGAAAGTAAACCCCCCCTCCAGATCCAGCTCTGCCACACAGTGTTAGCGAGCAAAGTGCAGAGCAGGTCACAGTATTTCTAATTCAGATTAATGACCCCATTCAGCCCTGTCTCCTTAGCAGGAAATTAGAAAGTGTAGGAAGGAGCAAATAGTGATTCATAATGCGTGACTGTGGGTATTGGCAGTTGTGCTCGTTAAAAAGCTAAGATATTGTTTTGATATAAAATAATTGAGTCTGACTTATTTATGGGATAAAGTGTTCTCCATAATGGGAGATCCCTCTTACAAAGCCAGCTGGTTACATACCCATATGCTTGAAGGACAGGAGAACTGACCTTTGTCCATTTTGTGTTTGCTGCAGCTCTGTTGGAAATAGCAGCTTGGGGTAATAGACTGGTGGGGTAGTGTACTTTTCTTATACTCTGCTTTAAAAAAAAAACAACAACTTTTTTCAAGTTTTTGTTTAAATTCCAGTTAGTTAACATGCAGTGTAGTATCAGTCTCAGGTATATAGACTGATTCTGTGTCCCTTCTTTCTTCCCTGGCCAGCTTCCCTCCCCCCACCCCACACATACTTCCATTTGATTCACATAGGCTTATATAAAATCAGGCCCCTTGTTGTCCTGATGTAAATTCCATTCCCTCTCCAAGTCCCCATGGGTAGCCACGCATATCCATTCTTTCCCTCCTATGTATCTGTATCTTGTCTGTCACCAAAAGCTCTCCCTTCCTCATTGGATTCAGCCTTTTTCTTCCATTTCCACACTCAAGATATAAGCTTGGTTCAGGCTGTTGTATAAGAGGGAGAAATGAGGGGTGCCTGGGTGGCTTAGTCAGTCAAGCATCCGCCTTTCGCTCAGGTCATGATCTCACAATTTGTGGGTTCAAGCCCTGCCTTGTGCTCTGTGCTGACAGCTCAGAGCCTGGAGCCTGCTTCAGATTCTGTGTCTCTCTCTGCCCCTCCCCTGTTCGTACTCTGTCCCTGTCTCTGAAAAATAAACATTAAACATTTTTTTAAAAAGAGAGGGAAATTATTTCTTTGAATGACAATCATGCAAAGCTCAGTGCCTGGCATGCCCAATAAACCTTACCCTGTAAGGATGCAGTCCTTATTTTGTGTTCCAGGGATGTATCTACTCTCAGATCGCACACCAAAATACTGTTAATGAGAACTGAGAAAAGTTGGATGAGCTTTAGAAATAAGGGCAACTGAGATGTCATCTCCAACCTGGATGTGTGTTGGAATCTCCAGGGGAGTTTTTTTTTTTTAATGCAGATACCTATTAAATCTGAATTTCACCTCTTACCACTCTTTCTGTTGCACACACCCCTTCTGCCACCAGTCCACCAGTCTCCTTAGTTCTTCTTGAACACACTGAGCACGTTTCTGTCTCAGGGCCTTTGTACTTGCTAATTCCTCTTTGGAACACTCTTCATCTAGATGTCCACACTGGCTTGCTCCATCACCTTTTAGGTCTCTGCTCTGATGGATACTGTCTCCTCAGAGGTAAACACACCACTAAAATAGCATCCCTCCATCTGCCCACTATTTTTTTGTCTTTCTTTGGATCACCTGTCACATTGTATATTTATTATTTCTGCTTGGTTGTCCCTTCTAGATAGTGAGCTCTGTGAGGGCAGAAATGTTTTCACCTTAGATTAAAGCTTTATCCTTAGAACAAAAAAGGAGATTCACATATAGTAGTCACTCCAGCAACGTCTGCTGAATCAGTGAATATAAGATGAATCAGAGAAGCTGAGTTAATCCAGGAAGGCTTGTTCTAAAACACCGGTTCTTAAAGTGTGGTCCCAGGACCAGCAGCTTCAGCATCACTTGAGAAATGGTTAGAAGTGCAAATTCTTGGGTTTCACACCAGTCCTACTAGAGCACAAACTTGGAGGTAGCCGTGTGTGTTTCAACAAGTCCCCCCACCCCCTCTGCTGGTGCACATGCTCTCTCTCTCAAAAAAATAAGCATTAAAAAAAAAAGAGCATGAACTTAGGAGTCAGACTTGGGCTGGATCAGGACTTACTTTGATAAAATGGGCAACAACACCTGCCTTAGAAAATTAGTAACACTGGTACACAGTGGGTACTCCATGTAGTTGTTAATAATGATAACAAAAATTGGCATTTTAAACACCTGTAATGTTTATTATGCTGGGGTGTGTGTGTGTGTGTGTGTGTGTGTGTGTGTAATTATTCAGGCAGAAAGAAGACAGTGGAAAGTATATTTTAGAACATTTGTTCTCACAAAGTGGTCCTAAGACCACCAGCAGCAGCACAACCTGGGAATTGTTAGAAATGCAAACAATTTCTGGGCCTCACCCAGATCTACTGAAACAACTCTAACAGCAGGCCTACTATCTGTTTTAATAAGCCTTCCTAGTGACTGACGTATGCTCATCTTTGGAAACCCTGCTCTGAAATCACACACACACTTCCTCTATGTGGGTTGCCTCTCCAGGGAAATAATCTAATAACAAATGGAAGACACCAGGGTGGTCAGCAACTAGAGAATTTCTCCTGAGGGACAAGTCAATAGAATCTGAGTCATCTGAATTTGGAAAAGGGACCCAGTTCCTGGTTTCTGTAGCCAGCCCATTCAGTGGACTAGCTTTCTGACAGGGCGTTGAAAAATGAGGTCCCCAGTAACAGCCCTCTCTCCCTCAAATGTTTCCCTGGCTGCAGCAATTAAACTGCTGAGCAGGAAACTGGACCTGATGTTCTGTTAACCCTTTGTCAGCCAAAGCCCAGAGGCAATTTGTCTCGCTGGAGAGATTTTCTTCTCAACTTCTTTCTCTCCCACCACACTACAAAGGAAAATGCTCTTAAACCATCTCCTTGCCCGTTTCGTGTCTGGGTGATTGAAACAGCAGGGTCAGAGTTCAACAGAGGGGAAAGGTCATTGCAAACTAAATGCAGCTGCTGAATCTCCTTGTGCTTCTCCTTGGTGTCAAGAAGACAAATAGCAATTAAAAAAAAATTCTCCCAATGAAACAGTTCTCATTTTCTCCTTTCTCATCAGCCTCCAAGCATTTCTTAATGAACTACAGCTCAATCATCTATGAGCCTGATGGTTTTTAATGCGAGCATAGCCCAGCTAGAAATGATCAGAGTATAGTTGATTAAGCCAGCTTTCTGAGTGTTTTTGTCCTTGAGCTCTTAAGGTTGGGTCTTCACCACAATCTAGGTCCTCATTGTTACGACTTAGGACAATATCAAACGAACACATGGTCGTGTCAAGCCGGTCCTTCAGGGCCAGGCAGGACTGGGGCCCTGGCCGGCACTTCCTGGCTACTGACAATTGTGCTGTGTTTCCTTTTGTCTTTTACATACCTCCATTTTGTCATTGTCCACATGGGCTTTATAGATTTTCTCTGTAAATTTTGAATTCTAGACCAGCATCGCCCACCATCTACCCAGAGATTTCTCAGCCAATTTGAATGTGAGTTGAAGCAAAATGTAATTTGGATCATAATCTTATTTAAGCCACATCTGTTAGAACCCAGTTACTCTCTTAAAGAAAGACAATCCTGCCTTCCCGTTTCTCAGTGTCTAAAGTTGAGAAGAGTTTTGATTTTGGCAAACAGAATAAGGACCATTCAAAAATATCCGAATGAGTACCTCTTTAGTGATAGAATCTCCTGTACTCAACCCAACCTGATTTTTGTGAGGTCTTTTGTTTTGTTTTGTTTGAGAAAGAGAGTGCAAGCTGGAGAGGGGCAGAGAGAGAAAGAGAGCAGGAGACACAATCCGAAGCAGGCTTTAGGCTCCGAGCTGTTAGCACAGAGCCTGATGCAGGGCTCAAACTCATGACCTGTGAAATCATTACCTAAGCCAAAATTGGACATTTAACCGACTGAGCCACCCAGGCGCTCCTGTGAGATCTTCATTATTGTCAGCATAGTGTTTGCTGACAGATGCCAGACACTTTTTTTTGGTTCACTATTATTTCCTTTTTCTTCCTTTCCTCCTTCCTTCCTTCCTTCCTTTCTTTCTTTCTTTCTTTCTTTCTTTCTTTCTTTCTTTCTTTCTTTCTTTCTTTCTTCTGATTTTCTTTCTTTTTCTTTTTAATATAATTTGTTGTCAAGTTAGCTAACATACAATGTATACAGTGTGCTCTTTGTTTCCTGGGTAGATTCCTATGATTCATCGCTTACATACAACACCCAGTACTCACCACAAAAGCGCCCTCCTCAATGCCCATCACCCATTTTCCCCTCTCCCCCACTTCCCCATCAACCCTCAGTTTGTTCTCTATTATTTTCAAATGTGAGTTTTAGCCACAAAAAGCATAAAAACTGGAATGGAGATATAAGAGGTGGTGATATCTGATTTTACAGTAAAATGAGAATTTATTCATCATATTTGGGTTTCTACTCTGTTGATGCAGATGATGGAAGAAAGAATTGGACTCCTGCTTTTAAATGAAAATATGTATATAAATCGGCCAATATGGATCCACTCCTGTCATGGTAGTACTCAATGAATATGACTTTTCTTCTCTCCCACTCAGTAGGTGATGTCTCTTCCACATGCCAATGGGAAATTGTACTAAAGAGTGGGCAGGAATCAAAACTTCAGTCATTGGTTTTCCACTTTGGCCTGTGAACATCTGCAGGCAGGGTGGGCAGGATTGGGGGAGGGGTGGCTGGAAGGTTAGCAGAGTATCTGCAAAAGCTTTGAAATCCCTATGTGCACTGAGCATTGCATACAGATGGATTAAACACTATCTTTTATACAGAGTTCTTATTCTTTCTCAAATATCTATATACATATCATTATGGTAAATAAAACACCTATTTATCTATAATCATACAAAATGAATTGTAATTTTTGGCCATCCTGCATTTTCTCAGCTGCTATCAAGGGACGTCTGAGAAATTTTTTGAATAAAAGGTTTCCTCACACTGAAAAACAAGGGGAGCTGCTATTCTAGAGCATTGCTTAAGACAGGGCTTCCCCGGTGTGGTCCTAAGACTCTGTGGTACCTGTTTAATGAGCAGGTTGCCTGGCTCTATCCCTGATGGTCTGGATTCGAATCTCCCAGGGCAACTGGAGATCTGCTTTTTAAACAGATTGCCTCACGCCAATTTTTCCTGTGCCTTGACATTTGAGAACCATGGGTTTAAGGGAATTGGAAAATACCTTCACACAATCAGGAATCAACTTCAGAAGGTTAAAGCTGTGCTTTTTCAGTGTCACCTGAAGATGGAGTGTCTCTTTCCTCTTTAAATCCTTGCATACTTTCCAGAAACTTGCTAGAATATCTATCAATCATGTCACATAATCTCTTGACAATTTTAAAGCACTGTATCCCTTCTGGAACTCCAACAACAACAACAAAATGGTTTTGGACCATCTACAGATGTGGCTTAGTCGCATGGCTATTTGCTTCATTGTGCACTGAAATACCATGTAAATTAAATTACAGTGGGCAGAGAAGCTCGACTACAGATCTGAAATCATTAGTAACTCCTGGGGGCATTCACCTGATTTGCGTGTATTTAAATATAATCTCCAATAAAATTAGGAAAACTTTACCACCATCTGTGTTGCCATAGCAAAATGCAGGGGCAGCAAATATCCGGTCTATGTTTTGACACCCGCTTCTCTAGCTGCATGGCAGCCAGACATTTCTAATCAATTCCAGCAAAACGTCCCCTTGAATCACAATATTTACGCCTCAAAATGCTATACCCCAGGTGACTATTAGCAGAGGGGATGACTGGGCGATGAAACCTATTTGCTATGTCTGGAGTGGAGAAGGGTATAGGCTCTGTAGTCAAATGGGATTAGGAGGCTCAAAGCCCAGTTTTGCTGCTTAGAAGTTATGGGACCCAGAGCAAGATATTTCAGATATTTAAGTACTCTGGCATTCTCGTTCTCCTCATCTGCAAATGCAGGATGTTCGGCCCATCTCACAGGATTGTTATGAAGGTGACAGAAAGAACCCATGTGAATTGCTTAGTTCCTAGTACATACTGGGTGCTCAGTACATTTTAGGTACTGTTAATTGTAATAAAGCTTGAATGAATGTAGTGATGAACACAAGGAGAAAAGAACCCATTTTGAGGGACGACTTGAGTTCTGTAAAGCAAGTATGAAGGATTTTATAGCAAAGTGCATCCTGATTGTAGCCCCTTCTCTGGGATTATGGCTTATATGGCTCACATTTATTGAGGGCTTAATAAATTCCAGAAAGCATCCTAAGCACTTTATGAGGGGTAACTAATCCTCACAAGAACCCTGTGAAGTAAATGTGCTTATCCCCAATTTATAGATGAGCCACCTGGGGCATAAAAGGGTTCAGTAGCTTAGGAGGGATGGAATTTGACCCGTGCTGTTCAGAATGAGGACCTTGGCCAGCAACCCCACTGGGAACTGTGAAAACCCACAAACTCTTGGGTGCCACTTCTGGGCCCCCAATCAAAAACTCAGGGGTGGGCCCTGAAGTCTTTGTTGACCCAAGCCCCCCAGGTGATTCTGAGGTGTGTTAACCTGTCAGAACCTCAGGCTGGAAGGCAGAGGCTCCACCAGCACTAGCAGAGAAGCAGTAATGAATGGGCAGGAGCAGCGTGATGGGGTCAGAGAAGGCACATCCCTTCTGGGTGACTTTTCACAAACTTTTCATTCCTATCTGTGTTTCTTCCACAGAAAGCACCCTGGAATCCTATATGTATTTGTTTGTTTCTTCTTTATGAGGAAAATCGGTTGGTTTGTGCTATTGCTTTTTCACTTTGTTACAGGTTCAGTAGAACAAACGAGAAAACCCGTCTCTCTCGGAATTGTATAGGAACTAGTGTGAAAGGCACCCATGTCTCTTTCAAATCCCTGCTCTCTTTGACTTAATGCAGATGTGAGTTCCTGCATTTCCCCTCTCTGCAGGCTCTTGTCTTTTCCCTGTCCTTCAGCTCAGTTCAATAACTTCTGACCATCACGGGAGGCTTGGAACCCTCTCTGCTACATGAATTTGAAAGAGCCTATGTAGAGGCCTGCAGCATATAATAAAAATTATAATAAAAATCTAGGTGCGTAAGAAGCTTGGTGCTCAGGACTGTCCAGTCACTGCTTCACGGAATCTTTGTAAGGATCTTAATGTTGCATGCACTGCCATTATCATACCCCATGCAAACGAGACCACTTACCCACCCTTAACTTTAGGAGTTACCTAACCTTCCCAGAGTGTGAGCCACAGGGCCAGGATTCAACCCCATGTCTGTCTGACACCCAAGCCCATTCTCTTAGCCATATACTTTATGTGACAGAGGAGGAAGGATTGATGGAAATCTGAGACCACTGATGTCACTAAGGTAGAAAATCCAGAACCTGCTAGAGAGAAACTGGGTGCTGGGATTTAGGGACTTTCCCTGGTGATTTCATCCTGCTCTGCTTTTTAACCTTGTCACATGATCATGAACCCCAGAGCAATCTAGCTGTTATTTGTTGAGTGGGTTCCATCTGACTGCTGTTTAGCTTCAGAAAGACAGAGTGCACTTGGGGATGAGGGAGGATCTGTCCCAAAAGCCTGCTCATCCTTTCCCAGTGACCTCTGGGGTAACGTGCACTTTGGGGGAGGGGGAGGGAAGGAGGAAAACAATTCATCCTGAGCCTACTTCCATCTGCTACTTCCCTGTCATCTCTCTAAGGGACCTGTTCTGCCCCTGCCAACCCCAGCTGGTAATACACGAATACCCAGCCAGAACAAGTTAAAAAGAACAAAACAAAAGCCAGCCACGTGTTGCCCTGTATCTCTGGAATTCAGCCAGACTTTCTCTTGTTTTGGCCACACAGACCTTCCCTAGCTTGCTTTTTGCTTCTCCAGCTCCAACCTCCTTCACTGCAGTGTTTTAGTTCTCTGTGTTCATTTCAGACTTCCTTTTCCTAACAAACGATATTGGCCCTTTCTCCCCAGGCCTCACTCTTAGCATGCTCTGGGCATGCTTATGAGATTCTCCCTGGGCCCATGCACCCCGGCTGTGGTAAGGGTGGTCACCGAGTTCTAGCATCGTGCCAGAGCTGGGAGGGGATCAAATATCTCATGGGATGGAAAATTCCAAGCTCTCAAGATCTGAGCAGTGGATCTGAAACTTCAGAGTAGCTAAGAATCTCCTGGGGATTTTATTACCATGCAGATTCTTAAGTCCCTTCTCTGTGAATTCTGATTCAGTAAGTTTGAGGTGAAGCCCAGGAATCTGCATTTTAATGAGCAGCTGGGTAGTTCGTATGCTTCACTTGGGGAATAGAGGTTTGCCGGTAGCATGAGGGTGTCAGATCATGTCACATCAAGCCTTTGGTTAGCAGAGGACCTGGGAGTGTGTGCGTATGTGGTGGGTGGCACAGTGGTGCTAAACTGATAACCAAACTGGGAAAGTCAGCACTGTCGGTGAACAAGAAAGCAATGGACACCCTCACACTCTTCCTCCCCTTCTATCACTTCCCCATTGCTTTCTCTTCCAAAAGGTATTCTTTGGAGGATCTCTTCCAAGAAAACTTGATTATACGTAAAATAGCTGCCAACAAAGCTGTGCTAGTTGTGGCTGAGGGGGTTTCAAGGGCTCCAAGCTGACCTCTCTTCTATTTTTTCCCTTGAGAAAGTGCCCAAGGTAGATCCATGGACCCTTTAGGGTTCCTTCAGGATTCACTGGAAAAGTCTTACAATTTTGTTTTAAGCTTATTTGTTTTGAGAGAGAGTGTGTGTGAGCAGGGGGGCAAGAGAGAAGGAGAGAGAGAATCCCAAGCAAGCTCCGTGCTGTCAGCACAGTGCCCGGTGTGGGGCTCGAACTCACAAACCGTGAGATCATGACCTGGACCAAAACCAAGAGTTGGACACCTAACCGACTGAGCCACCCAGGCACCCTGAAAACAATTTTAATCTCACCCCCATTTTCCAGGTGAAGAAGTTGAGACCCAGATAAGGGAAGTGACTCTTGTAGAGCTAGCTGGAGACATAACCGGATGATTACTGGATCCACTCTCAGGCCACCGAGGTTTTCCAGCCCATGCTCATTAGAACACCAGTGTCCAATGTGAGGTCAGTAGGAGTTCTGGGGGACTAAGGAGTGAGCTGTGGCCTTATACGTAAGTTTGGGCAACACTGGATATAGCCATACTAAGCAGATTTCTTTATTGCAAGATTTCACAAGCCCCTGAATATTCTAATGAGAGTTGTGACACTCCAATAAATGTTATGGAGGCAGAATTTTCCAAACCCATTTAATAACAGACACTTTCCTCACCTTTGTAATGTGTTAGTGTCTCAGTGGACACTATTGCAAGGGATACTATTTGGGGGATTGCTGTAATACACTGTGTTGCCCTGAGACGAGACAGAGAAAGTCCATAGTCACCAAAGACTAGAATCCTCAGAGCATTATCAATCACATAGACTTGCTCTGGACCAGCCATCTCTGACAGTTAAGGTGCCACAGCTGGGCTCCAGGTGGACCAATGTTACCACTCCAGGAAAAAGAAGCCACAGGCCGAAACAGCTGTGAGCTGGCTGACAGAGTAGCTGTCAGCCCCATTCCTGAGGGATGCAGAAATCCAGCTCTCATGGGGCACCTGGGTGACTCATTCGGTTGAGTATCTGGCTGTTGATTTCGGCTCACATCTGATGTCACGGTTCATGGGTTCAAACCCCATGTTGGGCTCTGAGCTAATAGTGCGAAGCCTGCTTGGGATTCTCTCTCTCCCTCTCTATGCCCCTTCCCCCACTCTCAAAATAAATAAATAAACATAAAAAATAAAAAAAAAGAAAGAAATTCAGCTCTCAGAATTGCTTAGCTTACAGGACAGTGTTGACTATCTCAGGGAGGCATAATCAGCTCAGTGTCCCATTGAAGACACGTGGATTGTTACAGTCAAGGATGGAGACAAGCAGGGGCCAGAGAGGCACCTCACCAGCTACCTGCTTTCAGAGTAGACACATTGCAGGGAAATCAACTCTGCCAAGAGGTGGTGGGGCCTCGGTCAGGGCACAGACTTGAGTTCAGGAGACAGGCAGGAACTGACTAGTTAGCTGGTCAACAGAAAATTATGCTGGCAACTTTGCCTTTTTTGCCCATTTTTGAAGCTGTGGCTGTGACTTGTGGACCTCTGCAGCCCATCCTTTGAAGACTACCTACGAGTGAGCAACGTAGGCTCTGCCTGCAGATGAACCAGAGACTTGGTAGCAAAAGGGGGATAGAAGACAAGCATGTACTAAATCAGAGTCTGGGAAAATAGACAGGCTGTTTCAAACCAACAGTGATTAGATCCCTGTCATGTAACCTTAGTTCTGGAGCAGACCACCCAGTGAGGGTTCCCAGGGAGGGCATGAGCTGAGCCAGCATGAAGGAAGGTACCTCTCATGGCTGGATAGTTGCAGGGTGATGTGTCCTGAAGGCACTTGGCCCAAAGAAGGCTGACAGGCTCGGAAACCCATGTTAACCCTTATGGTGGACAATGCACCAGGAAGCTCCCATGTCTTGCTAGGTAATCATGTGTTGAAGAAAATTTGGTTTCAGATCTGATTTTATCTCAATCTTTAATTTTTTGTTTGATTAAACAAATAAGTACATTTTCTTTATTAGTGAAAGGCACCAGAGTGTATTGTTATGAGCAAGGTCTTCAGAAATTGAGTTTGAGCCCAGAATTCACAAGTTGTGTGACTTTGGGCAAGTCATTTACTATTTCCTGTTTTGTAAAATGAGAAAAATTACGGTACCTGCCCCAAGTGGTTGCTATGAGGATTTAATGAGACAATTTATGTAATGTCCTAAGCAAAGTCTCTGACATGTAGTAAGCACTCAGATTTTAGCTATTATTCTCATAATCAATGTAATTACCAACCCTGATGATTTGTTAAAATATGCTTTAGTATATTCCTTTTCAATATTCTAATAATTTAATCACACATTTATATCTTTAAATGGGTAGGATCATATTAGACATATATAACTTTGTGTCCTGCTTTTTTCAATTAGTGTTCTGTCCTATGTGCCAAGTTTCTAATGGGACAGAGATAAGGGAACTGGTTTGGAAGTAAGCAATACTGGGTTAGAATTTAGCTTTACCACTTATAGACCCGGATGTATGGCTTTGGGAAGGCTGCTTAACTCTTCTGAGACTCAGTTTTTCAGCTGAGTTGGTGTGATAATTGAGTTCCTTCACATATGGTTATGGTAAGGAAACTGAGATAGTTAACATTTGTAGCTAAGAGCCTGGTGCCCAGAGCAGTTGGATCTATTGTTTGCAAACTTTTCTTTTAGGAGTCCCAAGGGTTCCAAAGATGCAATCTAGGGGCCACAGAGTGGGAGTGGGCTGGGCCCCATATCTGTGTCTGCCTCTCCAGGCTTCAGCACTTCCAACTGTCAGCTGTAAGTAGAGCAGCTTGCTTCTATTTTATACATCAGAATTTACATACAATTGTATTTGAAGAAAGTCATGGCACTTAAAAACAAATTTGAATATTGTTGCTTTAGAGGATGATGTCCAAGCAGGGTCAGTTCTAAAAGGAATAGTCCACGGATTACACTTATAATTGTATTTTGCGGGAGTTATATATGGCTGCAATTAACAGCCACAGGCACGAAATATGATTGGAATGGTTCTAAAAGGTCATGAATCCTACTAGCCTGTTATTAATGGAGGAGATTTCTCAATTATGGACCTATTCATCTGGGTGGAAGCATTGTTATCAGTGTAGAGGACTATTATCATAGCTATCATTGTGTTTGCCCTGCATGCCTCTTGACCCGCCTCTTTGTGGCAACAAAACTCCTATTTTCAGTGGGGAGATCTTTCCAAGTGCTTTAGGGTCAGTATAGGATGCAAGGCTGACTAATCAGAATCTGCAATCCACCTGGCTATAAGAAATGATGTAGGGATGATACGTGATTAGGCTAGGTCAACCAGAGTGGGCCCTGGGATTTGTATTTGGACCACTAGCTGGAAGGACAAGGTAGTATAGAGCTTCCTGTGATCCTCTTTGCTAACACATAGGGAGCCTGCATCTTAAAGTGAAACTGAGACCAAAAATGGCAGAGCTGAGAAATGGCTCTAGAGTTCCAAAGACACTGTCTAAACCCCTGGATCCAGCTATTCTTGGAGTTAGTTTCCCCTTGAACTTCCCATCTACGTGAATTTCCTTTATGGTTTAAGTGTGAGATGAGTGTCTATCTCTTACAGCTGAGAGTCACAACCCAATCACATGATTCTTGCTGATAGATGTTCTGAGCAGCACTGTTGGGGAAAGGGAAAAGAGTGGGGCCCCTCATAGGGAGCAGACAGTATGGAGAGGAGCTGCAGAACTGTGGAGGCAGCTTGGAGGCACTGGCCACCTGATGGCAGACTGGAAGGGTAGAGCATGAAAGAAGAGGGAGGTGAGAGGAAAACTATTTCCCACTCTTACCCTTAGATGTGAGTGCTTGTCCTTTGAATGCTTCACTCCTGGGTATATAACTCCATGGAGGCATTTTGCCTCCATTTCTATGCACATCACTAAAGACCCATCTAACACGGTATCAGAAAAACCTTGTAGGAGTCAGTGTCTGGGTCTGTGAGTGCCAGTGAGTGGGGTATGGACAGTGAGCTGACTAGAGGGCACTCTGACAGTTACCTGGGGCAGGACTGACCCCCCCCCCCCCACCGCCCCAGAGAGCAGTAGAGCCTGGAGAAGATTTGCAGATGGCAGAGGGCGATGCTGTTCCTGAACCCGAAACAGACAACTCCTGGAGGCAGCAGAAGATCCAGTGAAGCAATGTCAAAAAAAGTCAGAAGTCTCTTCCCACTGTGACCCATGTTAGTCTTTCAAATCTGGCTATGATTAAATTATCCTTGTGATAAAGTGGTCAGGCAGATATACAGTCACCAAAATTCATCATGTAGATGTTACTAGTATTTCTAAAACTTACAGGTCAACATAGTTTTGGCTCTGAGCTGTGCACTCTGTGTATGTTAAAACAATTCAAAATTAGTCCCACCTGCCCTATTCTACTCACTCCCACACCCCAAGAGGGTGGTATTGTAAACCTAGTTCATACACATCAGCCTCCAATTTTTATTCACCTACTGCCATTTCAGAGTCCCAAGTGAGAACAAGGGTAATCAAGTTACTGGCAGGAAATGGGTTTCCTCCGTGAATAGCTAGAGTGTTCCTGAGTTGCTGTTGCTGAGAGAGGGGCCAGACTGGGACACATAACATCTGAATGGTGGGCTGGGCCCAGCAGCTGGTTCTTCACAGAGGCTATCTCTTATTTCCATGGTTCCCAGTGGCAGCTTCAGGAAGATCTCAGGAAAGGATAACTGGGAATAGAATAAATGTTGCAGCTGAAACAAATGCAAATAAAAATCTGCAAAATCGCCTGCCCAGGATCAGGGGGTGAAAGCAAAGATGGGAACTCAATGCTTTCAGTTAATAGACTGGCGGGTTGTAGAAGGGCGATCCCATTGTTAGAAACTGCCTATTGTCACAATCCTGATACAGTAACGGCTTCTTTTCTTCCCTCCGAAGCTGGGTATATCAGAAACCAAAAATATCCTTAGCATAAATCATTCCTTTTCCAGCATTTGACAGCCACTGTCTCAAACTCAATTAGTCATCAGGCACAAGGAAAGCCGAGATCATCACAGATTCACATGTGTTTAATGGGTAAAGCACGACTAGGGGGAGATTTCTTCTGTTTAATATCTGCTGTTCAATGTGCATTAGTAGATCACATGGCTATTAAAATAAATAGGACAGTAGAAGTTTCTTTTGGGCAGGGTTAAGCAGATGTGTTCTATTTAAAAAGATTGAATGAATTTTATCTCACAGAGACATAAAGGAGGCAAAGCAAATGGAAGAAAGAGTCACAGGCGGCTATACAGGGTATTCAATCAAAAAGCTTGTCTCATTGCTTGGATGACTCTTTCCAACAGGAAGCTTATTTCTGAACCTGAGCATGTGAGCACTAGCACAAAACCAGACCTCTAGGATACCAAAGTCTGACTCAGACACTTCTGGAGAAAGTGCTAAGCAAGAGATATGGTTTCACTGATACTAGAAAAATGGAATTGCCTGCATCATTCCTATTAATCCTGTTTAGCAATTCTCTAGGCAGTGATGTCTTTACTTCCTGTGTCCTCTTTCTTGGAGTAATAATGATGGTCATCGTTTTATTATACCAAATGGGGTTTATCAGTGGTTTCTTAATGCTGTACTGGTGATTGGTTCTAGGCTGGAGGCATGAATATAAATCAAATGTGGGAATCAGTTTTAAACAGTATCTTTCTTTTTAACAATTGAAAATATTTACTTAAAGCCTTATAATTGCTTTACTTGTCTGGCTCAGCATTGCGTGTTTTTTGCTTTTTTTTTTTTTTTAAGTTTATTTATTTTTAGTAACCAACGTGGGACTCTAACACATGATCCCAAGATGAAGAGTCACATGCTTTTCCAAGTAAGCCAGCCAGGAGCCTGCTTTGTTTTGTTTTTTAAGCTTGAAATCAAAGAGACTATTTTTAAACATAGGCAAGGGTAATGTTGTATAGAAAGAGGTTCTTAGTATCACAACACTCTTCTTCATAGGTTTATGAGGTTGTTCTGAGGAGTCTGAATACCCTAATGATGGGCAAGGGCAGGGATCACTCCATTTTAATATGGAAATACTGAGGCCCATGGTATTGAACAGTTAGTGCCAGTTTCTAGATTGTCTGAATCTCAGGCCTGACTCCTGGCCAATATTGTCCATCTGAGTTACTGGGGAGTGGACTTGATTTTGTGAGTGCCTATCAGAGCTCATAGGGGACCTGAGGAACCCAAAGGACAAACCAAGACAAAGTCTGAAGCTAAAACCTTGATGATTGAAGATGTTTAAACATCATGTCTACAGGGGCTAAACACAGCACTAAATGAAGAGATCAAAGCCAAAAGTCAAGAATCAGAAGAAGATGGATTCAAGTATGGCAAACTAAAAATGCTCAGGTTCTGGGACAGTTGTCTGAAACTGCAGCTGGGTGGGACATGGGTGGTAGGTCTTAATGAAGGACCAGGGCTGGCTCTCCTGGAGGCAAGTCCTTGGCAGGTCCCTTCATTTACAGGACTATTTGTGTCTACCTAAACTCAGGGAGGCTTGTCATTTGAAATCTAATGAGTTAAGGTACAAAAAGGAGATAAGAAAATCAGGGACTAGTTATTTTTCTTCTTGGTTCTTACGAGTATTTTAGATTTGGCAAGATGGAAGAAAAGCTAAATAAACCACTTGGCTATATCAAATTGGCTTTCTGTTTCTCAATTCTTTCAGTCATGTATTTATTTTAGTCAAGGTTATTTATTCATTGTTTTCTCTAAAAGTACCCATAAGCATTGCTGTGTATAACAACTGCTGTACCAACTCAGACTCATGGTCCACTTGGGCTACCATTTTATTGGCTAACAGGGACCTGAGGGGTCATTCACAGTGTGAACACTACTTCCTTCCTTCACACCCATCCTAGTGTTCCCAATCTTTTAGAGATCTGAATTTCATTTGTCATCTGTTGGGGCCATAAAAATTTCCTCCACCCTCCTAGGTGGGATTGACATAAGACAGATAAACAGGATTTCATTAATATGTAGGAACTATCACAAGAAAAATGAAGATCCAAAGAAATGGTCATATACTGGCTTGAACAACGACTGGAAAATGTGGAAGTTTACTAAAATATATGGGGAGAAAAGGAAAATAAGAGTTATTTTAACAAGGTCTGTTTTTACAGATTTCTCTTGGCCTTGACTCCCTGTCTCTGGTGATAAGAATGTTTCTTCCTCTGGTACAGTGAAGGCACCCTTCACATGGGAAATTAATCCCCTGTTTTCAGGAAGAAGAAAGAAGGTCAGAGTGCCTTTTTGCACCTATTGTTTTTCAAATGCCTTTAATTCAAAATAATCAATATGCCAAAGTGGCATATTTTGGGGTAGCATGTTCTGAACTCCTTTATATCCAAACTTAAAAAAAAATCCTGCTAGTTCCATTTTGGGGGTAACAAGTTTATTACTATTAGTAAGAAGCCAAGGATTTCCTTCTTTTGTCCTAAAACACCCAGAGAAGCCCTCAGAAGGTAACATATAGCTTGATGCATAGACCCCATCCCTGTTTGAATATTGAAAGAAGATGGAAGCCAACGAAATCAGGAGCATTGTGAACTTTGAGGAGATATAGGGGGCCCCTGGCATTTCTAGTAGTTGAAAGTAAATCTCACTTCTTTGGACAATAGAGTGACCAGCATGTCTCTGTTTTTCTGGAAGCTCCCTGGTGTTTGCACTAAAATTTCCACATGGTGGGAAACCCCTCAGTCCCAGAAAAACTGGTATGGTTGCTCAATCTATTGGAAGACCACAGTGTTGGTCCATCTCAGATGTTCTATGCATTTCTAGATCCTTTCTCTTCTGTGTTCCTAAGTTGGTTTGGAAGCTGGTCCTTGTCCATATGTTACTGGTTAACCTCCTAGAAGTCCTGGCTTAAAATCTCTGACTGAAGTTTGGTGACAGTGTCCCCCACAGGTCAAACATCTCTTCTTGGGTTCCATAGCTCCTGCAAAAAGACTTGCTTTGGCCACTGCTGTAAGTCTGGTGCCTCTTTATGGACTCAACAGCTCATTTGATTCACCAACTTGTGTGCATGAAACTAAAAGATGAATATTTGTTGTCCTTTCTGGCTTGTGGCATTTGAGGCAACCTATGGCTATCTCTTCTTCTGTAAAATGGGAATAATAATCATAATATTCCCATAGAGTTGTTTCAAGAATTAAATAAGTTATTACAAGAAAAGTGCTTAGAAGAGGGACCAGCATAGAGTATCTGCTAAATAAATATTAGGAAAAAGAAAATTTTACATAATCCTGTAGAAATAGAGGCTCTTGATAGAATTGCCCTTGTCATCCTAGTTTGCCAGTTCCCATGGCAGTTGCTATCAGGCTGTGGAGAAAACATGTTGAAGATTAATATGAAAGTCATTCAGAGTCGGCGAATGTTTGTCCAAGGAAGCCTAACCTGGGAGTCAGGGCATTCCCGTATCGTTTAACTGAAACTGCATCCTCATAGCCGTAGAAAGCCACTGAACCATAAACCAGTAGACCATCAAAACTACGTTTGTATCCGGCCTGTGGGTGAATCTTCCACCACCAGAGGGAGCTACAGGAGCAAATCACTGAAAACCCAACTCGAACTGGATTAGGCAACTAGGAAACTTAATCGTTCACAGTAACCAGAAGTCTAGAAGATCATGCAAGTTCAGGGTGAACTCAGCTGTGAGAAATAAGGGAGTTAGGGCAAGATGTTGATCCTTTCTCCAGGCACAGGGAAGTGGGTTAATGGGGTGGGCATAGTGGCTGTGGGGTCCATCTCTTACCTGGAGAAGCCAGGGTGCCCAATCCCAGGAGTTTACAGATGCTAACAGCAGTGGGGGAAAGAATATCACCATAATAATAAGCAGGGTTTGAGGTAGATTTTAGTAGATTTAGTATAAAGTTTTTGGAATCCAACATCTGAGATGAGAGTGGGTAAGGACACATCAGTCAGATTTGAGGTGGTTGTTGGTTGGGCTGGGTGTTACATGTTTGTGCATTAACCCATGCATTAAAGGGGCTAGCTGGCAATGTGTAAAGAACCAGGGATGGATTTCCCAGGGAAACACTTCAGGGCTTCGCTGCCAGTAGGGATACAGGAATGCATTCAGGTAACAGCTAGGGATGGTTTTAGCTCCTAGGGTATCAGATAGCCAGGCCTGTCCCAGGAACTCTGGGCTAAGGCAGCAAGGCCAATCCTGGTAACACCTATATGGATAGTAACGGGGTTCCTATTCCACTGCCAGGCTTGAAGCAGGGGTTGGATCTTCATGACCCAAGGCTGGTGAGATCTTTGCTCACCTTCTTACTTTTCTCAGAAGTTAAACTCAAATTTCTGAGCTCATGTTTCCCACTGCTAGAGGACTTTCCCATTTCATTTACTGGCTTTTGCTTGCCAGTGTACTAGAATAAATTCTTCCTACAATATGGGGCATGCTCTACCTTCCAGCCCCAACACCATGGCAAAAGCAGCCAGCTGGGAGACAGAACACATGGCTGAAAATGAAGCAATAAGTGGATGAGTTCTATTCTTTCCAAAATAATTAAAAGTGAATGGTCAAATTTCATCAAGTGTGGAATATTTGGAAATAGCCTTTCCAAGGGGGGAAAAAATCCCCAAACAACTCTTGAATGTGAGGATTGTCAAGGAAGATGGTGCTATTGGGAAGGGATTGTTAAAAGCAGGCAAGAGTTTTTTTCTCATGTAGGCTAGAAACTGATCATGAGATTATTTGCCAGAGAATGATTTTCTAAATGTTTTTTAAAATAGCAGGGTGGCAGCATCATTTGAACAGCTGTAATTTCAAAGTTTCCTCATTTTGAAGGATAGTACTCAATTCCAGCGTACAACACAATCTGACATGTCCACATCAAAACGTTCTAATTTCATTACGACACCTTCTATGTAGAACCTAACTGTTTAAATTTTAGAAAAATCAGTGAATATTTTAGGTGGATGCTTAACATCAAGCTCCTCTTATTTATGGGTGTTTGATAAATGTTCCTACATGCTCTTCACTGTTTATTTTCTAGACTATCTGCACTTTGTAGGCAGCAGGTAATTAAAGTGGCAATGGAGTGCCATCTACCGGGGAAAGAGAACAATAGATTTAAAAAAAGACTTGATGGGGGTCTCATTGCAGAGGAATGAATACTTAGAAAAAGAGAACTTGATAAATATGTAAAGGCAAACATGGAAAGAGATGGAAAGTTTACATTTTGCTTAATCTGGAAAAATTTTTTTTGAACTCTCCTGTGCTTCCTTTAATAAGATACTGTGTTTTACATTAGATCAAACGTTAGTTGTCAGGAGAAGCCCTAAGTCTATACTTAAAATGGTAAACCTTTGTGAAACAGCTGACCTTTGCAATCACTTAGTCCAATGTCGTCATGTTACAGATGAGAAGCAGGGGTTCAGACAGAAGGGATGCCTCCATGCTCCCCAGCTAGGGAATGGCAGAGCTCTAGGTCCTCCCTTATCCAGATGGTCCACTTAGATGAGTGGCCATTTGGTTATACATTATGATTGAAGGGATGTCCAGAAGTTATCCAGGGCCCAAACCATCATCTCTGCTGCTGGCTAGGCAGACTGTAAGAAAGTCTCATGATTAGAGTTGCTCCTTTGGGTGGAAGCTGGTGCTTCTTCTTTTGTACTATGTTTCCATAAACACCTTCACACACACAGGGTTTTTCTGATTAGCTGTTATTTTATTTTATTATTATTATTTATTAGCTGTTTATTTTAGCTGCTTATTTAGAACATAACCAGCAGAGGGGTGCCTGGGTTGCTCAGTCAGTTAAGCGTCCAACTCTTGACTTTGGCTCAGGTCATATCTCACAGTTCGGGGGTTCCAGCCCTGCATCAGGGCTTGGATTCTTGGGATTCTCCCTCCCTCTCCTCTCTGTGTTCCATCCTTCCCAAAATAAATAAATAAACTTTTTAAAAAAAGACACTTACAAAAGACAGAAATGAGTGCTTGAAGCCAGAGATAGGAAGCAAAATCGGTATTATGCAGGCTTTAATTCCTATGAGCTTATAAGAAGTGCTCGGGGCAACAATAACCATAAAATTACTTTCAGAGTTAAGTCCTGCAACAGGTGGGGGCATGTGTGGGTCTGATACGTGGAGGGATTCTTGTTTTCTGGCCAATAATACACACACACACACACACACACACACACACACACACACACACAATCAGAGCTCCTCACTTCTGTTCATCTTCATTGTTTATAGAACAAAAAATGATCTTTGGGCTGAAAATCATAGAACAAACATTGATAAAAGGAAAACGAAGTCCAGACTGGAGAAAATGTATGTCAGAGAGTAGCAGAAACACATCTGAATGCTTCCTGCATTCAGTGTTTTACCTGCATGATCTCATTTAATTTGTCCACTAACACTACAGTTTCAGGCACTATCTTATTTAGTTAGATACTATGGACCGTGCACTTAGGGATGCAAAGCTGATTTGTTGAAGTTCTGTGTCATTAGTAGGAGGGGACAGGGCATCATTTACATCCTGGTCTCCAGATCTGCAGCCCCAGAGTTGAGCTGCTCAATGACTGCCTGTGGAGCTCCCCAGGGAGGTCAGGTCTCCTGACGCAGACACAGGACATCCCAGCTTCTGCGAGAACCTGCAGAGGTACTGTGCATCATGGTGAGCAGCTGGAGATCCAAGGATGGGAAAATGGGTTTTTGTTTTTAAACTTGTTTTTTTTTTCCTAAAAAAGAAGACTATACAGTAATGGATTCTATAAACTTCAAAGTAGTGTGCTTTATGTGATTCTGAGTGAAATCCTAAGATAGACTACTAAAGGATTATTTTAAACACCTGGGAAAGGATGCCACTGATCCAGGCACTCAGCAAGCACTGTTAACACAGTCATTTAGAAACTACTGGAATCCTGGGGCACCTGGGTGGCTCAGTCAGTTAAGTGTCCGACTTTGGCTCAGGTCATGATCTCATGGTTTGTGGGTTTGAGCTCTGCATAGGGCTCTGTGCCGACAGCTCAGAGCCTGGAGCCTGCTTCGGATTCTGTGTCTCCTTCTCTCCTCTGCCCCTCCTCCTCCCCTGCTCATGCTTTGTCTCTCTGTGTCTCTCAAAAATAAATAAATGTTAAAAAAATTTTTTAAAAAACGAGAAAATACTGGAGTCCTATCCTGTGCCTGTTGCTTGGCAGACCCCCCCCCCCCTGATAAACAGAGGCCTCCCCTCAAATTAGTGATGACCAGCAGGGGAGACAGGCCCACAGATGACTGCAATGCTGTGGAAACACCAGGTAGGTGTGAGCACATGAGCACAGCTGTGAGGGGGACCCAGGGAAGCACACAAACCAGACTAAGAGAAAGGGACAGAGAAGTTTCCTGGGGGGGGGGGGGTTGAATTTCTTTTCCTTTTATTAAAAAGGTTTTTTGAGTTAAATTTCTGTTAAATTTTTAGGTTGAATTATATGAACATATGGAATTGCCTTTTTAAAAAGCCATAAATGTCCAAATACTGGCAATTTCATATGTTCCAACCTAACCCACATCTTAAAAGTCCAACAGCAGCACTAACAACTCTTGATATCAAAAGACAGGAGTTCTCTCTCTCCATCTCCTCATCCCAGACTTTCCTCCCCAACACTGTCTTGTTCAACTCTTGGAGCTGTTTTAGCTATTTTTTGGGCTACTTATTGCCACCTAATATGTTTTATTGTCATTTCTTGACTTGCCATTTTAACACTGTATGTATTGAATTTCTATTATAAAGATGTGGATTTAGGGGCCCTTGGGTGCCTCAGACCGCTGAGTGTCTAACTTCGGCTCAGGTCATGATCTGATAGTTGGTGAGTTTGAGCCCCTTATCAGGCTCTCTGCTGTCAGCACAGAGCCCATTTAAGATCCTAGGTCGCCCTCTCTCTCTGCCCCTCCCTCACTTGGCCTCTTGCTCTGTCTCTCAAAAATAAATATAAACATTAAAAAATTATTTTTTAAAAAAGATGGGGATTTAGCTGTCTTAATGTCTTCACTAAAATGAACACCTGCAGTCCCTCACACTTCTTACATTGCTCTATTATAATTTCTGGTGAAATTGCTATGTTGGTATTGTTAGTGCGGGGTGGGGGCGGTGGGGAAGGGGGGGCGGGGAGCCTGTTCTCTACTCCTAATGTTTTCTTCAATGAGGTGGGATTTCCCCTACATATTTCTGTGTTCTTTCTTCCCCTTTATTCGGTTATTACTTTGCTTCTTTCTAGGGGAGGAGCAGATTCCTCTGGGTGGTAGACTTGGATCAGCCCTGTATCCTTCTGCCTGCTGGAAGCTGTGTGTTGCCAAGGAGCAACTTTTCCCTGGAGCACTTCCCTGTCTAGGTGGGAAAATCTGCCTAATTCTAAGGTTCAAAGCCCATTTGGCTCTCAAAACTAAACTACATTAGCCAAATAAACTTTTGTCATGAAGAAGAAAAACAAAGTGATATTTTGTCCTTCATCTGAATTCTTTACTTTTTTTTTTTTTATCAAATTATTTAAAACCTGGGTGAAGAAGAGGAAAATGATTTATGAGGTTGTTTGGAAGGACCCTACCGTTACAATTATGTTTCTCTAAATTTACCCCTCTTCTCCTCTACATCCCTTTGTTTTCTGTAGAGCTATTAACTGGCTCTGTTTATTTATTTAGCTCATCCCTAAAGGACTGAAGGCTGAAGACCCTCTATCAAGTCATCTCAAGTAATCTCTTGCACAGCCACCCTCCTCTACACCCCTCTGACCTTTCACCCTTTTCTAACTTTGGGCCTCCTCCTGTCCCTGTTCCTGTCTGTCAAGTAGCTATCTTCTCTCTCCTCTCTGGACCAAGAGCTCAGCTCCCCTTCACTAGCATCCTGGGTATTTTGCTTGCTTCTCTCTGGTGTTGAATCCCAATTTTTTAAATGACATGACTTTCTTTTTCTTGGTCTACATTCTACCTTCATGCTTAACTAATAATTTTGCTAAGTATGGAATTCTGTGTCAGACAGAATTTTCCTTAGACTTTGAAGGTACTGTTCCATTGTCTTCCATAATCCTAGAGTTATACAATTTCACAGTGATGGATACCTGCTAGGTCCTTTCAATTTAGAAACACATTCTTTTATGTTCTGGGAAGTTTTCATGCATTATTTCTTTTATATTTATATTCTTCTCTCCATTTTCTTTGAATTCATTTTCCACCCACCTATCCATAGAACTTCTATTCTGATGTTTGACCATCTGGATTGATCCTCCAATGTTCTTGTCTTTTTTCTTATTTTCCATCTCTATGCCATCTTGTTTTATTTTCTGTGAGATTTCTAGATTTTACCTTTTAATATTGACATTCTTTCAATTCTCCTGTTTTCATTTGACCATCTCACTCCTCCCTATTCTTGGTCTTAGATCTCCAAGTCCTGAGCCCAGAGTCTGAGACCTGCCACTTCTGCAGAAAGGAAACCACTTATTGGTTCTCATCAGAAGAAAAAAAATTGTAAGTATGCAAGGTGATGGATGTTAACTAGACTTATTGTTATTATTTCACAATGTATAAAAATATGGAATCATTATGTTGTGTACCTGAAACAAATCTAATGTTGTGTGTCACACCTCAATTTTAAAAAATTAAAAATAAAAATGGGGCACCTGGGTAGCTCAGCCGGTTGTGTGTCTGACTTCAGCTCAGGTCATGATCTCCCAGTGTGTGGGTTTGAGTCCCACGTCAGGCTCTGTGCTGACAGCTCAGAGCCTGAAAATGCTTCGAATTCGTGTTTCCCTCTCTCTGCCCCTCCCCCACTCACTCTATGGCTCTCTTTGTCTCTCAAAAATGAATCAACATTAAACAAATTAAAAAATTTAAAAAATATAAAAAGAGGAAACCATCTGTCTCTCTTGAGCAAAGTCAGCAGAGGGGGGATGGGAGTGGACTGTGTAGCCTAGCTTCATGGGTTTAGGAAGCGGATTTAATTCCCCCCTATGTAACCTTTCAACCAGCACTCCAGTTTCCAGCCTTATTCCATATCCTGGTCTTCAGAATTAATTTATGCCTCCAATTTCTTCAGAATTAACTGATGCCTCCAATTTCTGAGGCTTTCTGGAGGTTTCTGGAGTGAAAGTATTCCATCTTGTCTTTTCCTACATGTAGGCTTGGTCTTCAGCTTTCCTCAGTCTGCTAGGGTAAGGTGACACTAAGGCCTCTAGTTTCCAGCGTCCAAAATTGTGTTGACATCTCCCCTTTGATGTGCTCTCTTTTCTCATAGTATTTGCCCACATGGGATTATGTCTTTTTTAAAAAATCTTTTATCACCATTTCATTGGAATTTGGGGGAAGGATAAAAGAGTGTGCTTAATATTACATATTTAAAGAGAATGCTCCCTGTTCCTCCTCTTCCTTCACTCCATCACTTTTTAGTTACAACTTTATTAAGGTATAATTCACATAGCATGTAACTCACTCATTTACAGTTTGCAATACAGTTGGTTTTAGTATAGTCACAGAGTTGTGCAACCAACACCACAATCAATTTTAGAATGTTTTTGTCAACCCCAGAAGAAAACCTGTACCCACTGGCAACCACTGCTCACTCCCCCCCCCCCCCAATCCCTCCAGCCCTAGACAACCATGAATCTACTTACTATATCTATGGATTTGCTAATCCAAGCATTTCATATGATGGAATCAGACAAATACGCAGTCTTTTGTGACTGGCTTCTCTCACTTAGCATGAAGTTTCCATGATTCATCCATGTTGTAACAGGTCTCAGTATTTCATTTCTTTTTATTAATGAATGTTATTCCATTATAATATTGGAATGGGATAATCCATTTTCCAATAATATTAATATCATCCATCTGGATATACCACATTGTATCCATTGATATAACATTGATGGAGATTTGGGTGGTTTTCATTTTTTGGCTATTAAGAATAATGCAGCTAGTAAACATTTGTGTCCAAGTTTGCATATGAATACATGCTTTTATTTCTCTTGAGTATATACCTATACCTGGAATTGCTGGGTAATTATATTTAATCTTTTGAGAAACTGCCAGACTCGTTTCCAAAGTGACTGCACTATTTTATATTCCTAGCAGTAGTGCATGAGGGTTCCACATACTCTGCATCCTCACCAACATTTGTTATTGTCTATCTTTTCCATTTTGGCCATCCTCATGGATGTGAAGTAATATCTCATTGTGGTTTTCATTTTCTTTTTCCTGGTAGATAATGATATCAAGAATCTTTCCATGTGCCTGTGAGTCATTTTGTGTGTCTTCCTTGGAGAAATGTCCATTCAAATATGTTATCCATTTTTAAATTGGACTACTTGTTTTTTAAATTATTGGGTTGTGATTACATATATATATGTATATATATATATATATATATACATATATATATATGCATGCATGTGATATATATATGCATGTATATATATGCATGTGATATATATACATATATATGTATATATATATGCATGTGATATATATATATATATATATGTGCATGCATGTGTAAAATGCATTCTAGTGCCTTCTTCATTATATAATTTGCAAATTTTCTTCCATTCAGTGTGTTGTCTTTTCATTTTCTTGGTGGAGTACTTTTGCAATACCAATTATGTCCAGGCTACCTATTTTTTCTTTGGCTATTTGTGCTTTTGGTGTGATAGGATGAGTTACGAAGTGTTTCCTTCTACTCTTTTTTTTTAATGTTTTTATTTAGTTTTGAAAGACAGAGAGACAGAGCATGAGTGAGTGGGGGAGGGGCAGAGAGAGAGGGAGACACAGAATCCAAAGCAGGCTCCAGGCTCTGAACTGTCACCACAGAGCCCAACGCGGGGATCGAACCCACAAACTGCAAGGTCTTGACCTGAGCTGAAGTCGACACTTAGCCAACTGAGCCACCCAGTGCCCCGTTCCCTTCTATTCTTTGGAAGAAACTGTAATAAGTTGGGATTAATTCTTCCTTGTTCTTTTTAAAAAAATTTTATTTAAATTCTTATTAGTTAATGTACAGTATAATATTAGTTTCAGGTGTACAATATAGTGATTCAATACCTCCATACAACACTCAGTGCTCATCACAAGTGCACTCCTTAATTTCCATCACCTATGTAACCCATTCTCCCTCTGACATCTGTCTGGTTACCATCAGTTTGTTCTCTGTAATTAGAGTTCTTGGTTTATCTCTCTCTTTTTTGCCATCGTTCATTTGTTTTGTTTCTTATATACCACATATGAATGAAATCATATGGTATTTGTCTTTCTCTGGCTCATATATTTCACGTAGCATAATTCTCTCTATCTCTGTCCGTGTCATTGCAAATGGCAAGATTACACTTTTTTTGGCCGAGTAATATTCCATTGTATATATATACCACATCTTCCTTATCCATTCATCTCTTGATGAACACTTAGGGTATTTCCATAATTTGGCTATTGTAGATAGTACTGCTAAAATGTCAAGATGCAAGTATCCCTTTGAATTAGTATTTTTGTATTCTTTGGGAATACCTAGTAGTGCAATTGCTGTGTCATAGGGTAGTTCTATTTTCAACTTTTTGAAGAATCTCCATACTGTTTTTTCAGAGTGGCTGCACCAGTTTGCATTCCCACCAACAGTGTAAGAGATTTCTCCTTTCTCCATATCCTTACGAATACTTGTTGTTTCTTGTGCTTTTGATTTTAGCCATATTGACAGGTGTGAAGTAATACCTCATTGTAGTTTTGATTTGTATTTCCCTGATGATGATTGATGTTGAGCACGAACATCTTTTCATGTGTCTGTTGGCCATCTGTATGTATTCTTTGGAAAAAATGTCTGTTCATGTCTTCTGCCCATTCTTAATTGGATTATTCATCTTCTGAGTATGGACTTTTATAAATTCTTTATATAGTACATACTAACCCTTTATCAGATATGCCATTGCAAATATATTCTTCCATTCTGTAGGTTGCCTTTTTGTTTTGTGATTGTTTCCTTCACTGTGCAGAGGCTTTTAATTTTGATGAAGTCCCATTAATTTATTTTTGCTTTGGTTTCCCTTATCTCAGGAAACATATCTAGAAGGAAGTTGCTACAACCAATACCAAAGAGATTACTGCCCGTATTTTCCTCTAGGGTTTTTGTGGTCTCAGGTCTTTATTTAATTTCGAATTTATTTTTGTGTTTTTACCAAACACAAAAATGGTCCAGTTTCATTCTTTTGCATGTTTCCGTCCAGTTTTCCCAACACCATTTGTTGAAGAGATGGTCTTTCCCATTGGATATTCTTTCCTGCTTTGCGAAGATTAATTGACCATACAGTTGTGGGTTCATTTCTGGCAATTCTGTTCTACTGATGAATGTGTCTATTTCTGTGCTAATATCCTATTGTTTTGATCACTTCTTTAATTGTTTTGAAAGAATTCACCAGTGAAGATATGCTGGCTTGCACTGTTCTTTGTGGGTAGTTTTACAATTACTAATTCAATCTGCTTATTATAAGTCTCTTTAGATTTTCCATTTCTCTTTGGGTTAATTTCAGTAGTTTGTGTCTTTCTAGGAAATTTTCCATTTCATCTCTTTCCATTTATGTCTATTTTTCCGAGACATCAGGAGTAGAAAAATCTGGGTCAAGGTAATATGGTGGTATGTCTGGGCTTCAGTATTCTGTATGGGATTGTGCAGGTTGTAATGATTTGAGCTATCCTCTTCTAAGTTATGTGGTGCACAAGTTGTGGGCAAACATGGTGGAGATCTTAAATAGCAGATGTGTTAAATGTGCCATCTTTGGAGACAGACCATCTGGGTTTGAATCCTTTTTCTACCACTTCCCAGAGGCTTTGGGCAAATTACTTAATCTAATTAATTAATAGTTTTCTTCTATTTGGGGCACCTGGGTGGCTCAGATGATTAAGCGGCTGACTTTGGCTCAGGTCGTGGTCTCACAGTTCCCTGAGTTCAAGCCCCACATTGGGCTCTGTGCTGACAGCTTAGAACCTGGAACCTGCTTTGGATTCTGTGTCTCCTTCTCTCTCTGCCCCTCCCCTGCTCATGCTCTGTCTCTATCTCTCTCAAAAATAAACATTTTTTAAAAAGTTAAAAAAATAATTTTCTTCTATATAAATAATAGTATTTTCTTTAGGGTTTATTATCTGTGAGGATTAAGTGACACAACACATGTAAAGTGCTTAAAATAATGTATGATTCAGTAAATGTTGTTTCTTATTTGTATTTATAGCCTTCACTATATGCTTCTTGAGGTTAGAAATGGGATTTTTTTTCTTTTTTTTCTTTTTTTTTTTTTTTTTTTGTTGTTGCTGAAAGCTTGGTACCTATCAAAATGCCTGGTCCATAATAGGAGGTCAGTATTTTTTGTTTAAAGTTTTCATGTCAAAGAACCGGACTGAAGGACAAACTGCTAGTTTGGGTATTGATTAGAGCATTGGTTGATAATGAATGCCAACTAGAAGAGACCAGAGGTGTGATGAAGCTAGCTTGGCCCTTGTTGGGATTAACAGAGTTATACATGGCTTAAATAAAGTCATGGAGCATATACCTATAAAATTTGCACTTGACATAAAGTTATGTGGGAGAACAAAGTTTGGGTAGGTATGTATTTGTGTACACACATTCCTCTTCTTGGGTCCTAAAATAACAACTGCATAAGTAAACAACAGAAATGGGTGATTTGCAACAACACAAAAAATTCTAGGGGTTCTTGCCAATAATAAATTCATTATGAATTAACGGTTGAGAAACAATAGCAATCTGAAAGTACAATTATTGTGTGTGGAACAAGGGAGGGGACAGGCACACACCGAGGTGTATTGTGGCTTCACCCCTTTGCAGCATTTGAGGGGAAAATTTTACTATTTCTTCTAATAAACTAGATACAGACCCTCAAGCAACAGGCAACAGACAATCTATTTTATGAATATGATAAGCGTATTATTTCTTATGCTCTTAGCAGACAGGTTGCTATATCCTAGGTACAGCATGTCCTCATGATTGATATAGGGATGCATTCTCCTGTCACTGAATTATCACTGAATGGGAGTTGGCCTTTTTTGTAGGCATAAGACTTAGGCTCCTCATATTTTACACAAAGTGGTCAATCCTATTTTCAGCCCAGTTGAACTGAAACATGGAACAAGGGTACCTGTTAGAACTCACTAGTACTCAATTTCTTTCAAAACTGGAACCAAGAGAAATAATATTAATGGAAATCTAACATGAAGGCTATGTAATTCATCCATCCACACTCTAAAATTTGTCCCTGAATGAAGCCTATGAGAGAGTTAGACTTGGAAAGCAGTGTCGTGTGGTTCATGTGGAATTGCTATGACTTCATGGACTTTGGCATGAGAGTATCAAACTGTATATACTAAAGATTGTTGTAGGAAGCAACCTTATGAGGTATGTCTTTGACTTTATATTATTCAACATTTTTTCATTATAACATGGTTTCCTAGAATAATTGTTTTAATTAAGCCTGGAAGAGAGGTTTTCCTGGGCAAAAATGATAGAGGATGTAGTGTTGGGGAGGGACAAGGAAGCATTAGAGGTGAAAAAGTACAGTGTGTGCATGGGAAGTGATGGTTATCTCAGTGTACCTGGAATGAGGCATACAACTAGGACTGGAAAATAGAATACACCTGTATTGAATACAGGCCAAAGAATGGATGTTATCTGGGAATAAAAGGAACATCACTCATTTGTAAGAATATGATTTCAGTGCTTACTCTTTGACAGGTACTGGATGTAGAGTGACAAATAAATGGACATAATGCTTGACCCCCTAGAGCTATTATGACCAATGAGACAGATAATAATCTAGTAAGTAAAATCCAATAAGGAAATACTTACGTTCTCCCTTTGGATTCAAAGAACTGGTTGCTAGGAGAGAACGGAATGAAAGAAATCTTTAGAAAGGGTGAGTTCATCTCTGAGGAGATGACATTGAGCCAGAGACCTGAAGGATGAGAGGTGGAAGCAGGCGGGGAGGGGTGTTGGTGCAAAAAGGAACAATGGTTGAGAAGGCACTGGGGTGAGAACTGCTCAGGGAAGGAAAAAGACCAGCGAGGCTGGAATATGGTGAGGGAGGAAGGAAGCAACAGGGAAGATGGGAAGGTAAGCCACACCCAGTCGTGTAGAAAACATAGTATTGACTGGGAATTATTCTAAGTACGGGCACGTGGGTGGCTCAGTCGGTTAAGCATCTGACTTCAGCTCAGGTGGTGATCTCGAAGTCCATGAATTTGAGTCTGATGTGGGGCTCTGTGCTGACAGCTTGGAGCCTCAAGCCTGCTTCAGATTCTTTGTCTCTCTCCCTCTGCCCCTCCCCCATTTTCTCTCTCTCTCTCTCTCTCTCTCTCTCAAAAATAAATAAAAACATTTTTAAAAAAAGGAATTATTCTAAGTGCAAGGAGACGCTTTTTACAGACTTTTTGAAAATTCCGTATGTGTTTTGTGTGTGTGTGTGTGTGTGTGTGTGTGTGTGTGTTTGTGTGTGTGTATGCACGTGCATGCATGCGTGTGTGTTAAGATCCATTGATAATTCAGTACAAGGTTTGGATTAGGGCATTTTGTAAAAAGCAGGAAGAATCGGAAAGAAGTTAAGGCTGGGCAGTCAGAACTTTTGCTAAAAATGTTAGCAAACGTTTTTTGTAAAGGGCCTGATAGCAAGTATTTTGGGCTTTGAGGCCAGTCTCTGTCTCAACCGCTCAGCTTTGCTATCATAGTGTGAAAGTACCCATCGATGACCCAGTAATAAATGAGTGTGGCTGTGTTCCAGTAAAACTTTATTTACCAAAGTAGGTGGGGGGGGGCCAGATTTGGTTCTGGGACCCCAGGGCATTAAAGATGTGCCAGTGGGCATGAAGAGCAAAGACAGTCCAGGAAGGAGCTAGGGTGAATTGTGAGGCTTCATGACTCCACACAGGAGCTAAGATGGAAGGCTTCTAGAGATGGGGTTTAAAGCCTCGGTTACAGAGAATGGTGGTATTATTATTATTAGCAGTAGTGGGGGCCTATGGAAACCAGGATCAAAAGCTGCTTTTAGAGGCAAATTATGCATTTGCTTTTAGTTTCTACACTGTTTCTACCAAATTTTCAATTGCATTTGGCCAGTGTGGAAACATCCAGAAGTCTGGCAGTTGGAAATGATATCCAAGGCTCATGCAGGTTGTGAGCAAACTGTGTACTGGATCCCTTGTCTCTTTTTGAAGGCAGGGGTGATTTCTCTGATTTGGCCCACAAGATGGCTATGATATGACTGTCCCTTTTACCATTAAGGGGCACTCTCTGGAAGGTAAAGATTCAGCTGAAAAAATGCTCTCCTCTCGAAAGGACTTTGGAAGTTTTATTCTCTTTACAGGGGTGCATTTGTGTGTGAGTGAATGTGGTAAAAACCATCGCAGAGGCCACGGAAAGTGTCACCACCTAGACTCTAAGACCTGATCTTTACTGCCCACCTGCTTATACTCACCAACCTTTGTCCCACATTTTTCCTGAAAAGCAAAACCACCCCTCTGATGGTAAGGACTGCCCTGACAAGACCTCCTGCCAGACCAGACCACCCAGATCACTTTGAACTTAACCTCTGACACACACCTGCATAGATGGAACATGGAATGGCCTCTAGAATGACTAATGACTACGTTTACCTGATTATAATATTAAAATATGTGCCCAGGAAGGAGCACAAACATCGTTTACATAACATACAATGTGTATATAAGCATGTTTCCTTAAGATGCATGTGTGACCTTATGCCCGTCTCTACATATGATGACAAGGCTTCCCTATCTGAATACTCATCATTACCCGAAATAAAACGAATCCATTCACCCTTGCTCAAGGAATCACAGCTCTGGATTCCTGGAGTCACAGCCAGTCATTCCCTGTGTTCTCCTTATTTGCTGCAAATAAAGTTTATTTTGTACAACTCAACCTGGTGCAGTTTCTGACTCACCAAGGGCGTGAACTTATGTTGGTTCCATTACAAAAGGTCAGGAATGCTTCTGGCTCTCTGCAGCGAGCACCAATCACCAGATGCCACATGTGATTTGGACGCCTTGTCTTCCCCAAAGAAAACTGTCTCCTGGAGTGGTTTTCCCAATTTGGGGTCACCCTTAGTTTTAGCATATCTGTGTCTTAAAATATATTGCTATCCATCACACTGATACATTTTGCATTTGTTTATTATTTAAATCCTGGAAGATACATTTGTTTAGTATAAGATGCAAAGTATGCCTGAAAAATAACCTGAAGCTATTGTAGCAGAGGATGGGAATCAGGGTGTGGCTTTGCTTCGGATGGCAGCATGGTTCTTACAGAATTCTGTGCTTTGCGTTTTATGGGTGGGTTTGGCAAACTGGGGGGCAATTGTACTCTTTGATGCAGCCTTAGGGTTAGAAAACTGGAGTAGAGAAAGGACAGGTGTAGTTAACATCAGGCCTCTTATGCACCTTAGGATAGTTGTCTAGCATAGGGAGACCTTTTATAAATTCTTGCCCTCCCTTTTCCTCAAACGTCTGTTCTAAAACCTCCCTGTATCCTATATTCTCATTAGGGTGGCTGACTCTTACAATTTGCCCCCAGTGGTCATGTCTGAGCCAAGTTATATCTTCCTTTTCCTGTCCCCTTCTTTTGGAGGAAACTCCTCCTCTCCCACAAGCCCTCCTCCTATGATATAAACAAGGACTGTCATCATTTTACAAGTCCTTAGTTCCCTGGCCACAGTGATGGGTCCAGAAATGGCCCATGAGTTTTCCCTTGTAGGTTTTTAAATGGGAATTGCCCCACTCTGGTGACAGAACAGGGGCAAGTTTGCAGCGGTTGTGCCTTGTCCACAGCTGGGTAACAAGAGCCTGTGTGCAGACAGAGAGGATGAGGAGCGCCCCAGGAGAAAAGCATGAAGGCGGGGCCGGGGGAGCCCAGGGGATGCTCAGGTATCTGTTTTCTGCTGAGGTCTTTAGGGCCGCTCTCCCTGTTCTGCTCAAAGCTGGGGAGATAAGCTTTCTCTTTGATTCTCTGATTCTCTGAATCTTACAGCAAATCCCTTGTTTGCTTAAGTCATTTAGAGTTGAGGTTCTTTAATTTGCCATTTTATAAGGTTTCGGAGTATGGGACCAAGCATCATAATAAAGTATTCTTCCACAGTCACACCATCAAAACAGTCATCAATTCTGATTGTTCTGAATGGATGAGTGGAGGCATCACCTTCATGTAGTTTATCAGAATTAGCCTCATGACATTCAGAATTTTAGACAGGGGCTGTCCCTGAGAGCATAGGCCACTAGAACACTTGGGACAGGTCTTGTGATGAGAAATCCCATTTTATAGCCTAATGATAGCTAGCTAAGGAGGGATAAATGGGGGAAATGATCTGGAGTCTGTCTCCCCAGAAAGGGTGTTTAGTTCTGACTTTGTGTCGGGAGAAAGACCGGTTTGACTCTCTTGGTTTTCCTTCAAGCGGCCCCAGTCCATTGGTCTATCTTTATTGTTCACTACTGAGACAATCTGACTACTGAAACTTTCCCTGAAGATGGCTTCTGCTTTCTTGCCTCTGTCTTAAAACAGAGTTCCCCTCCTCCCCTCACTTCTATACCTACTGAAATCCTATGTATACTTCAAAGCTTATTGAAGTTGACACACTTTCTATGAAGCCAATCTTATTGATCCAGCTAAAACTAATCTCTGCCTCCTTAATTTACGATAGGGATTTTACAGTTCCCTTAGCATTTATGTATTACCTCTTCCAGTAGTCACAGGTACTCATTCTCATGCTAGTTTGTAAAACATTAGGTCAGGATGTTGGCCTATATAATTTCTTTTTGTTTTTTTTTCATTTAATTTATTATTTTTTAAAATTTACATCCAAATTAGTTAGCATATAGTGCAACAGTGATTTCAGGAGTGGATTCTTTCATGCCTCTTACCCATTAGCCCATCCCCCCTCCCACAACCCCTCCAGTAGCCCTCAGTTTGTTCTCCATATTTATGAGTCTCGTATGTTTTGTCCCTCTCCCTGTTTTTATATTATTTTCGTTTCCCTTCCCATAAGTTCATCTGTTTTGTATCTTAAATTCCTCATATGAGTGAAGTCATATGATATTTGTCTTTCTCTGACAGACTAATTTCACTTAGGATAATACCCTCTAGTTCCATCCACGTAGTTGCAAATGGCGAGATTTCATTCTTGTTGATTGCTGAGTAATAATCCATTGTGTGTGTGTGTGTGTGTGTGTGTGTGTGTGTATATATATATATATATATATATATATATATATATACCAGCTCTTGTTTATCCATTTATCCATCGATGGGCATTTGGGCTCTTTCCATACTTTGGCTATTGTGATAGTGCTGCTATAAACATTGGGGTGCATGTGCTCCTTTCAAACAACATACCTGTATCCCTTGGATAAATACCTAGTAGTGCAATTGCTGGGTCATAGGGTAGTTCTATTTTAACTTTTGAGGGGCCTCCATACTGTTTTCCAGAGTGGCTGCAACCAGTCTGCATTCCCACCAACGATGCAAAAGAGATCCTCTTTTTCCACATCCTTGCCAACATCTGTTGTTGCCTGAGTTGTTAATGTTAGCCATTTTGACAGGTGTGAGGTGATATCTCATTGCGGTTTTGATTTGTATTTCCCTGATGATGAGTGATGTTAAACATTTTTTCATGTGTCAGTTGGCCATCTGGATGTCTTCTTTGGAGAAGTGTCTGTTCATGTCTTTTGCCCATTTCTTCACTGGATTGTTTGTTTTTTGGGTGTTGAGCTCGATAAGTTCTTTATAGATTTTGGATACTAACACTTTATCTAATATGTCATTTGCAAGAATCTTCTCCCATTCCATTGGTTGCCTTTTAGTTTTTCTGATTGTTTCCTTCGCTGTGCAGAAGCTTTTTATTTTGATGAGGTCCCAATAGTTCATTTTTGCTTTTGTTTCCCTTGCCTCGGGAGACATGTTGAGTAAGAAGTTGCTGTGGCCAAGGTGAAAGAGGTTTTTGCCTGCTTTCTCCTCGAGGATTTTGATGGCCTCCTGTCTTACATTTAGGTCTCATATTCATTTTGAGTTTATTTTTGTGTATGGTAAAAGAAAGTGGTCTAGGTTCAATCTTCTGCATGTCGCTGTCCGGTTTTCCCAGCACCACTTGCTGAAGAGACTGTCTTTATTCCATTGGATATTCATTCCTGCTTTGTCAAAGATTAGTTGGCCATATGTTTGTGGGTCAATTTCTGGGTTCTCTATTCTGTTCCATTGATCTGACTGTCTGGTTTTGTGCCAGTACCATACTGTCTTGATGATTACAGCTTTGTAATACAGTTTCAAGTCTGGGATTGTGATGCCTCCTGCTTTGATTTTCTTTTTCAAGGTTACTTTGGCTATCTGGGGTCTTTTCTGGTTCCATACAAATGTTAGGATTGTTTGTTCTAGCTCTGTGAAGAATGCTGGTGTTATTTTGACAGGTATTGCTTTGAATATGTAGATTGCTTTGGGTAGTATCGACATTTTAACAATATTTGTTCTTCCTATCCAGGAGCATGGACTCTGTTTCCATTTTTTGGTGTCTTCTTCAATTTCTTTCATAAGCTTTCTATAGTTTTCAGTGTATAGACTTTTCACCTCTTTGGTTAGATTTATTCTTAGGTATTTTATGGTTTTTGGTGCAGTTGTAAATGAGATCAATACCTTGATTTCTCTGTTGCTTCATTGTTGGTGTATAGGGATGCAACTGATTTCTGTGCATTGATTTTATGTCCTGTGACTTTGCTGAATTCATGAATCAGTTCTAACAGTTTTTTGGTGGAATCTCTTGGGTTTTCCATATCGAGTATGATGTCATCTGCAAAGAGTGAAAGTTTGACCTCCTCCTGGCCAATTTGGATGCCTTTTATTTCTTTGTGTTGTCTGATTGCAGAGGCTAAGACTTCCAATACTATGTTGAATAACAGTCTTGTTCCTGACCTTAAGTGGAAAGTTTCAGTTTTTTCCCCATTGAGGATGATATTAGTGTTGAGTATTTCATATATGGCTTTTACGATCCTTCTATCCCTACTTTCTTAAGGGTTTTTATCAAGAAAGGATGCTGTATTTTGTCAAATGCTTTCTCTGCATCTATTGAGAGGATCATATGGTTCTTGTTCTTTCTTTTATTGATGTGATGAATCACATTGATTGTTTTGTGGATATTGAACCAGCCCTGCATCCCAGGTATAAACCCCACTTGGTCATGGTGAATAATTTTTTTAATGTTGTTGGATCTTGTTGGCTAATATCTTGTTGAGGATCTTTGCATCCATATTCATCAGGGAAATTGCTCTATAGTTCTCCTTTTTAGTGGGGTCTTCTTCTGGTTTTGAAATCAAGGTAATGCTGACTTCATAGAAAGAGTTTGGAAGTTTTCCTTCCATTTCCATTTTTTGGAACAGCTTCAAGAGAATAGGTGTTAACACTTCCTTAAATGTTTGGTAGAATTCCCCTGGAAAGTCACCTGACCCTGGACTCTTGTTTTTTGGGAGATTTTTTATTACTAAATTGATTTCTTCACTGGTTATGGATCTATTCAAATTTTCTATTTCTTCCTGTTTCAGTTTGGTAGTGTATATGTTTCTAGGAATTTGTCCATTTCTTCCAGATTGCCCATTTTATTGGCATAAAGTTGCTCATAATATCCTCCTATTATTGTTTTTATTTCTGTGGTGTTGGTTGTGATCTCTCTTTTCATTCTTGATTCTACTTATTTGGGTCCTTTCCTTTTTCTTTTTTATCAAACTGGCTAGTGGTTTATCAATTTTGTTAATTCTTTCAAAGAACCAGCTTCTGGTTTCATTGATCTGTTCTTCGTTTTTTTTTTGGTTTCGATAACATTGATTTCTGCTCTAATCTTTATTATTTCCTATCTTCTGCTGTTTTTGGGTTTTATTTGCTGTTCTTTTTCAAGCTCTTTAAGGTGTAAGGTTAGCTTGTGTGTCTGAGACCTTTCTTCCTCCTTTAGGAAGGCCTGGATTGCTATATACTTCCCTCTTATGACTGCCTTTGCTGAATCCCAGAAGTTTTGGGCTGTGATGTTATCATTTTCATTGGCTTCAATGTACTTTTTAATTTCTTCTTTAACTTCTTGGTTAGCCCATCCTTTCTTTAGTACGATGTTCTTTAGTCTCCAAGTATTTGTTATCTTTACGAATTTTTTCTTGTGGTTGATTTTGAGTTTCACAGTGTTGTGGTCTAAAAATATGCACGGTATGATCTTGATCTTTTTGTACTTGTTGAGGGCTGATTTGTGTCCCAGTATATGGTCTATTCTGGAGAACGTTCCATGTGCACTGGAGAAGAATGTATATTCTGCTGCTTTAGGATGAAATGTTCTGAATACATCTGTTAAGTCCATCTTGTCTGTGTCACTCAAAGCCATTGTTTTCTTGTTGATTTTCTGTTTAGATGATCTGTCCATTTCTGTAAGTGGGGTGTTGAAGTCCCCTCCTATTATGGTATTATCAATGAGGTTTTTATGTTTGTGATTAATTGATCTATATATTTGGGTGCCCCGCATTTGGAGCATAAATGTTTACAATTGTTAGGTCTTCTTGGTGGATAGACCCCTTCATTATGATATAATGCCCTTCTTCATCTCTTGTTGCAGTCTTTATTTTAAATTCTATATTGTCTGATATAAGTATGGCTATTCTGGCTTTCTTTTGTTGACCATTAGCATGATAGATCATTCTCCATCCCCTTACTTTCAATCTGAGGGTATCTTTAGGTCTAAAGTTGGTCTCTTGTAAACAGCATATAGGTGGATCTTGTTTTCTTATTTATTCTGTTACACTATGTCTTTTGATTGGAGCATTTAGTCTATTGACATTTAGAGTAAGTGCTGAAAGATATGAGTTTATTGCCATTATGTTTCTTGTAGAGTTGGAGTTTCTGGTGGTGTTCTCTGGTCCTTTCTAGTCTTTGTTTAGTCTTTGTTGCTTTTGGTCTTTTTCTTTTTTTTTTTCCGTCTTTTTTCCCCTCAGAGAGTTCCTCTTAAAAGTTCTTGCAGAGCTGGTTTAGTGGTCACAAACTCCTTTATTTTTGTTTGTCTAGGAAACTTTTAATCTCTCTTTCTATTTTGAATGACAGCCTTGCTGGATAAAGAATTCTTGGCTGCATATTTTTCCTATTCAACACATTGACTATATCCTGCCACTCTTTTCTGGCCTGCAAAGTTTCTGTGGATAGGTCTGCTGTGAATCTGATCTGTCTTCCCTTGTAAGTTAAGGACTTTTTTTCCCTTGCTGCTTTCATGATTCTTTCCTTGCCTGACTATTTTGTGAATTTGACTATGATATGCTTTGTTGATGGTTGGTTTTTGTTGAATCTTATGGGAGGCTTCTGTGCTTCCTGGATTTTGAAGTCTGTGCCTTTCCTCAGGTTAGGAAAGTTTTCCTCTATAATTTTCTCACATAACCCTTCTACCCCTTTTTCTCTCTCTTCCTCTTCTGGGACCCCTATGATTCTGATGTTGTTCCTTTTTAATGAGTCATTGACTTCTCTAATTCTTAAATCGTGTTCTTTTGCCTTAGTATCCCTCTTTTTTTTTTCTGTTTCATTATTCTCCATAAGTTTGTCCTGTATATCACTGATTTGCTTCTCTGCCTCATCCATTCTTGCCACTGTGGCATACATTTGAGATTGCAATTTAGTTATAGCATTTTTATTTCATCCTGACTAGGCTTTACTTCTTTTATCTCTGCAGAAAGAGATTCTAATCTATTTTTGACCCCAGCTAGTATTTTTATTATCGTGATTCTAAATTCTGGTTCAGACATCTTGTTTGTGTCTGTGTTGATTAAGTCCCTGGATGTCTTCTTTCTTTTGGGGTAAATTCCTGCTGAGTTCTGTGGTTCAGGTTGTACAGATTGTTGTGTTAATCCTCAAATCAGTTTTCTAGGTGTGCAGGATGGTTTAGTGTTGATCTGGCTGTATTTCATGGACACGAGATGCAAAAATAACTTCCATGCTGTTCCGCCATCTTGGCTCCTCTCCCCTATAATTTTTTTTTTATTTTTAAGTTTATTTATTTATTTTGAGAGAGAGGGAGAGTGAGCATGAGTAGGGGAGAGGCAGTGAGAGAGGGAGTGAGGGAATCCCATAACAGGCTCTCAGCTGTCAGCTCAGAGCCAACTCGGGGCTCAGTCTCATGAACCATGAGATCATGACCTGAATTGAAATCAAGAGTCAGATGCTTAGCCGACTGAGCCACCCAGGCACCCCTGGCCTATATAATTTCTAAACTCTTGCAGTAATTCTGTAATTCTGTAATTTCTGTAATTCTATAACTGTTCACAAACTTAGGGTGCAGATAAGGCACATCTTTTTATATTTTTAATGATTATCATAATACCTCTTCTCTATTTTCCAGCTTTATTGAGACATAATTGACATATAACATTGTGTAAGTTTAAGATATACAACTTGTTTATTTGATATACTTACTGTTCTCAAACAATTACCACTAGAGCATTAGCTAACACTGCCATCACCTCATATACTTTCTTTTCTTTTTCTTTTTCAGTTTTTTAAACGTTTTATTTATTTCTGAGAGACAGAGAGAGATAGAGCACAAGTGGGGGAGGGGCAGAGAGAGAGGGAGACATAGAATCCAAAGCAGGTTCCAGGCTCTGAGCTGTCAGCAAAGAGCCTGATGTGGGGCTCAAACCCATGAACCGTGAGATCATGACCTCAGCTGAAGTTGACCGCTTAACAAACTGAGCGACCCAGGCACCCCAGCTATTTATTTTTTGTGATGAGAACATTTAATATCTACTCCCTTAGCAGCCTTCAAGTATATAACACTATATGGTTAACTGTAACCACCACACTGTACATTAGGTCCTTTATTGTCAAGAGTTTGGTATGTCTTCCTTGATACTTCCCCTCTTCCTGAAATACCCAATAACTAGGAAGGCTAGTTCCAATAGAACATTCTGCCATGAACGTAACCACATGTGGCTATTGAACATTTGAAATGTGGCTCATCGAAATTAAAAACACAACTTTTAATTTTAATTAATTTGGATTCAAATTTGAACAGCTACAATGTTTCATCCAACCTCTGTACCCAAGTGGAATATCACTGGACTCAGTAACCACAGTAGCTGATGCTTCCCATCACCAACTAGGTTGCTTAGTGAAGTTCAGTGCTGCATTGCCTTCTTATGGTTGCTGGTCACTTGCTGTGAAGGGAGATATAATAGAACCCTGTTTTCCTACTGCAGATCTTGGGGGGGTATGATCCTACTCCCTCAGGCTAACCTTGGCTACACTGATCATGGTTGGACTCCAAGGCTGGTAGTATTCTTATTCATGTTTCTGTGCAAATCTACCACCCAGG
Source organism: Felis catus (assembly GCF_018350175.1). NCBI lineage: Eukaryota > Metazoa > Chordata > Mammalia > Carnivora > Felidae > Felis > Felis catus. The sequence goes on from NC_058370.1 coordinate 74,735,171, forward strand.
ACTCGAAGCAACCAAGTCAGCAACAGAGGTGATTCAGTTGTTTATCATCTCATGGACCCAGAATTACAGACCCTTCTTTGTCTAGGTATCCATCACTTAGAGGCAGATGGATTTCCCTTTTGAATCCTCAGAAGAACAAAAGACTTGTCTTTGGATTTCTCCAAACATAGACCTTTCAACAAGGATTCAGCTATCAGGAGTTTATTTAGGAGGTGATGAGGAAATATCAGGAAGGGGTTGAGAAGTAAAATAGGGAGGTGAAGAAAGCTGGTGAAGGATAACGTATCAGTTTCCCCAGGCACCTGAAGCTCAACCCTCCTCGGGAACTCTAGATGGTAGTGTAAAACATGCTTCAGAGTTATCTCAGCTCAACGAATAAAATGGTTTGTATCCACCCACTCCCCACTGGTCATTTGCTGAGGCCTTCTCCTGCAGGCATGACCTCCCAGCACTCTCAGCATGCTCTGAGGGTGGCAGAGTGTGTTCCCACTGCCAGAAGAAAGACTTTAGGCAGAGTTACAATAATTTGCAGTAAGAAGTCACTGGAACGTAGGGTCGCCTGAGTGGCTCAGTCAGTTAAGCATCTGACTTTGGCTCAGGTCATGATCTTGCAGTTCACAAGTTTGAGCCCCATGTAGGGCTCTGTGCTGACAGCTCACAGCCTGGATTCTGCTTTGGATTCTGTGTCTTCTTCTCTCCCTCTGCTCCTCCCCTGATCACTCTCTGTTTCTCTCTCAAAATAGTAAATAAACATTTTTTTAAAAAGTCACTGGAGCATAGAGGTGAATAAGGGGTGACGGTACATGCTCCAGGGTCCTGGACAATGGAGTCCTCATACTTCCTTCTATAAAGACTGGCTGCCTTAACTGGTTCTGGGGTGCTCACACCTTTCTATGGATGGCACCCCCAGAAGTGTCTCACAAGAGAAACAGAATCTGCTTATAATTGTAAAACGGGGAATCATCTCTGATAAGCTACCCCATTTCAACTTGATTTGTCTGTTAGGTAATATACTGACCATTCAATAAGAACATCAAATAAAACTTGTATGTGGTCTGAAAAGCACAATAAAAATTAAATTGAAACCACCATAGGTTCTAACAGTAGTACCAGCTTTGTGTAAAGGAAAGGGGTTTAGAATTTGAAGATTCTTACAATTTCCAACTTTAAATGCACACATTTTCATAAATACTTGCCTTGTCCAGTTTCAGTAGAAATGAGCAGTATTTTGCTGGCAGAAGGTGAATGGGATATATGAGGTCCCATGTGCACAAAGTGAAAAAAACAATTTTTGAAAGATAAATCTGTTCTTAAATAAAGTCAGGTAGAATTTAGTGATATGAGAGTCACTCTGGAGGTGAGTCAGTGTTCCTTCATGGGAAAAGCTTTTAGCTTTGTTTAATATGGATCATTTTAGAAAGCTTATTGGTGACGATATTTCTTATCACTACTTCCCAAGACCTGGAATAAAAGGATTTTTGAGTTTACATTTAATTGCAAGTTTAATTTAGTCTATATGCAAAGATTTATAATCTCTCTAGATAGGTGAGGTATCAATAATAGAGGGGCTGCTGGGCAGTCTGCCACTTCTCATTGAATATTCAGTGTGTGATATGCAGATTTATCTTATAAACATCACTGCTTATAGCCTTGTAAATTCAGAGATACATCATCTATAGTTCAGCTTTGAATGTAGAGCAAATGAAGGAAGAATGGATTTTTTAAATGAAAAGATCAAAAGGATAATTAATATTTCATAATCCTAATTACATTTTCCACTGCACATTGATTTTTGATGCTACTTGGGGTGTAAGGTGTGATTATTGCTTTCACAGACAAATCAGATAATCTGGTCACAAACCCAAATGTAAAAAAGGTAATGTGAACATCTTGTTTGTCTTGAGAAATTAGTCATTAAGTTCCTCAATTAGCTCTGTGCTTATTCTGGGGAAATTGCATTACACAAGTGAAGAAGATTGTAAACTTTTAGAATAAGAAGCAAGTCATTAAGTGTGTTAGGTTGGAGCCCACTGGTGACAAATGTGTGAAGTGGTAGGTTGTGGGGGGGAAGAGGAACCCTGACCCGAGGAGCATGGAATAAATCCTGTGCATTTACAGGCAAGATAGGATTTAACAGATCACCTGGTACAGTAGATTGGTCAGTGCTTCTGTGCTAGTGAACACCTGATCCTTGAGGCCAGCCAGAATTACCTCTGCAAATTTACCCACTGATCCAGTAGAGGTGAGCTACATACACCAACCGGGGCTAGAGGGAATTTCCCAGGACTATATGCTTTTGATCATGATGCGCTTTCCCTTTGGCCTCATTGTTCTATCCTGAAGCATTGGCTTTAAGACTATAAGACTTTAATTCCTACTTCTGAGCAACTCTTAGATTTAGCTCACTTAACCCACTTTCTGAAATCTCAACTCTTTCTCTACTTTACCCTTCCTTGCTCCAGTGACTCTCTGCATCAGCTGAAAAGTCCCTGCTTCATTCTCTATTCTGGTGACTTAGCTAATCTCCAGCTGGGTTACCTCCCGACATTTTGGGGGTTGAGGTAGGATTTGGGGGAGAAAGAGAAGGAGAGATGCAGATCACAAACTCTTGGAAGGTGACTAGAACTTCACATTCTGCACCTGCTGCAGAGTGTGCTAGGATCAGAGATGGCAAGACAAGATGGGGACCAATGTGGGAACCTTGCAGACTTAGACAGGAGTAAGAGACCCAGTTCTAATTTACAGACAGAGATTGAATTTTATGTAAATTAGAATATGCTAGGTTGCACTGTAATAACACACAGCCCGGAATAAGTGTTTTGACATCTAGAAGTTTACTTATACAAAGTATCTAGTGTGGTGAGGTATAATGATCTGCTTCACACAGTCACTCAGGAACCCAGGCTCACCAGGGCTCTGCTATTTTAGTCTCTGCAACATCTGAGTGGTGTAGACTTTGTACTCCACAACAGGAGAAATTAGACCAGAGACTCTGGCATAGCCTTTATCTGCCTCAGTGTGAAAGTGATATTTGTCACTTTTGGTCACATTTTACTTGCTAGAACTAGTCAGAGTGCCCTGCAATTTTAGGGGCATCAGGAAACATAGAAGAGTAAGTATAATATTTGGTGAGAATTCTGTCTCCACCGTGAGATCCGTGGGTGAGAATCCCCTCAGGAGTAGGCAGGGGTGCTGCTGATGAAGTACAGGCCAGAAATTTGGGAAAGTAAGTACAAAGGAATCCTCCAAAAGAGAGGTGGAGGAAAGTAACAGGAGAGCCTGGTCTGGGAGGAAACACCAGGAACTCAGCTAGCTGAGTTCTCAACCTGACCGAGAGGATGGCCCGGGTCAGTACTGATATGCAGGATCTGAAAGTAACTTTCTTTTTTTTTTTAAGTTTTATTTTGTTTATTTTTTAAAATGTTGATTTATTTTTGAAAGAGAGAGAGATAGAGACAAAGGGAGGGAAAAACAGATAGAGAGGGAGACAGAGGATCTGAAGTGGGAACTGCACTGACAGCAGAGAGTCTGATGAGGGAGGGGCTCGAACTCACAAACCACAAGATCATGACCTGGGCTGAAGTCGGATGTCAGACGTTTGACTGACTGAGCCACCCAGGCACCCCTGAAAGTAACTTTCAAATGTCATTTTTGCACATTACTATGAAGGCAGTGTAATAAGTGATTCCTGAATGTATAGAGAATGCATGTGCCTGTAAAAGCCACACGCATTCTTGTGTGATGTTTTAAACCAGTCAAACATCATCTCAGGAGGACATGTGCCATCTTCTGGGAATCACTTGGTTGAGAGAGTCACTTCTCCTTCTCAGTTGTATGCTTCACATATAAAATGGTGCTAAGTTTTGATGAATTCTTGCTACCATTTATACATTAAGTACTTTGTGTGCATGGTTTAGAGTACTTTATGTAATCTTCTCTGTAAGCATAGAAGATGATTAGCAATCCCCCTTTACAGGCAAGACTACTGACTTTCAGAGAGGTTAAAGTTGAAGAGCTAGTATGTGGCAGAGTTGGAATTCAAATCGAGGTCTCATCTCACTCCAGTGTTTCATATCTAACTGCTAGAATTGAATAGAATATAATGTGTCTGGCATTAACTATGAGCTCAAGAATGTTAATTTTTTTCCTTTTCTCTTTCCTTTCCTCCTTCTCATCCTGGGGCTCTAGACAAATAACTCTTTACTTGTTGGGAATTTCTCTTTTGAGAACAGCCAGAAATGTACTGACACTGTGATTTCTCGAGCTGAGCAAGTGATGGGAGGGAGAGCTGGTGGTAGAAATGATTGGGCACATGCTCTTGCTTCTGTTCCTCCCCCCACTTGGGGGCTGGGAGAGATAGGTGGAGGAGGGGGCCAGAAAGAGTCCTTTGCCTCTTTACTTCCTCAAAACTAAAAGTAAAAGCAGCAGTCCTCGCCCCTTCCTTCTCCCATTTTGTAGTATTTCTGTCCTTTAGTGCTGTTTTAGTTGTTTGTTTGCAGCTGGAGAAAGTGATTCACTTGGTAATAGAAACATTTCTCCTCTTTAAGCAGAGGAAGCTCTACCAATTGCCACTATTCTCAGCAATGAAGTCATTTTGACATTCTTAAAAATATGTAGCTCCATCAGCCAGGGTCTGGCGTGTATCCTAAGAGCTACGTTCCTTGGGCAGTGGGGTTCGAGGGTTGGAGGTGGGAGGATGTGGTTCTATCTCTTGAAAACAAGACTCTCTCTGTGTGTTTTTAAATTTAGAGGCAAACAGGAGATGCCTCTTTATGGAACCCAGCATGGAGCCTGGGGATATGTCTTTTCCTTTATCTCATTCTATAAATAAACTGGATGACTTCCAGGCGAAAAGTAATGTGGGGCACGACTCTTAGTGTCTCCTATAGTGAATTACTCTGAAAATTCTGGATGCTGCTTGGTATGAGTTTCAGAGCCTCACAGAGTATTTTGAGTCTTCAAGCTTGATACTTTGTCTTCTTCATCTAGTTTTCACTTTAAAAAAATAAAAAGACTCAGAGAATGATTTAGAATCTTTCTGTAATCAAATGCTGACCAATAATCCACATCAGCAAAATGTACTGCTGATTTGCTTATTGCTTATGGTGTGATGGGTGATAGGCTATTTTCTTGGTAATTCAGAGGATAGTGATGATTCACTATCACTAGTCCAACAAGACCAAATTCTTAAAGTTTACATTCTGCTCCGACTTAATAACAGTAACATTCTATTACTGACTTAATAACTGAGGTGTAACCCTAAGAAGTGCCTACCTGCTGGTAGGAAACCAACCAATTTGTTAGTTTTTAGAATTTGGGCCTCAAAGATGGTTTTGGAGGGGCGCTTGTGTGGCTCAGTCGGTTAAGCGTCCGACTTCGGCTCAGGTCACGATCTCATGGTCCGTGAGTTCGAGCCCCGCGTTGGGCTCTGGGCTGATGGCTCAGAGCCTGGAGCCTGCTTCCGATTCTGTGTCTCCCTCTCTCCTTGCCCCTCCCCATTCATGCTCTGTCTCTCTCTGTCTCAAAAATAAATAAAAACGTTAAAAAAAATTTAAAAAAAGATGGTTTTGGAGCCTCACATCTTTTCTGTTCCTGCAAACTGCTCTTGAGGGTGAGGACACCTTAATTTTTTTTGAGTTTATTTATTTTGAGAGAGACACAGACAGTGTGAGTTGGGGAGGGGTAGAGAGGGAGGGAGAGAGAGAGAATCCCAAGCAGCCTCTGCACTGTCAGGACACAGCCCGGTGCGGGGCTCAAACTCATGAAAATGTGAGATCATGACCTGAGCCGAAACTGAGAGTCGGACCCTCAACTTACTGAGCCATCCAGGCACCCTGAGGGTGAGGACACCTTAAATCAGGATGGCCAGACTTTGACCATGGTGCACTGAGCCTTCAAAGAGAGGATATATTACGTCTCCCAGGCAGCTTAAAGGTTTAGAAAATCATCCTCCTCCATCTGCTTTGTATATGATGGGGTGAGGCAGTATCGAGAATATGACTTTATTGGGGGAATAGGCAACTATCCTGAATAGCTAATCTGATAAATCTACAGAAGACCACAGGGGAACTTGTTATGAGAAAATAGAGGAAGAATAAATGAACTCTGCAGAAATTGGTTTTCTATCAAATTTCCTTTCAACCTTATAGGAAAATCTTCCCCTCTTTCTTCTGAATCTTTATGCTCCTATTATCAAAACCATATAGTTGGCAGTGGTATTTGTCACATTCTGTTCCTATTGTGAGTGGGATTTTCATGTGTAAGAATCTCCTATCTCAACTGGATGGGACATTCCTCAAGGCAAGGGACTCAGCCTTCTAATCCTTTGTGTCCTTGCATCTTCCAGCTTTGAACTTCATACATAATGATGCCTAATACACTAATCATTATTATGAATTATACATTGTTATTATGGATTATGATTATGATCATTGTTATGACTCATTATTTGTACTTGATGAAAATTCAGTCGAAGTTAAAAGTACACAAGATACTTTCTTTCCCATGGATTTGTTTAGAGTCAAGACAAGTTTATCTTGACTTGGGACCCAAAGCTCCTGTGTAGGGAACTTTCTTTATAGAAATCTTATATTTAGAATGCAGTTTATTTAACTCAGTGAGAATTTACTCAGCTTCTGCCACGTGAAGGTTTATAGACTATAGAAAAGAAATAAGATAGTATCCAAGCACTCAACGAGTTTATAGTCTACTACATGAATGGTAAACAGATAATATATATATCTATTGATGGTGGCTGCTTGGATTGTTGACAAGGATTATAAAGTTTGGTCTAGGTTCAGTAGGACTGAATGCTGTAATCAAGTAGTAATCCACCATTTATTTAGGAATGGAGAATGGTAGCACAATGCCATATATTTGCAATCACCAATTTGCAAAATGGATTCAAAGTCTAGATAGTAGAAGAAGCTTATATATTTAGTAGAATCCAATCAATTAATACCTTAATCAGATCTGTTTGTATACACAGCACCAATAAAATATATAAATTACGTGAAATAATTATTTATTAGTATGCTTCGGTCACCATAACAAAATGCCATAAACTAGAGGGCTTAACCAACAGACATTTATTTTCTTATAGTTCTGGAGGTTAGAAGTCCAAGATCAAAGTTCCAGCCAGTTCAATTCTTACAGGGCTCTTTTTCTGGTTTATAGACAGCTGCCTTTTGTCATAGGCCTTTTGTGCTAAGGCCCTATGGGATCAGGGTCTCAGCCTTATAACCTCATTTAACCTTAATTAATTCCTCAGTGGCCCCATTGCCAAATATAGGAATCCCCAGCTGTCCAAAAGTAGAGTGTTCCTATCCTGAAATGGCATAAATCCAAGACTATTGCCTGCTGTTGGAAAGTTCTTGTTACATCACTTCACTTTTACAAAAGACCTACATTATTGCCTGTCTTCACTAAGTGAAAAAAATCTGATGAGGGTTTTCACTGTTACTAAAAAAGCAGTTACTGTAGTATTGTAGGTCTTTCATAAAAGAAAAGTGGTATAACAACTTTCAAATAGTGGGGTATACTCGTATTGCTGCATTGGGGGTTAGGGCTTCAACATATGAATTTGGGAGAACACATTCAGTTCATAACAGTATGTCGTATAAGAGATTTAGGTCTCAGATTTGGAGAAGTGGATATCATAGGAGCTACAGATCTACACATGGTTACTATTTTTGAAAAAGCATGACTTAAAAATTGATTTCTTAATGTTTTTCACATTAGTTGCATTTATGAGTTTTAAACATATCTGACCTTATAGGCTGTTCATTGTAACTCAAGCAATCTATATAACACAACTTAGTAGTCCAAAGGAACAGGTGGTCGAAGGATTTGCAAATGCAAATTAACAAAAACTCATGTACTTTTCTAAACCTTAGTGACACCTTAAAATAATAACCAGATATTACAAAATATTATCCTCCAAATGATGTTAACTGCAAACTTTTTGCCTTGGAATATGACACCTTTCCTCTACCAACATGCTTTGCTTTTGTATTGATGTGTGCTTAGTGGACTGAAAAGATCACATTTTTTTTGTATTGCTATATCCATAAAGTAAAATTAAAAAATATGATTTCTTAAGGTAAGAAATCATTAAATTAAATTTTACTCTCAGTAAAATTTAAATCTGGATCCAGGCTAGTTTTTGTTTTGTGGGTGAAGTTTTTTTTCCCTCAAGAAGATTCAGTTATTGACGTGACAAATTACTGGAACTAGCTATTATCTCAAGAAAAATAGAGAATATATTGGTGTTGGATTTTTACCCCATCCAGCTCTTGTTTATCCCTCTATCTCTTCAAGGTTTTATATTTCAGAGTAAAAAAAATGTTTAAATGACATTTATTCTTGATTAGTAAAGTAAAAGCCAAACTGGGTTTTAATATAACTCTTAGCTTCATATGGGTCATAATGCCTTGTCATTTTTTTTTTGTCCTGACATGACTGAACTGTACAACAATCACACTGATGATAAGATGGATTCCCTTGATTTTAATCACAAACAGAACCTTCATAAAATGTTTAATGAATTCTTGGTTCCAATTTAGAAAATTGACAAGAATATTGTGTTTATCCACAGTCCTATCTCAAAATGGTTTTCTCTTTAATTATTAACGTGGGAATAATGCAGTAGCTCAGGGTGACACAGTGAAGTATGACTGAGTAATGATTGAAGTGCACACATGAAAAAGACCTGCCAATTCTGTAAATAGGAAAGCATACAATTTAAAAAATTCAGTGTGGAAAAATCCTTTCATGCCTTTGAGATATAGTGTAACAGGTGGAATTATAATCTGATATACTCATTGATGTTTGTTATTATAGTATTTTCCAATTAAAATACATACCCACTATAGATAAGAACAAAAAAATAGAAAAACCATATATAATTTCACCACTCAATGTTCATTCAATTAATATATTAATAGAGATACCTGCCATGAACATTTTATGTACATCTTTCCTGTTTTCAAAATTGGAATTTTATGGCATATTTTAGAAGGCTGTATTTGCTTAATAATCTATTACAAAAATTTTCTTATTATTACATTTTTAAATGTTTATTTATTTTGAGAGAGAAAGGGAGCATGAGTGAGGGAGGGGCAGAGAGAGAGAGAAAGGGAGAGAGAGAATCCCAACCAGGCTCCATGCTTTCAGCACAGAGCCCAATGAAGGGCCCGATCTTATGAACCATGAAATCATGACCTGAGCAGAAATCAAGAGTCAGTCGCTTAGCCAGCTGAGCCACCCAGGTTCCCCCTTATTGTTACATTTTAACTATATACAACTCTATCGAATAGGTAATATAATAATTTATTTACCCAGTCCCCTACTGCTGAACGTGTATGTTATTTGCAATTTTCTGTTATTTTAAGTAATATTGCCTCAAACATCAGCTCATAGAATTTGTACGTAAGTTACTTTTCTTATGATAAATTCCTGAAAGTGGAAGTTGTGGGTTAAAGGCTATAAATATTTTTTTGGATCTCAATAACAATTGCTTTTCAGAAAGATGTACCATTTTACGTTCCTATCAGTAACTTGAAAGTGCCCCTATCTCCACACCTTTGCTAACACAGAGGGTTACAATTTTTTCTGTTTGTTCATTTGTTAGACAAGACATGCTATATTATTGTCCTCTACTTATAGACTTAACTCGGGGCTGAGATCAGAAAATAGAATATGGAAGGATAGAAGGAAGCCTTGTCCATTTGTCTTATGGCTCTAAAGATGAATTTTAGATTGGTGCCTTTTCATTAGTCTGTTCAACAAATGTTTTCTTTGCGTGCCCCTTCAAGAAAGGAAAATGAGATATAAAATTTGTATTTGACAACCTAGTGATATTCCTCACTTGATGGCACATTAGCACCATGGTCCATCCTAGGATGCTCTCTTGTTTTCTCATTTCCCCTCCTTTCATCTGGATCCCCACTCTTTTCCCCTGCTCTTCCATAAGCAACTATTCTAGTATGTTTAACATACATATTGTATATGCATGTTCCTTGAAGGATATATAGTGTTTTGTGGTTTTGAGAATATGTGTTTTTAACTTACATAAGTTGCATTCCTAACTGTTGTGTTATCTTACATTCTCCACTCCTAAACATTACACTAAAAGCAAACTCTATCCTTGTGTTGCAATCATGTTTATATTTTTGCCTGTAATTGCAGCAAAAGATTCCATAGTGTCTACCTGAGGTCCAGAATAGAAGGAACTTGTGCTCACTTCCAGAGAAGAAGATCAAATGCACATTTATGTGTTGTTATTTCTTGAACAAAGGACATCATGATCACTTATGTGGCTACATACATCTACAATCCATCTGTAAGTTTCTGAAAGGGCTGCAAGAACTCTTAGAATGCTTACATTGATAGCACCCCCTTAGAATATCAGCATTCCTGGGAAGAGTAAGATTGTTCTGTCCATCCTGCACACACACCCAATGGGGCATGTGCAGCATCCATTGACTTTAGGTGGGGGAAGATGGAGTCATATTGGGGTTTGCCTCTCCAACCCTCCATGGGGCACTGCAGCTAGGAACACAAGGCTAACCTCACGTCTTGTGTCCTCAGTATCATTCACAATGACTGGCACATAGGAGGCACTTAAAAAAATATTTGTTGAATGAAAGAATGAAACGGATCAATCTAGGATGAATCTTAGGCCAATAAGATAAGGAGACAAAAGTCCTTACTGCTCAAGCAATGCAGGATTTCCAAGGAAAGAGCTCATAGTTCATGACATAGAATTTACCCATGTCTTGTTCTCCTTTCCTTCGTGAGCATGTAGAGTACTACACCTCCTAGCCCTCTTGTAATGAGGTAAAACTGTTGGAGTAACTGAAACTGATGAACTATGCAGGAAACTGGTATGTGCCATTCCTACTTCCAGGCACATTAGAGCCAGTGTGTCACTTCCAAGTTCTCTCCTCCCTTCCCTGGTCTAGGAGGTCACATGTTCCAGATAGTGCAGCTACAAGGTGGCAAAACATTAAACAGCCTTGGACCCCAGGGGTAGTGTGGGGAGAGACCGCCCACCTCCCTCTCTTTGCCAATCCACATGGTGAGGGGGTTCGGAAGTGTTGGAGAGAGGGTGTTACATTTTAAGCAGTGTGACCAGGAGGCCCTTATGGTGATGTTGAAGTTGAGACTTGAAAGCCTGAAGAGTGAGGGAGTGAGACACCCAGGACAGATGAGCAGAGGGAGCAGCGAATGCAAAGGCCCGAAGGTGGGACTGAGTTTGGTGCTTTAAAAGAAGTGGGACAGAGTCAGTGAGGCTGGAGCAGAGTGAACAAAGGGGAGAGTAACAGACACAAGGCAAGACTGGCAACCAGAGGCTGGGAGAACAGATTCTAAGGCTCAGATAGATCATTTTAATGACTCTGGCTTTCATTTTGAGTGACCTGGGGGCATTAGAGCTCTGCATATTGGAGTGATATGATGTGATTTATATCTAGGCTGTATTGAGAATAGACCAAGAGGGGCAAAGGGAAGAGGCAGGCTGTGCAGTTAGGAGGCTATGGCAATAATCTAGGCAAGGGGCACTGGTGGCTTGGGTTAGGGTGATAACAGGAGTGATGTGAAGCAGCCACATTCTGGGTTTATTTTGAAGGCAGAGCCATTAGAATGACAGATGATTAGAAGAGGGGTGTGGGAGAAAAAGTCAAGGATGAATCTTTTGGCTTGTGTAGCTGGGAGAATGGAGCTGCCATTTGCTAAGATAGGGAGTCTGTGGGGAGAGTGAGGTTGGGAGTCCGTCAGGAGTTCAGGTCCAGACAGGTGAGGTTGGTGGTAGCCATTGGACACACAAGTGTGCATGAAGGGAGGCATGCCAGCCTAAGTGGCAAGGCGGCTAGGCTGGTGAGGAGGACAGGGATGGTGACACTCTTTACCTAGGAGACTGAGGTCTAAGCTCTCCAAGTGGAGACCTGAATCCTAAGGGTACTCAGGAGCCCCGTCCATGATTTCTGTTGGGCAGGCTGGCCTGGAACCAAGTTTCCCAACCACGGCGATTAAGCTGAGCTTCTATAAGACTAGCTGTTGATGTAGCAGCACATACATCTCCATATGACAGTGATCCACTTGGCAGTCAGAAGGCCAGAATTTTATACTCTGAGCCTAGAAAATCACCGGAAAGCACCATTCTCAAAGCTTCTGCCTCCTTGGGTCTGCGTTCATTTCCAGGTTTTCAGATCTCGGGGGTGGACACTGACAATATATTTGCAGGTAAAGCAATTTCTGCTTATTCTTCCAGCATAAAAAATTGCATTGCCACATCAGAGTCATGTTCTAAACCTGTTACCATAGCAAGAACTGTATTTCCCAGCTTTCCCTGGTGGCATTGTTTATATTTCTTAGCCAACAACATCTAAACCTTTTTTTTTACTCACTTGGAACTGCCATGTATTCCAACCCTTTGCTTCATGAAACATTTATATATTGTACGTGTGAGCCTTAAATGGGGAATTTTACATGCCACCGCCTTCTTTTTGGAGACATGATAAAGGTAGGTTTTGTGTGTTTTCCGAAGCTGGTCCTATATCATGGTTCTCCACGCACTGAGCATTCCACTCCTAATTGTTGCACATGCATTGAAACTTGACAGCAGCCTGTCCAAGGCTGGTAAACAATGATTCACTCCATATGCTACAGTTCTGTACAAGTGCCATTTCTGGGACTCAGTACTCATCGAATGCTTTGTCAGTTGTTATTTCTGTTTATCTCCTTGTTCATTTACATGGATCCTTACTTTGTGGGCTTATTTTGTGTCTTCTTAGTCCTCTTCCTGCTGTTTTAGATTTCCTCTGTTCTCTCATTCCTTGCTGAGGGAAAGCTGAAAGTGTTGCCCAGACACGCCAGTCTTGGGGGACGCTGTGCTTCTCTCAATGAAAGGAAGGGTTCAATGTTGTATCCTTGACCTATGGAAGTCATGTAACTCAGAGGCTTGTGTGGGTGATCCCAGGTAAAAAAGAGAGGCTGTGTTCAAACAAACTGTAACATAAAATACCCTTAGTGGGTTTATTATGTGGAGCCCAAAACATGATCAGTCCAGAAACTCTGTTGGGATTGAAGGAACCACAAAGGCGGGACTACAATGTCCCTGATTCTGGAGAAGAGGTCATTTCTTACAGCAGTCCTTAACATGGAGGGCAGGGTCACCGTGTGTTTGTTAATGTAGATTGTATTCTACACCAGTGTGCCCAGGTGATGGGCAGATGGGGATTGGAATGCAGCCTGTGGTCCACCATGCACCCTACTTGTGATGGTTAATGTTATATGTCAATTTGACTGGGTCATTGTGTCCCAATATTTGGCCACACATTGTTCTCAGTGTGTCTGTGAGGGTGTTTATTGATGAAATTAATATTTGAAACCGTAGACTGAGTAGAGCAGATTGCACTCCTTCATGTGGGTGACCCTCATCCAGTCCACTGAAGGCCTGACTAGAATAAAAAGTGGAGTAAGGGAGACTGCTCTCTGCCTGACTGGGACAGATCTTGAGCTGGGACATTCGTCTTCTGCTTTTGGACTTGGATTCAGACTGAATCCTACACTGTCAGCTTTCCCGAGTCTCCATTTTGCTGACTGTAGATCTTGGGACCTCTCAGCCTCCATAACTGTATGGCTAATTCCTTATGTTACATACAAGATGAGATACACTACTTAAAATACCACTCAAGAAAGGGGTGCCTTTTGCTAATTCACATGCAGTTTTCCAGTGGCTCTGGTAATGGGCATGGGGTTGGGTAAGGAGAGGTGGGAAGGGGGCTGAAAGGCATAATTTGAAAAATGCCCCATCCATTTCCATGTAGCTTAGAGTTGGCTGTGCTGTAAAGCTCCTGGTCTCAGCATGAATTTTAGAATACGGGTGATTCTTCCTGAGGAATAGAAGCAATTAAGGGCTTTAGTTTCTCTGCTACATTAGTGGTGAACCCTGAGGATGCCTTTGCTTGCTGGAGGGAGATTTAGCAAAACAGAGATGAGTAGTATCCACAGAAATTACTCAAACTTTGCATTTTGGTTATGCAATTTACACTTTTCAAAACAAGCTCCTCTCATTGTTTTAATACAAAAAAGGATGACTGATGCTTGTTATCATTCTCATTTTAAAGGTGTGCAAACAGAGCTGCAGAACGGACAGCTGGATGTCCCTGTGGCTAGGTGGTGGCTAGAGGTGAGGTTTGTCCTCTAGCTGAGCAGCTGTCCAGGCTCCTGCACTCTTTCTAGCCTTCCATGCGGGCCTGATGGAACTCTCAGAACATTAGTGAATTCTTTCTAAGCATTTCACTAAAAAAAAAAATAGAACAGTATAATCGGGAACATACTTTCCTTAAAGAACAAATACTAGAGATCCCTGCTGGTACAGATTTCTTTATTTTTTTTAATTTCATGAGAAAATGGCCATATTTATTTGGGCTGAATTATATATTTTAATCTAATTTTCTACTTTCATTGTCCAAAGTCTCTTCTAATTGCTGTACAGTCAAGAACCCACACATATACAAATGCACACACACTCACATCACACACATGTATCTCGGGTTTTGTTCAGTAATTTTCTAAAAAAACTCTCAAACTGCACGTTCTCAGGACACTGTGGTATTACACAGATTAAGGCAGTAGAGGCTAAATGTGAGGTCATGTTGGTAGTACCTGACATATTGCCCTCAAAATAAGAATTATTGCTGGTGATTATCTGTGGGGCAAGAGGTGGGGAGAGGGGAAAGAGTACCAGTGATATCATGATACACTTGAGAGTTTCTTCTGCCCTAGGGAGAAGATGAAAGTCAATGAACCAGAGAACCAATGTTTTGTTTTTGTTTTGTTTTTCAGCTGCTACCCAAATTGGTTTCATGATTTCTCATACTTTTATGTAACCTTGCCTCTGGGGCATTTAATACACATTAAAGCAACACAGTCAGCCACAACCTCAACTCTGGACAGACTAGCTCATGGGAATAGACATTATGTTTATAAGAATGAATAACAGATTCCTAAACCATTTTCTAAAATTTTTGATCTTCATATTCACACATCATCCTAGGAGGGTTGGCTCAGGTTCTAGGCCAAGAGTATTAAAGAGAAAATGGCAGAGGCAGATCTCAGTCAACCCGTCAGACTTACCTTTACCTGATGTTACTGCCTACCAAAAACCAAATTCTAGTTCCCAAGGCTGCACTCTGTGAGGAAAAAAAGGAGTTTAGTGAACACTCCTTGACCCCAGTTAGCTCATACCCTCCTCAAGGAAACAAGACTTTCAGGAATGCAAGAGTGATAAGCCCCATCTTCCTGGCTCACACTCTACTTAGACATGATTGAATATGGCCACAATGGAATTTCCTCTAAGCTAGTAATTCCTAAATTCTAGTCCACCAAGCTCCTATTTGCCATTGGTGTAAGCCAGTGCTCCTCAAAATTTGATGTTCTTATCAGTTGCCCAGAGATCATCAACAGGCAGATTCCCATTCAGTAGTTCTGGAGTGGGGATGGGGCTTCTCCGTGTTCAGCAAGGTCTTCCATGAGGCTGCTGCGGTTGGTCCACAGAACACATTATGAATAGTGAAGGCCCAGAGTGAAGTTCATTCATCAGGTGCTCATTCCTCTCTGCTCTTCCTGCTGATGCCACCACCACCATGCAGCTGGAATGCCCTACTGCTGCCCATCTGTTGCTGAAAGAGTGTTTAAGACTGTTCTTCCATCATGCAAGCCTGCTTAAAGTTCATCTGGTCAAACTTAGGCGTTCTTGCTTCCAGTTCTTTTACAAGCCCCCAAAGGATGTATGTCACTTTCAGTTTCCGAGGAACTTGGAATGAGCTTTCCAGAACACACACTTGCTCCACTTCCCTGAATATTCTCCCCCAAACTGTGTCAAACACAGTGTATAGAAGGTAACATTAGCCTTATAATCGAATTCATGGCTTCTCATGGACAGACAAGTGGTTTCAATGCAAATAGGAATATAGGATGCTCTCAAGCATCTCAGAGACCCTGAGATGAGTGTGTGAATGAGCTTGTTGCCAGGACTCTCACTGCAAAGAGATCAAATAGAAATGGTGTGAGGGAGGCAGACACAGGGGTCTGTTCCACATGCTGTTGTACTGACTGATCACATCAGAATCAGCCGAGAAGCAACCTTCAAACGCACATTTCCAAGGCCTCGTCCCTGGTGAAATGAATTAGCATTCCTGGGGGGAATCTGTACTGTTACAAAGCACAGAGCAGTTAGTGGCTTGCTGTGCTGATGAACAAATATTAAACATCTGCCCATTATCCAGTCACAGAGTTGCTGAGTATCTTTCGGGTCAGGTGTAACACACACAGCTCCTTCCTTCATTCCTCTCTCAGCTCAAAGTAGAAAGTAAACAAACTAGAAATAACTGCAAAGGATGAAAGTATTATGAGAGTGGTGAACTCATGATGAAGGAGTAGGTCCTTTATTTATTTATTTATTTATTTATTTATTTATTTAATTTTTTTTAGGAGTAGGTCCTTTAGATGACCTGATTAGTGATGGTGTCTCTGGGGCAGTGACATTAGGCTGTGACTTGGAGGGATAGGAATTACCCAGCATCATAGTGGTGCTCCAGCAGAGAGCATTATATGTGAACATTCCCCTGGGAAAGAGCCTGCTTTATGAACATCTGTAGATGCTCCCAGACAAACCAAAGAAACAATTACAACTCCCTTGCAAATTATTCTGCAATTAGGGCTTTTTTCTTTTCTTTTCTTTTTCTTTTCTTTTTTTTTTTTTTAGGTGGCGAAGGCATAAAGACTCCATTTCTGTCAACTTCGGAGCCTGTTCTCATTCTTTGCTTGCTCTACCACTAATGCCAATTACTTGGGTCTCATCAAACACACCAACGAAGACCTCTACACCACTCCGTGAAGGCTGCATGGAAGGTTGGGGGCCTGAGAGCCCTCTGCAGTGTCCTCAAACCCCTCCTGTCTCTTCTGGTGAAGGTGATCACCAGGATGATGCTCCACATTGCCTGTGTGGGTCTGGCCTGAGCCCCATCTGTAAAACAGGATACAAATGTCTGTCCCAGCATTGATTCCTTAAGGTGCTGTGCCTCATCCATGATAGTTCCTGTTCAATCACAATGTGATTATGGCATCTTGGAAAGTTCCATTCTGAAAGGCAATGAGCGTACCTCAATTTTAAGCCTGTCATTTATCATTTTTTTCTTCTTTCTTTCCTTCCTTCCTTCCTTCCTTCCTTCCTTCCTTCCTTCCTTCCTTCCTTTCTTTCTTTCTTTCTTTCTTTCTTTCTTCTTTCTTATCTAATTTATTGTCAAATTGGCTAACATACAGTGTGTCCAGTGTGCTCTTGGTTTTGGGGGTAGATTCCCGTGGTTCACTGCTTATGTGTAACACCCAGTGCTCATCCCAAAAAGTGCCCTCCTCAGTGCCCATCACCCACGTTCCTCTATCATTTGTCATTTTTAATTAATGGGGACATTATAAGCCAATATCTCAGGTGTTATGCATGCTGCCAGGGACTGGCTATTCAAGAAACTGCCAAAGAGGGACTTCCTAATCAAACTTGCACACCCTCAGGGCAGCTGATTCGGTGTTAGGAGGAAAGCTATCTTATTGAGCAAATGTGTGAAGGGGCAACTTCACTTGTGAGACTCTTAACTACGTCTATTTTAGGTAGCTTAGGAAAGGGGCTGGAAATTCCCAGGTCACATGGGGCTGGGTCTGCATGGGGACAGGCAAGCATAGGCAGTTCCATGGGAATTGGCCTCAAAGGTCAGACCTGTAAGGCAGTCCTGATTTTACCACTTTTTTTCCTTTTCTCTACTCCAGGGTCACAGCTTCTCAAAGACACTTCAACTGATTAAGGCAGGCAGGCGTTCCAATGGACATCTGGGATATTTGTGATCTGTCGCTTTCCCCAATAAAGACCTCTTCAGGAGGTGACCTCTCTTTCAAGCTTTTCTTGAATGCGCACCTGAATCTGGGCATTTCTGAGGCTGAGCTTCAGCCACTTTACTGTGCTCCTGCAACACTTTACTTGCTCAGAGTGGTGGAGGGTTCATCAATGAATAAGACAGGTCCCTGCCCTCCAAACAAAAAAAATCAATAGGTATCCAACCAGCAATAAAAGAAGAAAGACTGCGATAACTACAGTAATACAGATCAAAAGGAAGTGCTTTTTTATTAAATGGGCTGTATTAGTTTCCCATTGAGGCTGCAAATTTAGTGGCTTAAAACAACAGAAATTTATTCTCTCACAAGAGGCCAGAAATCTGAAATGAGTCTTTCAGGGCTAAGATCAAGGTATCAGAAGGGCCGTGTTTCTTCTGGAGGCTCTGGGGAGGATCAGGCAGTCCTTGACTCACCACTCGAATCTTTGTCTCTGTGGTTACATTACATGCCTCTTCCGTTTGTGAAATCTCCCTGCCTCCCTCCTGCGAGCATACATGTAATTGCATTTATCCACTAGGATAAAGCTAAGATGGTTGCTCTATGTCAAGAGCCTTAATATAATCACACCTGCAAAGTCCCTTATTGCCATTAAAGGTAATATTCAGATTCTGAGGATTAGCACATGGATATCTGACGTGGGGTCATTCATTATTCAGCCCACCATGAGTCCCACTCTTATTTATTCTTTCACTCCCACCCCCAACCAAATGGTCTACAGCTGTGATGTCCAATGCGGTAGCCACTTATTGCTGGTCACAATATTGGTAGTCACGTGTGGCTACTGAGCCCTTGAAACATGGCTTGTTTGGATTGAAATAGGCTTTACGGGGCGCCTGGGTGGCGCAGTCAGTTAAGCGTCCGACTTCAGCCAGGTCACGATCTCGCGGTCCGTGAGTTCGAGCCCCGCGTCAGGCTCTGGGCTGATGGCTCAGAGCCTGGAGCCTGTTTCCAATTCTGTGTCTCCCTCTCTCTCTGCCCCTCCCCCGTTCATGCTCTGTCTCTCTCTGTCCCAAAAATAAATAAACATTGAAAAAAAAATTAAAAAAAAAAAGAAATATGCTTTCATGTAAAATACCCACTAGATTATCAAGTCTTATGACAAAAAATGCAAGGTATTTTACTAACAATCTTTATGTTAATTACATGTTGAATAACATTTTGAATATATTAGAGTGAGTGAAATATATTAAAATTAGTATCACCTGTTTCTTTTTGCTTTGTGCAACTACTAGAAAATTTAAAATTATATCTGTGGCATGCATTTGTGGTTTGTGATATATTTCTCTTGGACAGCACTCTACACCATCTACAAGAGTAATTCTCAAACGGCTGCCTAGCAGCACCACGTGGGGAGTTTTACAAAACCCCAATAGGCAGACTGCACCCCAGACTTATTAAATCAGAAATCTCTAGGGAGGGGCCCAGGCATTGGTATGTATCGAACTCCCCAGGTGACTCTAATATGCAGCCAAGGTTGAGAATCTGTGAGGAAGACACCCAGGGGAGGGCTAAGATTGGAAATGGCATTAATGGTCCAGGGACTATCAAATGGATCTATTCATTTTCTTTACAAACAATCGGAAATAGGGGCTCCTGAAGTATCCCCTGCTTTTTGTTTTCCTCCATGAGACACATGCCCCACCGCACCCACAGAAAGCTGTTGGGGGAGGGGAGAGAGCAGCCGTTTTCATGACTCAGAACACTCTTGGGATCTCAACACTCTGAGGGTCAGGCTGGCTGGACCTCTCTCCCTTGGGTGCTCTGGCAGTCAAATCAACCTTCCCTTGGCAGTCAGTTTCTGCCGTAGTAGCTGACAGAACAAGATACAGTAAAGGCCAGCAAGCTCCTAAATGTTCGGTTTGTGGGGCTGGACCGAGGCAAAGCACCTTCACAGAGGCTCACAGTGACAGTGTGTTTTGCAGGCATCCATCAGTAATATCCACCACCACCAGAGGCTCCTGTTACTGCTGGGATTCCCAGCTACTTCCCATTTCCACACAATGATCGTGTTCTCTGGATCTGGACTCAGATCACCAAGCAAAAATCCAGTGCACTACATTGAGTGTCAAAGTATTCCCTGGGAAATTGGTTCTTCGTGGAGCAAGATGGGATGTTTCAGTAGCTTCCTGTTACCTGACAAAACACAGATTCGAAGAGATAAACCGCAACCTTGTTCATGGAATACGGTTACTTATGTCTGGCATCATCAATGAATAAACCCATCACCTGAGAGCATCTTACAGCTATTTGAGGCTAACTCATTAAAACATGATATTATTCTACATTTAGGCAATTTAAAAGAATTTTCTGAACTGCATAGCACTCATGTGACTTCTAAAATAGCATACACTAAACGGTAAATAATATTTTCAAAAGGAAGAGGTCTTATATATGTGATGCAGGTGACGAGGCTTTCCAAACAAGGGGGATAAAAGAATTGAACAAAGGCCTTGAGCAAGCTTGTTTCCCTCCCCTTCCCTCTTTTACTGAATGCTGACTCTAGGGTGGGAAGTGGGGCTTGTCTTCATGGAGTTTAGGAGCTACTAGGGGGAGAAGACCTCAAAGTAAAGGAGAAAGAGAAAACATTATAAGGTCTATGACTGGAGACAAGACCTCCCTTCTCCTATTTCCCCTTCCTTCTGTTTTCTGGATATATGTATATATATTTATGTATACATGTGTATATGTATGTATATTTGTATACATGTGTATATATGCATATATATATATGTATATGCATGTACGTACGTGTATATGTATGTCTCTATCAGGTAACTTACAAAAGTACATAAGGAACAAGATAGAAGAAATTAAGAGGGAGAAATTTGGAAGTAAGAAAATGATAGAAGTCAGGTTAGTCAACAAATCATATTCCTTAAGTCTTATCTAAATTGCTGAGGGTGGGCCACCAATTTATATCTGACTTCCCAGCAGCCAATGCAAAGAGAAATGCACACCATTTGCATAATTCACAGTGTCTGTGAAATTGAAACTAATGGGTCCCAAGTAACCTCATGGATTAGGGTACCACATCATAACAAGGCATATGGGATATACGCAGCAATGTCCTCGACAGCATTTCTAATTGCATCAAGAAGTTTCATAGGGTGTGACATAAGTTCATAGGGTTTGGAGAAAGTGAAAAAGAGATTACATTAAATTCTAGCTGGAGCTAACTATTCTGTTGGGATTGGCTGGGTTAATATGAGCTTTCACCTATAATTTCCTGTAGTTCCATATTGTTTTAGGTGCTAGGTTAGAGGTATGCACTGGAGATTATGGGAGTGGAGAGGAATACTGCCTTCTGCCTTTATCAGAGAATGGGCTGATGCCAGGGATCTGGAGGAGATGATGCCAGTAGAAGTATCCAGTGGGAGTTGTCCAGAGGGAAGAGGCATTCCAAGCATGAGAGAATAGTATCGGGACACAGAGGGATGGAGAGTGCTGGCAGGATCTATGGGCAGTTTGGCACTGGTGAAGTCTGAGATAGGAGGCAAGGTATGATGGGGGTGGAGGCAAGGGCCAGACTGTGCCCATCTTATGTACTCTACTAAGGAATATGGCTTCGTTCTATGGAGAGGTACTGAGATGCCACTGAAGAGATTTAGGTAGGGGAGGTGTATCTGCTAACTATTGCATTAATGCCACATAATGTATCTCATCAAAACCCCATGGCTTAAGTAACAGTTATATATTCTTGTACACTGATGCAAGGGTTTGTGATGGGAGGGAGGCTCTACATCAGGGTGCAGGTCTATAAAATGCCTGGGGTGGCACTGGCTGGGGCCCAGACTGAAGGAACAGCAGCTACCCAAAGTTAGTTCTTCTGTCAGTAACCTGTGGAAGTACAGAGTGATGAGGGGACAAACAGAAGGCATACCCCTCAGATACACCCAGATTCCATTAGCAAAGCAAGCCCACGGTCAAGCACAATATCCCTGGGGTGGGAAGATAAACTCTACCCGCTCCGTGGGAGCTACCACAAAGTCACATGTGGTATGAATTACACTGGGAGGCTGTGAAGAACTATGAGCAATGACTCAATCTATGTTAGGGGTGAAGCAAATGGACTTGACTTTGTAGATAGTCTACTTAGGCAGCTGTGTGGAAATCAGGTTCCAGAGAGGTGATACTGGCATCAGGGGGACCAGTGAGAAGGGTCAGGTGAGACCTAGTGAGGCAATAGTGAGTGGTGATGGAACAGAGGTAATTCAAAACAACAGACGAGATAAAGCCATCAGGGCTTAAGGACTTAAGCCATTTAGGGCTGGGTTTTAGATTCCTCCATTTACTGTACCCAGGGTCTACTGCTGAGACTGCAGGCAAAACTGTTTCCATCACATATCTGTTTTCTTATTTCTTATTGAAACAACTCTGATTTTATTTGTGGCATTAATGTGCCTACCTTTAAAAGTGTTTCCTAGTTTCCCTTAGGTGGGAGGTGGTTACATGGCAAGCCCTGGCTATTAGGATATAAATGAGATTCATTGGGTCGTATTACTAGGAAAACGCTTTATTTTTTTTTTAATTAATTAATATTTGTTTTTAAAGTTTATTTATTTATTCTGAGAAAGAGTATGCACAAGTAGAGGAGGGGCAGAGAGGAGAGACAATCACAAGCAGGCTCTGTGACAAAAGCACAGAGCCAGATATGGGGCTCAAACTCATGAGGCATGAAATCATGACCTGAGCTGAGATCGAGTCAGATGTTTAGCTCACTGAGCCACTCAGGTGCCCTAGGAAAACCTTTTAAGGGAGCACGTGTACTGTTGCCATTTGCTCATATCTTTGGCCTGCCCCAAATGTAGAAGGATGGCCAGCGCTCCAGCAGCCATCTTGTTGCCAGGAGGCAACCATACTAAGGATGGCTGAGCAGAGAGAAGGAGTCTTTTCGATGATATAAGGACACCATACCAACCCTCAACTGACTGTCAGTTATGTGAGAGAAAATAAGTGCCTTCTTTAAGTGACTGTTTTTTGAGTTTTCTGTTTTTAGCAGCCAAGTTCCTGATACCACACATGACATTAACAACATGAAGCAACATTTTTCATTCAATTACTATCCCGAGTCCATGACCAAAATTAGAAACAATAAAACTTCACCAAGGTGATATAGCCCAATAGTTAAGTAGCTGCTAGTGCATATACATTTGTGGTGAAATTTTTCTTTGGTTTCTTGCTTCCTTGATCTCTCAACATAGGTCCAGTCACTCCTTTCAGCCATCTAGATCTGCCTTTGAATAGCCGCATAGGTGTTAAATGTCTGAGAGAGTTAGTGGTGAAGGGTGCTGGTTGTTTGATTTTGAAACAGGACTCTTAAAGAACAAACCTGATGGAGGAAAAAAAACAAAACAAAACCAAAACCAAAAAAACAAAAAAACCACACAGATGTGGTGGGTGGCTCCCATTTCCAGAAGGTGGGCTGCCCAAATTATCAACCAAGTAGCATTTCTGTAGGTAACTTGATAAAGCACTTCATGTACAGTATCTTATTAGCTGCCTGAGGCCCAATAAGGTTAGATGATTTGCTGAAGGAGAAGAATTAACCAGTGACAGAGACAGGACTCATATTTTTCTGACTTGCATTTCTTCCTCTTGTGCCAAAAGAAGTCTCAGGACCTGTGTTGAGGAAAGCCTTCTGTGTACATGAGAGAAGGGGAGGGATCAAAGCCAAATTTCAATCGATGTAGTTAAACCCAAGGAAGACTTTATGCAAGATTATTGTAATAGGAAAGGGAGAAAGAGAGAGAGAGAGAGAGAGAGAGAGAGAGAGAGAGAGAGAGAGAGAGAGATGGCGCCTGAACTCCACTCCTCTGGCATAAGAGGCAACAGGGTTTTTCAGCCCTGGGGTGGGCTACTGGGAAAGTACTGGAGGACACTATCAGTGGGCCAGGGAAGGGAAAGCTGAGTTGGTCGGTATGATTAGACCATTGATGTTTGCTGATTGGCGCTTAGTGAAGTTAGGCTTCTCTCCTTTAAGAGAGATGGGGGGGGGGGCGCTATTTTCCTTGATTATTACATTTCCCAGGATGGCTCCCAGGTCCTGGAGAAGGACATTCCTGGGTGGTGAAACTGGGAGGTGATTTACATCTCAAAGCAGCAGAGAAAGAATTCACAAGGTAAGTGCTATAAGAAAAGAGAGGTCAGGGACCTACATTCTGGAAGAAACAGGTCTCAAGTGTAATCAAGCTAGGGAACTTTAAGACCCTCTTCTAGCACCACCTTCCTTTGCTCTGCAGGAAGCTAAATCTCAGAAGTTCCCATGTGATTTTTAAAAGGTGGCAGCTTTATAAAGGAACACAGTGACCTGTTGGTGGAGGGTCTCAGATTTAAAGCCTCAACCCACCAGGTGGTTATTCCCTGGGCACCCAGGCTTACCAAAGCCCTGTGGGGGTAGTCCCTACAGTTTTCTGGCTCTGTCTCCATCCTGGAGGAGAAAGTATTCATCTAAAATGACATGCCTGGGACCCAATGCATCCACTTCTCAAGGCAAAAAACAAAACAAAAAACCAAAAAACCAAAAAAACAAAAACCCAAAAACAAACCCAAAACCAAAAACAAACCCAAAAATCACTTGCTTTCAGTTTAGGTTGGATTCCATGCAACAAGAGGGTAGAATTGGGGGGTGGGGGTGGGAAGGGGAATTTTGTAGCCCAAAGATTTGACCGGGGGACACAGAATACCCCCTTCTCAAAATTACCATCACAAAAAGCCAAACCAGTAAGAACTGACAGCCGGCTGCAGGAGGTAAATGGAAATCTCCTTGCCAGGCAGTTCGGGCTGCCCTGAGGGGCTGTCCTTTGCTCAGATGGTAGGTGATTGTGCAGACCTTAAAATCCAGGGCTAGGGAAACAGGAGGGGAAGGTATTTTAATTTCCAGTTAAGGCTTTTGTTTTTCAAATAAAACTTTAAAAGATCCAATACCATCCCCTGAAGCTTCTTCACAAAGTAGTGGATTTTCAGAAAAGACAAAGGCCTGGGGTGGGCGTGGGTGGTCCCTAAAGAGCAGTGCCCCAAGCCTTTCTTTCCCCTTTTCAGAGCACTGGGATTTTCTTAAAGCTTCCTTTCCCATCCTACCTATCTCCCACCTTCCCACACCCCCACCCCCGCTCTTCCTTCCTTCCTTCCTTCCTTCCTTCCTTCCTTCCTTCCTTCCTTCCTGCCATTGACCTCTTCTTCCATTCTCCAAAGTAGAAACAGACGGTTAGGTCCTCCTGTCTCTCTTCCCTGACCTCCAGTCCTTGGAAATACCACGCGTCTCTCATTTTGGCCCCCTGTTGTTTCTCTTGCCTGGTGACAAGCCTGGCGCTCAGGGGGCGGAGGAAGGAGCTCCTTCCACCACATGGTGGCGCGCGCGAGCCTGCCAGAGCCCGGGTGGCACAGCTTCTCACGCTTCTCCCGCATCTCGCCCCACCCGCGCCCCGGCGCTGGAGGAGCCGCGCCCCCGGCCTTCCCCGGCGGGATAGCGGGGAGCGCGCCTCGGGAGCCCGGGAGGCGATCTAGCAGCAGCTGCGTCCGGCCCGCGCGGGAGGTGCGGCTGGCTGCAGATGGCCCCGGCTGCAGGCTTCTCCTGCTGCGGGTCCAGCCTTTACCTCGGCGTGGCTCGGCTCGGCTCTGCAAATCCCAGGCTTTCCCGAGCAGCCTAAGGAGCGGCGGCGGGCGCAGCGAAGGCGGCGAGAGGAGCGCGGCAGGCCAGCCGCGCTGAGCCTTCGGGCAGCAGCGGCCGCGTCGCTCGAGCAACCCAGGAGGCGCCGCGGATCCCGGAGCGCCCTAACTCCCCTAGGAGCGCCGTGTAGACGGAGCTGCAGCTGGGCAAGGGGGAGGAAAGTGCGCGCGTGTGTGCAACAGTGTGGGGGGCGACGGTCTCGAATCCGGGCGGAGGAGAGGGCAGGGGAGTCGGGGCGCGGTCCCTCGGCGTCCCCGCCGCTCGCCGAGGTTTTCCTGCGGCGGCGCCCGCTCCCCGGCGCCCCTCACCATGGACTTGCGCCGAGTTGGGACGCGCCTCGGCAGCAGAGCGCGGGTGACTGCCCGGCCCTGGGGGTGCGCGGGCGCGCGCGCCGGGATGGCGAGGTAGGATGGCCGCTCAGCGCGACCCCTGCCGCCCCAACCCAGCGGCCGCCGGGCGGTGCAGCTGACTCGCCGGAGCGCACAGGGGTGTGGGCGGAGGCGGCCCCGCCGCGCCCGCGCCTTCGGGAGTCGCTTTGCCTCTTCCACCCACTCGCACCTGCCACCGCGCGGATACCATGTCGAAGGCGGCCGGAGGCACAGCGGCGACGGCGGCGGCGGAAAGTTGTCCCCCAGCCTCTGCGGGCCCGTCCGCCGCCGCCGCCGTGGAGGACCTGTCCAAAGTGTCGGACGAGGAGCTGCTGCAGTGGAGCAAGGAGGAGCTGATCCGCAGCCTGCGGCGCGCCGAGGCCGAGAAGGTGAGCGCGATGCTGGACCACAGCAACCTCATCCGCGAGGTGAACCGTCGCCTGCAGCTGCACCTCGGCGAGATCCGCGGGCTCAAGGTGAGCGCGGGGCCGGGCAGGGAGCGGGGCGCCCCGGGGAGGTGGGTCCAGGCAAACTTTCCCTCCCTCCGTCAACAGGTGATCCTCCCCATTCTTCTGGTCAGCACCCCCTGCTCCCCATCCCCAGCCCTTTGGAAACTTTTCCAAACTTTGGAAGCGATTGGTCTCCCCTTCCCTATATAGGGCGAGCCAGTGTCGAGCTCCCACTTGACCTCTATGGCAGGAGTGGGCGCCAAGGATGCTGAAAAGTAGGGAGGGAGGTGATGGGCATGCAGAACCTTTATTTTCCTAGGAAGCCTGGAAAATCAGTGGTTTGGGGAGCCGGGTCACAGTAGGCAAGGGAAAGGGTGAGCGAGGGAGCGAGTCCAGGGCATCTTTGTCCTTGGGAGTCAGCGGTACGGATGCTCAGGAACCACGACTTCTCCAGCAGATGAGGAAAGGGCGCCAATGCTGGGGAGGACTGGCGGGGTGCCTGGGGAAAAGTCGCAGGCGCCACCTTCGGAGCTGGCGTGTGTCATCCAGTGCAGAGGAGCTTAAGCTCTGTCTTCTCATTTTCTACCTGCTCCCGTGCTTTCCTTCCTCTCAGTTTAGATGGCGTCATCCGGGGTCCTGTCCCCCATCCCCCCGCCCCCGACTTTGATTATAATTTCATCTAGCGTTGAAGGGGACAAGGGGATTTGAAAGGTACCACCCCAAGTGTCAGCCAATGATGTTTTCTTTTTGAAGTAGGCTTCCCTCTTTGCTATTAGAAAAAAAAAAAGAAAGAAAAAAAAAAAAGCAAGAAAAGAACACCAAAACCCCACCAACTTCTTTTCTCCTTGGAGAGCTCTGAGTGTGACAGCAGTGTGCTGGCCAGCCTGGCTGCGGGAGACCCTTGGCCGGGATCCGCCCTGCCAGGGAGCACCGCAAACTTCCTCTCCTCGATGCTTGCACTGGTGCCTCCTGGTATTCCTTCCTCTCATTGTTCAGCTTTTGTTTATAGGAAGCCTGACACAAACGAAAACACTACAGGGACGTCAGGGAGAAAATTCCTGCAGGCACATGCTGTTCTTGTCCCCTTTCCACTCCCACCCCACTTCTCGGGCAGTAGACACTTTACTAGTTACCTCAGGGCTCCAGCTCTGGGATTCTGGGGCCAAAAGGAGTGCAGGGGGCTGATCCCAGATGCTTACCTGGGTGCTGGGCCCCGTGCAGGTGGAGATGGCCTTCTTCCTGGGCCCCAAGTCACTGTCCTATATCCCTAGAGTGGGTGCAGTTAGGAAAATCCCACAGTCAGAAAAAGCCCAAGGCTTACACTCTCCTTTGGTTTAATTCATTACTAACGGAGTATTTATTAAGCACCAGACCACACTCTTGGGGGATTAGATGCAGGCTAGCGTAGTGGGAATATCATCTCAGAGGTGGGTGTGCATCCAGAATCCTCATCTGCCAGGACGGTGAGCTTGAGTAGTTAATTTATCAGAACCTCGTTTTATTCATCAATAAAATGCAAGTGATAATAACCATCTCCTAGGGGGTTGTGACAATATGTTATGATGATGTAGGGGAAGTTTTACTGGACTTGACTACAAAAATGGTAGATACTGTCATCAGGAAAGGGCGTGTAAATGTGTAGCCGTGCATCTCCAGGGTTGGGTTTCTTAGGCAAAGCTGGACAAAGGTATAGTTCATAACTCTCCAATTTAATCTTATTCCATGGTTTGAACTATAATGTAACTTGGAAGAGTTTTTAACTAAGTAATTAATCAATTAATTTCCTAAAGATTTGAATGGTATGGGGCATTGACATAATAACTCAGAAATACTTGTAGGTTCTTTTGGGTTGTATGGATTGCCTGTGTGTGTGTGTGTGTGTGTGTGTGTGTGTGTTGTATGGATTGCCTGTGTGTGTGTGTGTGTGTGTGTGTGTTGGGGGGTGTGCTATGTGTGAGTGGTGGGGGATCCTGGTTTTCATTCTAGTAGCCTCATTTAGAAAAATACCTATTACGCCAGTTAAAGGCAGTTTCATCCCACCCTCTTGGTGGTCTAGATTCATGACCTGGCTTAAAAAGGCTTTCCTGTCCATCTCCTTATCAAGTTCAGAGAGATGGGGCTGGTTACTTTCTGAACATCCCTGACACCCTAGTGATCCATTAATGTGGTTGCCCGAGTAAATGATATGTGTACTCATTTATTTCAGCTTAACTAGAAGGAAGGATTTTTGGTTTTGTTTTTGGCTCTGATGGTTTGGGATTCTCAGTTGAGGACTGTAAATTTAGGGTAATTAAGGCCACAACACTTCTTTTTTTTTTTTTTTTTATGCTCCTATCTGTGATCCGCTTTTGCAATTGCATCTAAATATTTTCAAGGCTACTAGATGACACTGCAGCTATAGAGATAGGGAGATGCGAGCGCTCATTCTTTTCCTTTGAGGGGCATGAGACTGGGTCCAACCAAGCACTGGCTGACTTGTTTGTGTTTAAACATTTAAGAGGCAGAGCGGGATGGGGCAGCGG
Organism: Felis catus; assembly: GCF_018350175.1. Lineage (NCBI taxonomy): Eukaryota > Metazoa > Chordata > Mammalia > Carnivora > Felidae > Felis > Felis catus. Next base: position 74,764,125 of record NC_058370.1, read on the forward strand.
AAGGATGAAGGATTTGGAGTCTGACATCTTGGGCACCTGTTAACTTCCCCAAACCTCAGTTTTCTCATCTGCTAAATGGGGATGTTAACTCCACAAAAGGTTTGTCAAGGATTAAATGATACATAGATGAGGTTAAATAGCTTTCTCAAGGTCACATAGATATAAAATGTTTAAAATAGGCTGGCTTTCTTTTCTTTGGGCGAGTTGACATTATGTAGTTAGAGCATGTGATCCTGAAAGGGGTGAAGAAAGGAGATTTTGGTTCTGATGTTATAAGGAATTGGATTCTGAGAACCATATCTATGCACTGCTGTGCACATACCAACACTCAGCTTGCTCTGACTTGGGGTTTCAGGGGACAGGGGGCAGATCTGGGGGCACTGAATCTGTAGATTTGTTGTCTGCATCACATAAATGTTCCTCTTTGCTCCCCAACGTACCAATCCCCCTCCGTGTAATGAAGAAAAATAACAGATTAGAACAATTCTTTCACCAAAGATATAGTACTTGAGAGTCTTATGTTTGAAACTTTGAGTGCTATGCCGTAAGGTGGGTTTAATCTTTTAAAAGTCCACTTTAGACAGATGGATAACATCTTGTGGCCAGTGGCAATGTTAAAAGGACTCTTCGTGTTTTGAAAAAGAAAGCCCAGATCTTAATGTGGCAGATTTGAAGAAGCTGGCTTATAAGATTATTATCGAATTGGTTGCTTAGCTATTCCACAGAAGGAAAAGGAAATAGCTCAAAATTGTATTCCCAAGACTATTATTTACTCTTGGAAGAAGGAGTGCTGATAAAGAAAATGAAATGGGCCAATACCCCTTCTACCCCAACTGGAATTCTGGGCAGTATATGCCATACTCCATTTGGAAAGGCATTAACTCCATGAAGCTCGTGGTAACATAGGTCCTGTTTATTTCCCAGTTCTGGAGAAATCAGGAGTAGTTGTGTGTAGTCAAAAGGAAGTATTTGCAGTTGGAAGTTCATTTGGAAATGGAAAAGAACATGGCTTGAACTTCCTATGAAATGCCAGGATTCAACTAAATGTAGAATAATTTTTGAAGCTTAGAAAGATTATTTTTTTAGTGTTCTTTTCTCTGATTATCCACAGCTTCTGATTTCCCTTAAAGCATCAGTGTCAACAGATCATTTATTCCCTTAAAACCGTAGACTCCAACCTCTCAGGGGCTTACTGAAACAAGAATAAGAAATCCTTTCTCAGTAGCTGGGGCTATATCCTGTTTTGGCCACTGACCTAGGGCTTTAAAAGGTTGGTCAGTCCATAAACATATATTGTTTCCTGTACGCAAGGCACCATGCCAGGCACGTCAACTACACACACAAAAAAGACTTTGGAATGGACTCTGTCCCCCCAGAAGCTAAGACATCTACATTTGAAGAAAAAAACGATGATGCCCAGTAAGTTCTCCAGCTAGTGTCTTACAGGCAGTAAGCAGTGGGTGGGAAAGTTACTTCGTTCATTCATGTATGCCTGTTGCTGCTGCAAGCATTGGCTGTTCTAGTGCGAGGGGAGACTTGTCAGAGGAATCTCTTCTCTTGGGCAAGTTCATATGTGGAGAAGTTAGATATAATCAGGGTTCATAATTAGCTGATGTAGGTGGAGCTAAAGGTGGAAAGGTGAGAGGAAGCCTTCCCGGCTTGGCCAAAGGGTTTATTCATTTTCCTGGTGAAGGGGAAGTGCTGGGCTGCCGCAGGAGAGACATAACATTAAGGGGGTGATTTTGAAGAGCAGTCTGGCCAAGGAGAGCTTGGATCCGGTGGGCGAGGAAAGCTCGAGGATGGGGCGGACCAAGGCAGGGAGGCCAGGTGGAGGTGTTTGGAAACGGCCAGGCCTGAGGTCGGAAAGTGGCAGTGAGAAGCGAAAGAAGAGACGGGCATCAGAAACATGGAGACGGAGTAGTCAGGATGCCAAGAGTTAGAATCAGAGTTGGAACCATGCTGCACAAGATCCTCTTATTCCTCAGGCTTTGAAAATGACTCCCATCTTAGACCTCGAGACTGTTAGGAGGTGCAGGGTGTGGTTGTTTTATAGTTTATTTTCTCACAAGTAGCAGGCGAGCTGTTGGAGCGAATCTGAGTTTAAGGGGATTGAGTGTCCACTCTGAGTGCCTCTAGTTCTGGGTTGGATGACCAAGTCACAAGACCAGGGGTCTTCCGGCTTTGTAAAGCAGGGGAGATCTTAGGTAGCAGCCCCGTAACTGCCCCCGGTCCATCGCCACCAAACCAATAAGTGTAATAAGTGCCACAGAGGTGAAATTGAGGAGGTGATGATGTACAAGGTGACCTCCTTTAGATGGGGGGTTGTGGTCAGGGACGGCTTCTTTGGGGAAGTGACTTACGAAGTGAGACCTTTAGGTTGTACAGAAGGTTAGGGGAGTACATTCCAAGTGAAAGAGGGGAAGGGCTTGTTCCTTGGGCCCTGAAACCGGGCCATTGTTGGTGTGGCTCAGTGCATGATGTGGGGGTGGGGGGTAGGTCTCACCCCCTCCGCTGCTGCCATGTGTGCAAGCTGCCATTGTCTCCCTCTACCTGGACCAGCCTGGTGCCCTCCTTGTGATCTCTCCTGGCTTTTACCTTATCTTTCCCTTTCTTCTATCCACCGCCCGCCTCCATCAGTCTGTTTTCCATACTGAACTACGGTGGTTCTTTACAAAATGAACCCTATCCTCACTCCTATCCTCAGGGCTCCAACAATCCAAAGTCCTCGTGGCTGCCAAGGCCCAGCATTACCCAGCTGCAACACTCACCCCCTTGGGCCTCATCTCTCTCACCTCCTCTCCCAGCTCTGCCCCCTCGCTCCCTGTGCTTTAGGCACACTGGCCTCACTGTGACGTCAGCCACATGTGTCTCAGGGCAAATACTTGCCCTTCTCTCTGCCTGGGATCATTTTCCCTCAAACATTTGCTCCATCATTTCACCCAGGTCTTTGCTCAAATGTTCTCCTTTGTCGGTGAGGTGCCTTCTCTTAAAGGATAGTATTCTTTAGCCTAGTTTAGTTTTCTGCCCAGCACTTATCATGACATGGTATTGTGCTCTATACTGGCCTTTTGCCAGTCTTTCCCACCAGAATGAAATCTGACATTTGACATCCACCATAGGATGTCAAAGTCTTTGCTGCGGCCACTGATACGTCCCTAGCACCTGGACTGATACCTGGCACATAATAGATGCTTACTAGACACTTGTGACTGAATGAGTGGACCACCATTTTTGCAGGAGAAATAGACCGGGTTAAGAGGATTGGGGGTCTTGGGAGACTTGGATTTTGCACTTTATCCTAAGGGCAGTGAGGTGCTTTTAAGCATGTTATGTATGGGAGTGACAAGACGAGCGAAATGTCAGAGGTAAGGTCCAAAAGACCCATTTAGCTCAGAAGTGAAAGGTGAGGGAGAAGAAGAAGCTGGCATGACCACAGGTTCTTAGAAAGGGCAGCAGGATGGGTGGAGGTGGCATTTCCTAAGAGGTGCAATTTGGGGAGGAGAGCTTGGCTATGACACAAGAGCTTGGTGTTGCTTGTGTTTCATGTGGAATGCCTGGGAGACATGCAGTGGGTACAGGAAGTAGGGCTTGGGGGTGCAGGATGGAAATGCCACTAGAGGGCAATTGTGCTGGTCCCCTGAGGGAATGGGGCCATTCCTCCCGTGTCAAGGGCTGAACACCAGGCAGTGCATATTTGTGCTGATGGAAGGCCTGTTGCCTCAGAGCTTTTAAGCATTTCACCGGTCACAGCAGCCATTTTCTTCCTTGACGGCAGTACACGGGGTCCTTGCTTTTTACCAGTTTCTTGTTAATTAACTGACTGCTCCCTAAATACTGACGGGATGGCCTTGGGCAAGTGAAGCTTAGTGAGGGCCAGTCGCCCCCTCTGTAAAAGAACCATAATAATCATTATCGCCCCAAGTGTTTGGTGACAATTTGATGACAGGATGCAAGTAAGCATTGGGCAGGGGGCATAACCCATGCCCGTTATTGTTATTTTTATGCAAGGCTACAGGTCATCAGCTTCCTCTCCTCTTCTCACCTCCTCCCCTAACATCACAGAGAATCCGCCAATTCCAGCCTCCCTCCCAGCAGGTCTGAGCCTGATGATGCCTCAGATGTGCACCTCCCTTGAATGGTTGTGTCTCTCTCTTCAGGATATCAACCAGAAGCTCCAGGAGGACAACCAGGAGCTGAGAGACCTCTGCTGTTTCCTGGACGATGACCGGCAGAAAGGCAAAAGGGTGTCCCGGGAGTGGCAGAGACTGGGCCGCTACACGGCTGGGGTGATGCACAAGGAAGTGGCCTTATACCTGCAGAAGCTGAAGGAGCTGGAGGTGAAGCAGGAGGAGGTGGTGAAGGAGAACATGGAGCTCAAAGAGCTCTGCGTGCTGCTGGACGAGGAAAAGGGCGCGGGCTGCGCGGGCAGCCGCTGCTCCATCGACAGCCAGGCCAGCCTGTGCCAGCTCACCGCCTCCACGGCGCCCTACGTGCGGGATGTGGGCGACGGCAGCAGCACCTCCAGCACCGGCAGCACCGACAGCCCCGACCACCACAAGCAGCACGCGAGCAGCGGCAGCCCGGAGCACCTGCAGAAGCCCCGGGGCGAGGGCAGCCCAGAGCACTCCAAGCACAGGAGCACCAGCCCCGAGCATCTCCAGAAACCCAGAGCCTCCGGCACCGCGGATCACCCAAAAGCACTCAAAGGACCCAGCCCCGAGCACCACAAACCCTTGTGCAAGGGCAGCCCCGAACAGCAAAGGCACCCACACCCCGGGAGCAGCCCCGAGACGCTGCCCAAGCATGTGCTGAGCGGGAGCCCGGAACACTTTCAGAAGCACAGGCCTGGGGGCAGCCCTGAACATGCCAGGCACAGCGGAGGGAGCCCCGAGCATCTTCAGAAACACGCCCTCGGTGGGAGCCTGGAGCATCTACCCAGACCCAGGGGCACCAGCCCCGAGCACCTCAAACAGCATTATGGGGGGAGCCCTGATCACAAACATGTGGGCGGAGGCAGCGGCGGAGGCAGCAGGGAGGGCACCCTCCGAAGGCAGGCGCAGGAGGACGTGTCACCCCATCACCGGAGTGTCTACAGTGGCATGAACGGTGGGTCAGTACGTGCCGGGGAGCTGCCTTGGCTGGGACAGCTCAGTAGAGAGTTATGAACCGTGAAGGGCTTTCCAGCCACATTAGGAAGTGCAGGCGCTGGACGGGGATGGGCTGGGGAGAGGAGTCTCGCTGTCTTTCTTCCCTTCCATTTGTTGTAGTTTGTACAGTTATCAGTCAAATAAGCCTGGAGAAGAACAGAGGATGAGGAGTTAGGGGAAGGAGAGGAATGATAATTCCATGGGACCCTGAGTGGTCAGGAGGAGATGTGTGCCTATTGAAGATAAACAGAGAACCAAGCTAAGGTTCTTCCATCTTGAACTTGAATGTTTTTCTAGTTGTGTGCAGTTTCCTACTGGGGTTCTCATCCAGCCGCTGACCCAGAGTGGTTTTGAATCCAGTTAACAGCTTATGTGCATAAATAAATGAGTATTTATTATGAAAAACAATAACATTGAAAAAGAAATACGGTGTCCCCAAACAGGCTTGGGGCCATGTTTTCTGAATGCCTATAGATCTTACTTTACCTGGAGAATTTTTTTCCTGTTGGTTGCATGAGAAACACATCAAATGATTTCCCTCCATGCTCTAAAGTCTCCCACCCCCACCAGACTCCCCTAAACGTACTTTGAATAGCATGCTCTTTTACACTGTGAGGTGGCCTCCCCAATTTTTTAAACGTTCCTCTTTAAAAGGTACTGATGTATTTAGACTCCCCTTTGGTTTTCAAAGTGTAACATCCACTGCATTTGCAGAGGTGGCTCTAAACCTGACCCTAAACCTTTTTGGAAGAGGTTTCATTTTCTGCATCTTGGTTCTAGAATCACTTTGAATTCCAGAGAGGAAAAAAAAAAAATCGTTTCTGAAAACAAACACACAAACAAATAAAACCAAAATGCCCTCCCAATCCTTTTATGTTACATGGTTGAGTTAGAACTAAAATGTTTGGTTTTATAAACTGTGGGGTTTTTTTTCATCCAAAATACCTGAGGTTTTTTGCTTTATTTGAAAGCTGCTACAGAGTCTCCGTGCAGTGAGCTCTGAGCAGTGGTGGACGTGGCCAATGCTAGCAGTGACATGAAGGGGTAAATTTTCAATACTGTACCTGGGGATTTACCTGTTGGATCCCATTTTATCCTAATCCTTTTCTCCTAGTGCTGAAAATTGAGTCCTGAAGCTTGGCTTCTAATGCATCCAGTGTTCTTTTAAGTGCACATGGAATGGAAAGCGTGGGGTAGATGAAATGCTGCTGCTTTCTGGGTTGGGTTGTAAGGTGGAAGCTGGGAGAAGCCACCTCTGGGTGCTGAGGCCTCCTGGCTGGCTGGCCAGGGCTCTTACTCTGTAAGTTGTGCCTTCCCCTCCCTCTTTCCAGGACCGACCCAGATGCTGCCCTGATTGCTGTGGGCAGCCTTGGCTGTGCACTTCTCACAAGAGATGAAAGTCATTTAAAAAGATATCTTAGTTGTGTTACCGTGGTGAGGTAACACAACGGTGGCTCAATGGTGAGCCATTGGCCAGGAAGGTTGTCTTCAGGGAGTAATGGGTTAATGGGAAGGTCAAGTTAATGGCTTTTCCATTTCTCAATTACTTTTTAATGAGCATGAGAAGTAAACATGTGCACTATTTTAGGGAAACTCTGTATCTTGACCCTCCCCCCCACCCAAAATTACTTGGGGTCAGGTAGTTCACTTAGGAAACAATTCTTTTCTTTCCCAGTGTGCTCTTTTAAATAAAGAACTCCTCTAGTTTAATGAAGGCACGATTTAACTCACAAGAAGAGGTTTCAGGTGCAATTTTTAAGCAATGCCTTGCATAAAGTAAGGTATATTTCTAGATGTGGATGACATCACACCATGGTTTATTATTGCCCGGATTCAGATAAACTTCATGGTCCGGCAAATGATTTTTAATATTTAACCATTTTATTTAGTTAAAAATTTGATGTGACATAGATGCAGTATTTAGAGTAACACTGTATTTAATTCTTATGTTTACTTCAGGTTTTCTCATTCTTATGTAAGTTATCTTCTGACAATTGATATCCTTACCAAAGTATATTTGTAGTGCATTTACATTGCATTTTTATTTCAATAATTAGTTGGAAAATAAGTGGCACATTGAGATTTTTATGGATCGTCAGCCTATAAACTTGGGCATTGGTAGCTTGAATTTATCCTACTGTTACAAATTAATTTTTGATATGGATGGTAAGACATGACTTTTCATATTCTTAATCCCTGCACACTTTGGTTGAATCATTCGCATAGAAACAAGTAGGAACCATTCACAAGGTAAATCCCAAATTGCAGATCTGCTGAGTCATTCTGTTTGGAGTTGGTGTGAGATAATGAGTGTTTTGGGTGAGCACTTGTGGTGAGGTTCTGGGGTGGTGGGGAGTTCCCCAGCCAAGGGCCAAGAAAGAATTCTTGAAGACATCTTTGGTGCAAAAAGGGGATTTTATTAAAGCACAGGGACAGGGCCCGTGGGCAAGAAAGAGCTGCACTGGAGTTGTGAAGAGTGACTGGTTATTATACTATGGAGTTGGAGACGGAAAGGCAAATGGAAAATTTCCAAAGAGATATTCGTATGCTAAAGAAGACTCAAGGATACTGGAGGCCTAGCTATTGTCAAGCTAAGGTTGTTTTTCCCTCTAGCAAAACATTAACATTAAGACAGTAGGGAGTTCCTGGAGCAATGTTCTACTCTATATTTGCCTCAAGTATTTGCTGCAGGTTATAAAGAAATATAATTTTACCTGCCATTTTCTTCTTGCCTTTGTTCCCCAAATCACTATGGAAAGGTGATGTGGGGGCTCCTGGAAACTGAGTCTACAGGTTTCTGGAGATTAGACTATTGATAAGATTGCCTTTTTTCTTGTAATTTACTAAGATATTTGTAAACTGATGGAGACCCATGTCCTGCCTGACTGTGATCTTTATCAGTTAACCATTTGTTTTCTTTCCTTTCCTTTGTTCTTGGGCAGCCAGGACTGCCTGAGGAATATCACACATATGCCACCTGGGGGGAGGGATGTGCTAACTTGCACTCTGCCTTCAGCCTGCATTATGCTTCTTTATCATTTGCATGTTTTTGAAGAAAAAGTAGTAGGTGAAAGCAGGTGGGAAGTGTGTCTTCATTATGGCAGAATGCAACCGAAATGAAACGTAATGCAGAATATTGTCCTACTTGTAACCTTCCCTCCAAAAGACACACATACACATGCTAATGGAACATCAGTGAAAACAATTACTGTACTGTTTCATTTAACAGTGCCTTGGACATCTTTACATCTTATGACAAACTCAGTGAACCCAGTAGTTGATGAACTTGGTATCCAAGAGGTTCCTTTGGTTAAGACAATTAATTTAAATTCCATCTGGATACAAAAATGAATTTTGGGGATTTTTCCTCTCTTAAAAATATCCAAGACTATATAGCCGTGTTTAAATTAGATGATGGAAAAACAACAAAAGCAAAGACAAAACAAAAAAATACCTCATGAATGCATTTACTTTTTTAGAAGTTCTTTATTCAACTGTTTCTTTTCAATTTGCAGAGAATTCCATGCACAGAGGAAGTAGATTCAACACGATTACATGTAAACATTAAGGCATTTGTCTATTCATTTTGGTTATTTGCTGTGTACCAGATTTGTAATTAAAGTAATTGTAGAGCCACTTTTATCTAGACCTGTACACACATGGATAGCCTTCTTGCGAATGGGGGCATTCACTTCCCTGATCCCATTGAAATCCAAGGTTGGCTCAAACTTTCTTAGGTGAAAATGTTCCCTTCCACAATGAAACCAAGTGGTTTTGCTTCCAGTTATCAGCTGGCAGATCTTTGCTTTTGAATAGGTAGCTTCTTGGCCTAAGTCATGGTTGTTGTGGATGATTCAGGGTCCTTCCAGCAATAGCTGTTTGTTGTTGACTTTCCAGGCAAAGATGATTCTGATGCTCAGAAGCCCATACAAGTAGTTCACCTCTTGGGCATTATGAATCCAGCTGAAAAAGTAATAAAGGTAGTTTTATTTTAATTCTAGGGGCACATATTGCTGGTTATCACCAACTGAGAAGGAATGAAGAATCGGTCCTCTGTTGTTTACTGTCTTCTAAAAAAATTGCATAATTATCCTGGTGGGTCTTGTTTACTTTGTGGTCTTAGGGCACATTTCAGTGAACAGTACTCATGCTCTCCTTCAACAACAGCCTGGTCAATGAGAGCACCCCCAAGGAAACTGTTCATTTGTGTTGGGCAGGGTCCATTTAGAACTACCCTCAGCCTTGCTGGATGGCGAGTCAGGGTTGTGGTCTCCCTCCTGAAACCTTCTTAAGGGCATCCTAACTTCTTTTGTGAGGATATCTCTAGAGAGAGAGAGCAGACTATTTCTCCCTGTTTCTCCACCAGTTCTTTCTTTCTCTAGAGCAGGGCTTCTCAACAGCGATACCATTTACATTGGGACCCCGGATCATTCCTTGTTGCAGTGGGCTGTCTTCTGTATTTCAGGAGGTTTAGCAACCTTCTGGGCTCTACCCACAAGCATCCCCCTGTCATGACAGTCAAAGAAGTCTCCAGACCCCAGGGGATAGCGAGTCAGTCAAATTGCCCCTGATTCAAAACCACTCCTTCAGAGAAAGCAGTGTTTTTCAATCTAGCCGCAGATTACAATCACTGTGGTAGCTTTGCAAAATTACCAGTGCATGGGCCCCACTTCCACATGCATATTGAATTGGTCTGCCCTGTGTCTGGGTACATTGCAAGAAGAGCTTCTCAGGTGATTCTAATGAGTAGACCAGGTGAAAACCATTGCTCTGGGCGAGTGTGTGTTGTATAAGAGGGGTGTGTGAGTGTGAGTGTGGGAGTCAAAGTGAGAATGAGAGAGAGCGAGAGAAGTGATGAAGAGCTCAAGCTTTTTGGGAATAAGAAAGTTAACATCTTTACTTCCTTTGTTGAATTCGGGGATTGAGAAGGACTGACCCCAGCCGGTTCTGTAAAACTTCATCCCCCCCACTCTCAAGGTTCTCAGGTATGGTTGGGGTATGGGTAGAAAATTTGTGGTTCTGGTGGATGAGATTATTAGGTTAGTTCAGGGAGACTCTGGCATCTGAGTAGTTCAGAACCACTTTTTAAAGCCTTCACATCCAAACTGAAAGAGAAGCACATGGATTTCTAACCCTTGTATAGTGGAAGCCGATGGTGCATGTAGATCACGCAATGCCTGCAGTGCTAATGAATATTTCCCACCGAGACTGCTGCATTTCACATCTCCTAGCTTATAAGTTTTACTCTGAGTTTTCAGATTTCTCCTTATTCTCTGTTGAGGTTATTAATGAGCAAACGAAAAACGCTGATAACACAGAATGACCTTGTCTATGAGGGGTAAGATAACCTGTGTGTGGAAGAGGACAGCAGGAATCCTCTGAAGCAAGGTTGTCTGTAAATTAAGTAGTGGTGCACTATGGCATGAGTAATTGCTCTCATAAATCTTTTATTTTGCTTAGAAAAAGTTAGAACATCATTTATGAATGAATTTGGACAATAGAAATTGTCTCTTGGGAGAAAAATTTCAACAGTTACAGAATACCAACAACGGATTTAAATTTAGCATCTCTGAATGTATTTTCTATTGTGTGAACTAGCATGTAGGTGGATAAACGAGTAGATGAGGTTTTTTGATCTTTAAGCTTTAGGTATGGTAATTTGGTAGCCTCATACACATTTCGATAAGACAATAGTTTAAGAAGTTTTGAAAAATAGAATCAATTATCGTACTAAACTTGTGTGTGCAAAGCTTAGTGCATTTTTCATGAGAATACATTTTGATTTAGTGACAGAGAAAGCTTGGTTTTGGAAATCTAGTTTAAGAAATTGCTGAGAGGCAGGTTATTATTGGAAAACCTAGAAAGGTATTTTCTAGTAGAATTTAAGGTTTTTAACTCCATTGGCAAAAATAAAGTCATAGAAGTTCTTTAGATCTAGGGGACCATTTTTCTTTCCACAAAGGAGATTATCTGTGTATATATTTATATTAATAAGTAAATTTGTATGTGAACCGTGCCAGACATTCAGTTTGCTTCTGTTTAGCCAAACCAGTGTTCAAATGCACCTGGCATCTAGTCATGTAAGCCAGTTGCTGCTATGAGCTGATTATAGTTATGTTCTTTAGACCCAATTGAAGTCAACTGAATGTGTTTTTGGTTCATTGCAAGAAGATAAAACTGCAAAAAAAAATCATTGAATTAGTGGTGCATTTATCTTTTTAATTGAAATAATTTTTAAAAAGCATGAAAAAGTGAAAAGTCAGGGTGAGTATTCCATTTCACCGGATAACTTTTCAAAGGTTTCAAATGAGTACAAATACAGTGATTTTTCTATAAGGCTATATACATTTACTCACAGCAACGATAGATGGTTCTGGAGGCATTGATGTAGTGATCTTAGTCAAACTCCACTGGTTGGAAAAAAGAATGTGAAGGTAAACTTTGCCAGAGTTTTAAAAATAACAAAGTTTGTGTAGCCCTATTGGGTCAGTGTATATTTGATAGAGTAAGTTTTCAAGACAAATTTATTACCTTAAGGTCTAAAATCTTCATAAATGTTAGCCACTTCTGATGCTTAGAGGCATCAGACTCTTCTGGTAGGTAGAAGTGGGAGTTCTTACATCAGATGCCCACCCCCCATGACTATTATTTTCTTGCTCAATATTTACTTGTAAATAATGGATTTTCAGTCACATCAAGTACCAGCAGAAGTCCTTGCTGCCGCTCGCTGGCCCGACTTGAACTTCTTTTCTCACTGCTGTTTCTAAGTTTTGTTCTCTCTCTAATGGCTGGTCATACCTTGGGAAAGTGGATAACCACATTGATTAGAATTGTTTTTAAAGTAGGAGTGAGTGACCTTCAAGTGTCCTTTTAGCAGTAAAATGCGTGAGCTATAGTGCATGGGCCACGGTGCCATGCATCAGTAAGTACTTTGGCTTTTCAAGGCTTCTCTTATTTTCTGGGTCTTGACTATACTTAACGATAACTAAGATACTGCTGTAATGTAAAAATTCAGAAATATTTGCTTCTTGGGTATTTGGGCACAACCAGGTTGCCCTTGATAATATTTTAGTATGTAATGTTTATGGGAAAAACTGTGTACACTTAAAGTTATTTTAAATTTGATTCTAGGAAATATAAAGAATATTTTATGTTCTGAATACTTAAGAAATAAAGACTATTTCATGCTCCGAAATGAGTTGATTTTTAAGAGTTCTAGGAAATTTGGCATTCAATATCTAGATCACAGGACACTTGACAATACAAGCATGAAATCTCAGCTCTTAATTTGTAAGAGACTCTAATCTGCAGAAGAGTCAGGTTCAGGTTACTGCTGCCCCTGGTATAAATGACCTCATCTTTAGAGCGCTGTTCAAGAGTTGCCAATAACAAGAGTGGCTGCTCTTTCTGAGCCAGAAAATCTTTAATCAGGAGACAGGAGAGGTGTCCGAGAAAGTGGCAGAGGAATAGCAGATTGCATTATTGCCCTTGTGAAGGCTATACTGGTTTGTCCTCAAGATAAAAGACCATATCTGGGTATTCCCACATGGTTGGGTGGCCATTTACAGTTTTCACATAACAAAGAGTTTTGTATTATAGAACCCTTTTTTTCTTAATGTTTATTTACTTTTAGAACATGTGTACAAGCAGGTGAGGGGGGGAGAGGGGGGAAGAGAGAGTCAGTCAGTCAGTCAGTCAGTCCCAAACAGGCTCTGCATTGTCGGTGCGGAGCCTGACACAGGGCTCCCACGAACAGTGAGATCATGATCGGAGCTGAAACCAAGAGTTGGACGCTTAACCAACTTGAGCCACCCAGGCACCCATGTGTACCTGAATCCTCATAGAAAGGTGCAGAAGGTTCTGGGATGTGACCTGGATTGGACCTGGATTGAAACTAGGCACACATTCAATTACCAGATAAATAAAAACTTCAGCAATAATATTTTAGTTTTTTGTGTTTTTTTTTTTTTTTTTTAAATGCAGATCCTTACTTAGGCCTACTGTAGGCTTTTCTATAAGATGGACTATGTTAGGGAGAAAGGTTGGGTTTGGTAATTGCTCAAAGACTATTTCTATTTGTACTGTCTGTACATATACCCACATGCCCATATTGTACTTAGTATTCTTGTATGTGTATTTAATAGAACATTAAATGTATTGAATTTAAGATTGAATGACTTTTTTATCTGTCAATTTCATTTTCGGCCACATAAAACAAAGGGGTGAATCTGTACATTTCAAAATTTTGCAAACAAAGTATTTTTGCCTGCTAATATAGTTCAGGGATGGAATGTTTTGGTTAACTTTTGGCCCTGAATTCAAAGGTCTCTGATGCTTCCTGAGTGAGTTGGTTTCTCTAGTCCAGTGTGTTCATTATTGCATTAAAAGTATAATTTTGTCTTTGAGTCTTTTTTTTTTTTTAAAGAAACTGAAAGGTCTTCTCTTCCTGACAATTATTGGCTTTTAGAAGAAACCCCTGATCTGGATTGTGTATAGCTATAGCTTCCTGAGGGTCCATAATTGCTAGCTGGTTCAAAAATGATGAGAAGCATGAATTGCATTTGGGGGCATGGTAGGTGTGCTCTTTCCATTAGAAATACCTAATTAGTGATGAATATTTATATGCAAACATAAGCACTAATATACATGCATGTGTATTTATTCAATGGAGAATAGATCTCCTAATGCTGATGAACAGAAAGAAATTAGGACACTATAGTTGTATTTGGTTCAGGAAGTCAGAAAATCATAGAACACAAATCTGTAAAGTACTCTGTATTTTATCCAGTTCAACTGCCCATTTTCTGAGGGAGAGAAATGACTTCCAAAGAAGTTCCGTGAATTGTCCAAGGCCAATTGTTGGTTAGCAGGAGGCTAACATCAAGCTGACTCCCAAAGGCACAGAATTCATTTTATAAGAAAGACTTTTAATCCTCTAGACTTAGAGGCCGCTTGAAGTAGGGGTAATGTTAATGATGATCCTAAATGGAGGAAGAATGGTTCTCCACTCCAGTCTGGTGAATAGGTTTTCCAGAAAATGAGAGCACTGCAATGATAAGAATGAGACTAGATGAACATCAGTAGACTGAGTAGACCTGGTGGTGTAGCTGGTGACCTCACATCTGTTTGGGAAACTCTGAGGCCACACGGGGTAGAGCGTTCATAGCTCTATGGACAACTACTGAAGTGTAGTCCTAGTGAAAGGAGTAGTCTGCTCCTAGGCCAAGAGGCCAAAACCTTACTGTCCTTTTTCCTTCCACGTGGACTCCTCCCCACTTCAACGCCATATTCCTTCCAGATAAATAATCTTGTGAAGATGGACTGACCTTAGTCCCGTCCTCACATATCCACTTGCATTCACAGCCCAAATGGCTGTGTGTCTGGAGAAGTGTCAGCTTCTGGATTGCAAGTAACAGAAGGGAAAGAGACCAGGAGCAAGGGGATGGGCCAGATGGTAACACCAACTGCTCTCAAGGAGCTGTGTTTTTTAATAACTCAGCTTGTTGCAAACAAAACTAATTAAGCCAGTTATTCTGATTTATGCTACTATAGGCAGAAGTAAAGTACACTTACATTACACTTTTGATGGCATTTAAAAGGTCAGAATATCTGAGTTGCAGATTTCTGTTCGAAGCAGCCTGGTCTGTTGAACCACTCTTGAGAATTCAAATTAACCATGCTCATTAATTCAGCATCTCTTCGAGTTCCCTAGACAGCAAGTGCCAGTTCAAACAGAATAAGAAGATCCTGAAAGGCAAGTTATGAGTCCTATCGGCAAATGATGGATTAGATGCAGCTACTAGGAAAGTGAGATAAGAGTCCACTTTCAATAAGAAAGAACGTGAAAATAGCAGACCAAGGTGGTGTGAGGGGGACAAGGCCATGAAGAATTTCAAAGGATTTGTTTGCCAGTACACATCATTAACAGGTACCTGTCTTTTATTAATGGGCAGGCCACTTCCTTGTTACAAGAACCAACCAGAATTGTGGTCATGGCGCTATGGGGGGAATTGGCTGAATTTAGCTGCAGATTTTACATATGAGGGTACTTTGGAAGAGAGTACATTTAGCATTATGATCAATTAGGGGTCTAGAAATAACCATTGTCCAGGTGGTTTGCCACGAATAGCTCCCCCAGTATAGGGACATTCATGAGAAACTGTTTGGCACCCTCAAGCTTTTCAAAATCTGTGGAAGAACAGGCTTGAAAATTGTTCATTTTTAGTGTCCTGTTAACACTTAAGAAGGACACCAGTATTGGTCTTCATTTTACCATAAAATCATGTGCCACATGGTCCTCACCCTTAATGTCTTTGACTTTTCCTGGTGCAATCTCAAAATTGCCCACTTTGGGGTTTGTTGGCCTAGGACAAAAATTTTTCTTTGACGGAAACGTTATTCTCACCAGAGCCTATACAGTCATGTGCACAATAGGCGTTCATTTTAAAAAGCGGGCTAGGCCTGTACTATCATACCTATTCACAAAGCTTATTTAGTTATTTTTATATTGTAGGCATCAAATTTCACCCATGTATTAAAGAAATGGATACCCACCCTTAAATTGGCATATGGCATTTAAGCTTTATTTAAAGCTTTAAAGCAGTGAAACAATTTTATAAACCTCGTTTAGCTAAATTCTATTTTAATTGTGAGTAGAAGTGATAGGTCTTCTAAAATATATTTAAAAACCTTTAAAAATAAACTCTCATGGAGTTATGTAGCGTAATGCACTACTTCAAAGGCATCAAAAGATGTGAAAAGATGCTCCGTATCACTCATCATCAAGGAAATGCAAATTAAAACCACAATGAGATATCACCTCACCCCTGTCAGAGTGGCTACTATCCAAAAGACAAATAACAAGTCTTGCTGAGGATGTGGAGAAAAAGGAACACTAATGCACTATTGGTGGGGATGCAAACTGGTGCAGCCACTGTTGAAAACCTACTGAAATAAAATAAGTCAGATGGACAAAGACAAATATGTAATTTCATATGTGGAATCTAAAAACAAATGAAAAAACAAAAACCAGAATCCAGTCCTCTAAATACAGAAAACAAAGTGATGGTTGCCAGAGGGAAGGGGGTTTGGGAGAATGGGCAAAATGGATGAAGAGGAGGAGGAGGAGGGGATACAGGGGGATACAGGCTTCCAGTTAAAGAATGAATAAGTCCCAGAGATAAAAGGTACAGCATAGGGAATATAGCCAAAGGTATTGTAATAGCATTGTAAGGTGACAACATTCTGGTGAGAATAGCATGATGTGTAGAAAGGCTAAATCACTATTTGTATACCTGAAACTAATGTAATGCTGTGTGTCAACTATAATCAAAAGGATGTTAAACAATTGGAAAAAAAATCGATCACATAAGTACATTCCTGGAGAAAATGACCTCAGAGTTGTTCATATGGAGTCCTCTAGATTGTTGGAGTCCCCACCAATTCAATATAAATAATTGTAAAAGTTAAAAAAAAAAGGCATCCTGGCCTATGTGCCTAGCTGGTGATTTGGATATACTGAGTTGACTTTGCTACTTTCTTGCTGTGTGACCTTTAACACATCCCCAGCTTCTGTGGGCAAAATAATTTCTCCCTCACTTAAGTGGCTCTGGATGGAGTAAGCAAGTAGTCCCAGAATTTAAATTTTCCAGATAGGTAAGACCTAAACATAAACTTGGAATTGCCGACTTTTTACTTCTGTTAGGTGTGAACTATAAAATAATAATCCTCATCTAACACCATTTCATAAAAGATCATTTGAGCATTTAAAACAGGCACCTGGGCATCTGGTTGCTCAGTTGGTTGCACGTCTGACTCTTGGTTTCTGCTCAGGTCATGATCCCACGGTTGTGGGATTGAGCCCTGCATCAGGCTCCGTGCTGAGCATGGAACCTGTTTGGGATTCCTACCCCTCCCCTCCATTTAGCCTCTTTGTCTAAAATGAAAGAAAAAAAAAATTGGACTTTCCCATTCTTTAAAAAAAAAAAAAAAGAAAAATAGATGCATCATTGTACTGATGCATCTCTATCGAACCATTTTTGGAAATATGTAGCCCAGAGTTCAGATTCAATAATGTAACACAAAGTACATTTCTAGTGTCTGATGCATTCTGGGACTTTATTTTTATCCTTGCCATTGTAGGAAATCTGGTTTTACCAGGTATGTATGTTGGTAAACAGAATTCTCAACATTCACTTCGTTTCACTTAGGCATGATCTGTGTGGCCCTGTGGAAGCCAGGAATCACGATCCATGGATCACTACCCTATTCTTGCCGCTTCCCCCCCCCCCCCCCCCCCCCCCCCCAGGGCAGGAAGAAAGTTGATTCATGAGCTTGTGCGTCTGGCCAGCTTAGATTGGCGGTTCCTTCCTCTGTTTGCTAACCCATCCAACTTCCTCTAGTGGTTGTACTGCTGGGGCTGGGCTCCTAAAGGAGACCAGCAAGGATGGTATCTGAGAGGGATTCTGTGCCTCGGAAGAAAGTTCACTGTGCATGGCGCAACCTGAGGAACACTGAGATAAATGGGATCTGTGCATCATCTTATAGGCACCTTGTCACGGTTGCAGAAGTTCTAGCAGTGTCAGAATAGACCCAGTCCCTTTGAAGTGGCCACACTGATGAGTCTGAACACCTTGTTGGTAAACAAGGAGCTAAGGAGGCTGTAGTGGAGGTGACTTGGGATTTGTACAGTTCTAGAGTCAGCCTGATGTCCAGTTTTTTTTTTTTGCTTGGGCAGGTCATAGAGGGTGGACTGCACGTGCACTGGCCATGAATGAAACATGAGCCTGTGTTTGGATACTTACATATTTTCCCATGTTGCTTATTGGAATAGTGCTCTGGAAAGTTGGAGTGAAGGATTTCACTTTCTACTCTACTGTAGCCTGGATTTTTCTCAAGTTTCTTTGCCATCTCTGTACCAGATGGGAGAGTATGGCTATCAATGAAAGTTTAGAGGAGTGTAAACCAATGACAGGTACATGGCACCAGGCTCTTTGTGTGATGTTGTTATGTCCCACCTAACCAGATTTTGGTGGTCTTTTTCTGAAACCTTTGGACAGAATGAAGACCTTTTCTCCTTTCTTCATTTTAATCCTATTAATTTGTAGCTGCTGTTTGAACTAGTTTGTAGCAAGGCTCTTGAATGTAATTGGGAGGGTAACGTTAAGTGAGAGGAAGGGCAAAATCTATAGCAATTTCATTGTAAATCATTGCCTTGACTCATGAGGCAGCTACAAGTTCTAAACAATGCCAGAGATAATCGAGATTTATTACAACAAATTAAAGGCTAATCAGAGTGTGTCCTGAGATAAACAACATGGTAAAACAAACATAAGTGACAGTAGGGGAAAGCACGAGTTGATAAAAGACTCACGAGTATGGGTGGTAGTAGAAAACCAAAGTCCGTTCATGGCTCACTTACTTTGTATATTTCTGCACTGTTCCATGTGTAGATGGCAGATGATTGGAAATAATGCTTAACCACATTCATTTGTTCAACAAGCACTGTCTATTTTGTGTGGGTGGATACTCCATGAGGTAGAACAGACAAATGAGCCACAGCCCCCTCATGCTAGGAGTTCCTGGTCTGACACAACCATGGGAGGATGTAAATAACAATGAAGGTATATGATTAGGAACCTGATAGACGGAATGGGTGGGGTGGGGGGGCAGGCTGAGTGGTTCCATCAGTTGAGAGTCTGACTCTTGATTTCGGCTCAGGTCATGATCCCTGGGTTGTGGGGTTGAGCCCTGAGTCAGGTTCTGCACTGAGTGTGGAGCCTGCTTAAGATTCTCCCTCTGCCCTTTTCCCCAACTGGTACACATTCTCTCTATAATAAAAACAAAACAAAACTAAAAAACCCCAGAGCCAAAAAACAAACAGACAGAACCCTTGGTGTTGTGGGCCTTTGTGGGCCTGGGAGATGGCTCACCGGCTGCCATGACAGGGCTGGCCACTTACAGAGGCATGTTGAGTTTGAGTCCTAGGGAGGGCCTGCTTTTGGGTAGGCTGGCCCAGGAGATGGGGATGTCTCTGAGAGATGGAATTGATGCTGTTGAAGGAATGAGGACATGAGTAGATCTGTGCTGGTGTCTTTGTTAGGTGGTGGCAGATGGTTTCAGAAAGTAAATAGGGGCTAGACAGAGTGTTAAATGCTGTGCATGGGTGCTTCCTACAAGCAGCATTTCCAAATGGGGAGAAACGAGAAATGTTCTTCATTCTCTAGAACTTGTAATTAAACTAAGTGGACCTAGAGAGTTAGTTTCTTAGCATTGAAACAAAACAAAACAAACTAAACTCTTGTTGGGATTTTATAACTCAGTTTAATTCTAATAGGTTTTTTTTGTTTGTTTTTTGTTTTTTGTTTTTTGTTTTTTTTTTTATTCCTTAAGGGTTCCAGGGCTAGGCAGTTGTGCAATGATCAGGGCTTATAGGATCTCTGTACCCTGATTTATGCCATCATATCAACCTCTTCTGATATATATATATTTTTTTTCCAGTAAAGTAAAAAAAAAAAATTATGCTGAATTACTGCTTCTTTTTAGTGGAGGAGTTTTACTGTGAGGGTTATAGGGTTATCCATTAAGAAAATCCATCTCCTGAATACTATCTTCTGAGTCAGCAATAAAGATGTTATAAGATTTGGGGGGGAAATATGGCCTCATTGCCTGAAAGGCAGAAAGATAGTGCTAAGTAAAAATCAATAAGCTACTTCTGTTAAAACAATAAAGAGAGCAAAATAATCTTGAAACATGTTGATCCTTTGCTTAGGGTAGAGAGTTAACCTAATTTAGCCTTTACATGTCATATTCATTTTTATGGCTTTCCGCTTTAGTATTTTGACCTCCTTTTAGCTTGTGGGGTTGTGAAGTCTCAGATCATCTCCAAACTTGGCTCTGTCGATCCCTAGTGGGTCTGTGGAGCCTCTTTGGGGACCGATTGATGTGAACGAGGGGGGGACTAGGCAGGCTCTGCCCCCCACCCTTCACCCAGACCACTGGTACCCTTCCCCCCAGGGCAACCCTGTATTCACCTGGTTTGTTCACACTCCTGCTTAAGCTTTTACCTGAACAAACTTGACTTTACAAAGTTTGAAAACCTTTGGTCCAATCCGGAGGTTTGGTCCAAAAAGCAATTATTTTGGACACACTAGCCAGATTTCTGGACTAGTGAATAGATGGTCCCAGATAACACCATTTCTGGATTCTTCTTGTCACAGAGGGTGCATATTTGGTCACATCTGTAAGGATAGGCATGTTATAAAGACACACAATCAATCAGCTTGTAGGCATGGGGATTTTTTTTTTTTTTTAAGGTAAACATTCAAATTGGCACATCTTCGAAAGCCTTGACCTTTAGCTTCTTTTCCTTAGTCTCCACCATGTCTTTATTTTGTGGTGCCTTCCGGGGCTGGAGAGGAACAAAATATAAATGCTTTAAAGGGAACCAAGCTTTTGCTCACTTCTACCCATAACTGCTGAGGTGCTGATGATTTTTAATGTTTTTTCCTAGAGAATAACAATTTGCTACAGAAGGATGACAATGTTTATCCTTGAATCCACCAAAGGCCTAGTTGTTTCCTGTTGTATCTTCTATGAAACTATCTCGGCAGAATTTCCATTTTAATAGGTTAATTAGGTAAATATGACCTCAGTAGGTTCCCTTTCAAAAAGGTTGCGTCTGAGGTTCCTTTAATTGCCTGTCTGCCTCAATTCTGAGTTTTTCTAGGAGGATTTATTTATTTAAGAGCTAGTTTTGAATAATATTCAGGATACTAAATTTCATTAGCTCAGAAAAAATAAATTGCTAATTTTATCTATAAAATGAAGTTCTGTTCTGGGTCTCTCCTCTCCATCTTCCACACATATACACACACAAACAGATGCCTGATCTACACCTACTTTAACTCCCTGAAGAGAGTGAGCACAGTAATTTGGAGCAGTGCTATGTTGGAGCAACATAGCAGCCCTTACTTTCCTGCAGCCACAACTCCTGGAATCCTAGATTAATGTAGATTGAGAAAAGTCTGGTTTGATGAGTTGAATCTTAGAATTTATTGGGCACCGTGGTGAGGCACTTGCCATGAAATCAAGCAATGGTCTTGAGCTCAGCCTGACTCAGAGAAACCTTCACAGTGATTTTATAGGTTCAGGATGACAATCAGGGTTTCCCATTGTTCTCCTCCAGGCTCACCCAGAATGCTTGATGAAAGGGATGTGGAGGAGAAGGGGTCATTATTAGGACGGCTGGCAGCCTGGGTTCTTAGTCTCCAGGATGTCTCCCCAGGTCTTCTTGTAAACTCTTGACACTTCATGGTTTTCAAGCATCCACTCCTAAATACTGAAGAAACTAGGATTTCCTTTGATATCCCATATCAGATCTCAAAAGTCCCCCATTTATAACCCAGGCAGGAGACTGTAGGCATTCTTCACCCGTTTCAAGGGGTTTCTTAGGCATGCAGGCCTGGGGTCTAATGCAGGCAGAAAGGAGAGGAAGAAATTTTTTGACCTTGGTGCCAAAGTCTGGGCCTCCTGAGCCATCCTCTGAAGGCCCTCTGACCAGATCACAGAATGAAGGTGGCAGATTTGACTGTGCTGAGTTCACATCCAAGTCATCTTTAATATTCAGTCTTGATAGGGTAATTATATCCTAGCTCACTTGTACAGATGGCTGTGGTACAGTGATTTCACAGAAAGTAAATAGAATGCTGATTTATTGAATGCAACTTATTTGAAAGTAAATAATCTTGCAGAGTCTCTTGTGCCGTCTTTTTTCTGCTTCTTATAAAGAAAATTAAAACAGACAAACAAAATCCTAGTCATTTACAAGATTAATTTAGGCCTGGGTGATACTTTGTAAAAATTACAAAGATACAAATAAGAGTCTGTTCTTCCCCTCCCCCCCTACCTTTTGGAACTAGATGTTGGCTTGGATATAGGACTCCCTACTAAGTAGTCTAGAGGAAAATGGCCTTTATTGGTTAATACTTTTATTTTGGGCAAAGATTTTAATCTATAGTGAACTGTAATGAACTACCTATACTGGATGCAACCTAGGAGAATTGATTATTTCCATTTTAAGTTCGTAACAATTTACATTAGTTTACGACCTTACATGAATCTAGATCAGATGGTTGCTTTGCATATTTAGAGAGGCCAAAATACAGCATAAGGAAAGGCTAGATAAGTCATCTGTCAAAATGGGTATTTATCCATCATTCACTTATACATTTATTTTTGATTGAGCTACTGCTTTGTTCCAGGCTCTGTGCTCACCTTTGATTCCATAGCTGAGCTCCTGCTCTGCTTTGTAGGTCTTGGATCCCAGCCATGCTGCTTGAGCTCCTATTTGTGTCTTCCAAACTTGTCCTCTGGCTTTTGTTGTCCTAACCATGGCTTGAGGTGTTAGAGTAGGATCTTCTGATCTGTTGGAGATTGAAAACTAAAGCAAATCCTGGAGTGCCTTTAGGAATATTTTTGGAATTTCTCTGCCTTTACAAGGGCTGCCTGTCAGCCTGGTGTTGTCTAAGGAAAAGCAGCAACAAAAGCTGGTATGGTGCAGAGTGGCAATGGCAAGGTGGTCTGAACCACTGACCGTGTGCCCTTTAAAAGTGGCTGTCATCAAGGACGCATCTCTATATAGGACCTGAGCAGCTACAAGCTGGTGATCCAAGGACTGAATCCAGTCACAGTCATGTTTTATTTGGCCCATGCAGTGTTCTAACAATGGAAAAAATCACTTACAAGTTTCTGACTTTTTTTTAAATGTTTATTTATTTTTGAGAGAGAGAGGAAGACAGAGTACGAGTGGGGGCGGGACATAGAGAGAGGGAGACACAGAATCCAAAGCAGGCTCCAGGGTCTGATCTGTCAACACAGAGCCCGACGTGGGACTCAAACTCAAAAACCATGAGCCAAAGTTGGATGCTTAACCGACTGAGCTACCCAGGCGCCCCGAGTTTCTGACTTTTCTTAATAAATGGGAGGGTCTCCTGACACATGGCCCTCAGCTCCCACATGGCAGCGGTCAGTGGCAATAGAGCAGTGGCTACCTTTCTCTTGAGATGTTCTAGTTTTCCATTGTTGTGTGACAAACCATCTTGGCACTTAGTATTGTAAAATAGCAGCCCTTTCACTGTGCTCATGGCATCTGGGAGTTGGGAATTCGGACAAAGCATAGTGAGGGTGGTTTGTTTCTATTCCACAGTGGCTGGGGAAAACCCTCTGAAGGAGTAGTAATTCACATATGTGCCTGGGCAGGATGGCTTGAGGCTTCTTGGGAATCCCCCAGATAGGTATGCAGCTTCCAGGCTTTCCATGTATTCTTTCTATGTGCGTTCTGCAGCATGGCAGCCTCAGAGTAGTCTGTCTGCCTAGATCGTGACACGGTGATCCAAGATCAGGTGTTCCAGCTGGACAAGGCAAAAGCCGCCTGGCCTCTTAGCACCTAGCCTCTGAGATCATACTGCGTCACTTGTCTT
The DNA here is from genome assembly GCF_018350175.1 of Felis catus. Classification (NCBI taxonomy): domain Eukaryota; kingdom Metazoa; phylum Chordata; class Mammalia; order Carnivora; family Felidae; genus Felis; species Felis catus. The sequence goes on from NC_058370.1 coordinate 74,787,751, forward strand.
GTATTCTATTGATTTCAGCAATCTCAAACCCAACAAGGTGTAAGCAGAAGGACCAGAGACTCCACCTCTTGATGGGCTAATTGTACAAAACGTTGGCAACCATGTTTTCAGATCAACGAGGGGAGCAAACTGGTTCTTTCGTTCTAGTCTTCACCACCCCCCATTACATTGCATTCAGGCTGTTTTACTGATTTCTTTTTTCTAATGTCTTATTTATTTTTAAGAGAGAGAGACAGACAGAAAGGGACAATGCAAGTGGGGGAGGGGCACAGAGAGGAGGGCAAAGGATACAAAGCAGGCTTTGTGCTGACAGCAGACAGCCCGATGCGGGGCTCCAACTCATGAACCGTGAAATCATGACCTGAGCCAAAGTCGTATGCTCAACCAACTGAGCCACCTGGGCATCCCTTTACTGATTTCTGTTATCTGTCCCTAAGGACATTTGCATTAGGGATTATTGCTTTTCCTTAGTACTTCCAACTTTAGATGAACTCTAACTAAAATTAGAATTTAGAGTTCATCTTCTGTCAATGTTTATAATGATAAATCTAAGTATTCCCTTTAGGGAAAGAGTGGAAGGCAATGTAGGCTCATACTGCAAACTTGTTTTCGGAAGTGGTGTTATGAGGTTTTGCTGGGGGGAGATAACCCACTGAGGTATATGATTCGCGCTCATGTTGGCCATGTTCTGTATTTGCACTTGCAGAAGGGGGCTATCTTACTCAAGTAGTCGCTAACTTATTTCTTCACCTTGGATATGTGCATTTCCTCCTGCATTTCCTTATTCTAGAGACTATGGGCCAAGTCATTTGTTTACTTTCTTAATTATTTAAAAAATATCCTGTGGGTGTTATCACTATTATAAATAATAAAGTCTTATTTAGGAGTGCTATGCTACAAGGATTTTAGAATTAAAGCAACCACAGTTTAAAAAGACACTTACAGGGTGCCTGGTTGGCTCAGTCAGTTAACTGTCTGACTTTTGATTTCAGCTTGGATCATGATCTCGTGGTTCCTGAGCTCGAGCCCCGTGTAGGGCTCTATGCTGACACGGCAGAGCCTAATTGGTATTCTCTCTCTCCTTTCTTTCTGTCCCTCCCCCGCTTGTGTATGTGCCCCTCTCTCTAAATAAACAAATAAACAAACATTAAAAAATTTAAAAAGATACTTAAGGAAAAGTATCTAAAATTACACGTTTTCATGTTCACCTAATGCTGTCCTTCCAGTGAAGCTATCACAGTTGTCCTGGTTGGGATGGATACTGGGTGTCCTCTCAGTCTCTTCCTTGCCCATCATCCTACACTGGCAATCAATTTGGCAATTTGTTCTCCTAAATATTCTTCTATCTTTTCCTTGTCCACTGTCACTCTCTTAGCTCAGACCCACATAATTGGGACTTCTGTTAGTAGCCTATCTACCTAGATATTCTGCTTATCTATAATCTCTCCCCATTCCAAATTGTCCTCTATTTTTTTAAAGAATTTTTTTAAGTTTATTTATTTATTTTGAGAGAGAGAGAGAGAGAGAGAGAGAGAGAGAGCAAGCGAGCGAGCATGAACAGGGGAAGGGACGAGAGAGAGGGAGACACAGAATCTGAAGCAGGCTCCAGGCTCTGAGCTGTCAGCATAGAACCCAAAGCAGCATTGAACCCATGAATTGTGAACTCATGACCCGAGCCAAAGTCAGATGCTTAACCAACTGAGTCACCCAGGTGCCCCAAATTGTCCTGTATTTTAAGAGTGATCTTCCTAAAACCTCCATCAGATCATGTTAGTTCCCTGCTAACAAACTGACTGTGTCATCACTATGTTTCTGGATAAAACATTCTCCTTTTTGTAAAATGGCACAGGTGGTCCTACCTGATCTGGAACCAGCTTACCTCTTAGAACTCATTTCCAAATTGTTCCTCCCCACTCCAGGGCACCAGTCATAACTGGCCACTTGTTTTCAGGCACTCTTTGGATACTCCTGGCTAAATCCTAGACTGGAAGTCTTTGCTGGCATCTGTCTTTCCCATTCTGTGCCAAATGATCCATATTTGGGTTTCTGTAGCATGCCGTTATCCATTGTAATAATTATTTTCCACCTAGCTTTCCAATTCAAATTCAGATTTCTTGAAGGCAAAAACCATCTCTTGTCTCCATGTATCCATGCTGGGCATAGGTAGGACTTTTGGTAAATGTTTATGGAATGCCTGGCTCACTGACCAATCACCTACCGGTGATTCCCTGCCAGAATTATTCTTGCTGAATAGCATTCTATTTAAAATGGGATAGAGGACCCTATTCCAGTTTTGTGTTTGACAGGGAAGGAATCCTTGTCTGTGCCTTTCACACTGACAGGGATCGTATACCATGTATTTGGGAGGAGAACAATGAAGATCTTCTAAATATGTGTCTTGACGATATATTTGTGTATATCACAAAAGTAGAAAGTGGTAAATCTAGCCCTCCCTGGTAAATGTCAGGAAAAACCTTTGTGTGCACCTGCACATTTCTTAGTTCCTTAAGTGAGCAGCCCGAATTTCTACCAAAACTTCTATTGGGATCATCATGAATAGTAGGTGGGACACGGATTGGGAAACCTGGCATGCTCTGCAAATACTGGTTCTAGTTTCTTCCCAAGGTACATACCCTAAGGGACAGCTTACTTCATTTCTCAGAGCCTCCCTTTACTTACAAACTTATAGGTACCAGATAAGAGTAGCAGTTGATAAATGTTAGTTCCTGTCCTTCCTCCAGAGGAGAAATAATAGTGCACCTAATTTTATGTTGGTCAAACAGGCAGCTGGATAGCCCTGTCTTTCACATCTTAGCTCCCTATTTTGTCATTTTTGAAAAATGTTTATTTTTTTAAACTTTTTTTTTCAATGTTTATTTATTTTTGGGAAAGAGAGAGACAGAGCATGAACGGGCGAGGGGCAGAGAGAGAGGGAGACACAGATTCAGAAACAGGTTCCAGGCTCTGAGCCATCTGCCCAGAGCCCGACGCGGGGCTCAAACTCACAGACCGCGAGATCGTGACCTGGCTGAAGTCGGACGCTTAACCGACTGCGCCACCCAGGCGCCCCTGAAAAATGTTTATTTTTGAGAGAGAGAGAGAGAGAGAGAGAGAGAGAGAGAGAGAGAGAGAGGCAGAGTGTGAGCTGGCAGAGCAGAGAGAGAGGGGCACACAGAATCTGAAGCAGGCTTCAGCCTCTGAGTTGTTGCACAGAGCTGGATGCGGGGCCTGAACCCTGATATCACAATGTGAGCCAAAGTCAGTTCCTTAACCGACTGAGCCACCCAGGCGCCCCTTCCTATTTTGTCATTTTAATCTCAGCATCTTAGGAAATTGTAAGCCTCATATTGCAAGTTAATCATTGCTAACTGAATATAAAGAAGATATAACATCAGAGCATCAAGGGAAGGGAATGAGAAGACCTCTCAACTGACTCTACGGTCTTGGTTAAGGCTCTACCCTTAAAAAAAAGGCTCTACCCTTTTATCAGATGACAACTTTCAAATGGATCACCTTGGTCACTATTCTCTGTAAGAGAAGAAATGAGCACTTGAATGTGCTTGAAGTATGTCTAGAATTTCCGTTTCAAGCTCCCTGCTTAGTCTGGGCCCCTGTTGCCTGCTATTAGGGTATTAGGCCAATATTTCACATTTACCTGTATTTCATTCCCACCTTGTGAATACAAGCTCAGCAGGCTTGGGTAGCAAGGCAGTACAGTAACAACTGGGACCTACAATCTTGTTTTATGAAGAGTTGAGATTTGGCTGTGATTGGCAGCAGGTTCTTCGTGTTGCCAAGAGCTGAAGCTAAAATTACTTATGTTTCAAACAAAAGTTCTTCTAGGAATTGCCTTTTTCTAGGAGATTGGAGGAAGAGGGGAGATAGATGACTTTTGTCTGAATACTCAGACTCTAGGATCTAGGCCAAACAGGGATTGAGCTGCCTCTTAAAATTTTTATTATTATGCTCTCTAGGAACCTCTTGAAAAGAGACTAATGCACTTTTAATGACTGGATATTAAAGAGTATTTATATCAAGTATTAAAAAGTTGCTGTGGAAGCGATTTTTCTTTCTTGCCTCAACTCAGACACAGTAGGAGCAAAGTCTAATAACTGAAAATAGAAAAACCAAAAATTGTGTGTTCTCATAAATGTGACCTGATCACGTATGACCCAGTTTGGGTGGGGCAACCCTTAGTATTCAATTGGAATTTTGGCGAGGAGTGTGCATGTGTGGCAGGTGGGTGGAAGGAGATGTGGCGCTAGGTATGTCCCATAAAGCTGGAGAGGCATTGGGAACTGGGCTCGACTGACAGTATGCGGTGATTGCGAATGTTCTCCTAGGACAGTACTACATAGTTGGGCAAAGTGCCCTATGTAAAAGTTGACATTAGTGTATATGTCACATATTAAGAGTATAGGCTTTGAGGTCAGACAGGATTTTCAGTCTTGCCTTCCCCACTTGCTACTTATGTGGCCTTTGACAGATTACATATCCTCTTTGGGCCTGAGTTTTCTTTTCTTTTTCCTTTTCTTTTCCTTTTCTTTTTCCTTTTCTTTTTCCTTTTCTTTTTCCTTTTCTTTTTCCTTTTCTTTTTCCTTTTCTTTTTCCTTTTCTTTTTTCTTTTCTTTTCTCTTTTCTTTTCTTTTCTTTTCTTTTCTTTTCTTTTCTTTTCTTTTCTTTCTTTCAGATGTTGGGAATGTTAAGAGTCCACATATATCAAACGTTTAGATTGATATCTGCCATTGGTAAGTGTAGTGTAAATGTCTCTGATGAATTATTAGGATTTTCCACTGATGGCCACACTACTTGGAAACTGTATGTGAGAATCAGTCTAGCAAAGGGGAAAGCCTTTATCTGCATGCTAATTACCCAGTGGGTGAACTTTCAATTTGCTGGCCAAATTCCTGTGTTATTCCCTAGATGATAGCTAGTATCTAAGGTGACCCGAAGATGGCACAATTAAATAAAAAAAATGGGAAAGGAAGAGTTTGTGTAAATCATAGTTAACCGTTGAATTTATTTGTGGATCAAAGGTAGACCTGAATTCACATTCAGACAGTCTGAGCCTTGAGTCTGGACTTCTAACCTCATCAACATGAAAAGTGGTATACCTCCTTCTTCCCCCCAAGAATAATGACTTCATTATCTTTGCAATAGTGGCACATTATCATAATACAAAATTTATTGAAAGAATAAAGTAAAAAACAAAAACAAAAACAAAAAAGACCTCAAATTGTATTATCCAGAAATAAGCACCATTCATTTTTGTGAACTTTCTATACCTCTCCCCACACTTAATATAGATGAAAGGCAGATGGATAGAAATTATTGTACAAAATGGAGATAAATCTACCCCCCACCCTTTTGAAAGGATTGCTGTGGATAAATCCTGGGCAACCTGATTTTTATTCCTCCCCATAAATGTGATTTGCTTTTCTGCCTTGGAAATTTTCCAGTGAACTTCCCCTGTGTATGTCTTGCTGTTGATGCTTCAGAAGTTTTTCCTGGGATGGAGAGGGACTGTTGATGTGGCCACTTTTTAATTTCCAGAAATTATCTTTTATTACATCTTTAAAATATTTAGCTTTCTTATTATAACATGTAACAGAGGAAATAGAATTAAATGGAATTAAACTACAATGACAGTTCAAAGAATTCAAGTAGCCACCACCCAGGTGAAGACACAAATCCTATCTGCCTCCCTAGAAGCTCCTTGCTATCCCCTTCCCCATTCCAGCCCCTTCTTCCCATGGAGGTGCCTGTGTCCTGACTGAGAGGTCCCACCCTCTGGTTTTCTTTATAGTCTGTACCAATTCAGGACCTGATTGCTGGTGGTAAGTATAGCCTACTTGAGCTCATACTGTATGTATGCTTTAATTACAAATGATATTGAGCATCTTGTGTGTGTTAACCATTTGAAAATCTTCACTGGTGAGATGTCTGTTCAGATCTTTAACCCATTTTACAACTGAGGTATTTGTTTTATTTGTTTTATTGTTGAATTTTTAAGAATTCTTGGTATATTTTGGGTACAATTCCTTTACCAATTGGTATTTTGTAAGTATTTTCTCCCAGTCTGTGGCTTGTCTTTTCATTTTCTTTTTTTTTTTTAAATATTTATTTATTTTTGAGAGAGAGACAGACAGATTGTGAGTGGGGGAGGAGCAGAGAGAGAGGGAGACACAGAATCCGAAGCAGGCTCCAGCCTCTGAGCTGTCCACACAGAGCCTGACACGAGGCTCGAACTTGTGAACTGTGAGATCATGACCTGAGCCGAAGTCAGTCGCTTAGCCAACGGAACCACCGAGGAGCCTCTGTCTTTTCATTTTCTTAAGTGTCTTTTGCAGAACAGAGTGTTTTAGTTTTAATGAAATCTAACTTAACATGTTTTCTTTCATGGATTTTGCTTTTGGTGGTATATTTAAAAATTCAAAGTCAAATCCAAGGTCACCAAGTTTTTCTCCTATGTTATCTTCTAGGGTTTTTTTTACTTTTATATATTACATTTAGATATATGATCCATGTTGAAAGGTGTAAGGTTAGTGTCTTTTTTCTTTTCTTTTCTTTTCTTTTCTTTTCTTTTCTTTCTTTCTTTCTTTCTTTCTTTCTTTCTTTCTTTCTTTCTTTCTTTCTTTCTTTCTTTCTTGCATACAGACAGACAGCACCATTGGTTGGTAATTTGTTAATTACCTTTGCTTCTTGTCCAAGATCAGTTGGCCATATTTATGTATTTCTGAGCTCTCTATTCTGTTACACTGATATATCCGTCTGTCCTTTTGCTTATTCTGTACTCTGTTGATCACTGTGTAGCTTTGTAATTATAGAAATTGGGTTTTGTGAGTCCCTAAAGTTTGTTGTTCAGTGTTGTGTTGGCTCTTCTGTCATTACATTTTCACACAAACTTGAAGTTATTTGTTGATGATATCCATGAAAGAGTTTACTGGGCTTTTGATTGAGATGCCCTTGAACCTATAGATCAGTTTGGGAACAGTTGATTTCTAAACAAAATTAAGTTTTATAAATCTATAAGCACAGCATATCTCCATTTATTGTAAATGATACTGTTTAAGTTTCAAATTACAATTGTCCATTTTTGGTATATAGGAAAACAATGGACTTTTATGCATTAACTTTGTATTTTGCTATGCTGGCTTCTTAATTCCAGGAGGGTTTTTTTCCCTCCACTTCTGTATGTTCTATATAGACAATCATGTCCTCTGTGAGCAAAGATAGTGTTATTCCTTTCCAATTTGTATACTTTTCATTTCCTTATTGTTCTAGGTAGGATGTGCAGTGTGATGTTGCCTAGGCTTGGGGAGAGAGGACATTCTTGCCTTGTGCTGGCCCTGAGGGGCAAAGGATCCAGTGTGATAGTACCTGTAGGCTTCTTGTAGGTGTGTGTTTTTATCAAGTTGAAATTCCCTTCTTTGTTCAGAGATTAAGGGAGTTCTTATTGTTAAGACTTTTTATCAAGAATGGGTATTAGGTTTTGTTTAAATGCTTTTTCTATACTGATCTTTTTCTATGTGATCGTTTGATTTTCCTTTTATTAGTATGTATTTTTTTAACTTGCTCACTTTTTGTTTTTTTGAAGCTGAATCTTGTTTTAAGACTCACCAATCTTGTATAGGTAGTTGCAATTTATATATTTTTAACGTTGTATAAACAAGGGCTGGTAAACTCTGGCCCACAGTCAGTGTCTAGCCCACTGCTTATTTTTATATGATTTACAAGCTGAGAATGATTTTTATGTTTTTAAGTGTTTGAAAAGATCTAAAGAAAAATTTGACATGAAAATTATGACCTTCAGATTTCATTGACGATAAATGAAGTTGAATTAGAACACAGTCATGCTAATGTGTTTATGTAGTGTCTGTGGCTGCCTTTGTGTTCCCGTGGCAGAGCTGGGTAGTTGTGATAGAGATCCTAGGCTCTCCAAGTGGAAAATATTTACCATCTAACACTTTACAGGAGATGTTTGCTGACCCCTGCTGTATAGTAGTCCACTGCATGAATGTTCCACAAAATGTGTACCCATTGTACTGATGGGCTTAAGGATGTTACTGGTTTTTGGCAATTATAAGAAAGCTGTTAGGAACATTTTTATGCATGTATACACATGCATGCAAGCATGTGTGCCATTGTTGGGTGTGTACTTTGGAGTGGCGTTGCTAACTCCTGGATTGTGTCTGTCTTCAGCCGTAAGGGGTAATGCCAGAGTAGATGTTAGTAGTAACACTCTCTTGTCACTAGCAGTGGATGAAATTCCCATTGCTCCATATGCTTGCTGATAACCACTATTTGTAGGACTTAACATTTTTGTCAATGTGATAGCTGTGACCTAATATTTAATTTATGTGTTGATTTGTTCTTTCTTGACCAGTGGGACCTATTGTACAGTACGTTTCTGCATTCTTTACTTCTAAAGCACCAATTATATGTATGTTGTCTCCCTCTCCTTCCCTTTTATGGTAACTTAATTCCATCCACCTGGTTTTTGATTGTGATTTTTAACTGTATTTATTTCACATATTTCTTCCTAGTGTTTTCATCTCAGTAATATTTTCATGTCTTTTTTTTTTATCTGAACTCCACCCCCCCTCCCCCACACCACACACATACCTTTGAGCTTGTTTCTCTGTTTCATGAGCAGTTTTATCTAAAACTTCTCAGCAGACATGGGGAACTATCTCCCTGAGAGAATCTTCTGTTTCAGTGCATGTGTGTGTGTGTGTGTGTTTCCTCTTGTGTTGTTCATTTTTACTCATGGGTCAAGGGAAATAGGAACTGGGATAATCTGAAGTTTCCATTTTAGTTTTTGTTTCAAAAGTCCTCTCACCAAATAGGTTACTGCCTTTGCCATGTGTGTTTGTCCTCCCTTAGATTTAACCTTGAACAGGTGATGGGACTCACAGCAAAGACACTGAAGTTAGAGGCTATGACACCTACTCTCCTGCTGACTGGTTCCTTCCTCTAAGTGTAGGTCATGGGTAACCCCAATGCAGGTGTGAAAATGGTTTGTGTGAACTGTGTCTCCTGTGACATTCTGTGGCATCTTCTGCCTCTTTCTTACCTCCAGATATGTTCCCCATAACCACCCCCTGCAGACCTACGCCTCTCCATCTAGTTGCCCTAAACCTTGGGTGGGCCTCTCCCCGAGGCCTAGTCTGACCTGAGCTTTTGGGTAACCTGTTTCCTGTAATGGATGAGGAGGGATATGACCTTGTTGAGGTGTGCTTTGTAGTCTGCCTTTTGGAGTTGCCTCTGTGTTCTTGTCCCAAAGAAGTTTCTTCTATATTTAAATTTTTTGGTGGTTTTTGAAGATGAATTCTTTGCTTAGCCATTTTCAACTGGAAGTCATGACATTTTTTTGATGCTGTAAAAATAGATGAATGTTTGATGTTAGAAGTAAAATAAGTGGGTAATGATTTTGCTTTTTTATCCACATGTGATGATGCCATGTAAAGAGAGCCAGCATTTGTAAGGTGTTTTCTTCCCAAAATTATAAACATCAAGAATGGAAGGAAAGAAGACTTTTCTATATGGAGTAAAAATAAAATTCTGAAAATAATGATGTTCTTTCTAAAAGCTTAATGTAGTGTATCTTAATTATCCAAGGATTAAAGCATATGATGTATAGTTATTACATTGTACATGAAAATCATGGCAAACATCCTAATATACATCTTTGAACGTGATTTGCCAATGTTTTTTTGTTAGTCATAATTATCTCTTTCTTAATTAGGTTTGCCTCATTATTGGTTTCTTAAAATATGTGCATATTTTAAGGATCATAGGGAAGTCAATTTATGGAAAAGCATCATTAAATTTGTTTTACAGGCTCTGAGTTGTTCCTGCTGAGGTTCGGGGACATATGGCATCTTGTCTGATACAACATCTTGTGTGAAAAATCTTGCTCAGAAACCAAAACAAAAGCAACAAAAAATAAGAATAAACTTCAGCAGTGTAAAATTTTCCCCAGTCAAAGTGCTTTTAAGTAATCTCAGCAAATGTATCGTACATTGGGACTGTGGATATAGTGCTTAGTATCCTCTATTTGTGAGGAAAAAGAGTTTAAAAACTAACTTGAAAATGGGAACACTAGTCTTCATATAGTAATCTAAAATATTTAAAGCCAAAACTATACTTGTTTAAGAAGCGCGAAGTCATTCCCTACTTTTTTAAAAATTCAGAGTCTTTTTATTACAGTAGCAATAGGTAAACATTTAGAAAATTCTACAATACAAGAAACTCTCTACCACTGGAGATTACCGTTAACACTACATTTTATCAGGTCCGTTTCTGTGTACCTGTTTTTTAGCCAAAAAAAAAAAAGATCCTCTTTTGCATGCCATTTTATAATATCTTTTCCCCCATTTAATAATCAGCTTTTCATGTCAATGGATTTATGTCTTACATATTACCTGGTTCACATTCAAGTGAACAATTGCCTCAACTATCCTCATGAGCTGCTTTGTCCAGTGCGGATTGTGTCTCAGTTCTCTGTTGGCATCTGGTTGCCATGTTCCTTCAGTTCCTTTTTCCTTTTTTCCTGTGACACTGATTTGTTGAAGAAGTTTGACAAGTTGTCTTGTGCCCAGTGGTATTTAATGTGAGTTTTTTTTAAGAAATTGTATTTGACTTCTTGAATCATTTAGTTCACTTTAAAAAAAAATTTTTTTTCCAACATTATTTTTGAGAGACAGAGACAGAATGCCAGCAGGGGAAGGGCAGAGAGAGAGGGAGACACAGAACACAAAGCAGGCTCCAGGCTCTGAGCTGTCAGCACAGAGCCTGATGTGGGGCTCGAACTCATGAACTGTGAGATGATGACCTGAGCCAAAGTTGGATGCTTGCTTACCTGACTGAGCCACCCAGGCTCCCCCATTCAGTTAACATCTTTAGGGAGGACCAGAAATAAGAGGAGAAGGAGGACCTAAATGTGTCACTGAACTGATAAAATCCTTTTCTCTGCAAAGGTATGCTAGTTATTATTTACATTTTTGGTCTGTGAGACGTTGTCTCCCAAACTGTGAGGCTTGGAATTCACCAAGCCCTCTCTTTATCTCTTACTATATTAACAAGGTCAATTGTCAGCATCGGTTTACTGAAGAGGTTGGTAGTAAAGCAGGGTGCCTTTGTTGGGTTTTGTTTAGACTGTTGTTTGCCTTCACGCTCACTTTGTGTATATCTACCTGTGCGTGCATGTGTGCCCTCACAGATACATTGTGTCTGCCCCTCTCCCCTGACCATGAGGTCCACTGCTAAAAGCAATGGAATGGAGTGCCACAGTGTTCCATGCCTTGTTAGATGTTCTGTGAGATAAAGATGACTAACACAAAGATGAATAACAGATTCCTCTCTCAGGGATCTCTATGGAATCATGGAGAAAAGATCTGCCAGAAATATGAAGAAATAATGTTAGAGGATACTCTTGGCTCAGTAAAAAAAAGATGATCTGACCTTGTATTTAAAATCCCCTTGGTGCACCCAGGTGGCTGAGTCGGTTAAGTGCCTGGCTCTGGATTTCAGCTCAGGTCATGATCTCATGGTTCGTGGGATCGAGCCCCGCATTGAGCTCTGTGCTGACAGTGAAGAGCCTGCTTGGGATTCTCTCTCTCCTTCTCTCTCTGCCCTATGCATGTGAGTGCGCTCTCTCTCAAAATAAGTAAACTTAAAAAAATCCTCTCTATTGAGGTATCATTTACCTACAATAAAGTGCACCCATTTTAAGTGTCTAGCCTTATTTTGTGACCACCCCCTGCTTCATCCTGCCGCAGTAGCAGAGTGCTTGTGATGCCTGACACAAATTCCACCTCCTCCTTGCCCTTCCGACTGTTCAGGATGTTGTATGCGTTTGCTGCTTTTCTTTGTCTGGAATGCCCTCCACTCCACTTGCTTCTCAAGATTCAGGCCTCATCCTTTAGCCTCACTGCTGGCTGTTAACCCCTGCTCTGTGCTCTGAGGCCTTTGTGTAGAACTCTGTTGACCACACTGAGTGTGCATAATATACTGCCAGGCCACTCTGACAGCTTGTTAACTTTACTCTTGCCCTTTTATTAGCAACCTTTTTTTCTTTTCCTGTTTCATCCATTTGGTAAATATTTTTCCAATGTCCATTATAGAGCAGGCTTAATGCTAGATCCTGGGGTAGATAAAACTTAGACTAAGACTTTGTCCCTTGCTTCATTGGACTGAAATACAGTAAGGGTGACAGAAACAATACAGTGTGAGCAATGTAACAGAAATACTGTGATCCCTAGTAACAAGGAGTACAGAGCCACTGATGTGGGGGACACTGATGTGCGCTTCATTGAGATTAATTTCGAAGGGTTAAAGATTCTGGGATTTGCTACATCGAGAAGAAGGTCATTAGAGTATAGCAGAATGTATGTGTGAAAGCATGGCGTTCTGAAGTCAAGACACAGGGAATTCTGACATGTTGTGTTCTTGGAAGATTCTCTCTTGCGTGTGAATATATTTGCCAATGTAGATATAAATACTGCCTTCTATAATCCCTTTTAATTCCATTTTTTTAATTTAATCTTAAGCTCCACTACCCATCATTATATTCTTCACTTAAAAGGCTTGTAAATCAAGTATTTCCCTGTGCTGAATAAACATTCTAGAATTTTTTTTCTTTTAATGAAGCCAAGCTTGTATAATCTAAAAACACAGACATATCCAAGAATAAAATGTGATTAGTCCGTAAGCTATCACCAAATTTTGTGAACAGCTTACCTTTTAATAATGATTCTGAAGAAAGATAAATGTAATTTCAAAGAATAAGCTAAGACAACAAAACCACATGGAGTGATGCTTTGTTTTCCAGAAACTCCATCATTTAATATTCCTTTCATTATAGACAGTTTAGCAGGTCAGACATTTCTGAGAAGACAGCTGTACTTCATCCTTTCTTCTCAGTAGCTAAGTGGCATTCCGGAAGATCACTTTTCAGAAATGTCAGTGTGCTTAATGATGGGACAGACCACAAATGGATTGTCTGAAAGCTAAGTAAGACTGGCTTTATCTAACAAAATAGCAATAAAAGTTGATCTCCATTGATAACTTCTTTGATCTCCTGGCTACCAAAAATAGCTTGTAGTAACTTTTTCCATGAATCTAGAAGGAAAGAAATTAGCAGGAGGCCAAGGATGTAGGTAGGGTCTCTTGGTTCTTATATGGCTTCTCCATTCCCACCAAAGCCTTTGCCACCTCTTTTTCTGCTTCCCTGGACATTTGGTCCACTGGAATGGATCATGTAGGGGGGAAGGAAGACTTTGTTGAGACTAATCCTTAAGATTTAAAGATTCTGTGTATAAAAGTGCTGACAACACTGACTTCATTTTTGGTTCTCCCTTGTGTTGATGCCCATTCTATGACCTCCTCAGGGCTACCTGTTCAGGTCCCTGGAGTTGAATGCAAGCCCTGGCTGGAAGACTTGTTCTTGGCTTCCCTAAAGTGGTTCACAGAAGGCATCACTTAAGATAATTACCGTTTGATCTCACCATTATGCCTCTTGAGTAGCCTTGGATCTTTTGTCCAGCTGATCGGCCCCCACCCCCACCCCCTGCCCCATCAGTAAGTTACTCTGAACAGAACTTTGCATAAACACTATGGGGTGGCCTGCTTTGTTTTTCCGTCTCAAAGTGGCTTCTCAGTTCAAAGGATGTGTTACCAACCCTCCTCTACCTTCTAACAGTGCAATTTGCTAGAGAAGCAGATCTTTTCCCCAAACAAATTTGCATTCTGTGAAAACATACACATTTAAGGTCTTCATTCTCATGATGTTTTCTGTGGTTCTTTGCTTTTCTGACTCCATTTCCTGGTACACTAATAACCAGCACTAGCTTATGAATAAGAAATGAGCCACAAATCGTTTCATAGAGCAGTCTCAGATGCTTTTGGATTCCCAGACAGCCACTCAAGAATAGAATCAGCCTATGTGCAGAGTTTCTTTTGGCATTTTAAACCTGCAACTGCCAAGGCATTTATGTCCTATCATGAAGTTGCGTACCACATATACACTTACCCTGTAGTAGATGTTCACTTAGCCAGCTTCCGCGTAACCTGCTTAACAGACCGATGCTTTCCATTTTTGCTGTAAAACATACTGATGCCCTTGGCACTTGCAGCTAGAAGGATGCTCCTAGGTAAACTTGTGTATTTCTCCCAACTAGTTGAATTGTTTACTTACCAGGAGTCAGCTGTGTGTATTCCCAAACCTGTTTGTGTCCATTGCACTTATTATTGAAATCTTGAAATTTAATGAAATCTTGCATAGATTGATGAACTATAATTGTAATTGAGAGTTATTTTTTTTATGACAAGGAAATCATATGCTATGGAAAGATATGGTAAAGGCAACTTGTCTAATGAAAATTGCTGTCAAACTAGGGATGGGTGAGAAAATCGTAACATTTGGAAAAAATTATAAAAATTAAAGATTTTGGTAGGTTATAGATATCTCACTCTTGAAAGGTTTTTGTTTATTTTTCACCACACTTTAAAGGAAAGCAAAACTAGAAAATCTGGTGATACATTTGCATTGGCTTTGGTGAACAGTGCAGTATAAACTCTTGAGAAAAGATCTTTGCCTCTATCATTTTATTTTACTTCTTTAAAGTTTTTATTTATTTTGAGAGAGAGAGAGAGAGAGAGAGAGAGAGAGAGAGAGAGAGAGCAAGTGCAGGCAAGCCCAAGTGAGCAGGGGAGCAGCAGAGAGAGAAGGAGAGAGAATCCCAAGCAGGCTCCCCGCTGTCAATGCAGAGCCTGATGCAGGGCTTGATTCCATAAACCGTGAGATCATGACCTGAGCAGAAGTCAACAACCAGAAGCTTAACCAATTGAGTCATCCAGGCACCCCGTCTATTTATTATTTTAGAAGTGATTGCCAACTTGTGAAATTAATGAAATGACCCTTGTTATGGTGTATCTTAGGCAAAAGACTTAGAAAGCAGGGACATCCTTTTTTAAACCTGCAGTTATGTACAGAAGAGTATTCCCTGTTAGAACCACTGAGCTGGAACATTTGTTTTATAGAAGAATGAATTTCTGGACCCAGTCAGGGAAGAAGCTGCACAGGCCCTCCAGCTATTAGGTAGCCCATCAAGGATAATTGAACCATGGAGAGTTAATGTCTTTGTAAATCTGTTTTCCTGGCACATAATATTCAGGGGCATATCAGACACATTTTCCCACCCGTTGATAATAAATGTATCCTAAGTCCCCAGTATGAGATGTGACTGGGAAGTGAAGAGACTGATTTAACCAATATACCAGAATTTATACATCCAAATGAGCTTTCTTTTTCAAAATAATGACAGTAGGAGGTTCAATAATTATTCCAAAGATTCTGTCTCTACTCAAAAATCATTTTTGGAACCCATTTGAAATTGCTTCTGAAGGCAGTTTACATGCTACATGAGAGTGTCATTTGACTTGTTTCAGAGTTCCACTTGATTTTAAACCAATGATAGTTTAACCCATCTTGATTTGCCATCTTGGTTCCAGATAGTTACCTACCTACTTAGAAGTGCCAAGGTTTTCCACTGCTAGATTATTAAAAAGCATGCGTTTCAAGTCTTAAAGATGCCCTCAAAGTGGAGTTTCAGAAAAGCCTTGAGCGATAGTGGCATCACTGAAATAAACATAAAGCATCTAATTAAGTGAATGCTTTGAAGTAGAGGGTGTTAATTTGGATATGCAAATCATTTGTTAAAAAGTTTATTTGGTCCTATTGCTTTAGAACATCCATTAGCAAATTTTTCAGAGAACCAGACAGTAAATAGTTGAAATTTTGCAGGCCATGGGTCTGGGTCACAAGTATTCAACTATGCACAAAAGCAGTCAGGAACAATATGTAAACAAATGGGCATGGCTCTTTTCCAATACAACTCTATTTTCAAACACAGACCAACAAGTCCAATTTGGCCCACGGGCCATGGTTTGTCAAACACTGTTCTACAGAGCCCTACAAAATGAATGACCCTTATTAGTTAGTCTCCATTTCATCCTCTGAAAATATAGATTGAGATCATTGCTTCCATCTTTGATACAATAATCACCATTTTAAAGGATTGCTACTTAGGTCAAAGAAGGAAAAAATTTCTGACCATACTAACATAAATTGCAATCTGATATTTGTAGCCAGTACCCAAAATCAGAAATCTAAAGGGGAATTTAATTATGAAAGTGCTCACTACCTGGTCTTATTTTGACCATCACTGTTGCTGCCCCAAAGTCTGATCATACAAATATCTGGAATGGTTGCATCAGAGATTTAAGAGAGACATGACGAGATGGATCTTCCCATTCCCCTAAATAAGTCCTCTAGAATTCACTTCAACTGTCTGGTAGTACTTCGTGTCTTTCCTTCCTTCCCTCTCTGCACCTCTTCTTTCCATTCTCTCTAGTATTTTTCTTCTCGCTCTCTTCAGATCTTTAAGATAAAATTCACACATCGTAAAATTCACCCACTTAAAGTATACATATCAGTGGTTTTTAGTATATTCACACTTGTACAATCATCACTGCAAACACTTTTAGAACATTTTCATTCCCCCTAAAAGAATTCCTATTTAACCCTTATCCATCCTCATTTTTCCCACAGTCTCTAAGAAACCACTAATCTTTTATGTATTTATAGATTTGCTTATTGTGATCAAATAAAAAATCACATATTTATATGATTCTATAAATAAATAGAATCCTATAATGCATGGTTGTTTGTGACCAGCTTCTACCTCTCTCTCTGTCCCTACCCCACTTGTACATGTGATTGCTGGCTCACTTTCTCTCAAAAATAAACACTAGGAAAAAATTGTATAAAGTCAAATGCTTAACTAAGCCACCCAGGTACCCCACATATACCATAGTTTTAAAATCTGTTCCTCAGTTGATGAACATTGGGGTTTCCATATTCTGGCTCTTATAAACAATGCTTCTGTGAATGTCTGTGTAAAAAGTTCTTGTGTGTGGACATAGGTTTTCACAGTTCTTGGGTAAATACCAAGGAGTGGAATTGCTAGGTCTTATGACACCTATATATGTTTAACGTTTTGAGGAACTGTCATCTGTTTTCCATAGGTGTTGCACCATTTTTGCCTTCCCACTAGCAACGTGTGAGGGTTCCATTTCTCTACATCCTATTCAACATTTGTTGATGTCTGTTTTTTTATTATAACCATCCTAATGGGTATGAAGTATCTCATTGTGGTTTTGGCTTTTGTTTCTTTGATGACTTATGATCTTGAACACCTTTTCATGTTTATTGACCATTTGTGCATCTGCTTTGGAGTCTCTTTGAGTATTTTGCTGATTTTCAAACTGGCTTGTCTTTATTATTGAGTTTTAAATGTTTTCTAAGTGTTCTAGATTCAACTCCTTTATTATACAAACATTTATCCGATTTACAATTATTCCCCCCCCCCATTCTGTAGGTTGTATTCATTGTGATAGTGTCCTTTGAAGCACAAAAGGTAATTTCAGTTAAATCCAATGTACATTTATTTTTTTCTTTTGTTGCCTAAGAAACTGCTGCTCAAACCAAGCTCATGGAGATATACATCTATTTTTTCTTTCTTTCTTTTTTTTTTTTTTAAAGCGTTAGAATTTCAGCTATTAAATTTAGGTCTATGATCCATTTTGTGTTTATCTTTGTGTATAGTGTTAGGTATGGGGTACAGATTTAATACTTTGCGTGTGGATATCCAGTTGTTCTGGAGCCATTTGTTGAAAGGACTATTCCCCATTGAATGGGTTTGACATCTGTGTCAGAAATCACTGACCTGGGGCACCTGGGTGGCTCAGTCGGTTAAGCGTCCGACTTTAGCTCAGATCAAGAACTCAACGGTTCCTGAGTTTGAGCCCTGTGTTGGGCTCTATGCTGACAGCATAGAGCCTGGAGCCTGCTTCAGGCCTGTCCAGCATAGAGCCTGGAGCCTGTCTCCCTCTCTCTCTCTGTCCCTCCCCTGCTCATGCTCTGTCTCCTCTCTCCTTCAAAAATAAATAAAAACATTAAAAAAAATTTAAAGATAAAGAAATCACTAACCTAATTAAGGTTTTATTTCTGATTCTTGATTCACTTCCATTGCTTTTTATATCTGTCCTGAAGCCAGTGCCACAATGTTCTAATTACCGTAGCTGTATAGTAAGTTTTGAAATTGGGGAAATGTGAATCCTCCAATTCTGTTGTTTTTTTCCCCCAAGAGTATTTTGGCTATTCTGGATTCCCTGAATTTCCATGTGTGTTTTCGTATCTACTTGTCAATTTCTTCAAAAAAGGCAGCTGAAATTATGACAGGGTTTACATTGAATTTGTAGATCAATTTGGGGCTTATTGCCAGCATAAAAATATCAAGTCTTCTGATTAACATGTGATGTCTTTCCGTTTGTTGAGATCTTTAATTTATTTCAGTAATATTTTGTAGTTTTCATTGTACAAGTCTTGTACTTCTGTTAAATTTCTTCATGTGTTTTATTCTTCTTGCTGCACTTATAAGTGAAATTATTTCATTTTTAGATTGCTTGGATTATTCATTGCTATTTAGAAGTAGAATTGACTTCTGTTTATTGATCTTCTTTCCTTCAATCTTGCTGAATTCATTTATTAGTTCTGATAGTCTTTTAATGGATTCCTTAGAGTTTTCCATATAGCAGATCATATCACTTGCAAATTAGGCACTTTTTTAAAGAATCTATTTTGGGGTGTCTGGGTGGCTCAGTTGGTTAAGCATCCGACTTCGGCTTAGGTCATGATCTCCAGGTCCGTGAGTTCAAGCCCTATGTGCTGACAGCTCAGAGCCTGGAGCCTGTTTCAGATTCTGTGTCTCCCTCTTTCTCTGACCCTCCCCCGTTCATGCTCTGTCTCTTTCTGTCTCAAAAATAAATAAACATTAAAAAAAATCTATTTTTTTGCCCTCTGTAACTGTTTCAGATTTTCATCACCATAGTTAAGTCTCCTTGCTAGTAGGTGTACCCTCTGATCTCAGCAGATGATATTCTAGGATGACAAAATGCTGAGAGATAAATACCACTGCATGTGTGGGAAATCTTAAGCAATTTTTCACTATTAGAATGTTAACTGCAAGTCAAGGAGAGGTTGAAAAAAATTTAAAAATTTACCTTTTGTAGCTGGTTTATTTAAAAAAAAATGGTCAGAATAGTAGCATGAGCTTTTTAAAAGAAATTATTATTTTATTAATGGTGAGCGTTTGGTTTGGGGTTTTGTCCTAACTGGACAAGAATCTTGCTTTGGTTATTTACTCAGCAGTGGGCCAGTGAATCGTTAGTGTGATCACTGTGGTAGGCAGTCTTGTAATTATGTACCATCAGCTGTCATGAGGTGTTGGTGAAAGATAAATTGAGTTTATGAAGCCTTGGGCATCAGTGGTGATGGAACTCAATGTGTCTAACTGGAAGAGGGTCAGTCATGTTCTCTTGGTTTATGAAGGACAGGCAGGGTTGGGCCATATGGCCTGGCAAATTATGCATTGAACCACTCGAGGGAGCGCAGTTCACATAGACTAAAAGTTACCATTATGCTCAGTGGCCTTGTGATAGGATTACATATTGTCAGAATTGGAAGCCTTTTAGATTTGCTGGTAGAGAATTTCGTTTTGAATATTCATTTATATTTATCAACTCCACTTAGACTCTCAACTCTGGGGTTGGCTTTATCCCACTCCTGCCATTTCTTGACTATTTTGTTATATTGGTATTTTCAACAAGTGTTAAAGGGAGTTGTTAAGGATACATTGATACCTAATTGAGGTTTTCTCCTTGATATAGTCAACGTAATTTAAAAAGAAAATTGAAAATTAGAGGTTTTCTCCTTCTATATACAGAAATATGTCCAGCTACCTGAATTGTGTGTGTGTGTGTCAGAAAAGAAAGTATATGACTTTGTTTTAGAATGCTAGGATATTAAGGTGGATGGATTTTTATAAATGATTTGATCTACCCTCCAGTTAACACATACCCTCCATGCCACCATGAATGGAGAATGGCCATTCTCCACTTGAGGAATTTTAGTTCATGGGACCTTATTTTGTTGTAAAGCCACCAATAATCAAATTTTAACATACTTTCTGTCAAAAAGTTCTTCATGTAGGACTGAAACCTGCCCCCATGCTACCCTCCCTCTAGTTATGTCCTTTGGTTCTGTGCTTAAGACTTTATAGAGTAGATCTCCTAATTTTTCAAAGTAAAAATTCTTCTGTCATGTAAAGATGTTTATCACATCTCCACCTAAATCTTTCCTGGTTAAGCAACGTAGAGATAGAGTCCTGATAGATTTTCCAGATATTTCATTTTCCTGATTGACAAAATGGAATGTATCGAGAGGAACTCAATACCCCTCTTAAAATGTGTCATACAGAACTGAGTATAATTTTCCAAGTGTGATATCATGGCAGGGTATGATGGAATTAGTACCTTCCAAGTCATATGTAAAGAACTGTGGTTAAGACTTTAGGGACACCTGGGTGGCTCAGTCTGTTAAGTGTACAACTTCGACTCAGGTCATGATCTCACTGCTAGTGAGTTCCAGCCCCACGGTCTCTGTGCTCAGAGCTCAGAGCCTGGAGCCTGTTTCAGATTCTGTGTCTCCCTCTCTCTCTGACCCTCCCTTGCGCTCACTCTTTCTCTCTCTCTCTCTCTCTCTCTCTCTCAAAAATAAATAAACATCAAAAAAATTTTAAAAAAAGACTTTAGGCTTTGGAGGGGCATCTGGGTGGCTCAGTCAGTTAAGCATCTGACTTTTGGTTTCAGCTCAGGTCATGATCTCATGGTTCACGCTGACAATGGGGAGCCTGCTTGGGGTTCTGTCTCTCCTTTTCTCTCTGCCTCTCCCCTGCTTGCTCTTTGTCTGTCTCTCTCTCTCAAAATAATTAAATAAACTTAAAAAAAAAAGACTTTAGGCTTTGGAGTCAAAGACATTGGAGTTAAAGTTCCAGGCATGCTACTTACTAGCTCTGTGTGGGAAGTTACTTGAATGTGCTTAATTTCCTTATCCATAAAATAAGGATGATAAGCACGGGAGCTCCTCTAGCCTATGGATTTCATGAGGACAGGAACCGTATTCATTTTGCTTTCCCTAATGTCAGTTACTGAATTCTTAGAATAGTGCCTGTAGACCATCATACGTGCTCATTAAATATGCATTGAATGGATGTGTGAATGGATGCCTGTCACATAGAAATGGCAGCATTGAAAGCACTTAGCACAATGCACAGAACTTAGTTAGCAAATGGTTTTTAAGCAACTGTGTCCCCCTTATATTAAACCTCCATTCAGATAAAAGTCCAAGATCTTTTACTCAGGAAATTGTATTTTCCCAATTTGACATCTTAACCTCAATGCATATTCTTACATTACATTTGGTGTTAACTTTGGTACTGTTAATTTCCTTTCTTCCTTCTGTTTTGTTGAACTTTGTATCTTCATTGTATCTCCTGAATGTAATCATTCCTCAATCCTCCCTCTCACGCTCCCCTTTGGGTTTGTAGGATTAAGGAATGCAACGACCATGGTGGTCACAACTTTGACCTCTCTCTCTAAAAGTTTGGCTCAAGGTTTTGATACGTGACTTGATAGCTCAAGTAGAAGACTCTTAGGATGGGCTGGGTCTGTAGCTTTGGAGTTTTGTACCCAAGTATTGGTGGCTTTTTTGTTGTTGTTGTTATATGAATACTTAACTTAGGGGATGCATCCTGAATAATTGCACCAGGCGAATCCTAGCACTAAAAGGTGGAAAAGCTAATAATGAAAATCATTCAGTTATTGAAAATGCATGATTAGGGGCGCCTGGGTGGCTCAGTCGGTTGGGCGTCCGACTTTGGCTCAGGTCACGATCTCACGGTCCGTGAGTTCAAGCCCCGCATCGGGCTCTGGGCTGATGGCTCAGAGCCTGGAGCCTGCTTCTGATTCTGTGTCTCCCTCTCTCTCTCTGCCCCTCCCCCATTCATGCTCTGTCTCTCTGTCTCAAAAATAAATAAAATGTTAAAAAAAATTAAAAAAAAAAAAAGAAAATGCATGATTACAGCTCATGTATGAAGAGTGACATTCCTGTGTTTTTACATGGCTGCAGCAATGCAAGTGGCTGCACAGAATCCTCCTTTATTATTCTGCAAACTGAGTTTTCTGAGGTTGAAGAACCCAGGATTTACTGTTTCCAATATAAAAATCAAATGATTCGATAGGAGCCCTGCTTCTTTCTCCTTTCTTTCATTTATTTTTTTTAACTTCATTTTGTAATCAAGATATCCTGTTTCTATATCCTTTCTATACAACTGAGAATGTTAATCAAGGTCTCAAATTGTATCATAGCAAAAGTGTGTTGCTTGGCAACAGAAGGAAAGATATAATGTTTTCAGATTTTAAAAATAATCCGGGGTTTTATTATTCATTTTTTTTTAATTAAAATGATTTCATTATTTGTGGAAAAATAGCCTGGAGGGAGAAGAAAACGGACCATGGAATCAGTATCTTTTTTGCATTTGTCTTCTAAGAGAGGTTTTAAGGAGGAATTGGTTTTTGTCTATTTGAGCTGTGTAGACATTCTGGCTGAGACTTGGGCTCCTGGTTTGAAGACTTGGTCAGTCTACTCATTATTGACCAAGATCTAACCTCTCTCCCCTGTGAGTTCAAGGCCCTGAAGATCTTTTTCAGAACTACCCCCATCTCCATCCTGTGGGCTTTATGAGGTTTGTTGATGGTCTGAATGCCTCTTTCAAAATGTGCTCACCTTGGTTTTAAGAATTGTGAAAGATTCAGTACTGTGCCCACCAGTGCTTTCCTGTTTCAGAATCCTAGAAATGACCAAATTGCAGAGAGATTGAGTTCCTTTTTTCAAGGACACGGCACAGAGCAGAGCTGAGGACTAAAGTTCCCCCACTGAGCATCAAGGAATAAGTGTGTAGCTAAGAACTTCCTTTACGAAGTCAGCCAACCCAATATTACTTTCTGACTCTGCTACTTATAAGCTCTGTGATATGAACAAAATTTTTAACATCTCTGTGCCCTAGTTTCCTTATCTACACAGTGAGGATAATAATAGTAATTCCCTTAATAAGGTTCCCAGAATTAAATAAGACAGCACACTATTTGGCACACAGTAAGTATACAACTATACGTTTGCTTTTATTATTAATATTAGGCATTAAAAGGCAATAACACAAAAGCCTACAAATTATCTTCCTCTTTCTCCTCCTATTTCTTTACTTCCATTCTACTTCTCCATATTGAGATGCAAAATCAAATTGGGAGAAGTTTTTATATACCTTCTAAACTTTATATTCATTGGACAGTAATATTAAGCTTTTCATTACTGAAAAAAATGAGTTTTCATATTAAGGCTTTGCCATTGCACAGCTGAAATAAAGAGAACTGGATGCCTGTGATGATTGCAAAGGCTTCTGAAGACCTTAAACTTCTTCCCCATTAGGATTCTGTGTTATGCAAAACCAAGCCAATGGCAAAGGATTTTCCTACCAAAGACCAGGATTGCTGTGGCTTGGATACTTGTACCAACTTAACTAGTGATGACGTTTTGGGGGTGCTGGTGGGGTGGTCCAGAGCCGATGGCCAAGAAAGAATTCTTGAAGACATCTTTGGAGCAAAGAGATTATTTTATTAAAGCGCAGGGACCAGGATGCGTGGGCAGGAAGAGCTGCACTAGGGTCATGATGGGTAACTCATTATATGCCCTCAGGTTGGGAGGGGGTCAGGGATAGAGTAAGTCTCTAAGGAATTTTGGAAGCAAGGTTTCTAGGACCTTGAGGGGTGAGCTGTTGCTAGGGAAATGCCATTTATTACCATTTAATAAAACCTCAGTAATGACACCCTTTAGATGTGTATTGGGAGGGGGGGCATAAACTTGGAGTATGATTGCCAGCATCTATCTTGAGATGAAGGAAGTAGACTTAAAGATACTCGAGGATGGGATAATGTTAAGCTAAGGTTCTCTTTTGCTCCAGCAAAATGTCATCCGTGAGGCAGCTGAGCTCCTAGAGGGAGGTCACTCTGCTGGTTGTAAAGACTTGTCAATGGGCTATAGACAGTAAGGGAATTTAATTTTTCATTTGCCTTCGTTTCCCACATCACCATGGCAAGGACTTAAACCCCTTCCCTTTGTTCTTGGGTAGACAGGAGTGTCCGAGGAATATCACACATATTCCATTGAGTTGGGTATGTGTGTGTATCAGGCTGTAATTTGCCCTCAGGGCCTATGGCCTATCCCCTATCCCCTCTGTTGAAATTTTGTTTTCTTAGGGTGTATCTAAAGTTTCATTTGTCCATTTCATATCCCGTGTGTGTGTGTGTGTGTGTGTGTGTGTGTGTGTGTGTGTGTTCCAGTATTTGCTTAAAAGGAGCTTAATCCTATCAGTTTAAGAGATAGACTCATGTCTGTGAATTTCTGTACTATTTTACAACTTTTATTTTCTCCTTTTGATAGGCTATTTTCTCCTTTTGATTGGCTGAGTGTTTTGGACATATGTAATGTTCCCTCTAGTTTTTAACTAGAAGACCTTGAAGCATGTTTTTTGGTTTTTTTTTTTTTTTTTTTTTTAGGTGAGACTATAAACATTGTAGCCAGTAATCATAGCAAAAACTCTGGGTCAGTGGTTGCCAGTCTTCTTAGACCTTAGTTTGGTCAAGTCTTGTGAAAAGTTGGGCACTGGTGGTGAGCCCCGGCTATAGAGGAGAGGAGGAAGAAAGTAAGAGAGAGGAAAAGGGGCTGCACATCTGCTATCATAGACCTCTGATTTTTGCTCAAAGTGACCATAAACTTTTTGTTTTGTTTTTAAAGATAGAAGAATCAAGTTGAAGCACAGTTACAAACAACCAAATCTATCAGTCTAGATTTTTCTTCCAAATGAAATATGAAAAGTGATCAATTTTTCAAAATGTTATATGGGACACATTTGACTTAAAGAGCCTACGTGGTCTTTGTGTCTTATCTGAGGCAAAGATGAACCCGTCTCAACAAATGGGTTTTCACCAGGCAATCAATAAGGCTTTCACCTTGAGCTAACTTTGCTTTAGCTCTAGCAAGACGTACCTGAATTTGGATTCTGATATTACACTAAGAAAATTTGTTTCTTTATTGTCAGAGTTTTGGTGAGGTTGATACAGATATTAATGTTGTCTGTAAAATTATGCTTGAGTTACATATTGTTGGGCCAATTTTTTAAAAAAATACTGGACAGTGCCCTTTTCAGAATCAGCCAGTGAAATTAAGCAAGGTCTTAGGCAACACTGAGTCCAACATAGTCAACATTCTACCCTTTGTAGCTTATCTTTAGTTTCCTTTTCTTGAGGCTGGATGAAATTTACACAATTACTTAGATTAATGGAACTGAATAAATCCCTCTATGCTTCCGATATTAGTAACTCATGAGTGATCATTTAGGAACATAGACTTACTCTAGGGCTAGATACCTAGGGCAGATGATGTAATTCCTGGACGCAGGCAGTAAAAGTACAAGCAGTTGTTACTTTTCCTTGCTCCCTGCTCTCTTAATTAGTCATTGAAAACCTCATAAAAGAAGTAATGACTCATTCCTTTTATAGGCAACCCCAGGAGTTCATATTTATTTTCCTGCTATTAGAAATGTTGCTGCTAAACTGCAAAGCCCCCATTATTTTCCAGTGGTTTTAAGCTTGATGTTGGAAATGAGATATTAAAGGCATAAATGGAACCCTCTTCTATTCTTCCCATGGCTACTACCTCTTGTCATTCAGGTTTCAGAGTCCTCCCCTGAGCGCCCAATTTTAGAGAAGCCTCTCTGCTTCTGACTCTGGTTTATTTACTTATTTATTTATTTTCAAAGCAAAAATCTCATTTGAAAATTTCTGGTGTATTTGTTTATTTTTTCTTGTTTATTGTGTTTTCATTTATTCAAATGTCAGCTTCATGAATGGAAGGACCTCAGCTGTCACTCAGTACTTGGTTCTGCCCCCCCTCCCCCTCCACTAGCCTTCAGAGAGGGCAAGGTTGGTGCTGGGTAGAGGAATGCTGGAGGAAATAAGAAAAGAGCAAGAACAAACTGTTCCCTGTTCAGATGGTGCTTTTTTCCTATTCTTTAGCTACTGAAAGCCACTTAGGCACTTAAGTGAGTTGCAAAGCATGATCTCTTGCCTACTTCTCTGTCTGGGCTTTCTCTTATACTGGGGCTTTTGGTCTCCCTCTTTCTGCTTGACCTCTGTGTTGGAGGATTCTCTTCTGGATCCTTCCCTTTCTTACCTACATATTTAGGTAATTTCATCTGGTTGCATGGATTTAAATATTTAAATAAATATTAAATATTAAGCATTAAATATTAAATACCTCTGTATATAGTATACCTATAGCCATGACTTCTCAGCAGGATTCAGACTCTCATATATAAAGACCCTATTAGCATTATCACTAGGATATCTAGTTGGTATCTGAAACTTGCCCAAATCCAGACTCTGGATTTCTTCTCCATAGCTGCTGCTTCCATGGAATTGCTGATCTTAGAAATGGCACCACTTGCTCAAGCAAGTGGATTTGATTTCTTGCACTTCCTCACCCTCACATCCACTGCATTGACTCTGCCTCTCCCATATATAGATTTTAAAATATATGTTATATACATATGAAATGGAGGTGTATGTATGTGAATATAAGTAAGGGTACACATATGTGTTGGTTGTTTCCTGCCCAGAATGTGGTGGTTGAGTGCTCTATCTCTGTTGTTGGCGGTGTGCCTGCCACATCATGAGAACTAAATTATTTGTTGAGTAATGAATACATGATTATACTCACAGTCTTCTGTGCCTTGAAAGGCATTAAGAATGACTCATAAGAGGAATACAGTTGATTTGTGGTTTGGGATTTGTCTTTTGTGTTAATGTATGACCAATGCCTGTTGTGTTCAAATATAAATGTGTCAGAAATGTGCAGGGGTGCCGGGGGAGGGGCTCAGTGGACTAAGTGTCCAACTCCTGATCCCTGCTCAAGTTGTGATCTTGTAGTTTATGAAATTGAGCCCCTCATTGGGCTCCAGGCTGAGGATGTGGAGCCTACTTGGGATTCTCTGCCTTCCTCTCTCTCTCTGCCCTTCCCCCACTTGCACGTGCACATATGCTCTCTCTCTTTCTCAAAATAAATATTAAATAAAGAAATATGCATATGGAAGAAGAAAGGCTTGCATGTGAACTGAGAAGGCAAGGGCAAGAACTCACCAACCTGTCCAGCTTTTGGTAAACTTAGGCTCTGATGGGTTGGTGCGGATTGAGAGGACTCTCCTGAACAGAAGAGGAAACTGAGGCTCTGATGAGTTGTCATTGGGCAGATGACATAGCTGGTGACTGAGGGGCGAGGACTGGAATCCTGTCTTTCTGACTATAGAGCCTGTTCTGCAATGATGAAACTACACAGCTTTCTTGTCTCATCCTTTTGAAACATAGCAGAGGGAATACATGTTAAACATTTGTGTTGAGGAATCCTGGCACGCTCTAAAGCAAGAGTCAGCCAATTTTTTCTGTAAAAAAAAAAACACAAAAAAACAAAAAACTAGATAGTAAATATTTAGGCTGGGTTTCTGGGCCAATAGGTATCTGTCATAACTACTCAGCTCTGCTATTACAGTGCCAAACAAATGATAGGCAATATATAAACAAATGGATGTGGCTGTGTTCCAATAAAACTTTATTTATAGACACTAAAATTTGCATTTTAGATAATTTCACGTGTCACAAAATATGTTTAAAGAACTTCCTTTTCAACCATTGAAAATGCAAAACTCATTCTTAGCTTCTGGGACATACAAAAACAGTGAATGGGATTTAGCCCAAGGATCATAGTTTGCTGATCTCTGCTCTAAAGAATATTA
Organism: Felis catus; assembly: GCF_018350175.1. Lineage (NCBI taxonomy): Eukaryota > Metazoa > Chordata > Mammalia > Carnivora > Felidae > Felis > Felis catus. Next base: position 74,815,617 of record NC_058370.1, read on the forward strand.
TAAGAGTTTTCAAGTGCTGTTATTTGTGAATCTAAGAATGGTCTTAATGACTACCTCTGAATTGCAGGTACTCTAAGCTCCCTGAGAGAAGGGTTTTCGGATGTGTCGCTCTGTTTTTTTTGTTTTTTTTGTTTTTTTGTTTTTTTGTTTTTTTTAACCAATGCTTGCTTGAGTTGACCCCATTTTGTTGAGTCCTGTTTTGCAGTCTGCAAGGAAAAAAAAGATTCTCCTTACATTTTAGGTCAAAAGAAAAGGGGAAAAGTCAGCTGATGCATAATCAGATTGGAAATGCACCAAGGGCTGAGTTATTTTTCAAGTATTATTTTCACAGTTCGGTGCTAAGATCTTGAGGGATAAAATTTACTCTAAAAGTTCATTGGTGCAGCACCTGAAAAGCACGCTCTCCAGTGAAATACTAACTAGAACATCTTTCATTTGTTGATAGTGTGGTTAACACTGAGGCACAAGTATTGCTTGTTCTGGTCCTTTTTTATTTGCAAATTCCTTCTTCCCAGCCTGACCACATTAAAATGGCGAAGTTTGCGTCTTGCTTTTTAATACAATACATCTTGCTGTTTTGGATGTTCATGGAACTCTTGTTTCTCCATGAATGAGAATAATGTGCCTGCTCAATCGAGCTCATGAGTTCCTTGTTTTATAAGCGAGCTTTCTCCTTTTCCTCGTTATCTCTGTGCTTCTCTCCTGACAGTCCTCTCAATCTGCCATCTCTCATGGGTTTTAGGTGTGGTGCTCACTTTGTTTCCATCACTGCATTGGGCTTTTGAAGGGCAGGGTGTGTCTTTCTTTCTTGTCTTTATGGGCTCAGCAGCTCTTAGCATGGCTATCTGGCCCTTACTGGGATCTCAGGAAATAGCATTGAATTGGACTGACCACCCTCTGAGCTAGCTTAGCCTTTCTTTCCCAAGTACTGCTCTTATCTATTCAAAATGTATTGGCTACAATTATTTTTCTGATTTTAAAAAACATTAAACCTCCATGGATTTTCATTTTCTCTTGGGTTTCATGTTTTTCCCCATCTGGGTTCTTTTGGAATTCCTCAGTGTTTTTCTCAAAGTTGCCTGCTTCATTTCTGTCACTCATGATTTATCATTTACTGTTTTCTCTTCTCTGGGTTTCATTTCCCTTTGAAGTATGCATGTGGTCCCAAGCCAGCTTAGACCTTTCTTAAAGATATTCAGAATTGATCTAATCTTTCTAACGCCTTAATTACGTATTCATCTTCCTTCACTGGAGTATTTACATGTTCTTTTCTTGTCCTGCCTGTTTGCTGACTTAGGGAAGACACTATGGCTCTAATTATTTGGTGAATAATAATTACCATATTATGAAAGGTTGAACAGTTTTTATCATCTCTGCTGATAGAAATAACTTAGTAAATGTTCCCATATACCTATAAGCCTGGACATAAATGAATTGATCTCAGGTTGTGAAAAACCGCTTACTAAAATCAGAAACAAGTCAAAACAGATGTAAGGTTTTGGGGCCATTAGTTTCCATTAAACTTCCACGGAGCCCTGTGAACAAGCTAAAAATATCTTCAGTGGAATTATATGAAATGCCATCTTCCATGGTGTGCAGAGTGATAAGAGAAAGATATAAAGCTAAATACTGAGGACTTTTAATTTGCACACTTATCTAAATAAAAATGTGGATAATCTCATTACTTGAAATAGTCAATAGAGTAGGCACAGGAAGTTTTCTGCATAGATTCCTCCTGTGATTTTTTTTTGTCAAGGTTCACTTACTATAGAACCAACCAGAGCTTTGATGAAATAACCATCATTAGATGTAATTTGAAAAAGAAATATAATACCATAGGAGGCCTATTTGATACTGGTCTTTACACATGAATGAAAAAGGTAAATTAGGGAAAAGCCAGAACTAATCAATAAGAGAAGCAGAATGTGCAAGATATGAAAAAAGAGATGAAGTTTTCTCCTCAAAGTTAGTATTTATATATTAGATGTCTTTTGAGAAAATGTGTTGTGCACCTAATGTTAAACACTGGCATTGATGTCATGATATTAAGTCTCTTGACAAATGGGCAGTCTAGCAGAGGAGAGAGAGATGTATAAAATCACATGGAAATTCCATAAAGGTGATACTTAAAAAAATCTGTAATAATTAAGAGAAACTGCTGTTTTTGGCTAAGTGTATGAGAAGTCCTTGTGGAAGAGGTGTGTTTGAGACCCCCTTTGAAAACAGAGGTACATGGTAACTACGAGAGCATTTCTGTTGCAGGGAAAGTCACCAGCAAGAACCAAAAGGAAAGAAAGGCTTGAATAGGAAACCGTGAGAAGTTCAGTTTGTTTGGGGTTCAAGTAATCATGTTGGAAATACAAGTATGGTATTGAATAATATCAGATATAATAACAATAACAGAAGAATAACTTCCTTCCAGAATTATGTGAGCATTGGGAGTAATGCAAGAAGATTCTTTGTGCAATCCCTGGTACCTAGCATGCAACTCTTTGGTATTAGGAGGACAACAGGAGGCTGGTCTCTGAGCAGAAGAGTCACACATTTATGTGTCCGATGGAATGGAGAAGGGGGAGACTTAGAGGCAACTTGGGAGACCAGGAGAGATAACAATGTGTGTTCTCTGCCTGACTTCTAAAGTCCATTTCTGGTCTTGACCTGTCCCTGGAGCTGACACTCAGGCACAGATGATAATGAGAGAGTAGCTGTTTATTAAAGATGCATTTTCATTTTTTTCTCAACTCTCCTTCCACATTTTACACATTCTGTTTCAGGATCTAAAAATGTCCTGCATGGTGTCAGGACAAGAGGTGATGACTTAGGGCAGACAAGATCAAATAAGCATGCAGTTGAGTAGAGGAATGAAAAGAACCTGGATCTTTAGAATGAGTTCTTTTGTCTCTGTAAATGGCTGCTTCAGCATTTTGTTCTTCCATTTGTGCAAATTTTTTCCAGGCTTCTTGGGTCACCATCGTTCTTACTCCTATTCTCATGCCTGAATGTGTGAATGGTGCAGTCACGCATGACATGAGGTACTAGATTGTCTTTTAGGATAGGAACAAAGTAGGGCCAATCCCCTATGAGAATGTTGTTTCTATCTTTGTCTTGTCCAGATTTCCAATGAACTTATTTACATGGCTCATCAAAATATTATAGTTGGTTCCTAATCCACACAAAGTGCCGCTTTGGTGCAAAGGGGCATTTCTAAATGATTCTTACTTTGACATTTCTTTTATATTGGGATTCCCACTGGGGATAGATCCATAATCTGGATCCTTGCTGAGAGGGCTAACCACAGGACTTGCCCAATGTGGAGAGCCACTCGCTCAAATACGGCTTATGCACTCCGTCAAAGCCAGATAGGTGTTCTCTTTAGATTCCTGTCATGACTCAGCACATGTAATTTACACAGTTAAAATTGAAGTAACAGGCAGACCTAGCTACTTTGACTGGAAAGGTTAGGGTGCAGGAGGCAGAAAGCAGGTGTCTGCAGGTGTTTCTGCTATAATGTTGCTTTTTTGCCATAATGGAGATTCAGTAGATTTATACCTTAAAGAAATTCAGTAGAGAAAAAAAATTATAGAAGAATCTTGATAATTGATAACAATAATCGCTAATGTTTATTAAGCAGTTTACATGAACACCTCACCCTTATTTCAAAGATAAAGAGGATGCATTTGGGAAGTAAGAAATTCAGTCCAAATCTTGCCACCAGTATACAGTGGAACTAAGATTCAAGCTCCGATCTCATCCCTGGTTTGCTGGAAATCTTAACTGTGATGCTACACTTCCCTCTAACTATTGAATGATAATAATAAAAAAAGGACATTAAGTTAAAAAGTAGGTATTATTTCTGTTTTACAGAATTGAAAGCTGAGATTTTACAAGTAAGAGGTATTGGGGCACCTGGGTGGCTCAGTCAGTTAAGCGTCTGATTTCGGCTTAGGTCATGATCTCACATTTCGTGGGTTCGCGCCCTGCGTTGGACTCTGTGCTGACAGCTCAGAGCCTGGAGCCTGCTTCAGATTCCATGTCTCCCTCTCTCTCTGTCCCTCTCCTCCTTACACTATCTCTGTCTCTCCAAAATAAATAAACATTAAAAGAATAAAAGTAAGAGGTAAACTCAAGTTTACCCACAGCCAGTTCGTTGTGGAGCTGGGCTTTGAACCCAGGTCTGCCTGACTCTCTTGTTTACCTCTGTCTATGCACTGTGCCATGCTGTCATGAGGTAGCAGGCTCATATAACAGCAACACTCAGCATTCAACTTGGTCATGAAAAAAACGCAACATTGTATATCCTTTTATTAAAAATGAGGCTCATTGTCTAGGACTCATTCATGGCACAGTCTGTGTAGCCCGTATTTTCATTTGGTTGAATATTATACAGATAACATTTAGAATATGGAGAAAATCTCTGAAAATTATTTGGAGGTTTTGTTTCCATGAGGGTATTTGCTTCATTAGAGTGACAATTGTGCCCATGCTCCTTCATTTTCTCTTCAAAGTATTGATCATTTTCCTAGTACAAGACCACTTGTTAGGTGCTGTGCAAGAATAATATACTTGGATTATTTTGAGTCATGGGCACAGTCTACACAAAACCAGCCTTTTTCACAAAGGACTGATTCATTTGGTAAGTCCTCATGTACACTAGTAACTGTAGCTGTATGGCTCTGAGACGAGTGTTTGGTATAAGTTATTTAATTACTTTATATCTTTTTATTTTGTGTTTTCCTCATGAGATGGAGCCTCATACTTGTACGCTTGATACTTACCTAAGAACAACATGGATCCTTATGCTTAAAGATTTACTTGGCAGCTAAAAAAAAATGCAAGGAAACTTGAAATGAGAGGTAGATTTCCTCCCTAAAGTCTGCTGAAATTTAAAATGTTGAAAGAGAAGAGTGTGCTGTTGAGGTTCCCTGAGTAGACATTTCACTGTCTCTTTTATTGAGCCAGTTGTCAAGGTCACTATATGGCTGTGGAGTATGCACAGGCAGCCTGTTTGGGTGAGAAAAAGAGTTAATTAAATGTCCTGAGACTCAAGGTTCATGTCATACTATTTTCTTTGTTCAAAAGTGGGTAAGAGAGAGAAACCCTTGGATGATGAAGCCCAAAAGAGAAATGGCATAAAGCAATAATGTTTCTGAAGCCAGGCTGACTAATGCCTTGTATTGGCTAACAGACTACTCTCTGTAGGTTTTCTCTGGAATGTTCCTGTTTCATCTTTAAAATTACTTGGTAGGAAGCTACCTGTTCCTGGGAGGTAGCCAAGTGCATTTCCATTCGAATCACTTAGTAGGTTCGAAACAGCTCTGAAATACACTGAGACATGTAGCATATTTGAGAAATAAATTGGAAGTATTTTTATGATGAAGATTCATTAAAAATTTTGGGGGAGGGGATGAGTTTTGCTTTGCTAAGGGTGTTTATCATTATCAAACAGCATGGTCTGGCCTCATTCAGTGAGCATATTGTTCTAACCCTTCAGTGACAGCAACTGGCAATATGATGTGATCAAAAGCTTTTGGAATCATACTTTCAAGGACCATCATAATGATCTTTTTTGTCAACTTGTCATTTTATATTACTTATGTCTGTTCCATGGCCAGGTTTTAATGGAATTGCTTGATTTTTTTTTTATTAAAAAAAATTTTTTTTAATGTTTATTTATTTTTGAGACAGGGAGAGACAGCATGAATGGGGGAAGGTCAGAGAGAGAGGGAGACACAGAATCTGAAACAGGTTCCAGGCTCTGAGCTGTCAGCACAGAGCCTGATGCGGGGCTTGAACACACAGACCGCGAGATCATGACCTGCGCCAAAGTCGGATGCTTAACCGACTGAGCTACCCAGGTGCCCCTGTGGCAGAGGAGCAGAGAGAGGAGGAGACAAAAAGCCCCATGCAGAGCTGAAACCCATGAACTGTGAGATCATGACCTGAGCTGAAATCAGAGGCTTAACTGACTGAGCCACCTAGGCTCCCCAAAATTCACCTTTTTAAATGTCTGTTTACTTTTGAGAGAGAGAGAGAGAGAGAGAGAGAGAGAGAGAGAGAGAGAGAGAGAGAGAAAATGAGAATGAATGAGCAGGGAAGGGGCAGAGAGAGAGGGAGACAGATAATCCCAAGCAGACTCTGCCTTAGAACAGATCCATGAGATCATGACCTGAGCCAAAGTCAAGAGTCAGATATTGAACCAACTGAGCCACCCACGTGCCCCAAAAGTCAGCTTTTAAAAAAAGGTTTTGAGTAAATTGACAGGATTGTGCAATCAGTACTGTGTAATCCCAGATTGAATTATTTCCATCACTCCAAAAAGAAACCTATTAACACTTGTTCCCCATTTCCCCTTCCTTGAATGCCTAGTACCCACTTACATACTTCCTGTCTCTGTGAACTTGCCTATGCTGGACAGTTCATAGAAATGGAATCATACAATATGTGATCTTTTTTGTCTGCCTCTTTCACTTAGTATAATGCTTAAGGTTCATTCATACCGTAGCATGCATCAGTACTTGTGTTCTTTTTAAGGCTGTGTAATAGTCCATTATATGGATGTACCACATTTTATCCATTCATCCGTTGATGGACATTGGAGTTTCCATTTTTTTGGCTATAGAAATCATGCTGCTGTGAATATTTGTTTACAAGTGTTTGTGTGGACATATGTTTTCAATTCTTTGGGGAATGAAATTGCTGCACCATATGGTAACTCTGTGATTAACTTTTTGAAGAACTGCCAAACTGTTTTCCAAAGTAGCTGTACCATTTTACATTCCCACTGGCAACATATAAGGGTTCCAATTTCTCCACATCCTTGTCAGCATTTGTTACTCTCTGTTCTTTGGATCATTGCCATCCTAGTAGGTGAAAATGGTATTTCTTGTAGTTCTGATTTGCATAGCACTGGTGACTAATAAACATTTTGTCCTATCTTATTGGCCATTTGCATGTATCATTTGGATAAATGTCTATTTAAATCCTTTACCCATTTTTTTATTGGGTGTCTTTTTAAGAGTTCTTCATATAATCTGCTTACATGTTGTTTATCACATATGATTTGCAAATATATTTCCTCATTCTTTAGGCTGTCTTCATTTTTTGTTTTATTGTTCCTTTGAGGCACAACAAAATTTTAATTTTGATGTAGTCCAATTTACCTGCTCTTAGGCTCCTTGTGCTTTTGGTGTCCTAGCTGAGAAACCACGGTCTCCTCCATTGTCATACAGATTTATACCTATGTTTTATTCTAACAGATTTCCAGTTTTGCCTCTTGTAGTTTTTTGATCCACTTTGAGTTAAATTTTGTACAGGGTATGTGATAGAGTTCCAACTTCATTCTTTTTCATGTGGGACATACAGTTGTCCCAGCACCATTTATTGAAAGATGCTTCTTTCTCTGTTGAATTGTTTTTGGCATCTTTGTGGACAACCACTCATGTAAATGTGAGAGTTTATTTCTGGACTCTTTTTTATTCCACTGATCTATATGTTCTTCTGCTAGTACTGTACTGTCTTAATTGCTGAGCCTGGTTGTAAGTCTTGAAGTTGGGAAGGTGAGTCTTCAAACTTTGTTCTTTTTCAAGATTATTTTGGTTGGGTTGAATCCCTTGAATTTATGTATTTTCGTGTGAGTTTGTCAGTTTCTTCAAAGGAGTCAGCTGGGATCTTGATAGGGATTGTGTTGACTGTAGATTAGTTGGGGAAGTATTCTCATCTTAACAATATTAAGTCATGATTAGTGAACATGGGATATCTTTGCATGTATGTCTTCTTTAATTTCTTTCAACAATGTTTTATGGTTTTTAGTGTATATATTTTGCATGTCTTTTGTTAAATTTGTTCCCAAGTATTCTATTGATGACCTTGTAAATGGGATTGTTAATTTCATCTTTGGATTGCTTATTGTTGGTGTACAGAAACACACTTGGTTTTTGTATCCTGCAAACTTGCTGAACTGCCCAATTAGCTCCAAGATTTTATTTATAAATTCTTTAGGATTTTCGAAGTATAAGATCATGCCATCTACAAAGAGAGATAGTTTTTACTTCCTTTCCAACCTGGATGCTTTCTATTTCATTTTCTTGCCCGATTTTTTTCTAGCTAAAGCCTCTAGTACAAGGTAGAATGGAAGTAGAGAGACAGGACATCCCCATTTTATTTCTAACTTTAGAGGGAAAATTTTAGTCTTTAACTACTAAGTATGTTAGGTGTGGATTTGTCATAGTATCTTTTATGGTGTTGAGCAAATTTGCTTTTTCCTGGTTTGTTGTGTTTTTATTATGAAAGGGTGTTGGATTTTATCAGATGTGTTTTTAGTCCTTTAACCTACTCCTATGGTGTATTATGTTGATTTTCATATGTTGAAACAATCTTGCATTCCTGAAATAAATTTGGCTTAGTCATTGTTTATAATACTTTTTATATTTAAAATCAGTTTCATTGGAATTCGGGCTGTGAGATAAGATGATGGAGATACAGTGATCTGAATGGGCATTTGAAGGCAAATCATAGCATCACTCTTGGGTAGGTTTTAGAGGATAATTACTTCATTTGGTTTTAGACATTCCAGATGAGTCACTGGAAAACCAAACTATCCTGAGGGTAGAGAGAAATTGTGCTCTTGCCAAGAAACTTTTCCCTAGAGTGTGTGTGTTACTTTTTAAATCTGTACCCACATCTAAATCTTAAATGGTGTGGGGCACCTGGGTGGCTCAGTCAGTTAAGTGACTCTTGATTTTGGCTTAGGTCATGATCTCACAGTTGGTGAGTTCAAGCTCCATGCTGGGCTAACAGCATGGAGCCTGCTTGGAATTCTTTAGCCCTCTCCCTCTCTCTCTGCGCACCCCCCCCCCCACATGTGTGCTCTCTCTCTCTCTCTCTCTCTCTCTCTCTCTCTCTCTCTCTGTCTCTCTCTGTCTGTCTGTGTCTCTCTCTCAAAATAAACTTTAAAGCAAAAAATAAAAATAAAATAAAAATAAATCTAAATGGTGACATTTGGGGAAAGAAGGACAAAAGGTTTTTGTTTGTTTTTTAAGTTTTTTGGAAAGATAGATTCAGTGTAAAGTAATGAAGGAAGGAAAACACATAAGAGAATGAGGGGACTCAGGATATGATAGGATAGTTCACTTAGATTTCAGCATTGTAGTTTTCAATGCACAGACAGACTTTTTTCATTGAGATTAGAAAACAAAATAAAAACAATGACTGCTGGATTTATTTCTGCCCTGAAGGTTGATGTTTTCAGGCCCTTTGCTTCTGACTTTATGGTCTGAATATACATTTATTTTGAGAAAGAACAACTGATTCTAGTCTTCCTTGCAATCCAAGTATATGTGAGGGACTTAAAACTGTTGTGATTTTTATGATTTTCAACCATATTTTCCTATGAAAATTTACTGAGGCTCCACTCTATAATGTTTTCTAAATTTTTGAAATTTTATTTATGTATTTATTTTTAGAGAGAGCAAGTGAGGGAGGGAGAGGGGCAGAGTGGGGGGAGAGAGAGAGAGAGCAAGTGAGTGGAAGGCAGAAAAAGAGGGAGAGAGGGAGAGAGAGAATCCCAAGCAGGCTCCACACTCAGCACAGAGCCCAACATGGGGCTTGTTCCCATGACCCTGGAACCACAGCTGGAGCCAAAACCAAGTGTTGGACACTCAGCTCACTGAGCCACCCAGGCGCCCCTGTAAGGTTTTTATTATGAGGTTTCAGATCTGCTGCATGTTAAATGATGTCCTCTCAAAACAGTAGTATGCCATAGTTCCGGTTCTTCCTGGGAACGAAGATTGGCCTGGGTGTGGTGTGGCTGCCTAATAATAGGGGGTAATCTGAAGGTGACCAGAGCATAGTGAGCTCTCCCTGTTGGTGTCATGATCCCTTATTTGGGTTGGCACTGTTTTGGTGAAAGCTTGTTGCGTGGGAGAAATAACAGTAGCCCACTGGTATCCAGTGAGAGTAAGTACTGAGAAATTTAAATTTGTTTTTAATACTTTCCTGGGGATTATAGACATGGAATATAATAGGTACTTTTTTCTTTCTTTCTTTCTTTCTTTCTTTCTTTCTTTCTTTGGAAGGAAAAGCAAGGAAACTTGATAGATTTTTTGTGTGTGTGCGATTCTTTTTTTTAAATTTCTTTAATTTTGAAAAAAATGTTTAACTTTTATTTATTTTTGAGAGAGAGAGAGCAGAGCGTGAGCAGGGGAGGGTCAGAGAGAGGGATACAGGGAATGCAAAGCAGGCTCCAGGCTCCAAGCTGTCAGCACAGAGCCCAAATTGGGTTTGAGCTCACAAACCATGAGATCATGACTTGAGCTGAAGTCCGACACTTAACCGACTGAGCCACCCAGGTGCTCCTTTCTTGTGCAATTCTGCCTTGCATAGACCATATAGCTGGTATGACTAAAAGGATGTTCCTCTATAATCTTAAAGTATTTGGAGTGTTGTCCTGCTTTTTCTCAATAAAAGTGTTCAAGCTTTTAAATGCAGTAGGAATCCACAGGAAGAAATGGGGTCCTTGAAGCCACCTTGTTTAAATGTGAAGTGTTTGGTTTGAGTATTTCCAAACTATGTCTTGTTTTGATGGTGAATTATAAGTGTCTCCTTTTATGCTTTGGTAAAACTATGAAATGGAAAAGACCAGGCCATTAAAAAATATAAACAAATTAAAAAGACATCAAAGAGACTATGAAGGACACTGAAGATAGGAGGAATTTCTTCTTCTAATACAGTCTTGTAAAATATAGCCCTTTTTAATCCTCTCCTTTGGATCACAGGAGAAAGGGAGAAAGCATTGATTCAATAAATAAGTGGAAAATCTGGGGCTATTGGAACTGCAGCCAGTGTTTTGCTGATACCAGAAGCTGTTTAGAGAGGTACAAGCCATTGAGAGAAGAAAGCAAGAATGCTCCAGAAATGCTCCCTTCATTTGCTGGGAAACAGGGAGACATGTCAGGTGTACTCGTGCTTTACCTGCTTGGCAGAAAGTTACAACAACTTTGTCTTTCTCTCTCACTGGATCATTTCAGAAAGTGACAGGGGATATAAGTGCTATTACTCAGATGCCTGTTTCTAGATGTCTCAATTTCTGGAAGTCAGGTTATATCACTGTGATAAATGCTTTCGCTCTAAATATTCTACAGAAACATTGGCTCTGGAGGGAAAATGTTTTGCCAGCTGGCAGGAAGGATGATGGATTTAGTGTGAAGGACCTATCCTGGGCATGACTAGCCCCATAAAGGGCTTTCTTGCTCAGATCTCCAGCCTTGGTGACCTTTGGTTTGGAGACAGCCCTGGCCTGCTGATCAGGTGCTGGGGTGGGGTGATGCGCTCAGAAGGAGATTCACATGCTTGTTGGCCCAGTATGGCTTGGGAAAAACAGGGAAGCAGATAACAAGCCATTGGTGCCTATCCATCTCCCTCCCAGTGCCGGCTTCTCTGCCATGTGACTGGCCTATCTCTCAAAGTTTCTGTTCCCACTCAAAGACCCTGGCATTCCAAGACTCCCATTGTGACAGTCCACTTAGTCTTGCCTGTCCAGGCCCACGTGCCGGTCACTTCTGGGCAGATTCCTGCTTAGATCGATATATGGTCCTTGCTGCTGAATGTGTCCTATCTACCTGAGGTATTTTTATTTTTATTTTTTAATAGAGTATTTATTTATTTTTAATTTTTTAATGTTTGAGAGACAGAGACAGAGTGTGAATGGGGAGGGGCAGAGAGAGAGGGAGACACAGAATCTGAAGCAGGGTCCAGGCTCTGAGCCATCAGCACACAGCCTGACATAGGGCTCGAATCCACGAACTGTGAGATCATGACCTGAGGCGGAGTTGGATGCTCAACTGACTGAGTCACCCAGATGCCCCTAGATTTTGTGTGTGTGTGTGTGTGTGTATTTATATATATTTATGTGTCTATTTATAAACATATATATATATATGTGTGTATATATATATATATATATATATAGAGAGAGAGAGAGAGAGAGAGAGAGAGAGAGAGAGAGAGAGAGAGAGAGAAGCTCTAGGTTCACAGAAAAACTGAGCAGAAGGTACAGAGATTTCCCAGATACTCCCAAAGCCACTTCTGTTTTAACAGTGGCTTCTAACAATGTAGAGGCTCATCACAGAAACGTGGATTTCAGGCAATAGTAGCAATCAGGGATGGGTTAGAGAGTGATCATTGTAAATAATAATTGTGATAATAACAATGACTATCATGTATTGAGCACTTTTACATGACAAGAAGTATAGTAAATGTCACATACATGTCTTAATTGTAATGACAATACTCTGAGCTGGGTTCCGTTAGGATACCCGCCGTGAGGAAGCTTGAAGAGGGCTGATCACATGTTCCAAGTCACATAGCTAACTAACACCTGGGAAAATCAGAGTTCATATCGGGGAGTTGGATGGCAGAACCCATACTCTTAAGCTCTTGTGGTTGTCCTGGAGATCACAGCAGGTGGGTGCCTGTATCAGTCAGGGCTCCAAAAGAACAGGTGAGTTTCTAGGCAACAGGGATAAGGGCAGGGTCTGTAACATCGGTTAAGGGGTGAATGCACCAACCCAAGGTAGCACTGGAGGGAGGGCACCAAGGTAGTTAAGTACCAGATCCTCACTCGTTTCGTTCTGTCCATTGTCCTGTGAATGCTGTTCAGTGATCAGGGGAGAGCCAGACACCAGCCAAGCCCACTGTTACAATCCATATGGATCAGACATGCAGGAACAATGGGAGGAGGTGGCTGTCACCAGGGGAGAGGGGCCAGCAGACATGAGCTCTACCTTAGGTAGAGGGATGTACCCACTGCCAAAGCACGGCCTGGCAGGGAGAGAACCCTTGTTCTTCTTTCTTGAGTCGTATCTCGTCCCAGGGCCTCTTAATGGTGGAGCCCAGTGAGAAGCTAGAAAGCAGGGAGAGCTAGGGTGATGCAGTCTTCCGGGGCACAGAGCAAGGCAGAGGAGGGTAGAGAGAGAATCTGGAGGAGCACACACAAAAAAACTTTCTCACGACCCATCTGTGAATCTGTCCCTGCAGAGCAAGCTCAGAAAATACACCTGAGGCAGCTTCCACGTCACTGGGTCATTGGTCAGCACCTGTATTTAGGTCATTTGGATATATAGCATCTTTCACTTGGCCTTGTTACATCTTTTGTCTAAACATTCCAGAAGAGGCCTACATCAATTTGCTTAGCCTTCATAGTAAAAGCCAGCATGTTTGCAGAGGGCTGGTCTCCTCACATCTGGATGCCTGTGTAGTGTGCAAATCCTTGACCTTGAGTGGCCCTGGCATGTAGTTATCCTTCTGTGTCTACGCTTAGGCCCTGGGGCATTGGTGTCCTTCAGATGCCCCTTCCTTTGATAAACTTTCCAAAGGTTCAGCATTTTCTGTGTCTCATTAAAATTTAATTTGCTGTAACATTGCCAGGCCCAGCCATGGCTATACTTAAATGGCTTCATTGACTCATTCTTTGCGTTGCCTCTGCTTTGGAGATTCTGAGGCAATAAGTACCGTCAGCATGCCAACAGCCAGGAAGGGTGGGCCAGGCTGTGTAGATGAGCTCTGTGTATTCACAGGTTTTCTTCTCAACAGTATGGTGAGAGTGAGATAGATGGGAAGGGCCTGTGGGATAGCGGGGAGCTTCTGGAAGCAAATACTTCTTCATTAGGGGCTTGGTACTTGTTGGTTCTGGGGATGCCCACTTAAAATATGGAAAGATTTTAAGTTAGAATGCTTTCCTAGGTATTAGCAATAGAATGTCCCCTGGACCCAATTGTGTAATTGGCATAAAGACTACAATGGAGTTTTACAATTACTTTCATGCACCCAGTTATGTGTATATGCAACCTTTGGAAAATATTCTTAGTTTGAAGTTGGAAAGCAAAGTAAATTTTCTGTTGGGAACATTGTTGAAAAGAATGTTACAATGTGTACCAAAAATAAGATGATACAGGCCCCACCAGGGAAAAAAGGGAAGGAAAAACTCTCCTTGGACTTCTGGCTTGGCAGTTGACCTGGCAGCCAGCCTAACCAGGAAAGACACTGGCCAGGGAAGAGAGCATCATGGAAGGTAGCCCCCTCTCCCTTGCCTTGCCACCAGCGAGGACATTGAGGCTGAGGATTGAGAAGTCTTAACGTTTTCTAAGAAGCTGTGAGTTAGGGATTTCTTTTCTGGGGTTTGAGAAGTGGATGGATTAGAAGGGTTATACTGTGTTTCAAGTTGCTAAAGTCTACTTCTTAAAAAAAATTAAACATCCTGAAAAAACTGAACCTGTTTAATAAGCAGTTAGATCTCTGTTCATTGAGTGACCGTTGGTTATTGCCACAGATGGTCCATTGAACCAGAGCAAATAGAAGAATATTAGAAGGGCATTTGAAGGATTTAGTTGCAGAAGCCTCTTACTGTAAATGTCATCTTTTTTCCTTTCTTTCCAGCCAGATTATCATTACATCTCCCTGACCTCCTGTCTCCTGTTCAGTTTTTCACACTAATTCCTTTTTATTTGTTTCTTCCACTCTAGTTCAGTTCTCGGGTGTGTGTGTGTGTGTGTGTGTGTGTGTGTGTCCCCGTCCGTCTGTCCATCCATCTGCCGTCTGTCCTTATTGGACGTTTTTGGTCCCAAACTCTTCGTCATCTGATTATTACTTGTGCCAGGTGTCTGTCTCATCACTTCCTCCCCCAAGTGCATCCCCTGGAACCTGGAAGTGATGCCTCAGTTCAGTATGTTGTAGACTTTGGGGAAACAGAGGGCAAGAGTGCATGCCTTAGCTCAGGCAGTTCTGCCTCCTCCTGATTGGTAGCAGATGGTTTGTGTGCCTGGGTCTGCCCATTGCCTGGCATATGTTAGGTGCTTAGTGAATACTTACTGAATAGTGGCTGTATTCTCTGAAAAATTCGGGCCAGTAGGAGTGAAAAGTGAGGACTGCTGTTGGGGAAGATGTGGGCAGGCTTCGTGTGGCTTCGCATCTGGTGTGGTGGCTCAGGCGTCCCGGCTGCTGGTTCATATTGGCACCCTGTTGCTTTCCTGATTGCTCATTTTCATTGGGTTCTGCTGTTTCTTTTTCTTTCTCTGTCCTTATGACAAAACTGATGCTTAATGTTGTATCAGGTGGCACCTTCCTCTTGGCTTAACCACCTTGGGCTGTGTTGCTGTGGGTGGCTGGCTTGGTTCCTTCACAGCTGTCTCCGTGCCCACTCCTTTCTTCGTCTTCGCCTGCCCTGCCTTGCCACGCTTTTCCTGCTCTTATTACAGAGACTCCTTGACTGCCCTCCCTCGTTTGGTGCCTCTTGATTCTTTCATTCTGCCTAAATGGCACAGGTCTCAATCTTTCTAAGATAAAGAACTTGTGTTTTGTCATCCCACATGAGCACTGGGGAGGGGGAGGGACCCAAGAGAATAGAATGTCCACAACAGGGGAGACAGTGACCATTGTTTCTTGTGTCAGATAGTCTGTGCCCTTCAGTTTGACCTATTTTTTCTGTGAGCTTCATCCCATCAGAATTTCACTGGCCAAATCATCTAGTATTTCTTGAGTGCTTTCCTAGACCAGGCATTTAGGGTTATGGTGAGGGAGCCCAGCCTGCTTGTGTGGAGCATACAGTCTAATGGCAGAGTGTTAGGCATTAATCTAATGATGTAAAATTGCAACTGTGCAAAGGTGTAACACAGTTAAGGGGAAATATATTAGGATCAAGGTGCTCTGGGCATTTTTAAAAGCTTTCCACTGAAGTATAATATACGAGGATGCACATAGAGGTATACAGCTTGATGAATTTTCACAAACTCAAGGGTCCTGTGTATCTAGCACCAGATCAAGAAACAGAGCTTTACCAGCCCCTAGAAGCCCCTTTTGAAGGATTTTAACTTCTATAATTGCCACCTCTAACATTGCAGGCTGGTTTGGAGCAGGAGTCAAATACAAAGCCAGGAAAGGCTGCCCTGAAGCAGTTTTGCTTGAGCTGAGAGCTGAGGCAGGAGTAGGGCAGGAGCTAAGGTGAAGACTGAGGGGAGAGTTTCCAGGCAAGGGATCCTGTGACAGGAGGGAGCAGGAAGCATTTTGAGGAACTAAAAGAGCAGCATGGGATGGGAAGTGTTTTTTTTGGGCACAGGATAAGGCTGGAGAGGAAGGTAAGGCTGGACCATGCTGGATCTCATGGGCCATCATATGGGGTTTTGACTCATCCTAGAAACAGTGGAGTTGGGGAATGACATATGTTTTATAAAGGTCATTCTGGATGTGGAGTAGAGAATGGATTGAAGAGGGATCTTGGTGAATATGAGGAGACCAGTTAGGAGGTTACTGCAGCATTCTAAGCTGGGGAGGGGGGGGGTGGTTTGGTCCAGGGTGCTGGTAGCAGTATAGGGAAATGGGTGGATTTGAGAGCTATTTTTGAGCAAAGATTGACAGGACTTGTTATTAGATCAGCCATGAAACCCCGAAGAGGAAGGTGTCAAGGATGACTTTGATGTTTCTGGCTTGGAAACATGAAAAAATGGTAATGTCAGTTTGCTGAGATCATCTGCCAGCTCAACCAAAATGGCTTCACAGAATATAGATTTGGTAAAAAGTTGACAGAACAGTTTTATGTTATTAGTTTTGTGCCCATCCAAGCACATGTTGGCTGTGATGGCTCCAAGTCACAGTTTGGTAAGCTGGGTATTAAAAGAATGTGTTGCATTAATTCCTGTGTCTCCTAACTTCTTCCCCTCAGCTCTATTCTTGAGGAGGAGAGGCATACACACAAATATATACACATGCACATATGCACGTTTAGTTTATGTGTATTTAACCTTTTATCAGGCAGGAGTTCTCTGGAGTAGTTGAGCATGTGAAGGAATGATGATAACTGTTGAATTTGATGAATATGGAAGGGTTAATACTTGATACATGTTCACAGCTCATAAAGCACTCTTAGCAAGTTCTCAGAGGTGCCCCTACAATCCCATTGGTGACTCTGCAGCTTTTAGTGACTCCTTCTCTACTTGAGCTAGTGATGGTAGCAGGGGTGTTAAGGATAAAAATGTGGATCCTACCCTGAAACAACTGAATAGAGGTGATAACACAGTTATGCCAATGTCTATTGTTTATGATCATTCCATCCCGATTCATTACCTCATATTAATAACCAAGTGTTCTACCAAGAGCTGTATTAGACACTGTAGATAAAAAGAAAAATAACATTGACTCAATTTGGAAGTGTTTAATTTCTTTATTTGTGCTGGACCTTGGGTTTCAATGGTGAACTAAAACAAGTACAGTGTCCCTGATCTCAGAGACCTTCTAGGCTAGTAGTGGAAATGCACATTAAAGAAACAACAGACAAATGACAATGATGTGTACCATAAAGGAGAAATGTACAGTGTTATGAGAAACATATAAAATGGAATTGGCTCTAACAAGAGACATCAGCAAAGGCTTCCCTGGGGAAGTAATGATTAAGTTGCAAGAATAGTATCATTTGGACAAGAGGGGATGGTGAGAAAAGCATTGCCTTGGTAGAGCAGGTTGAAAAGACAAGAGAGAAGGCAGGCCAGGTTATGTGTGAG
Source organism: Felis catus (assembly GCF_018350175.1). NCBI lineage: Eukaryota > Metazoa > Chordata > Mammalia > Carnivora > Felidae > Felis > Felis catus. Next base: position 74,833,160 of record NC_058370.1, read on the forward strand.
GAGCACATTAAGCCCCAGATTCTAGTATCACAGAGGTTTGTTTCTTCCTCCCCCTACCTGAATGATACAGCATGGTAAGGTCCTAATCATAGGTAATCAGGGACCCCACTAAATAGAGTCTTCTCCTTCTAAAGCATTGAAAGTCATTGTGGCATGAGAACACCTGGAGTTCTCATGCTTTGATTTTCTCTCTGCCCATTCAGAAGTAAAATACTGCTCATGGCCCATTGGCCAGACTGATCACATTAGCACACCAGCTGCAGGGAACTGGAAGGTATAGTTTTCTATGTGAGGTGATAATAACTGTGTGATTATGGCATATCAAAAGAGTAGAATGTATCAGTGACAGTGCAAATGACATCTCAGATTGATTTGGTGGCTTATAAAATGTGGGTGGTGAAAAAGGGGAAGGAGTCAAGGAGAAGGAGGTGGTCTTCAGCACCTAGGTGAATGTAGAATTAAAGTATAATTACAAAGTTAACGAAATGATGGACAATTTTAGGGGGAGGGAAGATAAGTCTGGTTGAGGTCATGTTTAGTTTGGGTTTTTTTTTAGAAGAAAATGTCTAAGAAGCAGCTGGAAATTCAGGACCAGAGCTTGTAAAAATGAGGGTTGGAGAGGGCATCTTGAGAGCAGTACAAAAAAGAGTGACAGGTGAAACAAAAACAAAGATGGTAAGAACTGTACCTTGGGGAACCATTCCATGCAGCTGTACCAGGAAAAAAAACAAAACACCATAAAACCCAGACTCCTCCAGAGAGAAGAGAAGCAATCAAAGGATAGCACACCGAGTAACAGTAGGAAGGGGTGTTTCAGTAGGAAGCCGTAGCCAGCACTGTGAAATGCTATAGACATTAAAGAAGATGGAGAATGAGACCAGGTCATTGGGTTGGGGAATGGAGGAGGTCATTGGTGATCTTCTAGGAAGGAGAAAGAAATGAAGGGATTATTTCCATCATTATTAAAGATTACTAACATCATGGGTTAGGGTTTTTTTGGGGAAGGGAGTGAATCCTGGACATGATGATTGGTTAGAATTGTGATTATATGGACAAAGAGAAAATGAAAACACAGGAAGATAAGCATTTAGGGGGAGACCATAGCAGACAGAATCCTGGGTTAGCCTTGGTAACAAGAGGGCTATTTCTTTCTTACAGATAAGAGCAATAGATGGCAGGAGACTTCGAAAATAGGTATCTTCGAGGTGATGAAGGGGTTGGTAGAAGAGAGGAAAAGATGTACCTAGCCTATATAGAATTCAAGACCCTTAGAGGTTTCCTGCTCAGAATCCTGAAATACATAATAAGTTGCACAGCAAGAGTAAATATTCAAGTTAGTTCAAGATAATCAGAATTCAAATATATCTTGATTACAAGCCATAACTACTGAGGACCCTGTGAAAGGTCTACTTTTAGGAAATTTAAAACAATAGTAAATGTTGCATTTTTAATAATTGTGCATTTATTATTCTGTTTTTGTGGGAACATAGAACCAACCTGCTGGGTGGGATTGATTACATATCTTCTTAAGCAGAGTCAAGGTACCTTGTAGGACTGTGTGGGAGAATTAATTAGTGGGGATCTTTCACGTGTCAGGGACCTGCTTATTGTAACTGTTAAGTGGGCACACTGTGTCCTTGGTGGCCTATTGATCAGTGTTATCACTTTAAAACCTGTCATTCAGCCTAGCTGTGAATTGCCTAAAGAAAATTCAATTATAAAGTGGTTGACTAAAATAACTCATGCATAAGGAGGGAATGAATTACACCTGTTAGAATTCATTTGCAGCATTAAGTCAGATTTTTTTAAGAGGATTAGGTCTTCTGTGTTCACTTTAAAAATTCAAAGGAGGGCAGGCCATTTTTATCCCAATTTAGGAGCCACACAGGTGACTCAGGTATTGTTTGGCTGGATTTGACTCTCTTGCCCAGCCAGATAAATCTAGACCTCCTGGCCCAATGCCTAAGCTGTGTGAATGATTGCCACGTACATTTAGTAAGCTCCCTGTGACTCCAGAAATAGTGAAAAGCGTAAACGACCCTGCAGACTCACCTGAAAATATTTTTTTTAATCAGACAGCAGTTGTAAATTGTTGCTAGATGAATGTCATTTATTTTTCACTTTGTGCTTGAAAGTTAAAAAAAAAAGTGGTAGTAATCTCCTCCAGATTCAATGTGTCAAAAATATTTGAGAAGGAAAAGGAGAGAGCTCAGTTATAGGGAGAACATTCATCTGAAGGCCATATAGGATCACCCTTCCCATACCATGAATGTAGAATAACTCAAATGACCCATGACCTTAGAAGTTACCATATGGTGAATCTCTTGTTGACTTTTATTCACTTTGATATATTTATATTTATATTAAATATATATACATTGCAAAGTAAATGAGTGTGTGTGTGTGTGTATCGTATATACACCTATCATATATGTGTATGTATCAGGGAGATAGTGGTAGTATTTAAGTGAGCCCTCAATATAAACTGAATCTAAATTATGGTGGAATAGTGAGAGAGGAAAATGGGAAGGTAGTGGTGAGGACAGAAAGCAGTGGGAGGAAAACAGGAGGTATGAAAAGGCAAGGTGTATGTAGTCCTGTATTCTGACAGAAAGAAGCAAGGTACAGGAGTAGAAGAATCACAGGAAAAGTATGTGGGAGGAAGGCAGGTTTGAGCATAAGTTGGCAGCTTTTAGATGCCTGAGTGAGAAGTTGGTACTTTCTGAGAGGAGGAGCTAAGTTATGTTTAAGAAGTTTAATCAGGTGTATATTCAGGTATGTATAAGATAGGTTAGGAGAGGTACTGGAAGCAAGGAGTTGAGGTAGGGAGCTGGTCTGATTATCTAAACGAGAAATTATAAAGACATGACCAAGGAGAGTTGTGCTCTGAACCTGACATGAAGTTAGAAGATACAAAAGATGTTGTGGATGTCATACTTTTGCATATTAGCAACTGATGGAGGGAAAGGAAAAGGGATTCAAGATAGTGATAAGTTGTTGAAATCCTTCTGATCAACAGAAATTGGTAAGTCAGGAGGAAGGGCTGTCTTTCATTTGGCATCAGCTAATGTAAAAAGTTTGGATTTATAATTCTTAAATCACAGACATGTTAGAATTTATCAGATGTTCTCCCTTGAGATGTTGCCCTGAGAGCCATGGAAATGACATTGAAGGGGTGAATCAGTTTCTGAAGGTGGGGTATGAGGATGTAGAGGAAAGTGGAGAGCAGGCTCCAGCAGCATACCTGCAGTGAGGAGGTGAGGGAGGAGGTGTGGCTGTGGAAGGAGATCAAGGAGGAATGCCCAGGGAGGGAGAAGAATGAAGCCAATGGAGTGACCTAGAAGCCAGTGGAAGAGTTTGCAGAAGGAGGGCATCAAGGAAAATGAAGAATGAAAGAATGTCTGGTTTCATTCATTAAGATCTCATTAAGAGCCTTTTAAGAAATGCAGGGGTGAGTGGGGGTAGGAAGATGAAGGTGAAGAAGGAAGATGAAGATGAAGGTCCTGTGCCTAGCACTCTCAGTGCTTCTTGCCTTCCATCCTGATTCACCACTGGCCATGGCCTGGCCTTGGCTTGAATCCTTATCCATAGAGACTTATGGACAGAGGTGTTCCTGGGAAGAGACTGTTTGACATCCCAGTATAGACTCTGGTATATATACCAGAACTTTGGTGGAGTAGCATGATAGTTGAAAAGGGAATATAGGACCTACGACAGGAGAAGCCTGAATATAAGTAAGACACAGATGAAGTCAGTAGAAAAAAATGAGGTTGAATTATGAAAGAAAAGAACTAAGTGATAAAGTTATGACTTTGCAAAGTGCAGGGGGGAAGAAACAAGGTCTGGGTTAGGCTTGGCAAGAACAGGGAATAATTCTTCCTGATATATGAGGGAGGAGGTAAAAATACTGAGAACTTTTGGAGCAGAATGGAAGGAAATTTGGAGCACTTGAAGTTGGATTTCGTCAATCTTCTCAAAATGTGAAAGTCCTCTGCAAGAGTGAATAGATAGGTAAGATGTAGAGCTAAGGCCTCTGAGAAAGTTTAAAAGAAGTCATCCTTTTAAAAAAAATTTGTTAATGTGTGTTGATTTTTTAGAGAGAGAGAGACAGAGCATCACTGGTGGAGGGGCAGAGACAGAAGGAGATACAGAATCCAAAACAGGGTCTGGGTTCTGAGCTGTCACACAGAGCCTGACACAGGGCTTGAACCCACGAACTGTGAGATCATGACTAGAGTCAAAATTGGACTCTCAACCCACTGAACCACCCAGGTGCCCCTAAAAGACATCTTAAAGATCAAATGGTTCAGAGTCAAGGTGAGATAAATCAAATAAAGTTTGGGTAATCTTGAAGGCCAATGAGGTTGGACATCCTATATTTGTAATAACCTGGGTTATGGCTTTTTCCTGCAATGGTGGGCTTAACCAGTTGAGGTTATGTAATGCCGAGGATGCACAGAGCAGGAACATTAACAAATAGGGATTTGGGAATCTGGGTGGTTGGGGTACCTTGTTGACAGCGTTTTTGGTTGAGGCTCATTTTCTATAGACGGGATCATAAGCAAGCACACATTGCTTCATTCCTCTGTACTCCAAGATGCTGACATATTGGAAATAGTATCTTGATGGTAGAGAACAAAAGAGTCCCAAGAGACAGCTGTGGCCACAGAGCTGGTGTGCCCTGGTGTCCCCAGCACCACTTCTCCAGCCATGCCCTCTTAGGCTTCCCTCTTCCATCTTTGACCCATCCATCCCTCAGCCAACTTGAGTAGGATGATGAATGTGCACACTGGGAGCTGCTGGTCCACTGGTGGAGGTGGAATTAGTTCTGCTTCTGTACCCTCATGTCTGATAAGGAGATGCTAAATCCTGGCCTTTGCATGTCTGTAGAGTGGTAATCTTCACTCAATCTTCTTGCCGTGTGTAGACTCCATCTGGGCATCTGCTTCAGCTACTGTTTAGTGCTTGTCCCTGAGCTTAAGATTGCCTGAAAGTCTGCCTGCATAGCTGGCCCTCTGTCACCTTCCTGGGTCTTCATAGAGCCTAATCTCTAGGGACTAGAAGCCTCACCATTGACCGAAGTCCTGCCCTTAATGGACTAAACACCACAAAGCTGTTTTGTCCTTCTTGCCAAATTTGGCCTCTTCAGGTACTTAAAATGGCACAGGGTCTGATTTCTCCTTGTGTCTTTGGACAATGAATGCTGAACTTCCCATTACTTATTGTCGGGGCCAGTTTGATAGCTGGATCGTCTTCACCAAACCTTCCTTAAGAATCTATGTTGCTGAGGCCTCAATACTCCCTTGGTAAACCTGCTTAAATGCTAGCATTTAAGACAAGAAGAGAAGTAGGATGTGAAGGGAACCAGAGGGTCAGAGAACTGGATGACTGATGGGTAGCAGTGAAATACCAGTATGAGAGTCAGTATGCATCTTGATGTCTAGCAAGATAGTATGGAACAAAAAAAAAAAAAAAAAAAAAGGAAGGGAAAATATAGAGCAACAGACAAAGGAAGGTGACCAATAATGCATGTTCTCCCTAAAACACCATTTGGCCTCCTGCTGGAAGAGGGATTAGTTAGAGTTTGGCTTTCCTGGAGATTAGAATTGGGCTGGGGGCAGTGGTTAAATAAATAAAGGTAGATTCTGACAAGGAATCACAAGAATTTCTTTTGGTCAGTGTTCTTTTTAAGATGCTGTTTTGCCATTGCCCATTATGTGAGAAGTCATGCTTGGAATAAAACTTTAGTTGAACTAATTTATTTGGGCTTCCATGAACATGATAAATTTGTCCTATTTTTCTTGAGTTGCTCTAATGTCATGGTAGCTTATCTACCAGCGGGAGTAGCAATGTGCTGTGGCACCACAGTTTAGCCTAATGAGCAGGACAGGGCTGTGTTAGTAATTGTGTTGCATTCATGACCCGACTAGTCTATTCACTAGGTGCTGGTGACAGGAAGCCTCTCTTGGGAGTGAGGTTGCCTGGAGTTGATATAAACTCGTTTGGTTTTGCAGGTATATGTAGCGTACCTGTCCTAGTTATTACTTTAGTATAACGATGAGGGTGTTTGGACACCTACATGAATGTCCTTTTTAAAACATCTCTAGTGGTTTAGTTTGTTGGCTGAAGATCTCATTTAGCTTGAATGGTCTTTGTATCTTGTTCCAGGGTTTTTAATCTTTATTAGATCTGTGTCTCATAGATCTGGTTTTCACAAGAACATTTTTTTAAATGCACTTAGTGTTATAAAACTATTTTGTACAAATCTACTTTTGTTTTCATCTCTTAAAGACGAGCATCTGGTTTTATGATGAAGTTGCCACAGACCTGAATAGGCATCAGGACTCTGGATTTCCATCCCAGATCAGCCTTGTTCTGGGTGATATTGGGGAAATTTGTGAAATATAGCTTTCCTTGTGTCTTAAGTGAAACCTCCATCATAAGGGAGATTGTAGAGAAACCTGTGATAGCACTTTGAAAACCACAGGGCTATACAAATTTTGGTGCTATTCTTAGGCTAGAACTGAAACCCGAAGCTTTGCAGAGAGAAATAGAGCAGCAAGATAGGTCGTTTGTAAGCTCGGCATTTTCATCCTCTTTCCTTCCTTTGTGAATGTTGTGTGCACATCCTACTGCATCCAAAGTCATTCTGGCACAGTCCTGCCATTTTGAACATTCATACATCAGTTAACCAAATTCATATGCTAAGATTTACCTCATTTGAGCCATCTGAAATTCTGCATACATTGTACCCCAGTAGGATCATTTTAGTGGTATTCACAAAAATCTATGCCTCATTTTACTTCAACTTACCCAACATTTAATGAGCAAGCATCAAACATACGCAAGGTATGATGTATGACATGTGCATGGGACAGCCCCTGTTCTTAAGGTCTTATTTACCGTCTAGTGAAATGAGAATGAGCTTGCTATAAATTTGCTATTTGAAAAGTAGAATCAATGCTAGTGACTTGAGGCAAATTGTGTTGTGGGTAACATGCACTTTTGTCAACTCTTTCTGTCCTCTTTGATTCACATGCTATAGCACTCAATTGCCCAGAGCCCAACCCAGTGTGCTGGCCCTTCACACTTCCCCTTTTCAGCAGCCACTGCCCTAGCTCCTTTGGCAACCAGGAAAGAACTAATGATATCAACTAACCATACTCTCATTGAGTATGTATTTAGTGAATATCTGCCACTTGATGTGTTGGAGAGTTTTAGAGTACTTTGAAGCTAAGAGGAGACAACAGAGCATGAGCCCAGTTTCACTGTAATGATGAAATTTCCCAGGCTTGGAATAGGAATTGGACTGTAGAGGAAATGTGAGAGGGTCAGTGGAAGTGTGGGCTAATTTCCTATAGCTGTGCAATGACCATTCCCTTCTGTATGTTAAACTGATTTTTTAAAGGATTTTTAAAATGTGTATTTATTTTTTAAAGAAAGAGAGAGAACAGGGGAGGGATGGGGGGCAGCGGGGCAGAGGATCTAAAGGGGCTCTGTGCTGACGGCAGAGAGCACAGTGTGGGGCTCTAACTCAACGAACCTGTGAGATCACGACCTGGGTTGAAGTTGGATTCTTAACTGACTAAACTACCCCAGGCACCCCTAAACTGATTCTTTAAGGGCTTGTTTGAGGTTTGGATAACAGAAGGGTTAATTTGGGTTATTCCAAATTAACCTAATGTTGATTTTGGATTTTTTGTCTTTTAAATGTGGTATGAAGGAGTGCATCAGATGTATAGGGGATTTATTTATTTCAAACCGAATAATAAGGTTTGCTCATAAAGACTTGTTTGACTCTTTCCTGTAATTAATTGCTGGAAATGTCTCTCTCTTTCAGTCTAATGTAAAATTGGCTTTTACTCCACTTTCCTTGTTTTGTAAGGTTGGTTTGTGTGGTTTTTTTCCCCCCTTCCTGCTGAGAAGGCCGGGATTGGGCCATTAAGTACTGCTGGATAAGCTGGTGTAACTCAAGTATCTCCAGATAATCAAGAGTTGTCTTCACCGCATAGGGAGATTCTCATCCCCAGTGGTGGCCATCAATAAACAATCCACACGTTGCTAAGGGTTCATTAAGTTCTCCGTGCTGTCTAGTAACTAGCAGCAGTTGTGTTTGTGAGAGACTGCAGCAGGGCCAGACCTTGTGTTCAAAGTAAGGTTAAGGCAGGGCATCACTGTCTCTTCTCAGTTTTATGCTTTCCAATGAAGTCCTCACAGGCAAGCTCCATAGCACAGAGAATATCCATCTGATGCCAGCACAGTAGTTCCCAAATCGAAAATTTAAGTGCTTAGCCACATGCCTCTAAACAGGCCATTTGGTTTACCCACTTTTCCCCACATTGGATCATTCTCTGACTTTGGCAGAGGATGACTGCAGCTTCAATTACGTTGCTTGGAAGATAAGAGGTGCCTCAGAACATTTTTTTTTTCAAGACCACTTAGAGCGTTGATTAACAAAGAGACCAGCAGGGACCAAATGAATGCTTAGATCAAGAATAGCACTAGGAATACTGCAAGCAGCACAAAGCAAGTGAAAGTACTTAATTAGAGTGTGTAAAACTTGACCTTTCTTGGGCACTGTGACATCTTGTAGAAATGCAGTGTAATCCAGAGGTACAGACTTCCCTCATGGAGGCCCAGCACCCTCAGGGATTGCTGAAGTCTTGATGCATGAGGGGAGTTGATACCCTGGACTTCTTTGTCTTGTACTCCATACACACTTAGAGAGAGCTTCTAGATAGTGGCTTTTACTATCTTTAGTACTTAAAGATAGTACTAAAGTACTAAAGTTTATTAAGTACCAAAGTTTATTAAGATACAAATTCTTCATTTAAACTTGAATGAATGTTTGGGGACAGGTGGAATAATTTTCTTTTCAAGTTTTGTTCCCTTTGGGAAAACATTCTGTATAATGCAATTGGGACAGGACCTTGAAGTTGCCAGTGAGTTTTCCCTGATCCCTTCCCCCGACTCTGGTGAGTAAAGTGTTGCTCTGAGGGTGTCCTGCCTCTGTGGAGCCCTAGCCAGAATAACCCCTAGTGTGTTCTCCTAAGTTTGTGCTTGAGCTGTATTTTGGGCTTGTCCTGTAGAGGTGCAACCTGGATGTGAGGGTGTGTGTGAATGTGTGTTCTTGAGAGTGAGAGAGTATGCCTGTGCGTATGGGAGCAGTCTGTGTTGGAAAGTGATGAGTGGGACGGTGTAGACACGTTAGCAGCCTTCTTCCTACAGTAGAGAGTTTGGCTCTTGAAAACCGTGAACTGATTCATTCTCCTTTTACAATGGGGTAAACAGGACAGTTTATGAGGGACTCCTTCTCAGCCCTTTTTCCCGATTTATTTTTATTGCCTCCAACTTACAAATTAAACCATTGGACTGCCCAGAGTTTGAATCCTTGATGCTCTTCCCTTTTCTGATTCCACTCGTTCCTGGGTGATATCATCTGGTCTCACGTGTTTATACAGTGAGTTTGTACATTGGGTCTGTGCTCTTGACTTTCAAATTCTGTCTATAGCCTTCACCTCCCTCCAGAACTCCAGAGTTTTATATCTACTTACTTGATACTTTTTCTGGACTATCCAGTAGGTTTTCAAAGTTAACATGTCCTGAACCAAACTTGTAATATCCTAGTCCCCACAAAGCCTGCTTCTCCCATTACCCAATCAGTCTTTGTAGTTAGTAACGTCCTCTTTTTCATTTCCCAGACCGGGAACCTAGGTCACCCATGACTCCCACATCATGTCAAGTTCTGAAATTTCGTAACCAAAATACCAGCAAACACTATTGGCTCTGCTTTCAAAACCTATCCAGAACCGCCCTCTCCCCGCCCCTCCCCCTACTTGTCCTCTGGTCTCAGGTGCCATCTTTGTCTCTGGGATCATTGTGTCAGCTCCTACCTGGGGTCCCTGCTGAAACCTATGCTCCCAACCATCCTTCTCATGGCACCCAGCACGATCCTGTCCTTGGGCCATACTGCTATTCACAACCCTCCTAACTGCTTCCTTCTTATAGTCTGAAAGCAAAAGTCCTGACAGGACTAAAGAGGTCAGCCTTCTGTGATCTGGCCCTGTTTCTCTCTGACCTCCTCTCCCCGCAAGCTTCCCCTTCCTCCTCTCCAGGTCATCCTTACATTCACACCCTGTGTGCTTTTGCCTCAGGGCTTTTGCACCTACTGTTCCCTTGCCTTTCAACTTCAGGTATGGTGTATGGTTAGACCATTATAAATTCAGATCTCTGGTAAAATGTCTCCTCTTTAAGGAGACCTTTCTGGACTTGCCTGTATAAAATAGCACAATAATAGCCTCCTCATACAAGCGTTATCTCTGCCTCTTAATTTCCTTTATTTTTCTCCATAGTGCATATCACTGTGTGACTTAACCAGAGTGTCATTGCTGGGGGTGGAGGGAGACTCAGGCAACCATTGCTCATGCATGCCACCAACAAGCCCAAGGAGTAGGGAGCCAGACAGGGAGAAAGAAGGCATTGATAGGGGGAAGGACCCGCCATAGAAAGAAAAGCTGTCCTCCTTTCTGATGCCTCTTTGCCTCAGTGTCAAAGTTGCCTACACTTGAACCAGCTTATTAATTTCTTCTGTGGAGAACAGTCATCTCAACACAGCTACTAGCAAAGATTAACCATGATTTATATGAAAAGAATTGAAGAGAGCCTTAACATTTACAATTTAGCCTTCATGGCTTTGTATTTTCAGTCTTACATGGGTTAACAGCTTCCTGATACCTGTTGTGACTCTGTCCCTTTCCCTCTCTGTGGCTGTTATTGTCACCTAGTTAAAGCCCTGACCCTCAGTGATATCCTCTTCATTAAGAAGGATTATTAGCACTTTCTACAAATGAGGATATTTAAAATATATTGGCAGTTAATGAAAACTTCTCTGCTGCTGTTCTATGAAGAACACGATGGAGGGCCATTAACATTAGGGGTGGGGGCAGGCAGTGGAGGATGGTTAGCTATGCAGAAAAAGTGAGTAGCTGTAGGACCCATTCCCTGCTGAGAACAGGATCTTTGAAGATGTTTTTAATTTGTGAATCTTCTTGCACACATGAAGATACCGTTTTTTTTAAGCTGCCATGTAAAGCTTAGTGTAGTATGTACTTACGGACCATGAAATATGTTCATGGGCTTGGTCTGTGGTATTTCCAACTGCGAAGTAGAAGCTGTTCTAAAATGGAACGATTTTCACTGGCCCTAAAAATAGAGATCAACTTCTCCTCCTCCACCCCCCAGACCCCACTTTCCTGCCAGTTCTCACCATCCCTGGCCAAGGCTACAGAACAGGATTCAAGCCAGCTCCCTAGGCAGAGCTCGTTAACAACCAGTATTGCTATTTCTGATGCCTTTTTTTCTTTTTTTGACACAAAAACTCAAATCTGTGAAAAAAGATTGATTAAACCTTTTGGGAATGATAGTGTTTCAAGTGCTTTTTTTTTTTTTTTTTTACATATGGTCTATACCTAAATAATTTTAATCTGTTTTTATCCATGTACTTTTTTTGGTTCTCCTTCAGAAAGGTAATTGGTGCGTTCATCATAGTGCATAGAACCTTGCATTCATTCTGACTGGGACCAGATGGGATTTGGCTCTGGCATGCTGGTATCCAGGGTGAGCCTGGGGGGCTTTTGAGCAGGGTTTTTGAGTGCTTACAACCCTCATAAAGTATAAAACTGGCTATGTTAACCTCAGAAGATAGCCAAGTAGACCCATATTTCACTAGAAACACTAGAGAGCTGGGTTTAGTGTAATTCAGGACTATTTTGAATCCCTCCTCCCACCAAATCACTGATATAAACTTAATTAACCAATATCTAATAACCAGAGTTTAGAAACATCTAGAATTTCTCCATGAACGTAATTTAGGGAAAAAGGCTAAATGGGCAGTGGTGTAACAGCTAATGTCTGGTGTGAAGTTTGCTAGCCTTAGAAAGCCTATGATAATTTTTCTTAAGATTAATTTCAAGGGGATAAATCTCCTAGACTTTGACATCTTCTGTGTGATGGGTAAATCATGCCCTTGAAGCTTGATGTGCAAAATAGAGAAAAATATACATCAAATTTTGCCTTTAATACATTTTGGTTATTGTATTATATGTTTTTAGAAGACTTACATGAACTATTCAGATTAACACCAAGTCAAGTTTCAAAGTTCCTGGGGCTTCCACATATGTATCAGGAGTGCTACTCATCCTATGGAATGTTGAAGACAAAGATCTAAGATGCAAAGGCAGACCCAGGTTTTGTGGTGCCTAAAACATGGAATTTTGGAGGGCATCTTTTTTATTTATTTATTTATTTATTTATGTATTTATTTATTTATTTTTCAATGTTTATTTATTTTTGGGACAGAGAGAGACAGAGCATGAACGGGGGAGGGGCAGAGAGAGAGGGAGACACAGAATCGGAAACAGGTTCCAGGCTCTGAGCCATCAGCCCAGAGCCTGACGCGGGGCTGGAACTCACGGACCGCGAGATCGTGACCTGGCTGAAGTCGGACGCTTAACCGACTGCGCCACCCAGGCGCCCCTTGGAGGGCATCTTAAAGGAGAACAAAAGATATTGAGTAAAGTAGAATATTTAGAATCAGAAAAGAAATCACAGCAAATGACATATTTTTAAAACCTGAGAAATACTATTATCATATATATCCAGAAAAATTATGCAATATTTTAATTAAATGGCTCCATTGTCTGTCATTTGAAAAAATACTTTTGGCTGCATGGTCTTTGATCACTTCATACAACAGTGGCTTCTGTAATATTCTCTACAGAGAGATTAGAAAGATAATTGTTTTCTCTCTGTTGATTGGACTTTTTTTATTGCTAGTTGAGGAAAATTTTACACTTTATTAATAGTGTCATATACACTTTTCAGCATTGCTGTTAAATTGGGAAACTCCATCAAGTTTCTTTCACTGTGAATTATCTTTCTGTAAGATTTGAAAGTCGTTGCAATAGGCTGGTTTCTGGTTCTGAACATTTATTTCAAGTCTTGTTTTCTCCTTCCCCACTCTATTTCCTTTTTGGTCCTGGGAAGTTTATTTTGCCATTTCTGGCTCTGTATCTTTGGGTCATGACACAGGGAGAATTAGGACAGGAGCATTCCTGGAAGCCATTTCTCCACCTGCACACCAAGCAATAGCTTAGCTCACATAGAAGCGTTAAGTGCCAACTAAATGTACTTCCAACTCAACTGCTCCTTAGCTGTATTCCAAATGCCCATAAATGTTACCATGCCACCTGGAAGGGTGCATGTGCCTGTGTCTCACAGGGTGTTTGGAGGAGAAAGGAATAGAAGGAAACCATCTTCATGCTAGTGGTAATGCATCTCACTTGTATAGAATTTACAGAAACATAAATCTGAACAAACACATGGGTAGAACTTCTCCCAGGTTGTTGAAAGAGGCCCATGCAAGTGAGAGTCCTAAAGCTTAAGCTTTGTTACAGTCACAGTAAATCTGCCTTATCTAATATGTATTGATGATTCATCAAATCTGTCACCAAGAGTGCTCTCCAGAGAAACAGTGTGGCACTTTGTCTCTCCAACTCCTATCCCCAGGGTCACATTCAGTTCTCATAATTTAAGCATGTGATTGAAAGTCCCTTTGTGTTTAATTGAGGCTGTCCCACTCCTCCCCATTAGCACTACCCTCCTCCTTGCTGAAAAGGTACCAGGAAAGAAAGCTGTTATTAATTTTTTTTTTAAGTGAGGATATGCAAATGTTATGCTGACTCTGGGTACAAGATGGGAGTTGGGAGTTAACACCCATTCATTCCCTTGTATTATCTCTGAGGATCCATTATCATAAACAGCACTATTATATTTTCCTTCCACATTAGCTTTGCTGGTGATTTTTATTTTATGCTCATCGTGGGGTATGCATATCTGTCAGTTGGAATGCTGTTAGGAGCCTGAGCTGCTAAATGCTTTCCCATAGTAATGGCATTGTCAGACTGAGTGGCAGTTTCATATTGTGCAGAAATAGTCTGTCATGTATGCCCCAGCTGTTTTCATTCCACTGCAGGAATTATGAAGATCTTGGCTGGTGAATTTATACATGTATTTATGTCAATCCAGATAGTCTGATTTGTACATTTCTGTTATACTAATTATTATAGGTATGTTTCAGAAAGGTTTGATTTATTCTGTTGATTGGAAATTGGCAACTTTAGGAATTGTGGAAGAATTAGCGTCATTTTCTTAAGTATTATTCATATAATTGTGTAGTTTGATAGCAAATAACAATACCTAAAAAAGTTTATGCTATTAATTCGTAAGGTATCTTTGAAGGCTGACTTTTAAAAGAAGTCCTGGGTGATTGGGTAGAGTGTTGGTACTATTCAGATCTCCAAAGAAAATGTGATCAGAAAATACTGAAGAACAAGAAAAGCTTTGAATGGAATAGTATCTGACACCCATTTAAACACCTGGGATGAAATGGAATAGATACTTTGTGGATATCTGCGGTATTATATCAATTACTGTGTACCCCTGAGCATAGCTGATTTTCCATTTAAATCAAGAACTGTTAAACCTAGAGGAGTTATTTTTGTGGTGATTTTTCAAGTTCAAATTAACTAATAAACTCCCATTTTTATGTTTTTGCTATCTTACATTGTAGTGGATCCAAAAGATTGGCTTTGCTTGTGTATTTGAAGGTCAAGGGATTTAGAGGCATCCAGAAATCAGCACTAAAGATAAAGGTAATTAACTTAGGAACTCAAGGCAAGCAGGGTCCATGTGATGCTTTGCAGACAGTCTGTGCAGTCCACCATGGGGAAAACACTGAATTTGCTACTATTTCAAGTTAGCTTTGATGGGACGGATTAATAATTATCACGTCCTTGGTCTGTTTCATGTATTCTGTTAATTGATAGTTGCTATATTATTTCCTTGAATCCTCACAACTTTCTGAATTGGAATTTATTAATATCTCCATTTTCCAGATAAGGAAGTAGGCTCAAGGAGATGCAATAACTTGCCCAGGATCCCACAGCTAATGAATGGCAGTGCTGGCATTAAACCCAAGTCTGTCTGGGTCCAGTGTGTCATCTGTTACTATTATACTACATCGCCTCTCCTTTAGGATTTCCTAGACTGGAGTTAAGAGGCTAGAGTCAGATGATCAATTCTGAGGAGCTATAGATTTGGGCCAAGAACTGGTCTTCAGTAGAGAGAAGAATTGGAGTAATGGATTACCATTGGGCAGTGCACTGTGGGAGAGTTGGTAGACCCTGTGTGTGTGTGTGTGTGTGTGTGTGTGTTTAGGGAAAGCACAGGATTGGATCCAGACAGCTAAGCTATGGTGAAGAGGATCAGACATGTCTGACGGGCTAGGCTGGCAGGGCTCAGATGCCAAGAAGGCAAGCGCATTAACTGGAAGTGGGAGGTATCATATATGAACCAGAACTGTTCCCTGCCCTGTTTTATGCAGCCTTTGCTTTCCCACAACAGGTTGCACAACATTGCACAACAGGTATCAGATGTATGTGAGTGAGTTTCAGGGCAAAGATGCTAAAGGTTGCCTTATTAAGAAACAGGCCAGGGTTATCAAGTCCTTTAGTTTCTTTCCTCCTCCCTTTCAGGCTGCTCCTGATTCATGATTCTATCTCAAAAGTTTGGACTAATTAGGAGGTCTGTGTTGCTGGACAGCTCTCCATGCCTGATGGGAGATGAGGCAGAGAAAAAGGGAAAAGCCTTTCCTCTGTGTCTGGGAAAGAGAGAAGCCTTAGATCAGGTCAAGGGCTGGGCTGCTTCAGATATAGCATAAAGATCGTACACTCAGGGGCAGAAATATATTCGATCTTGGCTCTTCTGTCAGTGGCAGGCCCTACCTGGCCCAGTCCTTGCTGTCTGAGAAATTACAGCATTCATGAGGTGAAGGGTAGAGGCTCATGTTTTGCAGCATTTGGATTTGTAAGCTTCCCTCCAGGCCTCTTGTCTGCCTAGAACAAGGACCCTGGTGGAAAGTTAAGAGGTGTGAAGGTAGGGGTAGGTTGGTAGTGTTCACTTCCAAATATGTCATCTGGCTGTATCATGAGACTAATAAGATAGTCTGGGGCTTTGGACATAATTTAAATATTTTTTAAATGTTTATTTTTAGAAAGAGAGCACGCAAGCAAGGGACGGGAAGAGAGAGGAAGAGAGAGGAAGAGAGAGAGACAGTGTCTGAACCAGGCTGAAGGCTGTCAGCGCAGAGCCCGATGGGGGGCTCACACTCATAAATCATGACATCATGACCTGAGCTGAAATAAAGAGTTGATGCTTAACCAACTGAACCACCAGGGCACCCCTTTGGACATAATTTAATATGACAAATTGACCACTTGCTTTTCTCTTCTCTCCTTCTTGACCCAAAATACTACCAAACAATAGTAAACTCATTAAGCGTTATCACTCCCCAAGGTTAAAGAAAATGGGTACCAGTGGGTAATGGCCTTCAGTAAAGTGTAGCAAGGTAAAAAGCAGCAAGAAGAGAGGTCACCAACTTAGCAAAACAAAGGAAGCTATGGTAGCTACCATCTTTGAGAGGGGTCCACTAACCAATAGCAAGTACATGCAACTTATACAGTCTCTAGTGGTCTTAGAAGTAGCAGGTACCACAGAAGGTGGCAGTGAGATAGGTTTGAAAGCTACCAAGATAAATTTATTCAGAAGTTTCATAAGGAATGGCGGGGGGAGGGTGAACTTGGATCTTTGGCTACCTCTCCACATGACATAGTCACATGATACTCTTCTCATCAGCCTCCCATCCCTATGTACTAGACCCTAGAGCTGAGGTTTCTTTGGAGAAATTAACTGGGAAGCTCCACGCTCAGGAATATCACATATAACACAGAGGATTAAGATAAGTCAAAGGACTGAACAACAAGGAGACTCAATAAATCTACAAGGTTCTACTCCTGAGGCAGGAGAGTAGAAAATTAGTGTCTTCAGAAACAGAATGATTCCTGGATGAAGAGGTTTCCAGGTCCTTATATTTGAGACCCTCTCAAACAAACAAACAAAAAACTTGTCTCTGGTTGATTGCTCTTCATTGAAGGCTCCAAGGCAAAGTACCAGCCCATATATTCCAACCATCCACAGAGAATTTTTTGTGCCTCAACTTGTAAGTGTGACTATGCAGCAAAGTTTAGAGAGCATTAGAGGAAAACGTTCAGAG
The DNA here is from genome assembly GCF_018350175.1 of Felis catus. Classification (NCBI taxonomy): domain Eukaryota; kingdom Metazoa; phylum Chordata; class Mammalia; order Carnivora; family Felidae; genus Felis; species Felis catus. The sequence continues at coordinate 74,850,330 of NC_058370.1, forward strand.
TGAGAGAAACTGATACGAACAAATTGAAAAAAGGAAAAAAAAAGGAAATAGAGAAAATGGAGATAAGAAAATGTCAAAATAACCATCTCCTAAAGAGTATTGGGATAGTGTTGAATTTATGAATTAAAAGAATGCGATGATAAAGGAATAATTAAAGAACAGACCAGAAATCTTATACATAAAAATGTACTTAGTCAAAATAAAGTCAAAGGAAGATTTGGACGATAATAAAAAGAAAAACCTTGAAAATAGTGATGAAAGGTAGGGAGATAGGAGATCTGTTTGTGAAGGCCAAATCCAATATAAATTCTAGAAAGAGACCACAAAAAAGAGGGAAGGAAATCAACAAAGAAGCAAATCTGAAGACCTGTGTTTTTCAACACCTCAAAATGCAGAAAGACATGCACTTCTAAAGGGTGCACTGAGTGCCTTAGTATATGGGGGTAAAGCCTAGACCAAAGAAAACCATTGTGGAATTCCACAGTATGGTAGACAAAAGAAAGAAAAACAGAAAGGAATTGGAGTCAGATTTTTCAGTAACAACATTAGATTCTGGAACAAAAAGGAATAATACCTTTATTTTGTTTTAATTTTTTAAATGTTTATTTTTTTTTTTATTTTTTTTTTCAACGTTTATTTATTTTTGGGACAGAGAGAGACAGAGCATGAACGGGGGAGGGGCAGAGAGAGAGGGAGACACAGAATCGGAAACAGGCTCCAGGCTCTGAGCCATCAGCCCAGAGCCTGACACGGGGCTCGAACTCCCGGACCGCGAGATCGTGACCTGGCTGAAGTCGGACGCTTAACCGACTGCGCCACCCAGGCACCCCTAAATGTTCATTTTTGAGAGAGACAGAGACACAATGTGAGTGGGTTAGGGGCAGAGTGAGAGGGAGACACAGAATCCAAAGCAGTCTCCAGGCTCCGTGCTGTCAGCACAAAGCCCGCCGCGGGGCTCGAACCCATGAACCATGAGATCATGACTTGAGCTGAAGTCGGACGCTCGACCGATTGAGCCACCCAGGCGCCCCAATAATACCTTTAAAAAAGAGGGGGGAGTATCTTCTACTTAATATTTCATACTCAAGCAAATGATCAATCAAGTGTGAAGTAAAATAATACTTTTAGAAATAAAAGTATTTAAAAGTATACCTTCCATCTAAACTTTCTTGGAAAGTCTCTTAGAGGATGCTCTTCAACAAAATGAATGAATAAATCTAGAGGAGGCTGTGCCTTCCAGGAAAAAAAAAAAAAAAAGACAATGCAATGTTGGAGAAAGAAGAAAGGAAGTCCCAGGATGACAGCTGTGTAGCAGAGCTAGCCCTAGGTGTAGGGTGACGGGGACATAATGTATGGTGAGGGAAGACTCCAGAAAAAAAAAAAAAATGGAGTTGACAGAATATCTGATGTTTACTTATTGGAGCAGCCCACATCTTCTGTCAGGCATATGGCACACCCGATGGCAAATACTAAAGGTAAATGAATTGAAAACTGCAAGTAAGAAAACTGGGCCATTGTTATTTCTAAGCAAAACACAAAGTTAAAGTAAACATATCAGAGTAGATAATACTAAATTTTATTTTAACTATCATTGCTTATCAGTGAAATCAGTTAAGTCTAAAATACTATCCTAGGGGCGCCTGGGTGGCGCAGTCGGTTAAGCGTCCGACTTCAGCCAGGTCACGATCTCGCGGTCCGTGAGTTCGAGCCCCGCGTCAGGCTCTGGGCTGATGGCTCAGAGCCTGGAACCTGTTTCCGATTCTGTGTCTCCCTCTCTCTCTGCCCCTCCCCCGTTCATGCTCTGTCTCTCTCTGTCCCAAAAATAAATAAACGTTGAAAAAAAAAATTAAAAAATAAATAAATAGATAAATAAATAAATAAATAAATAAATAAAAATAAAATACTATCCTATATTTCAGTAAACTCTATAAATAATTACCTTAATCCTTGTGGATAACTTTGGAAAGATCCATGTGTTGTTTTCTTTCTTCTTATTCCCTACCCTACTCTACCCCATCACTGATTATTTATTCTGTGTTTGTGTTACACCATTCTGCTTGACTTGTGTATTAGGCAGGGTTCTACAGAGAAACAGAATCAAAGAGCATATATGGACATGTGTGTGTGTATGTACATATGTGTGTGTTCTATCTATCTATGCATATACACATGGAAAAAAAGAAATAGAGATATTTATTTTAAGGAACATTTGGGGAGAAGTGACAAGACTGAAGTTTATAGGGCAGATCAGCGGACTGGAAATTTAGGTAATGTGAGTTCAAGTATAAAATGTGAGCAGACTAATAGGCTGGAAACTCAGGCAAAGTTTGTTGTAGTCTTGAGGCATAATTGCTGCTTTATTGAGAAACCACAGTCTTTGTTCTCGGTGTCTTCAATTGATTGGATCCACATTGTAGAGGATAACCTGCTTTACATAAAAGTCTACTGATTGCAAAGACTAATCACTTCCACAAATACCTTCATAGAAACATCTAGGCTAGTGTTTGATTAAGTATCTGAGTGCCATAACTCAGCCATATTGACAAAGGACGTTAACTATCATAATCTGTGTCTTATTTTGGTCTGCCATAACAAAATACCATAGATGAGATGGCTTAAACAAAGGAGTTTATTTCTCATGTTTCTTTTTTTTTTATTTTTATTTTTTAATTTTTTTTTAACGTTTATTTATTTTTGAGACAGAGAGAGACAGAGCATGAACGGGGGAGGGTCAGAGAGAGGGAGACACAGAATCCAAAACAGGCTTCAGGCTCTGAGCTGTCAGCACAGAGCCCGACGCGGGGCTCGAACTCACGGACCACGAGATCATGACCCGAGCCCAAGTCGGCCGCTTAACCGACTGAGCCACCCAGGCGCCCCTATTTCTCATGTTTCAAGAGACCAGAAGTCCAAGATCAAGGTGCCAACAGAATTAGATGTCTGGTGAAATCTCTGTCCTCGGATTGCAGATGGCTACTTTGTCGCTGTGTCTTCATGTGGTCTTTCCTTGGGAGTGTGCATTCGGACAAGGAGAGAGAAAAAGCCAGCTCTCTGGAGTTTCATCTTATTAGGGCACGAATCCCATCATAAGTGTCTGACCCTTATGACCTCATCTAAAGCTTGTTATCTCCCAAAGGCCCCATCCTCCGATACCATTATATGAGTGGTTAAGGTTTCAATATAAGAATTTGGGGGAACACAATTCACTTGGTAGCAAACAAAATAGAAGTTGGTTCTCCCTTCTGGGAAACAGGAGGCAAAAGTTCATCATGAAACTTCTTATTAAATCTGTCCTTCTGTTTGGGTACCATATGTATGTCTAGTTTTGCAATTTGGGAGAAAAGACTCTGAGACAATAGGATGGAAAAACTAAGATCTTGTGGTCTAGCCTCATGATGTTTCCTCATCCTCTATAGGGTTCTCCTTAAATTTGGTTCAGGAAAGAACTATTTCACACTTAATCAGTTTAGTGAGATTGATAGCTTAGAGACAATTTCACGCTGTATGAAACAGATATAGGGCACCTCCCCTTCTTATATTCCTATTAGGTAAATTTAGAAACTCATTAATTTTTTTTCTTTTTTTCTTTTAACTTAAGATTTTGGGTATAAATGTAGAATTATTCCCAGGAATATGCATGGATTGGGTTGCAAGGTTATGGACCTAGGAATTATTATTTTTTTTTCGTTAGTGCTTTTCATTTTGCTTACTGGCTCTTGATACACTGCATCCTGAGGCTAAGTGATTACAGAGACCCAGGCAGTTTTTAAGTCTTAGTGAGTGCATTTTAACTTGAAGGTTGATGTACTTCTGGATTGCAATTCCAAACCAGTGACCGCTTGGGCAGGCATCATCCTGTTTCAAAAGAACCCTAAGGTCTCAGAATTATTATACAATCCAAGGAGCAGGGAATATAGTCTACAGACCTTCTAAGGGCAGACAAATGCTCTGAGTTGCTAGGTTGCTCTAAGGCCACACAGTCCTCTCATTTTGACATGTCTTTCTGCCTTCAATGACTGTTTTGATTCTTTCATGATAGCTCAGCAGCTCAAATGAGGAAGCTGGATCCTGGTCCCGTGTGGCAGTTCTTGAATAAAATTTCCCCTGGTCTTCCCTAATTCGGAACTTCTACCTGTACCTTTGATGTCTGTATCCTAAAATTACAAAGTGGGAAAGGAGGTAAAATTTAAAAATCATCTCACATGGTTTCTCATTTTCAGGGCATGATTAAACCTTTTAAAAGTGCAGATGGTTGTTTGGTTTTCTCCTGAAAACTCTGGGAACAGAAAATCCTCATTTTCTTAAGACGTTCTTTCTTATGTCCAACTGAAATCTCTCCTGCTTTAAATTCCTTATTGATTCTGTGTTAACACAGAATCATAGCACTATAGAATTTTAAAGTTGAGAATAATTCCTTAAAGATTATTTAACCAATCTCTCCATTTGGCAGTGGAGACAGGGGAGCTTAAAAAATTCACGTGACCTGTGTAAAGTCATAGGCAGGATTCAAAGCTTACCTTGCTTAATGATAATTGCCTCATATATTACATTTCAGAATTTTCTGGAAGACATTCTTGACAGAATCTATATCTTCGTTGGTTCATTCATGTCTTTATTCTTTCAGCTAACATTTATTAAGCACCTTCAGTGTACAAGTCTCTCTGTTCAGCATAGAATGTGCTAACCTGAGCAAGAAAAGGTTCTAGACTGTCAGTCTAGTCTCCTAAGGAGCTACCCTGTATAGTCTTTTCTTTGGAAACATTGTAATGTAGTGATAATGGCACATAGCTCAGCTAGGTTTCTGAGATGTGGTAACTCTCGCTCTGATTTTAGGAAGGTGAGTTGGAGTAACTCAGACAAGATAGTATGAAAAGACATTGGAGAGGCAACAACATACAAGAGAAGTATCTCACGACAGGTCGTGGGGATCCAAACAGCTTGGTGGGGTTAGAGAAGCACGTGAGGACATGTGGGAGATGCAGCTGAGGAGGTAGGCATGGCCCCTATCTTGAAGGACCTTGGATGCCGAAGAAGGTACCAGGAAGTTTTTGAAGGATTGTAGGGGTATAATGTAATCTTATTTGCCTTTGGGCAGTATCAGTGTGATGGGAGCATGGACGATGACTGAGAGGAGAAGCTGGGAGGAGGGAGAGGTTGAGGGAAAGCAGCAGGCTGGGTGAGAGCTAATGAAGGCTGGGAAGGGCACTGGAGCTACACGCTTGGATCAACTGAGGACAGGAGAATGTGAGGTGAGGGTAGATGACAACAGTTTCAGTCTTGAGTATGCTGAGTGTGGGGAGCTTTAAAAAAAAACTGGAGTGACATGTCCAGTAGACAGGTGGATATATAGTCAGGAGTTCAGGACATCCACTCTGGCCAGAGGCTTAGTAGGTGACTGTCTGTGTAGTGTCATTAGAACCTCTGTATCTTTTATGTTTTTCCACCATGCCAATTTCCAGATTCTTTGTTGGTTTGGTTATTTGTTCTCCTCAACCTTTGAAGAAGAAAAACAAGAAAATGATTTCTTCATAACATAAACTGATTATTTGAGTTGAACAGGACAGAGTACATAGATGAAATGGTTTAATTTTTCTCTAATCACAGCCTTCAAACATGCTATGTTGAACTGCTCTTTTAATAATAACTTGGGTAATCATGGAGCTTTCTGGCCACTTAGAGATATCTAAGAAAGTGCTCTCGAGTCTTGTTCTGCTGAATTCTTCAAGCTGATGCTTGGCTTGAGGCTCACCTCATTTCTGTCCTTTTAAACAGTGCCCAACACTCAGTCTGAGGGGCTTGGCATGGGAGGGACATATTCTGCTTTCTTAGCCCTTTGCCCATTTTTTAATTGGATTTTTTTCAATTGAGCTGTATGAGTTCTCTATGTATTTAGAGATTACCCCCTTATCAGTTGGTTTGCAAGTATTTTCTCCTATTCCATAGGTTGACTTTCATTTTGGTGATTGTTCTGTGCAGACACTTTTTAGTTTGATGCACTTTTCACTTGTTTGTTTTGCTTTTGTTGCTTGCACTTTTGGTGTGCTATCCAAAAAATTTTTGCTAAGAACGATGTCAAGGAGCTTTTGTCCCTGTGTTTTCTTCCAGTAGTTTTTTAGTTTCAGGTCTTCTATTTAAGTTTTTAACCCAGAGCTGATTTTTGTGAGTGGTATAAGAAAGGCGTCCAATTTCATTTTGCGTGTGAATATCCAATTTTCCCAGCACTATTTATTGAAGAGACCATCTTTTCTCCACTGAGTATTTTTGGCTCCCTTGTCAAATACTAGTTGACTGTATACACGTGGATCTATTTCTGGGCTGTTTATTCTGTTCCATTGGTTTGTGTGTCTGTTTTTAAGCTAATACCATATGGTTTTAATTACTATAGCATTGTAATAAAGTTTAATATCAGGAATTATGATGTCTCCAGTTTCATTCTATTTTACAGGATCACTTGGGGGATCTTTTAAGCTTCCATAAAATTTTAGGGTTGATCTATTTTTGTGAAAAATGCCATTATAATTTTGAAAGAATTGCATTACATCTATAGATCACTTTGGATAGTGTGGATATTTTAACAATATTCTTCTAATCCATGAGCATGGACTATTTTTCCATTTATTTTTGTCATGTTCAACTTTCAATGTATACATCTCTTACCTCCTTGGTTAAACTTATTCTTCAATATTGTTTTTGATGCTTGTAAATGGAATCATTTTCTTTATTTCTTCCTCGGAGAGTTTCTCATTGCATAGAAACAACTGGTTTTTGTATGTTGATTTTGTATCCTGTGCTTTACTTAATTCATTTAATAATTGTAACAGTTTTTTAGTGGAATCTTTAAGGTTTTCTATATAAAAGATAATATCATCTGCAAACAGAATTTTACTTTTTTTGTTCCAGTTTAGATGCCTCTTATTTCTTTTCCTTGCCTAATTGCTCTGGCTAGGACTCCCAGTACTATGCTGAAAAGGAGTGGAGAGAATGGACATCCTTATCTTGTTTCTGATCTTAATGGCCAAGTTTTTGACCTTTGGTGAGTATGATGTTGGCTGTGGATTTGTCATTTATAGCCTTTATTATGTTGAGGTTAATTCCTTCTATACCTAGTTTTGTGAGAGATTTTATCATGAAGGGTTTTTGAATTTTATCAGATGTTTTTTCATCTATTAAGAAGAATCCTATGAATTTAATCTTTTATTCTGGCATTGTGCTGTGTCACATTTATTGATTTGTGTATGTGGGACCATTCATGAATCCCTGGAATAAATTCCACTTGATCAGGATATATAATCCTTCTAATGTGTTGTTGAATTTGGTTTGCTAGTATTTTCTTGAGCATTTTTGCATTTATATTCATCAAGGATACTGGTTTGTAGTTTCCCTGTAGTGTTCTTTTCTGGCTTTTGACTCAGGGTAATGCTGGTGTAGTAAAATGAGTTTGAAAGTGTTCTCTCCTCTTTACTTTTTTGGAACAGTTGGAAAAAAGTTGATGTTAATTCTTTAAATCTTTGATATAATTGATCAGTAAAGTCTTCCAGTCCGAGGCTTTTCTTTGGTAGGTTTTTGATAACAGTTTCAGTCTCCTTTCTCATAATCAATGTGTTCAAATTTTCTGTTTCTTCATGATTCACTCTTGGTAGTTTGTATGTTCTAGAAATTGATCCATTTCTGTTAGGTTATCAAAATTTTTGGCATATAATTGTTTATAGTCATCTCATGATTATTTTTAACTCTGTTGTCAGTTGTGATGTCTCTTTCATTTCTGATTTTATTTGAGGCTTGTCTATTTTTTCTTAGTGTAGCTAAGAGATTTTCTATTTTATCTTTTCCCAAAACCAGCTCTTAGTTTCATTGGTCTTTTCTGTTGTTTTTCTGATCTCTACTTTGTTAATTTCTGCCTTATCTTTATTTTCTTTCTTCAGCCTATTTTGGACTTTGTTATTCTTTTTATAGTTCCTGGAGGTATAAATTAGGTTGTTTATTTGTGAACTTTCTTTTTTCTTACTGCAGGTGTTTTTTCACTTTGAACTTCTTTTTTGCATCCCATAAGTTTTGGTATATTGTGTTTCCATTTTATTTCTTTGAAGATATTTTTTGATTTCTCCTTTGACTTACTGTGCATTCAGGAGTGTGTTAATATCCACATTTTTGAATTTTACATTTTTCATTCTGTTACTGATTTTGAAATTTATACCATTATGGTTAAAAAAAGATACTTGGTGTGATTTTAATATTATGTTAAAGCTTGTTTTATTGACATAATATTTGATCTATTCTGGAGACTATTCTGTGCTTGCTTGAGAAGGATTTGTATTCTTTTAGGAGGGATGTTCTGTATATATTAGGTCCAGTTGATCTAAGGTAGAGTTCATGTCCAGTGTTTCCTTATTTTCTGTCTGTATAATCTATCTGTTGTTAAAAGTGGATAATAAAGACCCATACTAGTATTGCATTGCTATCTATTTCTGCCTTCAGATCTTTTAATATTTACTTACTATATTTAGTTGTTTCAGTGTTAGATGCATGTATGTTTATGGTGTTAAACCTTCTTGATGAATTGACCCCTTTATCATCATATCTCTTATTATAGTTTTTGACTTAGAGTCTATTTTTGTCTGGTAATATCATAGCTACCCCCTGTTCTCTTTTGTTTTCCATTTGCATGGAATATCTTTTTCCACCCCTTCACTTTGAACTTATGTGTGTTCTTAGAACTGACATGAGTCTCTTATAGGCAGCATATAGTTGAGACTTTTTCTTTTAATCCATTCCGCCACTTGATGCTTTTGATCAATTTAATCTGTTTACATTTAAAGTGATTATTGATGGGTGAGTACTAATAATACCATCCAATTAATTGTTTTCTGACTATAGTTCCTTTGTTCTTTTCTTTCTCTTTTGCTGACATTCTTGTGAATTTTCCATAGTGGTTAGCTTTGTTTCCCATCTCTTTCTATTATGTATACACTTTAGGCTTTTGCTTTGTATTTACTATGAGGCTTACATAAAACATCTTATAATTACAGCAATCTATTTTAAACTGGTAAAAACTTACCTTTGATCACATACAAAAATTCTACCCTTTCTCCCCCTCCCATATTTTACTTCTGTAATGTCATAATTTACTTGTTTTTACATTGTGTATTCACTAACAAACTATTGTAACTCTAGTTCTTTTTAATTCCTTTGTACCTTAAACCTTCATACTAGAGTTAAGTGATTAATATTCTACCATATTCCTGTATTAGAGTATGCTGAATTTGACTATATACTTACATTTGACATTGTGTTTGATATTTTTATATGTTTTCATATCGTTAATTATCGTGCTTTCATTTAAACTTGAAGAACTTCGGGCATGTTTTGTAAGGCAGGGTGATGAACTCTGCCATAGCTTTGGTTTGTTTGAGAAAGCCTCAATCAGTCTTCATCCTTGAAAGAACTCTTTTCTGGGTATTCTTGGTTGTCAGGGTTTGTGTGTGTGTGCGTGTGTGCATGTGTGTGTCTGTCTTCTGTCTCATACTTTGAATGTATCATCCCGTTCCATCTTAGCCTGCAAGGTTTCTACTGAGAAATATGCTTGTAGCTTGAAGAGGGAGAAATTAATTTTCTCTTACTGTTTTTAAAATTGTTTTTGTCTTTGATTTTAGACAGTTTTATTATAATGTGTCTTTGGGGTGCTTCAATAACTTGGAAGTCTGAATTTCTTCCCAGATTTGGTAAGTTCACAGATATTATTTCTTTCTTTATAAAAAAAAATATGTTTGTTTATTTTTGACAGAGAGAGAGAGACAGAACATGAGCAGGGGAGGGGCAGAAAGAGAGGGAGACACAGAATCTGAAGCAGGCTCCAGCCTCTGGGCTGTCAGCACAGAGCCCGACACAGGGTTCGAACACACAAACGGTGAGATCATGACCTGAGCTGAAGTTCAACGCTTAACTGACTGAGCCACACAGGTGCCCCTATTATTTCTTAAATAAGTTTTCTGCTCCTTTCTCCCTATCTTCTTTTGGAACTCCAGTAATGCATAGATTGTTTCTTTTAATGGTATCCCATAATTCACATAGGCTTCCCTCATTCTTTCCATTTTCTTTTCTTTTTGTTCCTGTGAGTGGATGTGATTTCAGATGACTTGTTTTCTTGTTCATTGAACAGGAATGCACACTTAGGGTTGAGCTGGGGTGCTGGGTTTATGAGAGCTCCTATGATACTACTTGTGACTGTGGGAGCTGACCTGTTGCTGAGGTGGGTTGGCTCTGGGATCCATGGTGATGTCAAGCCCTGACTTCACTCTCCTTCTGCAGGGAGCGTGTCTCTCTGTGGGTTGGTCTGCCTGGGCTTAGAGGAGGGGTGATGTGGGTAGGTTGAATCTATCTTTTCTACCTTATTGAATATGCTTTTCTTGTTCCTGTTCTTGACCAGGTGCTGTAATCCCTCACTTGGCAATCCTTCGTTCCTGTGAAGGTATTTTCTTGTGTAGACAATTCAAATAAATATTTCTGGGGAGGAGGGATGAGTACTAGAAATTCCTATGTTGCAGTTTTGCTGATATCAACCCCTAAACCTTAAATCCAAAACCTGAAAGAAAAATAAATCCCAAAGTTTTAAAATCCCTTTTAAACTACTTTGCAAACTGTCTTCAACCCCTCTTAACACGAGGCATGCATTTATTTAAAACATGGTGTCTGTCATCCTTTCTTAGAACCTTTTTGCTCTGTGCAGCATTTTCCATTCACTTCTGCAGAATTTGATGGTTCATGCAGTTTCACTGGCCTGGCATTTGGAATTGGCTCTGCCTTGAGCCAGCTGCTCAAGGCGCTTCATTCTTAACCCCGAGGTTGTATGGTTTAGTTAGAGTCATTATCCTTTCTGGACTTCAGTTTTCTCATCCATAGACTGAGCAATTTAGATCGTGTTTAAAGACCTCTCAAGTGCAGTGTAACTTAGTGTTTGAAAATGTTTCATGCCTTTGGGTGGGCCACTTCTTTGTCAAAGAGAGTGAGATGCTTAAAGATCCAAGCAGTTTGCCAAGAGTGATAGGAATCAGGATGCAGTCACTGAGAAGATCCTTGTTTCCCTCTTAAGTGCTAGACATTATCAGTGAAGAATGATGTGGATGATGTGGGGGAGAGAGGCAATAATGTTAGCAAATACATCTAACAGAGAGGCTGTTTCTGGTCCATTCTCTCTCTCTCTCATTCTCTCATACACATGACACACAAACGTTTGGTGAAGAGGTAATACAATGTCCTAATCAAGCTGTGTTATTAACTAGGTACAATGACGAACTAATGAAACTTTACATTTTCCTGTAGCATTAAAAATTAATATTTTTAAGATGTCCTATATTCTGACCTTTGTTAGGTAACAATTTGAAGAGTGAAATCCATGTATCACGAGTGTGTAATTTGATGAGTTTTGAAAAAGGGTATTTGCGTGGAACCAATGCTTCAGTGAAGATGTAGGACATTTCCATCACTCACGAAAGTAACCTTGTCCCCCCTTACATTCAATCCCTAAACCATCTGGACAACCACTGTTCTTATTATAGCACCAGAGACTAGATTTGCCTTTTGGGGGGCTTCAAATAAGTACAGTTATGTAGTATCTACTCCTGCGTCTGCAGTCTTTCACTAAACATGTTTCTGAGGTTAAGCCATGTTGATGTGTGTATCGTCAGTTCACTCTTTTTTTTCTTTTAAAACAATATGTGTCTGTTCAGGTATATAAATATAACACAATCTGTTTATACATGATTGTATTCTTTGGTTTTTGTGTTTCCAGTTTTAGTCCACAAATAAAGCCATGTGCAACGTGTTTTGTGGACCTATGTTATCATTTATTTTGAGTAAATACCTAGGAGTAAAATTGTAGGTCATAGGGTAGGTGTGTGTTGGACTTTAGTTTTGCAAAAATCGGTAGATGATTTCTGGAAGTTATGCCCTTTCATGCTATCGTTTTCAGAGTCTGAGAGCTCCAGTTGTTCCACATTCTCATAAACATGTGGTAGTTTCAGGCTTCTTAGTTGTAGCCATTCTGGTGGGTTTATAATCGTCACTTGCAGTTTTCATTTCCATTCTTGTGAATAATGATGTCAAAGACTTGACGTTGTGAGGATTGGGCATTTGTGTATCTTTTTAGTGAAGTGTCTGTTGGTGTATTTTGCCCTATTTATTGGACTGTTCCATCTTTTTTAGTGAGTTGTAGTTCTTCTTATAGTCTGTAGTTTTGTGGCATGTGTGTAACAGATATAGGACATGTGTATTTGACATGTATATATAGCAAATTTTTTTCAGCCTTGACTTGTCATTTTCTTCAGTAATGTAATAATAATAATCTTAATAGATGAACAAGAAACCTTAATTTTTATCAAGTTTAGTATATCAATTTAAACATGTCTTTTGGTTTGCACTTTATCCTTTCTAAGAAATCTTTGCCTACTCTGAGATTGCAAATGTTATCCCCTATGTATTTAAATAGAACTATCATTTTAGATTTTACCTTTAGATCTGTGATCTATTTCAAGTTAAACCTTTCCTTATGTCATAAAAGAAAACATAAGGTAGATTTTTCTTCTTTTCCCCCTCATATGAATATCCAGGTTCTGGCACAATTTGTGTATGCATGCATGTATGTATGTATTTATGTATTTATGTATGTGTTTATAAATATATATATATATATTTTTTAATTTTTTTTTCAACGTTTATTTATTTTTAGGACAGAGAGAGACAGAGCATGAACGGGGCGGGGGGGGGGGCAGAGAGAGAGGGAGACACAGAATCGGAAACAGGCTCCAGGCTCTGAGCCATCAGCCCAGAGCCCGACGCGGGGCTCGAACTCACGGACCGCGAGATCGTGACCTGGCTGAAGTCGGACGCTTAACCGACTGCGCCACCCAGGCGCCCCTATAAATATATTTTTAACACTCATTTTTTGAGAGACAGAGACAGTACAAGCAGGGAAGGACAGAGAGTGGGAGACGAAAATTCCAAAGCAGGCTCCAGGCTCTGAGCTGTCAGCACAGAGACCAACGCCAGGCTTGAACTCGTGAACAGTGAGATCATGACCTGAGCCAAAGTCGGACGCTTAACTGACTGAGCCCCCCACACACCCCCGCACAATTTATTAAAGACTTTTGTTTCTCCATTGAATTACTGTGGCATCTCTGTCAAAGATCAATTGGCAATATTTGTATAGTTCTTATTCTGGACTCTGTTCAGTTTGTCTATTCTTCTATTACTACAACAATGTCTTGATAACTGTAGCTTTATAATAAGTCTTGGAATCAGGTAGTGTGAATTCTCTAAACTTTGTTGTTTTGATTCAGATTATTTTGTTCATTTGAAGTCAAATATATTTCAGAATCAATTTATCAGTTTATCTTTAAAGAAGTCTGATAGGATTTTGATTTAGGTTGCGTTGAATGTATATATCTTAATGCTACTGAGCCATTCTTTTTACCTCTGTTTATTTAGGCTTCTTTGATTTCTCTTAGCAGTTTTTTTTTTTTTTTTTTGTATTTTTCAAAATAATGGTCTTGCAAATCTTTTCTTCAATATATTCTTGAAGATTTTTTATAGTATTGTTAATGCCATTAAAATATTTTCTTTTTTTTCTGTAAGTATAGAGAAATATAGTTGACTTTTGTATGTTAACCTTGTATCCTGTGACAATTAAGTTCTCTTACTCTAGTAGTATAGTAAACTATTTAGAATTTTTGTGTAAGATATGATATACAAGTGAAGACATTTGTATCTCTTTTTAATTTATATTATTCATTTTTATTGCCTTAATGTAACTGCTAGGAATTCAGGTATCATGTTGAACAGAAATGATAGAGTCCTGGGGTGCCTGGATGCCTCAGTCGTTAAGACTCCCACTTTGGCTAAAGTAAAGATCTCACAGTTCGTGGGGTCAAGCCCTGCATCGGGCTCTGTGCTGGCAGCTCGGAGCCTGGAGCCTGCTTCGGATTCTGTGTCTCCCTCTCCCTCTGTCCCTTCCCTGCTCACGCTCTGTCTCTGTCTCTCAAAAATGAATAAATGTAAAAAAAATTTTTTAAAAAGTAAAGAAATGGTGGAGTCCTTTCTCATCTTAGAGGGAAAGCATTCAATATTCTACTACTACCTGTCACTGTTTTTTTTTTAGTGTGATTGAGGTTTTTTAATTTCTCTTTTGTCATTTAACTAATTTTGTCTGTTTTGTGACATTTATTATTCACCACTAGTATTTTTGTGTGTGTGTGAGCCAGTTACATACATAGCTGAAATAACCTTTGCCACATAACAGGAGGTGATTTTTAGAGTTCTAAAAGATGGAAAACTATCAGTCCTCAAATCCTATGGGACTGTAACCTCAAATCTTGAAATGGTTAGCTGTCTTTTTATCCTTTACATTTTCACTGCAAAAGTTATATAGAAGTATTATTCTAGAGTTTTTTAAAGGAAATCCCTGGTGTAAAGTATATATGTATATAGTGTATCTCTCAGATCTAGGAGAAGTAAGGACTCCCCCACCCCCCCACCCCGCCCCACCCCATAACCATAATAGAATTACCAGATAGCAAGATTAGTATTAGTTTCATTGTCCCAAACATCCTCTGTGCTCCATCTATTCTGTGTTCCCTCCCCCACTCCCAAGCCCTTGGCAACCACTAATCTTTTCCCCTTCTCCATTGTATTTCCTTTTTGTTAATGTCCTGTAGTTGGGATCATACAGTATGTAGTCTTTTCAGATTGTCTTCTTTCACTCTGTAATATGCATTTATGTTTCCTCCATGCCTTTTTGTGACTAGATATCACATTTGTTTTTAGTGTTGAATAGTATTCCATTGTCTGGGCATACCAGTTTATCACTTCACCTATTGAAGGATGTAATGGATTATTTCTAAGTGACAGCAGTTATGAATAAAAGTGCTGTAAATATATATGTGCAAGTTTTTGTGTGGACACAGGTTTTCAGCTTCCCTAGGCAAACACCAAGGATTGTTCGTGCTGGATGGTATTGTAAGAATATTAATTTTGTAGGACTTGCCAAATTGTCTTCGAAAGTGGCTGTACCATTTTCCATTACCACAAACAATGAATGAGATTTCCTGTTGTCCCAGCATCTTGGATTTTGGCCATTCTAGTAGGAATGTGGTAGTATCTCATTGTTTTAATTTGCATTTCCCTGATGACATATATATGATGTGGAACATTTTTCCATGTGCTTATTTGCTACCTTCTTTGATGATGTATCTGTTAAGATCTTCGGCCCTTTATAAAAACAAATCTGGTTATTTGTTTTCTTGTTGTTGAGTTGTAAAGGTTCTTTGTATATTTTAGAGCATAGCCCCTTATCAGATGTGTCTCTTGCAAATACTTTCTCCTAGTCTGTGGCTTGTCTTTTTTTGACACCGTTTTTTTTTTTTTTTTTTGACACTTTTCCAGGGCAGACGTTTTTAATGAAGTCCAGATTATCAATTGCTTTTTCGTGGTTCATGTCTTGGATGTTGTATCTAAATAGTCATCACCATACTCAAGTTCTGCTAGTTTTTTTCCCATGTTAATGGTCTGAGTTTTATAGTATTGCATTTTATGTTTAGGTCTGTAATGCATTTTGAATTGTCGTGAAGGATGTAAAGTCTGTGTCTAGATTTCTTTTCTTGCATGTGAATCTGAGTTATTCCATCACCTTGTCACTTTTTTGTAGATCTCCTTTATAATCCTGTACCTATCTGTCCAGTTTCCTGAGTTTTCATCATCTATAGGTGTTAATTATGTCAAATATTTCTTCTGCGTGTATTGAGATGATAGGTTTTTTCTTATTCTCTTAAAGTGAGTTCATTGATTTTTGACTATTAAACCAAATGTGTATTTGGAATAAACCTACTTACGCATGCCTTTTTTTCCTACGTCTTGCTGGGTTAGGGTATTTTATTTAAAAATGTTTAGCCTATTTTTATGAAGAACTTTGGTATGCAACTTTTAAAAAATGTTTCTTTGATTTTGACATCAGAGTTAATGCTAGTACTTCTTAAATCAATATTGGTAATTTGTGTTTTTCAAGGAGTAGGTCTATTTCATCTAAAATTTTAAAATTACTGGTATGTGGTTTCTGTATCTGTAGGATCTATAGAATCTTACATCTTTCCCTTCTGATGTTTGCCATTTGTGTTTCCCTCTTTTTTAAATCAGTATTGATAAAGGTTTATCAGTTAGAGTAATCTTTTCAATAAACAACATTTAGCTTGTTTTTCTTTATTTTTGATTTTATTTTGTTACCTTTATCATTTCCTTCTAATTATTTTGGGTCTAATTTTTATTTCACTTTGTCTAGCTTCTTGAAATGTAGATAATGGACTTTAAGCCTTTTATCTCTCCTAGGTATTTAAAGCTCTGCATTTCCCTCTAAGCACTGCTTTACCTGTGTCCCACACATGGTGATATAGTGTGTGCTATCATTCATTAATTTCAGTTTTCTCTGTGATACTGTTTAATAAACTCTGCTTAATAAACAGGTTATTTACCAGTGTCTTTAGTTTTCTGAGGAATTTCTAGATATTTACATTGATTTCTAATTTAATTCTGTTTGATACATATATATATATCTTTAATATTTCAACAATTTGAAATTTATTTTGACTTTAATTGATCTTTCTAGAGAATTTGCACATGAAAAGAATGTGAATTCTGACTTTTATGGATATAATGGTTTTTAAATGTCCATTAGTTGATAATGTTCAAAATGCCTAAATCCTTACTAATTTTTGGTTTACTGTTTTGTCAATTACTGACAGGTGTGTTGGGATATTGAACTATGATTCTGGGTTTGTCTCTCTCTCTCTTTGTACTATAACCTCTTTCTTCCCTTATTTTGAAGTACTATTATTAGGCACATAAGTATTTATAACTGTTCTATCTTTCTGACAAACCTACCTTTTATCCCTATGAATTATCCTTTATCTGTAGTATTATTCCTTGACTTGAAGTCTTTTGTTATTGTTAATATATTCACACCATCTTTTTTAAATGCATATCATTTGCATGGTGTATGTTTTTCTGTTCTTTTACCTCGACCTCATATATTTTTATTTTAGTCCCTTTCTGGTAGCATATCTTTGGATTTTGGTTTTTCAATCTGGAAGTCTCTACTTTTTAATTAAAATATTTTGTTAATTTCATTTCAATGTATTTTTACATGACTGAGTTGAGAAAAACCATTTGTTTCCTTTTTGTTTTTTAAGTTTTTTTTTTTTAGCTTATTTTATTTTGAGAGAGAGCATGCAGTGGGGGGGCAGAGAGAGAGAATCCCAAGCAGGCTCCACACTGTCAGCGCAGAGCTTGTTGTGGGGGTCAGTTTTAAGAACAGTGAGATTATGACCTGAGCCAAAATCAGGAGTCTGATGCTCAACCCACTAAGCCACTCATTCACCCCATAACTCTTTTCTTTTTCTTGTATGTATGTATGTATGCATGTATGTATGTATGTATGTATGTATTTATGTTTTATGTTTTATTTATTTTTCTTTAATTTTATTTTTTAATTTACATCCAAATTAGCATATAGTGCAACAATGATTTCAGGAGTAGATTCCTTAGTGCCCCTTGCCCATTTAGCCCATCACCCCTCCCACAACCCCTCCAGTAAACCTCTTCTCCATATTTATGAGTCTCTTCTGTTTTGTCCCCCTCCCTGTTTTTATATTATTTTTGTTTCCCTTCCCTTATGTTCATCTGTTTTGTCTCTTAAAGTCCTCATGTGAGTGAAGTTATATGATATTTGTCTTTCTCTGACTGACTCATTTCACTTAGCATAATACCCTCCAGTTCCATCAATGTAGTTGCAAATCCATAACTGTTTCTATTTGTCCAATATTACTTATTTTTCTCTTTTCCCTTTGCTTCATTTTTACTTAATATTTAATTTACCATTAATCAAAATGTTTAGCTTTACCCTTTTATATTTTTAAATCATTGCTCTGAGAATTACACTATACCTACTGAATTTATCAGTCTTCTCAGAATCTATACTATACACTTCATGCACAATGTAAGAAATTGTTCATCATATAATTACATTTATCTGCTTGTCCTTTGTGTTGTGTCCCATATTTTACCTCTTCAGGCATTGTAAACCATGTGGCATAGGGCATTATTGTGCCTTTAAAAAGTTTTATTTTAATGAAACTAAGAAAGGAAGGTTGTATTTTGTATTTACCTACATGTTCACCATTTGTGGTGCTCTCCTTCCCTTCCTGTGTTGTGAGTTTTGAACTGGTATTTTCTTTTAGCCTGCAGAAATATCTTTTGGTAGTGCAGGTCTTTTGGGGATGAATCCTCTTAGATTTTCTCTTTGCTGCAGGTGTCTTTCTTACACCTCCACTTTGAATGATACATTTACTGGGTATAGAATTATGGATTTACAAAGTTTTCTCTCCCCCCCCCTCCAAAAAAAGTGTAAAGGGGGCTGTTTTATTGTTGTTTGGTCTTCATTGTTTCTGATGAAAAGTCAGCTGCAATTTGAATCATTGTTCCTTTGTGTAAGTAGGGTCTTTGTTTTTCTCTGACTGCTTTTATAATTTTTGCTCTATCTTTGTTTTTCAGCAGTTTGACACTGTGTGGCTAGTTGTAATTTTCTTTGTATTTATCTGTTTGTGGTTCCTGAGCTTCTTGAATCTGTAGGTAGATGTTTTTTATCAAACTGGAAAATATTCAGCTATTATTTCCTTAAATATTTTTTCTGCCCTGTTGTTTCTCTTTTCTTCCAACAATTACATGTTAGACCACTGGTATTATTGAGATTGTCTCCACTGAGGCAATATTTTATTTTTCCAGTACTTTTATCTATGTTCTTCAAATTGGATAATTTCTATTGGTCTATCTTCAAGTTCACTGATCCTCTAGTCTTTAGTCTCCAATATGCTATTAAGCCCATTTGGTGAATTTTTAATTTTAAATTTCTTACATTGCAGTAGTAGAATTGGTTTTCTTTATTTTTTGTATATCTGGTGAGATTTTCCATCTGTTCACTCATATGTCCATAGTTTCCTGTAAGTCCTTGAACATATTTAAAATAACTATTTTAAAATCCTGTCTACTCATTCCTACATCTGGGTCATCTCTTGGTGTCTTTATGTTGAATGTTTGGTTTTCTTTATTATGAGTCACATTTTTCTACTTCTGTATATGACTTGTAATTTTTTTATTATATATATTGCACAACTAGGATAATTCTTGTAGGAACTATTAAGTACTTGGTCTTCTTTGAAGGAGATTGTCTTCTTTTCTGGCCAGTGGTTAAATTACTGGCAGATTCTCTAGATCTTGTGGGAATTGGTTTTCTTCTCTGTGGGTACTGCTCAGTTTAGATTTTGTTATTAGTCAGAACAGGCCTGGCTCCTTACTTTAGGGAGTATTTCTTTTTCTCCACAGGTATGGCCCTTCTGTGGCCTTAACTGAATGCTGAGTCATTAGGTGAGGTTCCTCTGCCCTGGCCATAGCAGGGCTCCGCTGTCTTTTAGCACAGGCCAGCATCTGGAAACTTTGCTCATGTTTCAACCTGGCAACAACTACTCTCTTCTAGTCCTGACACTGCCTTACTCCACACTTAAACAACCCAGTGGTGAGTCAAGGATGATGAGAGACCTCTAAACTTCTGGGTAATACCCTAGGAAGCACCTTCCTCCCCAGTTCCCAGCCCCACAAAGTCCAGTTACCTGAGTGGCCACAAGCTCCGATCTCCATCTCCTCAGCTCAGGCATACAGTGCTTTGCTTGGATTCTGCCTCCCTATGCCAATTCCAGAAAGTTTTCCCAGGTATAAAGCCAGGGCAAACGTGAGCTCACCTTGCGGCCTACCCTTCTCTCAGAGACTACTTTTTTCCATTTTCGGTTGTCTTAGTCTGGAAACAATTGCCAGTATTCCATCTAACATTTTAGTTTATGCCAGGAGGACAACTCCAGTTCCAATGTATTCTGTCATAACTAGAAGTAGACGGAACATTCCCTGTGGAAAGCATGTTAGAGTTCTATGACTGATTCTCTGTCATCCTACATTCCTCTTCTACCAGATATATGATGAGCTCAACTTTCGGACCCAGTAGTTATGTGGCTCTTCTTGGATCCAACCCTATTATTTCTCCTTTTATTTCTCCTTTTCTTGCCTTTTCAAATTCTTTCATTTTTTATTGTTTGCCTGGTTTTATTAAAAGGGATATTGTAGCATGTAGCATACAGTGTTGTGTGCATATAAATGTGGAATACTTTTGGGAGTGTGAAGTTTTCTTCCCAATTTGGAGCAGGACTTTAAGCCTCTTAAGTTCCTTTCTATTATCTTCTGGTTTTCTCTTTTACCCACAGAACTTGCGTGAATCATAGCAGGGATTCACTGTGGAAGCTTTAAGCCCCTATCTCCTTGTAGCCCTTCTTGGAGACTCCGTTACAGAGCCTGGTGTCAGCCTCAGTTATGAATACAGTGTCTTTGGGGATGATTGACACCTCACACCTGGGAGAGGGCACTAATGCCATGGTAATTATTCATTGTGGAGGCATGGAGTGGACTGAGGGAGATTGAAGTCTTTATATTAGTGTGATGGATAGTTTTATATCTGGTCACAATATCAGTGTTTTTATTTGGAGCAAGCTCATCATGACTCACCAGGGTTATCTTCATTCACCACCTTTCCATACTTAAAATTGCCTTTGTTTTTTTTTCTCCCTTTTGGTACCAAAATAATCAGATGCTTATATATTTCCCAAAGCAGAAAATCAGGAATGAATTATAATGAAAATCACTGCTAGTTTTTAAGCTCTTTTTATAAACACAAACTAGTTTAATGTTTTTGACTGACACTTTTCAATAAGTAAATAATGAAATTATTACGAAGTAAGTTAGAATTAGTTATGTCTGTCTGCATATTTTAGCCTCAGTGTTTTAATTAGGTACTTTTGAAGTATTACACATAATTATGTTTACTTCTAATTTGGCATGAAAATGACATTTTCAGAAGTTTAGTGGCATATTGCAGAACACGCCGGTAGAGAAACACATTTCATCTCCTGGGGCTCTGTTTCTGCTTCCCCCTACCATCATTAAAGTAAAATAAATATATATATGTGTATATATGGAATATATATATATATATGTATTCTATATATGTATATATACACATATATATTTAAGACAAATCTGGTTGTGCCTAATTGTAGATCCTAAAACCAGAGCACCACAATTAACACCATTTTCCTAGTCAGTGAACCTTGCAAATTGTAGTTTAGTGTCTGCACTAATAGTTCAAGTGACTTGTGGGGGGCCATTGCTCTTTGTGGTGGAAAAGTGATCATTATGTCTAATGGTCTGTGTGCCAAGAGCCTTGTGCCCATATATGGTGACCTTTTAGTTGCTGAAAGTTTCACTAACATAGCATTAAGTGTGTCAGTAGTAAGTAGAGATGGTATAAGAGTATCACTGGGAAGACATTGAGGCCTGGGATATAGAGCTGGGTTCCTGGGTATAGGCTGCCCAAACTGTAATTAGCATATCGAATGAAGTATGTTTATTCGTAAGTCAGCAGTCACCAGAACCCATGATTTCTGAATATCGGCTGAATTCAGTTTCAGATTATCACTCTCTGTCTTCTTTTACAAATGTATTTTTTCATGTATTCATTCTACCTATATTTATCAGTCACTACTGAATATTCACTATGCCAGACACTGAGGATATACACCTGACAAATAAATTGCTAAGCAAAATCGATAATACAACATAGTATAAATATTCTGATATAGTTGTGTAAGGCCTGGGAGAAGCACTTAACCCAGACTGAAAAGGGAGCTCATAGAAGGCCTGTGAGCTGAGCCCTGTAAGATAAGTAGGATTTAGCTGGGCAAGAGGAGGTGATCTGGATGGTAGAAAGGCATTCTGAGCAGAGGGAGCATCCTGAGAGAACATGGCATGTTTGGGAAACAACGTAGTTTGGGATGCTCGGAGTATAAAGTCCTAAACGGGTAAAGGTGACAGTCCGGGACAGTGGGAGGTGGGTCTGGGTGTAAGCACACACCAGACCCTGAAGAACCCTCCTCTGGCATCTCTGCCATTTCCTTCCCACTGCTCGTTTGTTTACATGCTCTGTAAAGAGCTTGTGGTAAACTTCAGCTCTGTTGTGTGAATTGTCACGAATTCTCAAGTAGCGAAGTTTAACAATTTTATTTTTGAAGGGATAAGCTTAAAGGTGACCATGACATTCTTTTTAGTCCTATAAGAACATGCTAGTGGTAAAATATAATCTCTTTGTCAGGTGCTTTCTGTATTAATATTTCATATTTCAACTATAGATCAAGTTGAAGAACTTATTTTGTAGCAGGTTATCAGTGAGACCTTATTCCAGAGGAGTCGGGGGTAGTGATTGAACTGGTTCTCAGCCAGACCCTCATTCCCGGCTGTTATCTGGCTCTGAGTTACTCTCTTGTCTGCTCTGCTTTGCATTTCTGTGGGTCACGTCCTTCTATAGTACCCCTCTCTTGCTCTTGTATCAGTGCTGACATTTCAGTTGTAGTAAGTTCTTAATCTCTGTCTATAATCACTCAAACATCAGTGTTAGATTTAATCCATTATCTTTCTGTCATTCTAGCTATTTTGGTTCTTAATTATTAACTATATAATCCATGTTAATGCTAACATGACATCTCTTTTCTTTCTGGTTTTGCGGGGAGGGGTCCTATGAAAATCCATCTTTTGTGGTGGGTGGAAAGAAAAGCTTTTTGTCATTTCCTGTGTTTATGATTAAATATGCATGACTCTTTGCCTCTCAGCTATGCTATGGCAAATGAGGTCAAATGAATTATATTTGCATTCACGGTGCAATTTTGCTGTATAATGCTTCCAGACTTACTTAGCTCTGGGTTGAACTAGTAACATGTCACTGAAGGTGACCAATTTAACTGTCAAGAAGATAAACAGAAGATGTAAATAGTGTAGATAATTTTCATGTGATTATGGTATATAATTATGTAATTATCTTCTGGTGTAGAGATCATGACTTTTAACTATCATTGTTAGTGTTTCAAATTCTTATCACCGGTATCTTTATCTTGAACCTAGTGAAGGTCTCTTAAAAACACTACATTTAGCATTTTATTCTATATATTTGTTTGAAATTTGTTTGCAAGTTGTTTTCTTTGAAATACTAGTTCTTGGGGCACCTGGGTGGCTCAGTCAGTTAAGTGTACAACCTCAGCTCAGGTCATGATCTCATGGCTTGTGAGTTTGAGCCCTGCATTGGGCTCTGTGCTGACAGCTCTGAGCCTGGCGCCTGCTTAGAATTCTGTGTCTCCCTCTTTTTCTCTGTCCCTCCCCCACTTGTGCTCCCTCTCTCTCTCAAAAAAGAAATAAACATTAAAAACATACTAGTTCTTAGGGATATTAATTGTAGTGGTAAGAAAAAAAAAGGTTCTGCTGTCAAGTAAGTATGGAAAATCTTGGGTTAGACAAAGTTAATCAGGCTTCTTTACTATCATTCTTTTGGAGCCTTTAATATGCTAATGTGCATTGTGAATTTCCAAGGCGAAAAAGGAAATAACATGGAGTGTTTCCTAGATTCTTTTGATCATGTCTTTCTTTTTGAGGGGATAATTGTTAGAACTAATGTTGTGGGTTGTATAGTAGTCATTATTAGCACAACTGATGATAAATTGGGAAATTCTTGTCTTGAAATTTTAAATGTATTGCTTTCTTAGAGACAAATTTGGTAAGTACAATAAAATAGAAAATTAAAAAATCTTGATGTCTTAATCTTGAGTTTGAGCCTGAGTAGAGGCTCAACAACAACAAAATATGCATATTGTGGATACTCATTTATTCCTGTATTAGTCATTCAGCAAGTTCTGAGAGAGTCCTTCACTCTGAAGCATGGTGCTAGGCACATAATAGTGAACAACAGGGCATTAATGGATGGGGTAGAGATATAAGGGGCTGAATACATCCATGATAATGAAAACAGCAGGTGGTAAGTGCTGTGAAGAGACAATGACTGTGAGAGGTAATAATAGGTGGGGCTGTTCTGGCTAGTGTTGTCACAGAAGGCCTCTCTGAGTAGATGATGTTAGGCTGAAACTTCAAGGATGAAAAGACGATATTCCCTTGAAAATCTGGGAGAAGATCAGAGGACCAATAGGTACAGTGGCCCTTAAGTGGAGACGAATATTTGAAGCGCCTTCAGAGGCCAATGTGGTTGGAGGTTTGCAGACTAATAGTTGCGTTGCATGAAATGAGGTTGGAAATGTAGATGGAACGTGTCAGACCATGCAGACTGAGTTCCCTCTTTAGCTTTTATTCAAAGCAAAAAGGGAAACCTTTGCAGGGTTTTAAGAAGAGGGGTGACATAACCGGATTTGCATGTTGGAAGCCAACGCTGATTCCTGAACACAGAATTGTAGGGGAAGGAGCAGAAGCATAGAGGCCAGTTGGAGGCTGGTGCAGGTCCAGGTGAGAGATGGCAAAAGCTAGCGTGGACTGTGGTGATGCTTATGGAGAGGGCAAGGATTAGGCAGATTGAGGCCATGTTTCAGTAAAACCAGTGCCTCAGTAATAACGGTTACTGTTGCAGCAAAGACACATTTTTGCGTTGCGGTGTAATTCTAAACTTGAGAAAGGATCAACCTTCTTTTTTTCTCATTTCCCTCTAGTCTAAACCTTGCCATTTTGCCCTTCAGATGGAGTAGATCCTTCTATTTTCCACAACTCCATCGTAGTCCCCTGAGAAGAAAAGTTGATGTGAATAACCTGTTGGATTTAAGGTAGGATGAGGAAATAGGAAACTGTTCTGGCCTGCTTGTGTCGTTGTAGGCCACATGACCCCACCTCAAGCCTAGGCAAAAAATAAAAATACTTCATGTGACCCATTCCGTGTTACCAGGTGCACATTTGGTGCACAGTTTCCTTAGATATGCCATTTATGCATCTGTTTTCCAAAGAAAGCTGTGGAGGCACTGACATAGAAGACAGGATATAGGCATTGAGTATTTTGGTTCCTGGCTAGATATTCTCCCATCCTATTGTGGCTAACATTGATGAAATTGTCTATAAAAAGAAGCTAAAAATGAGGTAGTGTGCAAGTCTATAAAGGTGTATCTTTCCCCAGATTTTTAAAAAAGAACGGATAACCCTATGAACCCAGTTGATAGCCCAGTGGGAGGGGAGGAGTGCAGAACAGAACAGCACTGCAGCCTTTTGGTGTCATGGCACACATAGAAAATGTGTATTTGTGGAGCACAGTGGAGTGAGTGGCCCAGGTCACCCCTAGCTGGAGAAGACCAGAGTCAGAACTTAGCCCCCTTGGGCACTGGACAGCTGCTCCAGTGGGGGAGGGGAATAATATCTGTGGTGTGTCAGTGACCCATTTGCTGCCCACCAGGTGCACCAGTTGGAATGTGCTAGTCTGGAGGATTCTATGAAGAGAAAAGCTAAGGGTATACCAGAGATGGAACTTTAAAATTAGTTTCCCAGGTCATGGTGTTTTTTGTTGTTGTTGTTGTTGTTGTTTGTTTGTTTTGTTTTTTATTCTGTAGGCCTAGTTATAGCCAGTGGCATCCAGTCCCTGACACGTCACCTCAATCTGGGAGTTGCCTCATGGAATTAATTGCTCATCCCAATGAGGTAACTATTCAAAATTCAGGATTCACATCTTTTTGTTTTCCCTCTGCCCAGTCACTTGCTATATAATCATGCAGGGACTGACTGATGATGACAGATAAAACACATACCTAAGCATCTTCCATATGTGGAGATTTATATATGAATGGGTGATAATGTGTCCACATTGCTGGGCAGGAGGAGAGAACGTCTGAAAAACCCCACGGTTAAGACCCTAAGTCCAACATAAGACTTGTTTCAAAGAGAGTTTGAGCTGTGAGGAAATATATGGTGGTTCCTAAGGCAGTACCTCCAATTGCTAGGTACTGGAATACCCAGGAGGGGTTGGTGGGGTTTGGGGAAGTGATAATTACAGGAATTTGGCAGTCATGAGGACTAAACACAGCAGAGCAGGAACCTGAGTCATTGAATCATGTGCATTATCTGTTGTGACTGTAGGATTCAAAACATCATATTTATGGTGTCCAGACTGCTGAAGGAGTGTGTCAGATACTAGTTGCTAAGTTTGTTTTTCCTACCCACGCTTTTAAAAATTTATCAGTTTTCTCTTTTTTTCTTTTGGTGGTTGTTGAATGAAACAGATACCTCCCTAAACGCCACTGCCCCCAAACAAACAAACAAACAAACAAAAAACAAAAAAACCTCATAGCCTCTAAAAAAGTCAATTGATAAGCATAATTATTAAATTAGCTTTTCTCTTATACTTATTTTTAAGATTTACTTCTGATCTTTATTCTGAACTGTTTTCCCTTTCGTGTAATGAGACCTAAAACCAAGGGTTCCCTTTGTGTTTGTTAAACTGTGATTTTCCAAGATGGGTTGGTTTTTTTACAAAGTGCCAGATCTTACTCATGGGCAGTAACATAAGCATAACTGATGAATAGCGCACTGAAGCTTTGCACTCTCTGTGGTGAAGAAACGCAGCCTCCATGTGGTTAAAGGCAAGGAAGTTGACCTCCTTCTAAAGGAAGCTGCTGGAGTCCACCCTAAGGGCCCTCACTGAGCTGGTGATCTGTGTGTTTGCCAAGTACCTGGCTCCAATAAAGAGAAGTGAGCCCTCTCTCTGGGAGTGAGGAATTCTGCTGCCCCTCACTCTTATTCCAAATCATTTCTGTCTAGATGAAGAAGATGGTGTCTGTGTAGTAACTTGTTCCCATGAGCGTTCGCATCATTATGTAATGGCAGGGGACTCTTTGAGGGATAGAATAAGAAGGAGGTGCGTGGGGGAATCTCCCACACCATACTAGCTTTTAGATTCGGACAAAGGCCTGGTAGAGGGTGGGGTGCAAAGCTGCCGGTGTCACTGCCCAGGTGCTGTGGATTTCTGTGTCAGGATTCTGCAAATCTGACGGTGTATTCTACTACTTTCTAATTAAGTCTGTAAAGTGTTGACATCTTTCTTATCGATAAGGAAGCGGAGGCAGGCAGCCTGAAAAATGAAAAAGAAGTCAATTTCTAAAATGTGTAACCTACAAGCGGCAATTTTCCTTTCCTCTATGTGAAAATAACATCAGGAACTTTTAGCACACCGTCAGGATCTCATGGGTATTGTTTTCATTGCCTCTCTTTATTCTCCTCCTCAATATTTCCCACTTACTTGAAACTTCTAAACACGTGTCTGACAACCAGATGTGCCACCTTGGCTACCATAACAGCACCTGTGTAAAAGGTCTATCCCGAGGAGTCATTAATAGTTTAGAAAAAGATTTATTTTTGCTGAACTGTGCCAGGATGTTATGAAATTATAACCTACCTACTGAGAACTCTCTGGAATACAGTTGTCTGCTTCCCTTTTTCCATAAACAGCAAATGTAAATGAGAAAAAGAGATACTGAAACATACCTAAGCCTGTTGAAGGAGAAGGCGGTTCAAGATCGCCAGGCACTGAATGTTACTATATGGAGGCATTCAGGTAGTCTCCACCCGGTGCTTGTTCCTAAAGCAAGAGGGCGGTTCTGGATTAGGGAAGGGATATTAGGTGATTTTTACTTTGAATGAACATTAAGCAGTCACTATACTGAATGCTTTTATTCAAGCTTATGGCTGCTTTTGTAAAATAATCCTAAGAGTACTTGGATTGTATATCTTGGGGATGAGTGAGGAAACAGTTTACTTTGGAAGAGAATTTTCCATTTTCCTTGGGAAGGAATGAATGCTATCTAATAATGGAAAGAGGAAAGAGTTAGCAATTTAAACAATTTACATAACAAATTAATAGCACAATAATTATCCATTTGCTTATCTAAAATGGGACAGAAATGCCTACTTTTTTTTTCATGGAAGATCATTTCATTGCATATTCTAAAATAGAATAATACCGTACAGAAAAGTAGTAAAAATGAAATAAGACTTTTGAAAACATATTAATACATAAAATATTTATTACAGAGTCTCAGTAGTGTTTGCATTTAATCATTTTTATTGTATATCAGGGGTTAGTCACTTCATTCTGAATTCTGAAAAATGAACAGATGTTTTGCAAGCACTGCTTTTCCTAGAGTGCACTCTCTCTGGGATTTACGGAGGAAATACTTATTTGTTGAGAGGTGGGGGCCTGGGTCTGGAAGCGCATTACAAATGCTTCCCACAGTGGTACTAAAATGATCAAGGGAAGTGAGGAGCCCGCCAGACGAGGTTGCTTCATTGAACTGGATTCTTACCTGCATGTTAAGTGGAGTGTGGATGCGTTGGAGAAACTTACTCAGGACAACAGACAGGCAATGCTTCTCTTCTGTCTCTGTGCTTAGAAAACCATGTTCTTCTCTTAGGTCTTGTGGACACCAGCCTTTGTATTAGCCTGTTTCCCATTTGTGACCTCTGTCTGACGTAGGTATGTTTTTGTCTCCAAAGCATGTATTCAAGTTGTTCAAGTTTTGGGGCCAAGAGTTGGGGCATTTGTGATGTAGCTACTTAACAAACAAGAGTTCATTGACTGAATGATGATATATTTAGAGTGGAATCACAGTGGAGGGCCATGGAAAGTGGCTCCTGATGGGTAGGCTTTTTGTGTTAGGCAGTGACGTCCCAAAGGACGAGGGTATGGCCTATACTCAGTCCATTTCAATAGCAGAAACTGGTTAGAAAAATCTGTGTTCACTAAATCCAGGTGAGTGTCAGAGCTTGCTGCTTGAGATAATTTGGTGGCCTTGGGTGATGGTGCTCAAAACTGGATCCTGAGCTACTTTAAGCATCAGCCACTTGGCCAAATTGGGATGCACTCGGCAGATGGTTAGCTGGAGCATGGCACCAACCACTGGAAGTGTTTAGGGCTGTGTAATAAAAAAAAGGGGGGGGGCTGTGAAATGGTAATACCTTCCAGCCTGTTCCATATTTGAGACTTTGTGATGTACTGTCAACCCCATACTCCTCTCTAGGAAAGGTTTGAGCTGTGATTCTCCAGCTGTGGCATTGCACACAGACTGCAGAAGAGATTTACAGGGTCATGCCCCAGGTACCAGAACCATCTTGCAGAACCATGGAACCTTCCTGAGGTTGATGTTATGTTGAGAAAAGATGATTCCTTGTTTATGGATGCAGTAGCTGAATTGCATCTTGTGCTGAGGAGATATTTACTGGTAATTTGAAGCTGACTGAGTTGCACCAAACTGATACCCAATGCTCTGAGTTACATACAGAGGTAATTGCAGAAGTGAGGGTTCTGGTGTGTGAATAAGTTCTAGAAAGACACCCCCCTGGCCTGGGGGGCCTCATGGAATTTCAGATCTAAAAGAAACCTAAATGCATGAGAGCTGTCATTTCGACCACATGATAGGCTGCATTATGGAGAAAAAGTGATTTTTGGTCTGCATTTAGTTAAAGGAGAATATTAATACTTTCAGTAAGTATTTTTTTAATGTTTATTTTTGAGAGAGAGAGAGAGAGAGAATGAGTGGAGAAAGGGCAGAGAGAGAGGAAGACACAGAATCTGAAGCAGACTCCAGGCTCTGAGCTGTCAGCACAGAGCCCCACGTGGGGCTTGAACTTGTGAACCGCAAGATCATGACCTGAGCCAAAGTTGATGCTTAACGACTGAGCCACCCAGGAGCACTGTTTTCAGTATTTAGATTGAATTCTGTTTTGGAGCTCAGCTGAATTTTCCTTAATTCAGAAATCTTAAGGAAAATTGATTCAATATATATGATATCGTGCATTCTCTGAGGATGTGAAGAGTTGGTGGAAAATGTTTTAAGGCTACCATCCCTTTTCCAGTTTGAGATTTTCTTCAACTCTTTCTGAAACAACTTGAGTCCAGAGATCATTTGAATGGTCTATGGTGACATCACTACCCTAGATTTGAGGACAGTTGGAAAATAGGAGAGACTACTAATTTAACTGGGAACAAAGCTTTGCAAGGTTGGACATTTGGGATCTTACTAGCAGAGTGTTTAAACACATACAATAAGTTCTACTTATTTTTTTTTGGAATTTGAAATGCTGTGATTTTATTAACTAGCCAAATTGCAAAGGTTTGGCTAAGAGCGACCTGGGAGGGTCTGTAACGGAGTGTGTCCAGAACAGCTGGGGAGAGGCTAAGGACTGGATCACAGGTTCAGATTCTTTCTCAATTCTGGCATTCTCATTACCTTTTTTGGAAGCACAGAGTAGCAAATCCAGTCACATTGTAGCAAACACCAGGCTTAGGCATGCATGAGCGTGGAGGGTCAGAATAAAGCTTTCCACACCTATAGTTCTCATGCATTATTTATGCTTGTACCTCTGCTCTTACTCCTCTTAGAACTGCACTCAGTTTGAAAGAGTAAAGGGTACACAGGAAATCCTCAACTCTTGGCCTAGTGCACTTAGCGAATATCACCTGCCAATTTGCTAACTGTGATAACTGCAGCAGTAGTCTTTGGTATCTTATTTTCAGGGCATCTTTAATGGGAGGAGAGGATATAAGGAGGCTATTAGCCTTGGCAGTGCTAAGTTTAGAGTGCTATCAGTGATCCACGGCACACATGCCCCCTGCTGATTTCTTCCTTGATTAGCCTTTTCTAATGTTCTTGCCTGAGAGCGCCTGAGCTGCAGTGGAGAATT
This sequence comes from Felis catus, assembly GCF_018350175.1. NCBI lineage: Eukaryota > Metazoa > Chordata > Mammalia > Carnivora > Felidae > Felis > Felis catus. The sequence continues at coordinate 74,881,002 of NC_058370.1, forward strand.
AAAATTCATAATCTCTGCTTGGTATCCCAAGGCTGCACTCTTTTCTGGAGCGCAAAGACGTCTTTTGTTTTCTAGCTTTGCCACTGGAAACAAATTTCCTGGCAATTTGGCTGATGGTTGGATGAGCAGCGTGAACAGGAGAAAAAAAAATCCTAGCAATGGAGGGTGGTCAGTTACAGTCTGTCTGACCCAGAAGATGAGGCTCCAGCTGCCTTGCAGATTAGAAAGGACAATAGCCAGTCCTACCTGCCCTGAATCAGGAACCTATAGACTTTGGATGCTGCTTTTACTGAAATAATAAAAAGTTCTACACTAAAAATATTTTCCACTCAAAATAATACTTGCATGAAATCTTTCAGAGGCAAATCGAATTACTGAGTGGTCACTAAATGTGCTATGTAGGTGTGTTGAATGTGTTTGAGTGTGTGTGCACACGTGAGAGTGCAAAGTTCTGTTTAAGGATGAACTTGTGGCAGTACACTTTCTCGGAGTATGACTGTCCTCCTACTTGAGACAGAATCACCTAGAGTACTGGTTAAAATCCTTTCTTTGGCCACATCTTCCCACATCAGAATTTCTTAAGACTAGAGTCTGGGAATCTCCATCCATTCCTGCCACCCATGATTCTGATACACAGGGGATAGATATCTGGCTAAATAATCGTTTTGTGGACAATAGGTGATTAACATTGTTAGGGTCAGGCGTAAGGCAAGGTTGTGGGCGGGTAAGGAGCATGCATGCAGAGGGGCAGGAGGAACATAGGTTGGGGCGAGACCTGAGGTCCCAAAAGGCCATGACGTAGGGTATTTCTCCCCATTTTCCCCGGCGATGGCAGAAATTGTCCAGATCGGTTAAGATTTGGTATTGTAAAGACCCCTCGGGTGGCCATTGAGAATCATTATCTAATTTGTACTGAGGCCAGACTACAGTGCAAAGGCGGATGAGTGGGTTATGACAAAGTTCGCCTTGTAAGCCCAGGAGCTGGAAGTTTTTTAACAGACATGGGGGGGGGGGGGGCGGGTAAGAGATCGAGGCGGTTTAGACTCGTTACTCCCCATTGGCGTGGCAGGGCGAGGCGTCCCTCGCGCTGCAATAAGGGGCCTATTGGCGTGTGGGCCTTGCGGTGTGGGGAGGAAAGGAGACTGACTTGTGAGAAGTCTCTCATGGGTATCAGCCGTAATTGGAGGAGGGAAGGAGGGGTCTGTCCTACTACCGGCTTCTGTAGGCGCTTGGGAGTAGGGTGGTTGGCGTCTGGCTTGGCGAGGAGGGAGCTCAGCCAAGGGAAGCGAGCTACTACCTCTCCCCGGGTTTTGGCACCACATGTTAGGGTCAGGTGTAAGGCAGGGTAAAGATAGGAGTCAGAGGCTAAAAAATTTTAGCAGTCAATTTTAGCTTTATTTGGGAACTAAGGTCTTGGGTGAGGTTCCGTGACTCAGGGGGAGAGAGAGAGAGAGGGAGGAGGAGAGTCAGGGAAGTCACCCCCAGGTGTGGTGGGGTGGGGTTTTTAAGCTGCAAGGGTTCCGCGTTTAGGTCCAGGTGGGCCTTTTTGCGTCAGGTCGTGCTGTTGCTAGCTGATTGGTTGACCTCCAATTCCTTCTGGCACGCTACTCGGGGCTTTGGGGTTGCGCTGGCAAGATGGCCGTCCCCTCTACTGTGGTTCCAAGGACATCCTAACAAGCACCAGGTGAATAGGAAGTGAGAAAGGGAAAGGTCATTGGAGATGGTGGTCGAGGTGTTGAGAAACTTTACAGACAGTGTGGAATCTGAATTTTTCTAGGTGCTGAAACACAAGATGGCTCTTTTATGCATAAAGAAGGGCTCACACGAAAGGTAGAATTTAAAAGAAAGTAAATAGCTCTCCTTCAGAATGAAGGCTTTGCTTCACCTAGGGCAGGAGAAGAAGATACTTGGATAGATAAGATGAGGCAACATATAAGGAGGGGCTACCAAGAGAAATTGACTGCTGTTGAGGTGGTGGGCCAGAAGGAGACAGGGTTGTAAAACCACTGAGAGTAACACATGATACTTCGGCCCATAGAGATTTCCTTCCTCTTTCCCACCTATCAGAAAATAAAAAAGGTGTGGCCTCCGGAAGTTTGGGCCAGAGAAACTAACCACTTGATCACAGGAGGAAAATAGTCTGGGAGAAATACATTTGGTTTTGTACATTTGCTTAGTACAGAGAGATCTGGACAGAGATTAAGGTATTTAGATACCATCTTTCCAATACAAAGACATCTTTGTTTCTACTGTTCTCTGGTGTAAACCTAATCTTAGAGTAATACCATAATTTGGCCATAAAGCTCGTTTTTACAAATATGTGTGAGATTCACAGTGTGTGTGTGCATCAGGTTTATCCGTGTCTGTTAGGTCAGCTCCCCTAAGCCCTCCTCTTCCCCATTCTCTGTAGCCAGCCCAGTTCTGAGAACTAAGAACAGAATTTTGTAAATTGCATTTCCATCCTTTTCCTCTCATTTGATGCTCCTATGAACCCTGTGAGGTAAGTGAAACAAACAGGCTTTGTTAGAGCATTTGAGCTGAGAACCCCAGCTGGGGAGAAGTTCAGCCATGTGCTCCCTGTCAAGCATAGCTAAGATGGGAGGAGTCAGGCCAGGCTTCCAGATTCCTAGGCCAGGGCTTTTCCTCTTCACACTCCATGCCTCCTTTGGGTGGATTGCTGATTTCTATCCTGGAACTCCAGGAGTATTCTGTCCTTGACACAAGTGGAAAGCCTGTAGACTGCTAGAAACAATGGCAGTTGGGTTCCCAGTCAGAGATTTCTCACAAAATTCAGAGCTTCAACATTGTTTGGACTTTTGTCATAGGATTAGGTCCATCAAAAAAATAATAATAATTATAGGAAATATTGAACACTTAAACTTTTTTTAATCACCTTATACATATTGACTTATTTAATCCTTATATTAACCTTATGAAGTAAGAACTATTTCTGTCCTCATTTTGGAGATAAACAGAAGTCCAGAAGTGATAAGTAACACAGAAGATAGCACAGGGCTCAGGGAAGGTGAAGAAAAACCAAGAAGTTTGTTTAGGGCTGTCTAGGATGGAATAAAATATTACTAATGTGAACTCTCACTGGGCCTTCATTCTCTTGTGTGACTCTGAAGCGTATGGTCTGTCTTCTGAGAGGCTGATTGTAGTATCTAACTCATAGGACAGGCTGATGATTGCAAAGTGGGTGAATTTTAGTGGGCTTAGAGATTTTTGATTGAATCTTTTTCTGATAATTGCACTGTCAAAGAAATGTTTCTTTTCATATGCTGTGTGTGTATACACATACATATATATATACATATATATATACTATATATCTACATATACTATATATCTACATATACTATATATCTACACATATACTATATATATATACATATACATATATATGTGTATGTATATATAGTAATTTCCACATATGAGGCATTTTGGGCATATATAGGATTCTAAATCACAGATCCCAAAAAGCTTACAACATTTTTTTTTTTAATGTACATGTTGTAGGGCTAAAAATAGGGAAAGAGATTTAAACTTTCCAGGGAATAATTTCTTCCCCATTTAAAATAAAATTTCAATCATTTGGAAGTGATATTACTACTCAATATCTTATTAGTAAAATTGATTTTCCTCATTTCTATTTCATCGTATCTTAGTTCTTTTGTTTTTTTTCTCCAGATCTAGCTCAAACCAGTGAAACATTTTGCTGGTTTGTTTTCTTAAACAATCAATTGGCTAACTGGAAGCCCGCTTCTATGTGCTGTCTTGCAGTCCGTGAGCATAGTGATACAAAGGTGGTTTGAAACCTGGCACTCACCATCAAGGAAGGTAAAGCATAGATGGGAATGCAGATCTCTCACGTTCAGTATCTTCCTCCTTCACCCCTCGTGTGGACTCTGTCCTCAGATCATTCAGTGCTCCAAATATTTTTCTCTTCCTTCTCATCAGCTACTTACAGAATTATACTGTCCTCTTAAGTATTGCACTAGTTTCTTAACTTGTAGTATCCTTAGCCTGCAATCTGGTCTAGTCTTCTTCCATTTATTACTCTTCAGTGGCTCTCCATTGCCCTGGCCAAAGGACCTGATAAAGAGAGGCAGGGATTCTTCATCTTCTGGCCTCTGCCCATATTGCTGGCCTCTCTGCCACTTCCTGGCACTGCTTTTGCTCCCTTGTGTCTCTGCCATTGCTCTCTCATCACAGTACAGGGCCCTTGACCTTTGTCTGTGTGCTGCCACTGTGAAGTCATCTCTGGTCTCCTCAACACAGAAACGTTTGCATCTCATCGCATTGTAATTCTTTACTTGTCTATTCCCTGTGCTAGACTCAGAGTAAACTGCCTCAGGCCTAAGGTTACATCATCTCTATACCCTGTATCCCCCACACCCTGGCACGAAGTAAGTAATCATAATGTAATGTTTAGATGAAAGCATGCACATGATTTTTGCGGTTAAGCTAAAAATAGTTCAAAAGACACAATACGAGACTACAGGAACCCAGAGGGCATCAGTTGTTTTCCTCTCTGTTGCACCCTCAATTCTTGGTTCGAGACCTGACATAGAGTACAGGCTTAATCAGTATTTGTTGCATGAAGACAAGAAGGAAGGTCAGCAAGGACTTCTACAAGTAGGGAAGAGCTCAATTTGATCCCTGACCCCGGAAGATTAAGTAGGGCTTTTTTTTGAAGGGTAGCAAGCAGTAAAGGCATTCTAAGGGTGGTAATGGCTTTAAGCAAAAAAATTTGGGAAAATACTGAGTTTGTCTTTATAGGAACTGAGCTATTATTTTTCCCCTCTGAATGATTGATGTGTTCATAGTGCAGATGAGAAACCACCATGAGCTTTTTTTTTTTTTGGGGGGGGGGGGGCTAATGGAAGAAAATTCTATCCACAAAAATTTTGAACTGTCTTTGTCAAATGCAAAGAGCAATTATTTGGTAAGTGTAAAGTATGGTTTACACTGTTCTGTTCTGGCATCATTAATGGATAAGCAATCTGTTTGTTGATATGAGTCTCTCCTAATGAAGGTTGCTTAGAAGCTAACAATCTGCAAGGACATTTTGGGGAACTGACATTATTAAGAGTTGAGGAAGTTCATCCTATCAAGTAAAGCCAGGGGAAGCTGTGAAAGAGATAAAGATTGGAACACAAAGAGGAAAGCATGGATGCTAGATCTCTGTCTCCTGGTGGTTTTCATCAAATGAAATCGGTTACACAAGTTATTTCAATTAAGTAGCAGTTGTGATGGTTCCTTGCATTGCTATGAACTGGGCTGTTGTAGGTGCATTCTCATTAGGAAATAGGCATGTTATGGGGAATCCTATCCCATTTCATGACCAGTGCATTGATAGCAAGAGTCACCTTTGATTCTGCAGTTTTAATTGAAGATAGCACCTTTTTTGGGGGGCTTTTTAGACTTCAGAAGAATGCATAAAACTGATTTTTCAAACACATAATGTTTTTGAAACACTATCATGCTCAACACTAAACAATGGCACTGAGATGGGCTCTGAGATGAATTTTAAATCTGAGGAATAGGATACGCAAGCAAGCTTGACTTCTGTGCAGTGGCATCGCTGATTTCCTCTAGGACTGGTGCATTTATACAAGAGTTCACCAGGCCACATAGACTTAATTATGAGGTGAAAGAGCACTTGCGATTTTATTTGCATCTGTGCTGGTAGCACAATAGGAAATTCAAATTATGGGAAGAACTGTCGGGATGACCGTAATAACGTTGTGATGAAAATGAAACTCAGAAATGTTAAAATAGCAAGTGTACAAACAAAAAATAAAAAAATTCACCTGATTCTCACTCCCAAGTTTTACCCATGGGAGGATCTAGGAATCTATGAAATTGAAACACATCTCAAACACTTTAAAGAAAATATCTAACTTCAATTTAGCTTTTAAAAAAATGTTTATTTATTTTGAGAGAGAGAGAGAATACAAGGGAGGGACAGACAGGGAGGGAGAGAGAGAATCCCAAGCAGGCTCCGTGCTGTCAGCACAAGGCCCGACCCAAGGTTCAATCTCATGAACCATGAGATGATGATCCGAGCAGAGATCAAAAGCTGGATGCTTAACTGACTGAGCCACACAGGCGCCCCAGTTAAGCTTCCTTTAAAAATGTTTAAAATTGTTTTTAAATGTTTGTTTTCACAATCCATGGAAGATTACCTTCAGGATTATTTAGAAAATAAAAAAGAGGGGCGCCTGGGTGGCTCAGGTCACGATCTCGCGGTCCGTGAGTTCGAGCCCCGCATCGGGCTCTGTGATGACAGCTCAGAGCCTGGAGCCTGTTTCAGATTCTGTGTCTCCCTCTCTCTGACCCTCCCCTGTTCATGCTCTCTCTCTGTCTCAAGATAAATAAACGTTAAAAAAAAATAAAGTAATAATGGTTGTCATGAATATTTAGTACATAATGCTACTGACATATTATCACTTTAAGGAATGGAAATGAATACATAGGTTTTTTTAGTAATGGCTAACATTTACTGAACAGTTACAATTTAGTAGATAGTATTTTCAGTGTTTCACAGGTATTAACTTACTGATTTTCCAACAAGTTTGTGAAGTAGATATTATCCCCATTTTATTGAAGCACAGAGATGTCAAGTAACCTGCCTTAGGTCACACAGCTGGTAAGTAGTGGAGTTGGGATTTGAACTTGGGTAGTCTCTATTCCCGTGTTTAATTCACATATCGTTAAAAGAGTTGTCAAAGAATTGACCAATACTGGCTGCAACAAAACATCTTCTCTCATGTACTTACTTTTTTATTTTAATTCCAGTATAGTTAACATAGTGTTAAATTAGTGTCAGGTGTACAATATAATGATTCTATATCAGCCGTTCAATATTACTCAGTGCTCATCAAACTAAGTGTACTCTCAATCTTCTTCACCTATTTCACCTACCCCCCTGCCCCAGCTCTCCTCTGGTAATCACTTATTTGTTTTCTAGAGTTAAGTCTGTTTTTTGGTTTGCCTCTTTTTTTCTCTTTGTTCATTTGGTTTATTTCTTAAATCCCCCTTAAGGGTGAAATCATATGGTATTTGTCTTTCTCTGACATTTCACTTAATACTCTACTCCCTAGATCTATCCATGTTGTTGCAAATGGCAAGATTTCATTCTTTTTATGGCTGAGTAATATTCCATTGTATGTATATATCACATCCTCTTTATTCATCAATCTATCAATGGACACTTGGCTGCTTCCATAATATAGCTATTGTAAATGATGCCATAATGATATTGTAATTGGTATTTTTGTATTCTTCGGGTGGATAGCCAGTAGTAGAATTATTGGATCATATAGCATTTCTATTTTTAACTTTTTGAGGAACCTCCATACTGTTGTCCATAGTGGCTGCACCAGTTTGCATTCCTATCAACAGTGCACGAGGGTTCTTTTTTCTCAACACCCTTGCCAACACTTGTTTCTTGGTTGCTGTGCTTTTAAACACTAACTATACTGCTCTGTGTTTGCAGTTGAGAGCATAATCTCTGTAGTACACAACCTCTACTTCCAGATTTATTCAAAAACCAAGGGCACAGCCAGTAGATAATGACTCCAAAAGATTCTGTAATATCAGTATCTGTCTCAAAGTGAGCAAGATCAAGCTTGTTAAGGTTTTTAAAGGAGGAGACCATTAGACTCAAGTACCTCTGATGCCTTGGTCAGTTACAGAAGTGAACCAAAACCTAAATCAGAGTCAATACAGCTGAATATAAGAAAGCAAAACTCAAGAACAGCTGTTTACAAACAGCCAACTGGAATTGGCCAAATAAAGCAACTGCTTAAGCAATCAAATAATTGCTTTGCTTTGCTTCCACATCTTCACTATAAAAACCTTACTCCTAGTTCCTGTTGGTGGAGCTCTCCTAACCACTTTTGGTTTGATGCTGCCTGATTTCGGTTGATGTTTGCGCAAATAAACTTTTCAAAATTTTAATTTGCCTCAGTTTTACCTTTTATCAGGCTGCAACAATGACTTAAGTTTCATTACCTGCAGAATTCAGCAAGGTGTATCTCAGCATTCACTGATCAAAGTCATGGTGTTGGTTTTAATTGATTGGCTGGCTTATATGCTTAAAATTCAATATTGATATTTACAAGCAGGCACATTGGCTGATTAATTGCTGAATTTAATTCAGCATAGAGTACTTCTGATTCTGTAATCAGCATTTCTGATCTAATCATCAAGTACTCTTGTTTCCCAGATAATGACATTAGGTACCAAAAATGACAATTTGAAGATTGCATTTTTCAATTGAAGTATAACGTTTTTCCAAAAAGAAACTTCCTCCTGTCTCTTGCTCTTTTTCTCTTTTCACTTTCTTCACAAAAATTGTATTAAATGCTTGCCAGGTGCCAGAGCTATACAAAATGTTATGGTTGCAACAATGATCGTGAACAGGAGGACTGTAGCCTCTCCCATGTACTGTAAGTGAGGTTTACAGAACAACAAGAAGGTACATCTTCCTAAACAGCAATTGTTCAGTTGGGTTGAAAATGTTATATGGAAATCTTTGGGGCGCCTGAGTGGCTCATTCAGTTAAGCGTCCGACTTTGGCTCAGGTCATGATCTCACGGTTCACGAGTTCTAGCCCCGCGTGGGGTTCTGGGCTGACAGCTCAGAGCCTGGAGCCCGCTTCAGATTCTGTGTCTCCCTCTGTCTGCCCCTCCGCTGCTTGCACTCTGTTTCTCGCATTGTCTCAAAAATAAACAAATATTAAAAAATAATTAAAAAGAAAATGTTATATAGAAATCTTCAAAGTTTAACTCTTTATGCAACCACTTATACAATCCTACTTCCAGTTTAATCAGAAACATTGTGGTGCTATAAGTTTAAGTTAATAAAAGATATGAATTAGAAATGATTTCTTTATGTTTATTCACCCCTGCCGTGGCCTTAGCTTGTGCTACTCTCACAAAACATCATAGACTGGGTGGCTTAACAGCATCCCTCTATTTCTCACAGTTCTGGAAACTGGAAATCTAGAATGAGCATGCTCACATGATCGTGTTTTGGGGAGGGCCCTCTTTCTGGTTGGCATATCCTTACATGATGGAGGGAGAGGGAGATGATCTCATGTTTTTTTTCTTATAAGGGTACTAATCCCATTCATGAGGGCTCCACCCTCATGACGTAATTGCCACTCAAAGGCTCTGCCTCCAGATACCATCCCTTCGAGGGATAGGGCTTCACCATAGGGATTTGAGGGAACATGAACATTCAACCCATAGCATGAGCCATGCATACATTTCTAGCTGGAGATCTGCCAGAGATACTGAAATTTTAAGTAAGCATGTTTGCCACTTGGTTAGGCAAAGATATTTATTGAATGTCTACTATGTGTCAGGCTCAGGCCCAGTGCTGGGTTAGGGTAGTGAGCAAAGTTTAACTCCTGTCTTTCTGGACAAGATGTTACATATACAGTGGGATACTGTGAGACTTAATGAGATTATTGCCCAAAGAAGGTTGTATTTTTCCTTTCCTAACTGTTCTTATGTTAGGGAGGCATTTTGCCTAGCTCAGGTTAATGGAAAATTCAGGAGTGGTTTTGCTAGATTCAAAATGTATGCAATTCTTTTAATAATTTAGATTTTTAAGCTGGAGATAAGGTTAAGCATTTAAACAAAAATAGTTCAGCTGTAGCCTAAACTGAAGAAATCTAGGGGATTATCTTTATAATTTACTTCTTGCACTTTGTAGAAGAAATTGGAGTCTTTTTTTGTTATCATTTTAATTTTTTAAAATGTTTGAGAGACAGAGAGAGAGAGGGATAGAGCATGAGCAGGGTAGGGGCAGAGAGAGAGGGAGACAAAATCCAAAGCAGGCTCCAGGTTCTGAGCCATGAGCACGGAGCCCAGTGTGGGTCTGGAACTTGTGAACTGTGAGATCATGACCTGAGCTAAAGTCAGATGGTCAACTGACTGAGCCACCCCGTGCCCCAAAACTGGAGTCTGTATAAATAAATACTATATCATAATAAATGTTTAACTCATTTTTCTTAATGTTATTACCTGTTATAATTTTCCCAGTTAAAAGGATTGCCTACTTGTAAGTGTGCAAAGCAAGAAAAATGATACATGATGAACTTTACCATGATGAAATGTATTAACTCTATAGTGCAGAAATTATCTATATTTGAAAGCAACAACAACAACAAAAACTGGGTTCAAGTAAAGTGCAGTCAGATCAGTTTTCTCCTGGAGTTAAGCTCCATGGAGGCCTAATTCACAGGAGTAACCCTAGTTCCTAAATCAATGATGAGAGGTAGCATAGAAATTTAATGAACTAGTATTTATTGAATAAATGGCCCCTTTTCTTATATTGACTGACATGTATGAAAACTGAGTTTGTCCTTCTTTACCAAGGTCTTCATATAAAATAATAATTGGCATGCCATTGATTTGTTTATTTTGTGCCAGTTATTCATTTCTTATTCTGACTGTAATTCTACAAGCTATTGATATCTTCATTTTGCAGATGAGGAACCTGAAGGCAACTAAAGACTGCCCAAAGTAGTGTTCCTAATAGTCAACAGCATCAGGAATAGAACCAATGTCTCCATGGCTTCAAAGCCCATACCTTGTTCACACACTAGACTGTCTACCTTAGTGAGGCAAGATGGTGGATCCAGTGATAGCTGAGGTTGCACACAGAGCCAATGGGTATTCCAGCATTGGCCTGCAGGGGGCAGAGTTGATGGAAAAGCCTGTAGTGGTTGATACTTAGTTCTACTTCTTTCGATACCACGATGTTCCTATCTGCTTCTGGCATTGCTGAGGAAGATATAATACATAAGACTAAAGCAAGCCTGTTATAAAATGATTTGACATATAGAAACTTTGATTTACATAGGCAAATCTTTTCCAAATACATCTGTTCTATACAGACAGGTGGACAGGATTCACATAGAGAACTGAGTTCTTGAGTGCTTTGAGCAGTGGCTATAGGCAATTGAGGTAAGCTTGATTGTAACAGTGCAGGAAAGAAAGGCCTTTCTGGACACAGCCGTGATGACATCATTGTCAACAGCAAACAGTTCAGTGTCTTTAGGAAGTACATTTTATATGAGTCATTCCCATCCTAAAGTTCATTCACTCCAAGATCATCCTGTTTGTATTCTTGTAGCATGACTAAATATTTAAGGAGGATGTTTGACCTGGCAGTTTGAGCACAGGCCAGACCATCTTGGGTACATCTTGACATTTCCCTGAACTAGTCATGAGAAGCCAATGTAGTTCACCATTTTCAGACATTTTTTATTTTCAGCAAGACTTTTTTTAAAGACGTTATTTTTTTAAAGATGCTTTAAAAATACAGCAAAATGGAGAGGAAGGTATAGAGTTTTCCCATTTACCTCTCGCCCCAGCACATGCATAGCTTCCCTCATTATAAATACCCCTCACCAGAGTGGTACATTGGTTACAAATGATGAACCCACATGGACACAGCATAATCACCAAAGTCCATAGGTTACTTTAGGTCCATTCTTGGTATAGTAGATTCTGTGGGTTTGGACAAAAGTATAATGACAGATACCCATCTTTATGATGTTATATGGGTTATTTTCACTGTCCTAAAAATCCTGTGCTCTGACTCTTGATCATTCCACCCCACTCCTGGAAACCACTGATCTTATTACTGCCTTTATTGTTTTGCCTTATCCAGAATGTCCTATAGTAGGACTTCTATAGTATGTAGCCTTTTCAGATTGGCCTGTTTTACTTAACAATATGCATTTAAGATTCCTCCATGTCTTTTCATGGCTCGATAATTCATTTTGTTTTTAGCATTGAGTATTATTTCATTGTCTGGATGTGCCACTGATTGTTTATTCATTCACTTACTGAAGGACATCTCACCTACTTCCACAAGAGAGAGATTTACATTCATCAAAATGTTCCTCTTCTGAAGCCCATAGTTTAAGCTGTCTCTACCTCTGTAAAGAGAACGCCCCCTTTCTCCCCTACCTCTACTTTTGGACTCAAATGGAGGGCAGTGTTGAGGGAACTCTCATCAATAGATTTATCCAAGGGTTTTGGATTCAACCAATGTCATTTTAGGGAGTGGGTTTTCCTTAGGGCACTGTGGAGCTGTGAAGATCTACCTAAGATGGGATTTAGCAAGACTGAGCTTTCTTTTGGACTCAGAAGGACCTAGATTCAAATCCTGGCTGTGCTTCCTTCTAGCTGTGTGAATACTGATGTGGGGTGGAAAGATTAAATTTCTCTGAGCTTCAGTTTCCCTCAGCTGGAAAAGTGAACTTAATAATACCCACTATGTTACTTGTAAGGTTCTCTCTTTGTCGATACTAACATTTACTGCAAGCAAAGTAGGGGCTTCATCCTGAATGGCATTGATTTGTGAGCAAGAGGAAACAGAACTTGTATGTATTTATTGGATGTTGACTGAGCTGAGTCTTTTGGCAGATATACATCAGGCACTGTCTCATTTAATCTGTATGCATGCATACTGTACTCCAAAGCCAGCTTCTGGATCTTTCTGTATGGCTTTGGAGTCCTACAGACGTAAGATGGAATCCAGCCTTGTAATTTACAGGCTATTTCAGGGAGGGAAAGAAGGATGAACCTTTGGGAAGAATGTGGGGAGTCTTCTGTAGAAACCAGAACTTCCTTTCGAGGGTGGAATGGAAAGGCGGGTTCCCTAGCTTCCAAAGTTCCAAACTGTCAGCTGGATCTTAAAACTGCTTCCTACAGAATTTGAGAAAGTATTATTAATATGATAATTTTGTGTTTAGAGTTAGAGATTTGTTTTGGTCAGATGGGTACCTAGGCATTCCTTCTATGAATAAAAGAAATATAGAAAACATAATATATGAACTTATGTAACAAAACTTTTCCATAGGAAAATAATTATAGCATAAGATTTTAGATTTTATTTCTTGTTCAGACACTATTCAGAAGAAAATAAGTGGTTTATGACATGAGTCCTCATAATGGTTAAAAATAAATTTTTCTTGACCTCAGTCTCTGCTTTTAAATCTGATAGGCAGTTACACAGATCATAGCATAGCACTTTTGTAAATATGTTTTAAGAGCTTCAGCTTGCCACCCAGAAAGTGACTCTGCCTGCTTAATTATCACAAAAGCTTCACAGACCCTAGTTGGCATTATGGGCTTGGTGTCTAAAATGTTTTATTCTATCATGATGGCTTCCTTAATGCCACAGTGTAAGATATTGCTCAGAAAGTAATAGTAATGCTGATGTGAGAGGTAGTGAGATTGTGTGTAACGTCTGATTAACAACAGAAATGATTTTGAAAATAAACTTGGGGGCAGTTTGGTGAACTAGAAAAAGGAATCTGCTTGTTAATGGTTCATCTTTTGATGGTCACATTTAGACAACAGCTTCAGGAAGGACTTGAACAAATAAAGAAGCTATGGGGTATCCCAAGGTGAAAGGTTGGCATTGACTTTGACCATTATACTAGATGAGGGCCCAAAAGGATGGTGATGGGGTTTGAGGCTGGCTTCACTGTACCACAGTTGGCTGAATGTCAGCTCTATGCCTAGACTTTATGGCTGCCTTTTTTTTTAAGTGTATTAGAGGGGAGGGAGGAAAGGAGGGAGGCACAGAGAGAGGGAAAGAGAGAGAGAGAGTGAGAGAGAGAGAGAGAGAGAGAGAGAGAGAGAGAGAATCCCAAAGCATGCTCCACACTGTCAGCTTGGAGTTCAATGTGGGGCTTGAACTCAAGAGCTGTGAGCTCATGACCCGAGCTGAAATCAAGAATTGGACAGATGCTTAGCTGACCAAGCCATCCAGGCACCCCTATGGCTGCTTGTTAAGTTGTTATAACGTAATGGGCGTTTTGCCTAATAGAGAAAAATACTGTTTTTCTTTCTCCTTCAGTTTTTGGCCCTTGAAACATTTGTACAAAGCCCTGGAGAAGTCATACTATTCACATCATCAACTTTGGTCTCATTTTGTCCCTTATGACATATGAAAAACCAGAGGCCTGAAGAAATTACATACTTCTAGTCCCATCCAACTGTGACAGGGTTAGAGTCATTTGCTTTCTCTAGTTTCAGCCAGTTTAACCCATACTTACAGTCTTGGGGGAGACAGGGGCAGCTGAGTGTTGAACAGTGTTTGCTTATTTTGACAAAGGTAGTAAGGAAGTCCAGAGAAGAGGGCTACCCCCAAATATAAGAAGCAGTTTTCTGATGGACCAAGGACAGGGTTAGGATCCTGAGGAGGTTAACACATGTTCTTGGGTGGAAAATAGCTTTCTGTTATTCCTGTCAACTGCCACTACCAGAAGCAACAAGAAGTCCCAGTATTTATCTAGGATGTACCAGAAACTTGAGAACAATTCTTTTTAGGCAAAATGGATTTCCTCTGTTCTAACTTATAACAAGGCCTTTGTAAAGTTGGACCACCATGATGATTCTATATTAAGAACTAAATCAATTCAACCAGACTAATCAAGCAAAGGAACAAAAAAATTGATCTTCTTCAATTTTGTTGGATCATCTGAACACACTATTAATTGATTTCAGCATTACTCTGATTATTAATTTTTTTAAATCTTTATGTGACTGCATCTGAGAATGCCCATTTAAGAATTGTCCCAACAATGGATAAAGAAAAATGGGATCTCCGTTGTTACCACTGTCCCCATAACGTTTAACTGGGTAGGGACTTCTAGCACTCTAAACCATTGAGAAAAAGAAGCAACCAGGAATTCTTCCAGGAAGCAAAATGGAAGCAAGTTTGTGAGGGCAACTGCCCATGCTTTTCAGGAAGACAGGATTAGTTCTATTTGATTTTCTACTTCAAATCTGTAGGTCTGGAGAGACTGAAAACAAAGACGACAGAATCCCTATTCCACAGCTTAAGCCCTGGTCTCTCTCTTGAATTCAGATCTTCAAGGAACTCTTGATCCTTGCAATGCTGGTGACTTTCAGGAAGAAAATGTGAACTAGGACCTTTTCCACATAAATATCCTGTAAGTTCGGTGGTAGTGTCCTTATCCATTTCCATGGATACCTTACTGTTATGTGCCGGTGTTTTGACTTGCAACACAAGGAAGGAAAGAATAATTTTGATTTATATTTTCACTCTTAAACATTCTTCAGAATTCTTGGTAATCTCTGGTGATGAGGTTGAGCGAGAAAGAGAACACAAACTTGAATGTCCCAAACTCTGGTGTCAGTCACTGGGCGTAACCTTCCTCTGTGACTGCTTCCTGTTTTTCTCCTGCCCTCTTTCATCTGCATAATTCATACTATTCCGTGGGTCTCAATGCCTTTCCCCATTTGACACTTTTCATCAGTTCTTAAACATAAGATGTTGACATTTGGTGGCTTTTAGCAATTTTGCTGACAGTTGCTTCCAGACTGCTTCTAAAAGCTCAAGCTAATGATCTGCTAATCATTGTGGTTGTGGTTGTTTTTAATGACTTTGCAATAAAGGGAAGGTAACTAATATTTGATGAGAATCTATGTGTCAGGCACTGTGTTAGGAGCTTTTATGTGAGTTCAATTTATCTTTATAATCATTCCACAAACGCAGCAGTAGAATTTCCCTTTTGCAGATAAAAAACCGATCTGAAGGCTGTGTTACTTGATCAGGCTCTCAGAGCGGCTGCAGGGCGGAGCAGGGATTCCAGCATCCGTGGTACCCTAACCCCTTGCCTCTCAGAGGGTAGTCCACAGAGTAGCAGCAAGAGTGCCAGCCCAGCCCACAACTACTGAGCCAAAATCTACAGTTCAAGGAAATCCATAGGTGATTTGAATACAGGTTCACGTTTGAAAAGCACTGCTTTACTCAGAAGCTGAAATAAACTGGAGACTGCAGGACATAAAGGAGGTCAAGGGCACTGGTTTCCTGGTGGCACCGTTCAGGTGTAGTGTTGGGCATCTGCTTTTCTACCTTGACGAAAGCAGGAAGTAGAAGAACAGGAAGAACAGTGTTGCCTTAACAGTGACCTATAGACTAATTTATGAGGTGTAGAAACACCACCATTTCTATTCTTATCAATAGCAAATATCTGCCAAGCACCATTTTCTTCATTTTTTCCTCTTTATTTTATTTTTTGCTAGGCCAAGGAGTAAATTTTTATTTATATATTTACTTTTAACTCATCAAAGAGTCACATTTATTGAGTACTTATTATGCACCAGCCTCTGACACACGTAGAGCGCAGCTCCTGGGTAGCAAGGAAGGACCTACCAGAGAGTTCACATCCTGATTCAGCCATTTCCAAGGTGGACAGTTCTGGGTGCATTACTGAATCCTCCTGAAACCTGTCCACTTCAGTTTTTTTTTTAACCTGTTTTTTAATTTTAATTTTTAAATTTATATCAAGTTAGTTAGCATATAGTATAATAATGATTTCAGGAATATATCCCAGTGATTCATCCCCTATGTATCACACCCAGTGCTTATCCCAACAAGTGTCTTCCTTAACGCCCTTTACCCACTTAGCCCATCCCTGCACCCACAACCTCTCCAGCAACGCTCAGTTCTCTATACTTAACAGTCTCTTATGTTTTGTCCCCCTCCCGGTTTTTATATTATTTTTGCTTCCCTTCCCTTCCCTTATGTTTATCTATTTATCCCTTATGTTTATCTATCCCTTATGTTTATATATTGAATTCAACATGAGTGAAGTCATATGATATTTATCTTTCTCTAATTTTGCTTAATACCCTCTAGTTCCATCCACACTGTTGCAAATAGCAAGATTTCATTCTTTTTGATTGCCGAGTAATACACATTTTATATGTGTGTGTGTGTGTATACACACACATATATATATACATATATAAATCTCACATATTCTTTATCCATTTATCTTTCCATGAATATTTAGGCTCTTTCTGTGCTTTGGCTATTGTCAATAGTGCTGCTATAAACATTGAGGTGCATGTGTCCCTTCGAAACAGCACACCTGTATCCCTTGGATAAATACCTAGTAGTGCAATTGTTGGGTTATAGGGTCGTTCTATTTTTAACTTTTTGAGGAAGCTGTTTTCCTGAGTGGTTGTATCAGTTTGCATTCCAACCAGTGGCAAGCTACCCTTTTCTTCAATGACAGCTCTCAGTTGATAAAATGATTAAGAAAGCCTCACAGGGCATGTGGGTGGCTTAGTCGGTTGGCTCAGTCAGTTAAGCATCCAACTTTGGCTCAGGTCACCATCTCACTGCTTGTGAGTTCCAGTTCTGCATTGGGCTCTGTGCTGACAGCTCAAAACCTGAAGCCTGCTTCAGATTTCTCTGTCTCCCTCTCTCTCTGCCCCTTTCCCGCTCATGCATGCATGCTCTCTCTCTGTCTCTCTCTCAAATATAAATATTAAAATTAAAAAAGCCCCTATTTGTTATGAGGCATGCATGGTTCAGGAGAAAATGGGAGCCTAAATCAGAATTTCTAGGACTATGTTTGAATACCTGGAGGCAGTGCTGAAAAGGCAAGAAAAAGCATTGATAATTAAATGTTTGTTTGTTGTAGTTACCACAGTTGCTTGGGTTTGAATTTATAATATAATAGCACTGCATTGTGTTTTGTGATGGAGGTACAATTTATAATGCATTGAGGCCCTTTGTATAATCAGTGTGTACCATGAATGATGCCCATATCATAGGGTTTGAAGAATAACTTTATTACTTTGCATGATTGTCAAGATTTATGATTATTTTATCTTTGCTTTCACGAGACTGTAGATCCTATTTGTGACAGCTGTAATACCAGACCTTTGGTCAGAAACAAACATCCAGTTATAGTACAGTCTCAGTGGGAATGATGATTTGCTTTATGAGCATCCACTCATCAAGTGATTTTAAGGATTTTAACTTTGCAAAAGGAAAGACTATCTGTACAGCCCTTGCATTTTAACATTTACTTGATACTGAGTGCCTTCTACATACTAATTACATTCATCTTGAATTTTGAAAATCTGACAATATTCACAAGTCCCTCAATGGAGCCAGTGTATTATTTCTGGAGTATTGTACCAAAAAGATAGACTTGTGCGTCTGTGGTTTGATCCTGAAACACAGAAGTGTGTTGGCTAAGTTGTAGAGTTCTTTGTGCTTCCAAAATGCTTCCTCTATACCATCTTATTTCATCCTCTCATGCATTAAGTCTTAACATGCCCATTTTAAGGAAAGATGGATGCGTCAGCTGATCTTATTGCCCTTTGCATTCTGAAAGTCTTTTATTATGTTCATCTATGAGGAATTGGCATTACTTCTCTGAATATTCATAGCTGCTATTGTTTGTACGAGCCAGTAGCCAATTAATCTTGCTCCCTTTTGTGATAACTTTGTCCTCTATTTTTGCCAGTCATTTCAAGCATGTGTATCTTTTTGCCCATACAGGTTTTATTTTTCTATCTAGCCTGTGCAAATCTCATGTGTGTTATATTTCTTTATATTCCTTATATTACCTGGCACATCATAGACCCTTAATACATTTAGTTGAAGCTGAAGTGGGAATAAGGAGGACTGATAACCTGATTTGCATCCTGCCCTATTTGCTTCCTTTCCTAGGCGGTGTTTTTTTCTCCAGGCCAGGCAAGGCTAGGACTGCTGCCTGTCCTTTCCAGGCTCTCACTTTAAAGCATGTCGTTGCCCAGCAGACCATGGTGCTACAAAGGGGATTTGGAGGCCACTACGCTCAGTTTTGCCAAACATTCACTGCTCTGATAAATCATCTATTGGCTAAGCTAACTTTGGGGAATTGTCTGTGGACTTGAATTCTATTTGCTGGCCCCATCTGGTTGCCATGGATACTTGCTATGGCAGAAGGTTGTCCTCCAGGCACTGTACAGGATGTTGCCTGTGGCAACAAATAGCTCAGTGGGTGGGTGGCAGAGGAACAGGGGTGGAATGTGAGTACCAGATAGTCACAGGGAGGGCAGGGACTTTGGTTGGACCCAGCAGAGGCTACGGGGGTAGGAGGGAGCATTCTAGGCCGGTAGTTAGGGCTGGGCCTGTGAAAGGAGTGTGTAGTATGAGGAGATCGTATTGCTGCAAGCAGTAACCATTACTGAAGAGGTCCTTAAAAGGGCAGCAGCTGTGTTTTGGCTGATGATCAGCCATGTTGTGATGGGGATTCTGGAGGCAGGTAATCTGCAGAGATCCAGGTAGCTGGCAGTTGAGACTGGATCTGGTATAAGAAGAATAGATTAGGGACAGTAGTCAAGGGTAGTCTTGAATGAGTTTGGGCATTTAGCCATGGAGGGAGGGGGAAGGCAGGTCCTCCAATCACAAGGAGAGAAGTGTAGCTGAGGGACAGTGCCTGCAAGAAGTGAACCTGGGTCAGACCTGGAGTTAGCAGCTGTGTGCTGCTATAGGAGAAAGAGGAGTGACCTGGAATAGGAAAGTTCCGAGTTCTGGTCCCTTGCTCTTCCACATATTAACTTTGCCATGTCAAGAAATTATTTTGCTTCTCTAGATCTCCATTTCCTCATGTGTAAAATGCAGAGGATGGATAGGTTGATGTGTATTTTCTAACCTCTGGCCTGCAGAGTATTATCTTTTACAAAAAGCACTCTGTGTTAAAATAGTTTGGGGGATGCTGCATAGTAGAGCTCCCTCTAACACTGCCAAGATTTACAACGTTCATTATTATCTTAAAGCGGCCAATGATGACCCATGATTGATTTCTGTTTAGTCTGGTGGTTCTCAAACTGATGGACCGTGGAATGTCTTTTCCCCAGAGTAGCTGTTGACTTGGTGAGGAGATCTAGAGTTTGGAAACTCACAATTTGAGAAAGATTGGTCTCAGTGATTTCTCAGATGCCTGCTGTTTGAGCATACCTTCAGGTATGTCTACCATTCATTTAGAAGGCCACTGGTAACACAAATGGCCTGTCCAATTGGGTAGCCACAAATGGCTCCTTCCATTGAATTTTGACTTGGTTTTTCCTTCATTCTCTCCTCTTGAATCTTCCTGTTGGGACTCCACTGTTGTTAGGGATTTCCTGTCCCCCAGCAGAGGAACGTTGGTCCCTGTTTCCCAGATCACAGCACAGAGGAAGGGGTGTGGAGAGTGCCTGTAATTGTTCCTCCTTCCCCTCTCAGGGCCTTGGTGTTGGGCATAAAGTCAGCCTCCCCAGATCTGCTTCTCTTCCAGCCCCTTTTACTTCATCTCTTAGGGACTTCTGAAAAACTCACCCCCCACCTAGAGCATTTCTTTCACTGGGAAAGTGTTTTCCTCTTTCTAAACAACTGATTTACAAATAAGCTTTTGGAATTCTGCCTATCACCCCACCTCCCATGGGGCTGGCTGAGGTAATTCCTTAAATACAATCTGGTTAAACATTTTGTAATCAAGAGGAGGAAAAAATACTAATTGTTTCATCAGCCTGCATTTTGTATACATAACTCAAGAACAGCTTGACTTTTTTTCCCAGCAGCCTTTTGGGATTGGGAAAATTTTCATAAGATAAATGGCGGAAGTAAACATGACTATTTTTTAGTGAATGAATCTACTTACGGTAATGACATTAAGACTGACAATATGTACTCAGCAAGCACTTATGCCATTTATACCACATGTCTAACATTGTGCCAGACACAGTGGGGTGTCAACCAAGCTCCTGCCCTCAAGGAATGTATGCAACTGGGGAGGTAAGACCACTATATGGATACGTTAGAATGGAATCCAGTATTGATTGACATAATGTCACTGAGTTAAGGGAAACTGTGGTAGGAATTCAGAGATGGAAGTGACCACTACAGGCCAACTTGGGGAAGGGTGGCACTGCTAAGATGAAAGGGCTTGAGAGCCAGCTATTGAAAACTAGGTGGAATTTGTAGATTTGCAAAGAAAAGGGACAATATTTACATGGGCAAATGCATAAGCAAATCAAACCTCCTCAAATACAATACTTTGGAAACCTTGCTGTGTGCTAGGAAGTGCATTATGTCCTGGAGAGGATACTAAGAACTCCTTCTTTGAGGTGGCAGGTGGATAGGTAGGACCTGGGAAGATGAATGTGTGTCAACAGAGTAACTGCAGACTGAAAGAATAACAAATCCAGCTTCCCAGCTTAGGGTTAAGTTGGAACTGTCCCAGCTTGGTGGACAAGCAGACTTGGTGGACTCGGGCAGATAAGCTAGAAGGAGTCTGCTCAGTGGTGGGCTCAGTGTTGGGAGACCTGGGACCAGAATTGAGTGGTGACAGGGGAATGTACTGTTGACAGTAAAGTAATCCTAATAACTAATACATCCCTGAGATGTATTTGTTAAAAGAACATAGATAGAGATTTGGATTACTTGATTGCTAATGAAATTATACCCTTCAATAAAATGTTGGCAGTTTTCATTTGGAATCATCCTAAGAACTGTCCCTGTGCCAAATTTGGCTTGGGTAGCTTTTAACCGTTAATCTTTGCCAGGACACTTATATAGTTATACGGACAAGTCATATGAATCTTTTATAACCTGTTCTTGGATTTCAGAGACAAAATGATCCAATCCCATCTTGCATTTTTTTCTCTTACATATTTAGTTAGACAAAGCCTTGGCATTGTAGTTCTGCTTTTGACTGGGTCCAAGGACCTCCACAAAGGCCCTTTGGTCCTGCTGAGTACATAGAAAGATCAGCCCAGTGATTCACCTGAGCTTTGTCTTTGGCTTTGTTTTTATTGACAAAAATTGAGAGCTGTTAATGAAGCTAACTGCTCAGTTCCTTTGAAGGCTTGAACTAGCTTGCTGGTGTAGACACAATCATCGTACTTGACTTGGAAAGAGTCACTAATCTTTGCTAGATCCTACCCACCCTATCTGTTGAATAGTGATGATACATCATGGGGGTAAAACACAGTGTCCTGAAAGCACTTAGTAAGGGAATGTTCTATTAAATATGCTCTGTTAGGATTTTGTGTTTTTCAGTACAGGCACATGGTTGACTGCCCATAAGTGTTTGTTAAATAAATGTGTGGTTAAAGATTCCCACCACTGTTTCAGGCAGTTATTCACAAAATGGCACTTTTCTATAGTACGCAGATGGCATTGACAGTCAATAAATTGAAAGTATTAATAATAATAGTTGTCAAAAGGGTTTTAAAATGTCTTTTTTTGTGTGTTATCCATGGCTGGAAATCCATTCTTAAATTAGAATTATTTTTTTTTTCTGTTTTGTGTTCAAGTGGACTTTCTATTCATAGGGCAAATTTTAGCTATTTGCATATTGGAGAATTAACTCAGGCTATCTCATAAGAGTTTAAAAGATGCACATAGTAAATGGAAGATCGTAAAGTGCAAGATTTTTCTTTTCCTGTTATTAAAAGCCTGTATTTCCCATAGCTAAGCCAATTCAGCAAAGATGTGTAGGTACCAATTATATAAGATTTTCCTTTGAAGCAGCAAACTTTAATTAAAATACATAGTTGCTATGGTTTCCTAGCCATCCATTTGAGCAATTTATCTGTAAAGATATTTTCACAAAATAAATTCTACGTTAATCGGAGTTTTCCTTCTGTGTTAAAGAACACACCTATAGTAGCATGTTGCAGTTCAGAAAGTCAGCTGGCATTGCTGGATACAGCATCTCCCCCAAATCTTTTTTCCAAATGAAACATTATGCCATTTTTTTCATGAATATTAATGTTTGAATTAAGGCTGTCTATCTTGACTTGCAAAGCTAAGTGGGAAATTAAATACTTAGCCAAGCAACTCAGTTCATCTGTCCCCAGACTCGTCTCTTTCCTCATTAAGAGGAAATTTTACCTGAAATATTGGAGTTGTTTTCATAATAGGAAATGAGTTTTCCGGAAGGAACTTGAAAAGGGTGTTTGTTTCAAACCCCCAGCAGGGTAGTCTGACTGATGTTCTTGAATAATCTTTGGAGTTTAAACTTTTTAAAATCTCTCTCAGCTGACGAAAAGGAATTAAAATAAAATTCGAAGTGGTTCGTGGATCTGCTTGCCCATTGCTTTGTAATCTCTAGTTCCACGTTATCCACATCACCTTCATCCTGACTCCTGTGGTCCTTCTAAGATGAAGGTGTGGGATTCTCATACTATTGTGCTCTCATGCTGACGCGATCACCACCAAGTTTCTAAAATCCAGTCCATCATCTTTATTCTTCTAATGAAGGCTGATGACTGCTGTGTAGATCATCTACTGAAATGCCTTCCTCTGGCATTTTTGCATAGTCAGACCAAAGTGCTAGAGCCAATATAATCTGTACCTATGGATACATCACTTCTCATAGAGGTTTACAGAACTTTAGAGGTGGAAGAGATCACATGACCCTAATGACCAAGCTGGTTTGAGGCAGATGCCGACTGCATGCTTAATACTCTTCTAATTATACTCTCAATTAAAAAACAAAAAAACTTTGCTCATTTCCACCACAGGGCCTTTGCATATGCTGCCCCTTCTGTCTAGAATGTTTATCCTGTAGCTATGTCTGCCTCTCATTCATTTAGTATTTGTCAATTTAAATGCCCATTCCTCAGAGAGGCCTTCCTTGACTATCTGATCATTCTTTCATTCCCCTTAACATGTTTGACATTAATTCATTTATTTTCTTCTTATCTGTTATTATCTATTGTTTGCTTTCTCCCATACCCCAGTATCTGGAACTGTCAAATATTTATTGAATAGATAAATCTACTTATATGTGACCTTTGTTTTGACCTAAACACAGTGTTCATTAACAACCAGGGTGTAATTCGTCAGTTCACTAACAATCGGCAAAGAAATTTCGGGCACGTTTAGCCATTTAATCAGTGCTGTTTCAAAAGCATAGGCATTTACTTTCTTTTTAATGTTACCCATTTGTATTCATCTGATTTTCACTCCCATTTCACAGATTCCCTCTGCGGATGTTCAGTGCTCGATGCAGTAGTTAGGGTGCACTCAATGAAAGTTGCTATTACTTGCCAATGTTAGTGTGGATGGCTGACACAGCTGCCCATGAAGGTCTAAGGTGAGAAAGCTAGGCTGAACATCATGTATGTGGAATGCATTGGCACAGAAGATTACACAAATGTTGAACGTAGTTCTTTCTGCCATCATGGCGCTGAAGTAGGAGGGTAGAGCAAAGCAAGTAATAGATTCCATTGGAGAGAGCCAATGGTGGTGAGCCAGCCAACCACGTTTGGCGCTAGAGGGGAGGCTTGTAATAATAACAGGTAGGGTATATACTGTCCTAGGTGTCTTACACACACACAGTAACTTACTTGATCTTCCACCTAGGAGGTAGATGGTATTATTAATCTATTCTACAAATGGGGAAACTGAGACACAAGAGTTTAATAACTCCATCAAGACCACAGGGAAGCTGGGAGAGCCAGGATTAAAACTCAAAGTCTAGGGGCACTTGGGTGGCTCATTTGGCCGAGTTGCCGACTTCAGCTCAGGTCATGATCTCACAGTTGTGGGTTCAAGCACAGCATCAGGCTCTGTGCTGGCAGCTCAGAGCCTGGAGCCTGCTTTGGAGTCTGTGTCTCTCCCTCTCTCTCTCTCTCTACCCCTCCCCAACCCATGCTCACTCACTCTCTCTCTCTCTCAAAAATAAACATTAAAATTTTTTTAAAGGCCAGTTAAAAGAACGCATTATTGGTAAATGCTGTTTTAAAACAAATATTGTGTGCACTTTCCAAGTGCTGATGAAAATGGAGTAAGATCTTTGCAAAACACAACAGATTAAATTAAACAATGGACACAGCTAATGCCACTATGATGCTGAAGTCATGCAGAAGACCCAAGAGCCAAAGACCAGACCCTGTGAAATGTACTGGAAATTGGCTCGGGAG
Source organism: Felis catus (assembly GCF_018350175.1). Taxonomy (NCBI): domain Eukaryota; kingdom Metazoa; phylum Chordata; class Mammalia; order Carnivora; family Felidae; genus Felis; species Felis catus. The sequence continues at coordinate 74,905,769 of NC_058370.1, forward strand.
TTCACTGGACCCCCCACACAGAGTCACTGGGCAGTGAGCTTAGACCTCGGTGCCGAGAGACTGAACAGCAAGACAGAACTTAGCTTTTGACAATGTAAGAAATGGAGACCGAGTCCAGCCACTGGGAAGGAGGCTGGGTCAGGGCTCCAGGGAGGCTCTGTGTTGAAGTTAACTTTGGGGCTACTGTGCAGCCTCTTGCTGTTTAGATCAGAGTGAGCAGAAGATAGTAACAGGCATTTCCTGACCCTGTGTGGGTTTGAGAAAGTTCCATCTGCTATTCCCTTCCTGGGCTAGAACCTTCTCTGATCTGATGTGGAGGAGTTGGCTAAGCTTTGAAACTTTTTTTTGCATGTCTCTCTCTCTCTCTCTCTCTCTCTCTCTCTCTCTCTCTCTCTGTGTGTGTGTGTGTGTGTGTGTATATATATATATATATATATATATATATATATATATATATATATATATATAAAATATGCAGTGATGGTGGTGATCACAAAGCAATTATATTTCTAAGCCTCTATAAAAATAAGACTGATTTTATCTTATTTACATAGAATTGAGGATCACAGTCTTTAGAATTATTATATGCACTCCTTCCAAGCAGTTCATTTTTCTCCATGTATATTAGGAGCTAAATTCTTAGCTTGATAGGAGTGATAGAATAGAAGAAGTTGGTGTCTTTCAATGATAGATTGACTTCTCTGTCATCCCTGCATAGACAGCAATAGGAAAATAAATTTCAAGTGAGTTGTTATTTAGACAGACAAGATTAATCTACCTATAGATCAGTTCATTAAAATGGTCATTATGAAAAGATATATTTGTAAATATAAGAGGTAGCCATCATTTTTCATAGATTTGAATATACATGGGGCACAGAATATTGTTGTATTCTACCTTAATGTTCCTGGATACTTCTTAAGGACAGACTGGAAATTAAAAACTATTAATCTTGTCCCATTCTTGAGTCTAATGTGATGATTTAAAGAAGTTCTTTCTCAGTAAATCTGCCAAGCCAGTAGCCTCAAACAGAAGTCCCATTTGGATTTTTGTTGCTAATGGCAGAAAGCTGAGCCATACACGGAGGAGAGAGAGATGTATTTATAAGCAATTCTGTTAGCAGACCCTCTACTTTAATGCATCATTTTAAGTTATTGCATAACTTTTATTCTCAGAGAACAAATAGACTTGTAATTCGGTTCGCACAATGATGGTGTCCTCATAGCTGTGTACTCCTAGAGGAGCCAGGATAGAGTGATGTTAATTATTAACTGAAGGGATACACAGGCAGGAGATACCTCTTTGGCCAACCTCCCTCTACCCAGCATGCCCTGAGATATCTTATTTGAATAGAATTTTCCCAAAAGTATAAAAACATTACTTCTTAAATTTTTAAATATGTTTTATTAAGTTGATTTATTTTGAGAGAAAGAGCATGAGAAGAGTATGCAGGCAGGGAAGGAGTAGAGAGAGAGGGAGAGAGAGAGAGAGAATCCCAAGCAGGTTCCACCTGTCAGCGTGGAGCCCGACTAGGGCCTCAATTCACAACTATAAGATCATGACCTGAGCCGAAGTCGGACACTTGACCAACTGAGACGCCCAGGTGCCCCGAGACATTTTTAACTCTCAAAATACTCAAAGGTCATTGTTTCCATGTTGAAGAAACATGCACATTAGTATAGTAACTATTTAGAGTTTAATGTCGGTGCCAGATTTGAGTTATAAAGATGAATAACACACAGTACCTTCCCTGAGGAACGTAGAGTTCACAGTCCATTTTAGGATTTATTTCTTCTTCAATTTTTATTAATTTATAAGTCTATTTTTTTATTTATAATTTAAGGTTTTCCCTGAACAGTTAGAATGACTAGGCACTGACAAGAAGTAACTCAGTGAAACCTTAAAGAGTTTCAATTCTATCTGCTTTGAAGGTTAAGGAAGTACTCTTGTGTTTTATGAGCATGAATAAAAATCATTGACTTAAGGGGCGCCCGGGTGGCGCAGTCGGTTAAGCGTCCGACTTCAGCCAGGTCACGATCTCGCGGTCCGGGAGTTCGAGCCCTGCGTCAGGCTCTGGGCTGATGGCTCAGAGCCTGGAGCCTGTTTCCGATTCTGTGTCTCCCTCTCTCTCTGCCCCTCCCCCGTTCATGCTCTGTCTCTCTCTGTCCCAAAAAAATAAATAAACGTTGAAAAAAAAATTAAAAAAAAATCATTGACTTAAGAATGTCATTTTATAATACAGTACATAACATTTCTTGGGTAATACATAATCAATCTGAAAATTAGTATAAGCAGAACAGAATTTAATAGATTCATTGTATGGCAAAAGATGAATTTAAAATATCCCTTTGATTGTGGTATGTATAATTTTGGGCTATACAGAGATTGAGAAATCACTATTTGAAGATTACACTTATTTTAGGTATAGAAGTTTAATGTACCAACTCATTTTTCATGTACCATAAATATTGATACATAATTCCAGAGTCCATAGGATTTTGTGGACAAGGATGATTACATTAAAAACAGTGCATTGAGATATTTGATTTGGAGGAATGACCAAACTCTTTCCAAATGCCTGTGATTACTTCTGTTAGGTGATTTATATCAAATTATCTCTTGTTATCACCAGGAAGAATGTTAGCAGCTTTGATAGCAGTTACATTAAATTAAGCAGAGTGAACATTTTATTGGATTGTCCAGCTGTTCAGAAGAGGATCCAGGAGAGATTCAGGAAACAAAAATTAGATATTTACAAGCCAGAAGAGACTGTCCTTAGTGTTTGTCATCATTTTCTTCCAAGACTGAAGATTTCTGAGACTTTGAGTTTAAGAAGTTTGTGAAAGTTTCAAGATTGCATTGTAAATGGCATCTGCATGTATTAAGTACACTGATGACTTAGCAGATCCAGGCACTTAGCTTGGGATGATTTGGTGGTTTTGTTGACTGTGAAACTTACTGTCTCCACTTTGGCTAACTCTTATTTACTTGAAGGCATCACCATATGAACCGAAGAGGTGATGCACTTATTGCATCTTAGGGAAAATAGCTTTCATTTTGTCAACAAATGCATCAGCTGAGTGACGGTGTAGTGCTCAATTATGATAAGAGAATTTAAATCAGACTGTCCTGGTGCTGGCTAAATTCTTTGATAATTGCTTTATTTAGCCTTCACTCTGTGTCTCCACAGGACCTGTGTTCTCCAGCAAAGAGGAGTATTCATCATGCTGCAGATGTGAGCTTTGTTGGGGCAGATCTCAGGTGGAGGTCCAGAGTTCACTCACTAGCTTCGTGACTTTGAGGAGTTACTAAACATCATTAAGCCTTTAGTCTTTCATCTCTAAGATGGGGATAATAACACCAGCTTTGTAGTTTTGCCGGAGGATTAAATGCATTAATGCATGTGAAAAATACATACGCCTTTTTAGCAAAGTGTTTGATACATGATAAATCAAGTTAAAGTTATTAGCCATTATTTGTATCATCTGATTTACTTGCTGGACCAAATTGCTTAGTCTGTTGTTGCCTAGCAACTGTTTAGTGAAGACAAAATGATTGAATGCTCGTGAATCTAGAAGAGCTCAAATGAACTTTGAGGTCAGCAGGAATATTCCTAGCTAGAATGCCATCGCCCTACTGGTCCCTATTTTATTATGGTAAAGTGTATCTAAAATCAAAAGGACTGGGGCGCCTGGGTGGCGCAGTCGGTTAAGCGTCCGACTTCAGCCAGGTCATGATCTCACGGTCTGTGAGTTCGAGCCCCGCGTCAGGCTCTGGGCTGATGGCTCAGAGCCTGGAGCCTGTTTCCGATTCTGTGTCTCCCTCTCTCTCTGCCCCTCCCCCGTTCATGCTCTGTCTCTCTCTGTCCCAAAAATAAATAAAAAACGTTGAAAAAAAATTTAAATCAAAAGGACGTAAAAAACAGGATGAATATGTTCAAGTTGCTCTGCATTGGTTGTATTCAGTAGGACTTTTGGAATATATTTCCTATATCAATTTTACTTTTGGCAGAAAAAATTGTTATATGAAGTTTATCTAGAATACTATCATTTTATTTAGACTAAGTAGTGCTTTTATAGTTTTTTGACTCCCTGTTTTTGCACGCATTCAGTATTTTGTTCTCATCAATGGCATCAACGAATATTCCATTATGTGAAGATGGTTTTTTCTTAACCTGCTGATTTTCTTGAGTAGAAGGAGTTTTTAAGTATACAGAGTTAGAATTGAAATCTGTAAGGAGGTATTCTTAAAGAATAGTATTTGAAAATGTAAACAAGCCTCAAGCATATTTAGCTGCCATCATCAGAACTGGTATGCATCTATCACATGGGTGTGCTTTATTCCATTTCTCAGAATATTACAACATTGTCAGGATGCCTGGATGTCTCGGTCAGCTAAGTGGCCAGCTCTTTGTTTTGGCTCAGGTCATGATCTCTTATCATGGTTTGTGGGTGGGTTCAAGCCCCGTGTCAGGCTCCATACTGACAGCATGGAGCCTGCTTGGAATTCTCTCTCCCTCTTTCTCTGCCCCTCCTCCACTTGTGCACTCTGTGTCTCTCTCTCTCTCAAAAATAATAAACTTAAAAAAAAAAGAACACTACAACATTGCCTTAAATATTCTCTTCTTCTTCAAAATCTTATGCATGGTAGATATTCCATAAATGTGTATTTAATGAATAAATGAAACAACAGAAATACACATCTACTGTTAGAAATCCTACCTTGTCTGCCTTTAGTGGTTAAACCATTAGTAAGGATTAGTTTTAAATGCTGGATAATTGTTACCTAGGAATGGTGGGTCTTTTTTTTTTTTTTTTTTTTTTTTTTTTACCTCTAATCTACTTTCATTTGTTTTGAGCTTTAATCTACCTTTTTTCCCCTCTTTTTTTTTTAATTTAAATTTTAGTTAACATACCATGCAATACTGGTTTCAAGAGTAAAATTCAGTGATTCATCCCTTACATACAATACCCAGAGCTCATGATAACAAATACCTTCCTTCATGCCCATGACCAACTAGCCCGTCTCCCACCCACCTCCCTCCATCAACTCAGTTTGTTCTCTATCAGTAAGAGTCTTTTGTCCTTTGTTTCCCTCTCTTCCTTCCCCCCCTTCCCATACATTCGTCTGTTTTTTTCTTAAATTCCATATATGAGTGAAATCATATGGTATTTCTCTGATTGACTTATTTCGCTTAGCATAATACATTCTAACTCCATGTCATTGTAAATGGCAAGATTTCATTCTTTTTGATGGCTGGGTAATGTTCCATTGTATAAATATACCACCTCTTCTTTATCTATTCATCAATCAGTGGATATTTGGGCTCTCTCCATAGTTTGACTATTGTGGATAATGCTGCTGTAGACATGTGCATGTCTGTTCATGGGGTTCAAATCTGTATTTTTGTAAATACTTAATAGTGTTTACTGGATTGCTGGATTATAGGGTAGTTCTATTTTTGGTTTCTTGAAGAACCTCCATACTGTTGTCCAGAGTGGCTGCTCCAGTTTGCATTCCCACCAACAGTACAAAATTGTTCCCCTTTCTCTGCATCCTCACCAACATCTCTTATTTCCTGAGTTGTTAATTTTAGCCGTTTTGACAAGTATTAGGTGATATCTCATCATGGTTTTGCTTTGTATTTCCCTGATGATGATTGACGTTGAGCATCTTTTCATGTCTGTTAGCCATCTGAATGTCTTCTTTGGAAAAGTGTCTATTCATGTCTTCTGCCCATTTCTTAACTGGGTTGTTTGTTTTTTGGGTGTTGAGTTTCATAAGTTCTTTATAGATTTTGGATACTAACCCTTTATCAGATATATCATTTGCAAATATCTTCTCCCATTCCATAGGCTGCCATTTAGTTTTGTTTCCTTCACTGTGCAGAAACTTTTTATCTTGATGAGGTCCCAATAGTTCATGTTTGCTTTTGTTTCCCTTGCCTTTGGTGATGTGTCTAGTAAGAAGTTGCTCCAGCCGAGGTCAAAGAGGTTGCTGCCTATGTTCTCCTGTAGATTTTGATGGTTTTGTGATTCACATTTAGGTGTTGCATCCACTTTGAATTTATTTTTGTGTATGGTGTAAGAAAGTGGTCCACTTTCATTGTTCTGCATGTTGCTGTCCAGTTTTCCCAGCGCCTTTTGCTGAAGAAACGGTCCTTTTTCCTTTAGATATTCTTTAGTAGTTTGTTCAAGATGAGTTGACCATATAGTTGTTGGTCTATTTCTGGGTTTTCTATTCTGTTCCATTGATTTATGCATCTGTTTTTGTGCCAGAACTATATTGCCTTGATGACTACAGCTTTGTAATATAGCTTGAGATCTGGAATTGTGGTGCCTCCAGTTTTTTCTTATTCAGGATTGCTTTGACTCTTTGGGGTCTTTTCAATTCCATACAGGTTTTAGGATTGTTTGTTCTAGCTTTGCAAAAAATGCTGGTGGTAATTTGATAGAGATTGCATTAAATGTAAATTGCTTTGGGTAAAATAGACATTTTAACAATGTTTGTTCTTCCAGTCGATGAGCATGGAATGCTTTTCCATTTCTTTGTGTCCTCTTCAATTTCTTTTATAAGTGTTCTATAGTTTTCAGACTGTCTTTAGTTACGTTTATTCCTAGTTATCTTTTGTTTTTTGGTGCAGTTGCAAATGGGATCGAAGGAATGCTGAGGCTTAAAGAGTCTTAAAGATCACGTTCTTCAATATCTATGTTTGATGAGGGAAAATTAAAATCCTCAAAGCTATCACTCCTAGCCACTGTGCTCTACTTTGCTCCTTCCAAAAATTACTGTGGGAGGGCAAGGGGCCAAGATGGTTAAAAAAAAAAATGAGGGGCGCCTGGGTGGCGCAGTCGGTTAAGCGTCCGACTTCAGCCAGGTCACGATCTCACGGTCCGTGAGTTCGAGCCCCACGTCAGGCTCTGGGCTGATGGCTCAGAGCCTGGAGCTTGTTTCCGATTCTGTGTCTCCCTCTCTCTCTGCCCCTCCCCCGTTCATGCTCTGTCTCTCTCTGTCCCAAAAATAAATAAATGTTGAAAAAAAAAATTTAAAAAAAAAAATGAGGGGCAGCATGCTAAATGGAATTGAAGGAGATCAAAAAGAATGTGGGAGGAATGATTTAGGAATCAAACAGAGGTGAGATGGATAAAGACATTTCCTTAAAATGTACCCATGTGGAAGATCAGGCCTTGTCTACCAGGGAGACTGGGTGGTGCTCAGCTTTCTGAGGCAAAGGGCTGGGGAGAGAGGGGGGATTGTGGAGGACTGTTTGCTCTGTGGCTCTGTCTCTACCAGGCTTCTGTATTCAGACCAGGCTCCAACATTCAGGCTTCCTTTTGACAAGGGCTCTCTGCTATTGACTATCATGTTTATACCAAAACCCAAGTGTCTTCTCAGAGCTCCAGACTTATGCATTTAAGTACCCACTCTATATTTTACCTAATTTCTGGTTTAAATGTTAAGCCTAACATGAACAAAATAAACTTCTTGATTTAACACCCCAATCGTGTTCCTACTACAGGCAGTCCCATGATTGCCACTGCCATCTCTGTTCATGTCAAAACTGTAGCCATGTCTTTGATCCCTTTTTTCCCATAATACCTCACCTCTACTCTATGAGCATGCTGTGTGGCCACTGCCTCTAGGAGACGTGATGAATGCAGCCAGCGCTCTCTGTACCACTGCTGTAGCTCATTTTCAACACAGTCCTCTCCCTACACACTTAGAAGCCCCCTCTGCCATCATTCCACCTTTATCCACATTCTTCTCTTCTCCACAAAGCAGCCAGGAAGATCATTTGAAAGTAAATCAGTTGTGTAACATTATAGTTGCAAAGCTCCTTTGTGTAATGGCTTCTCACTGAAAACAGTACAAAATCCTGACGCACACTGTGCATCCGGTCTCCTTCTATGCCAGCGTGAAACTCTTTCCTCTCCCCTTAGCTTCTTCACCTGGCTTTGGCCAAGCATTCTTTTTGCTTTTGAGTACCTCCAATTCATATCCACTTTGGGACTTTGCAAATTCAAGTTTTAGCTCCGATGCCACAGATGATGATCTAGGTCTAAGCTAAAATGGTGGAGAGTGTCTGGAGAGCATTGTAGTTATTTATGTGTCTGTGTATGCAAGTCTGTCTTCCATACTAGAATGTTCATTGAGAGGAGGAACCCTTTTTGTTTGTTTTCAATGAGTGTCTGTAGCACATGAGTGTTTAGCACATAGTTCTCAAATACCTGTTAACTGACTTGTGAATACAAAGAGGTTATTATGCTAATCGAAATAAGTCAAAGAAAGACAAACATCATAAGATTTCACTCATAGGTGGAATTTAAGAAACAAAACAGATGAACATAGGGGAAGGAAAAAATAAGATAAAAAGAGGGAGACAAAGCATAAGAGACTCTTACATACAGAGAACAAAATGTGGAGTGCTGGAGGGGAGGTAGGTGGGGGATGGGTTAAATGGGTGAAGGACATTAAGGGCACTTTTAGGGATGAGCCCTGGGTGTCATATGTAAGAGATGAATCACTGGATTCTACTCCTGAAGCCAAGACTACACTGTATGTTAACTAACTTGAGTTTAAATGAAAAAAAAAGTGCTTTTTGATAAATAAACCAAAATAGCTAACATACAAAAAAATGTTCCTAAGTACGTGATCTTTCCAATTTTGTTTATCTAAACTATCCATTATCTACCTAGATTCATCCATTATCTGTCTGCATCACTCTGTGCATAGATAATGCTAAAACATGGTGAAAACGTAGCTTTTCTTATGTAAGCCCACTATTCCTTAATTGTCATACTGTGAGTGGTTTTCCCAGCTGTTTCATAGCCAGGGTGGAGAGCATCTATAGGCCAAATGGAATAAAGGTTTTATGAATTCCCAAATGATGGGATCCAAATTAATGATGCTTTGCTGTATAATTTGGTAAAACTTTTATTTTGTTGACAAGTGTGACAGTGGAAACAACCATATATAGGCTTCTAAAAATATCTCAATATACACAAAAAAGGGAAAGTAATTATTTGAAGAGAAAGGAACATTTTTGAGGGTTTTACTGTCTTTTGTAAATTTTTTTTTTTACAGATGTACTTCCTTGAGCATGCATTGACAATACTGACAAGATACACTTACAAGGGGAATACATACATTAAAGAAAGTGGTTACATTTATTAAAATGACATTCTTTTTTGTCCTCTGGCATTGGGAAAAGGTGGTTCTTTTCTCTGGGAAATGACAAGATCAGCAGCAACGTAACATGGAAAGTAAGACACGTTTTAACCCTGAATAGCTGTTAAAATGGTACTCATGCTAAACAGCTCTTTAGAGTTTGAAATATTTTCTATGTAGTCCCCATTCCTTTTGCCCAATTTACTGCTATTTACCTTGTACCTCCTTTGTGGGGCTGATGCTTTCAGAGGCAATAGTAAAAGTGAAAATAATTTTAGGGCACAAAAATTTCCTCTGAGCCAGACTTCAGCTTAGATTACATGTTATCATGTTTTCTATAAATATTTTAAAAGTGTATTTATTTATTTTGAGAGATAGAGAAGGAGGGAGGGAGGGAGGGAGGGAGGGAGGGAGGGAGGGAGAGGGGCAGGGAGAGAGGGAGAGAAAATCCCAAGCAGGTTACTCACTGTCAGCTTGGAGTCTGATGTGGAGCTTAAACTCACAAACCATGAGATCATGAGTGGGGCTGAAACCCAAGAGTCAGACGCTTAACCAGCTGAGCCACCCAGGCCCCCTGCATATTATTCTGTTTTCTAGGAGGAAATCTGACTGCATTTTGAGTTTACTACTTCAGACTATCCTGGGAGCACAAACTTTGAGTAGCAGCCAGAGTGCTTGGGACCAGAATCATGGGCCATTCATTCATTCATTCATTCTTTCGTTGAGCAATAAGTTATTGAACATCTTGTAGCACATAGCTCTCTGCTAGTCATAAGGCAGCTCAGAAAAGAACTATAAAGGCAAGACTTTGCTACATGAAGCCTTCACCTTCTATTGAGAGAGAAATGGAGGCAGAAACAACCAGGTGCCAATTACCAAGGAATAGGCCAGGTGGATGACAGCAAATATGCAACAAATGCCGTTTTCTCCCACTTTAAAGACACTTTCAGTTGGGAAGAGGAGAGACTAGAACAAATTTATGGTGATTATTTTCTGGTAGAAAAGTTAGGATATAGACCCCCGATAATTTTTTTCTGATTTCTAAATTGACTTATGTACAAATAACCAGGTTTCAATATCCATTTAACTATTTACTCTTTTATAGGAAAAGGATGACAAAATCTGGACTCGTTCAAAAAAACACAGCACTCAGATGGCACTGGGAAAATAGCACTCATGATGTTTTCTGTCAAAGCGTTCTTGGAAAAAGATGCAGTATTTTCAGCCTTCATTCTAATTGAAATAAGCAGGAGAGCACGTTGCTCTGTTTGCTTTAACTTTGGAATGACAGGTTTTTCCCTTCTCAAAGAAACATAGCCTGTTTTGATATGGACCGCTGCCCACCGCCCTCCTCCAGCTGCTCTCTGACAGCTCGGAGCCCCTCACTCAGGCTCAGCTGACACCTGCTGGTGCCTCCAAAGTATGCGCGCTCCTGCACCCTCAGGATGCCCCTCGCTGGGAGGGGCCGGGAGGAGATGTTCCTGGGAAGGTGCCATTCTAACCAAAAGGCAACCTTACTTACTAAAGCAGATTTCCAACTGAAGGACATTTATATTCTAAGATGTTAGTGGTAGACATGGTCCATTTTTGTACATCCCCACAGCTGTTATTCTGTCTCTATTCTTTGTCTCTATCCCCTCTTTCCTTTTCTTTCTGTCTTTTCCTCTTTCCTGTTCTCCCTTCCTCTCCAATCCCCTAACACATGCGCGCACACACACACACACACACACACACACACACACACACACACTTTTTTACCTGCCTGATGAAAGCACAGATCCTCTTATTGAAGTTACCCACCAGTGATTTGTTATGACATAATTTGAGAACCCTGCAGAGTTTTCATCCAAAGTTTAGTGTCCTATGGTATGTTTCTCAACATACCATATGTTGTCTCAAATGGCACAACAGAATTGATATTGATTCTGTGATTCTGATTTAATTGATAATAAATACAAATCCTGTCTCTCCTGGAGTGATTGAAAAGTGTAGACCTGTACTATGAAATAATTCCCTTTCAGGGCACTGTCTGCATAACTGGTTGACACAGCCAATAAATATTTATTGGACTAGACACTATTCTAGGCACTTGGAAGGCATCACTCAACACATAAAGGTCCCTATGTGGAGTTTACATTCTGATGGGGAGAGACAGAACTTCTCCAAGAGAGATAACATGTGTACAAGTTAAGTTATATGCTAGAAGGTGATGAAGTGTTTGGAAAAATGTCCAACAGGCTTGGGGATCAGGAATGTGGGGTGGAGGTGGGGGCCAGTGGCAGGATTAAATGCGGTGAACTGGGTGAATCACACTGAGAAGCTGAGGTTTGGACAAGACCTGTGGGAAGTGAGGAAGTCAGCCAAGCAGCTGTCTGGGGGAAGAGCATTCCAGAAAGTGGGGACAAAATCAAAAGCATGCCTGGGGTGTTCAGGACAGGAAGCTTCATGGCTGGAACAGAGGGTGTACTGGCATGAAGGGGACGGCTCCCAGGTGGCCAGGCCAGATCACGTGGGGCCCTGCTGGACTTCCTAAGGACTTAGCCCTTTTTAAAAAAATATTTATTTATTTTGAGAGAGACACACACAGAGTGAGGGCAGGGGTGGCAGAAGAGAGAGAATTCCAAGCAGGCCTCGTGTAGTCAGCACAGAGCCCAATGTGGGGCTCAATCCCACAAACCAGGAGATCATGACCTGAGCCAAAATCAAGAGTCAGACGCTTAACTGACTGAGCCATCCAGGGGCCCCTCTAAGGACTTTGCCTTTTATGTGGAGCAAAATGGTGAGTTACTGCAGAGTTTTGAGTAGAGAAAGAAGTGATCAAAGTGGAGGTGACCAGGCTTAGCATTTTGGAAAGAAAACCCTGGCTGCTGTGGGTTGAAAAAGAATTTGAATGAAAATGAACCTGGGAGAGGAAGCAAGAGTAGAAGCAGGAACCTTGCTAAAAGACCACAGTGAGGTTGGGTTTTCAGTCTATTCTTGGGGCAGAGGGGAGGGTAGGGTCAATAGAATTTCTGAGTAGGTAAGAACTGGGGTGTGTGAGAGCATGGAACCAAACACACTGCAGAGGTTTTTGTCACAGGGAAAGCCTGATGGCCAAAAGGTTTAAGTCTAGGCCTCAGAGGTCAACAGCCAAAAAGAGGACAAGGTTTGAAAAACTTAGGCAGTGGAGGAAGGTGACCAAACAAACAGATCCGTCTCCTCGCCTATTACTTCCCCCTTCACAGCCAGGTTCCAGAACAAAGGTCTTCCCAGCCTGGGCCTGTGTACTCAACTTACCTCATGTCTAAAACTTTCTTCTCCAAGGTCTTTGCATACTTGGTTTGTTCACAGGTCCTGGTCCTCAGAGCTCTTCCCAAGTCCTGCTCCCTACCATAGCTGCACATCCCTGAATCTCCCTACACCAGTACTCTGTCTTGTCTTCCTTGCACACGTCTCCTTCACGAAACATCGCGTTTGCTTTTCATTGCCTGTCTTCCCCACCGGAATGCAAACTTTATGAATGCACAGACTCTTCGCACTTTGTCTTGCTGCCATATCCCCGGTATCTAGGACAGCATCTGGCACAGGCAAACAAGTCTTGATATTGAAGTAACTCAACAAGTCTGTATTAAACCCCTGCAGGGAAGACTACCAGTCAATGTGTAAAATTTAGGGAATATTTTCGTGTAGCATATTTGGGCAAAAAATGAAAACATGAAATAACACAAGCAAGTAGGTAAAGAGAAGTCACACAGCACTCAATACATGAATCATTAGCAAATGAGGTGAGAAGAAGTGAAACTAAAAGAGATTCATGGAATGGGAAGAATTTAAAAATTTAGGATTACTGAACTTCAAACAGCCATTTCAGTGGATTTCTAGCCACTGGTAGAAATCTCTGTGGCATCTTACTTTCTCCAAACACCTCCACTAACATGAAGCCCATTATCATATAAAGCAATATAGTCCAATCTTGGGGTATTCTAATAGTTAGAGAGCTACTTTTCATATCATGCACAGAAGAATAAGGAGTATTGCGCTAGGCAGAGTGGAGTGAGTTATTGGCCAAGGGAAGGTGTCAGAGACTCAGACCTAAGGGAACATGGGGCCATTGAATAACCAGTGACCAAGTTTCTACATGGGAGGAACAGGATAGAAAATATTTCCTATGTCTTTCAGGTTGGCACAGAAGGAAGGGTCTGAGAAGAGTAAAATTAGCTTCATAGGTAACGGAGTAGAGCAAGACCTGACATCATTTTTTACTTATTTAGGACAATTAAGCCTCCCAATCAAAAAACCAAAATCCTGTTTCTGCCCATGAATAAGGTAGTCTGAGTGAAATATCCAGGCAAATCCAAAAATGCTGATTCCAACAAGATTTTTTAAATAAGAAAAACATCAAATTATAGTGAGAAATGCAATCACTTATACTTCTGGAGCTAATATGAATTCTAAGTAGGAGGCTGACCTTTGCTTGCCTGAGGAAGAAAGAGAAACAATTCTAGTCAGAACAGTAATAATTTTTTAAAAATATAGTTCTGAAGTAATTTCCTTAAGAATGTGCAAAAGCCTATGGATGGTGGATTAATTTGGAACTAATCCAAGCAGTGCCTTTAGAAGTTGGGTTTTCTTGGAGAGATTGCCTCCAGATTTGAAATCACGTGGCCGTTTGACTCTCTGGCTGAAAGGGGCTAAGTCTGGGAGAGCCTCTGAGAAGCTACCATCTTATCTGCCCATGGTCACAATGGTCTTCCAAGTGATTTTCCTCCTGTATGCACTCTTCCAAATGCTATAATTTGTCTTAGAATGGACTATCACTAGATTTTATTTTCTACCCTGAAATTTTGGAGACACAATGGCACTTCATCTAATCAAAACCACTCAGAAGGTTGATAAACCTTAGACTGTAGCAACTACAAACAATAAACCTTTATGTACAATAATCAGAATAAATCGTGGGTGATTTCAAGGGTGGGTGTTCCCCTAGGGAGAGAAACACTGCTTTAGAAAGCAGGGGGAAGTGAGAGGGTTTAACTAGAAGTATTTTCAAATTAGAAGACCAGCTACTTTATATGATTGAATGTATTTCAGGCAAAATGAAGTGAAATCAAGTCCAGGATATTGTTCAAGGAAGACAGCAACTTATTTTCAGTAAAGATCCATCTTGAATATTTAAAATCAGGAAGAAAAAAAGGAGAACTTGGAATTTATCTATGTAAGAAGCTTGGTATCACTTAATAATTAGAAGATCCAAGATGGCCATCACCGTGATGCCCCAGCAATGGAACAAATTCTTCTGAATGTATTTAATCCCCATTGTTAGGGGCCAAGTTTACTACCCTCTGGGTTTTGTTCTCTTATCTGCCTAATGAGTCAGGGGATCAGGGATAGGCTGAACTTGGAAACCTCTACGGCACATTCCAGTTTGAAAATTGGAACCATTTAGAAGATAAGAATTTGGTGGAAGTTTTGTGACTGTTGACTGGTTCTTACACTTGGTTTATCATGGGAGGTGCTGTGAACTTTTACATGTAGTTTCAAAGAAAAGTAAGATACATGGAAATAAATTGTTTCTGCTTGGAAGTACACCCAAGGTTTACCTGGAGAACATCTAGACAATGTCATAGGGTTTTCACATTGGTATATTTGCTTAACCTCGCTTTTCTCCTGTATAGATGTTCTTGGTTTCCCACGATGCAAAGAGAAAATATCTTTTTCTGGGGGGAGGGGGACGTTGAAAGCAAATCATCATCTGCATAACTGTTTTGATGTTAGCTTTTCATATCCTTGATTTTGGGAAGCAGCTTGGCCGTTCCTCCTTCTCCCCAGTATGTCCCTCTTTCTTCCTCCATGTGACTCCTTTCTCTCTTCCCTGTTTACAACACTATCATTCTTGGCTTCTGGTCCTTGTCCATCCCGTGGCTACACTTGGATCTCTCTGGCCTGTCAAACTTCCGTTGATGCATTAAGCTCAAGTTTCTCTTTTGTAAGAACTGCAACCAATTTTGATCTCTTTCTGTGTTCATGTTTCACATGATTTAGCACTGAATTTCATATTACCTTACCATTTCCTTTATTTTTCTTTCCCCCCGCACAAGTGGTTATATACTTTTGAAAGGCAGGATCCTTCCGGAACACATTGTAGATCTGTGTAGAGTATGGCATAGTGCTTGGCTGTTTTTCAGGAGCCTTCTGAGCTCTGAAATCCAAAATGACATTCTGAAATCTAAGTTCTAACAGCCTCAGCCACTGGTATAAAATGTGGGTGATCAATTCAAATTATAGTACATTCTAATGCAGGGGTGTGTGTGTGTGTGTGTGTGTGTGTGTGTGTGTGTGTGTGTACAGGTATCACTTTATAATGGAAAACACCATGAGCCCAGCATAATGTCTAGAGTTGGGGAATCACTATGCTGTCACCTGAAACTAATATAACGTCGTATGTCATCTATACCTCAATTGAAAAGAAAGGAATGCCAATATTTGTCAGATACTTCTCTTAGGTCAACACTCAACTATAGTCCTCATTCCCTGCATGTAATGGAAAACCAGCTTATTTTATAGTTGATGCCATTTTGGAAGTCCCTTGAATGAGGAAGCAAAGGGAAGAAGCAGCCTGGGGAAGGGGTTATAGCAATGCGGCCAAATACACTGTAGCATAAAAGGGGCTTCTTTTCTTATTCTTATAAGATTATAGTGTTTTTCCTAGTGCTCAGCTGGAATTGGGATGTAGAATGTGATGTATTTTAAAAGTATGGAGTTTCAAAAAAAATGGAGTTTCTTCTACTCTATCCTAATATGTCTTATTTTTAAAATGTTTACTGTCCCAGTATTTGCTATGTACTAGTAATCGGGTTTGGCTAGCCTATGGAGCAGTAACAAGTAAACCTTGCGATCCTAAAAGCTTAACAAAACGAATGCTTATTTTTCTTTCATGTCACAGTGGAAGGATTGGGTAGTTTCTTCAATGTTTTTTTTTTTTTTAATTTTTTTTTTCAACGTTTATTTATTTTTGGGACAGAGAGAGACAGAGCATGAACGGGGGAGGGGCAGAGAGAGAGGGAGACACAGAATCGGAAACAGGCTCCAGGCTCTAGGCTCTGAGCCATCAGCCCAGAGCCTGACGCGGGGCTCGGACTCCTGGACCGCGAGATCGTGACCTGGCTGAAGTCGGACGCTTAACCGACTGCGCCACCCAGGCACCCCATCAATGGCTTTTTATATAGTGACTTGAGGACCAGAGATGCTCCAGAAGAAAATGTTTGCCTATTCCATTCTCGTTAAGGAACTATGTAATTAGGTTTTTGATGAATGAAAGAACTAATAGCAGGAATTCTCTCATTTATGCCTGCATATCAGCTATGTTTCCTTCTCCCCCCGCCCCCATCCCCTGAGGAATTTTCTCATTGTGGTATCCATTCACTGTTAGGTAAAAATTGTAACAGAGGCCGCCTGGAACAACAGGGCCTTCTGGAACACAGAACAATGTGGGCATGTAATCCTAAAACAGAATTTGTATTCTGAGAAATGTAGTAAGTCTTGCAATAACTGGCCTTCTCTTCATCCCAAACCTAGAATAGTGCCTGACACAAATCAGTGACACAGTAAGTATGTGTTGAGTGAATGAACTCCCAACTCTCCTTAGCTTTGCCTTTATCTTATACAGCTAACTTTTGAAGATTATTTTACCTCTCTAAAAATGTTTGCTACCTTTTCCTGTCCCAGCCCATATTTGCAGTGAATGCTTGGAAACAAAGATGTGAACTTCATCTGTTGTAACTTCACATTAAAAATTGGAGTTAAGGACTGTTTTCCAAATTCAGGAATCTACCCTGTTTATTTTGAAGTGACATGATGAGACATTCATAATATAGGTAGACGCCTAGTGAAGCCATCAAATATGTAAACTGAAAAAACTTAAAAAGAGGAGTAGATTAAAGTGACTGAAGATAGTTACTGAATTAAAATCTATTCAGTGGCATTTTCAAATGCCACCTGAGTCACTCTGTATAGAGTCATTTCAGCTGCTTTGGGGATAGTGCAGTATAGGGACAATAAAGATAAGGTATAAATCATGAACAAAGGAGAAAAGAATTATGCTTGTTCATGGTTTAAGCAGAACGTTTCTGAGCAAACTTTCACCTGGATAGCCCTTCTCAAGTGGTTGTTTTTCTAGAGTAGAGAGAGAGGCTTACAAAACTGTGTAAATCAGGCAATTTACATTCATATTTTGATGATCTGCAGATCAGTTATTCATTTGCTAAAGTAGATTCATGAAATCAATATGTTTGTTATTCATTTATGCTTTATGTATTTATTTATTTGCCATTTGGAAGAGTCCATAAAGCAAACATTGAACATTTCATTGATCTAAAAAAATGAGAGCGTATTTCTAGGAAATATCTTCAGTTGCCTTTATCTTGTGTTTCTGTCTTGTGTGAGGGATGCTTAAAGCTAAGTCTTGTCCATTGGTGGAAAATCAGTGGGGTTGTTATATTAACATCAGTGATAGGGACTTTCTGCAAATATTTGTGAAAAGAGGCATGCTGTAAACCAGTCAGGGATGAGCTTAATTGTTACATTTACAAATTAAAGACTAAAGTTTCTTATGTATTTTAGAAAAATTAAATGCTATCTTACTGCTTTGAAGGTCACAAAAATGGAATTGAGTTCATATAACCAATTTCCATATAAAAATTATAAAGCAGAGTTTCCGTGATGAATTTCAGATCAAGGTATTAATTTGCATCAATATCCATTCTAACTTCAGATTGTTAGGGGCACCAAATATTTACCGTTTAAATGCGCTACCGTCTTGGTCTTGCTTCTTGCCGTTTTATGTTTCTGAAGCTGAAGAACATGCACTGAGGTTTCACATTAACTATGGAAATACGCTGGAGGAATTCTATCATCAGGTACATTTTACTCTTCCTGAAATAGGTTTGTTCTTGGTTCGTGAATCAATGGCTACTATGTTGCTATATGATCCGCATGAATATTTTTGCTTTAATGAAGAAGAGTTATTGTCAGATTGTTCCTCAGAATGAAACTCCTCTTTCCTTTGCCTATGAGCCCTTTCCTGAGGTAAAAAGGTATAAACTTTGGAGTTCACATGGGACAGACTCTAAGCATGATGCTGATTCTTACCTTTCAGTACACACCTGAGCTTGTGAAGAAATGAAAACAAGGAGTTTTAAAGTCGGCCCCCCTGGCTTACCTAAAGATTTGGCCAAAGCTTGGATCTATGCCACACTCTGCCAAACAAAGTCAAAATGTAGCCTCAATTCCACTTAGCCCTTTTGTAGCGGTTCTCTGGATTATAGTCCTAATACCTATAGATTGGTGAGAAGAATAAATGTTGCTCTTAAGACTTGAAGTATTTATTTGGGAAAATGAAGGGAGCTGGGTGTTGGAAATATTTTTTATTTTGTTTTTAATATGACTTGTAATTTATTTTGGTTATAATTAAGATTATAAAAAGTCTTACATGGGGGACAGCTCACTGAAAGCTCAAAATGCACAAAGTAAGTAGAAAGGGGAGTAAGTGTCTTCAAGATGTCTAACATTCTGAGGGTTGCACAGTGTACAAAAGCCTGCCATCTCACCACCTATAACTTCCCCTAACTGTCCTTAACGTTGCACAATTGTTCAAAGTGCTCGTGGTTTCAATGGCTTGTGTTCCTGTTTTTCTGGGGAGAAATCTTTTTTTTTTTTTTTT
Organism: Felis catus; assembly: GCF_018350175.1. NCBI lineage: Eukaryota > Metazoa > Chordata > Mammalia > Carnivora > Felidae > Felis > Felis catus. Next base: position 74,924,634 of record NC_058370.1, read on the forward strand.
AAACTATGCAGTCACTGCCTGATGTGAATAAATCGAACCAGAAATATCCTGACAGTGCACCAAACAAGACCTGTGTGTATAATGTGAGTTCTTTCTTTTTAATTTTAGAATCAACCTTGTCCTATGTTAGGCAGCTGGAGGCAAGAGTAAGACAGCTGGAGGAAGAAAATCGCATGCTGCCCCAGGTGGGTGACTTCCAGTAGCTCGTAGCTAGTCAGTGTCATTTGAGTTGTAGCATTTTATCTGGAATTTAAAGTCTCAATTACATTCTTTCCTTTAAATGATAGAAATCATTTTGTAAATAGTCATTCATCAATGTAGAGTGTGATTGCTTTCCATAATGGCCATCATATTCTCTGGATTCTTAAGTGTGATACCAAAGGATGCAGATGTCTGAAAAAAGAATGCAAAGTAACTTTGAAAGAACAAAACAAGAGAAAGAGAAAATGAAGAGAAGTAGAAAATGCTTGCATAGGACTATTCAGATACATCATGCACGTAGTTGGTGAATATAGGGAAGGGACTTTTATTTAAATAAAAAAATTTGCTAATTTATGAGCTAAGGGAAGCAGCAGGTACTTTAAAGATTTCACATTTTAATTAAATTAGTACTTGCTAAAATTCTTCATGATATGATTAAACTCTTTGAGTGCAACAACGCAATGACAGTAATTGACAGTTTTACTTTGGGGCTTACTTTGTTTCCCCTGGTGAATATAAAGTGGTACTTTTTCTGGGATTTAATGCCTTGCCATATATTTTACTTATAAAATTATTTCTATGGGCTGAAGTATCTTGGTGAGAATGATGTCGGTTGAGGCGGTGGTTCTTGGGAAATTTTGAGGAGTTGAGCAAATCTCCTGAATCTAGGTTGATTTTCTTTACAGACATGTAGGCAGTAATCTAATATTTTATAAAAGGAGTTTTCTAAGCATTTAGTTGCTAGTGTTCTTTCCACATTCTGGTGATTATTTCTATCTCCTAAGTGACTAAGGGAAAATTAAACCCTAAAAAAACTAAGTAAATAGTAGTTTAAATGAAAAAACAGAGACTGGTTGTAATTCAGGAGAAGATACATAAACATTAATGCTTTGCGAAGATATTTTAAATCTTATTTTGTTTTTAAACCACTTTTGCTCATTAATGATGATTTGGTCTGTCAGGTACTGCATGTAAGAATGCCTTTCTCTTTCTTCCACTGGCCAGCCATCTGGCTACAAATTATGAGATTAAATGAAATGAATCTACTTCTCTCCCATCTCGTATGTCAATTGAGACATATGTCAATACTCGTGTTGACAGAAGGGATTATTTGCATCATAAAATAAGATACTGCTGGTAGTTTTCTCTTTGCTCTTCTCTACTTTCTATTTTTAAAATTTCCTTTGCCATTTGTTCTTTTATATTGGATTCACAGTATGACGCCAGGGCCTTTGACTGAAAACATCTAACTTCTTTCTGTTCCAAGAAACTTAAAAATATAATTAGTTTATTGTGAGTGTTCTATATGGTTATACCATCTCTGAGGCAACTGGGAATGTAAATGAAAAGAGGGGGAAAAGAAAAAGATCTGTGTCTTAGTTTCTCTCTGAGTGAGAATTGAGGCTCATGTCAAACATTGAAATGCTAGCATGTGTGCTATCTTATTTAAGAAGAGGCACAACAAATATGAAAATGATTGCAAGATTGATTTTTAAAAATCTGTGAAACTATTAGAGGTCTTGAAGAGAAGTCAGAAGAGTCTTCAGCTGTACTTATTATATCAGGTATATACATATTTAAATACATAGTACTTGCATAGTTCAGAAGTAGAAGAAATTGAGCAACTTTTCAGTGTCAAAACATGTGTTTTTAAATGTATTGCTATTTTCTATGAAAAAAAGGTTTTTTCTTTATTCTCCATAAGAAATGGCTAGGAAAGACGATGCTAAGATGTCATTGATGTGGGATGCACCATTATCATTTGTGGCACTAAGAAAGAAAAAAGATGTTGTCAGTTATACCATGTCAGATTCTTGCTGATTTCAGAGATGTTAAAATGGAAAGACAATGCTTTATAATTAAACGGCTCTTTACATGTCCATTGTACTTTAATGGGAAGAAAATCCATCGTTTGAAATATGCAAAGAATGCAGTTCAAAAACAAGATTTCTATTAAACTTGTGTATCTGAGAGTGTTGCCTTCATTTATAGCTAAGATAGATATGATAGGACCACCAGTTGCAAGTACTTGTATAAATACAACTGAAATGAGCAGACAATGGAGGAGATGTGAGGACGGAAAACAGCGAAAGAATCTCAGAGCAGTGAGAGTCCTATGCTCGTGGCAGGCTAAGATTTGGATGGGATAACACAAAGGCATGTACAACTTATTCTTGGATGTTATTGGTACTATTACAAACAATTACGTGATTTCACTGCAGAAACTGTTTCTGACTGCATGATGTTAGCTGCTTTGCAAGGTCAATTCAATGTGACAAGCTGACATCCCTGCATAAATTAGTCTCAGCACTTGATCTGAGTCTGAACACTTGATTTTTCCATTGTAAGAACTTGCTCCCTGTGCCTTTATTAGACGGTATTCTTTTTTTACTATCAAGCTCATAAAAAATATATCCTCTTGACTTTAGATAAACAGGAGTAAGAACATAGCTGGCAATTGGAATTCCAAGTGTATCGGATACCTTTTGTGGCTGTGACCAGATTCTTTGCTGATAGTGGAGTGTTTAGACTAATTATGTACAGCATTTTCCTGAAGGAAGAAATCTCCTTGATGCTTATTTTATTCTTTATATAAAATTGTATGTAATTAGCTGAGAGTCACAACTTCACCCTACCAATACATATTTAAAAGTCAACAAGATGAGTGTAATAAGTGCTTATGGATTTCTCTCTGGTTAGATGCAAAGCCTTCAATTTCTTAATTTATAAATGACACAGTTCCTCCTAGCTTCTCGTAGGCCTAAGTATAAATAAAGCTTGGGCCCAGTTTTGTATCCAAGCCAAGTTACCAAGTCCCAGACTGAAGGTTTTTTTTATTCCAGAGAAAATAGAAAAATGCAGTGAAGATAGAATCAGTTCTATCCAGTGGTGAAGAGGAACCACAGAAGGTGTGGTTGGAATATTAGTACGGACACCATGTGAGCATGTAGCTCTTTGCTCTGCATGGTTTCTACAATATCTCATGAGAATCACTGAGCAAAATCTAGTTAGTGAACACAATATTTCAAAGGAATCGTAAAGTAATAACAGTCTTACTATTTTCAGAAAATGCAGTATTATTTGCTAGGTATTACTTGAAAAGAAAATGTCTTTATTTAAGTCTTTATTTTGGTAGGAAGACAATGTGAAATCTACCCTCTTAATAGCTTTTAAATGTATAACAATTATTTATAGGCATGATGAGATACATTAGATCTCTAGAACTTAATTCATCCTCCATATCTGATGATATTTTTTACACAGTGATTAGTAACACCCCATCTCTCCTTCCCCTCCACCTCTCGCCACTGCCATTCTATTCTTTGCTTTTATGAGTTTGAGTATCTTAAATAACTCATGTAAGTGGAATCATGTGGTATTTGTTCCTTTCATGACTGTCTTACTTCACTTGGCATATTACCAAGTGATCATTACCATATGATCCAGCAGTCCCCCTTCTGGATATTTACCCAAGAGAATTGAAATCGGGATCTCAAAGACATATTAGCACTCTTATGTTCATTGCTTATGTTCACAGAAGCCAAGGTATAGAAGCAACCTAAATGTCCATCCAGAGATGGATAAAGAAAATGTGGTATATACATATAATGGAATATCATTCCATTAAAAAAAGAAGGAAATCTTGCCATATGTGACAACATGTGTGAATCTTAAAAATGTTTTTTTGAAAGTTGGTATAAGTGATCATTAAAGATCACCTGAATTTGGGATATTCTTTCTTGAACAAATAAACTAATGTGAACATTTTTTTACTGGTTACATATAAAAACTATAGGGTTGCAACTAACCTCTCATAATACACAGAATGCTACTGCTTAGACTGGTCTGTGATCTCCACTGGGAACATATTTAATATGATATAAACCCATATGAAGATTGTGTATTAAATAAGAGTAACTGCTGTCTATGAACTTTTATTAATATGTTTTAAATCTAATGAGGTAAAGTCACCCACATGACATAGATAGATATTTACACGTAAAATACCCCATGTAGTGTAAAGTAGTTGTAAGGAATTTTATATCAAATTTAAAAGGAACACACCTATTTTGCATATGGACATTTATACATAAACAAACTTTGTGTGGATAAAAAAATCCTAGATTTTCAAAGCTGGATAGAACCTAATATATCACATTGGACAACCCCATTTTTTAAGTAAAGCATACAAGAGTCACAGAATGTTAGGAGTACTTGATCAGACAGCTATTAAAGGATGGACTCAAGCTAAGATGTAGGCCAATTCAGTGTTTTTTCTAGCATATACGTAACACCTCCTTTAATCATTTAATGCAATGAATGGCATCCAGTGTAATTAAGCTGCTAAATCTGTTTTTGTCTTATCGTCAAATTCTTCTTTTAAACACTTTAAAATTAATGTTGGATTTGCTTAGCCATCTAAGATTTATTAGACACTCTATTCTTTTACAGAGTCTTCTCCTCCCTGACACATTTCCAAAATACTTCAGAATCGTAGTTTTGTACAGACATACCCACCCATACCTGTGTGAGAGATTCATACGTAACAGAGTGTGATCAGAGAGGGCCTTTCTGTTCAGAGCGAATTGGAGCTAGGTGGGTAGGGGAACAAAGAATTCTAGTAGTGGTTTTGAAGGTACCCACGAAATTTATTATTTTAGCTCAAATTCAAAAATCTTGCTTGGATCTCTCATTCCATTGTCCTTGATGGTCATAAGGATTTTTAATCCAGACCCAGCTAATATATTTATGTGCTATATCTGCAATGAGGTCTACTCAGCCAGAAAATATCTTCAAGTGAATGGTAGAGAACACCTATCTGATGATTTTATTATAAATAAAACTGTCCTTTGAAGAAATCAGTCCACATTCAGATATAACCATCAGGTAAAAATTATTATTTATTATTTTTTAAACTCTTCTCGCCTATTTTGTGGATGTAGCATGGATTTTGCATCAAGAAGGGACAAGAAACCAGCAGTTTGCTGTGATTCTAAAGTCAATTAAGTACATTTGTGAAAAATCCTACTGGGAAATCTGTTCTTTTTCATCAAATGCTTCGGCACCAACGTCTACCTGGAAAGCACTCTGCATCCTTTGTGCCCCAGAGTTCCTCAGCAAAACAAATTGCCCACCTCTTGAGACTAAATTTTGACAGATTTTCTAGAATCAGTAAAGGCGCCCTGACGTGTCTAATGTCCGATGACTGTCCGTGTGCTGTGTGCTCAGCAACTGTTTTGAAAGGCGTGGCAACTCGGATCACCACTGTGTGGGCTCCTTTCAGCAAGTGTTTCTATTTCTGTTGTGCTAGCACACACAGAAGAGTCTAATTTTAGGACTGGAAATGAAAAATCTTCTCGTGTAATTTGGTTACAGTGTGGCTTCACAATGCAATGCATTGGGAAGGAGGCAGGGCCGTTTGCAGAGCAATTTCTGAACAAAGGAAAAGAATCTGTCACCATTGCCAGAAGTGCTGAGGAGGGCTCTAAAGAAATTGAGCTTGTCACTTCCATGGCAACACGACCCAGGTCCAGCATCACATCCCCGAAGAAAAGTTCCCTCACCTGTGTGCCAATGCAGAGGACCAGTGTCCTGGACAGAAATGAGGATTCTTCCTGACACAGAGATTTCCCTCATAAGCTTTTCCTTTTTCTCGCCATGGAGATATTTATTTTGTTGCTCTCTCTCTTTTTCACATTTTCTAACTCTGTTTTTCAAGTCATTTTTGTCTTCTAGAGCCATAAATATCTGGCTCTTCTAGGGTTTGGAGTTGTTCTGACAAAAAAAAAATAGCCACTACTGCACAAAAAACAGGCTTTGACAGAATAGTGCTTTACAGGTGCTTAAAGCAAGTGGTGCTCCTGTTCTTCCATTGCTACTTGCATGGAAATTACCATTCTGACACTCCTGAGGAGTAATTTGTGCAAAAAAATTTTTTTCATAGATACAACTGTACGTTGTTACACAACCAGAGGTGAATCTGGATGCTACTGATAGAAGAAATTAGTTAAATCCATTAAGGCTTGGTTGCTGCTGGAGTCCTATTTGGGAAAAAATGGACTCCACCAGAGGAAGAATGCTTGTGGATTGCCATTTTCTCTAAATCACCATGATTTATAGAAGTAAAGAAAGGGGAAAAAAAGCTTTTATGTATAGTTCAATGGAGTTTTCAGAGGGCAGACAGGAGCTACCCAAGTGGTGTGGGTGTATTGGAAAAAAAGAGACAAATAGATATGGAAAATACATTTATAGGGGAAAAGTCACATTGGAGAACCTGAATCAATAGAGCCTGGATTAGGGAAAAGCTAAAATCTATTAGTGAAAATATTGAAGAGAGTGAAATTCATAGGAAAAACATCTAAATCATGGGAGGGGGTTTATAGCATTCTTTTGTGACCCCCCCCCATGCTTGAGGGATCTTGTTTGATAATCTTGGATATATGATGAGAAGTTTTCATGCTAATGAGAGAAAATAGATGAAATAGAAATGCAACAAAATACAGCTATGCCACTTACTAAACTTATTAAGAGAATTATTGAATTTAAAAGACACTCAATTATTAGGGACTATGATATCCATTCTTATTTAACAGTACTGCCTTTTTCTATCTATACTGGCATGATGATGTACCACTAGGGCATATGAAAAAATTTTTTTTAATTTGGAATAGCCATAAAAACAGCATTTTGGTTACCTGTCCTTGGCAGAATTTGTCACAAAAGAAAATAAGACTCTCACAGCAAAAATTTTTGCTGTGTAGTAATATCAACTAGAATCATAGATATTTGAATGAGAAGCAATATGGAAGAATATTTGGGGAAAACTTGAGATGGAACTATAAGAGAAATTAATGTTGCCGTGGAGAAATGGCTTTCTATTCTTTTTTTTTAATCCAAAATAAAGTGAAAAATTAAAAAAGATGGAACAGTCTTTTCTTTCTTAATATGGTAAGGAAACAGTCTCCTAGAAAGTGATAGAAAAGAGGGACACCTGGGTGGCTCAGTCTGTTAAGCACCTGACTCTTGATCTTGGCTCAGGTGATGATCTGATAGAGCTCTATCATGAGATAGAGCCCCACGTCAGGCTTTGCGCTGACAGTGCAGAGCCGGCTTGGACTTCTCTCTCTCTCTCTTTCTCTCTCTCTCTCTCTCTCTCTCTCTCTCTCTCTCTCTCTCTCTGCCCCTTCCTAGCTGGCACTTTCTTTCTCTCTCAAAAAATAAAAAGAAGATAGAAAAAATTGTATAGTATTTGATATGGGAATGAAATGTGGAGATATATATATAATGTAATATATATATTACATTAAACTGTGAAAACTTGAGTCTAATTGAAGCTTGTAAAGAAGTGAAGATTCCCATTTGAGAAACCTCACTTTGATCTCCATTTCCTACCGGAGGTCACTACCTCTCTAACAGGGATCCATCTGCCCCGTCCTTCTTTTTGGTGCAGACCTTTCCTACAGGTGGATTCAGGCATTTTTTCATTTAAAAGTCTCTACTTCTAATTTGTTTGTTTTTGCTGCAGCCTGAGCAAAGGGATCAATGTGCTTATAACACCTTAAAAATTAAACTTGGTGCCTCTTAATATTATCTTGTAAATGTATAGTAGACAAATAGAAATGTAATACAGGAAATATCTATATTGCCTAACTAGAATATCGATAATAACTCTAGTATAGGCAAATAATTGTTCTTTGATAAAATAGGACAGTTTAAGTAAATAAATTTCAAAGTTATTTGAAACTTTCCTAAATTATATTTAAGCTAGGATAGTGTGAAAAATAAGCAAAACATAACTGAGTTAATTTTAGAAAGCTGAGATATAGTCAGCTGTGACTTTGGACTCTGTTAGTTACCAAGTAATTAAAGGAGTCGCCATGAATATGCAAGAACAGAGAATAGGAATTAGAAGAGCTAGGACTCAGCATAATTAGCGTTGGACCAAGATGATAGGTCTTAACCTTTGTGAACTTAATACGCTTTGAGTAACAGAGTATTACCATTGGTGATATGGAAGGTTCTGCTCAGCTCTGCAAATCCAGAGATTTGCATATATGTGTAATATATATGCAAGTTTGCATATATGTGTAATATATACACAAAATAGGCATGTCCTTTTTATTTTGATTTTAAAAATTCCCTCAAACTACAACTTTTTACAACACTGGGTCTTTTATTTATAGGTGCATATTCATGTCACTGTGGGTTATTCTACCTCATTGGGTTCTAAAGTTAATAGAATTTCATCAGATAGCTATTTAAGTAATAGTCAAGGGTATCTGTCTTCGAGGCTCCTATCACATTAATATGCATATAGAGGAGCTCACATACCAGTCTGAGTTGTGTGAGCTTAGGTGTAGTTTGAGAGATGAGATACGTTAGTGTCCCTTCGTGTTCATTTTTATTCTTTATATAAGCCCTGCATAATGAACATAAAGGCACTAGTTTTCCCAAACAGTATATTTATTTAAAAATAAACAAGATGAGTATTTAAATGCTTATCGATTTCTCTCTGGTCAGGTACAAAGGCATGTGTTTCTTCATTGATAAGTGTGGTTCCTTCCAGCCCTGATCATTCTGAGCTCTAGGGGGAGAAAAAGAAAAAGATTGTGTCCCAGTCCTAGAATGAAGGGGTCTTCAGTCAAGCACAGATGGAGAAATAATACAGTGAATGTTGAGTTGGTTCTGCCAGTTGTAAAGAGAAACTAATAGGAGGTATGGATGGACTATCAGTCATTTCCAGAGGGCACAGCACCCTTCCTCTGCCATGCTCTCTGTGCTGTCCTGCAAGTATTGTGGAGCTGTACTTTAAATCCACTGTGTGAATGGGGAGCCTGGGTGGCTCAGTCAGGCGTCTGACTTCGGCTCGGGTCATGATCTCATGGTTCGTGGGTTCGAGCCCCTTGTCGGGCTCTGTGCTGACAGCTCAGAGCCTGGAGCCTGCTTCGGATTCTGTGTCTCCCTGTCTCTCTGTTCCTGCCCTGCTCGCACTCTGTCTGTCTCTCTGTCTCTCTCAAAAATAAATAAAGATTAAAAACAGAGAATTAAAAATAAATAAATAAATAAATCCAGTGTGTGACTGTGTGAACACAACATTTCGAAGAGAGCCCAAAAGTATGAATATTCATATTAGGTGTTGTTTACGTATTCCGTATTATTACTTGCAGACTTACCTTTTAAAAGTTGATACAAAAAAGAGGTGCCTGGGTGGCTCAGTTGGTTAAGCATCTAACTTCAGCTCAGGTCATGATCTTATCGTTTGTGGTTTGAGCCCCATGTCAGGCCCTGTGCTAATAGCTCAGAGCCTGGAGCCTGCTTCAGATTTTGTGTCTCCCTCTCTCTGTCCCTCCTCTGCTCATGCTCGCTTTCTCTCTCAAAAATAAACATTAAAATAATAATAATAAAATAATAAAAAGTTGGTACAAGTGATAGTGAGAGATCACCTGAACTTAGGATATTCTTTCCTGAGCACATCCACTAATGTAAACATTTTTCAAAATCACATTTAAAAATATTTTCAAGGATTTCATAGAATAAACAGAGACCTGACATTTCAGAGAGAATTTTTTTAATTATGATGAAGGAATACCAATAGAAGAAATGTTAACAAGTTAACTTTTATTTACCTGCAATTTATGCAGAAACAATCTGTATGCTTTATTTTTAAATGTAACCTACTTGTCAGGAATTCAATTCTGAGATAAGTCAAAATTGTGGAAAAGACACGACAGAGACCTGATATATCACGTGTTACTATTTTTGCGGTACAATAGGCCGAGGAGAAAAACAAGAGGACTTGCATATGAATCACAGCTAGACTTGTGATACATGGAAGGAACAATGTCTAGAGAAAGAAAAAAATACTTTTTTCAAAGGATATCTGATTATTGGATTCATTCTGTACAGTAAACTTCTATAAAGTGGTTTCTACGTCAATAAGCAGTGAAGTGTTTTGAAAACAACCACCCACATTTGTAGATGCTGCATTACTGAAGAGAAGTAACAGAAGATTGTGTTTCCTCAGGCCACACCAGTGCAGACTGGGGTCAGACAGATGGAATCCAAGTCTCTTAGCTTACCTTCAAGTATATGGGTTTTCACCTGTCCTCCTAAGTCTGTTCCTGACTTTGACTGTTGACTTACTGGTACAGTGATGTCCTGGCCATTCCCCTGGCTCCCAACATGTCTGGGCTCAGAAAATCCCCCCACTCCTGCTTGGGTTCTACCTTGTTCCAGACCCAAAGCCTAAGAGAAAAGTACTCCCCCACCGCCACAGGTTTTAGCGTTAAACCCAGAAATGAAGGTGGGGAAGAAGAGTTACTATTAATGAAGGACCAACCTATTCAAAAAGTGTTCCTCCCTTCTCAAAGTACTCCATTACTCTTTACTCAAGGGTCTCTCTCTGGTCTAATTCTTTCCTTTGGGAGACTTTCTTGTCCTCAAGTTTATCAGTAACCTCACAAAAATGGACTCAACTTAGATATTTGTGATTTCAAGAGCACTTACTCAAGACACACAAATAACCAAGCCCTCTTTCAGAATTTTTACCCTCTTTAAGATTTTTCTAACTTTCATAATGTAGGTTAGTGGAATAAAGCAACTTTTGAATTAATATTTAAAAAAAAATTAAACACAAAAGGAGATCGCTAATCACCTTGCTTAAAACTCTTGGACTAATTATTATTTTGCTAGTTTTATGAATCTAGCTGCTACTCTTAGCAGTTTATTAGGAAAAAAGATTGCATATAGAAACATAAGAATCAAAGAGAAATACAAATCTGACTCAAATATAGTGTGACAAATAAACAAATTTGGTACCATTTATTTTTTGACCTAAAATGCCTCTCATTTGCAACAGAACAACATGCAAGACATAAGTTCTAATGTTTGACAGATAACAAATAACTAATAAACCTAGGACCAGCTGGGAGCCATCCTGGACTTACATAAAAGCTGGCTCCAAGAAAGGAGGTTTTTTAATAGCCAAGATATTTCAGCTGTTTTTTGACACCCAAGGCAGGTGTATCTTAATGTCAAAAAGATAATTTATTGAAATATTTTCATATGCTAGAAAATTTTATATCTATAACTATAGGAGTCTCATACAAGAAAGACATAAAATACACACTCAGAAATAAATGACAACTACAGTAAACTTAATTGCAAATAAATTGTGTAGGAATGTTAGGTCTTTATCCTTTTGGGTGGCAAGCATGTATTGAGTGCCAAAAGTTAACAGAAGCACAATTTGAATTTGGCTGACATCTGTTTGACAAAGAGTTTTAGATGGAGGAGGCTTCAGCAGCTTTACATTTGGAAATTTGTTACTTTGTTTGGAACCAGCCCCATTCACTTTCCATTCCCTGTTCCTGTCCCACTGCTATTAATGCATGAGCCCTTAAGCCAGCAAAATTCACGCACTTTGTTGAGTTCAGCAAATGGTACAATAGTCGGTCACGGCAGCTCAGGTTCTTTGCCAGTTGAAAAGAACTTTAGAGAGGTCGATTTAAGACTGGACCCTCGAAATGCTCACTTGTGAAGAGGGTGGCTCATGTGGCATCATGGGCATTCATTTTGCTGAAGAGGATTCTCTTGGTGAGCGAAACCAGTTATACTGAGCCTTTAACATTTGAGAACGAGATCAAGATGGATGTGATGGCAAGTAAAGGCAGTTACCTCTCCAGCGTTTTTCACTTAAAATAAGTACCCTGCTCATGATCTTGATATCGACAAAGTTCTTCAGAATCAGTCATGAGAGTGTCCTAAGACAGCTCTCAACTCTGGGTGGTCTCTCAGGGCTGTAAATGATGTTATAGTGACTTACTAATCAATACAACTTTGCTCTTTAAGCCTAGAAAATGTCCAGTGTTGCTATCACATTGATTTTTAATACTTTATCACCTTATTAAATTATGCTTTTTAGATATATCTTTTCTGTTCATTCTGTTTGAAGGCATCAATCCTATTGGTCTTAAGTGTCCAGAATCTTAAATCTTCAGGGCCCAAGGAGAGACATTGTAGGTCATGAAAGGGATAGTGCCCTATTCTTTTATTTTTATAAGCTCTGAAATGATGGGGCTGCAGCCTAAAATGGACCTTTCTTCCTGTGAGAAATACAGCTTGGGCCACAGCAAAATGCATGATTTACAAGAATCTGTGACCCTTCCAGTTGAGTCTGCTTCACGGTGCAGACAGCACACAGGATGAGGGTGGTTGAGTCACCCATTCTACTCTCGAGTCTTGTTGCTGTCACAAGCACTGTAACCACATCCCGAGTGTCACCTGAGGTCCTGTGTATCGGACTAACCCTGAGTCCATCTTGATGCTGATTCCCATTCTGACCCTGGCCCCTAGGATGACCTCTGTTTTGCAGGTAAGAGAATGTTCACTCGTGGGCAGAGGCAAGGTTTGTGCCCAGATTTTCCATTACTACTAGCCTAACGTTCTTCCCATTTTGCTGAAACTCGTCGCATGGCCAATGTTTCTTCTGAAGCAAGATAGTGATGAAAACACCACCAATCACCACCACTAACTTCACCATCACCATCCATAATGTACCTTTGGTATGGTATCATTGGGGTCTGAATTTGGGCATTAGCCAAGAAACACAGTTGAGTTTTGAGTTCATCTGTTTTACTATTCACTGAGAGATTTCATTGCTCTGATAATGGTTTTCTCAGCATGGGAAAATCTTGTTCTTTTATTAATCTTAAGGACATTTCTAGTCCTCAGATAACTGATTAGTCAGGAAAGAATATTTGTCTACTTAACACTTATCACTTCTGGTTCAATTATAGTTTCTCTGTAAGCCACTTGCCTCTTTTTCCAAAAAGTTTCCAGACTATTCCAATCTGTAATGACTTTCTTATCCTCTATACTAGGGCTTGGTGCTTTTTAAATTAAGGGCCAGTTGGTAAATATTTTCCAAGTTGTGAGCCATATGGTGTTTTGCAACTACTCATGTCTGCCACTGTACCACCAGAATAGCTGAAAACAGAGTAACTAAATGGTGTGGCTGTGTTCTAATAAACCACTGATAAAACAGGTAAAAGAGTCTGGATTTAAAGGGCAGTAATTTGCTGACCCCTGGACTACCCTGAAATCACTTGTTAATTGCTTGGGTCATCTGTTAATATTTAAATTTTTTTTAATGTTTATTTTTGAGAGAGCGAGTGCGAGCATGTACAGGGGAGGGGCAGAGAGAGAGGGACACACAGAACCCGAAACAGGCTCCAGGCTCTGAGCTGTCAGCACAGAGCCCAACGTGGACCTCAAACCCACAAGCAGTGGATCATGACTTGAGCCGAAAGCAGAAGCTCAACCTATGGAGCTCCCCTTCTTTAAATTTTTTTAGTCTATTCTATTGTTTGTTATGGAAGTTATCACTTGTACATAAAGAATTTATTAAATACAAAGAATTTTTCCTCTAAGTATTATATTTTCATTGTTTCAAGTTCCTTTGTCCTATCAGCCCCAAACCTGCCCTAAGTTATCAATATCTGGGATTTGAAAAGTGGTGTGAGTAAACCAGAGGAGCAGTTGAGAAGAGACAAAGATGTTCTTTCCAACAAACCACTTAGTTTTGGGAGGAAAATTTGTTGGAGATCAAGATGCTTGCATTTGACTTGAAAAGGCAAGCCCTCCCCTATAGGAAGGACACTTCTGATACTAATGGAGAGGAAGTCTGTACTCTGAAACACATATGTCTGATGATTGAAGCTGTACTTTGGTGAGTGATTGATTATATTACTTTTGTGTCCTTGCATGTCTTAGATTGCTGGAAAGATAATATGGAGCAGGCTTGTTTTTAAAATAGATACCCCATGGCTGGTGGCTTGGGAAAAACACGAATTGCTATATAGCCCTTTGCAGACAAGTGAAATTCTAAATCCCTGTCTATCATGAATGAGGAAAACCATTTCTGGCTTCAAAGGAGGTCAGAAACCAATTAATCTCCCTTTTTCTTTAAGTGAGGACATTGCATAATAGAATGAGAAATTGGGAGATTGCTAGTCAGAATAAAGTGAATTCTGTATTTTTCTGTATTTTAATATTTTCTTCTTCCATGATCTTTGTCAAATACTTGGTTTTTAATGATGGTCTGTGTTATGCTTGAAAAGGACAAACAGGAAGGGCCTTCAACTGGCCATTCATGCAGTCTCTCTTCATGGGGATCTGCAAGGTTCTTTGGAAGGAACAAAGGAGTGCAAAGGCGAGTTTGCATCTCCATCATGTCTCCTGTGGATCAGGAGGAGACCTACAGGAAGGTGAGAAGAATCCTCGTTGATCCTTTTGTCTTTATCACTAGGATTCGTTGACATCAGAAGAGCCAAGGGGTGGAAAGCAGCTTAAAAAAAGCCGGATGCATTCTCATTGCTTTCATGGTAACTGATGGCAATCTGGCAATTATGAAGCTTCTCTATAGCACTTAATGTTTTCCAAGTGCCTTGCAATCAAGTTTATTAGTCACCCTTCACTGCCACCACATGAAGCTAATTGATAGGACTCTCCACTGAGGACAAGTGACTTGCTGAGGGTCAGGCAGTGGGTAGCTTATGGAGCTTATTAGTCTCTGGGTCATTTCTTGAGCTAGCAGAAGACTTTTGACTTTTTTTTTTTTTTTAAGACTGCTCTGGGTAGCTTAGTAAAACTTATTATTGGTTAACCTGATTGTTTTCCAGGATGATACTCTGGTAAAAATTCTAACTTTTAAAAATTTGCCTTTTCTAAAGCTTCATGAGGTCACTTTTCACAACTTTCCCCGAAATTTTAGCTATGCATTTTAAGGTTCAGCCAGGTCCTTTACTTGGGTGATGCTGTCAGAATTTTGGGACTAGAGACTTCAGGAAAAATAAAAATTTTTAACCAGGTAGACTTGGTTTGTGGCATTAGCTGTGGTCAGAGTTTGTATGCATGGATGAGGGGAAACCATTTTCAATATCAGCTATTTATGCTAGCTTGTATCCTCAGGATCTCATAGAGGTTAGACAAAAGCAGTGACCTTGCTGTTTGGAATGAGAAACGTTGACAGTTATTGTCAGATTAATGCAAGGTTATTCATTCAATGATAGGTGATTAGTGGCCTTCCCCTGCTTTTCTCAGTATAACCAAAACGACCCCCAACAAATATGGAATGGGATTTCTGTAGGCCATGAAAGGCCGGTTGCTCATATTGGCCATTCTTTCAATAGTTACCCCTCAGATATTTTTTGAGCACCTCTTGTATACAGATACTGTTTTAGGCAATGGGGATACAGCCCTGAATAAGAAATTCATGCAGCTTACATTTTAGTGGGATATTATTTAAAAATGATAAATATGTAATATGTAGAAGTAATCACTGTGAAGGAAACAAAAGCAGGGCACAGCATTGGTGAGAAACTGGAGTGAAAGAAGGTATTTTACATGGAGTTAGAAGAAGACTCTTTGAGTACATAACATCTGGAGGGACCAATAGGAGTATGGGAGAGCATCGCAGGAAGTAAGAACAGCAAGGGCCTGCGGTGGGAGTGAGCTAGGCATGCATGAGGAAACAGGAGCAAGAAAGCTAGTGTGGTTAGAACAGAACGAGACTGAGAATAACAGGAGGTGAGGTCAGAGACAGGCATGTAACAGATGCTGTGGGCTTTGTTGACCAAAGTCAAGTGTTTGGGTTTGGGTCTGAGTTCACAGAGAGCCATTGGAGGAATAGAGCAAGGGTGTGATATATCTAGTTACATTATCAGAAGGTCACTGTGAATATTGGGTAAAGACCAGACTGAAGAAGGTAGAGGCAGGGGAAGAGGACATAGGGATACTCATTAGTGAGCTAGGTTGGTAGTGTAAGAGGCTAGTGGCAGCTTGAACTAAGTGGTAGGGTGGAGATGGTGAGGCAGCGTTGCATTGACAGAATATTTTGAGGTGGAGTTGAGAGTGCTTGACGATAGGTTGGATCTGGAACATAAGAGAAAGAGGCTGCATATGGCTTCATAGTTTGGACCCTGAGAACCCCAGGAGGAAGTGTTTACACAGGCCGTACAGTGACTGGCAGCCTAGTGGTAGTACAGGGTGGGAGCCCCATGAAGAATTAAGAATGACTCCTTGGATTTTGATCTAAGTGACTGTATGATCGGTGGTGGTGTTCATGGAGGTGCAGAAGACTGGGGGAACAGGTTCTGTGTTGGACAGGTTACATTTGAGATGGACATCCATGAGGGGGTGTCACCTGCAGAGTTAGATGTATACATCTGAAAGTCAGGGGAGAGGTCAGGGCTGGAGATACAAATTTTTAAGAATATGTGGTTAGGGGACTGAATTAGAACTTCCTGTTGAATAAGTGCTGAGAAAAAAGAGGTTTGTGGGCTGTGCCCTGGGACACTCTGAAGTTTAAAGATAGGGAAGGAGAGAGTACAATGCAGACTGGAAGGAGAGGCTCATTCAACTGTTTTTAATCTCCCAGAATTACAGATGATTTGTGAACCGACTTGTGTACTAATTCTGCAAAGTTGTTTTATACTTGAACTCTATGATGGTTGGTTCCTCAACCTACCTTTTGGAATATTATCTACTTAAATGAGCATTTATAATTCGAATCCAAAACTCTTGGTTTTCACCATAAATTATCTGTTATGAGGTAGGGCACAGATGAATCTAATTTTTAAGTCCCCCTTTATCTTTCTTCCTAGTAAGCACTGTGTCTGAAAAAGGGCTCATGCTTTCTAGAAGCTTCCTTTTGTGCTCTGATGGTGTTCTCTCTAATGGGAGATTTCACTGCTCCCTGCTAGAGATTTTATTACCACTACGTAGGCAGAGGCTACACTGCCTGTATTCATTGTGGCCAGTCTTGTTTTTGTAAGACTTGAAGCATGAAATCATTGTGAATACTCCACAAGAGAGCCTCCAACAAATGGCATGCGCAGAACCACAGGCCAACAGGCAGCCTCACTTATTGTAGTATTAATATGGATTCGAGAGAGGTAGCTGCCCTTGGAGGAAGCTGACTCTGCCTCTCCGTCCTCCTCTCTCTCATCTTGACTTTCCCACTTTGTGTGTGAGCTTTGCGTACTGGAAGACTCCTTGAAGAAAAAGATCCTTCCTTTTGCCAAAGGCAGGGCAACAAGCATCACCCCACAGAGTAATATTTCTTAGTCAACTCAACAAGAATTTATCTTAAATAGATAGTTGTTTAGTCCCTGGGGCCCTAGCTCTGCTCATGTCTTTACTGGGCTCTGAGGGGGTAGTGCTGAGGTATTTAATGCAATCATTAATTGGCTCTGCTCTGCAAGCCAAATGCAGTGTCAAGTAGCATTCCTTTTTAGCCTCTGCGTATATCCTGGCAATTCAGCTCCGTGCCCTCTCAGTCCCACTCGGGCCTCCTCGACCCCCATTCTTACATGCCTGGAAGTATTCAGATATGTTTTTCTCAACAGACATACCGCCAATTTTCACTGTTTAATTAACATCAACCTGATTGAAAAGCCATTTAAATGTATCATTCTTATTTTTCCTGGAAATTTCCGTGTTTCTCACTGGGGATTGTATGGTTAACAAAAAGAGAAAAATTAAGCGCATAAGCTCATTACTTAGAAACCGAATGTACGTAAATATAATTGTTCACATTTCCTACCTATTGTTAAACAGCTAATTTTTTTTTTAAACCAGGCCTTCGTTGTTATTCTTTGCCATCATTCTGGCTACAGAGTACAGAGACACAGGGTGTTTGCTGTCTTAGCCCTTTCAAGATCCCTTTTTTCTGGGGTTTGCCCTCTCTGATTCTTGTAAAAAAGTATCCTGTTAACTTCTGTAATTACTTTCATTCACTTATTTGGGGGGGGAGGGACTATATTTATATATCCGCAACTTTCACCTGGAGTCACAGGTATTTAAAAATTACTTTGTTATTCTCCCAAGAACATGATATCACTTGATGGGATATTCTCATCCTGACATGAAGTTAAAATCCTTTACAATTTAAATATTTTACAAACCCTCACGTGTCAGAAGAAAAACATTGTGGGAGTATCTGTGAGAAAGATGTTTTTGGGCTTTACATTGTTAATTACCTCTTTGATCTTGATTTTCAAATCTGATGGAGTTAGATCCATTACTTCTGCAGGCATTTTCTAGCCTGGTTAACGGCATGACCATTTAGCTGGTGCCCAGCCAGAAAGCTGGGAGCCATCCCTGATTCCTCTTTCAGTCTTACTGCATACATTCAAATCAACACTAAGGCTCCTAGGGTCCTGCCCTTTAGTCTGTCAATATTATCCTTTTCATTCCTTCTGCCATTGGCTAATGAGCAATGAGTAGTCATTGCTCAGTTTTCACTTGAACTTCTCTTTCAATGTCCTAATTGGACTTCATCCCAGCTAGTCTTGTCCCATCCAGATCATTCTCCACGTCATTACTAGAGAGATCTATAAAACACAAATCAGGTCTTGTCACAGCTCATGCCTCTGTGTGGAATAAACTGTAAATCTTTCCTATGGTATAAAAGGTTCTCCATGAACCTCCTGCCTTTCATGTCAGCCTCAGTTCTTGCCACTCTGTCCCTCACATCCTTCTGAACCACTTCTGTTTCCCTGAACATGGTGGTGTCTAAAATTTCAGATTCTTTGCCTTAAAGTTCTTTGTCACATCTTCTGTGACTCCACAGACCTCAATCTTAGCCATTATTTGGCATAGAAATGAAGAATGAGTGAATACATATTACCTTCTGGGTTTCCCTAGCTGGGAACACTTGGATACTTACAGATTGGCCTACACTTAATGAAGTTAAGGGTAGCATCTCTTTTGATGATATTTTGTTTTCACCACTTGACGTTTCTCATTACGTAATCATTTTGGTGAGAATCAGCATATACTTTGGATGCCCTGGTAATAAAGTCTTTTTCTACTTTTGGTCTACTGAGTGTCTCTAGTGATCTGTCCAGTTACTGTTTTAACATATGTGAGCTTTACTGTGGCTTTAGAAATAGAAGTAATTTAATACTTTCAGGATAGATTTATTTTGCTCACACATGAGTAACTGGGCAATGAGGGGAAGAAAATAATGGGAATTTAGGTGGAGTTTAACTTGTGCTGACTTGCCAAAATACGGACCATCACAAAAATGGCCTTTCACTTTTTTCAGGCACTCTACAAGTGTGCTTTAGTTACTTGACAAGTAGTTGAGTATCTTCTGATTACCAAGTGTATGGACACACAAGTAAAGCATTTATACGCTTATTTTTGTAATGACAAAGGAAAAGCCACACAGTCTCACACATAGATTTTGACCATCCTATAACACAAAGTTTATTGAGCAACTACTGTGTGCAGATTGGGTGCTAATCATCATGATTACAAAGTACAGTGACCTCAAGGAGCTCCAAGATATATGAAATAGTACTGTAAAATGTGATAGGGCTTAACATTGAGCTATGAACAAGAGTCTTGTCAGCTCATCTGAAGGGGAGTGGTCAGAGTAACACTTATACTCATCTGTTAAACAGTGAAAGTAAAGTTCACATGGTCATTACTTGTTCATTAGTGGAGCCAAGAATTAAGCAACTTTTCAAGATACCTATTCCAGTATTAGAGATGGAGAGAGGATATGAATATGAATGAATATGAACCAGAATGAAGGGAGTGACATCCTGGATCACACTGGGATAGGACAAGAAAGACAGATCCAGAAAAGTATTACAGAAACCCAAACTCAAGAAAGTTAGAAGAGGAAATAAACTATTCTCTTAATAACTGTGTTTATCTGGAGCCCTACTGTGTTTCATTTATAGCATGACTCCTATAGTATTCCAAAGTGAATTGTCAGTAATTCTCAACAAATTCTCTAGGAGACTTTGATAAAATCCCAAGTTTCAAAATCCTTGGGTATTATTCTAGATGCAGATTTTATGTAACTGTTGTGGCCACAGTTACGTACCTTGAATGGAGAAAGTCAAATGAACACGGAGCTGATGTTCAGCTGGCAAACACCAGTTCATCTGTATCAGTTATTTATATTCACAGCTCCCGCCAAGACCATGGGCCATTCCAGACAACCTGATCCTCACCAGAGAATCTCCTTGCAGCCCAGGAGCTAATCAGTGGGTACACAGAACAGAAGGAGATCTCCAGGATCCCAATCAAACAAATAAACAACAACAATAACAACAAAATTATGGAACATAAATTATTGAGAATAGCACCAGGCCAACAGTTAGTGTCTTGATAGGTATTAACATGTAGTAGGAGCTCATCTTAGCTAGTCTTAATAATCTTGTAAATTACAGCATTTAGGAAAGTCCTAGCAGGTAGTAGGTAGTAGGAGCTTAGTAACCAAGTACTGTTAGGACTCAGACACACCCTCAAGGAGTCTTCTACCTACTGAGGAGACAAACATGTAAACAGAGTACAACCCTTAGCCATGTGTGAAGGAAAAAATGGTCGCCGTTCATGTCTGGATTTCTGATTTCCCTCTGCACGTCACAAAATGCTTTCTTTCTGCACTGGGATGCTTCACGTGTGAGGGCTTTCATTTCTATTTTCTGGCAATTGTATTCTTTCCTGGTGTGACTGCTTAAAATTGATTGCAGAATCTTTACCTGTTGTATTGCTAAGGAAGCTTTATCTTCTTTCATAATTTCCACAAAGCACCTTCTGCCAATTTTACTCTCTGTGGGATTGGTGTCTTGATTTTTAAGGTGCTTGCAGCATGCTCTCCTCTCCACTCAGGGAGCTCTTTGTTCTTTGGACCACTGCCCTGTGCTACCCATTTGTATTTTGTTTCTGCTAGTGTTGTTAACAGTAGGATGTTTGGGGTATTTTTAATTCTTATCCTTTTGTTAAAAAGAGTAATTTCCTACTTGGGGTGGAGATATGGATGTCTTTATACTTAGACCACTTGAGGGGTGAAGCTTAGTGAATTTCCTTTAAAATCATCACAAGCTCCATCCAGATCACATGGGCGACTTGTCCTCATATGCAAAGTCTGCTATGGAGCTGTCACCAGAAATTTTGCTTTATAGTTTTCCAACACAGTTCTTCTCTAAATCAGTCTCTCAGTTTCAGCACTATTGACATTTGGGGCTGGATAATTCTTTGTTGTGGGGAGGATCTTGTGCATCATCAGGCGTTCAGCAGCATCCTTGGCCTCTACCCATAAATACCCATAGAAATCACCCAGTTTTGGGAACCTGGGTGGCTTAGTCGGTTAAGCGGCCAACTTGCACTCAGGTTTTGATCTGGTGGTTCATGAATTTGAGCCCCACATCAGGCTCTGTGCTGACAGCTCAGAGCCTGGAGCCTGCTTCTGCTTCTGTCTTGTGTCTCCATCTCTCTCTGCCCTTCTGCTCACACACTCTCTCTCCCTCTCTGTCTCTCTCTCTCTCTCTCAAAAATAAATAAACATTAAAAAAGAAATCACTCAGTTTAAACAACTAAAAATGTCTGCATTTTTGCCAAATGTCTCCGCTGGAAGGCCAACTTGCCCCAGGTTGAGAATTACTGCTGTCAATAATAAATATGTGAAAGTCGATTGACAAATAAGTTATAAAATGTGTTGATTAGCAAACACATTCATGATAATGACAGCAAATACTTGCAGAACATTTAATGTGGGCCAGATGCTGTTTTAAGAGCTCTTTTCATATAAGTAGCCTCATAGAGGGAGGGACCATTGTACCATTATTACCCACACTTTACAGATGAGGAAACTGAGGCTCAGAGAGGTCATGCAACTGCCAAGTGTCCAATCAAGACTCTGAACCCAGGCAGTGTGACCCTAGAGTCAATTATTTGAATTTACTGTGCAACTCTTTAAACAAAAAGTTACTGGATTAGATACCTACGTGGCATAGCATGGGCTATTACCTTTGGTAGGTGCTTAGTAAATTAGTTAAGTGAATAAATGAATATCTAAAAAGCCAGGCAATTATATAACATTTTAAATCAGTATTGAATAGATCCCTTATTTAGTTAATTTAAAATTTAAAAACATGTTTTTCTTTGAATACAGTCAACTGAATATCATGTATTAGAGCAAAGCTGAGGGTCTCTTAATATTTTGAAACTGATTCACAGGAATGTTTTAGAAAAAGTTTGTCAGGGTTACCTCTACAGTTTCTCGTAAGCTTCTGTTTGTGTGCTAGTAAAATGTTGTAGTATTTCAGAATAAAGACTGGTCAAACTGAACAAATTATTTTCCTGATGAGATTAGCAAAGCAGCCGCCCTTGCCTCATAATAAGGAGAGAAAATCCATCCTTCCTCCCAAACTAGGTATGCATTCTGATGAGGCATGATGCACTATGTGATAGTTTGACCTAGCTTCAGAACTTATTAAAAATTGAACATCTTTAACTAACAGGAAACCATTTTAGCCGATCAATGTTTAGCTTTCCATAGTTGGCTTCCTATAATAGATAGGAGGGTTGGGCTCCAAAGTTTGTTACAAATGCATTGCATCTGATTTATATCTAAGTGGCAAGCCTGCATTTTGTGTGATAAAATATAAAAATATTACGTTTTGTGTGTTAGAGACTTTAATATGTTCTTTTGTAAAGCAAAAGAATAGAAACTTCCAGAGTGTTAATTAAAATAACAATGTATAAAATATAACCATAAAATAGCAAGAAGACCACTTAATCACAATTGCTTCATCTTGCTGGTTCTCTTAAAATTCATATTATTAATTATAATAATTTTACTCAGCAAAGCCCTAAGTAATACATTTTCTTATTGTTTAGATGATCTTTTAAAAAATTTGAGTGGCTTTTTTCCCCTTAATTCTGAAGAAGTCTGTTATTATAAGGACAATACTAGAAAATATCCCAAATCTCAATTTTCTTGGAAAAATGTCTTCCATATCATGTGATAAAAGGCATAACAGTACCAATACATTTTATCTTCTTCAGTGATAGTGAGGGATATTTTTGTTTCTTGATCTAGGAGTTTGCTTACAGCATTAGAATTCATGATTTCTATAATGAGTACTTACCACATAGTAAGTGATCTGTAATCTACCTCCCACACAGTCTTGATGCAGAGCATTACTTTGCCATAGCATTTAGAGTGGTCCATCATGATACCTAAATTAATTTATGGGTTACCCCACGTACCTGTATATAAAGTGGCTGCTGAGTACACAGACTTCTACTGAAATAGTAAGGTCATTCAAGCATCGTTTATGAATTTGGAATTTTGGGAAACCACAGCAAACAAAATTAAGCAAAAGCAAACTTGTCAGAAAATAGAAAGTGACTTTTTTAAGGTTTGGAATTGTCCTGGTTGATAGCCAGATCTGGGTTCCCCGACTTGAATCTCTGAAGTTGCCAGAAACAACTCTGTCTACGGAGGTACTGAAGGCTTACTTACTATGTTTTATGAAGCAGTCTTCAGAAAATAGCACGGCTGACAATTGTAGAGCTAGCAAAGAGCCAAGCCTTCATTAGTACATAAATACCATTCAGTTTATTTGAAGGCTAGCATGATGGCCAGTCCAGAACACATTTTTCCATGACCTGGAAATTTTTTTAAAAAGCTCCCAACAGGAGTAGAAAGTCAATAATCCTGATTCTAAGAGTATCTTTCCCTTAAAAATGGTTATACCATCAACTAGGTTATACTTCCACAAAAATTTGGTCCATGTATATTGCTCCCTCCTATGAGATTTAATAATACTATGCAGTCTATATTTAATTTGTTTTAAGGGAACCCTTTGCAAAATGCTAAAAGGCACAGCTGTTATTTCATGTTGTATCTACTTTCCAAAAGTAGGGAAATATTATAGTGAAACGGCTACTCTTTCCAGCATGCTTCTACATGGTTAGAGATTGTTACCTTAGATTTCATGGTTATGATAACAAGCTTAGTACAATGGAGAGGCATAGAGGTTCGATCTCACTACACATTAAGGAAGAATGAAAGTGGGACTCTGGCTATGTCTTACTCAGTCATTGAATTTGAAAACATAAGATCTGAGAGATGCATAAGTCATGAAGGGAACCAATGGAGATAGGGCTTGTTAGTAAAAAATCTATGGTACTTTTTAGGGGGGCCTGGGTGGCTTAGTCGGTTGAGCTTCCGACTTCAGCTCAGGTCATGATCTCACAGTCCGTGAGTTTGAGCCCCACGTTGGGCTCTTTGCTGACTGCTCGGAGCCTGGAGCCTGCTTCGGATTCTGTGTCTCCCTCTCTCTCTGACCCTCCCCTGTTCATGCTCTGTCTCTCTCTCTGTGTCTCAAAAATAAATAAACATTAAAAAAAATCTATGGTACTTTTTGATGACCATCTCAGAATTAGAACTCTACACATTGGGGTGAGAGGTGGATTTTAAGCCATAAACCATATTATAAATAATTGGATAGAATTCTTTTGGTGTTGGAAAGACATTAGACACTGATACATGAAATGATTACTGAAAGAGCCACTTTCAAATCTGTGTTGCTGCAATGAAGTGATTGTCACAGTCCAAATGTATAATTTTCTCTGTTATGTATGAGGAATATGTGTAGCTGACTTGTTTAACAGGTAACTGGTACTGATTCCATAGATTCAGAAGAGAGATTTGTGAGTACCACTCCTCTTTTTCACTTTACTTAAGACCATGGCACATTTTCTTTATTGCTCAGCTCCCAAATGTTAAAGAAGAGTGACAGACCAGTGCTGTTCACAACACAGTACACACTTGGAGGAGAAGAGATCAGTGAGAACTGAAAAATTATGACTGAAAAACATTCTTAAGCCTCCTAAATTTAAACATTCAGACACTAGAATTTTGGGATTATTGTGAATTTTCTATATTTTATTTTACATTTTAAGTTTATTATTTATTTTAGAGAGAGAGAGAGAGCAAGCGAGCAGGGGAGAGGCAGAGAGAGAGGGAGAGAGAGTCCCAAGCGGGTTTCACACTGTCAATGAAGAGCCCATTGCGGGGCTCAAACTCATGAACTGCAAGATCATGACCTGAGCCGAAATCAAGAGTCAAACGCTTAACCGACAGAGACACCCAGGCACCCCTGAATTTTATATATCTTAAATTTTTTATTTTATTTATTTTGAGAGAGACAGAGACAGTGTGAGTGGGGGAGGGACAGAGAGAGAGGGAGAGGGAGAGAATCCCATGTGGGCTTCATGCTGCCAGCACAGAGCCCAAAGCAGGGTTTGAACCCATGAAATTGTGAGATCATGACCTGAGCTGAAACCAAGAGTTGGTCACTCAACTAATAGTCACCTAGGTGCCTCTCTATAGTTAAAAAAAAATGTCTTATTCCTTAGGACATGACACACTTAGATAAAGGTCTTAGTGAAAGTTGTTAGGGAGAGGACATTATGTTCAAGTAAGTTCATTTTGCTTCTGATGATTTGAGTAGAATTATGCTGTTTAGTCACAGAAAAAAACTGAAATTAGGGGAAAGATTTATTTATCTGCTATCTCTAGTTCTAACCAGTGTAGAAATTTGGAGATTAACTGTTTAATAGAAATTTTGATAATGATGTATATGTCCCTTGTAAAACAGTTATTTTAATGCAATGATGACCTCTTAATTCATTACATACTCTTCAATGTGCAGAAATTTTGCTGAGAATTTGACACGCTGTCAGTTTTTCTAAGTATTATCGAATATATCGACCTACCTTGTATGTCTTAACAAAAGAGCATAGTGCTCCCAATTACGTTTCAAATAATTTCTGTTAAGTTCTGAGGTTACACAATTTAAAATACATGGAAGCCTTACAGTTAATTCTGTATTTCTCACAAGTAAAACCAATAAACAAAGTTGTCTAAATCACTTAGGTTTTTTTTTCTTATAATTTTGGCAATATCATCTACTTCTTTTTGATAGCTTAAGAATTAGTTCTAACAGACAATTTATTTTTATTTTCGTTTTTTTTCCCTAGTTTGAGGTGCATGTTACAGCTTGCCATTGTGGTCATTGTGGTTCATTTCATTAAGCTTCTTGTTCTATCTGCTTTCTTGAGACCTGGGAAACAGTATTTTTCTGAGTGATTGTACTATATTGTTCCAAATATAAGGCCACCCAGAATAGAAGGCAACCTCCAACTAGAAACAGCTCAAATATGGAGAAAGGCTGGGGGCCCAGAGCCCGGCGGGTCTTGCAGTGGTGGCAAGGGTGCCGAGGAATAGGACGATGCCTGCCCACTCTCCCGGTGAGTGAAGACGAGCCAGCTGCGGCATTTGCTTGTGCATACAGATGGCTTCTGTTGCTAGAGACAAAGTTACACTGGGGGGAGAGAACAAGTCTGTACACACAAAAGAAAGTTGTTGTGTGTGTCTGAGTCTGGGAAGGGAAGCTGGGAATAGAGCCTTTCATTTCCTAAATGGTTACTGTCAGTGTCCGTCCCTCCCCCGCCCACCCCCACCGAACATGGTTGGGGTTGAAAGTTGAGTAACCCCAAGCATTGGAGAAGATCAAAGGGACCCTGCACCTTTCATAAGAAGGAGTTTAAAAGGTCCGGGGCCATGAAAAGGAACTGTCTGTAGACCAGCCCAGAAAATTATTCCTTGCCTTTGAAAATCAATTGCCCACCCAGGAGGTGGTGCATGCACTTTGTGATCATGTGTGGTTTGAAAACCAGTGACCTTGAGTCATGTTTCCAATTTTATTAAGATTTTCTTCTTTTTAAGTTCCCTATCTCCTGAGCCAGTCAGGTTACAATGTAAATAAACAGACTTAATGTTATTGTAATAAATTTGAAGAGACTGTTTAAAATCATTTGTTTTACTAGTATTTCACTCGGCACATTGTAAAAAACATTTCTGTGAAAATGTACTAGTCAACTGAGAGTATGTATGGATTGAACCTAGGTAACTCTCCAAATATTGGTCTGATTCTACTAAGCACATAGATATATAACCTTTTATTTTATGGTAACTAAATGAGACAGGATAGAAGGAAGTGCTTGTTGTGTTATAATCTAGAAAACTATTGAGCACCTGTTGGTGGACAACTTTACCAGGCACTTGCTTACCTTTGCAACTTTACAAAAACCACATAAAATATGAACCTTGAACTTTCTTGTAATTACTAGTCCTTGGCTTACTAAGCACATTTGAAGGACAACTTTAATTCATGAATGAGTTTTCCCCACTGTGCAGGTCCTATTTTAGCTATTATTATTATTATTATTATTATTGAGATAAAAGAGTGTTTAAAGGTAGAGCAGGACTCGCTTTAAGTTTAAACAGTGCTAAATTGCCCAGAGGATTTGGTTTAGGGAAGCTACTTCTCATTGATCTTAGAAATTCTCTAAAACCAAAAGCCCTGAAAGATAGAGGCCCCTTGCCCAAGTCAAAGCATGCTAGGATTATACGTCTGCCATTTTGCCAGGTCTGGGAAGCTAACATTTGAAACAGAAGGGCTGGGCAGCACGAGGTTTGAAAGGAAGAACTGGAAGGAGGGAAGCCCAGAGGGGGAGTATTATAGGCTGCCCAGTTAGATTACCAGTCAGAGGGAAAACTGTACTGCAGTAGTGGGTCCTAAATGAGAAGTTTGAAGTGAACTCTGCATAACCTCAGAAGCCTTTTCAAAACTGTTCATAACGGTGGTAGCAGTGGGGAAAGAGAATAGTAGAAGACCAGAGCTATTCGGAGAATAGCTTCCTTTATAACTCCTTCATTTTGGAAAACTTGCATCTCTACAGAGGATGAGGATGACCACAATTTGGTGGTCAAGTTGTGGGGGGAATGGTATGCCCCTTAACCGTCTTTAATTTTCTACTAAGTTCCCTTCTATTGTTTGTTTCAGGTACTCTTATGTCTGATTTGATCTGAATTACAAATACAGGAAAACCTATACACTTTATCCCCAGATGGGGGTTAGGGCTATTATAATTGGCTTTCCTGTGTTATCACCTGCTATTAATGTAATCATTAGTAGCAATGGAGGACAGACTGGGGAAGTCCCCTAAACGTCATATCCCACAGCTTCCTCTCCCCGTTGATTAGTGAGGGTCGGGGGCAGGACCTGCTTTGATTGTATAACTCTTTGAGCAAGGAAAAGAACACGGCTTCAGTTGGCTTATGAGGTGGCAAGGATAGCCTTCAAGAACACGGGAAGAAAGGAAGTGACCAGGGAAGGGGGAAGGTACTCCAAATTGCATAGATTATAATTTTTGTAAAAATTGAAGGGGATTGTCAGATTCTCTACAAATGGTATGGTTTGCATAAAACCCATATTTCTCACTGTTGCTGCTCTCAGATTCTCCCTCCCATCACTAAAGCGCACAACACAGAAACACTTCTGTGGGTGCTGGAAAATAAACGTCTCATCGCAGTTGTTTCCTGCGTTTGTGAATCCACACATGTACCTTCAGTGTCTCCTTCTCAGGGTATTAGAGTCCTAGGATTGAGTGAAATGGAGCAGTTATTAATCTATTAGGCATGAAAAAATCAGATTCGTTGATGGACAGAAATTAAAATCCCTCAGGCCCTTTGGGTGTAATGATCACCCTAAAAACAGGTTTGGAGACTTTCCATTTGGCTGCTTTTTTCTAGGAGGGGAAGTAACTGAAGTTTTACTTTTTCCCAGTTACTGCATGGGTGACTGCAACCCTCACAGGCCAAATTAATAGGGCCTAAGTTC
Organism: Felis catus; assembly: GCF_018350175.1. Lineage (NCBI taxonomy): Eukaryota > Metazoa > Chordata > Mammalia > Carnivora > Felidae > Felis > Felis catus. Next base: position 74,953,397 of record NC_058370.1, read on the forward strand.
TGGTTTTTCAGCAATTAAGTCAAAGAGTCACTAAAGTACAAATATCTAATTTGTGACCTGTTTTGTTTTTCATTTTTTAAAACACCAAAAATATTTTTTTCCTTAAAGAAAATGTTGAATTTGGATGAATCTCTTTGAAAAATGCTCCACTGTAGGTCTTTACTTCAAAGAAGGGTTTTATAAGACACACCATTTCTCCAATGCCAGAATGTGATGTGTCCGAATTTTCGGAGACATATGGAATATAGCATTTGTCTTGCTGAGTGAGCATGTTTAACTCCGCTGCTAACTCACAAAATCCCTACTCTTGAGCATCTTTAAGTTTCAAGAATCATTCCTGAAATATTCTTAATGGGCATTCCTTAGGGGGCATTGCTCTCTTTGGCAAATCAGAAATGACATCTGGACACGCATCGTGATGGCTCTTGGTTAAGTGTTCTTGCTGGTCAAGCAGCGAGTGTATTCTAGTTAACAGGTTGATAGCATCTTAGGACAGGCTAGAAAAAAATGAAGAAACTAGCTAATTTTCATTTGGCAGTGAAATTGAATACTGAATGACATCTATGCAGTTCTAAACGACTTTTGTTTTAATAACAAAGTTGTTGATTTTCTACTAAGGGTTCTTTTAGGTTGTCATCAGGGGCTGATGGGAGTAACAGTCCACCCACCTCTCCAGCTAGCTTCAGTGGACATACCACACCTTCTCAGCAGCCTGAACCTGTGGTACATTCTCTTAAGGTAACCAACTGTGTACAACCGTTTATCCAGAACTTCAGTTGTGTTGTGGCTTGTTTGCTTTAGTCTGGTAGTCCTCACAGTCTTGTTTTAACCATAGATACTTTATTTTTTGACCCCCTTATGGTGTAACTCTTTTAATTTTTGAAGTGTACTTGTTTTTAAATTGACAACGGGTTTGAGTACTTATGGTTGAATCTCTGGTTTTATCATTTTGTCTTGAGTAATGTGATTCATATCAATCTGCATCGAAGTTGAAGTCTGATGTGCATGTATATCCATTTGTGTAAAATATTGTTTTGGGTATTTTATGTGCGGTGTTTATAGTATGCATGTCTTCAAATATAGGAAGTTAATAGGCAAAATAAGGAAGGTTATCATATTTTTCTTTCTTTATGCAATTGAGGTACATTGTGCAACTTGAAAGAAGACATTGAAATAAAAAACCTACTCTATCCTCCATTAAATAGAAGTTAGATGTTCAAAGTTGAGTTAATGCTCTTCCGTAGAGTATTAGAAAATAGGTGGTCTTCTTCATAAAGCTACTTTTATCTTTTACTTCAGATTCTGCGATAATTTCAAAAAAGATTTAGCTGAAATGTATCATTTATTTTCTTTACCAATAATGAGCTTTCCCATAAATAAGTGCCATAAGTAAAAGTAATAACAATATAAATATTATCTAAGAGGAGAAACTGATGTAGGCAATAAACATTACCTTAAAAATTGAGACAGTCCCTTCAAGTTTTATCATTTCCAAGGTATGAAATCCTGTCCTTCAGATTATCTGTAATTCCTCACAGGTAGCCTTGGTGAAACCTTTCTGAGCCATAAAGTAGGTAGCATGCTTCAGTCCTGCTCTTGCCACAAGAATTTCACAACTTTACTAAAAAGTGTTTTGGTTTTGGAATGATTTATCAATAATAACCTGAAGATTCACTCTTTTGGAATGGGCCACACTTTCTCTGGCATGCAGAAAGCAAGTAGAGGAGAAATTTAAAATATTTATTTGATGTGATTTTAGCAGAAGATTGAGCCCCCTCGTTATATTTTGCTATAACTTTAATGAAATGAGTTGCTCCTCCCAAGCACATACTGATTGCTCCTGAGTGAAGGTAGCAGCACTGTGCTGGTGGCCAGTGCAATGCACTTGGCATTTTCTGTCTTGGTTGGAATAACTCACCAAGTGAACAACCAAGAGGAATTTACCTGGGAAGGCCTCCCCGAATGAGGGGCTCCGCCCTGCATCTGGTGGGTGCTGATTTATCACCTGACCAACATCTTGCTCTCTGCAACAGCATTTGGATGCTGTTAAGCATGAACAGCATGCTAAACATGCTGTTACTTGAGCATGAACCAGACGCTATCTGAAAAGCATCTTAGAAATAAAAAATGAGAGTGGCTTCAATCCTGTAGTGTTTGTGTCTGCACATACTCCAAAAGCAACACATTGCTCTACTTTTCAAACTGAAAACTGTTTCGGCCTGATGCCTTATTAAATGGCAAGTGTAATTTGAATCAGATCAGCATAGAGGATAGCCTTGCAATCTTTCCCAAATTTGTCAATGCAGCTGTGTTCCTATGGCCTAAAAGGAAGGGAAGGGAAGGGCAAGGAGGAGCTCTTCAATTTTCTCTGAATTCATTTTCTAATTTTCATATAAAATTTTATCTCAAGAAAGAAAGATATTATGTTATAATCAGAATACGTTAAGTGCCCTCAGTTGGCAGATGGGTAACACCAAGCAACTGAAGCATCTTTCTTGGATAAGTGGAGGCTCTTGAATACAGAGTATGTTTGCTTCCGTGAGTTAACTGTGTCGTGAAACAGAAATATGTGCCTAGGGGAAATAATGCCTGTGAGAAATGCATCTTAGGGAAATCGCAGTGCAAAAGAAGAAATGGAGCCATTCAATATGTTTTGTTTTTAAAAGCCCACAGATCTAGAGCTGATTTAGGTCATAAAATTTTTCTGTTGTAAAAGGATTAATTAGAACAATGGTTCAGTTTCTCATCTTCTGATACATCTCCAAAAAAAAAAAAAAAATCTCTAGGCTTTGATAAACTCTGTGGTCATGGTTTGGGAGGAAAGTGCTGTAAATCACTGTGAGAAATTAGCCCACTTGTAATAACACCACATTTATCTTGCTTTAAAATTCATCCTATTAATTGGAGCTTCACTTCATTTAGTAGAAATTAACTGATTTGAAGTACACTTGTCTTAGGTGCATTAGACATTGAATTTGTAGGCAAATGAGCTTGTTCCAGGAATTAAGTTTTCTATGAATATTCACTGAGCATAGGCAGTGATTTCCTGTAAGTATATAAAGAATGTGAACTGACTCTGAGTACCAGGATGAGGCTTTCATTTACTACCGTGATATCCTCTTTTAAAGTACCTACATAGTAATAATGGCTAGACATTTTGAGTTAATAAGGGAGTAGTTTGTGAGTTAGATTATTTCAGGATTGAATACTAGTAAATAATCCATATAGACTCTGTATGTATGAACTTGACATGAAGGGTCCACTTCATGTTTAAATCATTTATTTTGGCTCAACTGTTCATTAGTGCCAATTCTCAGGTAATACCTTTAGGTGTGGCCATCAGCATTGACCGTGATGACCACAGAACCAAGGAGGTTAGCAATGTCGCAGTCCAGTGGGATTCATAGAAGAGCTTTTAGAAAAGCATTTTTTTTCTGTGTTTTTTTTTCTTTGTTTTGGGTTGTCTTTTTGCTACATTAGTGCTTTGGCTTCCCAGCTGATACAGAAAAAAGTAACAGACAACACTCAAAACCAAAGTTTTCTCCCCTTTGACCTATAGAAAGTATGGCATGAAAATTCTACAGGCATATTTCAAGAAATATTATTTTGAATCCATTTAGAGATAACTTAGAGAAGTGGAATCGCATGCCTCTAAGATTGCTTAAAAGCATCTCATCCCAACACTTTGCTCTAATGAAAAATGCTGAAAGTGTTGCTCAAATATTTTCACAAGGAGCCAGTTCTTCTCTTTGATATTATCTAAGAACCATCTCCGTAGTCCTTTTCTAGTCCCTGGGAACATGTCCAGGCAAGAACTGTGAAGTTAGTAGTGCTAATGTTACCTCGAGTTCTTACGTACATATTCCTGGGTTTTGACTACAATTTCTTTTAGTCTTTTCTATAGGCCATGTCTACATATCATTTGGATTATTTGGCATAAAATTAATTATATTGCTCATCTTTACAATGGAGCAAGAATTACTGACTTTCTGCAAATGGTTGACACAGGCAAGTTATCTTAATGACCAAATTAATTAATGCATCTAATTATTTTAGATATTAGTGAATTCAATTGACTATTAGTGATACAATAGATTGCTTTTAAAGACCATTTGAAAATCGAGAATTGATTCCTAGTAGGTTTCATAACAATCATTTTACAAGATTGTGCCATGTACTAATCCACTCTGATATGCAGAGACGGGGAAAACCAAAAGGTTTTGCAAAGTGGACCTCCTTTATGGTTTAATTCATAAACTAAACTAACAAGTTTTTTTCCATGTGAAATTTGCTTTTCTTTTTCAACATATCCAGGTCTTGGATGTTCAGGAAACTATAGATCGTCAACAGGGTAAAGAGTATGAAAATGACCTTAGTGAGACAGAAAAAGCTATAGTCAGAGAAATGTGCAATGTAAGTTTAATGTGCTTTATTGTGTATTCTGTGTTGAAAGCCCCATTGCAGCTTAGTTATCATTTTATGAATACCTACTTTTTATAATGCTGGCCAAATGCCTTGATATTTTTATATTAAAGATCCAAACAAGGGGAATTGGTTTTATTTTAACATATTTTATTGCAGCTTTATTAACACAGTCATAAAATATTCAGGTAACCGATAATCAGCCAATTCTGTATTCCAGAATGATCCAGGAACATTTTTACATAATTTACTGTTCAAGATATTGTGTTGCTAGTTTTGATAAATGGGTTTCTGTTTCATACTTTTAAGAGGTACCAAAAAATCAGTTTAAAAGCCTGTGATAAAACACAGCCTTCTTCAGACTTATTTACAGCTATACTTGGGGGAAAAATCATCTTACTAGGTAACATTTTCTTGGTTCTTCATATGATATGTGCGCTGCCTGTTTTGCAAAGTAGTAGCTTTACCTTTCAGTGTTGATGAAAGCTCAGAAATTTAGAAATAAATATGAACTTAAGAGATACACATAGAAATCTATGAAATTAGAGAAACACAGTAAAAGAATTGACATGCTATTTTCATGATACATATCTAATCAAGAATGTGATTTGTATTTATTATTAATCCCTGGCTAAATTTTGAGTAATATGCATGGATATATCATTTAATCGAGAATATAATTGGTGAAGTTGTTAAAAAGCTAAATATTATAGAGGAAGCCATTTGTTCAAATAAAAATCATAGATTAAGCACTGATTTTAATAGGCTCTATGTTGTACTTTTATCCTCCTATTCTTTGTCCATTAGGATATCAAAATTGACTAGAATTACCTTTAAGCTATTAGAACCAAATATTCTCATGTATCTACCTCGTTGAGATGTTCTTGGAATCCGGTAAATGTTTTAAGTCCTGTGGGCATTTTATATGTGGTGGGGCCACAGTTTTAGTCTGCTTTTTTTCTTTTCTGCATATCTATTTTTGTCTATTTTCAAAAGGTCATTAGTTCTGGAAGTCATAATTTCCCACCACTCTTCACCTTCTGTAGCTGTTCAGCCTATTCTTAAGTTTTACATTTGAATATTTCCTTCAGATACATTCAAAAATTTAAGCTACATACCTTAAACATACCTGTTGCTTCTCATCTGTTGATTATGGAATGAGAACTAAAGTTCAGACATGAGGAATTGTAGAGCCAGAAGAGACCACAGAGAAGATCCTCCCACAGCGATTCTCCCAAGTATTACATGGGTGTCCTCTGTAATCCAGATGTCTAGGTTTCACCCCAGCCCCTGGGGAATTTGGATATAGGAAGCCCTGGGTACCATCTCCACACTTGCCTTTTATATTAGAAGAGACTGAATTCCCAAAATAAAATTGCTCGATCAATTTTTTCTTTAAGGAAGTCAGGACGATACCCCAATCTCCTCTTGAGTCCTAGCAATCACCCCTTTCCCAAGTGTGGTGAATCTGGGGACTTCTAAAAGCAAAGCATCTTACAGAGAGGACCCTCTCCTTTTTGCATAATGCCTGAATTTCTGTAAAAACACATGCTAGGATTATTTTCTTGCCTTTTCGTTTTAGATACAAGACTTCTGAACTAGAAAATTCATTTCTTAGTCACACAAGAGACATACTAATGGAATGGGTCTTGATTAGCTCATGTTGATCTTTGTTTGCCTAGATTTCCAAAAATGTTTCAAAAATGCTTCAAAAGATCATATGCAGTGGTAGTGGTGTTTTTCCATGCAGGAGATATTTTCAGGAAGCCAAAAGCTTGCCTTCCTAAAAGTTCCTTTTACTTATCTACTTTTGTCTGAGTCCCAAAATTTGAAGAAAAAAATACAAGTGAGGCCAAATCTGATAATTAGCACTCTCATATTTGGAAACTATTTAAAAGCCAAGAGAAAAAAGTGTTGGTTTAAAATGTTTGTGTTACCATTATAAATTATATGAACATTGAACTCCGTGCATACTAGAGAGCAACGAGAAATATGAATTGTGAGGTATTTTCATAGATAATTTCTTAGAAACTAGCTCAAGTTATAAAACCTATTCCAGAAACTATGTGCTTTTGTAACAATTTAATAGAAATGTAAAGTTTTCTTATAATGTGAGATCAGTTATAAGACTCAGGTAGAATTTAGGATAATAAGTTTGGTCTCAGTTTCTGGTGTTCCTTCTGGAGATCAGTTGTCAACCAGTGTACAATGAAGTGACTGTTAGCATCATCGTGTTGATTAGTAATTAGTGGTTAGTAAGAAGTGCTTTTATTCTCTTCCCAAACTGTGCCACAAAAATACATTTACTATTTCTTATAGTGCAGCATATCTATCTTAGGTCTGTTTGGCTTTTGTAAATTCCCTGAGAAGAGCTGAACAAGTTGACTGGTTACCTCAGACACCCACCTATTCTGGTTTTTTTTTCCTATTCTCTGTGTCCACCTTAGTACCATTGGCTCGTTTCAGAGTTTTGCCTTCTCTGACTCTTTCACTACATAGCAATTTCAGGGTTAAGGCCCATGGTATTCTACGTCTGAGTACTTGAGGAGGGCTTGCACTTTGGAGTTGTAACCCTCTAATGCTTTTTGTCTATGCTTTGTTCAGGTCTTTGAGTCTATCCTCTGCTTCTCAATGAGACATTCAAAACATTCGGGGCAGGTGTAGATACCATGTAAGGGCTAGAAAGCAAGGTCCAGAGCATCCTTGGACCCCTTGATTCAGTGTTTGCATTTTTTCAGTCTATTTATTAAGAAATGGGACATTCCTACCTTCCTTGTGGACAGCTTGAGCCATCTGTTGCTAGAGCATTCCTTTTCTAATATTTAAAGACCATCAGTACAACTCTTTTCAAATAGAACAGGTTATTTCTACTGCCTAGTGGTGTCCATCAAAAGAGAGACTAATGGTTTCATTGGCTTAGAAATGAAGGTAGACAGAATCCTATATTCTTATATATTACCATGACTAGTATTAGGTTTCCCTAGAGTATCTATTTTTAAAAAATTCAAAAACAAAAAAAAGTCTATCAATAATTAATGAACCAACAGTTTTGTGTTCATGTAAGAGCAATGTAAATTTTTAGGGAATGAATCAATCCGAAATTAATCCTTATTGTGAAACACAAGAAGGGTTACTGTTTTCCACGTGGGGGGGGGGAGGGGTGTATGTGCATTTTCCAGTTCACATTAGCATATTGGTGTATCACTGATGAATTCAGTGGCTTTACATTTTTCGTAACCTTACCTTTTGCTACTTTCCCTCTAAAATGGCCCCATTTTTATGTATTATATCTATTGGGGGGACTCTTGGTTTTATTCTCTTTTTCCTGCATTTGGTTGCTCTCTGCTTTGATAATCTGAGAGGTAGTACAGTTTGGTAGCTAACTCAGTAGCTATGACTGAGGCCCCTGCTCTGTAGGGAAAGCTATGGAAATTTACTAGTGGCCCTAAGTCCTACCAGCTCAGGGCTTAATAATAACTCAAGAACAAAAACTCCATTTTCCTTAGTGGATTAAACATTTTGGTATCCCTTGTGTTCAAGATGTATAGAAGAACCAAGATGATTTTGTTCACATGTTCTTAATTCTGGCTATACAGAATTATATTGGAAGCCTTAAGAAAAAATACAGATGAACATGCCTCCCCTTTACCATGCAGTCAATCTGAGAATTGGAGTTACTGTTTAAGGTTCTTCAGGTGCATCGTGTACAACCCAAGTTGAGGACCACGCATGTCAGTTGGCACATCATTCTTTAATGTTGGCCCTGATTATTACAAAGCATTGTAGTTCCCTCTACTGAGTAACTCTTGTGATTTAGAAACTTCCATCACATTTCATCATGTTTGAGCTCATTCATGGGGTTATTTTGTCTCTTGTCTTCACATTCCTCTTTGCCCCTCTCATAGATCCCCCTTTAAAAACCACAAATCTCTTTGTGGAAAAGGCAATTAAGATGTTTATTTTTATTATTTTTTTTTATTTTTACCTTTTTTAAGGTTGTATGGAGGAAACTTGGAGATGCTGCCGGTTCCTGTCCTGGAATTAGGCAACATTTGTCTGGAAACCAGTACAAAGGACCAATGTGAAAGGCACTCTTTCAAACAGGAGGTCACCACTGCCAGAGAGAGATAAAAGAAGAAAAAAGTGGGTTTCTGCACACCTGGACTCTTTGAATAACATGGAGTGATTGTACATTGCACATATTTTCCCTCTAACACCTTCAGTATGCTGTATGTCATGTCTCTGGTTTCCATGTCCACAGTAGCCCATCTCGAGTTAATTTAAAACAGCTTTGAAAATCACCATTTTGGTACCAATATTTTCATTAGAGTTAAAATGTTTTTGACTTCTAAGATCTAAGATTAGAAGAGTCCAGTAGGGCCTCAGTGGTTTTCATAGAGTTGACTCATTGCACAGAATGGTGGGAGTTTTCTACCATGATGTGTTGAGGAAGAGGTGGCTTCCAGCTTTCCAAATCTGAGAGTTGGGCACCTATTTCTTGTATTATAGTCAAAAAATTATGAGTTCCTGATGCATAATTAATTTGGATGTAAGGCAAGATTAGATTTCTGGGATTCTGTTTTGACTTTTGAGGTGCTAAAACTACCCCATAAATTCTCTACCAGCCAGAAGGGTAGCAAGATTTTTTGTAGAGTGCTTATCAGAGAGTACCATTTATTTCAAGTGATCAAGATAAATATAGCTTTTCTTTTAATCTTGCTATATTCATGAAGACACATCTTGGGGGCATATCTACTTCCATATTCATTCAATGTAGCCATTGATGTTAATATTAATTCCAATTAAAGAACAAGCAAACATAATTTTTCTAAGTGTTTCCAGCTGTGAGATGTCAATTTCTACAATTTAGTTTCTAGATCTGCTGTTATATTTAATAAACTTTATGTAAACTTTAAAATATTGCACTGCATTTATGAAAAAGCTTTCTTTGCCTACAGCAGCTAACGTTTTATGAAACTGACGCATGTCTTTCATTATTGAGGCTAAAAGCTCTTGTTCAGATTGCTTGAGGTTTGAAAAAGAGGTGTGCTAGCTTTGCTTAGTTTCTTATTTTTGGTATATATATATATATATAATATTAGACTGTGTGTATTGGAAATGCTATGATAGGTATTTTGTGTTTTTCAAATGCAATGATAGTTTCTTGTATGAATGTGCAAGAGGCCTGTGACAGAATGCTAAGTTTTTATTGTAGTTTAAGATTATAAAAGTAGGAATGCAACAATTCCCAGTTTTTAGAGTTCTTCTCAATTACTCAGATTGGATTCATTGCAGATATTCATCATTGCTGTTGTTTTTATAATGGACTCATTATAGTATATTAATTGTCATTGGTCAAGGAATGTGAAGGTATTTCGTTATACTTTTTTAAATGTTACTATGATGAAAAAACAGCCCTCTGTTTTCAGAAAATATTTATGAATTAATTTACTATAGAATTAATTTACTATAGAATTATCTCTCTAATTATTGAAATTGGGTTACCAGTTAAGCTTATCTTTCTTTTGAAATGTTATATTATTACTCTGTAAAAGAAAATTGCTTGCTATATTTACACCTTCTCTCGTAGAAAAGCTTTCATCCTTAAATTGTTGTATTCCTACGCTCTGAAGACATTTAAAACAAGTTTTTGTGCCTGCAGTAGAGACTGCAGAAGCTAATACAAGGAACACTGGTCTTTTGACAAAATACTTGTGTAAATTTTGATACTGTATTAAAACTATTTTTTTAAAGTCCTGCATAAAATCGAGTATCACATATGTGTTCATCTTAGCAATGGTAATAAATTATTTAATCTCAGTGTTTTTTCCTTCAAAATTTTTTTTCTAAATTGAGTAGATTTCTAATAGTCAGTTGCTAAGTATCATATTGTTCCTAGATGATGGTATTAATGATGGTAATCCAGATGATTATCTTAAATCCCTCATTATGAGCATATTTTAAAACATCCCTTTGTTTTATATTTAATATTCAGGTTCCTCCATTCACACCATTCTCCATTATAATGTAGTTAAAAATTTAGAATGGTATTTAGGAATATTTAAAAATCAGTGTTATAAAACCTTTCACTTGTTAAATTCATATAGATTAAAATTAAATTTAATTCAACTATTGTTAAAGCAGTCATCAGGAGGGAAAATACTAAGGGGAAATACTGTAGAGTTAACATACATTAGTGGGGGAAGATGTAATATACATATATGACTAAGACATAAACTGGAAAACACACAGTATACACATGCTCAGAGAACACACATACTTCTGAGAAACCACTAATAAGACTCTGGAATAAAGCTTCCTACACTGAGCTTTAGACCCAACTTTAAATGACATACTAGATAGTCCAGGACCTGAGTCTTGCCATTGCCTGATATATTTATCAATAAAAATGTGCAGCATCATTCTCTCATGTGACCAGTTTATGGTCTTATTTTCTCTGGAACAAAGGTTAAGTTACACATCTTGGAAGAATATTTTTTCCAGCCTTGAAGATGACAATCAGAATCTAAGCTTTTTAAATGAATGCCTTTTAAGTTTCTAGCACATGCTTAAGGCATTATAGAAAATTCAGATCTTATGTGACATCTAGTAATACATCATTGGATGTGAGGGTATCATACATCATATTGGCGGGAGCCAATGTAAAGTATCTTTACTAAGTATGGCATTGAATAAAGGTTCTTTGGCTTAGCAAAGCAGACTTTGAGCCAGCAAGTTCAGCATTCAACACTATAATTAGCTCTGCAAGTTTGAACAACTTAATGTTGCTGAGCCTCTGTGTTGAAAGGAGACAACATCTATGGAAGTGTTTTAAGGTTCTTGAGAGCCCCCATAGTTCCAAAGCTCATGGTCTTGGCAATCCACAAGAAACAATGGCAAGTCTTCCAAGACATAGGAGCCAGCGATGAGCTGTGACAATGTTATTAGACCATTAGGCTGGGAGAGGGAACTACATCAACATGAAAGGTTTATTAAACACATGAAAAGATTCTAGCTGCATAGTTCGTACTTTCAAGCTCTGTTCTCAGCCTACTGCAGGCCTTATCATGGTCAATCACAGATGGTAATTGTGAAAATGGAGGAAAACAAAAAGATATTGATCTGGTTCTCATAGGAATGATATGTTTGAAAAAAATTCCACAACTACTTAATTCCATATTACTGTGAAAATATAGAATACAAGAATAAACAAAGAAATAAGAATAAAGACTTTTACTTAAAATGGCAGAATATCTGCTGTAGCTCCCTCGTTTTGCCTTAAGCTCTAAAAATGATTGAAAAGAGATTTAATAAATTTATAATCCCACTAGAAAACAACAAATAGTATACTCTGGGGACCATCAATTAAGATAAATTCTTAAAAAATGATAGACACAGTATCCAGTTGAAAAATGAATTCATTATTCAAAATACATGAGGAAGGGTATTGTTGAACATGCAGAATGGCTTCAAGGATGCTCCAAACAAGACAGAGTTTGAACCTGCAATGCCTGGGATCCTGGGGGGACTTACAGTAGCTATGCATTTTGACTCCTGCGTATGCTCTCCCTCCTTGAATCAGGAAGAGAACAAAACATAATTTCTCCTAGGCCAGAGCAGAGAGTAAGGATATTTGAATTGGAGACACAGAGCAAAGTCTTCAGTTTCTTAACACCCAGAGGAGAAAGAATACTCTGTGTCCAGATCATTAGCTACTAACACAGCCTGCCTACAAGTTTGTCCCACCATCTCCCTTACACCTTAGACTCAACTATCTCACAAACCCAGCACCCTGACCTATTTCTTCAAGCAAGTTGTATGGGAAACACAGGTGGTTCATGATGAAATTTCAATACTAAGGTATACAAATAGCACCCAACATTGGAGGGAAGCCACTCAACTTTGAATCAGAGGCACAAAAATTAAATCTGTACCAATGAAAATAATTACGAGAACTTCAGAAGTAGGACCAGTATTCTCAAAAAAGATGGTAAATATTGCATTCATTATAAAGAATTTCACATCTTGGGAATACAATGTTAGTGTGAAAACTCAATATATTGGTTATACAGTGGAAAGGACACCGCTGAGAGCAATTTTGCAGGTTTGAAGCCAAGAAATTTTGCCAGAATTCAGAATTTTAAAAATCTGAAAGTTAAGAGAAATGGCGACTATTGTTCCCACAGTGCTTTCTCTCTCACTCTACCATTTCCCTTCATTCTTCCACCCTTCTCTTCCTAGTTTTTTTTTTTAAGTTTATTTTGAGAGCAAGGAAGAGAGAGAGGGTGGGGCAGAGCAAGTGGGGGAGAGAAAATCCTAAGCAGGCTCTGCCTCTGCACTATCAGCACAGAGCCCAACACGGGGCTCAAACCCATGAACTGTGAGTCATGACCTGAGCCAAAACCAAAAGTTGGACACTTAACTGACTGAGCCACCCAGGTGCCCCCCCCCCGCAGTTGTTTTATAATTGTCCTATTTTACGTTGTAATGTCAAAGGCTATCTCAAAATCATTTGGAAGGATAAAATACTAGTCTCACAAGATCCTCTCATTTTTACAGTAGTGCTTTTCATAGTTTTCATGCCCAAGTAATTATTTCATCTGGTCTCATTACCACGAAGAATTTCCCTTTCCTATCCCAGGACTTTTAGTTTTCTAGATCCTGTTCTCAAGTGATAGCTTACAATATATAACATCATAACGGCCATAGCAACAGACTCATATGCTAAAAGCAGCAGAAAGTATCTGGAAGTGGCCTTTGAGTCTATGGATTTATTGTTGGATTTGGGCCAAGCTACATAAGTTTCACATGGCATTTTAGATTAAAAAAAAATGTTTTCCCATTGTAATAATCTGGGAAATGTAGGAATGGGTTTCTGACAGGCCAAATAAGTCTGTAGGGTATTCTTTTTATACCATCACCATTCCCCAGGCTAAGTCTAACCGTTGTGTTTAAATAATGAACACAATGATTGGTTACCAAGGATTAATTTTTCTTTTCCTCCTAAGAAAGCCCTCCTTTGCTTTAGAAACATACCCCCCACACACACACACACACTGTTCAAGTGAATCTAGAGAAGCAATTTCCAGCTCCAGAGCTGCATTTTGATTAATGCCTAGACTCCAAGCTTGCCTTCATCGTCTCATCCTACTTGCTAATAATTGGCTCAAGAAGCCAGTCTTGAGCCAATCAACATATGGCATTCCTATGGTCCAGTTGTAGCAACTACACCTAACAAGACTCATTTAAACTCTTGGAAGAAATTTTATTTCACCGGTAGAGAAGAGGTTTTTTTCCTGTCTAGTGTTGGATGTGCTAAGGGTTTTCTATTGCCTCCAGTCATATTGGGCATCATTAGAATAGTCATCCTGAGGAGAACACACACAGGGAAAGGTAGAGTCAAGAGCACAGTGGAGAAAGGTGGCTGGAACATTGATTATACCTTGTCTGGAGTCCACTCTGAGTTTGGACTCTCAAGTAGATTCAATTTTTCCTTATTCTTATAAAATTGTTTGATTTGGAATTCTGCTACAGACTTAATAAAATTGTACACTCTATATGCCATGACTTGGATATATGGTCTCCTAATACAGCAAATTAGAGAATACAACAATGGCTTAGTTTTACTGAAATAAAGAGTGTGTCTAAACAACTTTAACAGGCTTTAACTACTGTCACAAATAAAGAAGTTCTATTTTCTCTTTATGTGATAAAATAAAAAGAAATTAGCAAGAGGAGCTTCTTAGCCTCGGCATTCCTTTTACTTATTTTCCATCTATTTTTCCACTGTTCTCCAAACCTTTCCCATCCTCCAATTCATCTGGACAAAATGGTGAAATGGATCAAGGCGAAATCTCAGCAGAAAGGGAAGACTGCCCGATCTTATATATCATGACTTTGAAATGTGCCCCTGATCACTGTCTATTTGATGAAAGTATCCATACACGGTGCTCAGCTTGTCTATTCCCCTAATAGTGGCAGCCTGGTTTGTATGACAATAGGAGAAAGCTTGGATTATGCCAGATACAGTGTCCACACAAACCAAGATAATTTAGAACCCTCACTTAGAGGAAGATAGTCAATGTAATCAATCTACCAATCCCTCACCAGTTGGGAACTCTGGTGGATGGACTCAGACTCTTTTGATAGTTACCTTGAGCATCATTTAGAACACATTGGACATGCTATTAGTCCATTAACCAAGTCACTGTACTTCAACAGTAATCTGGCATCCTTGGTAACATGCCATCCCACCTAGCTGCTATGGTGGACACTTTCTATATGTCTGTATTTGCTGTGTCTATTGAAATGTCAATTCCTAGGGCTCATACCTGGGCTGGGGCACCAATTTCCTGATTGCCAGTGAGTTTCAGTGCCTTATGAGCCAGGACATGGAAGGCAGTGAGGACTGCCTTAGGCTCTTACAGGCAACTCAAATGTCTTTCCATATACCCTGACTCCACAAGGGCTTAATCATGATCATCCACCCCTTAGTTTCCCATTGTCCAAGCCATAGGGTTAATCACTTAGAATAGCCCAGCTATCAATGCAAAGCGTTAACAACCAGGACTTGTGAGTGATCATCAGCCAAACAGTTCTGAGTTCAGCCCACTGGCTGCTGTGGTCCATTCTGGTTTCAACCTAGATCGTGTCAGTATCAGGCAGAAGAGTAACTGCATTCCATAAGGTCAGGTTGCCTCAACTGAATCCATTTGTAGACATGTGTTGGAATTTCCCCTATTCCCTCTCTACAGGCCATAGGGGCCACATTAGAAATAGGTGTGTGGGCATTTACAGTGTCCAATAGCACTAGCATTTCTAAAGGCAGTAAGCTGGCAAACATGGTGCTCCCCTGCTACAAACAGGCATGCCACATAGTCAAAGTGGGGTTTGAGCCATAGGAGAGGTGAGTGGATAAAATATATTCTCAACCCACACATTGATTGGAAGAGAACTTCCTACCTGTTCCTTCCTGAGTAGCTCTACTGGAGGAATGCACACTGCTAGGATGCATCTACAGATGTTGCTCTATAGATGTACCAGGTTTCTGCCCCCTTCCAAAGCCAGGACCAAAACCCTAAGGGTACTCTTCTCTTTCTGTTGTCCTCTGCCACAGTACCTAACCCATACCTTTCAGAGTCATGGGTACATCTAACTCAGAGGGTGGCCCTGCTTGGGGGATGCCCAGAACTTTAATCTACTTCTTAAGTATTTTTGCCTTCTCAAATGTGGCTTGCTGTGATCCCCAGTCCCACATGTGCTCTTACTTGATCAGACAGTATAAGGGTAAAACAGCACTGTGCCAAGTGGAAGACGGAAGTTATCCAAAGAACTCAGAGCCTACAGTCTTGCACCTTTTCTATGTCAGGGTTGGATAAGCTTGTACCTTATCAATATGTAAAAGATGAAATGAAATAGGATCGTTCATGGCAAGAGGTGTTTTAAAATGGAGCCAGGGGGTCCTTAAGGAGATGGGCCTTATGCAGGTCCTCACCAGGGAAACTATGAATTTTTGAAATGGGCCAAACCACAGTATTCCAAAGACTCCAGAATCTGCAAAATCTGCACAATTCTACAATAGGAGACTTTGCTTAGTGACAGTCTTAGCAACAAATTATATTCAGTCAAGATTAGTTTTGTTTCATGAACATCAGACAAAATGCTTTATAAATAAGATATACAGGGATATCCAAGAAAAATGGAAGAGTAGAAAGATCTTGAGCTCACCTAGTTTCATAGACATAATGAAGCAACAACTGTATCTATTACAGATCTTCCACAACCAGTCAAAAAGAGAAGGCCACATCAAAAGGGGTAGGAGGGGCAGAGACATAGTCAGGAACCAAATCCCCAGTACAACTAATGATATATACACACACACACACACACACACACACACACCCTTGCAGGAACTAGTTCTAACACTATTTAACTTCCTAGCACCTCAGTGACCCTCTTGGGTATCTCCTTGCAGACCCATCCCACCCAAAAAGCCTGCCCAGACACGTGGGCTCCAAAACAGTTCCTGCCCCACCAGGCCTGATAGACAGCCCTGGAGGGATGGCACCATTCCAAAGTGACACCTACCTTGGGGAGCAGGGGAGATAATCCCTCACATCAATATGCCTGAATTTCCTGTTGCTGAGCCTTCTAGCATGCCGTGTAGGGAGAAAGCCCTGCCCTTTGGTGTACTACAGTTGTCCCAGGAGCTAAATGTAGACAGCTAGGCTGAATTCCAGCCCTGCCCACCAGGAAGCTTACAGAGGCTGCAGCTAGGTCTCGCAACAGTTCAGCAATCAACCCTTGCCCAGTGTGCCCACAGCAAGCAAAGAAGATCATTGCAGCCAGCTGGGCTGAGGGCCAGTCCACACCACCAGCATGTCCATAGGAATTGTGCTTAACCACAATAGGAGGGTGCCTACAGCATACCAATGGGCTATCTCTGGAGCATCTGGTCTTGGTAAACAAGGTGGGGTTTGTACTACAGGGTACTACAGGGTATAGACCACTATTTTCAAGATTAGAGACATAACTATCTACCTAGTACACAGAAATAAACACAGAGGATTAGGCAAAATAAAGAGACAGAGGAATATGTCCCAAATGAAATAAGACAAAAATCACAGGAAAAAACTAAATGAAATTTGGATAAGCAATATGCCTGATAAAAAGTTCAAAGTAATGGCCATAAAGATACTCTCCTGACTTGAGAAAAGAGTAGATAAACTCAGTAAGAAATCCAACAGGAGATAAAAATATATATATAAAAAAAAAACAGTCAGAGAGGAAGAATACAACAAATGAAATGTAAAATACACTAAAGGGAATCAACAGCAGATTAGAGGATGCAGAAGAATGGATCAGTGATTTGTAAGACAGGGTAATGAAACCAAGCTTAACAGGAAAAAAAAAAGTGAAAAATGACAAACATAGTGGCATCTGCATTATAGGGATCCCAGAAAAAGAAAATAGAAACAAGGGGGCAGAAAATTTACTTGAAGAAGTAATAGCTGAAAACTTCCCTAATCTGGAGAAAGGAATATGCATCCAGGTCCAGGATTCAAAGAGCCAAGGTAAAGCCAAGAAGGTTCACACCAAGACACATAATTATTAAAATGGCAGAAAAAAATAATGACAAAGAGAGAATATTAAAAGCAGCAAGAGAAAATCAAACAGTTACATATAAGAGAAGAACCCCCCCCCACCCCCCCACCATTAAGGCTATCAGCTAATTGTTCAGCAGAAAGTTTGCAGGCCAGAACAGAGTGGAATGATATATTCAAAGTGCTGAATGGAAAAAAAAAATCTACAACTAAGAATATGCCTACCAGCAAGGTTATCATTCAGAATTGAAGAGAGATAAAGAGTTTCTCAGACAAACAAAAGCTAAAGGAGTTCAGCACCACTAAGTCAGCCATACAAGAAATGTTAAGGGAACTCTTTCAGTGAAAAGAAAAGACCATAACTAGAAATAAGAAAAGGATAAAAGGAAAACATTTTCTATGTAAAATCAAACATGTAATAAAGGTAGGGCAATCCTAAGAGTTTAAAACACAAAAGCAGTAAAGTCAATGGCATCTACCACAACTAGTCAAAGAATACATCATATGACAAGATGTAAAATATGACATCATATACATAAATGTGGACAGGGGAATAAAAGTTTAGTGCTTTCACAATGTGTTTGACCTTAAACAACCATTAACTAATATAGACTGCAATAGATATACATAAAATGTGGAGAGGGAGGAAAAATTTAGTGTTTTTACGTTGTATTTGACCTTAAACAACCATCAACTAATATAATACTAGATGTTACGTATGAACCTAATGGTAACCACAAATCAAAAATCAACAATATACAAAAAATAAAGAGGAAGGAATCCAAGCATAGCACTAAAGAAAGCCATCAAACCAAAAGGGAAGAGTGCAAGAGAAGAAGAAAGTGACAGAGAACCACCAAAAAAACAACCAGAAAATAAGTAACAAAATGGCAATAGTACATCCTGATCAGTAATTACTTTAAGTGTAAATGGACTCAATGCTCCAATCAAAAGACATAGGGTAACTGAATGGATACAAAAACAAGACCTAGAGAAGGCTGGGAAGATGGTGGAGTAGAAGGACCTTAAGCTCACCTTGTCCCATAGATACAAGTAGATAACACTCACATCGGGGTAAATAACCCAGAAAATGACCCAAAGCCTGGCAGTACAAACTCCACAACCAAAAAGCTAGAGAAGAGGAGAGGAAGGACAGAGATACAGTCAGGAGCTAAAGGACCTGTGGGACCATCTGAAGTAGGGACAAAGACACAGGCACAAAGAAGAGAGAGAAATAGACCGTCACACCAGGGAGCCTGCAAGGGGAAGACAAATCCTCATAACATTTGCCTTTGAAAACTAGAAGTGGCAAATAGAAGTGTAAGTGAATTCTTACAACTAGTGGGACTTAAGCTGAGAATTTTAAACATCAGTAGACTCAGTTCTGAGGAGCCCAAAAGGCAAGAGGGAACTGAGTCCTTACCCTTAAAGAGACAGCATCACAAACAGCCATGGGAGATAGAGCATAGAAGCAGCAGTTTGGAAAGTGCTTGGGCATATGGGAGGGAGAATTATTTTCTAAACTTAGAGCCTATCTGGGAGGGGCAGAGTTCCCTGAGGGACTTCTGCAGGAAAAAAAGGAGCTAGCAGGTGCCATTTATCTTCTCACCACCCCCATCCATGCCCCACCCAAGCATAAATACATGGACACCTGTAGGAACCAGTTGAGTGCCAACATTCACTACCCAACATTGCTTAGACAAAGCCCTGCCTTCCTGCACTTTAGGAGTCTGATATTAGGGCCTATTCACCAAAGAAAACTTCTCAAGAGGCAACATGAGGAAAGTGCCCTGCAATTTGGTGCTAATGCATCCATAGCAAACCACTGGTCTGACTAAACTGAAGCCCAAGGTGGCCCTGGAGTTGTCAACTAACACCACAGGGACCAAATACTGCCCACAACAGGTAAAGACAGCCACTGCAGACAACAGGCCTGAAAAATAAGGCAACGAAGACATAATAGCACGAGATACCAGCATGCATAGGAGACAGTCCCTGAAGTGCCAGGCCCTGGGGAATAGGGGACACTACATTGAAGGGCACAATAGGACCTCTTCTTCATAAGGCCATTACCATCAAGAACAAAAGAACTAGCAGACTTTCCTAACACAGAGAAGCAGGCACAGAGACTTAGGCAAAATTAGAAGACAGAAGAATTTGTTCCAAATGAAAGAAGAGGACAAAGCCATGGCAAGAGATCTAAGTGAAACAGACGTAAGTAACATGCCTGATAGGGAATTTAAACCAATGATCACAAAGACAGTCACTGGATTTGAGGAAAGAGTTGAAAAAATGAATAAGATCCTTAATACAGAGATAAGGAGCAACATAAGAGAGATAAAGGGCTTAATAGACAAAATGAAAAACATGCCTGATGGAATAAACAGCTGGCTGGAAGAAGAGGAGGAATGAATTAATAACCTATAAGACAAAGTAATGGAAAGTAATAAAGCTGAACAAAAGGGAGAAAATGAATTATACAGAATGAGAATAGATATAGGGATCTCAATGACTCCATGACACATAATAACATTACCATTACATGAATCCTAGAAGAAGAAAGAGAAAAGAGGGTAGAAAATTTATTTGAAGAGATAATAGATGAAAACTCCACTAATCTGGGGAAGGAAGCAGATATACTGATCCAAGAGGTACAGAGAGCCCCCAACAAAATCAAGAAAAGCAGATCCACGCCAAGACATATTATGATTAAAATGGCAAAATAGTGATAAAAATATTTAAGAGCACCAAGACAAAAGACGACAGTTACATAAAAGGGAAACGCCATAAGGCTATCAATGGATTTTTTTAAGCAGAAGGTTTCCAAGCAAGAAGGAAGTGGCATGATATATTCAAAGTGCTGAATAGGAAAAATTCTTTAGCCAAGAACCCTCTATCCAGCAAGGCTGTCATTCAAAATAGAAGGGGAGATAAAGAGTTTCCTGGACAAACAAAATCTAAAGGAATTCATGACTGCTAAACTAGCCCTGCAAGAAATATTACAGGGGACTTTTTGGGTGGGAAGGAAAGTGCAAAAATGACAGTAGGAAAGTAGGAAGCACAAAAGCAGTCAAAATGAATATTTTTATAAAATATCAGCCAAGGAACTCACAAAGTAAATGGATGTAAAATAAGACCCCATATATCTAAAACATGGGAAGGAGAAAAGAATGAGTTCAAACGTAAATGATCATCCATGTAAGAGGGAGGGGCCAAGATGGCAGAATAGCATGAAAGGGTTTTTTTGTGTCTCTTGTCTCTGAAATATAGCCAGATCAACCCAAACCATCCTGCACACCTAGAAAACTGATTTGAGGATTAACACAACAATCTGCATAACCTGAACCACAGAATTCAGCAGATATCTGGCACAGAGAAATGAACTGGGGCAGAGAGAAGCCACGGAGGGCAGGGAGATGTTTTTGCTTGTGGAGAGAGGATGGAGATGGGGGCGGGGAGAGTATGGGAAAGCATCCCCCTGCCTGAAAGCAGCTAGAGAGAAAAGAAAGAATACACAAGGGACTCAACAAAAAAAGGGAGAAAGAGAAAGGAAAGGATTTAAATTCCATTAAGACTCTATAAACAAGGGGAGCGCAGAGTCTGAAACTCTGCAGCTCAATACCTGGCAGTGCTCTGTGGAAAGGGCGAATCCCCAAGAGCAGACAGTGAGGTTCAAGAGTTCCTCGGGCCACAAGGGGGGAGGCAGTTCCCTTCCTGGGAGGACATCTGGTGGAGGCTGTGTGGCCACCCCACAGGCAAAGGTCCCAGTGGATCCTGGAGAACAACCACATTCACTGGTGCTAGAACAAGGACGTTAAGTGGGAAGCCTGGTGCCAGACATGTGTTGTGATTTACCATAATCCCTGAAATGCTGCTGCTACACAATCATGTGAACTTTTTCTGGGGCAGGCTGGCACCCAGCCACAGTCTCTGGGCATCAGCAACAGCACGGTCCTGCGAACGTTCCTGGGGGTGGTCGGGCACATGGCCATTGCTCAGTCAGACTCTCCCCAAGAGAGTCAGAATGGGTCAAAGCTGCAATCCCTCAGAAGTGAGGAGTTGGGAAACACAGCCACATCTGAGAAAAAAACTCAAGAGGGAGATGCTGCCTGGAAACCTGACGGACTGGTCATGGACAGTAAAAGGGGAGTAGACGGAAGCCAGAGACAAAGGAGGGGTGAGTAATTACTGGTCAGGGAGAACAGAGTTCTGATACTAGAGACTGGGTACCTGGGTGATGCCATTTTCATCCCTCCCATACATGAGCATACACCCTTACAAGCACCACAACAATCCACCCCAGTAAGCTAAGCAGCGTCATCTAGTGGAGAACGGAGCTGTTACCCTAAACCCCTCGCAGTTGGGCCAACGTTGCTCTTCAGGAACACCACACATCTCTCGACTTGCTTAGCTTATGGAGTATAAAGTGCTTCAGAGTTTGATGTCTAGGGGAAACCAATGTGATTTCAATCGTATTACAGTCTGTTCGCTGGCCCATCTATTGAATTTTTTTTGCTTTTTCTTTTCTTATTCTTGAATACAGAAGAGAAAAAAATCATTTTTATTCTCCATTTTTATTAAAAATATTTTTCTTTATTTTTTTCTCTATTCTATTTTTTTTTTTACTTTTTTTTTGGTAAATTTTCAAATTCTGCTTTACTTCCATCTTTTCATTTTATTCTATTTCATTATATTATTTTTTTCAGTATTTCAATTTTTTTTCTTTTTTTTTCTTTTTTTTTCATTTCTTATCTTTTCCTTTATTCTCCAATCAAGCGCCTTTCAACAACCAGACCAAAACACATCTAAAATGTAGCATCATTTAAGTTTTTTTGTGTTTTTAATTTTTTAATTTTAATTTTTAAAAATTTTATTAATTCCTTTACTTCCTTCAGAATGACAAAATGAAGGAATTCACCCCAAAAGAAACAACAGGAAGAAATGACAGCCAGGGACTTAATCAACAGAGATACAAGCAAGATGTCTGAACCAGAATTTAGAATTTAGAATAAGAACACTAAGTGTGGTTGAAAATAGATTAGAATCCCTTTCTACAGAGATAAAAGAAGTAAAACCTAGTCAGGATGAAATTAAACAATGCTATAATTTAACTGCAGTCTCAAATGGTGCCACAGCGGTAAGGATGGATGAGGCAGAGCAGCGAATCAACGATATACAGGACAATGAAGCCAACAAAAGGGGGAGACTAAGGCAAAAGAGCACAATTTACGAATTAGAGAAATCAGTGACTCATTAAAAAGGAATAACATCAGAATCATATGGGTCCCAGAAGATGAAGAGAGAAAAAGGGGTAGAAGGGTTACGTGAGCAAATCATAGTGGAAAACTTTCCTAACATGGGGAAAGACACAGCCGTTAAAATCCAGGAAGCACAGAGGACTCCCATTAGATTTAACAAAAACTGACCATCAACAAGGCATATCATGTCAAATTAAAAAAACACTCATGCATGGGGCGCCTGTGTGGCTCAGTTGGTTGAGTGGCCGACTTCGCTCAGGTCACGATCTCGCGGTTCGTGAGTTCGAGCCCCGCGTCGGGCTCTGTGCTGACAGCTCAGAGCCTGGAGTCTGTTTCAGATTCTGTGTCTCCCGCTCTCTGACCCTCCCCCATTCATGCTCTGTCTCTCTCTGTCTCAAAAATAAATAAACATTAAAAAAAAGTGTTTAAAAAAAACACTCATGCAAGGAAAGAATCATGAAAGCAGCAAGGGAAAAAAAGTCCTTAACCTACAAGGGAAGACAGATCAGGTTTGCAGTAGACCTATTCACAGAAACGTGGCAGGCCAGAAAGGAATGACAGGATACATTTAATGTGTTGAATCGGAAAAATATGCAGCCAAGAATTTTTTATCCAGCAAGGCTGTCATTCAAAACAGAAGTAGAGATTAAAAGTTTCCCAAACAAAAATTAAGGGAGTCCATGACCAGTAAACCAGAAACTTTAAGTGGGACTCTCTGAGGGGAGAAAAGACGGGGGGTGGGGGGCAAAAAACCAAAAGCAACAAGACTAGAAAGGGCCAGAGAACACCACCAGAAATTCCAACTCTATAGGCAACATAATGGCAATAATTTCCTCTTTCAGTATTCACTCTAAATGTCAATGGACTAAGTGCTCCAATTAAAAGATATAGGGTAACAGAATGGATAAGAAAACAAGATCCATCTATATGCTGTTTACCAGAGACCCAGTTTAGACCTAAAGACACCTTCAGATTGAAATAAAGGGGGTGGAGAACCATCTATCAGGCTAATGGTCACCAAAAGAAAGTAGGAGTAGCCATACTTATATCAGACAATCTAGAACTAAAAATAAAGACTGTAACAAGAGATGAAGACGGGCATTATATCATAATGAAGGGGTCTATCCATCAAGAAGACCTAACAATTGTAAACATTTATGTTCCAAATGTGGTGGAATGCAATTATATAAATCAATTGATGACAAACATAAAGAAATTCATTGATGATAATACCATAATAGTAGGGAACTTCAACACCCCACTCACAGCAATGGACAGATCATCTAAACAGAAAATCAACAAGGAAACAATGGCTTTGAATAACATACTGAACCAGACGGACTTAACAGATATATTCAAAACATTTCATTCTAAAACAGAATACACATTCTTCTCCAGTGCACATGGAACGTTCTCTAGAATAGATCACATACTGGGACACAAATCAGCCCTCAACAAGTACGAAAAGATCGAGATCATACCATGCATATTTTCAGACCACAACACTATGAAACTTGAAATCAGACACAAGAAAAAATTTGGAAAGGTAACAAATACTTGGAGACTGAAGAACATCCTACTAAAGAATGAATGGGCTAACCAAGAAGTTAAAGAGGAAATTAAGAAGTACATGGAAGCCAATGAAAATGATAATACCACAGCCCCAAACCTCTGGGACACAGCAAAGGTGGTGGTAAGAGGGAAGTATATAGCAATCCAGGCCTTCCTAAAGAAGGAAGAAAGCTATCAGATGCACAACCTAACCTTACACCTTAAGGAGCTGGAAAAAGAACAGCAAATAAAACCCCCAACCAAAAGAAGACAGGAAATAATAAAGATTAGAGCAGAAATTAATGCTATTCAAACAAACAAACAAACAAAAAAGTAGAACAGATCAATGAAACCAGAAGCTGGTTCTTTGAAAGAATTAACAAAATTGATAAACAACTATCCAGTTTGATCAAAAAGAAAAAGGAAAGGACCCAAATAAATAAAATCAAGAATGAAAGAGGAGAGATCCCAAACAACACAACAGAAATAAAAACAATAATAAGAGGGGGCGCCTGGGTGGCTCAGTCGGTTAAGCGGCCGACTTAGGCTCAGGTCACGATCTCGCGGTCAGTGAGTTTGAGCCCCGCGTCAGGCTCTGTGCTGACAGCTCAGAGCCTGGAGCCTGTTTCAGATTCTGTGTCTCCCTCTCTCTGACCCTTCCCTGTTCATGCTCTGTCTCTGTCTCAAAAATAAACGTTAAAAAAATTAAAAAAAAACAATAATAAGAGAGTATTATGAGCAATTATATGCAATAACATGGGCAATCTGGAAGAAATGGACAAATTCCTAGAAACATATAGACTACCAAAACCGAAACAGGAAGAAATAGAAAATTTGAACAGACCCATAACCAGTAAGGAAATCAAATTAATAACCAAAAATCTCCCAAAAACAAGAGTCCAGGGCCAGATGGCTTTCCAGGGGAATTCTACCAAACATTTAAGAAGACTTAACATCTATTCTCTTAAAGGTATTGCAAAAAATAGAAATGGAAGGAACACTTCCAAACTCTTCCTATGAAGCCAGCATTACCTTGATTGCAAAACCAGACAGAGACCCCATTAAAAAGGAGAACTATAGAGCAATTTCCCTGATGAACATGGATGCAAAAATCCTCAACAAGATATTAGCCAACCGGATCCAACAATACATTAAGAAAATTATTCACCACGACCACGTGGGATTTATACCTGGGATGCAGGGCTGGTTCAATATCCATAAAACAATTAACGTGATTCATCACATCAATAAAAGAAAGGACAAGAACCATATGATCCTCTCAATAGATGCAGAGAAAGCATTTGACAAAATACAGCATCCTTTCTTGATAAAAACCCTCAAGAAAGTAGGGATAGAAGGAGCATACCTCAAGATCATAAAGGCCATATATGAACGACCCAATGCTAATATCATCCTCAATGGGGAAAAACTGACAGCTTTCCCCCTAAGGTCAGGAACAAGACAGGGATGTCCACACTCACCACTGTTATTCAACATAGTATTGGAAGACTTAGCCTCTGCAATCAGACAACACAAAGAAATAAAAGGCATCCACATCGGCCAGGAGGAGGTCAAACTTTCACTCTTTGCAGATGACATGGTACTCTATATGGAAAAGCCAAAAGATTCTACCAAAACCTGCTAGAATTGATTCATGAATTCAGCAAAGTTGCAGGATATAAAATCAACGCACAGGACATCGGTTGGATTCTTATACACCAACAATGAAGCGACAGAAAGAGAAATCA
This sequence comes from Felis catus, assembly GCF_018350175.1. NCBI lineage: Eukaryota > Metazoa > Chordata > Mammalia > Carnivora > Felidae > Felis > Felis catus. Next base: position 74,979,479 of record NC_058370.1, read on the forward strand.
AGGAATCGATCCCATTTGCAGTTGCACCAAAAACCATACAATACCTAGGAATAAATCTAACCAAAGAGGTGAAAAACCTATACACTGAAAACTATAGAAAGCTTATGAAACAAATTGAAGAAGACACAAAAAAATGGAAACAGATTCCATGCTCCTGGATAGGAAGAACAAACATTGTTAAAATGTTGATACTACCCAAAGCAATCTACATATTCAATGCAATCCCTATCAAAATAACACCAGCATTCTTCACAGAGCTAGAACAAATAATCCTAAAATTTGTGTGGAACCAGAAAAGACCCTGAATAGCCAAAGCCATCTTGAAAAAGGAAACCGAAGCTGGAGGCATCACACTCCCAGACTTCAAGCTGTATTACAAAACTGTAATCATCAAGACAGTATAATACTGGCACAAAACGAGACACTCAGATCAATGGAACAGAATAGAGAACCCAGAAATGGACCCACACACGTATGGCCAACTAATCTTTGACAAAGCAGGAAAGAATATCCAATGGAATAAAGACAGTCTTTTCAGCAAGTGGTGCTGGGAAAACTGGACAGTGACATCCAGAAAGATGAACCTGGACCACTTTCTTACAGCATACACAAAAATAAAGCCAAAATGGACGAAATACCTAATGTTAAGACAGGAAGCCATCAAAATCCTCGAGGAGAAAGCTGGCATAAACCTCTTTGACCTTCACTGCAGCAGGTTCTTACTCATCTCCAGAGGCAAGAGAAACTAAAGCAAAAATGAACTATTGGCACCTCATTAAAATAAAAAGCTTTTGCACAGCAAAAGAAACAATCAGCAAAACCAAAGGCAACGAATGAAATGGGAGAAGATATTTACAAATGACCTATCAGATAAAGGGTTGGTAACCAAAATCTACAAGTAATCCAGTGAAGAAATGGGCAAAAAACATGAATAGACACTTCTCCAAAGAAGACATCCAGATGGCCAACTGACTCATGAAAAAAAATGCTCAACATCACTCATCATCAGGGGAATACAAACGAAAACCACAATGAGATACCACCTTCCATCTGTCAGAATGGCTAACATTAATAACTCAGGCAACAACAGATGTTGACGAGGATGCAGAGAAAGAGGATCTCTTTTGCACTACTGGTGGGAATGCAGACTGGTGCAGCCACTCTGGAAAACAGTATGGAGGTTCCTCAAAAATTAAAAATAGAACTACCATACAACTGAGAAAATGCACTATTAGGTATTTATCCAAGGGATACAGGTATGCTGTTTTGAAGGGACACATGCACCCCAATGTTTATAGCATCAGTATCAACAATAGCCAAAGTATAACAAGAGCCCAAATGTCTATCAATGGATGAATGGATAAAGAAGATGTGGTATGCACATACAATGGAGTATTACTTGGCAATCAAAAAGAATGAAATCTTGCCATTTGCAACTACATGGATGGAACTAGAGGTTATTATGGTAAGGGAAATTAGAGAAAAACAAATATCAGGGGCACCTGGGTGGCTCAGTCAGTTAGCATCCGACTTCAGCTCAGGTCATGATCTCACACTCTGTGAGTTTGAGCCCCACGTCGGGCTCTGTGCTGACAGCTCAGAGCCTGGAGCCTGCCTCAGATTCTGTGTCTCCCTCTCTCTCTGCCCCTCCCCTGCTCATGCCCTGTCTCTGTCTCAAAAATAAATAAAAACATTAAAAAAACTTTAAAAAAAAGAAAAAAGAAAAATATCATATGACTTCACTCATATGACGACTTTAAGATACAAAACAGATGAACATATGGGAAGGGTAGCAAAAATAATATAAAAACAGGGAGGAAGACAAAATATAAGAGACTCTTAAATATGGAGAACAAACAGAGGGTTACTGGGGGGGGGGGATTGTGGGAAGGGGGATGGGCTAAATGGTTAAGCGGCATTAAGGAATCTACTCCTGAAATCATCGTTGCACTATATGCTAACTAACTTGGATGTAAATTTAAAAAATAAATACATCATTTAAAAAAAGAAAAAATGATAACTTAATATAGACTGCTATATGCAGAAATTGTTATATAGAAACCAAATGGTAACTGCAAATCTAAAACCAGTAACTGATCTCAAACCATAAAGAGAAAGGAATCCAAGTATATCACCAAAAAAGCCAATAACCCATAAAAGAAGCAAGAGATGAAAGGATTGGAGAAGAACAAAAACAACCAAAACAACCACAAAATAAGAACAAAATGGCAATAAAAACATACCTCTCAATAATTACAATGTAAATGGACTAAATGCTCCATTCAAAGGCACAGGTGTGACTAAAAAGACTATAACAAGAGAGAAAGAGGGATAATATATGCTAATAAAGGGGACAAGCCAAAAAGAAATTATAAAATAGTAAGTATTTATGCACCAAATATGGAAGCACCAAAATACCTAAAGCAGTTAATAACAAACTCAAAGGAAGTAACTGATAGTAATACAGTAATAATACAAGAGTTTAACACTCTACTAATGTTGATGGGCAGATCATCCAAACAGAAACAACAAGGAAACAATGGCTTTGAATGACACAATGGACCAGATAGATTTAACAGATAGATCCACAACATTCTATCCTAAAAGAGTAGAATACACATTCTTCCCAAGTGCACATGGAACATCCTCCAGAATAGAGATCACATATTAGGCCACAAGTCTCAACAAATTTAAAAAGATGGATGCCATTAGATACATCTTTTCCAACTATACCATTATGCAACACATAATAGATGTCAACCATAGGAAAAAAATCAGGTAAGAACACAAATACATGGAGGTTAAATAACATGCTAAAGAATGCATGATATATCAAGAAAGCAAAGAAGAAATAACAATTTACCTTGAGAGAAATGAAAATAAAACACAATGGTCCAAAATATTTGGGATGCAGCAAAAGGGGTTCTAAGAGGGAAGTTTTAAGCCATACAGGCCTATGTCAAGAAACAAGTAAAATCTCAAATAAACAACCTAACCTTATATGTAAAGAGCCTAGAAAAACAAGAACAAACAAGACCCCAAATGAGTAGAAGAAAGAAGTAATAAAGGTAAGAGCAAAAACAAATGATACAGGAAGTAAAAAAAATCATAGATCAATGAATCCAGTAGTTCTTTGAAAAAAACCAGTTATATTGATAAATTTCTAGCAAGACTTATCAAGAAAAAAAGAAAAAGGACTCAAAATCACCTGTGAGAGAGGAGAAATAACAAGCAACATCAAAACACACACACAAATACAAGAGAATATTATGGAACGCTATATACCGACAATTAGACAACCTAGAAAAAATGGATAAATTCCTAGAAACATATAACCTACCAAAACTGAAGAAGAAAGAAATAGAAAATTTGAACAGATTGATTGCTACCAATTAAATTAAATCAGTAATCAAAAAACTTCCAACAAGCAAAATTCCAGGAACAGGCGGCTTCACAGGTGAATTCTACCAAATGTTGAAAGAAGAGTTGATACCTATTTTTCTCTAACTTTTCCAAAAAATAGAATAGGAAATAAAATTCCAATTTCATTGTATGAGGCCAGCATTACCCTGATACCAAAACCAGATAAACACATCACAAAAAAATAATTATCTCTGATGAACACAGATGCAAAAATCCTCAACAAAATATTAGCAAGCTGAATCCAACCATATATTTAAAAAATCATTCACCCTGATAGTTCAATATTTGCAAATCAATCAACATGATAAATCACATCAATAAAAGATAGGAACCATATGATCATTTCAATATATGCAAAAAAAACATTTGAGAAAGTATAACATCCATTCACGATAAAACCCCTTAACAAAGTTTAGAGGGAACATACCTGAACATAATAAAGTCCATATATGAAAAATCTACAGCTAACATTATGTTCAATGGGGAAAAACAGAGCTTTTCTCTTAAGGTCAGGAACAAGACAAAGATGTCAAAGATTTCCATTCTCAACACATTTATTTAATATAGTACCATAAGTCCTAGCCACAGCAATCAGATAACAAAAAGAAATCAAAGGCATCCAAATCGGTAAGGAAGAAATAAAACTTTCACTATTTGCAGATGACATAATGCTATATACAGAAAAACCTAAAGACACCGTCAAAAAACTCCCAGAACTGATAAATGAATTCAGTAAAGTTGCAAGATACAAAATCAGTGTACAGAAAATTGTTGCATTTCTATACACTAATAATGAAGCAACAGAAAGAGAAATTAAGAAAAAAATTCCATTTATAATTACATCAAAAAGAATAAAATATCTAGGGATAAACCTAACCAAAGGGGTGAAAAGATCTGTACTCTGAAAACTATAAAACACTGATGAAAGATATTGAATATGACACAAAGAAATGGAGACATTCCATGCTCATGGATTGAAAGAACAAATATTGTTAAAATGTCTACACTGAGGTGCCTGGGTGGCTCAGTTGGTAAAGTGTCTGACTCTTATTGGCTTGGACCATGATCTTGTGGTTGTGGGATAAAGCCCCACATCAGGCTCTGTGCTGAGCATGGAGCCTGCTTGGGATTTTCTCTCTCCCTCTCTCTCAAAAAAAAAAGTCTTTATTACTCAAAGCAATCTACACATTTAATGCAATCCCTATCAAAACACCAACAGCATTTTTCACAGAACTAGAACAAACAATTCTAAAATCTGTATGAAACCACAAACAACACCAAATAGCCAAAGCAATTTTGAAAAAAAAAAAAAAGCCAGGCTGGAGGCATCACAATTCCAGACTTCAGGTTATATTACAAAGCCGTGGTAACCAAAAGAGTATAAAACTGGCACAAAAATAGACACAGTGATCAACAGAACAGAATAGAAAACCCAGAAATAAATCCACAACTATATGGTCAATTAACCTTTGACAAAGCAGGAAAGAATATCCAATGGGAAAAGGATAATCTGTTCAACAAATTGTGTTGGGAAAACTGAACAGCAACATGCAAAAGAAACTGAACTTTTTATACCATACACAAAAATAAATTCAAACAGATTAAAGACCTATACATGAGACCTGAAACCACAAAAATCCTAGAAAAGAATACAGGCAGTAACCTTTTTGCCATTGGCTATAGCAACTTTTTAAAATTTTTTTTTAATGTTTATTTATTTTTGAGACAGAGACAGAGCATGAACGGGGGAGGGTCAGAGAGAGAGGGAGACACAGAATCCGAAGCAGGCTCCAGGCTCTGAGCTGTCAGCACAGAGCCCAACGCGGGGCTCGAACTCACGGACCGCGAGATCATGACCTGAGCCGAAGTCGGACGCTTAACCGACTGAGCCACCTAGGCACCCCTAGCAACTTTTTCTAAATATGTCTCTGGAGGAAAGGGAAACAAGCAAAAATAAACTATTTGGACTTCATCAAAACAAAAATCTTCTGCACAGCGAAGCAGACAACCAATAAAACTGAAAGGTAACCTATAGAATGGGAGAAAATATTTGCAAATGACATATCCAATAAAGGGTTAGTTTCCAAAATATATAAATAACTTATACAACTCAACAACCAAAAAACAAATAATCCAATTAAAAAATGGGCAGAAGATATGAACGGACATTTCTCCAAGGAGATATTCACATGGCCAGACTCATGAAAAGATGTTCATCATCTTTTACTAACAGAGATATGCAAATCAAATCTACAATGGGATATCAGCTCATACCTGCCAGAATGGTTACAATAAAAAAGATACAATAGGTGTTGCTAAGCATGTGTAGAAAAAGAAACCCTCATGGGAATGTGAACTGGTGCAGCCTCTGTGAAAAATGGTATGGGGTTTCCTCAAGAAGTTAAAATTAGAACTATCCTAGGATCCAGTAAGTGCTACTAGGTACTTACCCCAAGGATATAAAAAAACTAATTCAAAGGGATACACGCACCCGTATGTTTATAGCAACAGTATTTACAATAGCCAAGATATGAATGCAGCCCAAGTGTCCATTGATTGATGAATGGATAAAGATGTGTGTGTGTGTGTGTATGTGTGTATATATATATATATGTATATATATACATATATATGTATATATATGTATATATACATATATGTATATATATACATATATGTATATATATGTATATATATACATATATGTATATATATGTATATATATGTATATATATACACACACACAAACATGTATATATATGTATATGTGTGTGTGTATATATATATATATACACACACACACACACACACACACACACACACACTGGAATAGTATACAGCCACAAAAAGAAATGAAATCTTGCCATTAGCAACAAGATGGATGGAACTTGAAAGTACAATGTTCAGCAAAATAGCCAGAGAAAGACAAACATCCTATGATTTCATTCCCAAGTGAAATTTAAGAAACAAATGAGCAAAAGGAAAAAAAAGAGCAACAGAAAGGCAAACCAAGAAATAGACTCTTAACTACAGAGAACAAACTCATGGTTACCAGAGGGGAAGGGTACGAGGTTGGGTTAATTAAGTGATAGTGATTAAAGAGCGCACTTGTTGGGGTGCGTTGGTGGCTCAGGTGGTTAGGCTTCTGACTCTGGCTCAGGTCATGATCTCGCGGTTCATGGGTTCCAGACCCTTGTTGGGGTCTGTGCTGATAGCTCAGGCCTGGAGCCTGCTTTGGATTCTGTCTCTCCCTCTCTCTCTTCCCTGCCTTCTGCTCGTGCTCTGTCTCTCTCAAAAAATGAATAAACATTAAAAAAAATTTTTTAAAGAACACACTTGTGATGAGCCCCAGGTGATGTATAGAATTATTGAATCACTATATTGTATACCTGAAACTAATGGAACACTGGGAAAAAAATGAAGTAAAAAGATAACATTATGCTTACACCAAGGAAAAAAAAAGTGAGTCAATCCTTTCATATTCAGCACGTAATCTAGTTCTTTGAACAAAATTATGAAAAACATGTCTTTGTCTTGCAAATCTCTGCAAAACCAGAAATGTAACTCTGAAAACAAATCTGACCCACCCATCTTCACTAATTTCAAAACCTCACCTTTTCTTCTCAAAAATGCTTATACATATTACAAATGATCAGGATATTGGAACAAAATTACCTTGTACTGAAGAGAAAAAAAATTTTAATAGCAACCATCCCAAATCTTTTTTTTAAAAAGTGCATCTTTTTTCTTTGTTGCTTAACGCTATACATTATTTCATGTTTTTGAAATATAAACACAACCTAAACCACCCAAGACTGAAGTTAAAAAGGGGATGAGGAAGGAGAGGCCTTTTTAAAACACAAACTGATAAAGGTATTCTTATTCCCAGGCTTACCACCTCTAATTAGAAGCCAATTTGTTCCAAAAATTCTCCCTGGAAAAACCTCAGATACTTTCCCCCTATGCCTTTATAATGCAAATTTTCTACCCTTATTTTCTCTAAGACCTAAGAGCCATTCTTTGAAATATGGACCTTAAGGTGTTAGAAAAAAGAGAAAGGTATTTGGAAATCAGATCTATACTGCTGTCTTCACAAATATTACTTAAAAACAAAAGGCATAAAATTTTGGTTTGTATATGCCGGTGTGTTTCATGTATGCCCATATTTGCCCATATATATGTTGTAAATGTAAGATTATTTTCTCTATTTCTGTATGGTATTATTAAAATTCAATTGTACAAGAGCTCTACTTAGTTGATTTAAAGGCAAGCTGTAATAACGATCAGGCATTCTAAAACTCTAAGAAACAAACCCAAATGTTTTTCAAGTTCATGTAATCTGAAAAACTGTTCAATATTAAACCTAATTTAAGGTTGTTGGTTTAATTAAAATAGACATGTCTTCAAAGTTATCAGCCTTAAAATTAAAACTTAAATAAAACCTTTTACTTTGCCTAGGTTTAAAGTTACTATTGTTACTTTAATGTTTACAAAATGTTTAAAAGAAATATTAGCAGGGGAAGATGACTGACTTTGAGGTCTCTTAAAGTTTTTATGGATAATCTAAGCATAATTGTTAAGAACAAGTAAATCAAACAGGCGTAGTAAGAAATAAATTTTTAGATAGATTTTTAAAACAGCTTTCCAAATCATTTTGGTAACCTAAAATCCTGAAGTTTTGCTAAGTGATGAGTTAGGTGGAATTAGGTTGAATTCATTGAGTATCTAGGTCATTTCTAAACAAGATAAATCATAAACTTTAACTATTTAACATAGATTTACCTACTTTTGACTTCCTTATTACAGAGAAAGTAAAGATAAAGCAAAAATTAACTATTGGGACTACATCAAAATAAAAGACTTCTGCACAGTGAAGGAAACAATCAACAAAACTGAAAGACAACCTACTAAGACATTTGCAAATGATGTATCTGATAAAGAGTTAATATCCTAAATATTTAAAGAACTTATAAAACTCAACAACCAAAAAACAAATCATCTAATTAATAAATGAGCAGAAGATATGAACAGACATTTCTCCAAAGAAGACATACAGATGGCCAGCAGACACATGAAAATGTGCTTAACATCACTCATCATCGGGGAAATACAAATGAAAACTACAGTGAGATATCACCTCACTCTTGTCAGATAGCCTAAAATCAGCAACACAAGAAACAGCAAATATTGGAGAAGTTGTGGAGAAAATGAATCCTTGTGCACTGTTGGTGGAATGCAAACTGGTACAGCCACTATTGGAAACAGTCTGGATGTTCCTCAGAAAATTAAAAATAGAATTACCCTATGATCCAGTAATTGTACTACTGAGAATTTACTCAAAGAACACAAAAATACTAATTTGAAAGGATATATGCATCCCTATGTTTATTGCAGCATTTTTACAACAGCCATATTAGGGAAGAAGCCCAAGTATCTATAAATTGATAAATGGATACAGAAGATATGGTGTATATATATAAACAATGGAATACTATTCAGCCACAAAAAGAATGAAATCTTGCCATTTGCAACAACATGAATGGAACTAGAGTATAATGGTAAGTGAAATAAGTCAGCCAGAGAAAGACAAATACCATACAATTTCACTCATATGTGGAATTGAAGAAACAAATGAACAGAGTGGGGACAAAGAGTGATAAGCCAAAAAATAAACTCCTAACTACAGAGAACTGACAGTTACCAGAGGGGAGGTGGGGAACGAATGGGTAAAATAGGTGATGGAGATTAAGAAGTGCACTTGTCATGATGAGCACTGGGTGACGTATGGAATCATTGATACACTATATTGTACACCCAAAACTAATATAACATTGTATGTTAACTGTACTGGAATTGAAGTTAGAAACAATTTAAAAAATACACTGGTGCGAAATAAGAATTCAGTTTTTCTGTTAAAAAAGTTTCCAGATTATTAGTTTCAGTTTACAAGTTTCAATTACAATTCAGTTTACAATTATGAACAAAGCTTTTCTTATGTTTAATGTAATCTACCTAGAAAACAAGGATTCTGTGCTTTTTGTCTTTATCAGATCTTTGATTATTCAAAGAAACTTGAGTCTTCTTAATATTAAAAGAGCTAAGTTTTAGTCACAACTATATAACCTTTTGTTTTGCCTTTAAAATCCTTGACTAGCACTTTGGTTAAATAAACATTTTTTCATAATTATCTGTGATCTGATTTAGTCAAATGTTCAAATCTTTCAATTTTTTAAAATAAACTTTCCAAAATCATGTTCTAAAATAAAACCTTTTGACCACAATATAACTGAAATATTCCAGAAGATCACTTGAGTATTTTGAAGATTGTTTCTCATAATTAAAGAGAGATATTAAAATAATTCTGCTTAGTTGTTATGCTAAATTACAAGGGAGGCATTGTTGAATAAGTGATACTAAACCCTCTTACATTATATTTCTGTAAGTGCAGTAAAATAAGTGTTCTAAAAATTGTATGCAACTCCTAGAAATCTGAGAGTTCCTGGTATGTTACTATCTTATAACTTGTGTCACAGAAATAACCAAATTTCTTTGTCAATTGTTTTGTGATGAATTCTAATCACATCTGTGTGGCCATTTTAAGTCTTTTATCATTTACAGATGGTTATACTTTCACTGAGATGCTTTACAACAGCTTCCTACAAATATGTTTCCTCTTCAGTGAGACTTATAGAAAGAACTCCAAGTACAGGTTTGTGATAACCTTTAGATCATAAAACTAAAGTAGGTAAGAATTTCTAAAACTAGTGAAACAGTTAAACTCAAGCAGAACAAGAATTAGTAACATGAGTAACATCCTCCAAGGAGGAGGATAGTTTTTATAACATTTTTGTTTGAAATACTGCTTATTTTTTTAATGTTTTGGTTTTCCAGATTTAAGAAAACTTTTTCTCTTAACTACGACTTACAGCAATTTGATAAAATATACCTTTGTGAATAGGTATATTCACAACTGATCTCTCCAAAATTCAGAAACTCTCCATGAATATTCTTGTATTGTCATGACAATATATTTATTATATTTCAGTAAAAATCTGTTCTCCTTATGATTGGACACAATTGAAAACATTCATTATATTATCAAGGCTTTGACATGAATGCCATATTTGAGGAGATATGACTAGACAGTTTTTAGGAACTAAGGTTGACTGTATGGAATCAATCAATCCTCTTGGAAAAACAACCTTATACCTTGCTTACAAGTGTTGGGGAGGAAGAACTCCCTTTACCCTTCAAGGTCCTTCTAGCTGGATAAAGAATCAAATTGACATGAGACAGATTAGCAGGAGAAAATCAAATTTAAGAGTGGACATATTGGGGAATCCACACATACATGGAAATTCCAAAGACAGTGAAGCAACATGATCCTATGTGAGCTAAAGAGAGGGGTATGGGTTTGAGGATACAGAGAGGAGAAAGACCCTTAGCAACAGAGGAAAGGAGATGTTTGGAAAACAAAGTTACTCTATTATGCAGAGAAGTTTCTTAGGTCATGAGGACTCTGTTAATAGCTCTTTTCCTGGTACAAGCAGGCAGTTGAGGGGGAGGTAAAGAGATTTCCTGATTCTGCTCCATTTGGATGCTTTTAACTCAAAATAATGTTCAAGCCAAAGTAGCCCATCTTAGGGTGGTCTGCCTTTGGTCCCTACACAGGGTTTCCTGGAACTTTATCAGAAGTATAAAGGAGGTCTCTGCCTAGCAGGTGCAAGAACTTCAGGATATCTGGGGGACCTGAGAAGAAAGGAATTCATCCAAATCTATCTGAAGCTGTTTCAAGCCCGACATCTAAAAATCTTCCTGACTGGCTAATGCTCAGAACTCCAAAACTGGTTTTTAAATTTAATCCAACTATTAACCATTGGTTTTCTTTTGTTTCCGTAGAAATACCTCTTATTTAATACCTGATTATTTGAACCACAAGCCTAAATTTGAGAACACACTTGTATCACCACTTCCTGATGAATTTAATGGAATTTACCTATTGTGAGAACTAAAAGAATGGTTCAATGAGACAGAACAATCTACCAACTCAAACCTCCAGGAAAGTTGGGGCCAAAGGCAGGCCACCTAAAACGTGCTACTTTGGTGTATTATTTGAAGTAAAAGTACTTAAGATACAGTCTGTGCAGGAAGGACATCAGACCCTTCTCTATACACCCTGAAAACAGAAAATAAGTTTCCCTCTCTGTACCAGGAGGTAAAGAGACATCCTTATCACCAAACAAAAGGAATTCAGGGTCCAGAAGGCTGTATAAGCAATACTTGTTACTTTTTACTAATTTACTGCCACAGCCCAAATTCTGTTTAGAATTTCTTAGCAATTGAAGCTCCTAACATTAAATTCTTTGTCCTGTTGATTCTTCAAAGGTTTATTGCCACTGTCTAAAAAAGTATAAAAACTGTCTCATTTCTTTAGGTCTCAGTTTCATTATTGGACATCTATATGCACACAGTAAACCTTTGGGTTTTTCTCCTGTTAATCAGTCTCATTTAAATTTAATTTTTCATCCATCTGGAAGACTTTGAAGGGTAAAGAAAGACTATTTTCCTCCTTACACACACTTTGGAGAAAAATCTTTTCTTGGCATGCTCCAGGGAGATGAAAACATCAGATTTTGTCAACTGAAAAGACATCACCACAAAGTTGCCTTATAACACTAATGGAAAGGACCCTACTGGGTACTCTTAACTAACCCTTATGCAGCTAAACTCAAAGGCATGGATTCATATTTCTCATTTAAAGAAAGCTCCATCCCTACACCGGGCATCAGAACCTATAACAGACCTAAAACTCAAACTGACCCAGAGTTGAAGCAGAGGACATGTTGGGAGACACCTTTCCCAAAACAATGGACCAGTCCTGTGTATTTCCATATTGTTTTTTAGAAGAATAACTTATTGTCTTTATAACCCTTCTTCCTTATCTTACTGGGAAAGCTCTTTAGTCAGCTTTTCTCTGAAGAAATAGGATGTCAATGGTTACATGTATTCTTGTACTCCTTTTAGACCTCTTTGCCTGAAATGAAGAATGCCAAGAATGGGTTTGTGCTTTGCATTTTAACTTGGAGAGCACCCTAAGATTCTTAGGGAAATCAGTCATTAACAACTGTTGATGGATCTGAGTTTGTCCTAATCAGTATCCTAATACTTTTTGCTACATTATACATATGAGGCCTCCTTAATTGATAAAGCCTTATAGTATTAGAAGAACTTACTACTTTCCTATTGGTTATTTGCCCCATAAACTGAATCTAATACTTTTTGTTGCTCTGTCCTGCCTGGAACTCCTCTTAGCCAACATATCTTTTTCCTCAAGTTTTTCTTACAAAGGCCTCTGTTGTTAGGACTAATTTTCGTCACTGGATTAACAATTTTTCATGTGACCCTCATTACTCATGGTTAAACCTTATTATATCCTTTTGTCCCTACCCTGCAAAAACTTTGATTTTACAAACCTAAATGTTGGATTTGTGCAAGAGAAAAATCATATTTATGAAACGCCTGAATAATAGGCTGGCCTCAATCCCTAGAGGGATGGAAAATTTAGCCATCAAAAATGTAAGATTCTCCTTTGCTGTTGTCAGAAGGATTTTCCCCCTTCAAGCTCCTTCTTATTGGACTAAGAATCAAATTGCCAGGAGACAGATTAACAGGAGAAAATAAAATTTAATACATATAGAGAATCCATACAGACATGGAAATTCCAAAGGCAGGCAAAATGAGGTAGGTCATTGTAAACTAAGGGGATAAGTGTCTGAGACTTTGAAGAGAAGGAATAAAATTTCCAGGCAATAAGAAAAGAAGATGTTGGGTAATTCGGTACTTGTCTTGCTATATAGATGGGTCACTCAGATAAAATTTGTCTCTGGTAATAATTATAATTCTGAGAAAGACCCCCAATGGGAACTCTTCTATGGAGTTAAGGGAGGGATACAAAGTTTCTCTTGAGACAGCAGAGTCCTCATTGCCTTTAATGAGCTCAAAATAATCCCAATGTCAAAGGTGGCCTACCCTGTGCCCCCACAGTTCCCTTCTATGAAACTTCCCTGAAGTTTCTCATATTAAAATTTAAGCCTTTTGGGATGAACACTGGGTGTTGTATGGAAACCAATTTGTCAATAAATTTCATATAAAAAAAAAAAAAGAAAAGTAAAAAAAAAAAAAAATTTAAGCCAGGAGTTTGGTTCAGTAAGATGAAACAGTGTTGACAATACTTCAGTTTAGTTTGATCTCCTTTCAGGTGTGTTTTCAAGCAATCAGGTATTAAATAAGATGTATTTCTATGGAAACAAAGCAATGGTTTATGATTGGCTCAAATTATAAACCAGTTTGAGTTCTCAGGGGAGCCAGTCAAGAAGCTTGTAGAGGTCAAGCCTGAAGCATCTTCAGCTACAGTGAGGGCAGGCAGTGGCAATCTGATCTTCCTTATTTATAGTTCAAGGTCTCTGGTGATCTTCGAGTGGCCTACAGAGCAATAAACCCAAAGATGGCCTATACTAAGCCATCGTAGTGATTTGTCTCAAGTTTATATTACTTAGTACTCATTTCGCAGGGCTTCAGAAAAAAAAGGGCAGTTTTAGTTCTCAGATGATTCCAAGTCAGTAATGTAGGAGAAAAAAAAATTTTTTTATATGAAATTTATTGACAAATTAGTTTCCATACAACACCCAGTGCTCATCCCAAAAGGTGCCCTCCTCAATACCCATCACCCACCCTCTCCTCCCTCCCACCCCCCATCAACCCTCAGTTTGTTCTCAGTTTTTAAGAGTCTCTTATGCTTTGGCTCTCTCCCACTCTAACCTGTTTTTTTTTTTCCTTCCCCTCCCCCATGGGTTCCTGTTAATTTCTCAGGGTCCACATAAGAGTGAAACCATATGGTATCTGTCTTTCTCTGTATGGCTTATTTCACTTAGCATCACACTCGTAGGAGAAAAATTTTAAACGTTAGTATTGAGAGTTGCAGCCAGGCATTGGAAAACACTAGAAGAAATTAGGATCCAGTCTAGTTTATAAGAAACAGTACTAGGGGCGCCTGGGTGGCCCAGTCGGTTAAGCGTCCGACTTCAGCCAGGTCACGATCTCGCCGTCCGTGAGTTCGAGCCCCGCATCGGGCTCTGGGCTGATGGCTCGGAGCCTGGAGCCTGTTTCCGATTCTGTGTCTCCCTCTCTCTCTGCCCCTCCCCCGTTCATGCTCTGTCTCTCTCTGTCCCAAAAATAAATAAACGTTGAAAAAATTAAAAAAAAAAAAAGAAACAGTACTAAAATGTAATACTGACAAAAGGTGTTACATTTTCTCCCTAAAATCATCCTCATTTCTACCCAAAATAGCCAGATTAATTGTTTGCAAAATAAGTCTAGTCTCAAAAGAAACACTTTGATTATTTGAGCCCAGCAAGAAGAGCAATTGATCGTATAGGCTCTTTCAAACCTGCTCTGCTGGAACTTTTCATAAGGAATCTCTAGACTGAACTTTTTAATAGCCTCTCAAGGCCAAAATCCAAGCCAAATACTTGCCATAAATTCATTTCGTCTCAAGGTCCCTCATATCTCGAGGTTCTTGCACCTGCCAGGAACTGACTTTCTTTACGCACCAAATAAGGCTGCTGGAAACCCTGTAAGAAAGGCATCAGACTGATATTTCCAAGAGGATTTATCAGCTTCATAAAGTGAACCTTAGTTCCTTCAAGCTGTCTGGCCATATCTGAGTCTATACAGGTCTCTCTCAATAGGACATTGTAATCAAAACTTTGATAATGTTTTCAGTTGTGTCCTGTCATAAAGAAAACCGATTCTTATTGAACTTATGCAAATATACTACCATAAAAATCTAAGAATATTCAGTTTCTGAATTCTGGAGGGCTCAGAATGATTTCAATTTATTCACAAAGGTGTATTTTAACCAAATTGCTTAGAAGAAGTTAGCTTAAAAGAAGATGTTCTTAAATCTGGAAAAACAAGTTTGTTTGTTTGTTTTTAAGTCTGCCAGGTTTCAAACAGCATAAAAACTAGAATTATCCTCCTTAGTTTATTAAGTCCCATGTTATTAATTCTTGTTTTGTTTGAATCCAGTTTTTCCACTACTTCTGGAAAATTTTTTTTTACTTAATTGAGTTTTATAATTTTAATGCTTATTTATTTTGAGAGAGAGAGAACATGCACAGAGGGAGGGATGTAGAGGTGGAGAGGGAAGGGGAGAGAGGTAGGGAGGGAGGCAGAGGGAGAGAGAATCAATCACAAGCAGACTGCTGTCAGTGCAGAGCCTGATGCAGGGATCAAACCCACAAACTGAAATCATGACCTGAGCTGAAATCAAGAGCCAGAAGATGCTTAATGGAGCCACCCAGGTGCCTCGAGTTTTATATTTTTAATGTTATCAGAAACCTGTGCTCAGTTTTTTTTCCTCCTTGAGTATCACTGAAGCACATTTGTAAAAAACTTTTATACAGCTTTCAGAGCATGTTTCATTTAGTTTCCCATGAAATTTTTAAAAAAAGTTTTATGTTCATTTATTTTTGAGAGAGAGACAGAGAATGAGCAGGAAAGGGGCTGAGAGAGAGGAGACACAGAATAAGAAGCAGGTTGCAAGCTCTGAGCTGTCAGCACAGAGTCAGACATGGGGCTTGAACTCAAACTGTGATATCATGACCTGAGCTCAAGTTGGAAACTTAACCAACTGAGCTACCTAGATGCCCCTATCATGAAATTTTTGAAATGTTTCATAGGCCCTTTGGAACACATTAGATTGTGGTCAAAAGACTTTTAGAATTTTGGAAAACAGTTAAAAATATTAGAAGTTATGGAACATTTGATTAAATTGATTACAGATTATGAAATAATTTTCCACTTAACCAAAGTGACAGTAAAAGATATCAAAGGCAAATACAGAAGGTTGCATAGTTGTAAGCAAACTTTAGTTCTTTTAATATTAAGACTCAGGTTTTGTTTGTTTGTTTGTTTTTTAAATAATCAAAGACCTGAAAACAGGAAGTTTTGGAAAAACATAGAATCCTTTTTTTTGTCAGATAACTTAAAAGGTAAAGAAAAATTTTTGTTTAGAATATCTTAAAAGCATATCAATAGTTCAAGGTTGTTCTTTTAACAAAAACAATTTTATACCAGTGTACTTTTGATATTAAAACTCATTTACTTAAATTTTTCCCAATCTTAGCCAGTACTAATCACATAGAAGATTTCTTTCAAAATATACTTTCTCCATAAACCTTCTAAAACTTTTTTTTACATTCAGATTTTGTTCTAAGTTTTCCTTCTTTAAATAATCAGTCTCATTTTAGGACCAAAATTTTTTTTTTTGATCCTCAAAAATATATTCCTCATACTTTCTTGCCATAAACTCTTAACTTTACTTGCATAGAGTTTTATTATTTTCAGTAATCTTAACTACATTTATTAGATTTCTTAATGCTTAGAGACTCTTATTTTCTAAAGAAAACCAAATAAACAATTGTGAACTATGTGTCATCAGAATTCTTTAGATTAGCAAATATACAAATATATTCACAACTGTAGAACCATGTGCTTTTTTCATAGTAAACCTGTTTTATGGGACATTGAAAGAATGTACTAGCAGACACAGATTTACCTTTAGTTTTTCTGTAGTAAGATGAAAGTAGATAAACTTATGTTGAGATAAAATAATGAAACATTAAGTCTTTATTTAGAAAGGAGATAGATATTTAGTGAATTTAACCTTACTGATTTTTAACTCAGCAAAACTTTACAGTTTGAATTTTGGAAGCCATTTAAAAGTTTGCCTATGAACCTTTTTGTTTTATTTGTTTGTTCTTAATGATGTTTACACTACCCACAAACCTATTGGACATTAAGTTTAACATTCTAAGTTTTTTCCTGACAAATTTTACAACAGAGATAACCTGAACTTGTTTGACTTTCTGTAAACATATGCTGAATAAGTTTTATATTTAATGCTGATAACCCTAAAACATGTCTATTTTAATTAAACCCACAACCTTCAATTAGCTTTAGTGCTGAGTTCTCAGATCACATGAACTTGAAAAACATTTAGGTTGTTTTCATCTTTCTGAATTTTAGAATACCCAAACTTCACAAGTAACCTTGCCCTCAAGCCAACTAAATAAAACTCTTTTCCAAATTAATTTTAGCAACACCATCTGGAGGTAGAGAAAAATCACACTTACAATGTATGTACATGGACACACATACAAATACACGGGCACAACGCTAACAAAATCTTAGAGCTTTTGTTTTAATTTGTGGAGATGACATTGCAGGCTCCATTTTCCAATACCGTTTTTTTTCCCCTGATGAAAAACTTCTAAATTTTGCATTTCAAGAAATGGTTCTTAGGTCCTAGAGAAGATAGGGGAGGGGTAGAAAATTTACATCACAAGGCACAGAGAGAGTATCTAAGTTTTCTCCAAGGTGCATAACTGGACAAATCTACCTCTTATCAGAGATGCTCCAGCCTGGGCACAAGAGCCCTTTTAGCAGTTTGTATTTTAATAAGGCCTCTTCCCACCTTTTTTTCTTCCATCAGCCTCAGGTAATTGTGGGCGATTTCAAAGGCGAGGTTTATAATTTCAAGGGACAGATAAAGAATGTAAAAAAAAAAAAAATCCCTCTAGGGAGTCAGGGTAATTTCTACTTAAAATTCATCCTTTTCCCCTTAAATAGGACAATTTTGTTCCAGTATCCTGATCTTTTATGATATCCGCAAACATTTTGAGAGGAATAGGTGAGATTTCGAGATTAGTAAAGATAGGTGGGCTTTGGATTAGTTTCTAGAGTTGTATTTCTGGTTGTGTAGGGATTTTTAAGAAAAAGACTGTTGTTTCTATTTCCCCAGAGACCTGGATTACAGCCTGAATATTAAGGGGCAGGTCTTTTTAAACTAAATCTGCTTCTTTATAGTGGGGGAGATTTTTTACCTAAAATGAGAATCAAAAAGATTTGTACCTTTGTCAGGTTTATATAAAGCATTTTAACAAAAGACATTTTTTTTTGGATACACAATTCAAACTTAGCTTCTTTTACCCCATGAATACTGGTCTTCCACTCATCATTTTTGTAGGAAGGCCCAAGAGAAATTTTGGTCACCTATTTCTGCTGTGAAGGGAAGATTGTGAATACAGTCAAATAATATCTCTGCAAATCTTGTAGGAAAAGGCAAGATGAGGCTAGGTTTTAAGAAGGGGATTTTACATTGGATATGGACATTTTTTATCTTAAGTTTAATTTCTGTTCTTTTATCTTGTCAAGGGAGTCCCTAAGGCTAGCTATAGTACTAATAAGACAATTTAGAGCTCTTTATAAAAATATATATTTTAAATACTGCCAATTTAAAGGATCCATCATTTGGCCATTGAAGAGTAGGATCTTATTAATTTCAATAGTAACTCAAACCATTAAGTCTTTTAATGACTTAACCAAAACCACAAGAAGTATCCAGAGAGAGCATAGATGATGCAGCCCCATGATCCAAAAGTTTACTTCCAAAATTAGTCTGTGTTAGAGGTAGTTACGTTCTCCCAGGACACCATGAAGCCGGCAAAGAAGAAGTCAGAGCCAGTCATTGGGAAAGTCAGAGGTCTGTCCTGGCAGCACTCTCAAACAGAGCCACAAGAAGCCAGATCAAACCACACAGGCACAAGATGGCTGACAAAGTAGTCCAGAAATCCCTGACCAAATAAGGGGGGGAAAGGCATGAAACCCTGCTTCTAAGAAATTACCACCCCAAGTAGTGAATATTCCATCCCCTAGTTAACAACTGTCAATAAAAGATAGAAACTCAAAACCCAGGGCATGGAGGTTGTTCTCTCTCTTGCTCTCACGCTCTCAGGATGTGAGAATAGGCAAGGTTGAGAGAGTGTACTTTTCATTTTAATAAACTTTCCTGCTGGTGTTATTTATCCATTGTGTTTTGTTGGTCCCTGAATTCTTTGTCTTGATGATTCCAAGGGCTTTTGCCAACATCTTTGGGATGGGCTACGTTGAGGCCTCAGGGCCAAAGATATCCCCAGTTCACATGGCAACATATGAAAAGCAAAGGCCCTTTTTGTACAGGCAGTAAGGATGATGCAGTGAAAATGGAGGTCTGGTCTGTGAAAATGTCAGACACCTTCAGTCTCACCCACCTGCTAATGTTGTACACCAGGCAAGTGATATTTTCCAGCACTAACAGGCAATGAAAGTTCCTAAGGGCTGGGACTTCTCATGACAGTCTCCTGATAACTAGTATGGCTAGACTCAGACCTCCATTCTATTCAACTGGCCACCAAGGTACACCCCAGTAAGTACCCTCTCCAGATGGTGCAGACTAGAGAGATTATTTTCAGTAGTCACAAAACCAAGCTCTTAGAACATGAGCAAGACAAAAAGAAAAATCTTATCATCTGGTATATACACACTAACAGCTTTATCGAAGCCTTGCATCTCTCAGAGCTAAACCAATACCGAGAAGGATGTCCTGTGGGGTTGGGGATTGTGTGTTGCTTCACAGTGTATTTCTATGCATGAAAGTTTTCTTAAGGTTGGCAGATGACCTAGTGTCAATCTAATCCATTCCATGTCCAATTTACCCTAACTAAACTGGAATTGGTTGGCAAGTTCTCTAACACCTTTTAAGTGTTCAACCAGTGCTCACCAGTTTTGTGGCTTTGGTTTCCAAGAGGTCCATTATCTCCTATGCACATTATCACAGACCTAGAAGACACAAAGAAAAACGAAGACCATCTCTGGAAGAAAATGGATCAGTGGCCAGAGAGTACTCTACCATATTTAACCATAGTCTTTAAGCCCGAGGAACTAGTTCCACAAATATTTTCTCCTGCTAACCTAACTTTAGTGAAAAAGACTCTCAACACTGTCACTCCATCAAACTCCACACAGATTGAGGGACACTGACTTGGTAAGAAATCTTACCTTCTGCTAGCTGTATGTCAGATGCCCCAAGGATCTCTCAGTTGTGGCAGTGTCTAGTGGGTTAAAGTATCTTAACAGTCAGGAAGAATTTCCTGTCCCCTTCTAGGTCCTTCTACTGGACTAAGAATAAAATTGGCATAAGACAATTAACAGGAGAAAATCTAATTTCCCATGTACAGGGAATCCACACGGACATGGAGATTCCAAAGATAGTCAGGCAAAATGAAATATACATACGTCATCCTGAACTAAGGAAAGGGAGTAGGAGTCTAGGACTTTGAAGGTAAGGAATACAACTCTCAGATGATAAGAAAAACAGATGTGTGGTAACTAGGTGTTTGTTCTGCCATACAAATGGGTAATCCATAAAATTTATCTCTGGTAATAGCCACTATTCTGTGGAATACCCCCAATTTAGATTCTTCTTCTATGTAGTTAAGAGGGGACAAAAAGTTTCTCTTGGGCCTACAGAGTGAATCGCCTTCAACTCAAAATAATCTTCACGTCAAAGTGGCTCATCTTGGAGTGGCCTGTCCTTGTCCCCTAGTCTTTGAAAATACTTACCAACTTCTGTCTGGAAAACATGCCTCAGATATAATTGCCTTCCACTGGGTTACCCTTGCTTATAAGAGTACCTCTCAAATCTGGACATTGACTAATGATCTTTCCTCATGTTTTAAAAATAAAAATGGCATTGGTAGCACATTAGGTTATCTTCCCTTGAACAGTTGGTTTTTATAGAATTCAGATGATCATGAATTCACTCCACATCGAAGTCTACACAACTGCTATGTAGTTTCTTTTAATGTATCCTTATGGTGGAGAAATGAAATTTATAAACGAACTAGATATTGGGAAGCAGATGTGCTCCCCTTAATGGACAATAGGGAGAATTAATTAGAAATCTGAAAAATGGTAGCAGCTTAATTACACTTAACTTTTTCCTGGAAACAGCCCATATCTTAACCCAAATCTGACTCCCAAGAATCAAACTCATTTATTACTTCAAGTACACAGAAATAGAAGATGCTCCTACAATCACTCACATGATTCTAATAAATCTTATTATGTACTATGAAGATGATTACATTTTTGATCATGACATTTCTTTCTTTGAAACTGATATAAGAGTGGTCAGAAGAACCCACTTATGCCTTGTTCCCCAAAGGTTCTGGTATTTCTATTGGGATTTCTGTGCACCAATATTTACTCCAATCTTTCTATTATATGGAAAAAGTGTGTTGGGGTTGCCCTTGATGCCATCATTAGACTCTTCCTTCTACTGCTCATATACAAAAGAGGAGATCCTTCTCTTATTAATCCAAAAGGCTTTGAAAAAGCTGCAAAGGTTATACTTTTGGATGGATGTCAACCAATAACCCAACTGTAGACAGAAAGGGCCTTGGTCATGCCCCTGCCCAAGACTTCTCTCCTTGGATTGGAGTATCAAACTTGGAAAACGCAATATACAACCTATCCATAATTATGGCTGCCACATTTAGTGTTTCTGTTCAACCATTTGAGTAACAAAAAACTCAAATTGATATCATGGCAGAAGTTGTCTTATAAAATTTGTCTTAAAAAATAGAAGTGCACTTGTTATCATAATGGCCCAACAAAGATATACTTGTGCCCCTTTAGAAGAATTCTGTTTTGGGCCACTCAGGTGGCTCAGTTGATTAGGTTTCTGACTCCTGATTTGGCTCAGGTCATGATCTTACCATTTGTGGGATCAAGCCCCACATGGGTCTCTATGCTGACAGCATGGAGCCTGCTTGGCATTCTCTCTCTCCCTCTCTCTGCCACTCCCCTGCTCTTTCTCTCTCTCAAAGTAAATAAACTTTAAAAAAATGTTGTTTTTAATGTTAATCTGGCAAAATAACACAAGAACTAAAAAATATAACGGATATTATCAACCTATTAGCTGTGGCAAAGCACATGCCAGGATTTGGAGATTATTTCTACCTTTTTAGTTGATTATCATCAGGAATAGGATCATGGTTAAGAAGGATGGCACAAACTGGTTTATTACTATTAATCTTTTTTTTAATGTTTATTTATTTTAAACCCAATGTGGGGCTCAATCCACAAACTGTGAGATCATGACCGGAGCTGAAATCAACAGACACAACAGACTGAGCCAGCCAGGAGTCCCTACTACTATTAATCTTAATATGTATTGTTAGGTTAATAAAAGGCTTACTAAAAGTTGTAATTACTGCTGTAACTCCCCCAACTGCACAGCTTATGTTTACACAGATGACCAAATTAAACGCTTTTCATCAGGATGGATATGAACCAAAAGAATTGAAGGAATTAGCAGTTGGCTTTTTCCCCCAAGACTCTCCCTGCCCCACCCCTGACCCCCACCAAGGGACTAAATGGACTGGAGCTGGTAAGGAAACCATTCTGGCCTCAAAGAATTGAGGTGTTCTCCAGGAAATCATAAGCAAAGAGGAAAAATATGTGAAAAGAGTTGCCAATGACTCCATTTTTTACTTTGGGCCGAATCTTATTAAAATGCAAAGTATGAATTTGTACTGGCTTCGCCAACTTGCCAGCAATTGACACGACGTTTTACTTCCTTAGATTTGCTCTATCACACTGAAATCTACTGAGTCTTTAGATATTTAATAATCAAACATTCTTAACACCCTAGATTGATGCCTGTTGTCCGCAGTGTTTTTAGATTATTGCTAATTGCTCTCATGTTCATCACCTTGCTAAGAAAGATCTGATTATGGTCACTCCATGATTTGATTCACCTAAACCTCCAGGCACCTTAACGAAGCCCCAGATGAGGACACTTCCAAAGAACCATTTTCTGACTACCACCTTGTTGCTCAATGTGGTCTGACTCTAATGACAGTGACTCTTTAAAACAAACCATTCAACGTTTAAAAATCTTCCTGATGTGGGATAGGACTTCCTTGGACAGGTCCATTCCAGTGACATGGGACTAAATAAGTAGTTGATCAGACATTTTCCAAGAAAGATCTTGATCAAACGGGGGAGATGTGAAAGGTGATAGTTTGGGGTCATTTATGTCATGGGGTTTTAAAATGGAGCCAGGACTGAGGGTTGCTGGAAGGGAGGTAGGTGGGCAGATGGGCATTAAGGAGGTCACTTGTTGGAATGAGGGCTGGTTGTTATATATAAGTAATGAATCACTGGGTTCTACTCCTGAAACCAACACAGCACTGTATGTTAACTAACTTGAATTTAAATATTTTTTAAATGGAGCTAGAAGACCACTAATAAGATGAGCTTTATGCACATCCTCACCAGAGGAACCATGGTCTTTCAAACCGAGCCAAACTGCAAATATTCCAAGGACACAGCCTAAACACAAAGCAACTTGCTACAGTAGGAGACTTTGCTTAGTGATAGTCTTAGCAACCAATTATATTCAATCAAGATTAGTTTTCTGCCACCAATACCAATCAAAATTCTTTGTAAATAACATACAACATAGCATTCCCTTTTGTCTTTAAGAACCCTTGACTTTTTTTCCCCCAGCGTGAGGCAGGGGGAGGATTATTTGGATTATTGTCCAAAATCTGTGTTCCCTGAATTACAATTCTGAGACCCCAAAATAAATGCTTTATTATAGCTCTGCCTCTTTTCTTGGTCAACAAATTACAGCTTCTGGAACAATGCACATCTTATCCAACCTAATGACTCCCCAAAACGTGAAGATAGTGCCTGGGCATTGAATTTTCTGTGGGTTCAATGCCCACCCCCTTCCTCACATATATTTCCAGCAAAAGGCCAGGTTGTGTATCCAGGTTTGGTTTGTGTGGCTATGGGATATTGGGTGGAAAATGGGCTTTCTCTGACAGTGTAGAAGGACAAGAAAATGACCACACATCCTTCCTGAAGGCAGTGTCTGCAGGGTGCTGGGGTGAGGAGAGGGGAGTTCAAGGTACTCATTCCTTATGGATTGGATTATTCTAGCCTGTAGAGAAGTTTGACCCTTGAAGGGGAACTCTCTGGGCATGTGAGATCCTGGCCTTTTCCTGGAACTTGGCTTCTGTATCCTTAAGTTCAGCAGGCATATATTCTCTCATCACGAATGGTGTCTGCATTGGGGGTTGCCTGCTAGCTGGGGTTGTTATTGTTGCTGCTCTTGCTTTCCTTTGCATCAGGGATGGGACAGCATGTCACATTTTATCTGTTTCACCATCAACACAACATCCTCCTGTTCACTCTCCTCACTTTCCCAGGGGCTCCACCTCTCTGCATCCCAATCAGTCTTTGTCACAAGCACTCAGACCTTAATCTGGGGCAGCTTGAGCACCCTCCTCGTTCTATAAAATGGCATGCGAAGGTCTCCAAGTTATCCTGCTCTCCTACCTTGTCTAGTAGCCCCAAAGGAAAGTAGCGGACGTATGCAAGTCCTTCACTAACCTCAGCTCTTCTTCTAGCTTTCCAACCCAAGCTTCAGCCTCCTGCCCACAGGAAAGCCCAGCTCGCTGCAGCTTCCCTTAGTTTCCAGCCCAGCTCTCTTAGTTTCCCTTCCCTGCACAGTACTCTCTCTGCTTTCCTCACACTAGCACATTAGACCAGCTGGCATTTTTGAGACGTTCCTCTACTCATGTGGGGATCCATAAGCATCTAACGTACCAGCCACCCCTCCCTAGACAGAGGTCAAAACCAAACTCAGGATTTCCCTCCAAGACCCCTTTTTCCCCAAGACCCATTCCTCTGATTTCTTTGCCAGGTCCCTAGTTGTTTATCTGCAGTCTCTGAAAATCCCTGAGTGAAATCTGAAACTGGCTTCACACACAGAAAGACAGAAGAAAGGGGCAGGACACTTCAAACTGTTAAGTGGCAATTTTAATAAGCAAGAGAACTTACAAGACTTGTCCTGGGTGGCTGCAGACTAGGTAGATCTTCACACCTGCCTGCTCGACTCTTAGGATTTTATAAAGAGGCCTTAATTGGGCGAGTCACGTGTTCCATCCAGATGCTCTCAATAGCACATTTCTCTCTCAAAGCTACAGTACTTGAAAATGGATCCAACTGTGGGAACAGTGCTGGGGGGCTGCAGAGGAGCCTCCAATTGCCAGGTTCAGCTCTGGGATCAACCAGAGGTCACATCCTCTCCTTGACCTCCTCCAATACTCACTGTATTATTTAAAATTGCGGCATCTTCCTTATATCTTGATATCTTGTTTTTCTTCAATTTTGACTCTCTTCTATAGGAGTTTTAGAGGTTAATTTATCAACATTTATAAGTAATCCTGCTTCAGAGTTTGATTGGAATTGAGTTGGATTGATCTAGCCATCTAAAATAGAGCATTAAGTTTCCCCACCCATGACTCCTTGATTTCATTTAGATTTGTTTATATCTTTTCATAATGCTTTGCAGTTTTATTCATGAAGGTCTTACACATCTTTTGTTGCATCTATTCCTAGATGCCCTACAGTTTTTGTTGATTTTATGGATGAGATGTTCATTTCTATTACATTTTTTCTAGGTGGTTATTACAGAGGTATGAGAGCACCGTTTATTTTCCTCTGTTGATCTTTTAGAAAGTAGCCCTGGAGAATGCTTAATTTGTGTATCCTGTTGAATTTCCATTGTAGACAGTCATGTGATTATATGATAAGTATTACATGATAAGTGTGTTTTTCCCATTCTAATTCTTATAGCTGTTCTTTTTAAACATAGTGGTTAAGAGCACAGTCTTGAAATTACACTGCCTGAGCTCTAACTCCTTATTAGCCTTAGTGACCTTGAGCTTCCTACTTCAGTATTTTCACCTGTATAATGGAGATAATAATGTCTGATTCATGTATTTTTTTTGAAGATTACATGAGTTATTTGTAAAATGCTGGAAACTATGCTCCACAAGTAAGTTTGCAATAAATAATGCTATTATCATTACTATTCTTGTTGTTATAGCTAAAGCATACAGGATCATGTAGAAATGGAAGATGCTATCACTGGCGTCACTGTAGTTTCTGAAAAAGAAAAAGTGCTGTAAGCTAACATCATGTCTTGCAAAGTAAGAGCATCAAAGTCCATGGCTTATTTAAGTATTGGATGAGATCTAAAATCTTTTCCTAACAAGACTTATTGGTTTTCTAACAAAAGCTCACCTGTGGGCATCACTTAATCACATAATCAAAAGACAAATGGTAGGTTGTCCACCAGTAGCTATAAGAAAAGATCAGTTTATCCACCTGCTCATTTGGTTTCCAAAAAATGGGGAGCTTTCTTCAATGCACAGTCAGTATAGAAATTTGCTTTTCAATCACTAGTCAGTATAATCAAACTTTTCTCTCATCTAGCTCTAAACAAAAGCCTGGCTGAGAAAATTTACACTTAAGAAAAATAAAATATTCTCTATTTTTGGTAATTTTAAACTGTTAGTAAGACAAATTAGATCACCAGAACTTGCCATATATGCTTGGTTCATAGAATCACCTTCACTCCATTGCATTAAATAACCAAGTATGGCTTTGTGAAATGACAATGTGTTAGCTATAAAAATGTTACCAACCATAATGTCCACTGATCAAATAGGATCTCTTATATACAATTTCAGATGAAAAATTCAGTCTAAAATTTATAATTGGAAGATGCTTCTGTCTCATATAATGAATTAGTTAAAGATTTTTTCCCCCTCTCTTATTTGGTGTGTTTAAACTTACCTTTTGTCTGCCTGTCAAGAAGTCTAGATCCAAGTTTAGAAGTTCAGTCATATAACATTAACCACTACTGTTAGCATCTTTGAATTCTTATTTTTTTCTCATCCTTATTTTCCTCTCCTGATTTATTAATGTCTATTAACCTTTCCAGTGTCTTCTTTTTTAAGCTCATTGACTATTTTTGACAGAACTGTAGTATAAATTCAAGAATTTAAAAACTTAAACATCAGGCTGCCTTTATCAAATGACCATCAAGCCACAGGAGCAGCATTAAGGAACTTCCAAATCAACCACAATGAAAGCAAATCAAAAATAGGACAGCACTGCTAAGAACTATAGGATTTTATTTCCTTTTTACATTTGCTTCTGCGAACAAACATTTCATCTGAAGTTTGGAACACGCAAATTATATATTTTTAATACAATTAATTTGCATTTATACTTGAATAAAGATTTGATTACTGAGTTAAAAATTAACTGAGTTGTCTTTTCTTTTAGTGGGTAAAGTCAAGCATAGTCTTCATCTTTTCTCAGCTGGATAGCTATTTCTAAAATGTTAGCGTGAGGCTTTTATAAAGAATATATCCTCACAGACAATATACAATGACTTTTTCCTCCCTAATACTGTTCAACTTGCAGCAGGGACCCTAATTTCTTTTATCTTAGCAAAGTTTCTTTGGCTTCCAAAGGAAGATGGTGCAAGTTGGAGCCAAGATCCCATGATTAATGAATACATCTTTTTCCATGTGACAGCTCAAAAATGGCATTTATATTGCATGAAGTGTATTCATTTCACAGAGGAGGAAGAGGACTTGAAAAAAGATTTAAAAAACAAAGAATTCAAATTGGCTTAGTTTAGTAGTTGAAATTCTAGACAGACTAGTGGAGAGAACTGACTGTGATTTTTTTTTTCCATGTGTCCTTCTCTTCTGTATTCTTTGCCTTAAAATTATTCAGGAAACCCACTTGCAGCAATATGGTATCATTAAATGACTGAGAACACACACCAAGAGATTGTCAGGTCCTTTTCTGTCCAATGAAGAGCTCCCTGTGTGTCAGTTAATGTACAGGTTTTCTCTCCTGTATTTACTGCTCTAATGACCTGAACCATTTGCTGAGGCCTCGCTCAGCAGACATGAGCAGCAGCAGTGGTGACTTGGGGCTCTCACCATGTGTTATGTCTTGCTGATGTTGTTCAAATAATCAGATATTCTGAACATCCTTTAGTTTATTGTAGCTATAAGGATGGAACCTAAGGGGAAGAATGACTAGAATAACTTTGGTACCCAGTGTGATTGGGTAGCTGCTTGGCTCCTATCTTGATACTGTCTTCTCTTTTAAGGAAAGTGATCAGAATAGACAATATAAAGAATGCTGAGAAGGTTGAAAACTGACAAGCATATTCCTAAGGCCTTCTATTTTGCAGTAATAACTCTTGTGTGTCTATCTTATTTCACTGAATCTACTTTTTTAAAAGGGCATTGTTTCCTTTAAAAAACTTACATGTCATTAATTCTCATTAATTAATATTGACCCTCTTGGCTTGTTCATTCATTGTTCAGCATGTATTTGAATCTATGTGCTGCAAACTAGGTTAGACATAGGAATGCAGCAGTAGGGGCAACCCAGTCCCCCCTTTAAGCAGTTTGTACACTAGTAGAAAGATAGATTCTGACTAAGTGATTGCCTATGTGTTGAGTAATGTGAAGTAGAAGTGCAAAGTGCAATGAAAGCTTACAGCAAAATGTTTTAGGTTAAGCATCCCAGAAGCAGACTCTAAGCTAAGAATTGTTGTATAAGGGAAGTGCTCTGCAGGGTAACCAGGAATTAAATGAAGGAGGCATGAGAAGAAGGGAGAAGAAAACAAGCAAGGGCATAATTTCTGGAGGTACCTTTAGCCTAATGCTGCAGGGGAATTCTGGAGTATAAATCACACCTTAGAGTGTGTCCTGAGCCAAGGCAGGTAAGCTGGGCTTTCATCCTGCCACACCATGTGTCCCTTGTGAAGGAGCAGATATGGAGCAAGGGTGCAGGCATGGTGAGGGGGACAATGTAAAGTCCAGATACTTCTAGCTTTCTGCACAAGTGACGCTGGGAGCCCCAGGAGAGCAGGCCAAAGAAGTGTCACAGGTATAGCCCACTGGAGGTGAAATTGCATAAAAGCTGGAAGGTGGGCAGACAGAAATGATAAAGGGATCCAAACAGGATCTGGGTATAACATGAACAATTTCCATCAGTGTTGCATCCTCTGCATTGTTCTGATCATTTGCATCTAACATTTAAGTCACAGCTTTTTCGAGATGGTGGTCATCATAATTTCTAGGGAAAAATTTACAAGAATTAACAGAATGAGCTACCACCCTTATGGCTGCAGTAGGTCCCAAGACTGTGGTTGATTTTCATTATCTTTTTCCTCAATCACCTATTTTAAATTCCTCTCAATCTTAGCTAGTATTTCTGCTAGTCCAGGTGGCTTACCAGGTGATATGACCTGGATTTTCACCTTTCCTTTTCAGTTTTGGAAATTTTTATTGTCCTATTCTCAAGCACAGAGATTCTTTCCTCAGCTGTATCAAGTTTGCTAATGAACCCGTCAAAGGTATTCTTCATTTCTGTTACAGTGTTTTTGATAACTAGTATTTATTTTTTATTCTTTTATAGAATTCCATATCTCTGTGTTCACGTTATCCATCTTTTCTTGTATGTTTTCTACTTTTTGCATTAAATCCCTTAGCATGCTAATCATTGTTTGTTTTTTAATTCCTGGTCTAGTACTTCTAACATTCCTGTCCTTTCTGGCTGGTTCTAATGTTTGTTCAGTCTCTTCAAACTGTTGTTGTTGTTTTTCTTTTAGTATGTCTTGTAATTCTTTTTTTTGTTGTTGAAAGCTGAACATGATGTACTAGATAAAAAGCCTTTAGTAATGTAGTAGTGAGGTGTGAGGGGGAGGGTAAGCACCCTAAGGTCTATGAATAGGTCTCAGACTTACAGTGAGCCTGAGCCTTCGACTATCAATTTTACCAGCGCTTCTCAACATAGTTCTTCCCTTAGGTGAGACAGAATAGCTAGAGGGAGTAGTTGGGTATTCCCCTTCCTCCAATAGGCTGTGCTGTGATAAAACCCCAGCAGGTTAGGGTCTAGTGAAATAGTTTTCCCTAAAGGCAAGCCTTATTAAGAGCAGAATGCTCTGGTGTATTTAAAAATGTTCCCTTTCTCCTTCCCTGCTGAAAGCACAAAGGGATTTTTCTCTGATGTTTACTGTGAGGACCTGGTAAGTTCCTGGAAGTAAAACTCACACAAGTGTGTGGGTACCCCATGGCTGGGTCCCCTGACGTTTTAAACTCAAACTTGCCTG
Organism: Felis catus; assembly: GCF_018350175.1. Lineage (NCBI taxonomy): Eukaryota > Metazoa > Chordata > Mammalia > Carnivora > Felidae > Felis > Felis catus. The sequence continues at coordinate 75,009,855 of NC_058370.1, forward strand.
CCCTGAGGCTCCAGCAATTCATCAATTGCAGGTCAGGTTTTCTTACACTGGCACTGGTTCCCACGGTGCTTCTGCTCATGGATTTCTTCTCCAGTGAGTTGTGATTCTGTGTATTCATCTGTCTGTCTCCCCAATTTTGAGTGCATCTCTTTGCCCTGTGACCTTGCATCCCTAGTGGATATAAGAAGAGTTGTTGATTTTTCAGCTGGTTTAGCTTTTTACTTGTAATGGAGTGCTGATTTCTGAGCTTCTTACATGCCAGATAAGAAGCCAGAAGCCCAATCTCCACTTTTTATTAGACTTCTTGCTCCATTGAAATCTACTCTTTGGCTACGTGTTGTACATGTGATGACACCTCCATCCTGCTGGTTGCTTATGCCAAGACCCTCAGGCCTGTCTTTGACTTCTCTTTCTTTTTTCTTTGCCTCAACCTATCAGCAAATCCCATAGCATTACCTTTAAACGTATCTATTATCCCAGCACTTATTGTTTCCACAGCTACTTGTCTGATCTGTGCCACCATGTTCTCACACCTGAACGTGTCAGCAGCTTTCCATCTGACCTTCCTTGGAGCCTTGCCCTTTCTGTTGTCACCACAGAGCAGCCAGAGTGAAGCCATTATGACTTAAGTTAGATCATTTTTGCTTCAAAAATGTCCAAAGGCTTTCTGTCCTCCTAAGAGTAAAATCCAAACCACTTGTGGGGGCTTGCAAGTCCCCCCATTATCTTCTGACCCTTTCTTCTATTCCTTGTCCCCTCGCCCACTCCATTATAGGAACACCAGCCTTCTTTCTCTTCCTTGAGCTCCGGAGACATAATTCTACCTTAGGGCACTTGTACTAGATGTCTCCGAGAGTGCTCCTTTCTATGGCATTCCCCCTGCTAACTTCTTTGAGTCCTTTGATTCTTTCCTCAAAGGTCACCACGATGAGGCCTCTCCTCCCCACCCTGTGTACAATTGCAACTGCATCCACTCTTGTTCCACTTTTCTGTGCCCCATTTTATTACTTTGATCATAGCACTAATCATCTTTTTTGCATACTAACCTACCATTTACTTTTTATTTACTAGGTTGTATATAAAATATAAGCTCGAGAACTCAACAGTCTTTTCCTGTTTGTGTCCTGAGTGCCCAAAACAGTACCTGGAATGTGATAGGTGCCTAATAAGTGGGGTTTTTTGATGAACAAATTAATTATTGTGGTCTCCAAGTAGATTTTTTAAAATATCAACTGCAGGGGCGCCTGGGTGGCGCAGTCGGTTAAGCGTCCGACCTCAGCCAGGTCGCAATCTCGTGGTCCCTGAGTTCGAGCCCCGCGTCAGGCTCTGGGCTGATGGCTCGGAGCCTGGAGCCTGTTTCCGATTCTGTGTCTCCCTCTCTCTCTGCCCCTCCCCCATTCATGCTCTGTCTCTCTCTGTCCCAAAAATAAATAAAAAACGTTGAAAAAAAATTAAAAAAAAAAAATATCAACTGCAAAATAACAGTTAAAATTAACATAGCAGACAAAAGAGCAAGGTGTGTCCAAAAGAAGTCAATGGAACTGGAGTTAGATAAAACCTTTCCAGTGGCCAAAAGCAAAGAAACTAAACTGATAAGAACAGAAACAAAATCCTATATAACCAATAAACAACAACAACAAGGGACAACAAAACTCCATCCATCGTCGTGCTGCCATAGTGTTTTATCACTATAGCTGTTGATTTACATTGTAAATTCTCCTATAGAAAATATTTCCATGGCAAGATGTTCACTTTCTAGCTTATGATATAAACCTATAAAAACAACATCAGAACTACTCCCAGACCACAGAAAAACATAACAAATAAAATTTTGTAGCCTACAGGTGATTATATATATATATATATATATATATATATATATATATTACTATAAAAAAGAAAGTAATCTATATACAGCTATACATTCTACTCATTTTAAACTTAAGCCATTTAGGGGCACCTGGGTGGCTCAGTTAGTTAAGCGTCCAACTTTGGCTCAGGTCACGATCTCACAACTCGTGAGTTCGAGCCCCGTATGGGGCTCTGTGCTGACAGCTCAGAGCCTGGAGCCTGCTTCTGATTCTGTGTTTCCCTCTCTCTCTGTCCCTCCCCAACTTGCGCTCTGTCTCTCAGTCTCTCTCTCTCTAAAAAAGAAATAAACATTAAAAAAAGAAAATACATTAAAATTAAATAATTTATAGCAAAGAAGGAACAAATTAGTAAGTACTAATGCTTTTAAAAATGCTATAATCGGGGCACCTGGGTGGCTCAGTTAGGCGTCCAACTTCAGCTCAGGTCATGATCTCACAGCCTGTGAGTTCAAGCCGCATCATGGTCTGTGCTGACGGCTCAGAGCCTGGAGCCTGCTTCAGATTCTGTGTCTCCCTCTCTCTCTGCCCCTCCCCTGTTCATGCTCTGTCTCTGTCTCAAAAATAAATAAAAACATGAAAAAAATTTTTAAATGCTACAATCTATTTTTTCTATCAGCATTTGAAATTAAATACTCATAGCATACTGACACTTTATATGCACATGTTAACTGATTATGTCGGTTCTGATTTCCTACAGAAAGATTTCAATCCTGAGTGAAAGATCAATGGCATCCAGCAGGGATTGTCTTTAATTATCATTTCTTTCACAGTCTAAAGGGACTGTTCTGACTACAGAAGTAACTAACATTTTATTTTGACAGTTATTCAAATTATAATAAAGAATACGAGGCTCTTACATGATACATTCACGGCTTTAGAGAAGCAATCCATTGAGAAATGCATTTTGTGTAGCTTCATTCGAATTCAGAGGGTCCTCTACAAAAGAGGAAAAAGGGGGAGTTATTAGAAGATACGCAAGTCTTTTTATTTTTAAAGTGGTGCTTTTGGTCTTTGATCATATTGGATAACAGTTATATCATTCATCTCTTCACATAGCAGTCTTCTTACCTGGAATGAACCACTTCTTTTTTCACAGCTAAGTCAAGCCTTCTTCATTTTCAATTCCCCTTCCAAAGTTGTGCAAACAGCAAATAATATTATTATTATTTCTGGTGTGTGTATACACATGTGTGTGTGTGTGTTGTGACTATTGTGAAGGCTCTTGTGTCTCTCTCCTTCTATAGGACCAACTCTGAAATTTTTCCTGGAAGTCTAGCAGATCACGCCAGTTATTTCATGATGAAAAACCCCAATACCACTTCTTAAATTTCTCATTTAATGTACCAAAGCTCTGTGGGGTTTAGGATTAAATGAGGTAGGCTTTGGAACTCTCATGTGTGTGGTTTTCTCTGTTACACAAAAGTAGCTTGTGTTAAATCCCAATTCCTTATAAGGGTTTACTCTTTCCCCCTTTTCCCCCCTTTCAACAGTCACTACCATGGAATTGGAGTGGATCGCAGCTGGGGCTGCAGACAAAATTGAGTAGGAGATACCACACTATGCTTAAGATTTGCTTAATGTGTAAAGCTTGCCTTTTTCCCTTAGAAATGACAGTCTTTTTTTTAAGTTCGTTTATTTATTTTGAGAGAGAGATAGAGAGAGAGCACATGAGCAGGGGAGGGTCAGAGAGAGAGGGAGAGAGACAGAATCCCAAACAGCTCTGCACCGGCAGCATAGAGCCTGTCGTGTGCTCAAACTCAGGAACCATGAGATCATGACCTGAGCTGAAAACGAGTCTGATGCTTAACCAATTAAGCCACCCAGGTGCCCCTAGAACTGACATTCTTTTTTTTTTTTAATTTTTTAACGTTTATTTATTTTTGAGACAGAGAGATACAGAGCATGAATAGGGGAGGGTCAGAGAGAGGGAGACACAGAATCTGAAACAGGCTCCAGGCTCTGAGCTGTCAGCACAGAGCCCGACGCGGGGCTCGAACTCACGGACCATGAGATCATGACCTGAGCCGAAGTCGGACGCTTAACCGACCAAGCCACCCAGGCGCCCCGAACTGACATTCTTAAACTAAGTCTGTGGGCCCTGCCTGGGTCTGAACACATTGCAGTGGATATCTGAGCCTTGTGAATTTGTAAAAAGCATTTTGTGAATTTAACGTGGGGCTTTTCAAAATCCCCCAAGAGTCAATAATCATAGCAAATTAGCTTTCTGTCATCTATGTCTAGAGTGCCCATCCCACCAGTTTGGACATGCTGGGGAATATCCTAATTCTGTAATTTTTGGTTCAAACTGGAACAATTCTCCTCTTCTACTTCCACTCCTCATACCACATCAGGACAAAGGAGTCGGTAGGCGGCTAGTTGCAGCAGGAGGTAACATCTGATGATGTTCCAGAGTACTGCTTTGGAGAGAGGCAGAGCTGGACTTAAGTCCCACCTCTATCACTTTCTGACTGACTAGCCTTGGGCAAGTCACATAGCATATCTAAGCCTGAGTTATGAAATGGATGTAAGACATATACCTATCTTATAGGGTGATTGTGAAAAATGTGGGGCAAAAAGTATGTACTTCAGAGTAAAAACAAGTACTTAAAAATATATTGATGGAAGATGGTCTGAATTACCCCTTATATCTCTTCCTTGACTTTTACATATCCTCAGTAAAGCTCAAAGGCTGAGAGAAACAAGGAAATAATAGCTAAAGACTGGATCCAGATACAAAATGTCCCCAGTACCTATACATGTTTCCATCCCTCCCACACAAAGAAGATACTAAGAACTGAACACTAGATAGTTAGAAACACATATTTATGCTTTATGTGCCTTTAACAAACTCAGATCCCCTTAGATTGGGTTCCTCTTTCATTTTACCAGTTTGTATGTGTAAAATATTATTAGTAGTAGCTTGTAAACACATTTAGGGCAAACAGAGTTTTGTTCATCTTTTTTGCCACCAAACGCATTATCTTATAGTAAAATTTAAAAAACACCTACTGAGTTCTGATATTGCGGGAGGCACACGTAAGTATTAAATATTATTGAGTATGAATAAATGTTAAAATATTTCTAGAACAAAAGTGAATGAAATCATTTTCATGGTTAACAGTCACTGCCTTTTAAAGACAAGATTTTCTTTAAATGTCTGCGTTATTGGGGAGCCACGTGTCTCCATGTTAAAAAGAATAGGAAAGAGACGATACTTTCCAGCTGGATGGTCCTGGCTTCAATATTCAGCTGTTTAATAGATGACTCTTCAGGCCAAGTACTAAAAATCCCTGTGCCGGTGCCAGTGACAGGTGCCTCACCCTAGCCACAGAATTCCACTGCACCCTCAGATCTGAGAAAACGTGATTGCAGATAGTTAGCTTAGAGCAAAATGACTAGTCTTGTCTTTAAGGAAGAACATTACTTTCCAACTGGAAAAGAATGGGAGCCTTTCTTCCACCTGACTGATGCCATCAGCATGCTACGGATAATTGGATCCTCTAAGTTGGCTCCCTTGTTGCCATCAACTTCTCTCTGAGTTTATATATTTGTCTTCCCCAGATCCTCACAAATGTCTCTACAGGCAAACATACGTATGAGCTCTATCTCAGGTGGAATTCCTGACTGAGGGAGGAAATACATCAGTCCTTATCCCACTTGGGACAGGTGATAAGCCTTAACTACTTGAGTCATGTGACTCTGTAGCAATCAGATGCAGAGCTTCATAACACGCATTTGAACCTATCCCATAGGGCACACTTGTATTCAGATGTATTGTACATATGTAAAATTGAGCAAGTCAGTTCACTTTTCTCTTTTTTTTATTATTTAAAAAAACTTTTTTTTCAACGTTTGTTTATTTTTGGGACAGAGAGAGACAGAGCATGAACGAGGGAGGGGCAGAGAGAGAGAGAGAGGGAGACACAGAATCGGAAACAGGCTCCAGGCTCTGAGCCATCAGCCCAGAGCCTGACGCGGGGCTCGAACTCCCGGACCGCGAGATCGTGACCTGGCTGAAGTCGGACGCTTAACCGACTGCGCCACCCAGGCGCCCCTTTTTTTTATTATTTAAAAAAAATTTTTTTTTAACATTTATTTATTTTTGAGACAGAGCATGAACGGGGGAGGGGCAGAGAGAGAGGGAGACACAGAATCAGAAGCAGGCTCCGAGCCATCAGCCCAGAGCCCGACGCGGGGCTCAAACTCACGGACTGCGAGATGGTGATCTGAGCCGAAGTTCGGGGCTCAACCGACTGAGCCACCCAGGCGCCCCAGTCAGTTCACTTTTCTGAGTCCTAGTTTCTTCGTATGTAAAATTAGAGGGTTGGTCCAGATAATTATAGGTTCTTTAAAATCCCGTGTTTGTGTGCGAATGTCTTCTTTTAATAAATTTTTCTGAGCATCTCAAAGAAAGTAAGGTTACTAATATTCCTACATTATTGCCATGTCATTGTCATCATCATCATTTTCTTCCCCAAAGAGGAAGTTGTATAGTGCTCCTGAGGTCAAGAAAGTGAGCTCCCAGCTGGTAGGGTAGCAAAATCTTTATCTGTTTTAGATTTAGCAAATCTCCCTCACCTGTTTGACATTTTCTCCCCATAGTCCCATTTGGTAGCATATATTTTATTTCTGTTCTGGATTTGGTTACCATAATCCTATGTGTTCAGAAGGTAGCAGAATATAGTAGGGGACAGGATAGTATAATTCCTAAACATGCAGACTTTGGGACCAGAAAGACCAGATATAGATTGCTGTTTCTGAAACTTATTGGCTATTTAAATGACTAAAGCCCTCTAAATTCAATTGCCTCATTTATAAATAGGTATAATGATGGTAACTACTTGGTGAGCTGTTATGAGACTTAAATGAGATAATGCTTGTGAACAATTTAGTGCAATGCTCGACATGTAGCAAGAACTCAATAAGTACTAGTTTTTTGTTTATGCCAGAGGTTCTTGACTCTGACTGTACAGTAGAATCACTTGGGAAGTTTTTATCACATTGAAATGTTTGTGTTCCACCTAAGACTAATTAAATCAGTACTTCTGAGGTTGGAGTCAGGGCATAGGTATATTTTGACAGCTTCCCAGGTGATTCTGTATGTGGCAATGGTTGGGAACCTCTGGTATTTGCCAAGTGTCACATAGAAATCAGAGAGGAAATGATTTTTTTGGCCTCCCTTGTACATATGACTATTAGACATGATCAACACAGCTGATATAGACCTCCCCAGAGACACAGCAGAGAGACCTTTGGTAATCACTATAGCGTCAAGCCTTAACTAGTCCCTGGCTTGTGCTCCAGAGGCCAAGGTCATTATGTAGTAGCAAGAAAACAAGATATGTATTGAAAAGTCTATTTTAGCCTGTGGACTCTAACATAGTGTTCTGAATTTTGTGCTCTCTGGTTTTGAGGGAGATTTTGCACAATCTTCTTGGTCCGATTTCTATTAAAAAACACAGAACAACAAAAAATAATCTAGTAAATCTGTGAGAGCTATGTAAGGAAGACATTTTCCTGAATGCGAGGGAAGATGAATTTGGGTTACTAGGGGGTTCAGTATTGTTTTTCCCTGGCTGCTGATTCCCTGGTCCAGCTCGGAGCACAGAATAGGCCCAGTGAAGTTGATTAAATTCTGGGGGACCTTCCCTTGAGTGAAGGCCATGAGAGGCCACTCTGGCAGCCCTAGACTGGGGGAAAGCTCTGTTTCCAGGCTCTGGCCTCCACTCCTGTGACCCTAAGGGATTTTTCAGTTTGAGTTTGTCTGAATAGGTAAAGCAAATGCCAGACTTCTCTAGAAGCTTTCTAAGACATGTGGCTATACTTAGCCAGGGCTCACCTCAGGTTCCTGAAGCTCTAACATGAATTTAAATAAATGAAATGACACCTTTTGCTTGGAATGGGCTGAATCAGCACATATTCACTGAGGTAAGACAACTGCATCCATAATGTACTCTGACTTGCTCTGACTCTCCCTTTCACCACAGGAGGCTCCAAACATTTCTGTCACAGGCTCCAAATGTATGCATTCGATCCTTACTGGAGGGTGGGCTTTGAAGCCTACAGTTGAAGTATGGAGTGGAGGGAAATAGGGTGCCTGTGGATTGAAGGAGGGCTGAAGGCAGTGTTGGGCAGTGAGAGGACCATGCATGCCTAAAGGGCAGGTGGAGAAGGAATGCAGTGGGAAGCCATAAAGTTGGTGTTCTACCTTCCTAGCAGCCCTGCCTCTTCTGGCTCCAAAATCAGGTAGTGCTAGTGGACCTGTCTGAGGTACAGAAGTAACTCAAGGAGGCACTATCAGCATTTTTTTTTAGGGGATTAATGTCAACGGTAAAACCCAGGGGCATCTGGGTGGCTCAGTCAGTTAAGTGTCCAACTTCAGCTCAGGTCATGATCTCACCGTATGGGTTCAATCCCCACGTCAGTCTCTGGGCTGACAGTTCAGAGTGGGCAGCCTGCTTCAGATTCTGTGTCTCCCTCTCTCTCTGCCCCTCACCCACTCACACTCTGTCTCTCTCTCTCAAAAATAAACATTAGAAAAGAAATTAAAAAACCAACAACAGTGAATTCCAGATGCTGATGGTGACCATCTACCACAAGTTGAGGGTATGCCTTAACATGAAACAAACATGGAGGTAAGGAGGAGAAAAGGGGAGGGAGAGACCTGAGGGTTCCTCTGTGCCTGAACCTGGCCCTGTCCTTGGTCTTCCCAATACCGTGAGCCATTCGGTTCCCTTTTTAGACCAAGCGAGGTGAATAGAGTTTCCGACACAGAAAGCTCCAATACAATTCATTTGACAATTTGACAAGAATTGGCCCTCCACAGGGCAGTAACAATAGAATTTTTTCCTCAGAGTTTCCTTGAATAGGCTGCCTCTCCTAACAGGAATGCCCTTGAGTAGTACAGTTCACAGAACTATTGCCTTTGTAGGCAGTTTTCTATGGTCTGTTCCTCACATTTATTCTGCTCTAATGGATTGAAACTCCTCAGTTGCATTCCAGATTTAGACCCAGAACACCTAAATTCAGGTCCTGATAGAGGCCTTGTTCCTACCCACTTTCATTCTTTTCAGCTGAGGCAGCTTCCCAGTTAAGTGCTATCTTGTAACTGGCCCTTGCAGGTAGTACCTCCAATGAGTAGAAGCCCCCAGACCTGTCCTCTTTCCTTTTCACAGGAACCCAGGCTGACATTGTTTGGATCCAGAAACTAAAATAATCCATCAGGGGTTTATTTCTCTGGGGGTAGAAAGGGGTCTTTAGGAAAAGACATACTACAAATTATTGTGGTTAAATAGAGCTATGTAGAGCTCATTAGATGCTTTTGAAGATGAGCACTGAAAACAGGTTTTAAAGGCATTTAGCCTGCCCCTCACCAGCAGCCTGTTTCTGGGGTGGGTGTGTACTGTTGCTTAGATTGATTTAGAGAGGTGCCATGTATAAGAAGCAGCTTTCTAAACATTCCAGGCTGGGGAGAACCTTAGAATAAATGTCAGGCTGAGAAGCAATTCTTAACCCAGAGTGATTTACCCCTGAGGGGACATACGCAATGTCTGGAGACATTTTGGTTGTCACAACTGGGGAGGGGGTTGCTACTGCCATCAGTGAGTAGAGGACAGAGATGCAACTAAGCATTTTACAGTGCACAGGGCAGTTTCCCAAATTATGTGGTCCTAAATGTTAAAAGTGCTGCAGTAGAGAAACTGGGCTAATGCCATTAGGGACACCTGGGAGACATGGGGAGCTCAAGACACCCTTTCCAGAGAGTCAGAGGTAGGATTAATGCCAGGACCAACTGAGATTTTGTAGTTGAGGGAAGAAAGTGTTAAAAGGAGTACAGGTCAGGCACACAGGTCCTATGATAGCAGTGAGGTGTCTGTGTCGATTGGTCTTGTGTGGGAAGGTTGAGCTTACTTAAGGGTCCAGAGTAGATTTTATTTCATTGTTTTTATTCATAGATAACATGCTAAGGTAATTCACTAAAGTATTTCAGTAAAGGAAAAAAATTTCAAGCACCACTTTTTCTTTCTGTATTCTCAGTGCCTTGCACAGACTAAACTCGCTAACAGCTGTTCATTGAATAGAAATGAACAGACTGATATACTACTTCTGCAAAACATACATGTATTTTTACATACAAATATAAGAATATTTACATACAGACATGCATATATATTGTTTTGCACACATTGGAGGCATAAAATGAGTATTTATTAACTGTACATTTATTACCTGAGACCTACAGTAAGTCACTTAAACTTTATAATTTTAGACTTCTCAAAAATGTACAAAAGATAATATAATACTAATATATATATCACAAGGGTTTTCTTTAAACTTTAAAAAACTGAAATATATTCAAATGCTGTAGATTTACCTTTTTAAAATGTACAATTCAGTTGTTTTTGATATGTTGAAAAATTTGTGCAGTCATCTTCACTATCTAGTTCAAGTACATTTTCATCTCCCAAAGGAAACTCTGGTCCTATTAATGTTCCCTGTTTCCCCCATCCCTTGGCAACTACTAATCTACTTCCTTTCTCTATAGATTGCTCTATTTTGAACATTTCATATAAACATAGTTATATGATATATGGCCTTTGGCATCTGGCTTCTTTCATTTAGCATAACATTTTCAAGGTCCATTGATTACAGAATATATCAAAAATTCATTCTTTTTTAAAAATGTTTTTAAAGTTTATTTATTTTGAGAAAGAGAGAGCACAAGTTGGGGAGGGTTAGAGAGAAGTAGAGACAGAATCCCAAGCAGGCTCTGCACCATGAGTGCAGAGCCTGATGTGAGGCCTAAACTCACAAACCATGAGATCATGACCTGAGCAGAGATGAGTTGGACACCCACCCGACTGAGCCACCCAGGTGCCCCCATTCTTTTTTTTAATGCTGAATAACAGTCTATTGAATACACCACCTTTTATTTTATCAGTTGGTGGATATTAGGATTATTTTCACTTTTTGGCTGTTATGAATGATGCTGTTATGAACATTTGCATGAAGGTTTTTGTGTGTATATATGTTTTTTATCCTTTTTTGTTCAACTAGGAATGGGATTAATAGGCCATATGATAACCCCAGATTTCACCTTCAAAGCAACTGCAAACTGTTGCCCAAAGTAGCTGTACCTTTTTACATTCTTGCCAACAATGTATGGAGGTTCCAGTCCCCCCAGATTCCTGGCAACACTTATTATTGTCCATCATTTTCATTATAGCCATCCTAGTGAGGATGAAATAGTGTCTCATTGTGGTTTCAATTTGTATTTGCCTAATGACAAATGATGGGCATCTTTTCACGCGCTTGTTAGTCATTTGTAAATCTTTTGGAGAAACGACTATTCAAGTCTTTTGCCCATTTCATAATTGGCTTGTTTGTATATTGGTTGTTGAATTATTACATGTATTTTGGAGAAATTTATACAAAAAAAAAGAATGGTTGGCTTATACATTGTGATGTAGGAGTGACTCCAGTTGGATACAAATTAGAAGAGGTGGCATGTGGCCAAGGACACTGTATAGTATAGTGTTTTCCTCTTGGTCAGAGGTCACCAGCCATCCTATAGATGGCTGCTCTTTGGGTCAGGGGCTGAGTCTGGTCCAAAGAGCTGTGATATTAGAGTCTAAAGCATGGAAATCTACATAAGAAATTAACTAGCTAATATGTCTGAAGAGATGTTTAGAGATGGTGGGCACTCAGGGTTTAGGTACAGTCCAATAATGATAGTTTTTTGAGTTTTGATTTGCCATATGAAAAGAATGGTACTCAGAGATATGAAGGATTTTGCTCAAAGTTATATGTATAGATAATACCCAGACCACCTGACTTCCCAGTTCAGTGTTCATGCTATATTGTCACACAATTTCTACCTCTTTCAAGAAGATTTGATAAAACAGCATTCTAGATCATACAAGGAGGTAATGATAGATCTAAGAAAGAGACTTTTTATAGTGTTGGTATTTGGGACTAAATGTGATGGAAAGAGAATTTCATCAATGTCATGAACAAAATAGTTACACTCCGACCAAAGGGAAGTGTTTTTAATCTGCTAATGGCTCTATGACTGGATTCTCACTGGAACTCAGGTATATCTTCAGGTCACCATTTTGTCCTTAACTCATTACTACCCAATCTGGGACCTTCACGGCCCATCCTTCATGAGCTCTACTGTTGTCTCAGCTGCAGAGGTTGCAGATGTGAAGCTATCTTCCTCTGCCTTTGGCTGCAAAACTGTCAGGGGCTATGTCCACTAAAAGAGAGCTAGGATTGGATTGCCTCAAGAATAAGGATTTGTAATTTAACATCCTCATCGCAGGCTTCATGGCCTTACTTCTTTTAGTCTGTTTAAAAATTAGAGCTCAAGACCTGACTTTATCAGATCTGAGAGTGCATGTGCTATAAAAGAAAGGAGCTAAAGTCAGTTCTGCTACCTACTGTCTGGGTATCCTTTGGGATGTTATTTTGCACCTCTGAATCTTTACAATGGGATAATAATATCTAGAATATTGTGAGGATTAAACTAGATAATATATGTCCTCAACCTAGAAATATGTTTGATTTGTCTGTGTAATGCTGTATTTTTCCTTCTATCCTTGTAAAACATCAATTTGTGGAAATTAATTCTCTCACCCATTTTCAAATACAAAGTAAAGAAGCAGTTTAAGTGTTCCCAAACCACTCAGAATGGAAACATTTTCATTAGATTTGTTCTTCAGTAATGATATGTTGACTCAGTATTGTCCTGGTTATGTAGGTGGTTTTTTAGCTGACATCAGAGCTGAGCTAAGACCAGAGAATAATGGGAAGAAAAGACCAAGCAGCTTAAATATATGAATAAAACTGGGATCACAGAGAAATAAGAGAAGGCTCAGGGCTCAGGACCAAATACAACATTCCGTTACTCCTTTAGTAATTATTTATTGAGCACTTCCTATGAGCTAAACACTGGGTGGGCTTGGCACTGGAGCTATAGTCACAAGCAAGTCATGGTTTGTGGTAGATTAGTTGTTAAATTGACCCCATTTTCCACTCTGCCCTATATCCACACTTTTTGAAATGGGACCTTGAAGCTGGTCCCTTCCTGAAGCAGAGAATACTTTTCCATCTCTTGAATCTGATTTGGACTTGGGACTTATTTAGGTCAACAGAATGCAGCAAAAGTGATGATATGCTAGTTAGTCCCAAAGTAGGTCTCAAGAGGCCATGAACCTATTCCCTGCACTCTTGGGATCCTATCTGGGTGTTCTGTGCTGAGGGATGAGAGAGCACACAGGGAGAAACAAAGGACCCCAGCCCATAGCCAGTGAACTTCCAGAGCAAGGCTGTTGATTGCAACTCCACAAAGGAGCCAAGCTGAGATCAGAAGAATTATCAGGTGGCTTGTAGAATCATGGACTGTTGTTTTAAGCTTCTATGTCTTGATATGGTTTATTACGCAGTAAGAGCGAACTGATCTAGAGTTCCTGACCTCAAGAATCTTAGAATCCTATAGTTACAGAAGCCAAACTCAGGTTTGCAGGGAAAAAACACATTATAATACCTTAGAAGACAAAATAAAGCCATAGTACTTCCCTGAGTAATGTTCAAGGGACAGACTGTTAGGTGTGACCAAAACCGAGGAAGCATGTACAAGTTGAGTAAAGATTTACTCCTTTTTACAGGGACAGGCAAAGAAATGCACAACAAAAAGAAACATTAGAGTAATGTCACATTATTAAATGTCATTTAGTGTGCATTTGGTAATATTCTTGTAACCAGGTGATACTCATGGGCATGATTTCAGAACTGTGGCCCAGGTTTCTTGAGCCTAGAAGTTTCATGAAGTGGATCCTGCTCTCTCCAGTTTATATTAGGTCTCAAGATCTGGAGACTTTCTTCATGAGCTTGCTTTAAGAGTTTTAAGTGTTTCAGCAAGTTATTTTTTTAAAGAAGATAAAACAGTTCAAATTAATCCGTGAGGTAGCATATTTTGATCCTTATGATGGTTCAGCATAAACCCCAAGTTTATTCCAAATATGGCTCAATTTCCTAGTAATATGGCAGATACTGTGGCTTCCAATTCATGGAACTGGGTCAAGTAGACTTCCAGGAAGTATTATCCCAAACCTCTTGTAACACTACAGCCCCACTGTGATAAGCAAAATTCAGACAATAAGCAAGTAACTGATTGAGGCTTGAGAACTTCCTTTTATGGAGATTTTCATTTTTAATAATGTTTTTTGTTAAAGGAGTTGGCCAAAATACCAAGTTCAAGGCTCAAATTTCTCTTTCACCTGAATATGAAATTGCTTTACACTGTCTTCAAATATTATGACTGCTACTGCTGCTATTACTACCACTATCACACACACACCTGCTCTTTAACACTATTAAATGCCTTGCACTGTGCTATATATACGCTATCTCACTTTCCTTATAAACTTTTGAGGTTGATATAGTATTATTACTGCCATTTTGCAAATGAGGAAATTGAGGTCAAGAACCACTTAGGAAGCTGCTTAGAATTACATAGATAATGAGGGTGTAACCCTATATGTGAAGTCAGGATTCCTGAGTCCAAATCCAGTTTTCTTTCCACTGTTCTTCCGCCTTCTCTGTAAAATAGAGATGGAATGTCTCTCCTACCATCCTCGTAAGATAGAAGGAAGAATCATACATGTTTTAAAATATAATTTGAATATAATGTATTAAGTGCACCTGACAAGTGACTTTGAAGACACCATCGAGGAAAGAGCAGAGATGGAGAAAGAGAAAAGAAGGAGATACTGATAATGCAAACAATAGGAAGATACCAAACATCCATTCATTCATTCACTCATTCAGTGTGTATTAAATGAACACTTATTATGCACCATGCACTCTTCTAGGCACTGAGAATACAGTGAGGACAAAAAGGACAGGGTCCCTGCTCTTGTGGAACTAAATTCTAAGTAGAAGATCCATACTATAAACAATTAAATGGGGTATTTAACAGCTGTGACAAATTATTTGGATATAATGAGTATGGTGATGTGATAGAGCCCAACTAAAGGGACTAACAGTTAATGGTCAGATGACTGCTTGGAGGAGGGGACATGTAAGCCCCCATACCAATGTTTCTTTCATAATAAGAATAAGGATGGTGGCATTTGCTACCATCTTCTTCTTGATGTCCTCTCCACTCCTTTTTTGATTTCCTAGTTCCACGCTTACTTGAATTTCCTTCTATTTCAGCCCCCTTAGCTGGTTTCTCTTCTTCCACCCCACTTCTAAATGATGAACTTCAGGAACACATCCAGAATGGAACTCTTTACTTCCGCCCTCAAAACTGTTCCTTCCCCCATAGTCTTCCAGTTTGGGGGAAATGGCAGGGGAGCCCACCCTCTCAAACCATCATTCTTGATACTCTCTCTCTTTCATATCCAATCTATCATCATATCCAGCCAATTTCAACCACTCAGATGATCTCCATGCTCTCCTCTGCTCTGGACTCTCTAGATGACAGTGACATATCTCTTTCCTGGACTTCTGTACAGTTTCCTAAAATAGTTCCCTGCTTCCCTTCTTGCCCTCCTCCATTCACTTAGCAGCCCTTTTAAAAGTATAAATGCCATCATATGACTCCTCTGTTTAAAGTCATTTAAATATTTTCCTTTGCAGTAGGAACAAAATCAACCTCCTCATGATGGTTTCAACAATCCTGTATCAACTAGCTCCTGCCTGTCCCTCCAACTGGATCTTCTGTTACTTTCTCCCTTGCTAATCATACTCCAGCCAGTTACCAAGCTTCCTTTCAAGGAAAAGTATGCACACATTCTTTCTTGTGCTCCTGCTCTTTATATGCCTGAGTGCTCTTTATCCTTCAGAAGGATGTTGTCTCCTTAGAGAAGCCTTACCTGAATGTTTTCTCTAATTAGGCCCCTCTTTTAGTCTGAATTTCAGCACTATCTGTTTTCTCAGAGAATATCTTATGACCTCTGACTGACTTGTTCAATTCCTTGTATACTTCCTTGCTTCTCTATCAGTTACAAAATTCATGAGAACGGACACCACAACTCTTATTCACTGGTTTCTCCCTAACATTGGCCCCAGTGTCTGGTACACAGGTGTGCCCCTAGCTGTATGTTGAATGAATTAAAGAATGAAATGCTTTCTGTATGTCAGCCATGATCTCAAGCACTTCATATTATCTTTCTCGATCCTCTAAAATTTCAGTGAGGTAGCTACCGATATGACTCCCAGTTCGTAGATGAGGGAACAGAGTAAAGCAGCTTGAGTGACTTCTTCAATGACACATCGCTAGTAAGTAACAAAGATAAAACCTCAGTCCTGGTCTTTTTAATTCCAGGGCTCAGAATCTTTACCATTTTATTGCTTTCACCGCCGGCCAACTTGGGAGACATTTCTTTGCATTAGTTATACTTTCTTGACTTTGCTTTTCTCTTTAGATTTTGAAATTCTTGAAAGCTCTCTTCCTATATTATTCAAGATAATTGCCCCAAGCAGCCAGTACATGTGGATGGTAGTAAAAGGTCTTGGAAATTTTTTTGCAAGTAACCAACTCAGAAGTTTACCCTTTTAATCTGAGCTTCTTTTTGAAGACCTCTCTTAGGAGCATGTGTTACTGAAGAGGACTGACCAAAAACACAGCACTGTATATGTTATTCTGTGAAAGTCTAGTAGATTCGAGTCATGGAAACAGGGCACTTTACTTACATTATTTATAATCCTCACTCCGACTTTAATGGGGTGGTTATTTTCATTTCCATTTCATAGTTGAGAAATCAGACTCAGAGAGGCTAAGTGATGTGTTTAAAGTTACATAGGTAGTACTAAAACTAGGTTTTACTCCCAGTTCTTGTCAATATCCAAAGTTGGCATTCTTTCTAATATTGTTATGTATTTTCCCTTGCTTCTCTCTATCTGCCCAAGTTTTCTAAAAATTTAGAACTTAATAGTTATCTGTGTAAATGTTATGCTAAAAATATATAGACTTTTTTTTACCTCATTTTTAAGCTGAAATATTTTGAAGGATATTTTATCCACATGTTTTTATTTTCTGTTTCTTTATGCCTAATTACAAATAGGCAAATTTTTCTGTAAAGGGCCAGATAGTAAATATTTCATGCTTTGTGGACCATATATTTCTGTCACAACAACTCGGTTCTGCTGCTGTGGTGTGAAAGCCTTCATAGATAATATTCAAACAAATAAGCCTTCTGTGTTCCAGTAGAATTTTACTGACACCAGAATTTCCATTTTATACATTATCATGTGTCATGTGTCAATCTTTGTTTTTTACCTATATATTTAAAATTAAAATCATAAATACAATAATATATATGTAATAATAAATATTTAAAACTAAAAGTAAAAAGTAAAAGTTACCCTTAGCTTGCGGGTTGTACAAAGTAGGCAGTAGGCTCAATTTGGTCTGTGAATCCCAGTTTTTGATCCCTGAACCAGATCAATATTCTGTAGGTTCCAGGATGGTTTGGCTTTTCTTAATTTTTCTTAAAATTCTAAATTTCTTAAAATTCTTAAAACATTCTTAGATGTGTTTTGAAATGTGTAACTCACCAATTAAGCAAATCTGAATTAAAGACACACGATTTCTCTTAAACACAAATATTTTATTTGCTCTTCAGTCGCAAAAAGGGAAAAAGGCATTAGGGGAAAATATTTCAATGATTAAAATTCAATTATAGTACCATTTTCAATGCCACCTACTGCTTAGAGGAGTCAAATCAATGAATTCACACCATTTATATAAAGCCCTTCCTGCAGAGTCCTTTTACCTTTTTAATAACACCTTTGAATATGAAATAAATGTCAACAAAAGTGAGTGGAATACAGAGTGAGACGATTATGTAAAACAGAAATTGTCCACAATGAAATCAGGAGACATTGGCCAAGTAAACTAGGTCTCACACGTTCTTCACTTTTTATCGCCAGCAAGAATTTGGTACTTGAACCAAAGCCCTTTTCTCCAGATTTTTTAATCCACATAATGTATACATTTGACTTTAACGAGATAGGTATTTTAACTCTTGATGAGAAGGGCTGTCACTGAATGTAAGCCAAGTTCAGTCTGCCGCTGTCTGATGACCTAGAGCTTTAGCAGTGCTCAGGGTACTCTGCAGGAGCTGGTCAGTTTGGCAGGCAGGTGGAAAAGGACCTGGCTGGAAGGAGTGTCATGCCTGGGAAAGTGGAAGGGGTTGGGAGCTGCCTCTCTCAGTGCAAGAACTCCTTAAATCTACATCTGAGCCTTAACAAGAGCACATTTTCTTCCGCATTTGTGCAAAACATGCCATGATTCAGCCCCTTGAGGCTTGAAGTGAAGACAGCGTGGTTTACCACACGGAAGGTCTTTCAACAAGGGGAACACCAAGAAACTGCGGGTAGGGAAGCTGCAGAGCCAAAACTCTGTCCTCCAGTAGCTCTGAGGACAGAAAGAAGAAGAGAAAGACTGCAGGGTGAGCAGACTTCAGAGTGAGCCCGTGTTGGGACACTCGAGTCTCCCAGAAGTTATCAGGTAAGAATACAGAGGTACCCCCATTGTGTATGCAGGGAGGAAGAGTCAGGTACACTGAGTGGAAATACCTGATGGGACTTCATCTAATTCCATCGGCTGGAATGGAGCTTGCTGGGTTCAAAGCAGATGAGGAAGCCCAAAACAGGAATAGGTTTTGTGCTAGGTAGTAGAAAACTTTCAAATGAAAAAGACAAATGTTTTTCTAGAGGATTTACATTTAAGAAGACTGGAAATGGTTAGATTTGAGCTTTCTGCAATTCCATTTCTTCATTTTTGAAGTTGGACGATAATAGCAGTTAATTTTCAGAGTTTTAGGAAAATTAAATTACATCATCCCTATGACGAGCTAAGCATAATTCCTGGACTTAGAGAGGTTCAGTTAAAGCCAATTTTTCTTTTTACTATTTACTATTATTAACATTAGTAATGAGATTTTTGCCTCTATAGTTCAAACTGACTCTCGGAAGATAGCTAGACCTCCTGTCGAAACCTTGTCCACAGGCAGTTTGGAGACATTGGTTCCAGGAAGAGTCTGTTGAAAAGAAAAAAATGTGGCTCAGGTGAGTGTTGGATTCTTGATTTAAAGGCAATTTTATGGAATCAGACATTCTCAACCCCAGGCTTTTTGTTGGGCACATTATTTTCAGATTGTTTTGGTTCAGTATGAATGCTCATGACATTGCTTACCTCCCATGTCCCTTCAATTATTGCCTTTAAACTATTCACGTGAGACCCAGGTAGAGAAGAGGATTTAGAAGAACCACAATTTTCCAAAGAGAGAAGTTGAACAAGGAAAAGCTAAGTAAAGTACGACATCCATAAAATGACCAGAATAAATTTCTAGGAGGCAGCCAGGCCAGCAGGCAGCTTTAAGAGCTGACAGAGTGCTATCACTTCCTCTTGGACACTATGAACATACCTGTTGCTTTTGGGTAATTGCCCAGAAACTAGCCTCCACGCATCACTTGTTGAGGATGTACATCTTCCTTTCTAATGATTTGTCTTCATTTCCAGTTATATTGGAAAGTTTATACCATTCTGGGAATTTAGTTTTAACTGTTTTCAAAATTATTTTTTTTTATTTTCACAATATGTTCATTATAGAAAACTTGGAAAACTGCACAAAAGCAAAAAAAAAAAAAAAACCTTCCATAATCCCGACCTCAACAATGAAAACTGTTATCACTGTCTTGCATTTTCAATCTATTTTCCATATGAAACATTATTATTACATGTAATGTATCTTTCTTTACAAAGTGGTATCATGTGTACATATTTTCCTTTCCTTGGATGTTATTTTCCTTCTGTAATATGTAATGAGCCACAAAATTTCCACACCATTTAATATTCTTCTACAGCATTATTTTTCATGGCTACATGAAATGCACCATAATTTATTAACCAGTTCCCTATTTTTTGACATTGAGGTTGTTCCAAATTTTTCACTCTAATGACTAATGCTTGGATGAATACTTCTATAAATAAACACTTACACACATCCTTGATTATTTCCTTATAATAAACTTCAGGAAGTAAATGTTTTGGAAGGAAGAGAATGTACACATTTAAGGTTTTATTTCAAAAATGTTTTATAGGAAGATTGGATCAATATACATTCACTTCAGCACCACATAAAAGCATTTACTTCCTAACACCCTGGCTAACACTAGTAACTGTGTGTGTGTGTGTGTGTGTGTGTGTGTGTGTGTGTTTAATTATCCATTTGACAGGCAGTAAATGGCATTTTATTTTTTATACGATTTTCACATTTACTTTGGTTACTGATAAAATAGGTTTTTTTTCATATGATTAAACAGTCATTTGCATTTCTTCCTTTGTGTATTGCTAGTCTGGATCCTCTGATCATTTTCCTATTCTTTTATTAATTATTAATCTATGTGAGCTTTTATATTTTAAACTTATTAGCCACTGTTTATTATGTACTATACAATAAAATACATATATTTTATTTCCCCATAATACTCCATTTTAATTTTCCTTGTGGTTTTTAGCTATATAGAAGTTTTGAAATGTATATGGTAAATATATCATGCTCCTTTTGGACTTCCTTCTTTGCTTTTGATCTTTCAAAGCCTTTGGCTGGGGAGCCTGGATGGCTCAGTCAGTTGAGTGTTTAACTTCAGCTCAGGTCATGATCTCACTGGGCCCTGTGTCTGGCTGTCTGCTGTCAGCAAAGAGCCCACTTTGGATCTTCTGTCTTCCCCTCTCTCTGCCCCTCCCCTCCTGGTTCTTTCTCTCTCTCTCTCTCTCAAAATAAATAAGCAAACTTTAAAAAAAGTTAAAAAGCCTTTTGTCAACTTCTCAGAAGATAAACATCACTTATATTTTACCTGTTATTTTATTAGGTACATTTCCCCACTATTTGGCTCTTAAATCTATAATGTTATTTTATAACACTGGATTGCCTCTTATTTTTATATAAGTAGGTTGTGTTTGGGTCTACTCCATCTTCAATATCTTTCTTTTGTGTCTGTGTGCTGTCTGTCAATGCTGTGAGGATAGGCTGGTGTTGCACTATTTTCCATATTCCTGAATTGTCACGACTTTTCCTTATTTATCAAATTGACTGGCTTCTTTCAAATCCCCTAAAGTTGCAATCTCGAAAGTGTAATCCTACATCATTTCTCCTGCATTTTTCTCTGCCTGGCAGAGTGTCTTGTGGAGTTGTTTTATTGATGCCTCTGCATCCATTCTGTGGAGTTATAGAGTTGGTGTGGATGCCAGTTGTCTTTGGGAGCATGAGTTTCCTGGAGCATCCCCTATCCATCCCCTTGACATGCATGTCTATAGGCTTCAGAGTATCCAATATTCTCATCCCTTTTTTAAGAGTTATGTCTGTAAGGCTTTTATCATAGGAAGATAATTTTGGAGGATGTTTAGGTCCAGATATCTACTGTAGGGAGAATTCTAAAAATGAACCATCCCCAAGATTTTTGGCCTTAATCCCTGTGATTGTAAGTATGGTAAAGAAATCACACCCAGAATATGGTATTTTAATATGTCAAGAGGACTTTGAAGATATAATTAAGATCAATAATTAATTGACCTCAAGAAAGGGAGATTTTCCTAGATTATCTGGTTGGGCCTAATCTCATTCCCCGAAGCCCTTTAAAAGTGGAGAGTTTTCTCTGGCAAGCAGCAGAAGGAGAAGCAGAGATTAGAAGCATGAAGGACATTTGATGCACAATTGCTGACTTTGAAGTGGGAGGGGAAGAATCCTTTAGGAACTGAAAGTTAGGCAAAGGAAGCAAAGTTAGGCAAAGGAAGGCAAAGAATCCTTTAGGAACTGAAAGTTACCTGCAACTGACTCTAGCAAGGGAATGTGACCTCAACTTTACAACCGCAAGGAACGGAATTCTGCCAATCATCTAAATGAGCCTGGACGTGGCTTCTTCCCCAGAGCCTCCTGTCAAGAGCCCAGCTTGTCCGACACCTTAATTTTGGCCTTGTGAGACCCTATGCAGAGAACCAAGCCACACTGTGCTGTACCACACTGTGCTGACCTATAGAAACCGTGAGGAAATAGGTGGGTGTTGTTTTAAGCCACTGGATTTGTGATAATTTATTTTTCTTAGTAATAGAAACTTCACACAATGCCCACAGTAGGGCTCTTATTTACACAAGGGCACCGATAACATATCACTGTGGGTGAAGGTGTGGACTATGGAGTCAGAGCCCATGTCTTCACCAAAGGAGAGCCACCTAGTCACTGCAGTACAGAGAGGTGACTCTGACCAATGTGACCAATGGCAGTCCTTCTTCAGATTTTTATTGCTTTAATCATCAGCCCTGCAATCTACACAGAGGGAGGCCATCTTCTGGAAATACAGACACTTTGCCACTTGGATGCAGTACTGACCTTTGAAGGCTAAAAGAGTTTGTACCACACACCACCAGTAGCTTGCTTGGCAATCCTGAGAAATGTCTTTGCCTGCATTTAGCACAGAGAGAATGTCCATGTGAATAAAACAGACTATGGCATTCCCTTGGAACTATGACTTCAGAGAACAGACTTGAACTTCAGCTCCAGGTGCTACCCTCTGAAACCCATCACAGCTTTCACACCCATGCCATGCTTCCCGCGTTGTTCCCAGCCAGTAACTGAGTGTGGTAGGAATAGTCAGGCAGGTGCACCCTTGGGAGAGGGTGTTCTTTGACAGAAGACTACCTTAAGCTTGTCCCAGTGGCCTTATCCTGGCTTTCCTTAGAACTGCCCTGTTGTGTAAGACACTTCCGACCAACCTTCTTTCTTCCCCTTGCTCCTTGCTTGGAGTCAGACCTACACTGCTGTCCGAAAGTTCTTCTGGCCTCTCCTGATCTCTCTCCATTTTCTCTCCCACTAATCACTCTCCCCATTTTCCTTCCACTAATAACTTTCTCTCATATGAAGTCCTGTCTCAATATCTCTTTGTTTCTTGGAGGACCCAGACTAACATACAAGGTAGGAGTGCAACAACCCTTTGGGAATGAGCTCTAGCTTCCTTTGACCCACCAAGGATCACACAGGTCACACAGACACAAAGCAGCTTTTAGGTCTGGGTAGAGAGGCCCCAGACATGAACTCCAAGCTTTACAGGGCTCTGAAGAACACAAACACTGACAATATAGTGGCTGGATCTTCATTTGTGCCTTTGTTCCAGGCTCCACAAATGTCACAGGCAGCCTGCACAGGCATGTGATAAGTCTGACCCATCTCATACCCAATTATACATTCCCATCATATAAAAAGAAAGTAAAAAACCATTATTTTGGTAGCTATGTGTCGTTGGGCTCTAGAAACTTCATTTGTTGGTTTCCTCCAAGAACACTCCAGCTTGGGGGTTAGCCTTTGATTTCTGGGTATCAGAGAAAGTCTGGGAAGCCAAATTAACTTAATGAGATTAATTAGTGTTTGTCAGACTTCCTTAACTAGGCAGAGAATAGTTGCTTAAGCTGACCATGGGGTAATGCTTTCCAGAGGGTATTACTGTATAGTTTGTGACATTGTAGATTTGTAGCATCTGAGATACTCAGCCAGCTCTCATTCTGGTAATGAAGGATACAGTTAGGAGACCATATTGATTTTTCTTATGAAGGACATACCACAGCCTCACAGAACCTTTGCGCTAAAATAGAGATAATTTTACACGTGTGGAAACAGAGTCTCAGAGAGGCTAATTGATGTGGGATAGGTCACACAGCTGCTTCCTGATATAGCAGGGACTGAAGGCCACTGTCCATCAGATAATGATTCACTGAGTATTCTCCCACGCTTTGGGTTGAAGACATATTTGGTTAGAGACAACACGAACAAATGAGCTGTAGGTCAGAGGCGATGTGGAAGGGAGTGTTATTTAGAGTCTGGTGTCACTTTCCACGCGATTACTTCAGCTCTGTCACTTGGGTCGCCCATAAAACCATCCTCTGATTTACTCTGGGCTCCTGGCTCTGTCTCATAAAGGCATCTTTGTAATTCTCACCAGAGATCATCCTCTGGGATGACAAATAACATCGATCATTAAAAATGACATCCGTAATTTTGCAGCCAGGGAAGACGATCTTTTAAAGCTGTCAGTGAAACAAAAGGGATTTTAGGAGATGCTGATGCAATCTCTTTAACATCTTTGGATGTTAAAGCATGAAGATGAACTGTCCGTTATGGAATTGGAGGATTTATCGTGCGCTAAGGCATGCCCTACACCCCCCCTGCTGTCAGTGGAGGTGAGGTTTGAGGTAAGCAGGGTTCCCTGCGGCTCAATCATTAACTTGCTGAATGGCCTAGGAGTCAAAGGAGTTAATGGGCTTCATCCAGAGCTGGAGGAATGGAGGCAGGCAGGGAGACTCAGGGAAAACTCACTGTCTGTTGAGGAAGAGGATGTGAGGAGCAAAGACACATTGAGAGGCAAGGGAGACCCAGACACTCTAGAGAACCACCATTTAAGCAATCAAATGAAACTTGCACTGCAGAACCTCAATTTTACAGAAGCTGAAGTCCTCTTAACAAATAGTATTGTCTCCCTCTCCTCTTCATTAAATTTTCCGTACATCGAAATTGCTGAATCGTCAGCCATGTCAATCAATATAGTTCTGTAAAAAAAAAAACAATAAGGGGCGCCTGGGTGGCGCAGTCGGTTAAGCGTCCGACTTCAGCCAGGTCACGATCTCGCGGTCCGGGAGTTCGAGCCCCGCGTCGGGCTCTGGGCTGATGGCTCAGAGCCTGGAGCCTGTTTAGGATTCTGTGTCTCCCTCTCTCTCTGCCCCTCCCCCGTTCATGCTCTGTCTCTCTCTGTCCCAAAAATAAATAAACGTTGAAAAAAAATTAAAAAAAAAAAAAAACAATAAAAGGGGAGAAAAGAAAAGAAATTAGATGTCCATTTTCCAAAAAAGGGAGAGGGAAGAAAAGAGGAGTGAGCCTGGGCCTCATGCCCTTTTCTCACCAGAGGCAAGGAGCTAATTAGTCTAAATAAGCAGAAGCTCAGAGCACCAAGACTAATGAACAGAATTGCTCTCTCCAAGTGGAAAGTAGGAATCTGGCGAACAGCTGCCAGTGCAGAAGGGCTAGAGCTGAGGGGTGAGGTGGCCTCTCCCAGGAGGGGTGATGGTGCATCTGAGGGAGAGGTCTTCACTTGGATTCCACATAGCTGAGTGAACATTCTAGGTGGCTAGGACAGCAATGTGGTCTAGAGACTCAGTGTGGTCTTTATACTCCATCCACAGCACTTTTGCTTCTCCGTGCCTGTTCCGAATATGCTACTTTATTTATCCCAGTGGTTGTGTTTTAGAGGAAACTTTCACTGCAGCAATTATTGCACAGGGGTCTACGTAGCTAATGATCTATATTGTTAGTGGCACTTGGTTTCTTTAAAGCTTTCACGATTTTGTTACCTGACATGATGTATTCTCAGTCTGCAGTGAACTGTGGGCTTGCTTGCTGCTGACCCCCTGCCGTCCCCAGGATTCCCAGGCTGGGGGGCAGGGAGGTGTGCAGTCAGCATGTCTGACTCTGGGGTGGAAGTCAGTACAAGGGGGTGGAATAATTTTCCTATGCCACTGCCTGCTGACTTGGCATTTAGTGTAAATACCTCCTGCTTCCAAGATATCTCTTCCATAATTACCAAGCATGATTCTATTTTCAGTGCAATAGCTGAGAGGGTGTAATTGGAAGACTCAGAGGCAGATTATTTTCTTTCTTTAAGGGGCTTTTTGCTATCATCCTATAATCTTTTCCTCCCACTCACTTGTACCAGGTATTTCTCATGCCAAATAAGAACATGTACTGGCTCTGAGATTCTTTCTGCTCATCGGTTATTTTGCTTAAAACCTGCAAAAGTGGTGAATCACCGATTGACCAAGAGGGCCTTAACATTCCCCTCAGCTTTACTAAACTTCAGACAGGTAGCTTCCTGACTATAGGCCACCTGACCACTGTTTTCTTAGAGCATTTACTTTCAAACACTTGCAATGATAAATTCTTTCTCTGCCCCTTCGAGATGTAAATCTTCTACAACCCAGGGATATCTTTCTTGGGGTAGAAGGTGTCTGGGAGTCAGCCTTTTGAAATGTAATCAAGACACACCTGTCCCTGTTTCCCAGTCTTTGCTGGGAGGTAAGAACTTAACCTTGATCAGTGACAATTGGCAAACACTGATGGATGATCACATTGAACATCCTCCCCTCTCTAGTACCTTCCCACTAGCTCACTGTAGTACTTAAAAGTTTTCCTGACTTTTGTTTTAACAGATTTGAGTCCAGTCTTTCCCCTTTTGAATTAATCCTGACCTCTACTGAAATATCCTTGAATACTCTTCCTTGCCTATTTAACTTGGACTTTAGCTGAATTCTGTACTGAAATATCTGTCTCCTACTGCAGTAGCTTGAATAAAATCTGTTTTTGCCATTTTAACATGTATCGAATACAATTTCTCTTTAACATGATGCACCTGGAATGTCACATTTTCTTTCTGCACAACGGCACAGCTTAGAAATTATTTGTTCATTTATGGAGCTAGCCCTTGGCTAAATCATCCAACTGCCATGAGTTAGGGACATTTATTTCTGATTTAAAAAAATGATTTCCTCAAAAAATACCTCCTGAATTTTGCAATGGTGAGCAAAAATTAATATGATTTCTGTTCTCTTAGGATTTATTGAATGAGTGGGAAACAAAGATTAATTGAAGAATCACATAATTAAATATTAAGTTGCAAATGTGAAAAAGAAAAGTGCTCTGAAGAGAAAGTAGAGGTGTGGAGGTTTCCTCTGAGAATTTTGAGAAGGAAATTTGAGAAGGAAAGCCAGTGAGGCTGGAGTAAAGACTCTGTGTCAATGATGATTGATATTATCTGGTCTTGTCAGTGATCAAATGTACACCCTCCCCAACAGCTTCCTTCCCACTGATGTGTGCGGTTCCTTGGGGACTTTCTCCAGGCCCTGCCTCTCCTCTATTTGATCAGTTCTTGACCCAATGCTTTAGAGTCAGCTCTTGTTCTCCACTCATCTCTAATGATATAACATTTTTCAGCCCTGATGTTTTGATTTTTTAGATGATGTGCTGGTTACTTTCCATTTGACCTCTCATTCTTCCTACCTCTATTCTATTTTCTATCCTTTGTCACCCTGTTCTGGATCCCAAGCTAATTTTCCAAGTCTGCGTCACCTAGGCTTTTTTACTGTTGGCTCATGGAGTTTAGCCAAGGGGAGGCACATGATGGAAGTAGACAAGCAAGAGGAGAGAGAGGTCAGGGTCAGTGTTTGCTTTGGGCCAAGTTTCTAGAAGTAACTGTATCATTTCATCAGTACAGTTCATATACTATAGGGGAGGGTCCAGTTCCAGTGAGCTTCCAGAGCATTGTTTCTTCTTTTTTGCTCCTTTGTATCTTAGTCAGTAATGTCTTCTAGCTATTCATAGCCTCTGAGTGCCTCAACATCCTTTGGTTTTTAGTGGTGCCATAATGTCTATGAATATTCCTTTCATTACAGTTTCTCATGCCATCTGAGTTGGATTTTTTTTCCTTCTGGGATCTTGACTGATATAAATGATCTCACTAAAGCTGTCTCTATTTATAATGGTAACCTAGTTCTCTCTTGCTCCACGTATAAGCTGATAATCAGTCCTGTCCCTCGGCCTTGGGCATCCCAACCTAGGTTTCATCCCCAAGCGTTACCTCAACCAGAAGGGGAGATTGGGTAGTTTCATGATGTTCTCTAATATGGTGAGACAACTCTGAAGAATTTGTTCTAGAAGAGATTGCTTCTAACATCTTCATGCTCCTCTTAAAATGCCTAAATCCATTTTTTTTTCTGGGCCCAGGAATATCCCCAGCTGTCCTAAGAGAGAGTTTCAGTGTTGTCTTGAGGTAAGTTTGCTGACCACTTTATTTGTGGTTGCTTAGTGTTGGTGTCTCTCATGCTTAGACATATTTTTTGCTTCTGTCCACTCCTCAACAATGGGCCATCAAATGAAGGCTAGTAGTATACTTTATAGGATGAAAAAGGACCAAAACCACAACTCTGGTTTCCATGAGTTGGGGACATGTGCCTTGTCCCAGATCCCAAAACTCTTATTGACTTGAAAATTGAATAATCCAGTTAGGTTCCAAAATTCAGTTTTGTTTTTCAGGGCAATGCCTCAGTTTTAGATTTACTTATTAATTTTTTATTTCCCTCTTGCCTGCAAACAAAAAACTTACTATCTCAATTCCATTCCTAAAGAGTCTTCAGCTAGGTATCAAACTAGAAACGTGCTAGATCAATTCAGATGAAGTTGTTGAGAGCTATTGTTCTCGAC
Organism: Felis catus; assembly: GCF_018350175.1. NCBI lineage: Eukaryota > Metazoa > Chordata > Mammalia > Carnivora > Felidae > Felis > Felis catus. The sequence continues at coordinate 75,038,035 of NC_058370.1, forward strand.
ACTTGGATGCAACAGATGGGACACTTTTGTATGTAACAGATGGGGGAAAATGCCCTAGTTTCTAATGTGTAAAATTTTTGGCATTGAAACAGGCTAGTAGAAGTAATAACAGAAAGGAAGGAGTAAGAGTTGATATAAGAGTTGATATAAGAGTTGCTTGGTAAAGCAGATGAAATGCCTACTCTACCTATTTGGAAAAATACTTACGGTTACAGAGTCAGAGGGAGACTAGGATGTTTCGGCCTTGCCCTAGATTCTTTGTTCTCAGGAATCCTCCACTTCAGAATCCCAGCTAAAACATAATAATAATTTTTTTAAGTAGTAGAAATTTTACATAGAATACCGACTTCCTATTTTTGTCAGTTGTGACGGTGCTGATATAATTTGAAATTTAATATTTGATAATACAAAAATATATGTAATAAATCAATGATATATATTTTCATCCACAAACCTATCACTCTCCCCAAGGACGTGAACATTACTAACATTTTGTAACTTTCCCTGTGCTTTTCTCTCATCCTAGTGCTCCTTTTCCACCATAAGTAACCACATGTCCTCTATAGCCTACAGCTTTGTCCCTGGATCCGGCCATTCTCAAATTCCTTCATCTTTAATACTCCCATCCTGTCCTGTATGTCTTCTCTTCCTAATGCAAATAGAGGTGACACAGATAAAAATGACACAGATATAGGATAATGAAAATAGAGGTGACCATTTTTATGGAATTGCAATAAAGGTATCTAGTTTCTGTTAAGAGTATCCTTTATCTGCCAATCTAATCAATCCTTTTGTTAAAAAAAAAATTATGTTGATTTTTGAGAGAGAGAGAGAGAGAGAGAGAGAGAGAGAGAGAGAGAGAGAGAGTGCAAGCAGGGGAGGGGCAGAGAGAGAGAGAGGGAGAGAGAGAGACACTGAATCTGAAGCAGGCTCCAAACTCTGAGCTATCAGCACAGAGCCAGACATGGGGCTCAACGTGGTGATCGAATTCACAAACTGCAAGATCATGACCTGAGCTGAAACTGGACACTTAACCAACTGAGCCACGCAGGCACCTCTCTAATTAATCATTCTTAATGTAACATCTGAAAAAAAGTCCTTTCTTTGCATTGTTTGAGAAGGTTTTTGTCATCCAGTGTCATTTCATTTCCTGGGGTGTAGCCTTGCTGCTTCTATGATAAATTGTGCATGACTGAACTCACTCAAAACTATTAGCTGTTAGTGTTTGCTTGTCACAGGGAACAGAGGTCAAAGAAAAAGTAACATTAAAATATGTCCTGAATCAAATGTTGTATATAACTTTGAGCTAAGATATTTTCAAGAAATTAAAAACAAATCAAGTTTATAAGTCCAGGTGGTTATAGGATGAAGGCATAATCAGTCTAATTATTTTATACAATAGGATTTATCTGGATTTGAGGATAAGAGGAGAGATGAAGAAGGTATCTGACTGAATTATTAATCCAAGTGACTCTTTGGAATGCAATAGAGTTACCCACTCCATATTGTCTGTCTCTGTAATTTCAAAGAAAAAAAAAGAGGAAAAGAACACACCACTAAGCTTAAAACACAGGAGAATTAATGATGGAACAATAGACTCCTACAATGACTTATTACCAATTTACTCTTCACCCATTAATGTCCTTGAATAAAATTAAGAATAAAAAAAGTTTAGGAGGAAAGGTTTATCTGCAGAGAACTATATATGGCTCTGGTGAGTTTCCAAGGTATGTGGCCAGATGGAATAAGTTTTTTTAGTGTCTGTTTTTCATAGCTTATCATTTAAATGGTCCGTGTGTGTATGTCTGTATTATATGTGTGTGTGTGTGTGTGTGTGTGTGTGTGTGTGTGTGTATGATGGATTTATCAGTTTATCAGCAAAGGGACATAGTAAACAACGAACTGAGGAGGCTACGTATTCTGATTCCACAAATGAGTTGATTCAGTGAATGAGTAAGCACAGGCATCCCTTCCCCCCTTCTCATGCACATGTACACTTATCCATATGCACACTCCATTCCATTTTCATGCCTCAAAAATGAGGACAATGCTTGCCTGACTCCTGAGGATTGTATCAGGGTTAAATAAATAATTGAGTGATTGGAGAAGAAGGGCTATGAAAGTATGAGAGTGTGAAATTAGACTGTAAAGCAATACATGCCTGTGAAGGCAAGAGGCAGATTTAAGTGCTGAGTGAAATACTGCCACACAAACTGGAACCTATTAGTTCATAAAATGCTCTTGAAATTCCAGGAGAACCCAAGGGTCTAAGGGACGTGATCTGAGACTCCCTTTCCCAGTGAAACTATCTATGTTTCAAGAAGCAGCACTAATATTTATAAAGAGAGATTGCTTTGTTCTTGAGGAGATGGAATTTCAGGGGATGATGAAGTTCTTTTTGTGGGTGCAGACTTGCCAGGAAAATCAGAAGCAGCTATAACTGCTTAGCACATGGCAGAGAAAAAAGAGAAATCCAATGTAATCAAGGGTATCCTGTAGCTTAAGAGATGCAGAGCTAACAGGCTGGTACTGAGAGACCCTCAAGAGTTTTCCGGCCAGTGGGTAGCTTTTACACATATTTGCAGTGTGAGAGGCCATGCTCTGGAATGTGATTCTCTGCAGATAATGCTCTTCTTGCCACATAAACCCATCCCAAATTGGCTCAGCAACCCTCTGCAGGCCCTGGAAATAGGGAACATGTTTACCCAACCTACACTGATGGATGCTCCAGAGTTTTGAGAACCCTTAGACCATGGCGCAGTCCTCAGGTATGGCCTTGGGATGGAGAGGGATGTCACGGTTACCCAGGACCCCACCATGCTGTGCCTGCTGCTTCTCTTTGCTGTTCTCCAAAGGGAAAAAGTATGAGGTGATCTATTTTAAACTTGTCAAACATATGCCCTTCCTGACATGGAAGGGAAACAATACACATTTCTTTAGTGGGGGAAATGTCCAGGTTTTCCTGAACTCAAATCCATTTACAAGCTGCTTTGATTTTGTCAGTTTTGAAAATGGTGATAAAGTTTTGCTGCGTATTTCATGCTTGATCTTAATCAATACAACTTGATACCTGCTTTTGCTCCTATGCATCAGAAAATAAGACAGGAAATCATTGCAAAGTTTTCCATGGCTACTTTGTGTTGAAAAATCTATTATTTTGCCTCTGTGGGAAGGAAGAGTGGAGCTTGCAGGGAGAGTGCAATGACTCTAGAATCACTTCCCACTATAAACAAGCAACCAAGATCATGTGTTTTTCGCAAGTAGTTTTTTGAGAAACAAAATCCCCTTCTGAGGAAGTGAAGTTATAGCAAAAACTGGGAACAACAATAGAACATTTATTTGTTGGGATAACAGTGCTGGGCATAGCAGTCTACCTCCACACTGTGGGATTAATTCTAGCTTTTGTTTATACTTTGAAACTTCTTTTCAATATTTATTTATTTTGACAGAGAGAGCACTTGAGGGCTGGGGTGCGTCAGAGAAAGAGGGAGAGAGAGAATCCCAGGCAGGCTCGGTGATGTCCCATGACTGTGAGATCACCACCTGAGCTGACAACAAGTGTCGGTCGTTCAACCAACTGAGCCACACAGGTGCCCCTACAGTTTAAAATTCTTAATAGAGCCTTCTTTACCTCAGGAAACTCTTTGAGGCATCAAGGAGGCCTACAAATGATTATCTATAGAATTATTCTACATAGCAATTCCTGCATCATGAGAGCACCCCAGATTCACAACAGGATAATAGCCAATTTCCCCCTTTCTTCTGTAAGATGACATCAGAACTCTACTTTCCTCATATCTTTCTACTAAAAAAAATGACAAAAGCATAAAGCATCTTTCAAAAGTCCAAGTGGCAGTTTTGCTTGGAAGTTTCTAAAATCAGAGCATTTCCATTACTTCCTGACTGCATGCCCTGCTAGTTGTGAGACTCTGGCAAAGTCACCTCAGGCTCACCCTTCCCTTGCTCCATTTATATTTTCACAGGACCAGGGCCCGAGTGGGATGCCAATGCTGCTGAGCCTCTTAAATCTCCACAATGGCTCAAACCAAGTCACTAGATCTTCAGTAGCCACGATTCCCATTCTTAACATATTGAGCAACCCCCTATAGGTCTTTCTACTCAGAGAAATCACCAGTAAGTTCTCTCCAGAGAATTGGGCCCTTTTTCTGCAAGCATCCACAACAAAGCAATCTTTTCATTGGCCTACAGCAAACATTAAATTCTTTGCTTCAAGGGGAGCTGAAGTATAGAAAATCTGAGTTTATTACAATCAAATTATGATGGTCCCCTAACATGTCCTCTAGATGAGCATTTGCTAATAGGTTTTTTGTACCAGAACTTACAGTGCGTTTTTTCTTACGAGTGTAAACTTGCTATCTTCTCCTCCCAGCAGCCATGTAACCATGATATTAATAACAATGACAATAGCTAAACTTTAGTAGACACTTATAATACTTGAGGACCTCTATAATTAACATAAATAATTATAATTAATCCTCTCAACAGTCCTATGAGGAAGATACTATCACTTCAGTTACACGGGCAAAGAAACTAAAAATCAGAGAAATAAATTCTCCACACAGGGCTTTCCACCACCAGGCAGTTTTGTCTCATGAAAGTCTTCCAGCTTCCCGAAGTAAGAGTCTGAGATTCTTTTCTGTAAACTAATCCCACCTGAAGGGCAAGTTTCAGTGATAGGTAGATGCCACTCCTCCTCCAACCTGCCAAGGAGTTACGGTAGGTACCATTGTTCCCATTTTATAGAGGGCAAATAGAATTGTGTAAAAAGATGAGTCTTATGCTTATATATTTTCCCTAGGCCCTCAAAGGATTAGGATTCCATTTATAGAAAGATAGAGTAAAAACTCAGATTCAGCTTTAAATTGGGAAACTCCAAATAAGGCTGCAACTACTTTTTCCAAAAATGAAAAAAACCTGGCAACCACAAAATTAAATTGGTCAGGTCCCAGAAATAGCACCTTGGTTATGAGTATGGCTAGCCATGAAGGCTCATAAATTAAATGGAAGACGTCCAGGCACCACCCCCTCCATACACACACACACACACACACACACACACACACACACGATTTATTTCTAGTAGCTGTAGTGGGAATGCATTACAACTGCTATCCCTGGGGCTCCTGGGTGGCTCAGTGGTTTAAGCATCCTACTTCGGCTCAGGTCATGGTATCATGTCTCATGGGTTTGAGCCGCACTGCAGGCTCTGTGTTGACAGCTCAAAGCCTGGAGCCTGCTTCGGATTCTGTCTCCCTTTCTTTCTGCCCCCACCCCCACTCACACTCTGTCTCTCTCTCTCCCAAAAATAAATAAAACATTAAAAAATTTTTTAAAAACCTGCTATGACTGCCAGCAGGGGTTTATAAGCCAAGGGACTTCTGTGACATTCCCTGCCTCAATGGCTGAGGTGTCCCACCCACTTTCTGGTGCTAGTGAGGGGGGATCAGGGTGAGACTGTCCGGGGGAAGCTCAATTTCACCATGAATCATTTGACTATGTTATTCATCCTTACCTGTGAGGTGTTAAAAATCCTGGGAAGAATTTTCCTTACAGCTGTATAAAGAAACTGTGGGGAGGAGATGAGTGAACAGTTGCACTTTCTCTTCTTTCTCCTTTTCTAAGCCTGTGTTCCTTTCAATTTCCAAAGGGTGGCTGTGTCATGGAGTGGGGAATGTCTACTACACCTTACCGATCAATCCCATTCTCCCTCCCTAAAATCTATCACCTCAGAGTAATCTGTTTAGTTTGAGTTCTGCTCCCAACCAGCCATGTGTCCTTGGATAAGTCACTGAACCTCTTTCAATGGCTCAATTTCCCCTGTATAATGCAAATGCAAAGAACACTGGACTTGCTGTCATAAGATCTGAGTTCCTGCCCCAGTCTTACTCCTTACTATCTCTCTAAAATTAGATAATTTGAGCCCTACCTTTATTTACCTCTTTGAGCCCTACCTTTGTTATCTGTGCAGTAAGGAATATAGATTACTATTTCTAAGCTTCCAAGAGTTTCTATTGTTTTTTTTTTTAATTTTTTTTTCAACGTTTTATTTATTTTTGGGACAGAGAGAGACAGAGCATGAATGGGGGAGGGGCAGAGAGAGAGGGAGACACAGAATTGGAAACAGGCTCCAGGCTCTGAGCCATCAGCCCAGAGCCTGATGTGGGGCTCGAACTCCCGGACCGCGAGATCGTGACCTGGCTGAAGTCGGACGCTTAACCGAGTGCGCCACCCAGGCGCCCCTGTTTTTTTATCATATATATGTACAATCACACATACACACACGTATATACATACATACATACACACACACATTTATACATACATACATATATATGCACACATGTATATACATACACATATATATAAATATGTCTCTATCTATATGTATGTGTGTGCATATATATAGAGAGAGTGTTCTTTGTGCACTGTAAATACAGTCCCATATAGATATAAAAGATTGATATCACCTTTGTTGATTGCAGACTTAGTGATATCTAGTCTGGAAGGCAGAATGAGCTCTCCCGTTTGCTCCTACCCACTCCTTTATTATAGCACTACACTAAAGCTGGTGAAGATGGATGGGGAGCCAAACTCCCTGGCTTCCCATTAAGTCAACAACCACCAGTTTTATTCCTTTCTCAGCTGTTTCTCTTCTCATGGGATTCCTGTAGGACAGAGGCATTAATATGACATAGATGATTGTAAAAATGGCCTGCCCAGACCTCATAAAGGAATCCATGCTGGGACCACCCCCCTGCAAGCTGAGTTCCCAAAGCTGAGGTCAGGACTTCTAAGTTTAACTTGTACCCAGAAAATGTGTTTTCATGAACAGAAGTGAGGAGTCTTTCTTGAAAGTAACAATGGATTCTTAGAAGGAAAATAAACTAGAAATTAAATTAAGTATAGGGGTTTTTCTTCCATCATGGCTTGTAGTAAGTGGCACTGACTTTCAACAGCAGACACTAGGGAAGAAACCTTAGCTCCTCCTTGTTTGCATTCTTTTCTCTCCTTGCCTTTCCTTTTTTTCCTCTCTCAAATGCCTCTGTACTTATTAGGAAGGGGAGAAACTTTACAACTTTGCTGAGGCAAATTCATCCTACATTTTGATCCTGGCCAGCATCTCCCGCTTGGATGCTTTCACAGTTAAGGAAAAAAGCAAAATCACGGTAAAGCTGCAAGGTCACCAAGTTATCTATGGGGCATGAATCTTCATATACTTCCTTAGAACATTTTTCTCTGTCTCTGTCTCTGTCTCTCTCTTCCCTTATTAACTGGGCTTCTAGTTTACACATAGTGTGACTCAGCAACCTACCAATCACAGATCTGAAGGGAAGGGGCCAAGACAAGAATCAGCATCTCCAGTGGTGTCAACTCATCCCAAGAAGACACATCTGAGACAAGAATGGAGCAGACTCTGATGCAAGCTTCTGCAGCCTGAGACACCTGGCCTTTGCCACCCACTGTCTTGTTTTCCTGGGAAAGTGAGGAAAGGTCTGCTGGCCATACTTCCTTCTGAGGAATATAGTGGAGCCATACGACATATAGCAACACTGAACACAGCCTGTGCAGCTATGTGACAGTCGTTGCCATCCTCTGCACCCCAGCCAAATCCTTGTGAAAGTACTTTGATCTGTGTCTGGAACTGTACTGCCTCCTCCTTAACCTTCAAGAGTAATATGTTTATTTGGCATATGATTTGAGTGTTTCAAAGAGATTCTAGTGAGGCTGCTGGCGGCCAAACTATAAGTTAAAGCAGACCCACAAATACAAACATCCTACAGTGGTTCATATCCAAAGAGCTGGGCTGGGGCACCATACACATGTATGAATAGTGGCCTCAGGTGGGTGCCATTGCTCCTGCCATTGCCACTGGAATCTCCCTGTAGCTGAGATAGCAGCATAGGGATTTCCCACATGAAATGCCTCCTGACAGGAAACTTAGTGGATGAGGAAAAACCCCAGAGCAATTCAGGGAATGGATTCCAGTCAGCCTGAAAACTTGTGTTTTTGTCTTTTGGTGTTTGTCAAGACAATACTATTTGTTTTAAGAGCTCTGTCACTGGTCTACAAATAAAATATGTATCACCCGGTCTCCATTCTCCATATGGGCCTGATATTGTAACAAACCATACTTGTGTTCGTGTATAAAGAGAACGTGAACCTTGTGGCACCATTTCTTCTGGGCGTGGGTTTGTGATGTAGACACACTGATGATTTGTGATTTGCAGGGCTTAAGAAGAAAATCTGAACTTGACCTATTTGGGTGTGTATGAAAACACTCATGTGTATAGATGGACATGAAGTTATGATATTCCTGTGCCAGGACTGTGAGCAAGTCTGGGTGTGGAATCAGGTGCACACACATGGAATGTGTGCCTGCAATATATCCTAGACAGTCTATATATGTCATGTCATTTAGACCCAATTTTATAGACTTGAAGCCTAGACTTATAAAGATTAATAGATGTACCTAAAGTTAAAGGTAATAAAAAGTAGCAAAACTAGGATTTGGATCTAGGTTCATACACTCCAAAACCCATGCTCTTCCTCCAATTCAACACTGGATTGAATCAAGTTGTTGTTACTTTTTGTAATGCATTCAGAGTTGGTGATGATTTGAGGGCAGCAGGTGGTATCTTTGTGTCCTATCCTCACCACTCAGCAGCTGTGGTGCATAGGCTGTAATTCATGGATGGACTTGTCAAAAGGGCATCAAAAGTTGTCCTGGGAAGCTGGGCCTGATAGTGAACCACTGGCCTGTTTTTCTCTTGATGGGAATCTTCTAATGTCCCTTCAGCACATTCTGACTTTTCTGGGTTGTGTCTTTATGCAAAACATGAATTACTAGAGAGTTCTTGCTTCTTGCCATGTATGTTATAAAGATAAGATATTATTAACCATGACTCATAATCTAGGAAAGACACCGAGTTCTAGAGACAAGGGCTCAGCATAGAGCTTTGACCCTGACCACGTGGCACCCAGCCTTCACCTCTTGCCCTTCTACAAGGATGAAATAAGTATAAAGTATTTTGAAGACCAGGTTCTTTGGCCCTGTGGTCTTGAGATTTCAGTGTCTGTTGATTTTCTTGGGGGAAGGATTCTTGCAAAGGTAAGAAAAGAGGTGGAACAGATTTGGGTTTAATAAATCATGTCCTTTGAAGAAAGGTTCTGTTTAATTCAAAGAATTAAAGCTTGATGCTGAGACATTGTACTTTAAGTTGATTGGAAACAATGGACTGAAAATAATGCCTTTTAGATTAAAGGAATTTGGATAAAAGGATAAAGGAACAAAATTTATAATGTGAAATTATCACCCTTAAAATATAAAACTTTTCCAGTGATTTGTCTATGGCTTTTCTCTTAAGAGACAGATGTGTTTTGGGCTTTGATTCTTAGTGTTTAGGATAAAATGTTCACAGACATTCTTATTCACTGAGAAGGAAACCAATAATGCCTTTCTACATTCTCATTTTAAAAGAAACTTCTCTGTTTAACTTGAGTCACTTTTAGCTGTGCTTACAGGTCTCAAAGGAACTATTCACTCAGAAGAGAAAAAGTGTAAATGTGTCTGAAAACGGTCACTGGTCTGATTAATTTCCCATTGTGTACCATGACTCCTGAGGGGGCTGGTGTGATCACATTATCTTGATATGGGCTTTACTGGTTGATTGGAGTGCAATGATCTCCCCAAGTTCAGGCTGATTATAAAAGGTAGGCAGAAATATGGCAGGAAATACCCTGTGGCAAATCTATAATTCCAAGAAGAAAGTGAGGCATTTTAAAAAATATCTATATATTTCATATAAGGTAGGTAAACAGTTCTACTCTCACTTACTAGATGAGGCCTTTGTGAAGACACTTAGGCCTTTCACTTACTTTGCCCTCAACTACCATAGATGGATTGAAACCTTTAGATTTGAGAGCTCTATTTCTTTCCTTACAGTGATTATCCAGAGTGACCCCAAGTGCTTTCAAAGTCCTGATCTAAAACTGGGTATGTGACAGAAGCAAATCATGGATGCAAAGAGATCTTGCCAGGAATGGAATGAGGCCGTAGTAGATTCATTTTAACATGTTTGTGATTGCTTCATTCATTCATTTGATATCCATAGTTATATTTTTCCATAGTCACTATATGCCTTAGATTTTGATTCTGTTACAGATAAGATGATGAATTAGACACTGATCCTAACTTCACAAGGTTAAGTTACTATGCCGCATGATTCATTTTTGAAAGAATTGTTTACACTGTGCTTAAGGAGTACTGAAGAGGAGGTGAGCACAGATGGTGACTGAGTTGGATCTTTGTTAAGATTTTATTAAAACATGGGGCGCTGGGTGGCTCAGTCAGTTGGACGTCCAACTTCAGCTCATGTCAGTATCTCGCAGTTCACAAGTTTGAGGCCCGCGTCGGGCTCTGTGCTGACAACTCAGAGCCTGGAGCCTGCTTCGAATTCTGTGTCTCCCTCTCTCTCTGCCCCTCCCCTGCTCATTCTCTCTCTCTCTCAGAAATAAACATTAAAAGAAGATTTTATTAAAATATAAATGAAATAGAACCTGTTACATACAATTACAGAACATATTCCCTCTTCTCATTCTCAGTCGTCTCTCTATGTAGAGGAAAATGAGTCTTGAAGGACAATTTAAAGTTAGTCAAATGCACCAATGGGACCAAGTATTATGGTCTGAGGAAATGAGATATATCAGGCGTGGAAGCATGAGGCTCACCTAAGAAATGCTACTTAGGTCAATATGGCTACCCAGTGTGGCAGTATGATGGGGAGGTGGAGGCAGTATGATGGGGAAATGGATAATGAAGAATATCCATGTTTGGGATATGTGGGGAGCCATAGGAACATAATAAAACTAAGGACATGTCACAAACAGATTTTTATTTTAGAAAGATTACTATAGCAGCAGGATAATGGAGGAAGTGGAGAGAAGCACTGTTACATTCTGAATATCAAGGCTCTCAAATAGTGGTTCTTTACTCTGGTTACATATTTATATTTCCTAGGGAGCTTTTCAAATCCTGATGCTCACCCAAGACCAGATGGTTTTACTGGTAAATTCTACCAAACATTTAAATACAAAACATTTACTGGTAAATTCTACCAATTCTTCTTTAAAGAAGAATTAATTTTGGGGTTCCAGGGGGGCTCAGTGGTTAAGTGTCCAGCTCTTGGTTTTGGCTCAGGTCATGATTTCATGGTTTTGTGAGTTCATGCTCCATGTTGGACTCTGCACTGAAAGTGCAGGGCCTGCTTAGGATTCTCTCTCTCTCTCTCTCTCTCTCTCTTTCTCTCTCTCTCACTCTCTGCCTCTACCCCACTCGCACTGTCTCTGTTTCTCTCAAAAATGAATAAGTAAAACTAAAAATAAAAATAAATAATAAAAAAAGAAGAATTAATGCTAGTCCTTCTCAAACTCTTCCAAAAAAATTGGAGAGGAGGGAATACTCCCATACTTATTTTACTAGGCCAGCAGTACCCTGATGAAAAAGTCAAACAAGAAAACTATAGGCCAATATCCCTGATGAATATAGATGCAAAAATTCTCAACAAAATGCTACCAATCAAACAGTACATTAAAAGGATCAGGGGTGCTTGGGTGGCACAGTTGGTTGAGCATCTGACTCTTGATTTCGGCTTAAGTGATGATCCCAGGGTCATGAGATTAAGCCCCACATAAGATTCTCTCTCTCTCTCTGCTCCTAAGTTGCTAAGATAGTAGATCTTAAAAATTCTTACTACACACCCACACCCATTACCCTCCCCTCCCCCCCCCCACACACATCTATTCAACATAGCACTGGAAGTCCCAGGTAGAGCAATCAAGCAAAATAAAGAAATAAAAGGTGCACCTGGATGGCTCAGTCAGTTGAGCATCCAGCTTCTGCTCAGGTCATGATCTCGTGGTTCCTAAGTTCAAGCCCTGCCTCGGGTTCTGTGTTGACAGCTTGGAGCCTGGAGCCTGCTTCAGTTTCTGTGTCTTCCTCTCTCTCTGCCCCTCCTCTGCTCTCTCTCTCTCTCTCTCTCTCTCTCTCTCTCTCAAAAATAAACATTAAAAAAATAGAAAGTAAAGAACTAAAAGCCATCCAAATCAGAAAGAAAAAAGTAAAATTGTCTTTATTTGCAGTTATGTGTTTTTATATGTACAAAACATATATAAAGATAAGTTCCTGGATATTAAAACAACATAATAAAAATCAGTTGCATTTCTATACACTAACAACAAACAATGTGAAAAATATTGAAATAAAACAATTCTGTTTAACACTAAAAAACAATAAATAAATAAATAAATAAATAAATAAATAAATAAATAAATAAAATTTACACAAGGAATGCCAGATCTGTATAAGGCAAACTATAAGACTTTGATGAAAGAAATTGAAGAGACATAAACAAATGGAAAGACACCCTGTGTTCATAGATCAGAATAATTAATATTGTTAAAATGTCCATATTACTCAAGGCCATCTATAGATTCAATGTATCCAATGGCATTTTTCACAGAAATAGGAAAAACAACCCTAAAATTTGTATAAAACACAAAAGACTCCAAATAGACAAACCCTGAGAAAGAAGAACATAGCTGAGGCATCACACTTCTGATTTCAAATTATACTACAAAGCTATAGTAATCAAAACAGTATGATATTGGTATAAAAATAGACAGAGCAATGAAACAGAATAAATGCTCAGAAATAAACCCCCACCAGCATGGTCAACAAATATTTGACATGGGAGGTGAGAACAATCAATGGGGAAAGGATAGTTTCTTCAATAAATGGTGTTGGGAAAACCAGATATTCACATGCAAAAGAATAAAATTTGACTTCTATTTTATACCAGTCACAAAAATGAACTTGAAATAGGTTAAGGGCCTAAATATAAGACCTGTAACTATAAACCTCCTACTTTGGGAGAAAGCTTTCTGAAATTGGTCTTGGCAATAATTTTCTGAGTATGATGCTAAAAGTATTTGCAACAAAAGTAAAAATCAACAAGTGGGACTATATCAAACCAAAAAAGCTCTGCACAGCAAAAGAAACAATGAACAAAACAAAAAGACAACCTATCATATGGGAGGAAATATTTACAAAACCATGTATCTGATGAGGTTAATATCCAAAATATAGCAAGAATTCACATAACTCAGTAACAAAAATATCTGCTTTAAAAAATGGGCAGAACAAATGATTAGAAATTTTTCCAAAGACATACAAATGGCTAACAGGTACATGAAAAGATGCTCAACCTCATTAATCATCAGGGAAACACAAATCCAAACCATAATGAGATATCATTTCACACCTGTTAGAATGGCTATTATCAAAAAGACAAGAGATAATAAGTGTTGGTGAGGATGTGGATAAAGGGGGACACTTGTGCACTGTTGGTGAGCCTGAAAATTGGTGCAGCCACTCTGGAAACAGTAGAGGTTCTTCAAAAAACTAAAAATAAACTACCATATTATCAGGGCACCTGGGTGGCTCAGTTGGTTAAGCATCTAACTCTAGATTTCAGCTCAGGTTATGATCTCACAGTTTCGTGAGTTTGAGCCCCGCATCAGGGTCTGCTCTGACAGTGTGGAGACTGCTTGGGATGCTCTCTTTCCTCTCTCTATGCACCTCCCCTACTTGAGCTGTCCCTGGCTCTCTCGAAATAAATAAATAAACTTTAAAAAAAGAAAAAAACCTACCATATTACCCAGCAATCCCATTTATATCCAAAGGAAATAAAGAGGATATTGAAGAGATACCTGTACTCTTATGTTTATTGTGGCCTTAGTCACAATAGCCAAGAGATAGAAACAACCTAATTGTCCATCAATGGATGAATGGGTAAAGAAGATGTGGTTGTGTATATATAAACACAATGGAATATCATTCAGCCACAAGAAGGAAGAAAATCTTGCCATTTGCAAAAACATGGGTGAACTTTGAAGGCATTTGCTTGGTGATGTAAGTCGAAGAAAGATAAATACTGTATGATCTCTCTTATATGTGGAATCTAAAAAAGCTGAACTCTTAGAAATAGTGGGTTGGCGGTTACCAGTACAATATGTATGTATGTATGTATGTATGTATGTATGTATACCTAGTACTTATCCATTCATCTGTTGACAGGCACTTAGGTTGTTTCCTTGTCTTGGCTAAGAAGCACCATTTTCATGCTATTTCACTCAATTTGGAATATTCTAGATGAACTAATCCATCTCAAAACTTCTCCCTAAAGCACCGCAAGAAACTGGCTATTGGTGGCTGGAGGACAGAAACTTTTCTCAGGGGGCAGTCAGGCAGGCTGCAGACTGCATGGCAATTGGATTTATTTCCCAGTGATGCAGACAGGCTTGATCTGAGATGCTCCTCCAAAGAGCTATTGATCTGTTCTTTTGAATCTTGAATCTCATACTTTAAATGACCACCAAATAATATAAATGACACAAATATTCATACTCATACTAATACATACAAGCATTTATTGAGAAATCATTATGTGCCAGACTCTAGGATAAGCAGTTTACATACAAAGTCTCATTTAATCATAAAAATAACTATATGAAGAAGAGTATTGTATTACCACAATTTTATAGCTGAGCAAAGGGAGGTATTGAAAAGTTAGACAATTGCTCAAGGTCATAAAGTCGGGGAGCTAGGATTTAATCCAGTGTTATTTCAGAGTCTGATACTCTTAATTTACTGCCTTTGCAAACATTGTAGGGTTTTCTTTTCTTTCTTAGAAATCCAAATATCTGAGTTTACTTCCTTTTACTCTAGGTCAAAGTATTTAAGCCTACTTGACTAATGGCGCTTGGGACTGAGCTAATCATGCTAGGACTTCAGTGCAGACCTGCGGGCACCCACGCTAGCACTGAGACATGTCCTGGCTTCTCTTTAGTAGCTCCACATGTTCAAGTCAACAAAGATAACTTCAGAGCACCCCGGGAACTCCATGCTGTCAGGTTGGAGTTGCACTCAGGACCCATTAGGCCTTGAGTGGGCAGAGGGGTTGAACTTAACCTATCCTAGAATACCACATACCTTGAGGAGGTTTGTTTTAGTTGAAAGGCACAATGTTGCAAGGATATCCTCATTCTCAAGACTTTAGATGGTTTTATATCTTCTAAGTAGCTCAAACATGGTAATTTAAAGAGTCTTATAAAGCCTGGTAAAAGATCAATGAAGAAATGCATGGGTCAGTGTTAGTGTGTTTTGTGTTGTGACCACTCAAGTCAATCCCCAACATGAAGACCTGTTAGAGAGCTACAAAGTAGACTCTAGGTGATGACAGAGACCTTTAGACCTCCCCATGACACTTTTGACATTTTCCTTCTAACACCACATGAGTATTTCACTACCTCTTTCCTTCACTGCTGTTGAGAAGTCTGAGTTTTTTTGGGGAAACTGGGAATGCATACATGCTTAAAATAAAACTGCTCATCCACTTGGCTCATGCTTTCAAATTTGTCCAGCTTGAAGGGAGAAGAAGTAGGGGGGGAGAGGTTTAAGGATGAGGGAAATTCAGAATAAGGACGTTAGACTGGGAGCTCAGGAGTATAACATATTAACAATTTTGCTCATTCAAAGATAATGAACTTTGTGTTGATTTTTAAGTGTAGCTCTATTTTAATAGCCACAGAAGGTAAGTCTCTGAAAGAAATAAATATTACCATGTCTATTGTAGGTGCAAGAGAAGCATATATCAATGAATTGTTTAGAGTGAAAATAAAGCACTTTCCTTTTTATCAGAGTGAACCTACAGAACCCTTGGCAGTCATTTGCTTTGTACTGAATTGGGCACCTAGCAATGATCTAAGTGATGTGCTTTCTCTCCGCATTCCTTCTGTCATCTCTCCAAGTGATGGAGGTGATGTGAGGATGAGTAAACAGCACTGTAGGCAAAAACAGTGGAAGCAGCACTCAACCTTCAAACTTTGAGATATTATGTCACTAAGTTCATGACACTTAATTAATCACTTTTAATATGTATCTGAGCACATTGTAATAGCTTATCAGTGCCAATGGTGTAACTCATGAGAGTGAGTTAAAAATAGCACATAGGCAATTATGCAGCCTTCACTGGACTATGCATATTATCCTCAGATTGCCCTGACAGCATGCTGTCCTGGAACTGTTCCAGAGGAGTCATTTCTTCATACTCTTTGCCATCAGAACATCCCAGTAAAGCATAATTTCAGGTTCTGGTAACATGATGCCGCAACTATCATATAAAGCTCAGAATTGGTGGGACTTAGAGATAAGGTAATCGAAACAAACTCACAAAATGTATTAGGTTCATAAAAAGGTGAATCTGTCTAGAATATGCAAGGGATTTACTGTTACAATACTCAACTTCAAGGGAAAATATACTGAAAACACTTATGTCCATGTTATGGATGAATAATGGTATCAAGTGATTCAAGTATCTGTTTCCAATTTCATAAATTCAGAGAAGTTCTTAAGCCTCAAGTAGAATGAACTGATATTCACTCCAATTTTTCAGACCAGGGAGCTGGAGGCCACAAATAGCTCAGGATTCTCTCTAGCCCAGTGAGCTGCTTGCATTTAATAAAATGTTCAGTATTAAAAACATCCAAATGTGTGCTGATCTGAAACAAACCTAGAATGGCTGCTTCTAATCTTTGCCTTTTGCTTCTCACAGTGATTCTTTTCTTGGCTTTCTCTATCAGATAATGCTGGCACTGACCAAGATCTCATTGGAATGGGTTGACACACGAGGAATTCTCCCAGAGTCTTCCTCAGTTTCTTAATCTGTCAAAAGAAATATGCATTTGAATACAGGATTTTAACTAACAAAAGTCTAAAACCCCTAACTCTCTTTTCTCCACCCTTAAAAAATCACAAATTATGTTATGCATTGTCTTTTTAGTCTAAAAGGAATATTTATATATTTGAAGTCAATCAGTTGATTTTTAAATATCTTTACTGAGGAACAATTTGCATACCAAAGTATTCACCCATTTTAAGTGCACAATTCAATGACTCAGTAATATTACAGAGTTGTTCAGCCATCCCCACAATTTTAGAATATTTTCATTAACTCTAAAAAGATCTCTCAAGCCCATTTGAGTTGTTTTACCATTCTGGTAGGGAATCAGCTGCACATAAACGTAAAGGTTTATTTTTGGACTCCCAAGTGCATTCATTGATATAGAATATGACTATCCTCAGGCCACTGCCACAGATCTTGATTATAACAGCTTTGTAGTAAGTTTTGAAATCAGAAAGTATGAATTCCCCAACTTTGTTCTTCATTTTTAATGGCTATTCTGGGTTGCAATTTCATATGAATATCAGGGTCAGTTTGTCAATTTTGCAACAACAAAAAACCTGAGATTTTGAAAGAGATTACATTGAATTTACAGATCAGTGTGGAGAATGTTTTCATCTTAATAACAAATCTTCCATTCATGAATATTGGATGTCTTTTTACTTATTTAGATTTCTTTAGTTTTTTCTATCTATTTTATACTTTTCAGTGTATGTCTGATACTTCTTTTCTTAAATTTATTTCTAAATATTTTTGATGCTATTGTAAATGAGATTGACTTCTTGATATCATTGTCAGATTGTTTATTGCTAGTATATAGAAGAAATACAAATGTGTTTGTACATTGCTTTTATATCCTGCAGTTTGCTTAACTAATTTATTAGTTATAATATTGTTTGTGGATTTCTTATAATTTTCTATATAAAAGATTATGTCATCTGCAAATAGAGATATTTTTACTGCTCCCTTTCCAATCTAGATTACTTTTACTTCTTTTTCTTGCCTAATTGTCCTGGGTAGAACCTTTAGTTCTATGCTGGATAGAAATGGCAAGACTGGACATCTTTGTCTTATTCCTAATTTTAAGAGGAAAATCTTCAGTCTTTCACTGTTCAGGATGATTTTAACCGTAGTTATTTTGCAGATGTCCTTAATTAGGTTGAGGAAGTTTCTTTCTATTTCTAATTTTATAGTGTTTTTTTTTTAATGAAGGGGTGCTCGATTTTTGTCAAATGTTTTTTTCTGTATCTATCAAGATGATGATGTGGTTTTTGTCTTTTAGTCTATCGATATATTGTATTACATTGATTGATTTTTGTAAGTTAAATCAAACTTGAATTCCTGGAATAAATCCCATTTGGTTATGGTGTATAATCTTTTTATATATTGTTAGATTCAGTTTGCTAGTATTTTGTTAAAGATTTTGGCATCTATTTTCCTAAGAGTTATCAGTCTATGTTTTCTTTTATTCTAATGTCTTTAGTTTTGGTAATTCAGTCCTCATGTAATGCATGTTTCCTCCTTTTCTACTGTTTGGAAGAGTTTGTGAAGTATGATATTAATTCCTCTTTACGTTATTTGCTAGAATTCACCAGTGAAGGTTTATGGACCTGGGCTTTCTTTATGGTGAATTTTTAAATTAGATTTAATCTCCTTATTTATTATAGGTCTATTCAGATTTTGTTTTTCATTTTGAGTTAGTTTGGCAGTTTCTACCTTCCAAGGAATTTGTCCATTTTATTTAAGTTATCAAATTTGTTGGCATATAATTCTTGTAGTATTCCTTTCTAATCCTTTTTATTTCTGCAAGATATACTTATGTCCCTCTTTCATTCCTGACTTTAGTTATCTGGATTTTCTTTTTTTGTTTGTTTTTGTTTTTTTCTGGTCAGTTTTGGTAAAGTTTTTCATTTTTGTTGATTTTTTCAAAAACTAAATTTCTTGTTTCATTCTACATTATTTTTCTGTCTTATTTCCTTTCAATTTTATTTATTTATGCTCTAATCTTTGTTATTTACTTCCTTCTCATTGATTTAGGCTTAGTTTTCTTTTATTTTTCTAGTTCTTAAGACAGAAGCTTAGGTTATTGATTGAGATCTTTCTTCTACTTATAATACAGGTGTTTATAACTATCTATTTCCCTCTGAAAATTGCTTGAGTTGCATCTCATAAATTTAGTATGTTGCATTTCATTTTAATTCATTAAACTTTTTTTCCCCTAATTTCCCTTTTGTTTTCTTCTTTGATCCATTAGTTATTTAGGCTTGTGTTGTTTAATTTCCACAAATTTTTGAAATTCCCAAATTCCCTTGTTTTGATTTCTAATTTCGTTCCATTCTGGTTGAAGAACATATTTTGTGTGATTACAGTCCTTTTAAATTGACTGAAGCTTTTTTTTATTGCCTAGCATCCTATCAATCCTGGAGAATATTTCATGTGCACTTAAGACGTATGTGAATTCTGCTGTTTTGGGTGAATTGTTTTTTAGATGTCTGTTATGTCTTTAAAGCATTGCTTTTTGGGGTTAATCTAATGTATTTTAAAATCTAAAGTGTGCTTACTGTAGATGACATATTTTCTGGCATTTTTAAACAATCCAGTCTAACATTTTCTGCTTTTGATCAGATTGTTTAATTCATTCACATTTAACATTATTATTGTTGCAGTTGAATTTATATCTCTCATTTTGGTTTTTGTTTTCTAAATATTTCATCTTTTTATTTCCTCAATTCTTCCTTTACTATCTTCTTTTGCATTAAGTGAATATTTCCTAGTGTAATATTATGATTCCTCTAATGATTTGTTATTTGTAGTAAGTAAAATGAACCCCAAATAATGTCCATATCCAAATCCCTGGAACCTGTGAATATGTTTTACATAAAGCTTGAACTAGGGAAGTTATCCTGGCTGTCTGAGTGGGTCAGATGTAATCACAAGGGTTTTTGTTCTACCTTTCTTGTTTCTTCGTGTGTGTGTGTGTGTGTGTGTGTGTGTGTGTGTGTGTGTGTGTGTGACAGCGGGTTGGCTGTTAAGTTTACATTCCTTCTTTTGGTCCTGCAAACACGGGTTGAGTGCTGAGATCCTCCCATTTGATTTTCCTAGAGCAATGCCCTGAAATGCTCAAGTTTTTGAGTCTGTTATTCCCAATCCTGCAGAGTCAGGCTGGCTTTCTACACTTGCCCCCCAGCTATCTACAAATGTTCACACTTACTGTCTGCAGGAATGCACTCAGGGAGATGGCCATGGACCTTGGGTGGAATGTGAGGTGTGGTACAGAGCTTTGGGGGTGTCTATGGGCCAGTTGTGGGGTCCACAATTGAAGCATCCCCAGTAGCTCATGGGCACACTTCTTGGTGGAGTCTACAAAGCAGTAGTGGGATACATGGCCCTCCATTGTGTTCCAAGCTCTGGTTTCTGTATTTCTACTCTTCCCTGATCCTAACCTCTTCCAGCCACTCAACCATGCTGATCCCCTCAATATTCTGGGTAGGATGAGAAGGAGGTGAGTCACTCAGGCAGTGTCCCACACAACTGGGAAATCTGGGCACTCACTCAATATCCTCTCACGTTCTCCCTCGGGAGGGACTGCAGACTGAGAAGGTCTTTCTTGACACTCTGAGCTGTGCCATTTACCATTATAGGTAAAGTGAAACGGTTCCCTTTTCCTGCTTCATTGAGTCTGCTCTTTGGCTTTTTGCTCCAATAATGTGCTGGAACTTCTCTGCTGAACTTCTTCCATAAAGATACTCACATCCAGAGGTGCTTATCAAAATTGGTGCACTGTGAGGAGATGACAATATCAAATTCCTATTCTGCCATCTTGCTGACATTACCTATACTGGGTTTTAAGGATTTCACCAGACTTTAAGGTGCTAAACTATAGTCTTTGGAATTATTACTACATAACCCTAAGTTCAGCTTCCTTATCTCTTTTCAGATAATCTGTTAATATTTTTTACCTCTTCCTGCTATTTTAGTTCTTTATGTAGGAAGTTTAGCAGTTAAGTTTGATTTAATCTACAACCATGCCTGAAATTTGATAAAATAACATTTGCCTTTAAGCCAGGGATTCCTCTCCACCACCCAAAGAATGCCAAAGCTATAGCTTCTTCCAATTGCTCCTATTTGTGGAGGACAGTATAACTTCATAGGAGGTGTTACCAATTCTAAACATAGCGCTGAAGAATTTCATTTTATTCCTCTGTTGGGAGGTGCTGGTGGGGATAGGGAACCAATTAACAAGGAGAAAGGGGGTAATTATTAAGTGCATAAAAGTTTCCCAAATCAAATTAGCAGTTAAACACAGAGGCATGGACTTCTCATCTTTATACCTATCACATGTTCTCTTTTTTAAATGCTGCAATGTTGCTATATTGAGATTTAATTTGTAATTGCAGGTGATTCTCATTCTTACTAGAGAAGTAAAGCCCTATTAGTAAATTCAGTTGATTTGGTAAGTCTATTAAATTCATTCTTGGGAATTATCCTTTTTTTGTGTGTTTTCTCTCCTATTTTTTCTATTTGCATTTAAAAAATGTTTATAGTTTCTCCTCCTGGTTATTTCACTCTTTCTCTGGTTTTGGAAAATTCCTTCACAGGTTATTGTAACACAAACATAATAATTTCATCTTGAGCCATCATAATTGAGTTCCTTGAGAATTTTCCATCCTCCCTTAAATGTCTGCTTTTTGCTGGATGTTCCTTAAGCCTACATTACAGAGGAACTTCCCTACCCATTCCTTATTCCTTTTATTCTCCAGGTTACTTTGTTGTAGTTGGAAAATGCTTCCCAAATAATTGGTATAAGACTGTTCATAGTGCTGCAAATTTAATTAATCTCTGCTGTTGACATACTTTCTTCCATGCTTAAAGTTAATGACTTCCTGTTGGATTATAATAAACATATGACTAGATATGTATTTACTTCTTGAGTTTGGGAAAGTAAGGGTTCCCCTCTGTGTAGTTCACATATTTTCTGTGGACTTTTGAGCTATGTCAGTGACACAAAGCGAGGTTACCTAAAGTCTTGAAACATCAGGTCTTGAGATCCTGTTGTCTTTAGATGTTTAAGTTATCTTGGGCCAAGTGCTTTCATTTGCATATTTGTTTGTAATTTGACCATTTAATAGGGTTACACTTATGCCTTTTTTTCTTTCAGTCCTTGAGTTACCAATAATCTATGTCTATGTACCCCTGTAACAAAACTATCTGTAAAGAATATAGCTGCAAGGGGGACTTTTCTTACCAGCCTTCATCCACTCTACTGCTGCAGCTGCAAACTTGGTTCCAGTATTTGGAGAAACCCTATTAACCGAGGCTACAGCATACTGATTCCTGAACTAGTGCTATTCTCCTTTCCTTCCAATGCCAGTTTTTCCTAGGAAATCCCAGTGATTGAAAAGGGGAAAGTGAGGGATATATGATAAAGAGATATATACCACTAAGTATAACCTTCCTAGCTCCCATTGCTCCTCTTACCTGCCTCCAAGTGCCATTTGAAGGCTGAATTATCACCCATTATACTGTTCTCCTTCCCTACACCGTTCCTGGGCACCCCAACATAAGCTCCCACCCAGTTTCTTACACCCTTAGAGGCTTCTGTATTAGTTGGAAGTCATTCAACTGCAAATTAAATGACTCAGAGCAAAGTGAGGAACAAAACTGGGTACTTAATTACCTGTCACAGAACTGAAATCTTCAAAAGTAATGGCTTCAGGCCAGTTTGATCCAGGTGCTCACAGTCTGTCATTTAAATCTACCTCTCTCTAATTTTATGCTCTTCTTCCAGTACTCTTAAAATTTGACTGTAGAACTTGGCTAATCAGGCTGCTTTCCTCTTTTTAACACACAAAGGCAAAATAACTTAATTTCCCTTCAGTCATTGCCCTACAAGCTCATCTACCCTCACCTAAGAGCAAGAAAATCTCCATACTCACTACTTAAGAGATGGGAAAGAAATGTGTTTGGGGCATGACTAACTTGGATTTCCCAATGCATTTCCCCACAGAAATCTTTTACTTATTTATACTTAACTCCTGCCTTATTCCAAATATGATTTAAGGTGAAAAGGAAAGATTCGTAGTACATGGCAGTAAACTTCAAAGCGCTTCTGAAACTGAATTCAAGTACTTTTTTTTTTTACAGTTTAACAGATTTCTGTAGATGGGCTGGCCCACTATCCAATCAACATTTTTAATATATTTTTTAAGGGATATGCTTCCCAAGTGAACAATGATTTACAGATGGAATTTTTTTGAACACAATCTGGTCAGACTTGCAGGGGACTACCTTATTCCTTTTCATGTCAATAGCTAACTGAAATTCACTGGATATTCTTCTATGTTAGATTTTCTCATTATGTTTTTGTACAAATGCTTTATTGAATTAGCACTTGGTCCCATTTCTTTCAAGCTAGATCCTTAGTCTAGATGAATCATATTATTTAGTTTTCTAGCTAGCCTGCTACTTCAGTACTGAAATTTTTAACATGTGCAGCAGTATTGACTGCTAATATGTCTACGTGCTTTCTTCCCCCAAAATATAAAACACCTGAAATATGTACTGTCCAAATATCCCTGGGTTTCATTAGTCTGTGGACTAATTTATGCCCAAATTAGGATCTATGCCCAAATTCTGCTGAGACATTGTCCTATCTGCTCAAGCAGGAAGTCAGCATCCCAGAAAATTCCCTTACCACTGTCACCAAAATACCCCTGAAAGTATTCTTGGGAATTCCTGGGGAGTAATTTTATGTGGGATCATGAAGACCATGTCTACCAGGGATCCATTCTCCCTCCAGATTTCTCTTTTTAGGAGAGTGGGTTCTGGTACTACACAACCTGGGTTCAAATCCCGGTGCCACTGTTTAGCTGTGTGACCTTGGGCAAGTTGTTTAACTTCTCTAAACTTTAGCTTGTTACATGGGAAGTGTGGATTGTTTTAAGACTACATGAGGGAATACATTTGGAGTAGTTGGAGAATGCCTGACATGTGTTAAGTGTTCCATAGACATTAATCACTGATGTTATCCACAGCATCTTTTGCTTCCTATTGTTTTTAAGGCTCTTGCCTTGACTGCAGGACGTGATCCTCAAAACCTGCAAATCCAGGGGCATCGGAAGAGTCCTCAGTGTGCCATACGTATCTGTCACAGAAATGGAGAGAAAGCCCCTGCTTGCCTTTGGCTCAAGTGCTGTTCTTGGAGCTGGTTGGGGTTGAGGTGGCTCAAGGTCTTGTATTTCTCATCTCTCTCCCAGGCCTTAGTGCACCCAAATCTACCTTTTTTCTGGCACACTTCACCTCGTGAAAACTAATCTGTAGGACCCAAAACGTCAATGGAGATAAGGGTGGGGACTAAAATCTAATTCAACCACATAACAGCTTTAGTGACCTCGCTTTACTGTCAGCTGTGACCCCTACACACAGGAGTCATTTTCTCAATTGTACTTTCTATTTGTAATTTATCTTAATTTTAATTGTCTCTATATATTAAGTAAATTAGTAGACTGAATCCATGTGATTCAAGTCAAAACCTCTTATGTTCCTTTGCACTTCTGTAGATATTTCAGTGTATTTTATTTCCTCAATTCTATAATGCATTCTGCTTTTGGCTGTCTTCAGAAAATGATATGTAAAAACAATTTAGTAGAGCAAAACAACTTGATTATTTTTAGAATAAAAATAAAAATAACTTTAGTAAATACTATTAAAATTATTCAAACATTTTAAATTTCAAATAACTATTTTTGACTGATTTAATATGTTATTTATTTTAAGCCAGCTCCAGGATATACAATGTCTTATTTTAAAATTATTTTAATGGGGCACCTGGGTGGCTCAGTCAGTTAAGTGTCTGGGCTCAGGTCATGATCTCACAGTTCGTGACTTCGGGCTCTGCTGTCAGCACAGAGCCTGCTTCAGATCCTCTGTCCCCCATTCTCTCTGCCCCTCCCCTTCTCACTGTTTCTCTCTCTCTCTCAAAAAAAATGAATAAAATGAATTTTTAAAATAAAAAAATGAAAACTATTTTAAGATCATAAGAACAAATTAAAACCACATGAAATCTTCATGGGTAACCACCTACTATTAAAAATATTTGGAATGTGTTTCAATTTTTGATCTCATCAATTCAGAAAGGTATTATAATGTCATGATTATGTGACACGACTGGAGGGCAGTTTGCCTAGTTTGAATCCTGGTTCTACCTAAATGGGAGCTGTGTATCTTGAGCAAGTTTCTTAACCTCTCTGTATTTCAGTTTCCCCATCTGTAAAATGGGGATAATAATAGTCTAGATGTCACCATATTGAGGATTAAAATAGGTAATATATGTTAAGTGGTCACATTGCCTGGCACATAACAAACCCTCAATAACTGTTGGCTATTATTATTCACTATGTCAAAAACACTTGACAAAGGAACATCACTTTGTCTCATTTACTTAAAAAAGCATTTATTGGGCACCCAACTACATGTCAGGAACTGTGCTAGATTATGGGCTAAAAGACAATTAAGACAAAATTCCTTCCTCAAGGAACTAATCTTGTGTTTGAAAATTTTCAAATGAGTGATTCCATTAAACCTTTCATTTTGGAGAACAGCTATGTTCATGAACCTACCTAGCTTATGGAAGAGATGGCTATTTTTAAAAGAGAAAGAGGTATCTTGTGATTAAAGATGAGTTTTTAAAAATTATATGCGGTAATCTTTCTTTTTTGTCCAAAATATTCAGATTTCAGGCAAGAATGACTATGTAGATGAATAGCTTTAATGGGATCCAAGTGTCTAGGAAGAGTTAATGCAGCTGCAGTGAAAACTCTATGCTTTTATCCTCCTAGAAGTCATTCCAATAATTTAAAAATTAGCCTTCTGAAGATAAACTAAAATAATTTCCATTTTAAATGCCACGTTATAGAATTAGCATTTTCCCATTTGTTTATCATTTTTCTTCTTCAAAGAATAAGAAGAGTTATTTAAACTTGAAATGATACAGCTACGTTTAAATAACCAGGAACAATGCTTTTCTATCCTCTCCAGAAAATAAATTCAGCATCATCAATAAGAATTCTTAAAGTGACATAAATTGGAAAATAATTTAGCTTCCCAATTATTATTGAGAGATTATGAAGAAGGCTGCTAGTCAACCTCTTGGGGTAAATGGAAGTAAATTGACAGCAAATGGTACACACGTTAAGTTGTGAAGCGAAACTGACCTTGTGCCAATCTCTCGACCTTCCCTTCTTAACAGATGAATGTCATTTGCTGCGTCAGTGGTTTGAAGTCAATAACCATTGATACTGTCCTTTGGGAACTCTTGTGCTTACAGAGGCAATATTTTAGAATGAGGACACAGTCTGCTGATGAGTAAGTAAGTATCTCTAATGATGGTGGGAAGAAATGTTACTTTGAAGCTCTGAAATTCAAAAGAATTATTGCTGCTCTGTTCTTTTTAGTAGTTAGTGAACAATAATGGTGCATAATTCCCAACTATGCTCAAGCAGGAAAAAAACTTATACCTAATAGGAACTTGAAAATGTTTGTGTTCTATAATGCATCATTCCTACTCTCTTTGGAGAGTAATTTCAAAATGCTTACTTCATAAGAAACTTGGTAAAATAACACCTTTTCAAATGAACTTGTTCATTTATGTCTAGGTCAGAAAGATAAGCAGTTTAGTTTTCAGCCCAAATATATTCTCAGCTATGATATGTGTTTTACCATTTCATCATATGTTGCCTTTGGAGTCCTTACTCTAGTATTTGGTTGCTTGCTTTGTCTGGGAAACTTTTGAACGCTGGCTCCA
The DNA here is from genome assembly GCF_018350175.1 of Felis catus. NCBI lineage: Eukaryota > Metazoa > Chordata > Mammalia > Carnivora > Felidae > Felis > Felis catus. Next base: position 75,064,657 of record NC_058370.1, read on the forward strand.
TGGTCAGTTAAAATCTGCTGCCATCTGTGGCTTACACGTTTTGGCCTTTTAATAATCACTTCTGTATTTTTTACTCCTCACATCTTTCTGGGTGCTGTATAGTACTTAAAACAAATCATGGAAGATTTGGATAGCTCCTCAGTCTTTGGTATTGAAGTCTCAGAGTGTCACCAACCTTTGGTATCAAATACAGTTGGACTGGACAATTCATTTTATCTAATTCCACAAGGTAATTTTGCTCTTTGAATGAAGATGTGAATCCTGGTTCCAAGTAGGAGCTACTAGAGATTCTGATGACCTTTAGTTGGGTTATGGGGATTTAGATATATGACCCATTGAATATGAGCTTGTCTGCTTTAAGGTCCACTTTTAACTTTGGGTTATTTTTTGCCAAGAGGGAGAATGATTCCTGTAGCTGAATGTAATACGTGTGGATAATAGTTCTTCTTGCGTAAAAAAAGTGCATTTTTGTAATACAGGTTAGAGTTGGAATTTACAAAGTCCCACCTTTGTTCTTCATCTCTCCCCCCAAAAATCCTCTTAAATTGAAACAAGTGAAATGAATACAAACATGATTAGACAGCTACAATATGCTCTGTAGCACCCTGTCAAAGTATTTGTCACACCATATTGTAACTTATCTTTTTATATGTCTGTCTTCCCCTCCAGGCTGTGACCTTCTTAAAACAGAGGTTTTATTTGACTGCTATTTCATCAGTGCCTGGCACAAGTTCTGTCGTGTAGCAGACATTTCATGTTCAAGAAATGAATGAATAAGAAAATACAGAAATGAATGAGTGAGTAAATTTAGAGTATATCATTTTATGAAATATTTTGTTAATGAGCACTCCTGAGATGTTTCCTAAATCCAGTTAGAAAACATGATGCTTCTCAATCTAGTCGACAATAAATGAGTAATAAAGGTAAAACATACAGTAAAACCTTGGTTTGTGAGTATAATTCATTCCAGAAACATGCTTATAATCCCAAACCCTTGTATATAAAAACAAATTTCCCCATTACAAATAATGGAAACTCAGTGATTCATTCCACAACCCCAAAATATTCATATAAAAATGATTACAGGGGCGCCTGGGTGGCTCAGTCGGTTGGGTGTCCGACTTTGGCTCAGGTTATGATCTCGCGGTCCGTGAGTTCGAGCCCCACGTCGGGCTCTGCGCTGACAGCTCAGAGCCTGGAGCCTGTTTCGGATTCTGTGTCTCCCTCTCTCTCTGACTCTCCCCCGTTCATGTTCTGTCTCTCTCTGTCTCAAAAATAAATAAACATTAAAAAAATTTAAAAAAATAAATAAAAATGATTACAAAACTGCAATACAATACAAAGTAATAAAGAAAATACAAAATGTAAAGAAAAACAACTTAACCTGTACTTACCTTTGAAAACCTGCATGGATAGTGTGAAGGAGACAAGAGAGAGGAGAGTTATTGTGTTGGATGACTTTCACTATCACTAATGGTGATATCACTGCTATGTATTGGCTCAATGGAATCTTTTTCTGCATGAAGTCTTTGTATACACTCTCACAGATGTGGACTACAGTACAATATTAATAAACTCTTGTCATATAATGTGTTTAATGTAACTGGCAATAAGGAAGCAGAGGAAAGGGTCTATTTCTCCAGGTAGCCTGACCTAGAATGAAGCAAAGCATTCTTAAGCTTACTCTTGCATGGGAAAGCAAAGGACTGTTCATAGGTGCTCTGAAGTGACAAAAAATACACTAGTGCTAGTTGCTAGTTGTGGGCACCTTCCAATGTTCTGAAAAATCACTGATTTCTGCCAAACACTGTGGCCTGAGACCAAGCATCCAAGCATGGGAGATCACCCACAATCCCTCAGAGAGAAAGAGAAGAACCATTGGCTTAGTTGTGATCGTGTGATGTTCACCGTCATGTACTACTCATATTGCAAGACGTCGCTCATTTATCAAGTTAAAATTTATTAGAAATGTTTGCTCATCTTGCAGAACAAGTTACTTGTAACTCGAGATTTTACTGAATATGGATGCTGAAAGAATCAGTCTCTTGAACCCAGAAGAAACATGGTGTCACTGAAGAGCATGAATGTTTTTGGTTTGCAGTCTTTGTGTTTTTGAGATAGTTAAGTCCTATCTAAAGTGAATAGTTTGGTTGGTTTAAATCAACTCCACAGAATCTGACCACCTTCTGAGAATCTGATAGAATTGAGAGCCTGTATCAAGAAACCTCTGCTTAGGGAGAAGCCAAGATGGCGGAACAGCATGAAAGTTTTTTGTGTCTTGCGTCCATGAAATACAATGAGACCAACACTAAACCATCCTGCACACCTAGAAAACTCATTGGGGGATGAACACAACAATCTACACAAACTGAACCACAGAATTCAGCAGGTACACGGCATGGCGAGGTGAACTTGGGGAGCGAGAAGCCGCGGTAGGCAGGGGGGTGCTTTTGCGGGAAGAGAGAGGATGGAGATGGGGGTGGGGGGGGAGAATACAGGAAAAGCACCCCTCCCACCCAAAAGCAGTTGGAGAGAAAATGGAAAATTGCAAACAGCTGCAGGGAGTAAACTAAAAAGGGAGAAAGGAGAAAGGAGAGGGTTTAAATTCCATTAAGACTGTAAACAAGGGGAGTATGAAGTTTGCAACTCCACAGCTCGATACCTCGCAGTGGTCTGGTGGGAAGGGTGAATCCCCTGGAGCAGAGTGGGGTCTGGGAGGTTCTTGGGCCACATAGGGAAAAGTGGTTCCACTGCTGAAAGGACATTTGGTTGAGACTGTTGAAGCCACCTGGTCCCAGCAGACCTGAGAACGGCCGCATTCGCTGGTGCTGGAACAAGGTCATTGGGGTTAAAGCCTGGTGCCAGATGTGTGTAGTGATTTTCCATAATCCCTGAAAAGCTGCTGCTACACTATATCACGAACTTTTTCTGGGGTGGGCTGGCACCTGGCTGCAGTCTTGGGGCACCAGCAGCATCAGGGTCCAGCAAGCATTCCTGGGCGCAGCCAACACTCAGCCATTGCTTGGTGAGACCCTCCGCAGAGGAGTGGAACAGGTAAAAGCCGCAGTCCTCCAGAAGTAAGGGGCCGGGGAAAACAGCTGCATCTGAGACAAAACTCGGGAGGGAGGTACTGCATTGGACTTGGTCACAGACAGTGAAAAAGCGGGGAGTGGACAAAAGCTGAACAGAGGACAGGTGCGTGATTGCTGATCGGGGAGAACAGAGTTCCTATACTAGAGACTGGGTAGCTGGGTGATGATTTTCACTGCTCAAGCACATGCGCATATGCACCTACAAGCGCCACAACAATCCACTCCCATAGGCTAACAGAGCCTTCTAGTGGAGAACGGAGCCGTCACACTGAGCCCCACCCAACTGGGCCAACCTCACTCTTCAAGAACACAAGTCTAACCACCTGCTTAGTTTATGACCTATAAAACGATTTATAGTCTGACTTCTAGGGGAAAACAAAGCAATTTCAGTCCTATTTCAATCTGTTAGCACCCATCTATTCAATTTTCTTTCTTTTTTTTCTCTTTTTCACTTCTCTTCTTTTTCTTCAATACAGAAAGAAAAATAATTCATTTTTATTTTCAATTTTTATTAGAAATATTTTGTTTAATTTTTTTTACTATATTTTTCACTTTTGTGAAAATTTTTTCAAATTCTATTTTACTTCCATCATTTTATTTTAGTCTAATACAGTGTAGTCACTTTTTCAAATTTTCAAATGATTTCCTTTTTTTCTCTTTTTAGTTTCTTTTCTTTTTCTTGAATACAGAAAGAGAAAAAAATCATTTTTATTTTTCATTTTTATTAAAAATATTTTTCTTTACTTTCTTTTCTACTATATTCTTTACTTTTGTGTAAATTGTTTCAAGTTCTATTATACTCCCCTCATCTCATTGTACTCTACTTCAGTGTATTCAGTTTTTCAACTTCTCAAATAATTCCCTTTTTTTCTTCCCCCACACCCTTTTTTTTTCCTTTAATCTGTCAAACTACTTTCAACAGCCAGACCAAAACACACCTAGGATCTAGCATCATCTATTCGATTTTTGTGTGTGTGTGTTTTTAATTTTTAACTTTAATATTTTTTGATTTTAATTTTTTTAATTTTGATTTTTCTACCTCATTACTTCCTTTTCTCCCTTCAAAATGACAAAATGAGGGAATTCACCTCAAAACAAAGAGCATGAAGAAACGACAGCCAGGGATTTAACCAACACAGATACAAGCAAGATGTCTGAACCAGAATTTAGAATCACAATAATAAGAATACTAGTGGGAGTCGAAAATAGATTAGAATCCCTTTCTGCAGAGGTAAAAGAAGTAAAAACTAGTCAGAATGAAATTAAAAATGCTATAACTGAGATGCAATCATGGATGGATGCAGCGGCGGCAAGGATGAATGAGGCAGAACAGAGAATCAGCGATACAGAGGGCAAACTTATACAGAATAATGAGGCAGAAAAAAGAGGGAGATTAAGGCAAAAGAGCATGATTTAAGAATAGGAGAAATCAGTGACTCATTAAAAAGGAACACCATCAGAATCATAGGGGTCCCAGAAGAGGAAGAGAGGGAAATAGGAGTAGAAGGGTTATGTGAGCAAATCATAGCAGAAAACTTTCCTAACCTGGGGAAAGACAGACATCAAAATCCAGGAAGCACAGAGGACCCCATGAGGTTCGACAAAAACCGACCATCAACAAGGCATATCATAGTCAACTTCACAAAATACTCAGGCAAGGAGAGAATCATGAAAGCAGCAATGGAAAAAAAGTCCCTAACCTACAAGGAAAGATGGATCAGGTTTGCAGCAGACCTATCCACAGAAACTTGGCAGGCCAGAAAGGAGTGGCAGGATATATTCAGTGTGCTGAATCGGAAAAATATGCAGCCAAGAATTCTTTATCCAGTAAGGCTGTTATGCAAAATAGGAGAGATAAAAAGTTTCCCAGACAAACAAAAATTAGAGGAGTTTGTCACCACTAAACCAGCCCTGCAAGAAATTTTATGGGGGACTTTCTGAGGGGAGAAAAGATGAAGGAAGGAAGGAAGGAAGGAAGGAAGGAAGGAAGGAAGGAAGGAAGGAAGGAAGGAAGGAAAAGAAAGAAAGAAAGAAAGAAAGAAAGAAAGAAAGAAAGAAAGAAAGAAAGAAAGAGAAAGAAAGAAATAAAGAAAAGGAACAAAGAAAGAAAGAGGAAAGAAAAAGAAAGAAAGAAAAAGAAAGAAAGAAACGGGAAAGGAGGAAAGAAAAAGAAAGAAAGAAAGAAAGAAAGAAAGAAAGAAAGAAAGAAAGAAAGGAAGGAAGGAAGGAAGGAAGAAAGAAAGAAATACCAAAAGCAACAAAGATTAGAAAGGACCAGAGAATACCACCAGAAACTCCAACTCAACAAGCATCATAATGGCCATAAATTCATATCTTTCAGTACTCACTCTAAACGTCAACAGACTCAGTGCTCTAATCAAAAGACATAGGTAACAGAATGGATAAGAAAACAAGATCCATCTATATACTGTTTACAAGAGACCCACTTTAGACCTAAAGACACCTTCAGATTGAAAATAAAGGGATGGAAAACCACCTATCATGCTAATGGTCACCAAAAGAAAGTAGGAATAGCCATACTTCCATCAGACAATTTAGACTTCACAATAAAGACTGTATCAAGAGATGCAGAAGGGCATTACATCAAAATCAAGGATATAAGTCAATTAATCACAAACATAAAGAAACTCATCGATAGTCATACCATAATAATAGGAGACTTCAACACCCCACTCACAGCAATGGACAGATCATCTAATCAAAAAATCAACCAGGAAACAATGGCTTTGAATGACACACTGGACCAGATGGACTTAACAGATATATTCAGAACATTTCATCCTAAAGCAGTAGAATATACATTCTTCTCCAGTGCACATGGAACGTTCTCCAGAATAGACCATATGCTGGCACACAAATCAGCCCTAAGTAAGTACAAAAAGATCAAGATCATACCGTGCATATTTTCAGGCCACAACGCTATGAAACTCGAAATCAACCACAAGAAAAATTTGGAAAGGTAACAAATACTTGGAGACTGAAGAACATCCTGCTAAAGAATGAATGGGCTAACCAGTTAAAGAGGAAATTAAGAAGTACATGGAAGCTCATGAAAATGGTAACACCAACTGAAAACCCCTGGGATGCAGCAAAGGCGGTCATAAGAGGAAAGTATATAGTAATCCAGGCCTTCCTAAAGAAGGAAGAAAGATCTCAGATACACAACCTAACCTTACACCTTAAGGAGCTGGAAAAAGAACAGCAAATAAAACCCCAAACCAGCAGAAGACAGGAAATAACAAAGATTAGAACAGAAATTAATGCTATTGAAACCAAAAAAAAAAAAACAGTAGAACAGATCAATGAAACCAGAAGCTGGTTCTTTGAAAGCATTAACAAAATTGATAAATCACTAGCCAGTTTGATCAAAAGGAAAAAGGAAAGGACCCAAATTAATGAAGTCAAGAATGATATAGGAGAGATCACAACCAACACAGCAGAAATAAAAACAATAATAAGAGAGTATTATGAGCAATCATATGCCAATAAAATGGGCAATCTGGAAGAAATGGACAAATTCCTAGAAACATATAGACTACCAAAACTGAAACAGGAAGAAATAGAAAATTTGAACAGACCCATAACCAGTAAGGAAATCAAATTAATAATCAAAAGTCTCCCAAAAAACAAGAGTCCAGGGCCAGATGGCTTTCCAGGGGAATTCTACCAAACATTTAAGAAGACTTAACATCTATTCTCTTAAAGGTGTTGCAAAAAAATAGATATGGAAGGAACACTTCCAAACTCTTTCTATGAAGCCAGCATTACCTTGATTGCAAAACCAGACAGAGACCCCATTAAAAAGGAGAACTATAGAGCAATTTCCCTGACGAACATGGATGCAAAAATCCTCAACAAGATATTAGCCAACCGGATCCAACAATACATTAAGAAAATTATTCACCACGACCACGTGGGATTTATACCTGGGATGCAGGACTGGTTCAATATCCATAAAACAATTAATGTGATTCATCACATCAATAAAAGAAAGGACAAGAACCATATGATCCTCTCAATAGATGCAGAGAAAGCACTTGACAAAATACAGCATCCTTTCTTGATAAAAACCCTCAAAAAAGTAGGGATAGAAGGAGCATACCTCGAGATCATAAACGCCGTATATGAACGACCCAATGCTAATATCATCCTCAATGGGGAAAAACTGACAGCTTTCCCCCTAAGGTCAGGAACAAGACAGGGATGTCTACTCTCACCACTGTTATTCAACATAGTATTAGAAGACTTAGCCTCTGCAATCAGACAACACAAAGAAATAAAAGACATCCAAATCGACCAGGAGGAGGTCAAACTTTCACTCTTTGCAGATGACATGATACTCTATATGGAAAACCCAAAAGATTCCACCAAAACCTGCTAAAATTGATTCATGAGTTCAGCAAAGTTGCAGGATATAAAATCAACGCACAGACTTCGGCTGGATTCTTATACACCAACAATGAAGCGACAGAAAGAGAAATCAAGGAATCAATCCCATTTGCAGTTGCACCAAAAACCATACAATACCTAGGAATAAATCTAACCAAACAGGTGAAAAATCTACACACTAAAACTATAGAAAGCTTATGAAACAAATTGAAGACGACACAAAAAAAATGGAAACAGATTCCATGCTCCTGGATAGGAAGAACAAACATTGTTAAAATGTCGATACTACCCAAAGCAATCTACATATTCAACGCAATCCCTATCAAAATAACACCAGCATTCTTCACAGAGCTAGAACAAAGAACCCTAAAATTTGTATGGAACCAGAAAAGACCCTGAATAGCCAAAGCCATCTTGAAAAAGGAAACCGAAGCAGGAGGCATCACAATCTCAGACTTCAAGCTATACTACAAAGCTGTAATCATGAAGACAGTATGGTACTGGCACAAAACCAGACACTCAGATGAATCGAACAGAATAGAGAACCCAGAAATGGACCCACACAGGTATGGAGAACTAATCTTTGACAAAGCAGGAAAGAATATCCAATGGAATAAAGACAGTCTCTTCAGCAAGTGGTGCTCGGAAAACTGGACAGTGACATGCAGAAGAATGAACCTGGACCATTTTCTTACAGCATACACAAAAATAAACTCAAAATGGATGAAAGACCTCAATGTAAGACAGGAAGCCATCAAAATCCTTGAGGAGAAAGCAGGCAAAAACCTCTTTGATCTTGCCCACAACAACTTCTTACTCAGCACGTCTCCAGAGGCAAGGGAAAAAAAAGCAATAATGAACTACTGGGACCTCATCAAAATGAAAAGCTTCTGCATAGCAAAGGAAACAATCAGCAAAAGTAAAAGGCAACTGACAGAATGGGAGAAGATATTTGCAAATGACATATCAGAGAAGGGGTTAGTAACCAAAATCTATAAACAACTTATCAAACTCAACACCCAGAAAACAGCTAATCCAGTGAAGAAATGGGCAAAAGACATGAATAGACACTTGTCCAAAGAACCCATCCAGATGGCCAACTGACACATGAAAAAATGCTCAACCTCACTCATCATCAGGGAAATACAAATCAAAACCACAATGAGATACCACCTCACACCTGTCAGAATGGCTAACACTAACAACTCAAGCAACAACAGATGTTGGTGAGGATGTGGAGAAAGTGGATCTCTTTTGCATCATTGGTGGCAACACAAACTGGTGCAGCCAGCCTGGAAAACAGTATGGAGGTTTCTCAAAAAACTAAAAATAGAACTCCCCTATGACCCAGCAATTGCACTACTAGGCATTTATCCATGGGATACAGACGTGCTATTTCAAAGGGACACATACCCCCCCAATGTTTATGGCAGCACTATCAACAATATCCAAAGTATGGAAAGAGCCCAAATATCCATGGATGGATGAATGGATAAAGAAAAGTGGTATATATATACAATGGAGTATTACTTGGCAATCAAAAAGAATGAAATCTTTCCATTTGCAACTATGTGGATGGAACTGGAGGGTATTATGCTAAGTGAAATTAGTCAGTCAGAGAAAGACAAAAATCATATGACTTCACTCATATGAGGACCTTAAGAGACAAAACAGATGAACATAATGGAAGGGAAACAAAAATAATATAAAAACAGGGAGGGGGACAAAACAGAAGAGACTCTTAAATATGGAGAACAAACTGAGGGTTACTGGAGGGGTTGTGGGAGGGGGGATGAGCTAAATGGGTAAGGGGCACTAAGGAATCTACTCCTGAATCATTGTTGCCCTATATGCTAACTAATTTGGATGTAAATTTTGAAAGAAAGAAAGAAAGAAAGAAAGAAAGAAAGAAAGAAAGAAAGAAAGAAAGAGAGAGAAAGAAGCCTCTGCTTGAAACCCATCTGAGTAGATGATCAGCATCATTCAGATCTTTATGTATTTAATTTAGAATGTTTATAAACACATTAATTTTACTGGAAGATTGTACTACTTCAAATCAAATGAATCCAGCACATTTCTCTTTAATAGAGAAATTTGGCTTCAGTTGACATACACAACAACTTTGATAATAATTGGAAGGAAATTCTCAATAAATATGTGTAGCTATTCTTATTTTATTCATTGTAACCTTAGTCATCTCATTTACTTTCCATTTTCTTAAGTAAAATGACCAAGTTATAGATCTTGATCTGGTTAATCTGATTGGTTCAGTGATGAATTTATGCATGTATTTTCAGGCTCTGTAAGAGTTTTGCTCAAGGTCAAAATAAAATTTGACTAGTCAGAGAAATTGTCTTTTTGAAAACAATATGTTTATCGCCTTTTGGGTTCTATAATGAATACATAAATATAAAACTGCTTAAGAGATAGGAGCCTCTTGAGGCCAATTCTGTTCCTTTGACTGACAAAAAGGAAACCAACATAAATTGAGTAATTGCTCTTCACCTGTGTGAGATGAACAGCTCTAGGTCAGATTGTGTACTAACAGTTTTTATATCTGAGTGGGGGAGCACCACACTATGCTTCCACAAAATGTTTCTTTCTGATTTTTCACTTAAAGTTTATTCACTACACACACACACACACACACACACACACACATATTGATTATCTTCTTTGTGTACTCAAATTTCAAAGATTCCAAATCTTGAATTAAGCTATATAACTAACACAATTTTAATACCAACATTGTGACACATCTGACAAATAATACTAACTTCAAGTAGGAAGCATGAATCTGTGAGTCTGTTCTTAAATTCAGAACAGCTTATATCATAGTTGGGAGAGACACAAATGTAAGTAAACATATAAATAAAATATACGTTGAATTTTTAGGTGGCAAAAAATGCTTTAGAGAAAAGTTAAGCACAATAGGTGGATATGAACCACTATCTGTGGGGCTTCAGTTTTAAATAAGGTCTACAGAGAATACCAATGAGGTAAGTATTATAATTTTCATTTTATAGGAGAGAAATTTTATACTTCCAAAATATGTGAATGTTATCTGAAATTCAGTAATGGTTTAAAAAGAGGTTGGTTTGGGTATTTGAGATATTTAAAACTCCAGTACAACAATCTTGAAGTATAAAATCAAACCAACAAAATGTAACAAATGTTTTGATAACAACTCATGGGATTTCTGTGTTTAAATAATTCATTGGTCAAAAAGAAAATCGAAACCTTGATTCTGCAATGTTTGTAAAATAATGAAAATGAAAGCAATAAGCTTTAGAACCTATGCAATATATTCACAGTTATATACAGCACAGTTACCATAGTCTTAAACTCTTACATAAGAAAGATTAACAAGTACATTAATTATTCAAATCAAGTTTCTGACAAAGATTAACAAGTAGGAACTAAGGAAAATAGGAATGATTTAACAAAATGAAAGCGGAAGTTTATACATAGCAAAACAGAACCTAGAAATAAGTTTGAAGGCTGGTTCTTAAAATGAAACAGATAAAACAAATTAATTTTAGATGAAAGTGAGGAAATAAACAACTACACATATAGGAGAAATCTAATTAAAGGTATCTTACAATATTCTCTAATTCTATTTGAAAACCTGGACAAAAATGAATTTTTTTCTAATAAAATAATTCATAAATTATCAGAATTTACTCAAAAAGATGTAGACAAACTAAATGATCCAAAAGTTCAAGGTGAAAACTGAGAAAAGTGTTCATTATTCCCCATAAACATCACATTCAGCAGATTTTACAGGTGAAGTCTTCCAAATACTTTAGAACTTTGAAAGAATTCCAAAGCTGTGAAATAATTAATATCATATAAAAAAAGAAAGTTTAAGCTGATATAAAAGTCTGATTAATGATAACAGAAAGGGAGAAACAAAGACAGACTACAGTAACCCATGAAAGCAAAAAAGCAACACAAATTATTGGCAAATAGAATAGAGCTGTATGAAGGACACCTTAATATTTGGAAAACTGGTGATATAATTTACCATATTAAAAAAAAACTGGAAGAATATGGTATGACCAGTTTAATAGATGCAGTTGCTTTAAGGCAATATTTATTTTTTAACATAAAACTTTAAAAACTCTTAAAATGGAAATGGAAACTTCCTTAGCATGAGATAAATACATCTCTTAATTCAAAAGCAAGCATCATGCTTAATATTGAAACACTGAGATATTCCTGCTACAGTCAGGAGAAACAGGAAGATTCTCTTTTACATTGTTATCATTTATTATCTTTCTGGAAGTACAGCCAGTAAAATTAGAAAAAAATAAAATTAAACATATAAATATTGGAAAGTCTGGGCCAAATTTTTATTTTGCAAACGATAGATATATGCCCTAAAATAAAAAACTAAAAAATATTATAAAATAATGTAGTAAAATAGGAGCTTAAAAACAAATAACCAAAAAAGTTCCTATATACAAAACTATCAATTTAGGAAAACATAGTTTCAATATATTCTACATAACAGTGGCACAAGAAAAGTGTTACTATAAAGATGTATTATAAGTAGATATCCCTGAAATGAAGAACTACACCTGCACAGTGAATGAACATGAAAATGAGGCATAGAACTCTTTACATTGGTATATATCCCTGTTATGTCAATGAATTTCAAGAATGAAGAAATAATTATCCAGGCCTCAGAGAAATGTCGTCACCTCCAAAGAGAGAAAAACCAGACAGACCTCAGACTTCTACAAAGCAACATTCCATGCTCAACTATAAAGAAGAATTGTCTGCATCATGCTATCCAATACGATCACTGCTAACTATATATGGCTTTTGAGCACTTCAAGTGTGGTTGGTTCAAACTGGGATGTGCTGTAAGTGTAAAATACAGGCTAGATTTTGAACACCTAATATGAAAAACAATTTTTAATAATAATATTTTATATTAATTGCATTAATATCTAAATTAATTAGATATCATGTAATAGATATTAATTAGATATAATATAATTAATTAGATATTAATTAGATATTAATTACATTATATCTAAACCTATTGGGTTAAATAAAACATATTATTAACATTAAAAATAAAACATAATGGGGCGCCTGGGTGGCTCAGTCAGTTAAGTGTCCGGCTTCAGCTCAGGTCATGATCTCACAGTCTGTGAGTTCGAGTCCCGCGTCGGGCTCTGTGCTGACAGCTCAGAGCCTGGAGCCTGCTGTGGATTCTGTGTCTCCCTCTCTCTCTGCCCCTCCCCTGCTCATGCTCTGTCTCTCTCTGTCTCAAAAATGAATAAAAAAAATTTAAAAAAATTAAAAAATAAAACATAATGGAATAAAACATTTAACATACAATGTCTGCGAGTAATAATCAATGTGTAGAACTTACAGGGAAAAAACTTTTCTAAGGATAGTAAGGAAGTATTAAACAAAGAAAAAGACATGCTTTGGACAAGAATAATCTATGGTATAAAAATGTATATTTTTCTTAAATCTGTACATTTAACATACTCCTTTCAAAATACCAGAAAGATTGTTTTTAAGAAGATTTGCAATGTGATACTAAATTTCATTTGGAAAAATTAATAGATTAAGATGAAAGATTGTAAATAAGAGTAATGGGGAAAACTGGCCCTAATCAAGATATTTTTTAAGTTTATTTATTTATTTTGAGAAAGAGGGAGAGAGTACATGCAGGGAAGGGGCAGAGAGAGGGAGAGAGAGAATCCTAAGCAGGCTCTGCACTGTTAGCATGGAGCTCAACGCAGAGCTCAAACTCACAAACCATGAGATCATGACCTGAGCTGAAACCAAGAGTCAGACGCATAACTGACTGAGTCACCCAGATGCTGCCCCACCCCCCCAATATTAACATAAGTTATGAATCTAGAGTAATAGAGTTTGTTACTGATTTAAGAATAGACTGAAAAGTGTGGAAGTAGAAGTGAAAATACATGAATATTTAAGATAAGATAAAGGTAGGATTCAAATAAATGGAGAGATGGTGATGTTTAATTAATTGGGTTGACATTTGGAGAACTAATGTGAAATCTCGGCCTCACTTCTCATACTAACTGAACTGCAGATGAATCAAACATTATAACATAAGATAAAATCATAAAAGCCATGGAGTAAAACATTAGAATATTGCTGTATGAAAGTCTTCTAAGCATGATGCAAAATTTGGAAATCATGAAGGGAGACTGGTCAATTTAAGAGCATAAAGGTTAAATCATTCAGTCAAAACAAAAATCTAAAGTCAAAACATGAATGGCAACCATGGGGAAAAGTAATTGGAAAAGCATATAAGAAAGGGCTAATTTTATCTTTAGTAAAGGATTTATAAATTAATGAATTTAATTTAGAAAAAGTAGTTCAACCCTATAAAAATATGAACAAAAACATGAAGAGGTAGTTTACTAGGATGACCATCACAACACATTTGTAAAGACCATAAACACACAAATCTGGAAACAATCTAAATATCTGTCAATTATGAGTCACCACAAACAATAGACTATATGACAACATTTTTATTTAAAATGAGATAGATTTTTTTCACAGATATGGGAAAATATCCAAACCACATTATCATGTGAATAAGTGGCCTGAGAGTATACACAGATTGATTTTACTTGTAAAAAAAAAAAAATGAGGGAATTTCTAATAGGATATCCCTGTTATCATTGTTTGTAATAATGTTCACTTAAAGCAAAGCATAATGGTTCTATTGCACAATGGGTCTATTCTATGTTGATAGCTGATTATTTCTAAAGTCGTCAAATTAAGTAGAATTTAAAGGGAAAAGAAAAAGGATATAAAAACTACAATACCTATAATTAAATGCATTATGTTGATTTCCTATAAAACTGATTTTGTGTTAGTTTTTAGAGTATTGTGTGACTTTAACATTTTGTTTTGAAGATAGGTATTTTAAAATATGAAATTCATTCTGTAACTTTATACGTGACCCATATGAAACATGTAAAAGGTAAATTATTCAGTTTATTATTTTAGTGGAATACCAAATGATTCCAATGACATATATTATTTTAATATGAAATTTATTGTCAAATTGGTTTCCATACAACACCCAGTGCTCATCCCGACAGGTGCCCTCCATAATTCTCATCACCCACTTTCCCCTCCCGACCACCCCCATCAACCCTCAGTTTATTCTCAGTTTTTAAGAGTCTCTTACGGTTTGCCTCCCTCCCTCTCTAATTTTTTTCCCCTTCCCCTCCCCCATGGTCTTCTGTTAAGATTCTCAGGATCCACATAAGAGTGAAAACATATGGTATCTGTCTTTCTCTGTATGACTTATTTCACTTAGCATAACACTCTTCAGTTCCATCCACATTGCTACAATTTTAGGTAAGTGTAATGAAGCTCCTTTAGTTGAAAAACAGTGGCTTTTTACAAGTCACCATGGGTGTTTTTAGCTTCATGATAAATTTTCCATAGCAATTTTTCTTTCAGAATAAACAATAGTTACATCAAACCTCTCTATAGTTGTTTCTATTTCATTTTAAACAAAAGAAATAAATAGTATACTTTTTGAATTTCTGAAATTTCAATTTCTGAAAGTATCTAGAGGAAAAAACCTGATTTCTCTTTTGATATTCTACCTATTATTCATCTTTGTTTTCAAAGTTTTATTATTTTTTTTTTGTTAACGTTTATTTATTTTTGAGAAAGATAGAGCATCAGCAGGGGAGGGCCAGAGAGAGAGGGAGACACAGAATTGGAAGCAGGCTGCAGGCTCTGAGCTATCAGCACAGAGCCCCATGTGGGGCTTGAACTCAGGGGCTGTGAGATCGTGACCTGAGCTGAAGTAGGTTGCCCCACCCACTGAGCCACGCAGGCGCCCCTGTTTTCAAAGTTTTAAAAAGAAATGAATAGTTTTCACTTCTTTCTTTGAAGGAATATTATTTTAAAAATACTTGGCCTTCAAATATAAACCGAATATAAACCAGAGAACATTCATTTGGCCATTGAATTAGTACTAAGTTACTAAGAGCTTGATGATCAATTCATTATTGAGCTAAATTTTATCCTTTTCCCTTTATCTCTCAAGTCAGTTTGCAATCAGCCACAGTTGAATGAGCAAATAGGAAGTTTTGTAAAAGAAATTATTATGATAATTCTGTTACTAGCAGCAAGGCCCTAGAGTAGTTTCAACCATTTTAACTGGCTTCTATTTTTCTGTAAGTTATTTGGAAATGGTTTGTTATAACCTTTCCTTCCATCTTCTGTGTAAAGAAATGGGAAGCTGTCCTCACTCTGAGGTGATCACTTCTAGAGCCCTTGCTGAGAGCCCTTCCATTCTTCCAGTTGTGTTTGGCTTCAGATTAGCATGGTTGCCTCCAACTTGAATCTATTATCACAATTCTTTGTCTAAATTACAAAAATCTTGGAAATGCAAGCTTAATGTTTTGAAATTGAGGAATAAAATTTTTTTTTAAATTTATTTATTTTTGAGTGACACAGACAGAGTGCAAGTGGGGGAGAGGCAGAGAGAGAAGGAGATACAGAATCCGAAGCAGGCTCCAGGCTCTGAGCTGTCAGCACGGAGCCTGGGGTGGGGCTCAATCCTATTAATTGTGAGATCATGACCTAAGCCGAAGCCAGATGCTTAACCGACTGAGCCACCCACGTGCCCTGAGGAATAAAAAATTTTAACAAAATGAAGTGAATGTACTTATCTGAGGAAAATGATTTTTTTTTGTTACTGTGAGTCATCCTGTATTGCCAAGTTTTCCACATAACAAGCATCTGTCTCCAGATGTTCAAGGAAATCCTTAAATTAAAAAAAAAAAAATCTTCCCTAGAGTTAATTCATATTCCGATGAGGAGGGTGAATAACCCAGGGGGGATATATCCCAAACTTACGTGACCATGAAAACTATTTCTTTCTCCTATAGAACATCTGTTTAGTAGAACACAATTTGGGTAACACTGATGAGAGCATAATTTCAGACATTAAAAGAAAGAATAATTACCTTAATAATTTGACTCACAGCAAAATCTACTGCTATATTTAAATAAATTTATACTTTCGAAAGTTAATCTATAATATCACCTTTTATTGGTACAAGAATAACACATTTTATAATTTTAGCTAGAATAAACTAACTGACAGAATTCTATCTTGGAGTTGATTCTATCAGGGACTCTGTTGACCAAGTTGCTGTTCTGTGTTTGTTTGAATAGAGATCTGATAATCACCAAAGCCACAGGGCACAGTGGCTGAGCCTTGTTATGTTCTATAGGCTTGCCCCAAATTCCAGCCATGGAGGCAGTCTGCATGTGAAGGCTGGCTCTAGAAGCCATGTGGTTTGTGCCCCTGCAGGAAATGACTATTTTGGTGTGCAATGAGCAGATGGGAAAAA
Source organism: Felis catus (assembly GCF_018350175.1). Taxonomy (NCBI): domain Eukaryota; kingdom Metazoa; phylum Chordata; class Mammalia; order Carnivora; family Felidae; genus Felis; species Felis catus. The sequence goes on from NC_058370.1 coordinate 75,081,551, forward strand.
AAAAAAGAGGCATTTTCATATGTGGACACCAAATGCTATTCATTCACAGAAGGCTCAATGTGAATACGAAGTGATATCTTCAATAAACCTGAAACTTTAAGTTCCTTTGTCATTGCTCTGGGTATTGTTAGGATTTTTAAACTGTTACTGTTCTTCTGGTTTGAGGTTTTCCCTAAACAGTCCATTTATTCATGCTTATTTGAGGGAAATTTAAAAATTATTTTCTATTTTTTCCTCTCATATATTCAACGTCGCATAAAATTGCGAGGACTCACAGCCAGGTGGGTTACTCTGTTATGTTATTTGGCAGCTTACTTTTCACCTTTTTCTATACACCTGTTAAATGTCATGTCCAAATGAGAGGTGGTCTACCAGTATTTTATTATTCTAGTCAACAAATTAATTTCATTGTGTTCTCTTCACAGGGCTTGTGATCTACCACTCTCAATGTATGTCTACAGAAATCTTCACTCTTTACTGTGTCTTAAAGGCATCGAATGGGAGATTGGTTCCCATTTGTAAGATTTCTTAGATTCTAAAAACATCTTTGATACGAAAAGGAATGGAATTCCTATTATGATTGAAAGGGGCAGAAGGGAGATAAATGATCTAAAGTGGATCTATAAGTTTAGTTAGTGATTTCCTGTGAGTAATTTCAGGGATCTCACAACAGTAAAACATGGATGTCTATAAACATTCTATTCTACCAAATGGGGTCTCATCTGTTTCTCTTAAGCTATTTGATCAATGTTAAATGTGATAGGCCTTTAGGTTCTCAGATACATAAACATATCAATATTGAGAATTTCAAGTGAGTTAATTTAAGAGGATTTGAGTAGAGGAAGAGACAGAAGGGACTGCAGGAGGATTTTGGGTAGCTAATGTTGAGAACAGAGACGAAGAACATGGAAGAGACAGGCGGGGACACTAGACAAACAATTCCACTTTGTTAAGTGCCAGTTCTGAATATCTCACTAAATATCCTGAAAAGGAAATCCTGGCCAGTAGTGCTAATATGGGTACACTGAAGAACAGATGGCTCACATTTTGTCAATTTTTAGTCAGTAATGTGATACATTTTTAAATTTGGGGGGTAGGGTATGAGATAGGAAATCATCTTTGCTACATACTGCTAAAAATCTGTCATGGATCCTGGGCACATTTTTATGTGAAGCCAGTCTGAAAGTCTGAACCACAGCCTTCCTGAGTTGTCTAAGGCTTAGGTTTTGAATTCTCTGAAGCCCAAATCTCTTCACTCATTCAGAAAATCTTCCCTTGCTGCTTCTTTGATGCCTGTATCCCTTCTCATTGAACTTCAGGGCTGTGTACTTCAGTAGGGAACTAGGCTGAGAAAAGGAGTCTGGAAGTAGTGGAAATCTGAGGACCATGAGTCTGTGAGGCTTATTTCTTTGGAGGGGATAAAGAGGAGGGGATTCATGTGCTCAAACCCTAGGAATTTGAGGCATAACTGATGCCTGCAGCTGTGTTTGGCCTTCATCAAAAACATGGCCTGCTACATCCCACCTGGGGTTTCTGAGAGAAGGTCAGTGGAAGCCCATGCTGTTCTTTACCAAGCTTCTACTTTTAAACTTGTAGGTATCTACTGATTGTATAAATGTTATTTTTCTCATGTTCCATATCTCATATGTTATGTTAATTTTCTTTCTTTACAACGATCACTTTTCCTAAAAAAATCATTTAAGGTTGCATATACACAGATTAGGTTAGTAAGCTTTTCTAGCAGGACATTTTACTTTATAATACCACACTCAGAGTATCTTAGGGGAAGGAATCTTAGAAATCAACCAGTCCTATTCATCTGGTTCACAGGTGAAGAAGCTGAGATCTGGAGAGGTAAACTGCCTTACCCAAGGCTTTACAGTTAGACATGAACACAAATCTTTGAGCACCAGCCCTATGTTTTCCCTTACTGTGCCACACTACCCTTGGTGTATCTTTTGACTGATTTACCCTCACCTCAAATGAAAAAGAGAACATGTTTCTCTTAAAATACTCTAAAATATCAAGCACTTGTAATAGACTTTTAGTGCCACAAATCAAATTAAAATATACAAAACAGGAGGAGGAGCCAAGTTGGCAGAACATCATGAAAGATTTTTGTGTGTCTTGTGTCCATGAAATACAGCCAGACCAACACTAAACCATCCTACACACCTAGAAAACTGACTGGAGGATCAACACAACAATCCGCACAATCTGAACAACAGAATTCAGCAGGTACACGGCGCGGAGAAGTGAACTTGGGGAGCGAGAAGGCACAGGAAGGGAGGTGCTTTGCGAGCAGAGAGAGGATGGAGCCTGGGGGGCGGAGGAGAGTACGGGAAAAGCACCCTTCCCCAAAAGCAGTTGGAGAGAAAGTGGAAAATTAGAAACAGCTGCAGGGACTAAACTAAAAAGGGAGAAAGGAAAGGAGAGCATTTAAATTCCATTAAGACTGTAAAAAAGGGGAGTCTGCAACTCCATAGCTCGATACCTGGCAGTGCTCTGGTAGGAAGGGTGAATCCCCAGGAACACAGTGGGGTCCGGGAGGTTCTCGGGCCACACGGGGAAACGCGGTTCCACTGCTGAAAGGACATTTGGTAGAGACTGATGAAGCCACCTGGTCCCAGCAGACCCCAGAAAACGGCCACATTCGCGGCTGCTGGAACAAGGTTGTTGAGGGTGAAGGCTGGTGGCAGATGTGTGTTGTGATTTTCCATGATCCCTGGAACGCAGCTGCTACCCTATCTCGTGAACTTTTTCTGGGGCGGGCTGGCACCTGGCCGTAGTCTTGGGGCGCCGGCAGCACCAGGGTCCAGATAGCATTCCTGGGTGCAGCCAATATTCGGCCATTGCTCATTAGGCCATTGCTCCGTGAGATCCTCCCGCAGAGGGGCAGAACGAGTCAAAGCCACAGTCCTTCAGAAGTAGGGGACCAGGGAAAGTGGCCGCATCCGAGACAAAACTCGAAGAGAGGTACTGCCTGGGGCCTGGTCATGGCGAGTGAAAAAGCAGGGAGTGGATGAAGGCTGAAGACAGAGGATGGGTGCACGATTGCCGATCCAGGAGAACAGATGGGTAGCTGAGTGGGGCCATTTTCCCTGCTCCGCACATGCGCATACACACCAACGAGCACCGCAACAATCCACCCCAGTAGGCGAGCAGCGCCATCTAGTGGAGAGCAGAGCTGTTACACCGAACCCCACCCAACTGGGCCAACTTCGCTCTTCAAGAACACAAGTCTCACTGCCGGCTTAGTTTATGGACTATAAAGCACTACATAGACTGACTTCTAGGTGAAAATGAAGTAATTTCTGTCCCACTTCAATCTGTTAGGAGGTCCATCTATTCAGTTTTCTTTTTTTTCCTCTCTTTTACACTTCTTTTTCTTGAATACAGAAAGAGAAAACATTCATTTTTATTTTCAATTTTAAACAAAAATATTTTTCTTTAATTTTTATTACTATATTTTGTACTTTTGGGTAAATTTTCTCAAATTCTATTTTACTTCCATCATTTTATTTTAGTGTACTTCAGTGTATTCACCTTTTCAATTTTCAAATGATCTCCTTTTTTTTTTTCCCTTTTTCGTTTCTTTTCTTTTTCTTGAATGCAGCAAGAGAAAAACTTCATTTTTACCTTCAATTTCTATTAAGAATATTCATTAATTTTTTTACTACAGTTTTTACTTTTGTGTAAGTTTTTTCAAATTCTATTTTACTTCCATCACTTTATTTTAGTCTAATACAGTGTATTCACCTTTTCAAATTTTCAAACAATTTCCTTTTTTTTCTTTTTCTCTCTTTAGTTTCTTTTCTTTTTCTTGAATACAGAGAGAAAAAATTCATTTTTATTTTCAATTTTTATTAAAAATATTTTTAAATTTATTTTCTACTATTTTATTTACTTTTCTGTAAATTGTTTCAAGTTCTATTATACTCCCATCATCTCATTTTAGTCTACTGCAGTGTATTCATTTTTTCAAATTCTCAAATGAGTTCCTGTTTTTTTCTTCCCCCACCCTTTCTTTTCTCTAATCTGTCAAACCACTTTCAACACCCAGACCAAAACACACCTAGAATCTAACATCATCTATTCGATTTTTGTGTGTGTGTTTAATTTTAATATTTTTTAATTTTAATTTATTTAATTTCAATTTTTCTACCTCATTGATTCCTTTTCTCCCTTCAAAATGACAAAATGAGGGAATTCACCTCAAAACAAAGAGCATGAAGAATGGACAGCCAGGGATTTAACCAACACAGATACAAGCAAGATGTCTGAAACAGAATTTAGAATCACGATAATAAGAATACTAGTGGGAGTCGAAAATAGATTAGAATCCCTTTCTGCAGAGGTAAAAGAAGTAAAAACTAGTCAGAATGAAATTAAAAATGCTATAACTGAGCTGCAATCATGGATGGATGCAGCAGCAGCAAGGATGAATAAGGCAGAACAGAGAATCAGCGATACAGAGGGCAAACTTATACAGAATAGTGAGGCAGAAAAAAGAGGGAGATTAAGGCAAAAGAGCATGATTTAAGAATAGGAGAAATCAGTGACTCATTAAAAAGGAACACCATCAGAATCATAGGGGTCCCAGAAGAGGAAGAGAGGGAAATAGGAGTAGAAGGGTTATGTGAGCAAATCATAGCAGAAAACTTTCCTAACCTGGGGAAAGACACAGACATCAAAATCCAGGAAGCACAGAGGACCCCATGAGATTCAACAAAAAACGACCATCAACAAGGCATATCATAGTCAACTTCACAAAATACTCAGGCAAGGAGAGAATCATGAAAGCAGCAATGGAAAAAAAGTCCCTAACCTACAAGGAAAAATGGATCAGGTTTGCAGCAGACCTATCCACAGAAACTTGGCAGGCCAGAAAGGAGTGGCAGGATATATTCAGTGTGCTGAATCAGAAAAATATGCAGCCAAGAAATTCTTTATCCAGCAAGGCTGTCATGCAAATAGGAGAGATAAAATTTCCCAGACAAACAAAAATTAGAGGAGTTTGTCACCACTAAACCAGCCCTGCAAGAAATTTTATGGGGGACTCTCTGAAGAGAGAAAAGATGAAGGAAGAAAGGAAGGAAGGAAGGAGGGAAAAGAAAGAAAGGAAGAAAAAAGAAAGAAAGAAAAGGAAAAAAGAAAGAGGAAAGAAAAAGGAAAGAAAGAAAGAAAAAGAAAGACAGAAACGGGAAAGGAAGAAAGAAAAAGAAAGAAAGAAAGAAAGAAAGAAAGGAAGGAAGGAAGGAAGGAAGGAAGGAAGGAAGGAAGGAAGAAAGAAAGAAAGAAAGAAAGAAAGAAAGAAAGAAAGAAAGAAAGAAAGAAATGCCGAAAGCAACAAAGATTAGAAAGGACCAGAGAATACCACCAGAAACTCCAACTCAACAAGCATCATAATGGCCATAAATTCATACCTTTCAGTACTCACTCTAAACGTCAACAGACCCAATGCTCTAATCAAAAGACATAGGTAACAGAATGGATAAGAAAACAAGATCCATCTATATGTTGTTTACAAGAGACCCAATTTAGACCTAAAGTCACCTTCAGATTGAAAATAAGGGAATGGAGAACCACCTATCATGCTAATGGTCAACAAAAGAAAGCCAGAATAGCCATACTTCTATCAGACAATTTAGACTTCACAATACTGTATCAAGAGATGCAGAAGGGCATTACATCAAAATCAAGAGTTGTATCCACCAAGAAGCCCTACAATTGTAAACATTTATGCACCAAATGTGAGAACACCCAAATCTATAAGTCAATTAATCACAAACATAAAGAAACTCGTCGATAGTCATACCATAATAATAGGAGACTTCAACACCCCACTCACAGCAATGGACAGATCATCTAATCAAAAAATCAACCAGGAAACAATGGCTTTGAATGACACACTGGACCAGATGGACTTAACAGATATATTCAGAACATTTCATCCTAAAGCAGTAGAATATACATTCTTCTCCAGTGCACATGGAACGTTCTCCAGAATAGACCATATGCTGGCACACAAATCAGCCCTAAGTAAGTACAAAAAGATCAAGATCATACCGTGCATATTTTCAGGCCACAACGCTATGAAACTCGAAATCAACCACAAGAAAAATTTGGAAAGGTAACAAATACTTGGAGACTGAAGAACATCCTGCTAAAGAATGAATGGGCTAACCAAGAAGTTAAAGAGGAAATTAAGAAGTACATGGAAGCTGATGAAAATAATAACACCACAACCGAAAACCCCTGGGATGCAGCAAAGGCGGTCATAAGAGGAAAGTATATAGTAATCCAGGCCTTCCTAAAGAAGGAAGAAAGATCTCAGATACGCAACCTAACCTTACACCTTAAGGAGCTGGAAAAAGAACAGCAAATAAAACCCCAAACCAGCAGAAGACAGGAAATAACAAAGATTAGAACAGAAATTAATGCTATCGAAACCAAAAAAACAGTAGAACAGATCAATGAAACCAGAAGCTGGTTTTCTGAAAGAATTAACAAAATTGATAAATCACTAGCCAGTTTGATCAAAAGGAAAAAGGAAAGGACCCAAATAAATAAAGTCAAGAATGAAAGAGGAGAGATCACAACCAACACAGCAGAAATAAAAACAATAATAAGAGAGTATTATGAGCAATCATATGCCAATAAAATGGGCAATCTGGAAGAAATGGACAAATTCCTAGAAACATATAGACTACCAAAACTGAAACAGGAAGAAATAGAAAATTTGAACAGACCCATAACCAGTAAGGAAATCAAATTAATAATCAAAAGTCTCCCAAAAAACAAGAGTCCAGGGCCAGATGGCTTTCCAGGGGAATTCTACCAAACATTTAAGAAGACTTAACATCTATTCTCTTAAAGGTGTTGCAAAAAAATAGATATGGAAGGAACACTTCCAAACTCTTTCTATGAAGCCAGCATTACCTTGATTGCAAAACCAGACAGAGACCCCATTAAAAAGGAGAACTATAGAGCAATTTCCCTGACGAACATGGATGCAAAAATCCTCAACAAGATATTAGCCAACCGGATCCAACAATACATTAAGAAAATTATTCACCACGACCACGTGGGATTTATACCTGGGATGCAGGGCTGGTTCAATATCCATAAAACAATTAACGTGATTCATCACATCAATAAAAGAAAGGACAAGAACCATATGATCCTCTCAATAGATGCAGAGAAAGCACTTGACAAAATACAGCATCCTTTCTTGATAAAAACCCTCAAGAAAGTAGGGATAGAAGGAGCCTACCTCAAGATCCTAAAGGCCATATATGAACGACCCAATGCTAATATCATCCTCAATGGGGAAAAGCTGACAGCTTTCCCCCTAAGGTCAGGAACAAGACAGGGATATCCACTCTCACCACTGTTATTCAACATAGTATTAGAAGACTTAGCCTCTGCAATCAGACAACACAAAGAAATAAAAGGCATCCACATCGGCCAGGAGGAGGTCAAACTTTCACTCTTTGCAGATGACATGATACTCTATATGGAAAACCCAAAAGATTCCACCAAAACCTGCTAGAATTGATTCATGAATTCAGCAAAGTTGCAGGATATAAAATCAACACACAGACTTCGGCTGGATTCTTATACACCAACAATGAAGCGACAGAAAGAGAAATCAAGGAATCAATCCCATTTGCAGTTGCACCAAAAACCATACAATACCTAGGAATAAATCTAACCAAACAGGTGAAAAATGTACACACTGAAAACTATAGAAAGCTTATGAAACAAATTGAAGACGACACAAAAAAATGGAAACAGATTCCATGCTCCTGGATAGGAAGAACAAACATTGTTAAAATGTCGATACTACCCAAAGCAATCTACATATTCAATGCAATCCCTATCAAAATATCACCAGCATTCTTCACAGAGCTAGAACAAATAACCCTAAAGTTTGTATGGAACCAGAAAAGACCCTGAATAGCCACAGCAATCTTGAGAAAGGAAACCGAAGCAGGAAGCATCACAATCCCAGACTTTAAGCTATACTACAAAGCTGTAACCATCAAGACAGTATGGTACTGGCACAAAACCAGACACTCAGATCAATGGAACAGAATAGAGAACCCAGAAATGGACCCACATATGTGTGGCCAACTAATCTTTGACAAAGCAGGAAAGAATATCCAATGGAATAAAGACAGTCTTTTCAGCAAGTGGTGCTGGGAAAACTGGACAGTGACATCCAGAAAGATGAACCTGGACCACTTTCTTACACCATACACAAAAATAAACCCAAAATGGATGAAAGACCTAATGTCAAGACAGGAAGCGATAAAAATCTTCGAGAAGAAAGCTGGCAAAAACCTCTTTGACCTTCGCTGCAGCAAGTTCTTATTCATCTCCAGAGGCAAGGGAAACTAAAGCAAAAATGAACTATTGGCACCTCGTTAAAATAAAAAGCTTCTGCACAGCGAAGGAAACAATCAGCAAAAGTAAAAGGCAACTGACAGAATAGGAGAAGATATTTGCAAATGACATATTAGAGAAAGTGTTAGTATCCAAAATCTATAAACAACTTATCAAACTCAACACCCAGAAAACAGCTAATCCAGTGAAGAAATGGGCAAAAGACATGAATAGACACTTGTCCAAAGAACCCATCCAGATGGCCAACTGACACATGAAAAAATGCTCAACCTCACTCATCATCAGGGAAATACAAATCAAAACCACAATGAGATACCACCTCATACCTGTCAGAATGGCTAACACTAACAACTCAAGCAACAACAGATGTTGGTGAGGATGTGGAGAAAGTGGATCTCTTTTGCATCATTGGTGGCAATGCAGACTGGTGCAGCCAGTCTGGAAAACAGTATGGAGGTTTCTCAAAAAACTAAAAATAGAACTCCCCTATGACCCAGTAATTGCACTACTAGGCATTTATCCACAGGATAGACGTGCTATTTGGAAGGGACACATGCACCTCCATGTTTGTGGCAGCACTATCAACAATAGCCAAGGTATGGAAAGAGCCCAAATATCCACGGATGGATGAATGGATAAAGAAAAGTGGTATATATATACAATGGAGTATTACTCAGCAATCAAAAAGAATGAAATCTTTCCATTTGCAACTACATAGATGGAACTGGAGGGTATTATGCTAAGTGAAATTAGTCAGTCAGAGAAAGACAAAAATCATATGACTTCACTCACAGGAGGACTTTAAGAGACAAAACAGATGAACATAATGGAAGGGAAACGAAAATTACATAAAACAGGGAGAGAGACAAAACAGAAGAGACTCATAAATATGGAGAACAAACTGAGGGCTACTGGAGGGGTTGTGGGAGGGGGGATGAGCTAAATGGGTAAGGGGCACTAAGGAATCTACTCCTGAAATCATTGTTGCCCTATATGCTAATTTGGATGTAAATTAAAAAAAATAAAAAATAAAATTAAAAATACATAAAAATAAATAAAATATACAAAACAATCTACAATAAAGAAAGATAAACATTTGCTTGTTAATCATGAAACATTATTGTAATTTATTTGGAATCTGAAAAAAATTATTTAAAATTTACTAAAGACATAAAGGATTTATAAAACTACAAAATGCAAATTGTCTTGAAGATACAGAAGGTAAGAATCAAAACAAAAGACATCTGCTTACCATAGTCCCTGCTTAGTCAGCTAGCTGCCTACCCACCTGTTCCACAAATGAGCTTGTTCTTTCTATATCCCCTCCCTGTTCCTTCTTAGCTTGACAAAGTCTTATGAAGTCAAGAAGTTATCATCAATTAAGATCTTGCTCAGCATGAAAAAAATAATTATTTAATTAAACTCCACTGTCATGCATATTTTACAGATTATCTTCATTTTTTTTTACCATGAGTATGATCTTCATTGCTTCTAAATCTTAAGGTTGTTCTCTTCGCTTTTTGCATCTGACCCAGAAGTCATTCATTCATCTTAAATCAGACAACCTTGCTCAACCCCTCTCTTCAATATGCTACGCTGAAGTAGCCTTGGAGCTTATAGTATCCTGAGTGAGGATGTTTTTCATAAAGAGGAGGATAGATAGAGTATCATACTTTTAACAAATTTTAAATATATATTTTTCTAAAGTAATACTTCATGTTGCTGATTTGATTCCCTGGGGAAAATATTCAGATTGAGATTTTTTGCACAGGAAATTTATTGGGAGTCCTCTTGGACTCATACCTGTGAGACAGTGAAGGAAATTAGAATGGGCAGAAGGAGAAATGGAACCATAATGTAGTCACAATGGAGGTCTCTACTGATCTGGTGGAACGATCTGGAGTGGAATGACCCTGTGGAGTTGACCCACGTGGAGGGAAAAAGAGGCAGCTAGCTGACTAAGCAGGAACTATGGTAAGCAGATGTCTTTTGTTTGAATTCTTACCTTATGTATCTTCAAGACAATTTGCATTTTGTAGTTTTATAAATCCTTTATGTCTTTAGTAAATTTTAAATAATTTTTTTCAGATTCCAAATAAATTACAACTCCCACATTGATCAATTCTTGTATGTGAGCTGTCTCTGGAAATTGGAAGTTTGGAGGAGTGACCTAGGAGAGGGAGGCTCTCTGTAGCTTAGGTAACCTTCTTCAGCCCAGGTTGATTCTGAATGATAAATTCAGATGGGAGGTATTAGTTGCCAATACTTGCTGGAGGTGGGGGAATGAGTTGATGAAGCCAGTCCTGAAAGTTGATCCGGGCAGGGCACCATGGCATCCACAACACCCACCATTTAGGGTGTAATACAACAATGTGGAGGAAGAGCCCCGATTTTCCCAGGGTATTATTTGCAAGCTGGTGCTTTTGCTGTTCCCCCTCAGGCCATTCCATTGCCTACTAGGTCAGCAACTTCCAGATGGCACAGTAAGTGATAGAACCAGTGGATTGGCTGTCATGTGATCACCGAAAAGTATGTAGGATCCTGTGCCAGTGGATCAAACGCTGTGTTAGTTCTTGGAGACTGAGACTAGATAGGCCCTGCAGGCAGGAAAGGCAAAACTCATGGAATGTCAGCTGATTTCAGCCAAGTTTACTTGCTGCCCCTTCCAGTGTGAAAAAAAAAAAAAATCCAACCTGATCAACTTGCCAAGAGACTGGACAGAGTTCTTGAGGGATGGTGACATATAAGGGGATCAGATTTGGTCTCTTTGTTAGCATGTTGGACGTTCAGCAGCAGCTGTAGCTAGATTAGCCTTAGTGAGTGGGGACTTGTGCTATTGGGCCCATGCATCACCTTCTCCTTGCCACGAGGGCTACTCAGTTCATGTATCCTCTGTGTCAACACTAGGTGGTTGATGACAGAAGCTAGCTCATGTCAGCTGGTCAGATTTTTCTGTTTGGCTGTTTAATGCCTCTTCTGAGGTGAGCACTTTCTATGGGTGTTAATATGTGATTAAAGTTATTCACGCTCATACCTGTTCTCATAGGTCCAGCTATATGCCTATGTCTCAGACCTTATTAATGACCTTCCAGTGTTCATCTTCAGGTGCCTTATTCTACCAGCAAAGCCATTCTTCCACTGTCTATGAATCTGTATATATTCTAACAGCAGGATATTTCTCTTTCCATATAAAGTGGATATCAAGGTTACTGACCAAAGCAATTGATTACTCCCAGGAACAGCCATGTGATTTCATAGTCTTTATAATTATTATCTTCCATATGTCATAAGGGCTGAGATTTTATAGCCACTAATGCATTCTTTTCTACCAGTTTCCTTTCAGTTCATGATTAGTGGAAGTTTTAGTAATTGCCCCACTACTGCATGCTAGGTGCTGCCAGTGTTCCATCTACCACCAGGGATAAAGTTTTTGTTGCTAACTTATCAGCAGGTGATTTAGCAGCAAAATCCCATTTTGTAGATTGTTTCTTTGAGTCACTCCTGGCATCAATGATTGCAACTTGGATTCTCCCAGAAAAAAAGGTACTGAGAAGAGGATGTTCACACAGCAAGCTCATTAGGTTGTATTATTGGGGTCAATATTCCTACTGGGTTGAAGTAAGAAGATGGTGCAAAGGAAGATATGTGATACCATTGTAAAAAGTCTCAGCTGATCTTACAGGGAGCTTTGGAGTTGGGATGGCGCTTTAGAGTTGAATCACAGTGAGGGTCTGGGCTTTTGTATGCTCTAATGTGTCAGTCACTGAATGTCAGCTGTCCCTGGGAAAGAGGCAACTTTGGGTGAGGCAGCTGTCTTCAGGCCAGGAGAGTTTGCAGAGAAGCGCTCACCTGAGAGCTGCTGACCACATAGTATCCTAGTAACTGGGGGCAGGAAAAGGAGCATCAGTGCTTCAGTCCCACAATGGGACTGGGGGACAGAAAATCTGGGGGGTACACACAGCATGGACTGTTTATTCCATAAAATTCAGAAAATATAGGAGCACCTGGGTGGCTCAGTCTGTTAAGCATCTGAATCTTGATTTCGGCTCACAGTTTGTGAATTTGAGCCCCACGTTGGGCTCTACGCTGACAGTATGAAGCCTGCTTGGGATTCTGTGTCTCCTTCTCTCTCAAAAATAAATAAATAAGCTTAAGATAAAAAATGAAAACAAATTTAGAAAATACACAAAGTGTAAAAAGAAAGATAAAAAGTGGTTTATAATGCTATCACTCAGCTTTAACTGTTGGTACTATTATGATATATTTCCTTCCCTCCTTTTTCCTGGGAGTCTATAGTTCCTACACATTTGAAATTATGCCAAAAACATCATTTCATACGTTGCTGCACCAATGAACATGATTTAAGTGATTCTTCATGTTAAAAACACTGTTATATACCTAATTTTAGAAGCTTTAAATATTTCATCTTGTCTATGTACAAAAATTTACCTAACGGTTTTTCTTTCTTTTTTTCCGAGAAGGCACATGTGCAAGCACATGTGAGCAGGGGAGGGGCAGAGAGATAGGGAGAGAGAGAGTCTTAAGCAGGCTCCAAACTCAGCAAGGAGCCCGACCTGGAGGACTGGATCTCACCACCGTGAGGTCGTGACCTGAGTCAAAATCAATAGCTTATCTGACTGAGCCACCCAGGCACCCCACACAATTTTTCTAGTGTTAGTTGTGGGCTCTTATATTTTGCTAATACAAATAATATTAGTATAAATTTAACTTTTGGTCTGTAATCTAAAAATATCTGTTCCAGCTCTCCTCCTTTTTGTTAATTGGAAAGTTAACAAATCTTTGTTGGAAAGATCCTCTCAACATTCCTTTCCTGAAATTCTTGGATTTGTTGTGGGGAAAAGAAATTATAGGTGGCCCTCCTCTGTTTTTCTTGTGTTTTTATTTTAATTCTGCCCCTTACAACTCTGTGATTTGGGGCTTATCATTTAACTTCTCTGACCTTAAGATTTTATATCAGTAAGTGCATAATCTCCACCCTTCTTCACACATTTATTGTGAGAAACTCAAACACTCTATTCAAATGGAAGAGATAGTTTGGTAGTGATATCATGTCCACAGATAGGAGAATAATACAATGGGGAGAACTAGAGGAAAAACAAGGCAAAAACAAATCTTTCTTTTTTCCTTCAAACATATTCCAATTTGCCTAATGTCAGGATCATATACATTTTACAGAGAAAGAAGAAAGATGAAACTCATTAGTTTTGTTTCAAAACAGGCAGGGGCGTGCCTGCATAGCAACCAGCAAAAGATGGAGAAGGGCAGGTTTCAGCCGATGGTCCAGATGCTTGCTGATATTCACAGTGTAAGTGAACAAAGCGGCACGGTGGCTGACTGAATCTCCCATTCATCAGCAAGATGCTTAGCCTTATGTAGACGAAATTGCAAGTTGGTGATGGGGAGGAAAAACCCTATATAGACAGAAAAACATAAGTATACGTGATTCCAGTCTAGTATGTTTGAATGTAAATGTCTCTCTTTGTTCTATCATAATAAGTGGGAGACTTAGGCAGGCTATTACTAGAGCAGAGGAGCTGTGAAGACAGTAGGGATCCTGGTGACAGGACAAATAGTCTTCCGTTCTACTGCAGACAATCAGAGGTGAGCCTTCTAAATTGAGTATTCTATGAACCTTCCCGTGTTGGTGTGTCTTTACTTATTTCATCTTATGCTTTTTGAAATCATAGTCTCTCCAGAAAGCATAAAATACTAGAGGAGGGACCCTCTAGTATTATGGTATCCGAGAACAAGAAAACTGGAGAACCCTCAGGATGTGAAGCTGATGAGTTAAAAACTGTAAGCCCTGCCCTAAATCTTGAATCAATGCATCCAGGTTCCAGACCAGGATGGGATGCTTAGGGGAGTTAAGTTCCTTTATCCCCCACCTTCAAGTATGCAGAGAGGGGAGGAAAGGCAAATATTTGTGTAAAAGGGGGGGGAAAAGTAAGCCTTCTTACTTCCTCTCTTTTCCTTCTTCTCTTCTGCTTCCAGAACCTTGTGGGAAACTTCGGAAATGTGATTGCTTATTTTAAAAATGAATTTCTTAGGGGGCGCCTGGGTGGCTCAGTCGGTTGAGTGTCCGGCTTTGGCTCAGGTCATGATCTCACAGTTCACGAGTTCCAGCCCTGCGTTGGCTTCTGTGCTGACAGCTCGGAGCCTGGAGCCTGCTTTGGATTCTGCGTCTCCCTCTCTCTCTCTGCCCACCTCGCGTCTCTCTCTCTCAAAAATAAATAAACATTAAAAAATTTAAAAAATTAATTGCTCCAGGCGCCTGGGTGGCTCAGTTGGTTCAGCATCTGATTTCAGCTCAGGTCATGATCTCACGGTTTGTGGGTTTGAGCCCTGCATTGGGCTCTGTGTTGGCATCTCAGAGCCTGGGGCCTGCTTCAGATTCTGTGTTTCCCTCTCTCTCTGCCCCTCCCCCCTCACACTCTGTCTCTCTGTCTGTCTCAAAAATATACATTAAAAAATATATAAAATAAAAGAATAAATAAAAATGGATTTCTCCATGGTTATGATTACTCAAACGTTTATCAGGCAATCTCTTTTCTTTTGAGGTTTTCATCTGCTTTATATTTGTTATATATCATATAATACATGTGTAATAAGTTGAAACAGTATAACATTGTCATAAGTATGTGTTCATCAATCAGTGTGTGCTTAAATATGTCTCAGGCACCCAAGAACCTACAAAGTGCCTGGAGAAGTAGTTCCTGGTGCTTGGTGTCTCCTTATCTCTCATTCGCTCTTCCTGAACCTCCCACAATATGACTTCTGTTCCTACAAGTTGACGGAAATTTCTCTTGCCAAGATCAATGACCTCTTTTTTGATAAACTCAATAGAACGTTAGTCCTTAATCTCAGATGACCTCTCAGATGCTTTCTGCAATGCTATCTAGTTTCTCCTTCTTTATTTTTTTAAGTTTATTTATTTTGAGACAGAGTGAGAGAGAGAGAATGAGAGAGCACAGCATGAGCAGGGGAGGGGCAGAGAGAGAGGGAGAACGAGAATCCCAAGCAGGTTCCATGGCTGTCAGCACATGGAGCCCAACGCAGGGCTCTACCTGGGTGCCCCTAGTTTCTCCTTCTCACAAAGCTTTTTCCCTGGCTTCTGGCAGACCATGCTACCTAGCTTCCCTACTACTTCTCTCTGGTGTGTCTTCCTTTGGCGCCTAGCATGTTTCTCCCTCCTCTGCCAATCCCTAAAATGTTGAGGTTTCTCAGGGTTCTTCTGTAAGTTTCCCCCTCCTCTTCCCTTCTCTTCCCTCCCCTGCCCCAACACCCCTGAGTAAACACAGCCATTCCAGTGGCTCTGCAATCCCTACTCTCCTATCTCTCATTCAGCTCCTTATATATTTGATTGCTCTTAAATTGCACTTGTATCTGAATCTTTACACCTAGACACGATCCCATATACTAGATTGTCCTTTGGGTATCTTGATTTTGTTGTCTCACAGGTCCTGCGGTTTTAGTGTTATCAAGAAAAAATTCATCATCTCCTTCCACACATTTGCCTCATTAAATTTGCTGTTTTGCCTTTTTTACTGAATGGTACTGTGTCCAACCCATAGGTTATGCCACAAATGTGGGTAGCATTATTATCTCTTCTTTCTCGCATACTCCACACTTTTAATTAATCACCGAGAGTTATGAAATTTAACTCAAAAATATTTTAAAATATATTCACATCCTTCCGTTGTCTTACTAATACCCTAATCCAACGCCCACCATTTCTCCCAAGATTACTATGTGACTCCTCATGTAAGTGTACGAAGTTTAAAAGAGATAACAGATACAGTGAATTAAAAAAAAAATTAATGTTTGTTTTGAGAGAGACAGAGTGCGAGTGGGGGAGGGACAGAGAAAGAGGGAGGCACAGAGCCCGAAGCAGGCTCCAGGCTCTGAGCTGTCAGCACAGAGCCCGACATGGAGCTCGAACTCATGAACTGGGAAATCATGACCTGAGCCGAAGTCGGACGCTTAATCGACTGAGCCACCTGGGGGTCCCAGTACATTTTTAAGAAGGAAGTTTGATGTTAGCCAGACTGGAATAAACAAGGGTCCATAGGATGGGCCACAGCATTTCTTTATATTTCTTTCCTGGTCACCTTTCAGTTCACACAGATATGGGTTCATGTAGAAATGTGAGAGTCTCTTCCACTTTTGATCTCCTCTCTTCTTTGCTCTTCCAACATCCCTTTGGCTCTTCTCTTGTACCCTCTCCTCAAGTGCCTTAAATCCTATGAGGTTCTGATAATGCCTCTCATTTCCATCCTGAGGAACTGTAGACCCTTACTGCACCATAGACAGAAATATTTAGGTATTCCAGATGCTTCAGAGCATAAACAAGACAGATTTTTATTTTGTTTATTTACTTATTTATTTATTTATTTAGTCTGCATGGAGTGTCTCTCTTGGCATGGCTTTTATGTATTAGTATTCTATCCAAATCTTTCTCTTTAGGAATCAGAGGGTGAGGAAGGGAGGTGTGACTCTGGTATTCTGTTAATGGTTCTGCTCACCTGCTGATGTGCTCCTGCTCAATATTCTCTCCCTTCTGCTGGCAGCGGGTAGCAGGAGACTTGCAAAAGGTGTGTCCAGTTATACCACTTGCCTGCTTAATCACTTCCCATTGCCCTTAGGGTAACTATCAACTTGTTACCATAGAAGACCTGTCCAGTTCCTTTCATGGGTCCTCTCTAGCCACGCCCACTTTTCCCTCCCAGCCTCTGCTAACCTGGATTTGTTTCAAGCTCAGGGCCATCTGGTTCTGTTATCTCTAGTTCATTGCACATGCTATTCCCTCTGTCCCAACACAGACCTTGGAATCCTCACAATCTCATGCCTCCGCTTAGTGTTCTTTCTTTTTCATCTCTAGTTATCCTTCTTTCTACAAGCAGATAGATGAGAATGTGAATTTGAGTCTATATGGGTATTTGTTTATATTCTTTGTTTTGTTTTGTTTGCTAATTTAATCCTCTCAGTAGCAGCAGACCTGAAATTGATTTCCAAGTCTCTATGAATAAGGAAAGAGGCTCCTGCCTAGGGAATGTGATTCTTGCCTGTGCCTCTATTGGCTGATAATTGTCTTTAGGTGGAGAACGGTGGGATGTGATTTCTTGTTAGCGTCTCCCAGCTGTGGGAATAAAGCCAGGGGTCTTCCTGTGCAGGTGCATATGGGGACAGTTGCAATAAAGTGAGAACTGGTATTTAATTTTCATTGTTGGTATTAGAGAGACGTGGATGAAGGGTTGTTTTAGCATAAAGAATTAAATATCTTTCAAGATCCTCTGTGGTATTAGTAAGGAAAAAAATTCACTCCTAGCAGTTTTCTGGACTTAGATTCAATGAGTAGTTAGTTGCATCATTATTTAGTAGGAGAATTTCTGTCAACAGAGTTGATATATCTCTGGTTCCTAATTTAAATGTTGTTTTTTCCCTGTTAGTAAGAAGGATGTTATTATCTGTTAGATTTGATGGTGGAAACAAAGCATAAGGAAGCAGAGAGTATGAAATTGTAAGCTCCAGCAGTAACAATATTTAAAAAAAGGAAACAATCCCAGGAGAAATTGATAGGTTTTCTGGTTTATCTTCTTCACAAAAGTATTCCTACATCCCTAACCAATTGTATTTTCTCCCTACCACCTTTTCTATGGTATGCCTTAAAAATCACTTTAACCCTTAAAAGAACAGAGTTGGCACAATGGCCACAATATATCAATATTTTTACCACTTTTAGAAATAATGGTGATATTTTTTTTCCCTAGAGTTACAAATGATCTGAAGGAAGTTAACAGCAGAAAACAAAATAAGAGACATCATGTTATATCTAGGGAAAGGCTTATTTAAATCCTTACTTTTTTTTTTTTTGTAGCCATGATAACTTCTTTTGAAGGAAGTGTTGGAACATGAAAAACAAATGAAGAGTTTTTGCACAATTTTTTGGTTTGTTTGTTTAACCCTTATTTCAGAAGGTTGTAGGGAACCCCTCAGCGATGGGTATTTGAGCCCTGGTGGGTAGCATGGTATTACAGGCATGGGCTATAAAAATCTTAGGTGTCTGTTTCCCAAGAAGCAGCAAGTTATTCTCAAAGCTCCCATCCACCTACTGAAAATTTTGCAGCAGTGAAGTTTGATATCCAGTTTATGATTATATTACTTAGAGATACTGAGCTAGTATGGCAATAAAGTCCACAGAGCATGTTCATTTAGGCAATAATTTCTGTATTATCTATTAGCAACCTTTATTAGAGTGGTTAGCAAGTAACAAAAATGAGACTGATTCCAGCTTGATTTTATTTCATTTCCCTTGTCTCCCCTTAAATGAAGGGCATTAACTAGTAATGAATTGACCAGTCCTCTGAGGTAGGGATGGAAAGAGAAAGAAGAAAAGCAAATGTCTGGTTTCTCCCTGAAACTGGACAGACTGACTCTAGGTTACAGGCCTTGACTCTGTCTTTCTGGGAGAAGCTTCACTTGCATTGGAGAGTACAGGAAAATGCATAGTAAAGAGTAAACACCATATATTGTTTTCATTGCAGTTGAGTGTTGATTGTTGTTCCTGTCCTCCTTAAGCTCAGGGCTGGAGGGCTGAGACTAGGATGGGGCATCTGGGTTGTGTGTACACAGCTTTATGCAAAAGTCTCATACACCCACACTTCAGACAATTTCTGACAGCTGCTGGGACAAACTATTTTCCAGTATAATTACATAAAGCCACAAGCAGTCGGCAGTTGTGTTTACCATTGTGAGTTGCATTTCAAGTCTTATTCTCCCTGAAATATTCATTTTAATAAGCCTGAGATGCTCACTTAAAAAATAAATGGTCTTGCATCTAAGGATCTTCAAAATATTTTTATACTTTCTGGTAGCATTACCACATTTCTTCCTGAACATATTTTGATTCCTAAGTTAGATCCTACTATAGCCAAAACTCAAGTCGGTAAATGGCAAAATGCTTTATTATAGTTAGTTCTCGAGACCTTGTTGTCTTGATCCACCAGGCATAGACTGAATTTTGGGAATCGTGGCAAATGGATAAAATCTTTTATGATGTTTGTCTTCAATCTTTCTGAAGAATATAGGTTGCCAGCTGAATGAAATGACATAATGTTAAAGTTGAATTTTTTCAGCTTAACTTTCTGAAGGCAAGGATGATATAAGGCAGAGGAAGCTCAGAAAATTGAAACTGTCATAAAATCCAATTTTACTTCCATTGAATTTCTTGTTCTTTCTGCCACCTTGTTGAAGTGCTAACCAATGGTATGAATAACTAACGACAGAAGCTAGATGAGGTAATCTTCCCTCTATACGTGCATTTGAGGCTTGTGCATACTTGCATTGTAGCCATAGATCGATGTTTTTTTAATTGTGTATCTTCCCTCCAGACCAGGGGTTGATGCACTACAGCCTGCAACCCAAACCATGGCCACTTCTTGTTTTTGTAAATAAAGTTTTATTGAAACACAGCTCTATGCATCTGTTTATGTCTTGTCTATGGCTGCCTTTGTGCTACAGTGGCAGAGCTGAGTATTTACAACAAAGACTGTATGGCCTGCAAAGCTGAAAGATTTGCTATCTGACCTTTAACAGAAAATGTTTGCTTATACCTGCTCTAGACTACGAGTTCTCAAGAAGTTCAGACTCTTTTATTATCTATAAATCTCAAGTGCCTAGCGTAGTACCTGGCATGTAGTAGCAGCTACTCAATGTCATTATTGAGACGCATCAGTGGCATCCAGATTTGCTTACTATCTCTCAGGCCTTATGCTAAGTATTAAGCGCTTTTAAAAAAAATTTTTTTTTCAACGTTTATTTATTTTTTGGGGGGACAGAGAGAGACAGAGCATGAACGGGGGAGGGGCAGAGAGAGAGGGAGACACAGAATCGGAAACAGGCTCCAGGCTCCGAGCCATCAGCCCAGAGCCTGACGCGGGGCTGGAACTCACGGACCGCGAGATCGTGACCTGGCTGAAGTCGGACGCTTAACTGACTGCGCCACCCAGGCGCCCCAGTATTAAGTGCTTTTGATGAGGGAGCATAAATGATGGGGTTTGGGGGTGATGGTGAGGTTTGGAGCTGACAGCCAAGAAAGAATTCTTGAAGATGTCTTTGGTGCAAAAAGGTGATTTTGTTAAAGCACAGGGACAGGACCTGTGGGCAGAAAGAGCTGTACTGGGGTTGTGATGGATAACTGATTATATACCTTCAGGTTGGGAGGGGGTTAGGGATAGAGTACGTCTCTAAGGTATTCTGGAAGCAAGGTTTCCAGGACCTTGAGGGGCTAGGTGTTATTAAGAAAACTCCATTTATTACTGTTTAGTAAAACCTCAGTCACGAAACATTTCAGATGTATATCAGGGGGCCATAAGCTTGGTGTGTGATTGCCAGCATATGTCTTGGGGGAAGTGAGATAAAGGAAGTTTCTAAAGGAATTTTTATATGTTAAAGTAGACTTATGGGATCCTGGGGGGGTCAGGATAACATTAAGGCAAGATTCTCTTTTGTAACTAACAAAGTGTCATCATCATTGAGGCAGCTGAGCTCCTAGAGGGAGATCACTATGCCTGTTTTAAGGACTTGTCAATGGGCTATAGGCAGTAAGGGAATTTAATTTTTCATTTGCCTTAGTTTCCCACATCACCATGGCGAGGACTTAAACCCCTTTCCTTTGTTCTTGGGCAGCCAGGAATGTCTGAGGAATATCACACATATTCCACCTGGAGGTGGGGGGAGGTGCCAGCTTGTACTGTGCACTCACGTTTTAGCTGCATTATCTCGTGTAATTTTTACAACCCCATGAGTGGTTATGCTCTTATTGTCTCTGTTTTACAGGTAAAGAAACTAAAACAGAGAAGCTTAATGATTTTCAAAAAGTCACACAACTTTTGTGTAGTGGGGCCAGTATTCATGAATTCAAACCACAACAACTGCTCCAAGAGACTCTAGAAAGGTTAGTACAGCAAAGCAGAAGGCCTGAGTTACTTACAAATTACATCAGAAAGAAGGGTTCCAAGAAGGACATGTGCTAGGGGCTACCATTCTAGAGAACTGAGCCTTTGTGAGAAGATGAGAAAATGTTTCTTATTCCTACATTTTTGACCCTGTCTTTCTGTGGCAGTGTTAAGTTCTGAGTGTGTCTGTTGCCAGGCAGGGCTTAATGAAGAGATGACCTGGGCCAAGGTGAGGCCTCAGTGGGAGGAAACAAGGAAGGCTGCTTGGCTATCTCTGGGTCAGGTCTCAGCACTCTTTGAATTCTATGCTCTTCAGCTTGGGTGGGTGAGGAGCAGGTGAGTATTTAGAACAGAAGTCCTAGCTGTGGTAACAATTACACATTGGCTGGTTTGAATCCTGTGTCATGTCTTGTGGGGACTGCATTGAGACAGTGAGGATTTGTATTTGGGATGGTACTGACTGAGTCACGGGAACCCAAACATCTGCCAAAGCCAGCAACAGGAAACCTCAGCAGCTGGTAAATGACTTGCAAACACTGCCTGCCTCAAATTGTGATAACAATGAATAGATCGCTTTTTCACAAAGTGGGCAGTAAATATAAGGAATTTACTGACTGTATTAGCCTTCAAAGATTTTTATGAGAAGAATAAAAAATGACAGAAATCCATGAAATATTTCAATACTATAATCAGTTATTAAAGGGAAATTATGTGCTCAGAACGTATTTATGAAGTGAATAGATAGTAGGGTCACTGAATTTATTGACTAGGGCAAATACTCAGCCCCTTAACAAAATATTAGTATTTATGTAGCTAAACATATATACTAGTTTAGCATATATGTAGCAGAATAGCTCATTGATTTGGCTAAGCATAGAATTTCATTTTCTATTATATGGGGTTTTTTTATTATTAAAGATGAACTGGAGTTCTATTATTATGAGTCTTGAACAGGAGTCTGAAGTATTATTATCAAATGATTTGATAGTCTCAAATAACCTAAAGCTATTTCCTGATTGTTTATTGATTCCTTCTGGTTTGTTTCCTGGTATTGTTATTCTTCCCGTCTTCCACTGTTCCTCTAACCACAGAGTACTGTGGACCAGTGTATATCCACAAATAAGCTCTGAGAATAGATGAGAAACCTGGAAAGCCTCATTACATTTCCAGGACACAAGAGTAAGAATCACGGTGCCAGCTTAGTCATTTACTGAAAAGCAGAACCATTTTACTTTAGATTTCTCTTGTTACCATCTCAGGGGTCCAGAGAAATCTTCTGAGTCCTTTGTTGTCCTCACTTGTTCTGTTTTTCTTGAAGGATGAATGCACTCGGTTTGTTTTTATGTACAATTTTACTCAATAAACTCTGAAATTACAATCTGGAAAACATGTAATTATGGAAGCAAGCAAAGCAATAATCATTTTGCACAAAACACCAAAAGCCTGCAACTGTGGCAATTAGTGTGGCACACCTAGCTGAGATCAAATTTGCATAGTGTTAATGGCATAGTGATGCTTCCATGTGGCTCAAAAGAATAGAAGGTCTCCTAATCCGAAATGACTTGCAAATGATAAACCAGAGAAAGCCAGCAGGATTTCTACTGTGACCTGGCAAATTTATGTGTCTTCTCCTCTGAAATCACTTGCTTAGTTTTTTCTTTTATTTGTCTAATCATCAATGAAAGACTTTCATAATATTTCTCCCATGACTTTTTAACACACTGATCATTCTGATAAATGTCATATACTTCATTTTCTTCTCCTAACATCTCTTTAAGGTGAATATGAAGATATTTTTTCTTTCAAATAGTGTGTATTCTAGATTAATTCAAATGATTTGCTGAAGACAGTCTGAAAGTGTTGTTATTGCTGAATGACACAAGCTCAGCTTCTGAAATCACATTATTTTTCCTTAGTTCAGGGAAAATCAATTTTTACCTGCCCCTAAAGTCCTCTATTTATTTCCTTTTTCTTTTCTTTTTATCCTAGCTCTAAATAGCTACAATTTAAAAAATACTAGATTATATTTAATCTCACCTTCACAACATGAATGAACAGATTATATCTGAATCCTTCTCAGTTTTTATTTAATCACTTTTAAAAGTCTTTGGAAAATAATGTCTGGATACAGTGAGAACATTTCATTAATGACAGCAATAGTTAGAACTTCGGAATCTACTGCTTGCTAAATACTCTACTAAACGCTATAAGAAAGGTTGTATAGATGAGGAAACTGAAGCCTAAAGAAGTTTAAAGAGATTATTCAAGGATACATGGCTAGTAAGTGGATTCAACCCCAGGTAGTCTGGCTTTAGTGGCCAGACTGAAGATTGCTTTGCTATAGCTTGGCTGCATTTTTTTACATCTAAGTGCATGTGACTATCTATTTAGCTAAGGAGAAATGGACATTGCATAGAGGCAACAGGGTGTATGGGCAGCTGGGAAGTACACAGAGTTCCAGCCAGTGTATGCAGAAGGAATGGAATGTCAGAGTTTCTTCATATTTCTATAAAGCTCTTCTCAACCTCATAGATGTTTTGGAAAAATGGGAAGAGATAACAAAGACCACTTCTGTAACTTCTGGATGTCTTGTGTTTATAATCCTAATGACAGAACATTGTGCTTTTAATTTTTTTTAACGTTTATTTATTTTTGAGAGAGAGAGAGAGACAGAGTGTGAGCTGAGAAGGGGCAGAGGGAGACACAGAGTCCGAAGCAGGCTCCAGGCTCTGAGCTGTCAGCACAGAGCCTGACACAGAGCTCAAACCCATGAACCATGAGATCATGACCTGAGCTGAAGTCCGGCGTCTAACCGACTGAGCCACCCAGGTGTCCCCAGAACGTTGTGCTTTTAAAGGATTGATGTTGGTCTTCCAAGTTCTCCTCTCCCATTTCCACAGAAGTGTGACCAATGTAGTTTACGGCCAGTGGGCAACTTTGGTAAGTGCCTGAGGTCTGCCTTCTGTTTTGGCAAGGTCACACAAGGCTTTTTTTTTTTTTTAAAGGTTTATTTATTTATTTTGAGAGAGAGAGAGAGAGAGGAGAGGGGCAGAGAGAGAGAGAGAGAGAGAGAGAGAGAGAGAGAGAATCCCAAGCAGGCTCTACATTCAGTGCATAGCCTGACATGGGACTTAATCCCATGAACCGTGATATCATGACCCAAGACAAAATCAAGAGTCAGATGCTTAACAGACTGAGTCACTCAGGTGCTCTAAGGTCACACTGGTCTTGATGGTGGTTGCATTTCTATGTAGTCTTAAAACTTATTTTTTGGCTTTTCCATTATATTCCCCTTCTATTATTATGCTTTTTCCTGTCACATCATGCATATGTGCTAAACAGTAGCAAGGGAGTGAAAAGAATCTGCAGGGCCTGTGTAGCTACCAGGATAACTCAAGCAGGGCTTCATAGTAAGGATGCTGGACATGATGAAGCCATGGACCTGACATTGACATGAAACTCTTTATGGCCCAGTGATGACAGTACAGTGATCCCATACATGGAGGACAGTGTACAAGTGCGCCATGCCTCCATAGTCGTTTAGACAGACCTACTTAATTACCATTGGAAAAAGAAAACAAAAAGTATTTTAGGCAGTGGAAAATGAATGCTTTTCTTAAAGTTTTTTTTTTTTCTGATGTTTATTTTTGAGACAGAGACAGAGCATGAGTGGGATAGGAGCAGAGAGAGAGGGAGACACAGAATCTGAAACAGGCCCCAGGCTCTCAGCTGTCAGCACAGAGCCCAACGTGGGGCTCAAACTCGTCAACTGCTAGATCATGACCTGAGCCAAAGTGGGTCGCTCCACTGACTGAGCCACTCAGGCGCCCCTTAAATGAATGCTGTTCTTAAAGAATGCTGTTCACGATGCCTCTTGGTCAGACCGATTCCAATGAAAAGTCTTATTTCCAATGTCCAGTCTTACACAGCTCTTTGTATATTGTCCTTGCAATAACAAAATTCAGTTTGTAGTGGCTCTCTCTCATATAAAAATTAAGCTCTCTGATTTCATCATGGGATCCTGTCTGAGCCCTATAGGTATTCTATAATTACCAGTTAGCAAATTCCTACCCTGCTGTGCACTTCTATTTACCGGACCACAGGTTTTATAAGAGGTCAGAAAAATACAAAACATCCTCAAAATGGTCCCAGTTTGATGTTTACAAAGACAAATACCTTGATATGATTGTTTAAAGAAATACACACTCTTAACCCTTTAAACTGCACTAGAATTTTTGTCATTCCAACCGAAGCCACGAAATAAAAATACCTATAATTTCTTAAGGGAGTAAACATTTATCCCTGGGGAGTTTCATATAAATTATCTCTGACAACCTCAGTCAGGGGTTAAAGTTATTTCAAAGAATTTGTTGACCTTGCTTCATGTTTAAAATCTAGAAATTGGTCTCTTGTTATTACGGCACCTGAAAAGTTTTGTTTACTTGGTACTCAAAACCAGATTTTTTGTACCAAAACATTGTTCTGTGATGATTTCTTATCTTATCACTAATACCTGTCTGTATTAGTGCTATTGTTTTTTATTTTACTGTTTTAAGGAGACAATTGGTGTCTTATCTTTCAATCCTCTGAATATCTAGTTTCATTTAGCTGTTTGGCAATCTAAAGTGGGGCCCTAGTTTAGGCAGTATGTATTTGTCATTGTCAGTTGTTTAGATCAGACAATTAGATTTTTTTAGTAGAAGTCTATTTATTTGGAAGTTTTGTGACCCTATTTCTGGGACATGAAAATGTTTAATAGGAGCAGGGCATACCCTTAACAAAATTGGAAAGTTCTAGAAATTTACATGTCAAATATTTAGCACTATATTTATTTTATTTACTCAATAGGACCCCTTCCAAGTCATTCAGCTACATCAGTGAACACAGATATCTGTTTTGTTGGCTTCCTCATAAGCTTTTTTCATTCACTGCCTTCACTCCCTCACCTTTGTCCCTCTTCCGATTTCATCACTAATGAACAGATATTTATTTGAGTTTCTATGTGTGTGTGTGTGTTTAGTTGCCAACCTCCTAAGCAAATGGAAGGAAACCCATTTCATGAGTCAGGTGAAAGTGGAGTTGAGCTTAGAGAGAATCCCACCTGCTCACGGGATCCCTGAGTTCCTCTGAGTTGAAAGCACTGAGCCAGGAACATGATTTGCCCAGAATGGCTTTACCTTGGGGCAGAGAGTAGCTGTGTGAGTGCTCAAGCTCTGATGTTCCAGGAAGAGCTCTCCGCCTGCATATTAAGGAGTCGTTTGGCAATGTACATGATATTCAGCAGTAATTGACTCCTGCCCTCTCATTTCAACTAAATGGAATAATGAATGTTCAACATAAGGCCCGGCACACCGTGGGTTCTTGACAAATATTTGTTGAACAAAACAAATGCTGTTCTTTGGTCCAGTAGAGAGATTTAATTCTCTACATGAGTTGGTGAAAAGCAACGACAAGTCAGTGGCACAGAGTTAATTTTGGCTTCCTATGCACTCTAGAGAGTATATTGGATTTCACCCCATGGGATGGCTGCCAAAGATACAATTTTCCCAGCTCTGTTTGTGCTTATAGCCTGGGCAGAAGCTGGGTTCGCTGTGGCAGCAGAAACATGAGACACAGACCTGGGGCCAACCTGACTCAGTCAATATCTTTCTGCTCAGCACCTCAGAAATGTTTCCTGTGCATATCTCTTTGGACAGTAATGAAGGAAGAAAGAATATTTTTAAGATAGCAACTATCAATATGAAAGAGATGCTCAAGTATGTTCTGGATTGAATAGTTTACACCAGAACTTTCACAACTGATTTTCCTTCCTTTTCCTCCCTTTGTATAGTTGTGGGGAAGTGACACCCAGACATTATGGATTTCTATAGTCAATCTACCATAGAACGTGCGGCTTTGGAGAGCAGTAAGTTAATTTCCTTGGGTTCACTGACTTGTAGGAACCGGACAAATGTTTTCAGAACTGCCATATAAGGAAGATCGTGTCTTTATAGACAAAAATATATTTTTGCAATCCCCCACTCTCTGCTCTGCCCCCATGAAATGTATTTTTGCAGTGCTTCCTTCAGCATTTTTTTCGTTTCTTTGTTTTATCATGCAAATAGCGTAAAATAGCAACTCGGACATAAAGAAAAAAGAAAGAAGTTGTCCAAATTATCATCGCTCAATTTTAGAAAATGTTTTAATTTTTCAGGTTTTTCATATAGACGCTGTGTTCATACAAATACCATGTAGTGTTAATCAAGATGTAGGTAGAATTATGTTTTCCACTGTATGCCAAAATTGATGTTAGGTGTATTTTTCACGTTGAATAGTTTTCGTAAATGGTCATATTAGTGGCTATATTCTTTTGGTGGATGTATTACATATTAAGACTTGTTCTGTTGTTTGACACTTTTAGAGAGTTTCCAGGTTTTTCTGCTATTAGCACAACTGAAATGAGTGATGTAACATGCAATTTTTTCCTTCTTCTAAAAGCAGCACAGCATAGAGATGATCCCTTGCCTAGAGAAATTTATATTTTACTGGAGAGAGACATGAAATAAAACAAATGGGTAACAGTTGCTATAGCAGCTGAGTACAGTGAGAAAAAGACAATGGTGAATTCCTGATGGCTCAGAATTTTTTTAATATATAAAAGAAGTGATCCTGTTATGAAGTCTCAAAAAAGTGTAGATTATAACCAAGTATGTGAAAGCAGAAGGAATTACAGTCAAAGGGAAGAACACATGCAAAGGCATGGTGATCTGGTAAATCCTGGGAACTGTCAGTCATTAGGAACAACCAGACGTCAGGGTGAAGGAGGCTCAGCTCCAAGGCTAAGATGGGGCTCAGATCATGAAGGGCCTTGTGTGCCCAGTTTTCAAACTAGATTTTGTCATGGAGGCAACCATATTGTTATTGAAGGGTTTCAAACAGATGAGAGATGCAATGTGATTTCTACTTGAGAAAAAATCTTTTGTTAGTCTTAAGGAGGAGAGACCTGAGAGTGGCAAATTGCTGGAGTAATCTACAATTATGATAATAGCTCAGGTAGGAAGTGAAAGGAACTTTGACAATATTGAGTTTTATGTATTGGCAGACTCAGGAGAGAACCGAAGACTTTAAAGTTACTTATATATGTGGCTTTTGAAAATATCTGAATGGATGACATCACCAAGGGAGATTGTGTAGAATGAGAGAAGTCCAAAAACAGAGTTGAGAAATAAGGCAGGAGGAGAAGGAGGAGGAAGAAAGGGGAAGAAGTAAAGGCAAAGGGCAACCAGTGAGGTAGAGATGAATCAAGGTTGGAGAGTCAAAATATTTATTGAATAAGTGCATTTAGGTAAAAAAAAATCTCCTTGAATTTTCTCCATTGAGTTCTCCCTGGATTAAAACTCTTATTATCAAAACATGTGAATTTTCCATATCATGTAGATATTATGTCCTATTAAAAGTCATATTTGATATTTATTCTTCCTAGTGCGTTTTCTATTTTTAAGTTTTCAGTTATATCTATTATGAGTTCAACAATTTTAAAACAGGTGACTTTTGATGTTTTTCACTTCTGATTTTTTCTTTTGCATTGAATCTAGGCAGATTAATTAATATGGATTGAAGGGATGAAGGCTAGAGGTAGGGAGTCCAGTTAGGAAGCTATGATGACACAAGGATGATATCCTGAGGGCCTGGAATAATGGAAGCAGCAGTAGGGGTGGAAAAGAGGAAGTGGATGCAAGAATTATAACACAAGTAAAATTTACATGTCTTCATAACCAACTGAAGTTTTAGACAATGGGGGAAGAGGAAAGAAACAGAATTTCAAGTTTTTACCATATTTTAGGAAATTTCTAGATGTTTTCATTTCTGGATGTTCAATCATTCAAAAATATTTATTGAGCACCTACTATGAGCCAAATAGTGTCCTATGTGCTTGAGATGTATTTGTAAACAAAGCAAAGATTCCTGCCCTTGTGTAGTTTATATTTTAGGGGTGAATGTAGATGAGAAACAAGCAAAAAGAAATAACAATAGTACACAAGTAAAATACACAGTCCACTGAAGTGAAGGTGATTGATACTCTTTTTGCTTCTCTAAATTTATTTCAACCTTTCTCTTTTTTCCCAGAGCTTTGAGAGTCTGACTTTACAGATGAATGAATGGGCTCTGTTATCTTCTGGCCTCCAGTTAAGTTCATCCAATAAGAAGCAACAAAAAGAGATCAGAGACTGGGAAGAGCATGAGAGTTTTTCTGTATTCCTACTGGTCTAAGTATTGATAATGGCTGGGCTTTCTAGCAACTGACTCAACCTCTGTAAAACTCCTATAGGTTTCACAAGGGTCAAGAAAACTGGTGCTCGTTCCCTTGCCCTTTTAGCCTAGAGTGGTACCAGAATCCTGATG
Source organism: Felis catus (assembly GCF_018350175.1). Lineage (NCBI taxonomy): Eukaryota > Metazoa > Chordata > Mammalia > Carnivora > Felidae > Felis > Felis catus. Next base: position 75,111,319 of record NC_058370.1, read on the forward strand.
TTCTAGCTCCAGTATGCTTCATTGTTTATTCACTTTCCATTTATTTTCCTAGTAATACCTTCAGTCTCCTTCATTTGAACATACTGATGGCTTTCTACCAGCCTCAGCTGGTGTTAACTGATAAAGGTTACAAAAGAAAAAGAAAACAAAAAAAGCATGGTAAGGGAGATCAGTATTGTCAGAAGTAATAGGATAATTTCCAATATTAAATAGGATGGTTAGTTGAGTTTCATTTAAAAAATGACACATTTAAGCAAAAACTGGAAGGAAATGAAGGCACTATTCAAGTAGATATCTGAGATAGGATCATTTCAGGCTTACTGCAGGTAAGGTGCTAAAAATGGTGTCTCCTATTATGTTCAAGAAAACAAAAAGGCAGTGTGACAGGAACACAGTAAGTAAATTGGCTTATAGTAGTAGCATAACAAAGACCATGCAGGAATTGAAGGTCATTATAAATAATTTGGCTTTTGTTCTGAAGCAGGGAGTCACTGCACAGTATTAAACAGGGGAGAGTCATGAGCTGACATATTTAAACAGGGTAGGGGCGCCTGGGTGGCTCAGTCGGTTGAGCGTCTGACTTCGGCTTAGGTCACGATCTCACGATCCATGAGTTCGAGTCCCGCGTCAGGCTCTGGGCTGATGGCTCAGAGCCTGGAGCCTGCTTCCGATTCTGTGTCTCCCTCTCTCTCTGCCCCTCCCCCGTTCATGCTCTGTCTCTCTCTGTCCCAAAAATAAATAAACGTTAAAAAAAAATAAAAAAAAATTTAAACAGGGTAGTTTTGCATACTAAGTTAAGAATAGCTGCAGGTAGGGAGAGGGGATTGAAGGTTGGATTTGATCATAGTAGTCTTCTTGGAAGATGATGGTGACTCTAAACCCTAGTGACATCAGAGAAGATAGTGCAAACAGGTCAGAACCTAGATATACTTTGGAGTATGAGATAACAAGAGGAGTAAAAGATGAACTCCAAAGTTTGTGCCTTGGGTTACTGGAAAGTGGACTTGTATCATTTGAGATGGACTGAGGGGGAGATTAATTCAGTTTTGGACATGCAGAATTTGTGATGTATATTTGGTATCTCCAGTTGGAAATCTCAAGTAGGCAGATAGATATATGATCTGGAATAATACATCAGGAGTCATTATGTAGAACTGCACTGTTCAACACAGTAGCATCTTGCCACATGCACTAGCATATTTAAGGCGCTCAAGCAGCCTCATGTGGTTAGTGGTTGCTGTATTGGATAGCGCACATGTAGAATATTTGCACCACGGAAGACAGTTCTGCTAGATAGCACCAATCTAGATGGTATTTCAAGTGATCAGACTGGATGACATCATCAAGAAAGAATAAGAGAAGATAAGAATGAACTCTGGGCAGTCCAATTTTAAGGAATTGGAGAAAGGAGATGGAAGCAAGAAAGATTTGAACAGGAATGGACAGTATGTATAAGACAAACCAAAAGTATCTGATGAAAGTGTATCATTTCATTCTCATGACAAAATTAAGAGGCTTTAATTATTTTCAATATTATTTGGGAGAGGAAACTGAGGCTCAGAGAGTAAAAGCATACGTCCTTTATCACACAGCTAGTATTACAAGAGTTGGGATCTAGTTGGCTGTGAATGTGATGATGGTGATTTCTCTTTGACTATGACAGCTGGAGTGTCCTCAGCAACAACATATATTCTGGTGAATTCAAGGACTTGGCTCAGGTTTCAACGATCCATCCAAACATGCAGATGTAACGTACTGACAAAAGTAGCTGCTGATTATGACCAAGGTTCTATCCTAACCTGTCATGCTTATTAAGAGATAGTGTTCACATTTTTATTTCCAGTTTTATTGAGATATAATTGTTATATAACATTGCATTAGTTTTGGGTGTACATCATAACGATTTGACATATGTATTTGTTGTGAAGTGATCACTACAAATCACCTTACATAATTACATATATTTTTCTTGTGATGAGAACTTTTAAAGTCTACTTTAAAAGTAGTAACTTTCAAATATACAATACAGTATTGTTAATTATAGTCACAATCTTGTACACTACGTCCCCAGAACTTATTCATCTTGCAACCAGAAGTTTGTATCTTTGGTTACCTTCACCCATTCCCCCTCAACACAACCCCCAGCCCTCACCACTGGCAACCACCAATTTGTTTTCTGTACCTATGAGTTTGAGTTCTAGATTCTACATATAAGTGAGATCATATAGTATTTGATCTGACTTATTTCACTTAGCATGATGCTCTCCAGGTCCATCCGTGTTGTCACAAATAGCAGAACTTCCTTCTTTTTATGCCTGAAAAATATTCCACTGTACAGATACACCACATTTTCTTTATCCATTCATTCGCTGATGGACACTTAGGTTGTTTCCATGTCTTGGCTGTTGTGAATTTTGCTGTAATGAACATGGGGATGCAGATATCTTTTCAAGATAGTGATTTTATTTTCTTCAGCTATATACCCAGAAGTGGAATTGCTGGATCATATGGTAGCTTTTATTTTTAAATTTTGAGCATCCTTTATACTGTTTTCCATAGTGGGTACACCAATTTACATTCCCGCCAACTGTGTGTAAGGGTTACCTTTTCTCCACACCCTGCCAACACTTGTTATCTCTTGTATTTTGATAATAACCATTCTAACAGGTTTGGGGTGATATCTCACCGTGGTTTTGATGTGCAGTTTCCTGATGATTAGTGATGTTGAGCATCTTTACATGTGCCTGTTCACCATTTGTATGTCTTCTTTGGAAAAATGTCTATTCAATTCTTCTCCCCATTTTTTTTAAGTGGAATCTTTTCCTATGTTTTTGCTATTGAGTTATATGACTTCTTTACATATTTTGGATATTAACCCCTTATCAGATACATGGTTTGCAAATATTTCCTTCCATGCCATAGATTATCTTTTTACTTTGTTGGTGGTTTCCTTGGGTATTAAATTTTTTAGTTTGATGTAGTCCCACTTGATGATTTTTTGCTTTTTTTGCCCTTGCTTTTGGTGTCAAATTAAAAATATATATATACTGGCAAGATCAATGTGAAGCGTCAGTGTTTGTTTTTGAGTGGCTCATCTTTCCTCTGTTTGTCACTGGAGAGGCAGCAGCTTGCATCTTATTGACTCATGAAGTCCTAAGACTGTTACATAAGGAGGTTTCTCTTTGGCCAGATTTGGTATTTCTTATTGCCAAAAACCATAATATCACTTATGTTTTCGTTTGAGTTTCTTTGAAGTCACAGCCTGAAGTAAGGATTTGGATGCAGGTAGCTTGTTTGGGAGAAGATCATGGGAAGCAGGGAAGGGAGAAAAGCTAGACAGGGTCGGTTACCTCCACAGGTAAATGGGATTTACTCTATCTGGGGTCAGTCTCATTTCCCGGACTCCTACCACCCTTGGTTAGCAGTTGCCTTTGGGGAAATGAACTTTCTAAAATTTGGGGGTATACTTGTGCACAGTTTTAAGTGGTGTTCCCAGCTTCTCCCTGAACCAGAAAAATCAGAGATGCTGCAGCTTATGTTTGAGGTGGGACTCAGGCATTATGCATGAAACTGTCCACTGAAGCCATGTTGAAGTTGGGGGGGCAGGCTATGGCAGGGAGTAAGTGTGTAATGCAATTGGGAACTAGTGTAATTTGGCTGTTACAGTTACTAATGAATATGGAGTTACATTATCGTCCCCTTAAATGGCATTTACTTGAGGTAAATATACTGGATAACACACTCATTATTCATCTCTAAAGACCAAATAATTACAAATAAAACTTTAAAAGAAACTCCCTCCACTCTTTCAAATTAGGCGTGTCACTTTGGAATCAGAGAAATTAGGTTATAGTTTTAGTTTTGCTGCTTATTTCCTGTCTGATATTAGGGGAGCTAATTACTAGTATCACATCTCATTATTGTAATCTGTACAATGGAGATAAACATATTTAACTCATGGGATTATAGAACACACGCATACAAATACACACATGTACATATATGCCAGGCATGGATTAACTACTTAATAATTACTAATTTTCCTCTCTTTTGAAAAAGAATTTATTTACATAATTCATTTTAATTCCTTAACTTGTTTCCTCTTTTTGAATGCAAACTAGAGATGTATGCTGATTGATACATCAAAAGTGATAAAAATGGAATAAAATGATGTAACATTCCATTTGGTTAAATAAAGAAATTGGTTTTCATGAAAAATTTTGGCATTTAAGTTATGGTAAAATAAAATGATATGAACAAAGAAAAATATTTTATCTAAATTTCCTACTAAAAATTCGTGTGTAGCCTAATTTTGCTTTTTTATGAGATTTGAAAGATGCAAGATGAAAATTAATCTATTTCTACTTTAGTTTACTACAATAGGCATATTGCTGATTATAAGTTTTGAATTTTCTATTAAATATCTTATCTGCCTTGCTGTATTGCACACTTAAGGCTCACTGTTTTTGTTTACAGCCTTATTTCTAAAGATGAAGGATGAAAAGAAATGCCAACAAGTCTAAATGCTGGAAGGTCAGGGTATTCACACACACACTATTTCACTTTTCAGAATACATTAGCCATTACAACTCTGGTATCTCTTTCAACTTTCAGATATCAAATTGATGTGGTGCCATTTTCTCTTCTGGAGGCAATTTTTGAGATCATAAAAGTGTGCAAGGGACGTGAAAATGGGGTCTGGATGATTTGGAATTGACAGATTTTCAGCCCATGGGTACTGAGAAAGAACAAAAGCTGCTGGTTTCACTGGCTGTTTTTGTAACACTTCAAGTAATAGAAGCATCAACACAAATTCTGGGTTGGTTTTGTTCCCCACTGAAGTTTTGCTCTAGGGACTGAGGAATCTCTTTGTACAGCTGTGTAAATACTGTGTTACCATTTGGCACAAACGGGAGGCTGGTCTTAGAAATCTTTACCTGTGAAGAAAGCAATAAGCACAGGAACTAGAGTGGGTGTGGGCTAGGAAAGGAAGAGAGGAGCAGGGGCTCCCCAGTCTGGGATTATTCATTCTGTAATAGGTATTTGCTGCTATTTCCTGCCCAGCGTATTTTTATTGGGGTTCTTGCTGTTTTTCTACCGAACAGTTTTGGTTAAGTTTTCAAGCACAGTACCCTGTCTTCTGTCCAACAGAATATATACTAGTGGTCCAACAATTGTAAAAGGAGAAGCAATAAGCAAACAAAACAAAACAAAACAAAACAAAAACAAACAAAAAACCTTGATAAATTTGACTATACAAAAATTTTTTAAATACATGGAAAAATCGTAAACAGAATCAAAGAATTTGATAAATTTGGAGAAAATATGTTAAGATATATCACATATAAAGGGTTACTATCCCAGGGAGCCTGGGTGGCTTCGTCAGTTAAGCATCTGCCTTTGGCTCAGGTCATGATCTCACGGTTCCTGCGTTCAAGCCCCATGTTGGGCTCTGTGCTGACAGCTCAGAGCCTGGAGCCTGCTTCTGATTCTGTGTCTCCCTCTCTCTCTTTCTGCCCCTCCCCCGTTCATGTTCTATTTCTCTCTCTCAAAAATAAATAAACACTTAAAAAAATAATAAAGGGTTAATATCCCAACAATTTTTAAAATCTATTTTAATTTTTTTGTTTTAGAGAGTGAGAAAGAGCACAAATGGGGAAGAAGGGCAGAGGAAGAGAGAGAGAGAATTTTAAGCAGTCTCCACACTCTATCACCACCTCAAGATCATGACCTGAGCCAAAATCAAGAGTCGGTCACTCAACCGACTGAGCCACCCAGGTGCCCCTAGTATCGCTAATACATAATAACCTCTTAAAGTTAGAGGGGAAATAAAAAAAGAATGAGTAGAAATTAGGAAGAAGACATAAATAGATAATTCACAATAAAAATAGTCCTTAAACATAAAAAGTGTTCTAGTTTCTCTGCATCCTTATCGATCCTTGTTATCTTTTGTTGTTTTAGTAATAGCCATCCTAACTGATATGAGATGATATCTCACTGGTTTTGATTTGTCTTTCCCTGATGGCTAGTAATGTTGAGCATCTTTTCATATACCTGTTGGTCATTTCTATGTCCTTTTGGGAGAAATGTCTATTCAAGGCCTTTGTTTATTTGTTTTTGTGCTATTGAGTTGTAACAATGAACCTGGAGGAGATTATGCCAAGTGAAACAAGCCAGTCACAGTACAGCAAATACTGAATAATTCTGCTTATATGAGGTGCCTAAAATAGTCAAACTCATAGTGACATAGAATAAAACAGTGGTTACCAGGGCCAAGGGGAGGGAGAAATAGACAGTTCTTTACTTGGTATAAAGTTTCAGACATGCAAGATGAACTAGTTTTAGAGATCTGGTGTAGAGCATCACAAAACTGTGATGTGCACTTAAAAATTTGTTAAGACAGTAGATATTATATTAAGTAGTCTTACCACAAAACACAAAACAAAACAAAATACCCAAAGGAGTACAAAGAAACTTTTGGAGATGGGTGATATGGCTATTACCTTGATTTGTGGTGATGGTTTCATGGGTATATGCATATGTCCAAACTCATCACATTGTATACATTAAATATGTACATATCTTCTGTATCTCAATTATACCTCAATAAAGTTGTTTAAAACAACAACAACCAAACCAAACAAAAACATTAAAAGACATCCAGCTTCGAGCATAATTAGACAAATTAAAATATATTGGTAATAGTGCACATTTGAGTGGTAGCAGAATGTCTTTTCTTCTCTAGCACAAATACTTCCTTATGTCTCATGCATTCACTTATTTATATTCAATCAACTTAACATTTACTGGGCCCTGTAATTATGCTAGGTCTCTACTGGAGGAAAAGTGGCATAATAATCACAATATAATTTGATGAATTTAATAATAACAAAATATGTGAGATGTTACGGAGTAAGAGAGAATGTTTCAACCTTCCCAGGTTGGTAATAGGGAACACAGAGAAAAAATATCAGCATCTTTTTAAAAAAGATTATAAAAGATGAGGAAGTATTCTTCAGTCAGAAAGAAAAGGAGGAGGTGCCTGGGTGGCTCAGTTGGTTAAGCATCAGACTCTTGATTTCGGCTCAGGTCATGATCTCTTGGTAGGGGGTCGGGCGGGGGTGGGGAGGCGGTGGTGAGACTGAGCCAAATAGTCTACTTTGGTTGTGAAGATGACTGTTCTCAAGTAGTTTATATGACCTCTATCTTGTAAATCTGAGTTCATTCTTGGTATTTTGCCAAGAAAACTTTGGGTAAAGAAAATTCTCGATTCTAAATTTTAAAACACATTCTTGTCATTTTGGTCTACAGTAATGATATAAAATGTCTATTGGAAACCATATATTTAAATATTAACTTAAGTCAGGTAGTAAAACAAGAAACTTTATTTTATAGGTCCAATAAATTTAATAATCTTTTTAGTTTCCATAATATATCATGTAAAATTTTATTATATGTATAGTTTTTGATAATGTATACTATGTAACATTTCACTTTAAACATTAGTGATGCTTTTGAGTATACTATGAAACTAGCTGGAAAAAAAATTGACACCCATTAGAGTCTAAGTGTTGAAAACCTTTTTCTTTTTATAGAAACTACATTCTTATATTAGAAATAGATGACACCATTTTCCAGTTTGAAATTAGAAGCCAGTATACCTCCAGACATTTCTCTATGGATAAACTGAAAGGTAATCACATTTGTACAATTTTATGTGCTATAAGCTTGACAGATTTGAGCGGACTGTTTTGTTTTCTAAGAAATGATTGTACTGTTATCTTTAGGATATGGAGCTCCTTACTCTAAACTGCTTTTTAAAGGATTTGCACTGGAACAGAACTGCATAGGGAGGAAGGCCAGGTTTGTTTAATATCTTCCATGCTCTTAGGCTACTTAGAAAGGCAGACAATGCATTTTTCCATGTGTCTTTTTGTTTATGAACATCTCACCATTGTGGCTTTATATAGGGCTGTTAATAAACACTGTGTGTGTGTGTGTGTGTGTGTGTGTGTGTGTGTATTCAAGACAACACAGATTTTTGCATGTTGCTGCAGAAAAAATAACGTTAAGTGCTATCTTACATTGTTAGCCCTTAGCCTCTGCATTTGTATTCTTCTTTTCACAGTTGAACCTGTGATAGAGAAGAGTTGTATAAGGCTGGAGGGGTAGGGCGTGGTGGATGGTGGATCCCTGTGCAAAATGAAGAAATGGTAAAATTACAATGGTTTAAAGTGATGTTCATAACACTTAATTCTTTTGGCTGTAAATCAGAGTCATAAATTTCTTATACTTGAGGAGTGGGAAAACATTTAAAATGCCTTTTTTTTTGTCTCCCTGAAAAATAAACCAAAATAAACTTAGGGAAAACAAATCTGTTGTCTTCTTTGTCAAAGGGTTCTCTCTAAGAGGGTATGAAACCTAATTCCTTTGTATCAAACAATGATCACCACACTAAAAAATAAAACATCCAGTCGGTCTATGACACATAATAGCCCAGTGATACGTTGCAAAGGGAATTTTATATACTTGAAGTTTTCTTCAAATTCTGAAGAATGTATTTAAGAAAGGAGCCTTCAGTGTGGTTGCAGAGATAAGATCAAAGACACCTCCAGGCTTCCTAAAAGTTTTAGTGACCTGAGAAGTTTTCTTAACGTTTCCTGGCGGTGTTAGTGTTTCAGCAAAGTACCTGCTGCTTGGGAGCTTCACTGACCCAGAGAAATAGGAGGCCAGATCCAGGGATTACATTTTCATTTTTATTAAAAGTACTATATTTTTTTCAGAGTCTATCTGAATCTTTGTGTGCTGGATGATCTCTGCAGGTGGAAGCTTTCTAGAAGGGTTTCACTGAGGAAGATGTTTGAGATGTGTAGTTTCACCCCAATCAGCGTTTGAAAGGATGCTGATTTTCTTCTGAAGCCTTAACATGCATATATATCTACTTAACTTAGCATAAAGAAAATATCACCTCATTAGTGCAGAAATTAATTTCATGTCAGAAAACCTTCTCTTCTATAATGAGAAAAGAGAATTAGACGTATAAATGTCTCTGGGACAGGGACCAAAATATAAAGATCTCTTCCCAAGAGCAGGTTCTGATGGGTGGAAGGAGAGTAAAGAGAAGAGCAGGGCACTTGATGGAAGAAGGACAAAATATAAAATTGGGAGAAACAAAGAGAAATGGGCTGAGAGGCTAGAGCACTTGCAAGACAGCTTTGATGACAGTTTGATATATGGGTAGCCTGACCTTTCCACACTGCTTATCCTTAAAGCCGGCTCTCAGCTTTGTGGCTGTAGCTATGGTTGTTATTTGAATATTAACCTCATAGATGGTTTGAAGTAGTTGCAAAATAGTGCTGGAATCTACTATGGTAGATCTCCCCCCATCCACACACACATAGAAACCGGACATATATTTTTTGTTTTATTTATTTATTTATTTATTTATTTATTGAGAAAATGCACATGTGTGGGAGGGGTGAGGAGGGGCGTGGTGGAGAGAAAATCCCAAGTAGGTCCACAGTGTCAGCGCAGAGCCAGAATATGCTAGGCTCAAATCCATGAACTGTGAGATTATGACCTGAGCTGAAATCAAGAGGCAGACACCTAACTGACTGAAACACCTAGGCACCCGTGGACACATTTTTAATAACCATGCTTGAGGACATTCTTCTAACTACTTCTTTCTGCTTGAATTTGCCCTTCATGGGGCAATAACACATGACAATGCCTAGAAAATTCACATTTCAGCTGACATAGCAATTGATTAATTATACTTAAAATGGGGATCATGATTCTTTTAGACCTCCGAGAGCTACTTGGACAGAAGGGAACATTCCAGGAATCAATTAATGAGTGTGAGAAACATAAGGATAAAACACACATTTTTGTTTTGTAACATAAAATGCAATCGTCTTAGTTTTACTGGTGAGCCAGTCTTTATTCACAGTGTCTTTTAAATGTGATGATTAACCTTAATCCTTTTACAATTCTGTTCTCATTAGAGTTTTCACAATTAAGCAGTCAACTGACTTTCCTGTTAGAGGACTAGAAATCATGGAGCCTAGAGCCTGTGCTAAAATTTCTCATCAGCTTCCCTTGAAGCCTTCAGTCAGTCCCCTTACTTCTTTTCTTCCCAGCTACCTCAGTAGAGGAACTGCTACTGTCTCTATTAAGCCACTCTCTGTGAATTTGTACACACTTTGAAGTGCATAAGACATTGTTCACTGATCAACTTTACCAATTTTCCCAGGAGTCCTTAGCCTGCTGCTTAAGATGTTGATAATGGAAGGAAATCTTTATTCCACAACTTTTTGAGTGTTTGCTATATTTAAGGCACTATGCTAGATGTCCAAAAATAGAATATTCTTGTTTTCTGAGAGCTAGGAGCTGGGATGAGGAGGCTAGTTAAAATGCTCATAAATAAATTGGATATGTAAACCGGACATGATACAGAAAAACCAGATATTTACTGAGCAGCTGTTATGTACTGTGTACTCTGCTATGTGCTGTGTGTGATAAAAGAGTGGAGTCCATGACCTAACTAGGAAGATGATGCATGCATACATGAAACACAGACTGGTATGAGCCAGAATAAGTGAGTAGAATCTAATGAGATAATCTCAGAGAGCTTGATTTATGAGAAGTATTTAATAAATGTTTAGAAACTGTTTATCGATGGCCAGGGGTAATCAAGGACTCTGGAATAGCTTCAACTGATGCTTTAGGAAAGTTGGTGTTGTAGAGCAGGAGAAGGGGAGGAAACACTCTGGGGAGAGCAGCAATATGAGCAAAGTAAAGGATATGGTATATACTGGCATGACTAGAAAGGAGAGGTTGAGGGAAAAATATTAGTTGAGGGCAAGAAGGACACTTAGAAGTCAGATTGTTCATCTAAAAATAAATGGGGTTGGGATTTGAACCTGGGAAGTTCTGACTCTGACTCCCCAGGGTGGTAGGTGAGGCTTCCCACATCAGGACTGTAGTAGCCTTGAATTTGGGCAGAGTGATTTGACTTTCATTTTGTAGATACTTTCATTTATTGAATGTTATTTTCTTGTATTTCTACTATGAATATTAGCAGTGGCTTCAATAATGGAGCAGAAAACTCCAAATGGAGAAACTCTGTTTTCTGAAATAAGGGTCTTATAAATGAATCCAGGTATTGGAAAGTAGTTTTATAACTTTCAAAATTCTAATACTCCAATATATGATAATATACAATTCTATACTATTATTTGGTTTCTGCTGAAAACTCTATAGGCTCATAAAAGGAGTGTTTTCAAGCTCAGATATAACTTGTTTGAGGTTCTTAATATGTGGAAAACTTATTTCTAGATTTTTAAGTAAACCTAGTAAGTGAGTGTAATGGATTGATTTGTGTCGCCTCAGAGTTCATACATTGAAGCCCTAATCCCCAATATGATGTATTTGGGTATAGGGCCTTTAAAGAGGCAAATAAGATTCAATACAGTCATAGGGATGGGCGCTAATTCGATAGGTTTTGGTGTCCTTATAAGAAGAGGAAGAGACACCAGAATTCACTCTCTCTCTCCTCTTGCACACAGGAGAAAGGGCAAGCCAGGAAGAGAGCTGTCACCAGAAACCAATCCTGATGTTGACTTGGTCTTAGACTGGTGGCCTCCAGGCCTGTGAAAAAAGAAATATCTGTTATTTTAGCTACCCAGTCTCTGTTATTTTGTTATGGCAGCCCTACCTGACTGAGAGGGTATTTGTGAGGAGAAAAATGGAAGAAGAAAAGAGCATCCTACCTCTGAAATTAATAAAGGAAAACTGAGGGGATAACAGATTACCTAGAAATAAATTGTCATCTAAGGAGGCTTTATTTGGTCCTAACATGGAAAGAACATCTTCATAGCGGGTCTGGATTGACATACTGTGAAACATCAGGAAGTAAGTGAGTGGGTCTTCTTAGAAAGAGAACCCAACATGGAAATTATGGATGGTGTCACTGTGGTTACACATGTTTAAAAATAAATATAATTGCTGTCAATGAGAAATAACTGAAAACTATTGGTCATTTTTTGCTACACTCTGCAGCAGTTTATTAACACAAGCTTTAATTAACTTCGTTGACAGTATTATTTTTCTCTTGCAGCAGCTGACTAAAAATCTAGGGCAAATTCTAGCGATAATTGTGTTGAATTTCTTCAGGGAAAAAGTGAGAGCAATAATAGTTATTAAACTTTCCAATGGTTTGTGTTAGCAGATTTTTTTTTTCCTAAGACTGAATATTTTTGTTTTTTGTTCATTTGAAAGCAAGCAAACTAGAGTTGTCTGAACTGGAAGAAAAGTTTCACTTTTCACAGGGAGAACTTCTTAAAAAGATAGAAATTATTTTGAAGAAGATGCAAATTCTTGGGTATCTGGGTGTCTAAGCTTACTTAGTAGCTCAGTGTCAGATGATGTGGCATCCTTTCTATTCCTATGTTCACAAATACTGAAACTGTGCCTCAGCACAGCAATGAAGACATGACAACTTACGCTTTCCCATACTTTCATAAACTCTGGGGAAAAAATCTAGGTCATGCCCATATTTGATAAAAGCCTTTTAAAATTCATTCCAGACTCACATAAACCCATCTCAATATTTGGATTCTCTTACAAAAATATTGAGAATTGAATTTCTGGCTCTATGATATCGGTGATACATAAATTGACACGAATTTATAGATATATACAGTATTGATGATGAAAGTGTTATGAGAGCATTGATTGATTTTTTCCAGATAGACCTCCTGGAGAGGGGGGCATTTAATATGGCTTCCTAAGGATGAATAGGATTTCAATAGGTACTTTTGGGATTGGGAATATTTTCAAGGCATAACTGCTGAAATGAACAAAGGAACAAAGTAAAATGTATGTGCTGGGATGTCTTCAGGAGAAATCATGGAATTGGTTGTGTAGGAATTTAGCAAAAAGTGTGCTCTAAGTGAAGAAAATAGAAATGGGCTTGGGACTAGATTATAATGAGAGATGAAGAGGCCTTACTTTTGAAATTCATTCTCTAAGGCAGCAGTTTGCAAGCAATCTCCAAGGAAGTTTGTTTCCCAGTCCTCATTTTCAGAGATCCTGTTTTTTCTATCTTGGATAGAGCCTAGAATTTTCCTCCTAACAATGACAAATTCAGGTGATATAGCTGGTCTCCATACAACTTTTTAAGAACACTGACTTAGGTCTTGTAAATACATTGTCTGTCATGTGCCTGTAACTTCCACTAAATCTAAATGTATGGAAAAATGGTAATAAAGAGTCTACCTCCACTATTGCCCAATATTATTGCCAAATAATATTTACTCATTCATGTGTGTAACAGGTTGTATCCAGGAGCTAGAGATACAGGAAAGGACAAAATAAAGTGCCCATAACCACAGAGCTTGTGTTCTAGGTGAAGGTAGGGTAGAGACCATCTTGTACTTTGTATTTTCATTGTAAAATAAAAAAATAAAAACAATAATAGGAGACATACTATGTGAGCAGATGTTGTTTTTCATAGTATTGATCAGGAAGAAGCTCTCTGATGATGTGATATTTGAGCAGAGTCCTAAAGGACATGGGGAGGGAGTCCATTTGAGGAAGAACATTTCAGGCTGAATTCCCTGAGGTGAAATTTGTGGAGGGAGAACAAGAGTCCAGTGTGGCTAAAGAGGAGAGGAGAGGAGTTGAAGAAAAGCAGATTAAACAGGAATCTGTGATATTTTATGACATGGTAAGGCATTTGATTGTATTCTTAGCATGGAAAGAGGATTTTGAGTAGGTGACTTATACATTTAGGTTATTACTCTGGCTGCTCCAGAGAGAAGAGATTTTTGAGAAAATAGAGTTGAGAGGTAAGAGGTAATGGTGGCCTAGACCAGGCTGGACAACAATAACTATAGGGTGGCTATGGTGATACTTAACGCCATTATACATCTTCAAAGGTGTTTGAAGAGCTCTGTGGTGTTTTCCAACACCAACAACCAATTCTCTGATTCTTAAGACATGAACTAGATGCCTTCCAGCTCAATTCACTTCTGGTGCTAACTACTCAGGGTTAGTGTCAGGCTCCACAAGTTTAAGAACTCAGTCCCACAACACTGCCCTCACTTCAGATGTCACTTACAAGTGTTAGGTCCCTAGGTAACCCACACTCTGTCCGGCTTGGCTACAAATTGGGGGTTCTCATACCCACCCCCCTCAGGTTTGATAATTTGCTAGAATGGTTCACAGAATTTAGGAAAACAGTTCACTTGTTATTACTGGTTTATTACAAAGGATACAACTTAGGAACAGCCAAATGGAAGAGACACACAGGGCAATGTATGGGAACGGGGCACAAAGCTTCATGACTTCTCTTTTCCATGCTTCCTCCCAGCATCTGGATGTGTTCACTAGACTGGAAGTTCTGTGAACTCTGTCATTTAGGGTTTTTTGTTTGTTTGTTTTTTAGTTGTTGTAGTTCTAAAATTTTAATTTCAGTAGAGTTAACATATACCATTTAGGGTTTTTTATGGAGCTTCTATTTTATAGGCACAACTGATTAAATCACTGGCCATCAAACTCTAGTCCTCTTTCTCTCCTCAGAGCTCTGAGGGTAGGGTTAAAAGTTCCAATCCTCTAAACACATGATTGGATTCTCTGGCAACCATTCCCCTCCTAAAGCTATCTGAAGGCCTACCAAGAGTTATCTCCTTAACTGATTGAAAGGTGCTTCTTATGAATAACAAAAGATATTCTTATCCCCTCCCCCCACCATTCAGTAAATTCCAAGGATTTGGAACTGGGGACAAAGTCCAAATATGCATTTACTACAACTACAAATAGTTGTTAGATTTCTGTGTTGGCTACAGGCCTGCCAGCTTTAGGGATACATTTATTTAAGTATTACTTTTGACACCCACAGTTCACACTATGTAGATTCCTATATACCAAGGAAAAGGAAAGCTTTTAACATTTCTATAAAAGGATATTTATAACTTGTATAATTTAAAATTTAAAATAATGGGAAATATCCATCAGGGAATATATTTATCCTAAATCCTTCTTGCCGAAATGCAATCTATTGCTTTCTCTACTGCCATATGCTTGTTTTACAGAATATAATAAAATGGCTTCAAAATTATGTTAAGATTTCAGCTGCCTTAAATTAGCTAGTTCTCTTTATGGAATTAATGTCAGTGCCAATTAAATTAGAGAAGATATCTCAAAATTATGAAGGTCAAAAATCCAAAGGAAATGAGGATAGCCAATAACATTTATAAAGGATGAAGGGCAATTTGATTTAACTATACATTAATGACCATTGAATGTTAGGGCTTTTCAATAATGGCATAGGAAATTAACTTATTTGTGTGTTGTTAAATTCTTTGCACAAATGAGAGAACTGGCATATATTTTAATTGTAGAAATAGGTAAGCTTTTAAGACCAAGGGAACTGATAGAAATAAAGGCAATCATACACTTCTAAATAAAGAATACTATAAATACTTCTTTTTTTTTTCAACGTTTATTTATTTTTGGGACAGAGAGAGACAGAGCATGAACGGGGGAGGGGCAGAGAGAGAGGGAGACACAGAATCAGAAACAGGCTCCAGGCTCTGAGCCATCAGCCCAGAGCCCGACGTGGGGCTCGAACTCACAGACCGCGAGATCGTGACCTGGCTGAAGTCGGACGCTTAACCCACTGCGCCACCCAGGCACCCCTGTAAATACTTCTAATAAAGGAATGCATTTGCCAATGGTAATGATTTCAGTCAACTTGAGAAACTATGATTCAGTGTTCACCACTTTGAAAATAAAACATCCAGGTTGGGCATTATCTATATAGCACGTATCCTATGATGTGCTGAAAAGAAGATTTAATGTGACACCTGTAGAACATTTATGAATTTATGAAAGAAAAAGTGGGATCGTTTCGAAGTTAGGCAAAATAGTAATGAATATAGCAATGATAGTGTCTTCAGGATAATAAATCCGGAAAGAGAAGCATCTAACAAGATGTGGTGGCACTGGTACTTTTCACTTGCGGGAGCCCCTGGGGCGGAGCAGGCAAGACTGTGGGGCTAGAGAGGCCGTTTGTGGGGCTAGAGAGGCCGTTCGCGGAGCCAACGGGCTGAAGGTGCCCAGCCTGGAGCTCAGGCGCAAACTTCCGGCCCTGGTCTCGTACCTGCAGCTTGTGGGTGGACTCTGGGAATTGAGCCCAGCTGATCGGGAAGATCACGGAAGAGCATCTCGTCCTCTTCGCCAACGTGCTGGGCTCATCGTTCTTCCCGCTTGTCTTTTCTATCACTAAGTGGCGTCAGCTGGGCCAAGAAGCAGGCATGCAGGTGGCGGCTTCCCCGTCCCGGGGATCCAGGACGTAGTCTGAGACTGACATTTGGAAATGAGGCCCACTGCGGGCCTGGGGGACTTCACACTTCACATCACCCCTTTTACCCATCACGACATACAAGGCAAGTACACCTGGATTTTCCGAACAGCTTATTTCTTCAGAGCCTTCTTTAACGCTATGGAACAAGAAGCTGTCACTGAGTAGGGCCAAATATAGGGGCTGCTTGCTTTTCTCCTTGCCTCCCTCCAATTTAAATTATAGGTATATATTTTCTGTGGGTACAAAATGCCTACAATTCTTAATCTGTTCAATGTGCAGTAACATCTTGGTTATAAGGAGCTCAGTTAAGGGTGAATGTGGTTAAAAGCTCAGGTCTAGAGTCTGACTGCTGGGGTTTCAGTCATGGTTCTACAGCTTATTTATTAACCGTGTAACTTTAGGGACTGCTCTGGACTGAATGTTTGTGTCCTCTCAAAATCCACGTGTTAAAGCCTAATTCCCAGTGTGACTATTTGAAGACGGGTCCTTTAAGGAAGTAATCAAATTTAAGTGAGGTCATACAGGTGAAGCTCTCATCCAACAGGATTAATGCCTATATAAGAAGAGACACCAGAGTTTCCTTTTCTCTTCCTTCTTCTCCCCCTTCTTTTCCCTTCACAGAGCAAAGGCCATGGGAGGATGCAGTGAGAAAAGACAGACGTCTCCAAGTAGGAAGAGTGCTGGACCTGAAACTGAATCAGCTGGAAACTTGCTCTTGGACTTCTGGCTTCCAAAACTGTAAGAAAATACATTTCTGTTGTATACGCCCCCCAGTCTATGGTATTTCTTTGTGTAGTAGCCCAAGAAGACTACTAATACCGGGAAATTATTAAATTCTCTGTACCTTAGTTCCCTTACTATAAAATTAAGATAACAAATAGGCCCACCTCCAAGTGTTGCTTTGATGAGCTGAGTGTAATAATCTCAAGTAATGTTAGTTATTATAATTATCGAGAATGCAATTAACTGTTCTCTATATGTATCTAGAATAGAATCAGCTAATTTTATATGGGGAATGAGTTTTTTTAATATGAATTAAGTGCATTAGGTGTATTTATACTTGTATGTAGAAGAATGTGAGCCTGAGACAGATTTAAAGTTGTGGCAAAGAATGCTAAATACAGAAGTCTGTGAAATGTAAGAAGAGTAAATCAAGCACGTTTTTTTTTTTTTTATATGAATTTTGGCTTTTTTTTTGAAGTTGTGACTCAAAGGTGACCAGACTTAGAGCAATGAATAATTTTTTGAAGTTTTCAACACTCCTCAAAATGTACTCCAGGTAACTAAATGCAAATTGTTAGCCTGAATCTTATTTCAAACAATTGACAACACAAAAAAACAACACAAAACAAACACAAAGCATACACAGTATATGGTTGATTTAGTTTAGCCCCAAACTTCAACATGAGATTTTGACTGCATGAAACCATTTGCAACCAGTTTGATTTTTTGTTTTTTGTTTTTTTTTGGATGAGTTGTTATTTCAGTGTTTTGGAGAAAAGAGCCAATTTAGTAAAGCAAAGGTCAAATCAATTATTTGTTGTTATAAAAGGGGAAATGAGTAAGTGATTTAATTAATTTTGTATTTTTTTAAACTGGTAATCTTTGTGAGGTTTAGATAAAACCTTAATGACATCTGGGTTTCTTTTCCTACTGGTTAATACTTCAACATAGTGACCTTTATCATTGTATAGGCAAATTGCTTACTGCATTAAGCACCTCAATACAGTCTTTGGGACTCAGAGTTGGAAGTTGATGTACTTGTGTGGCAGTGGGTGGGAATGGTGGGTGAGGAGGAGTGTGGAGGTGAGACCAAGTGTCTTCAGTCATTTGACTGATTGACCTAATACATTTTCTGCTATTCCTAAAAAAAAAAAAAAAAAAAAAGTCTAGGTTGTTGCTGATGCCTTGGAGGGTAGGATGCAATTCTTATAAGAAAATAAGAAACCTAAGGATGAGAAAGAGTACTGATTAAAAATCAGAGATGAAGTAGGGAAAGCAGGTTTTTCTGAAACAAAAAATCTCTTTTTAATCTTTCTTCTACTTCTTAATTAACAAGTCTGGTTAGTTAGAGGAAGAAGGTAGAGAGAGGGTGAATACAGAATTTCAGTGTCATCAATAAATGTATTCTCATTTTCATATTTTACTATAATTCTATAAAACTGGGGCTTAGCAGAAAAGTGTATAATGGATCATAAATATAATAGTATTTTCTTAGTATAAATTATATTCTCATGGTGTTTATAATTGAATAATAAAGTCTTTTAATAAGCACTAGAAAATCATAAATATAAAACCAAGTAATGAAAAACTAGTTTAAAAGAAAACATTTTACAGTACTGTAATTTGTTTGGTATTATAATTAAATTATCTGAACTTAGTATTGTAAGTTCAGTGTGTAATTAGATAATTCCTTTGCTTTAAGAAAAAGGGACTTTTTAAAAAGTTCTTTCTCACTTAAGTTATGAATAAGAAAATACTAATGTGCTACATATGCACTTTACTAAGTGATGCGTAGGCAGGGGCAGAAAGGAAAATAGAAAACTTTAACAAGAATGCCTGCTAAAAAGTGATATAAAAGTTGTTTTGTATTGAATTCCCACCCAAAAATATCTGAGAGTGAATAGAACTCCTATACTCCTTTCTTAAATATTGCATTAGGAATAGTTTTATTTGATGGAAAGTAACGAAAAGACAAGAACACATTTCTTAGTAACCTAAGAGAGTATATTTGACTGTAAGCTTACGGTATCTACAAGTGCTGTTTGTGGAGGATATTATTTCTTTTTATATATATATATATATATATTTTTTTTTTCAACGTTTATTTATTTTTGGGACAGAGAGAGACAGAGCATGAACGGGGTAGGGGCAGAGAGAGAGGGAGACACAGAATCAGAAACAGGCTCCAGGCTCTGAGCCATCAGCCCAGAGCCTGACGCGGGGCTCGAACTCAAGGACCGTGAGATCGTGACCTGGCTGAAGTCGGACGCTTAACCGACTGCGCCACCCAGGCGCCCCTGGAGGATATTATTTCTAGGCAAAGCAAAGCATTATCAATGGGAAAACTATTAAAAGTAAGAACATTTGGTAAAGTGTCCACTTCCAAAGTGAATATTATAAATAAATGGTTTTATCAATAACAAACATTTAAAAGGAACAAAATTTCACTAAAATGGTAAAATAAGAAATTTCTAGGAATAATCTCAGTAAAATATGTAAGACCAGATGAACAAATTTAAAACCTCATGGAGGAAATAACTAAAAGACTATTTTTTGAGGAAATAGCTATATTTTTCCTTCTTGTATCTCTTATCATTTGAATTTGCCGGACACATAATAGGCCATGAAATATTTGTTGAACAACTAATGAATCAACTTTGTGGATATGTAGAATATAGTTTCGGAAATGCTTTCATAGTATAAAAATATTGCACTGTTGATACTCAGTGTGTGTACATATATAAAAATATGCATGTATATGTATGTTTCATATATACACTGTCAGTAGTGCAGTATTTTATATTTATATAGGTATGTTCATTTAATATAAAATGAATATTCTTCTCAAAATTGCATCTAGCATCCTACATGACAGAAATAATAGAAGCTTGTCATTCTGGTATTTAATCAGAATGTCAAGGGTTACAGATTTATTCTTTTATATTTACTTATTTTGCTCCTAAATTTTATTTAATTTTTCCCTAAGGTTTTTAAGAAAACATTTATTTACTTATCTTGAGAGAGAGAGAGAGAGCGCGCACGCAAGCAGGGGAGGGGCAGAGAGAGAGAGAGGGAGAAAGAATCCCAAGCAGGCTCCACACTGTCAGTGAGGAGTCCAATGTGGAGCTTGATACGAACCACCAGATCATGACCTGAGCTGAAATCAAGAGATGGAAGCTCAACTGACTAAGCCACCCAGGTGCCCCTGCTCCTAAATTTTAAATCCTTGCTGTTAGGTACTCTGTTTTCTGCATATACAAGGCCAAAATGCTCAATAACTAAAAACAAACACTTACGTACACATATATGCACACACACATAAATACACACAGTAGTTAACCAGCCAAACAGAAGAATAAACAGAGAATAAAACCTAGTGTCCCAGTTCAAATCCGTTATCTTTTTTCACCCATTCACTTATCCATCCATTGATCCATTAATCCGTCAATCTATTGATCCATTGATAAATTCATCCTTAGATGCATACATATATTAGAGTTTATTGATCTTATAAACTGGTATCATTAAAATGTTTCAACCAGGGAAACATAAAAAGTGATCAGAAAGATGGAAGAATATTGCCATAGGGAAAGCTAGGAAAGGCAGAGTTTTAAGGAATTGGGTGGAGTCCATTGGGATCCTACAGAGAGATTATTGTTTTGATTCCATTGAATTCATTGCTTAGGCTGCTACTGATGAATTTTAAGATAGCAATTTCAGTAAGTTCATCAAACCAAATTCAGTTGTACTGAAGGTAAGGGGGATGAGGTAGAAGTAAGGAGATGAAGATATGGCATACTATGAGTATCACTCTTGTAACTGGGAAAGAGTTCTCTGCACTCAGAACTGTATTATGAAAGGACATGTATCACAAGCACACACTCTGAAAAGTTTATTAAAGGACAAGAGGGCAGTGCTGTTAGTCAGAATCTGGAACTCCATGCTCTCGTAGCACAGGCAGTGAACCTAAACATCCTTCTTTGTCATATACCATTCAGACTCCAGGGAAATGCCTCTCTTCATCTGTTGCTCTATGTCCTTGAAACAGAAAGTGACAATGTCTGAATGCCATGAAGTTTTGTGTGTCAGGCCATTGTCAAAATCATAAGGGGATATATATACCTTCAAGTTGAAGGAATAATATGAGCGAGTGGTTAGGTAAAAGAAAATAAAAAGATGTTAATTAACTTGTCAAATTCTTTCTCTTACATGGAAAAATGTCATAGATTCTTGCATGACAAAGTATCATTCCCAGCAGTTCTGAGCATTTAGTCTGTTCCTGTGTGTTCTAAGTTCTGGTTCTGGAGGCACTCAAAAATAGTACAAAATTTGTAGCATTTTATGGTAGCTGAGAATTGGTTTATAATAATAAACCACGTTACTATAATGATTATTTTTTTTCACTTTAATTTATGTATTTGAAGAAAATATATTGAAAATTTGGATGCTTTAAATATAGTGACATTTTATATTTTAACTTCTAGGTCATTCCCATCAGAACAAAAATAACGTTATAATGTTGCTTGTAAAAATAATTTGTGATTTTGATGAAATAAAGGCAAAGATATTTTGGGGTATAATTTGTGAATTAGATACAGGTTTGTTTATTGCATGTCCAAACATTGGTACCTCAAAAGAGAATACTCAGATATACACAATAAGTATTGATTAAATTCCATCATCTTTAATATTTTGCCTACTTTCAGTCACATAAAAATGTAGTTTTGTACAAATTTTTTCATTTCTAAAACTTTATAAAGGTAGATTTATCAAAGTAGAAGAAAAATGTTTTTATTTAAAAGTATGTTAGTATGTGGGCTTCATTTGTGTCCTTGCTTTGGGCCTTGCAAATTGTAGGGTGGGTCTAATGTGATTACATTCTTGAACATTTGTCCACTCACATAGTTTCTTGAGATAAATTTATAGAATAGATTTACAAAGTCAAAGACAAAGTACTGTTTTGTGAGCGTTTAGATCTGTAATGATTTCCTAGCAAAAGCATTTTTGATAAATGAAGATATCGTTTATTGAGTGCTGCTCACTCTCCTTCTACCGGAACCTCCTTCTTAATTTTGTTATTGAATGTGTAAGTTATTGTAGTGTTGAAAAATTTTGCAGAGCTCTTCCTTGGGCTCTGAAGAGACCGAGAGGAAATCAGAAGAGACCTGGGCAAGTGGGCAGGACGGCTGGAAGAGGCTTTCTTTGGGCTCAGGTTTTATCAGTGGTCTCTGTGATGCAGTTTAGGTGACAACCAGGAATCACTCAGCCTGGAAATTTGTTTGTGGGCCAATTTTTTTTCAAAACAAATAGTATTTTAAAGAACTGGACCAAAATATAAATCAGAAAATTTATGAATGTATGGAGAGAATGATAATTACATACAGTTCTATACCTAGAGAAAAATTGCTGTAGTACTTTTGTGTGTGTATATATATATTTATGTGCTATATAAATATGCATATTTTATATACTATTGTATATGTATACATATGTGTGTGTATATTTTTTTAATTTTAATATTACTGCCCCCCCCCCCCCACTTAACGTGCTGTGAACATCTATCCATGTCAATACATATCTAGGGTTGCATTTCATTCGTATATGCATATACCTTAATATATTCATTTATAGTTTATATCACATTCTTAGACATCTAAGATGTTTTACTTCCATAAGTAATCTCAAGATAAACATCTTTGTACATAAATCTTTAGAATCTTATCCATTTATTACTTTAAAGCATTTTCAGCAAAGTGGAATTACTGATTTTAAAATAAATGCACATTAAAGCTTTTGATAGACATTGTCAAATAACTCTCCACAAAGGGTATATATATTTTATTCTGCAGAATGTGAGGGAGATTAATTTGCTGATTCACTGTCATCATTCTTTTGCACTCTTTACCAATCTCAGTGGCAACCCAAAATAATTTTTATTTTATTGTGGATAGTTACAAATAATTTTAAATAAGTTTTGATATATTTATGGACAAATGCATTTATTTGTGAATTGTTCATATAATTTCCCTATTATTTGATGTCTTCAGCCTATTCTTATGAATACCTCTTATCAGAAAAAAAATATTAAAACTTCATTTTAATTTGGTAGTAATTAGAAAATTATTTATTGACCAATGCTCTGTTTTAGGCCACACAGAGGGCACTAAATAGAAAAGATGAACAAAATAGACAAGACAGCTGAGCTGAACGACTCCATTTAATGATGAAGCCAAGAAGGATAGAAAAAGAGAGCCTTCATACCTGAAAAGGTGTTTAACTAAGACAGCAGTGATTAAATTTACATTGCTATAGAGCAAGAAATCTGGCTTTGTGATTCATATTGTTATATTTTTAAATTTTTGTTATTTTATATAGGTTTATTACAAGCATAAATTAATATAGTTTTAGAATTCAAATAGTACTGAGTAGCCTTATAAGAAAAAGCAGCATCATATCCTGCCCTGTTCCTCCCTACCCCATACTCCCACTGTATAGAAGAAGCCACCTTCATCACATTAAGTTTTTGAGACAGGTATATGCCTGCATACTTCTAAATAGTATATTTAAGTGGCTATTTTTTGATATTTATATTTTAGCTATTTTAAATTTATTTGATGTTAAGAAAGGCTTTAATTCTATTACCCTCTCTCGTATATGCACATACATACACGTACGTGCACACATCAAACACCTATACTGTATCTTCTCAAAATTATAATTTTTATTTAAATCATATTTCTGAGTTTATAATATGTAACCATTACCCAAGGTTTCTGTCTCAGCAATGTTGACATTTGGGGCTGGATAATTCTTTATCCTGAGGGGCTGTCCTGTACCTTGTAGGATGTTTAGCAGTATCCTTGCATCTACCTGCCAGATGCCAGTAATCCATCCCTGTTGTAATTGTAATAACCAAAAATATCTCTAGGTGTTGCCACATAGCCCCTGGAGGACAAAATTTCCTCCAGTTGAGAACTGCTCATTTCATAAGTAGTAATTTTTGCTTTTGAATATTGTTTACCACAGAAATTATACATCCTTCAATTACTTTACTCTTTTCATACAACTTTTGTTTTTATTAGGAGTTAACAATTGCATTCTGTGTATTTGTATGTGTTTGCTTCATTTTATGTGTAAGTTCACTGGCACAGTTAGCAAACCTCTCTTAACGTGGCAAAGTCATCAGTTAATCTGTGGGTTCAGTTTTCTCTGGGAGGTACATTTCTGTCCTCCTGCCCCAGTGTGGACTGATTGCTCTGAGTCAGATATAAAGCTGTCATCCTGCAACTTCTTCTAGTCATACTAAGAATTTCCTTTGCTTCACTAATCTGGTAAAGCCCATTTCCTGTATTCGTGTGTACTGACTGTAAGTTGCATTTGGCTGCTCGTACCAGATACCAAAACATCAATGACTCTAAACAAGCAACAGATTGACTTTTTGCTGATGTAAAAGTAACAGAGAGGTAGGTAGTTCTTTGCAGTTATGATAGCTCCAAAAGTTGTTAGGGATCTTGGCTCCATTTCTCTTTTTGTGACACCATGCTTATGTACAGCTTGCCTTCTGATGTTCAAACAACAACAACAACAACAAAAAAACCAAGGCTGCTAGGTCTCTGTCTCTGCATTCAAAATAGGAAACGGGAGGAAAGATGGGGAGACAACAAAAAAGTTCTTGCATAAAATTTGTTTTTGTTTTGTTTGTATGTTGGAAATCATGTTCTCTTAGGTTAAGGTATTGAAGATACTCTTTCTTTGCCTTTGGGCTTTTGGTATTGCTACTGAAAAATGTCATCTCATTCTGATTTTTTATTCTTTGTGATTAATTTTTTTGCTCTGTTTTAGATGCTTTTAGCATCTTTATCTTTGCTGTTTTTACATTTCATGACAATCATCTTAGTTTGGATCTTTTTTATTTGTTTTGCTGGGAACTTGGAGGAGCTTAATTTCTTTTGGATAGTTTTCTTATAATATTTCTTTTTTCTAAGATCTTATTTTTAATTAATTTCTACACTCAGCATGGGTCTCAAACTTACAACCCCAAGACCAAGAGTTACATGCCATACTGACTGAGCTAGCGAGGTTCCTCTCTTACAGTATTTCTTTGATAATTTATTCCCCTTTACTTTTTCTGTGCTTTGAGTCAGGATGTTAGGACTCTAATAGTTGATCGGAACACCTGATTGAATCTATAATTTTTCTTTTTTTCCCCCTCTAATTTTTATTTTCATTATATATTTTTTATTTTATTTAAAAAAATTTGTATTTAAATCCAAGGTAGTTAACATATAGGCTAATGGTTTCAGGAGTAGAATTTAGTGATTTCTCCTCTAGTTTTTAATTATTTATTTTTTGGTTCTGTGTTTCTGATAACTTTTTCAATTTTAACTTCAAACCCTTCTCTTGAATTTCTTATTTCTGCTGTCCAATTATATTTTCTTTCTTGTTCTCTGTTTCTATTTTATAATCCATTTTTACATCATGGTATCAATAACTTATCATTTCTGTGAGCACATTAGTGGTGATGTTTTAGCATTTTATTCTACTTCTCCAAGGTGCCTGTTCCCTGCTTGTTTATTTTTCTTTTTTCCTTTTCATTAAGAGACAGTTGTGAAATATCTTGTAAAACTTTGATAATCTATTCCTTTTAAGAATGAGGTGTTTAAAAGGAATTAGAAGATCTCTCTTTGTATAGGCCTTGTCATTTTTCTCTAGCACATTTAGTAGGGACTTGACTATTTTATTGGGAATAGCCCAAAGTCAATATCAGTAGATATGGGTTTTTCCCAGTTTTATTAAACCTGTTATATAAGTTTAGTGTGTGCAGTATAATGATTTGATACTGGTGTATTGTGCTCTGTAGTTCTGATCAGACTCCTTGTGGATGGCTACTCTAACCCCCTGCACAGGAGAGGGATATAAACTTGGCTATTAGCATCGGGGAGTAGAACATGAGAACAGGAGCACAAAGCTTCTTTTTAGGATGTGTAATTCACTCACTTTTCCTGTTTTCAGAATGGCACAGTATTTCTGCCCTCATCTGCATAGCCTCAAATCTATAGGTTCTTAAGTTCAAATTTTCCAGAAACTTAATTTCAGATGTGTGTGTGGTAGGGGAGCTGGTATAAGGATCTATAGTCTCTTTATAAAAACTTTTAACAAATCTTCCCTCTTTCAGACCCATCTTCTACTTCTGTCTCCATATCTGCCTATACAAATACCTGTAACTTCAATTGCTGAGTCTGTAGTGATTCTCTGGCTGAAATTGGTTTCATGTGTCTCCCTCTACTAGGACAGTTAGCACCTGTGAATCTTATTTTTGTCTTCTATGTCCTTTTTTAAAAATATTTATTTATTTTTGAGACAGAGATAGAGCATGATGGGGGAGGGGCAGAGAGAGAGGGAGACACAGAATCCTAAGCAGGCTCCAGGCTCTGAGCTGTCAGCACAGAGCCTGACATGGGGCTTGAACTCAGACTGTGAGATCATGACCTGAGCTGAAGTCGAAGGCTCAACTGACTGGGCCACCCAGGTGCCCCTTCTGTGTCCTTTTTGATATATCTTATGTGCTCTAGTTAACTCTTTCATTTGCTTTGCTCTTGTGTTTTGTCCATTTTTACTGTTTTTTGTTGTTACTCTTGGAGGATGAAGATAAACAATTGTGTTCAATCTGCTCTGTTTATCAGAGTTTTCATTAATTTGTTTTAACTTTCCAGAGTAATATTTGAATGGTATCAAATGTGTAAAAAAAAATATTGTTAATGTAGTTAGGTTAAGGTAATGGAAAGTACTAGTTATCCTGGGTTGACTTCAGGGGCTGGTCTAGCTGATGGGGCCTTAACAGTTGGTGCCATGAATTGTTTGGGCAACAAAACATGGCCAGATTGTATAATTTAATCCCCACTTTAGGTGTTCCTTATCATGATAACTCTTAGAACTGCTACCTTTGTTAGGATGAATAAGTCAAATGTGCCAAGATTTTAGAGATGCTTATGTGGTTATCTGATAAAATGTAACTTGGAGCTAATGTAGTTTTGTGTCGCTTCCACCCTTCACTTCCAAACTGATTTTCACATTAGCTATAGTAAATAAAGAATATATTAGTTATCTTCTCTCATTCCCAATCTTGAGTTGCAATTCATTGAGAATCATTGGGGAACTTCCACATAGCTTCCTTAAGTGGAGAAGTTTGAGCTGAACAGGTTACACTTCACTAGCACGGCATGGCATTGGTAGGAAGGTGGGTAGGAGTTGGAGTCGAGCAATAGGGAGGAGGAGGAGATCTTCAGTGGTCAGAGTATATTTCTAATTTTCTAGTATATGACTAATGTGGAGGATCCCTATTCAACTTACTTTTAGCAATTACATTGCCTGACTTGTGAGGCATTATACAACATGCCCTCAGTCATAAATTTAGTGAAATAGCCTTATATTCTGGATTGTGCTGAATCTCTAGTACATTTTGTACTTGCCTCAACTTAGCTGAATAGTTGCGTGGTAAGTGCAAGTCACTTCTCAGATGACATAGCCTTTGAAATGCCTTATGGGAATAAATAGTTGCATTTGATTTTTGATTATTTTTAAAATGCATCAGTGCAAATTTATGGTAAAATATAATGAAATTTAATCCCTAGATAAAGGAAATTACTTCCTTTCAGCTACTGTATCATGTGTCTTACAGAAATGCTAACTCATATTGTTAAGAGGTACATTGCATATATGTTTCAAGAGTAGAAAATTTTTTGCACTCTGATTAAATAGATTATAAATCCTGGATTAAGCAAAAACAAGAAAACAGCAGTGAGATTTGGCTTTAAGTTTTCAGATGTTAAGGGAAAACAAATAGAAATGCAGAGTTGAACAATTTTTATTTGTATTTTTTGACAATAGGAAGATGTGAGGATACTTCTTTTGTGTACATGTGCAAAAAAATGGAAATTTGTTTTCTGGTTCTTTATATGGAGAACATCTACGAACAAAATCTTCAAACATAAAGAAACATTGCTCAAACTAATGGTTCCTGTATCGACCTTCAGTAGAAGGAGATAACATAACATTAAGTTGTGCCTCAGTGAAAACAATTCTTTGAAAGGCTGAGATAATATGATAAATGTGCTTTACTGTCTGATGGTTTCATAGAGGAATGGATCTTGGGGAATCAGACAAATGGATGTCAGCACTTCCATTAGGCTCTTTCCAGTATCATGAGTAGAAAGAATATTAAGATTCTATAGAATTTCTACAGGAAATTCCATTCTTCCTTAGACATTCAGGTGTATGGAAGTGTTGTTTATCTCTGAAGTAATCATGATTATGTCCCTGTAACTGAAATTCTCTATCGTGTTTATACCTTGTGATGTAGACTCAGATTCATTTCTATTTTCCTATTGGTATGGGTAAAGATGTCTATTTTTATTTGATTGCACACCTAGAAAATTTTGTTCTTGTTGATATCCATAGGAAGCTGAATATTCAGAAAGGTGAATGGATTGGAAATACACTTATATTCTCTTTAACCTCCCAATTCAAACGTATAAATTTAAAGATTTATGGCTCAACAGTTTATGGCATAATTATTTTCTTCCAAATTTAATGCTAAAAAAGTGTAAACAATTTTCTTCATCTACTTGGGCTGCCATTATAAAATACCATAGACTGGGTGGTTTAAAATAAATTTATTTTCTAACAGTTTTGGAGTCTGGAAGTCTGAGATCAGGATGCTAGCATGGGCAGATTCTGGTGAGGCCTCTCTTCCTGGTGTATAGAAGGCAACTTCTCTCTGTCCTCACAGAGCAGAGGGGGCAAGCACTCTGGTGTTTTTCTTATCAACAGTAATTTCATCATGAAGGCCCACTCTCATGACCTCACCTAAACCCAAGACATCCCAAAGGTCCTGTTTCCAAATAGCATACATTCGGGGTTAGATCTTCAACATATGAATGTTGGGGGGTCGGGACACAATTTAGTCTATAGCAACGATATTACCTGGATTTTCATATTGAGTACTCTGGTTGACTCCTCTAGATTTCCTTGAAGCCACTGTTTGCACACCATGATTAGTGTCTATTTTTCTGTCTGACTAAAGTGCTGGGGCTCATTCAACAGAATTTGTGTCCTTTATTTTGGCTGCCTGTCCCCATAGTTTTAAAGGTATGGTCAGCTGACTCAGTTCTGTAGAAATCCAGGAATTCTTGGTTAAATGACTGGTGGATCTGATGAAAACGGAAAAGAGAAAGCTCAGAAGCAGTGCAGAATTTTTTAAGAGACACTACATCAAGCATGTTTTTATACCCACTTTCCATCAAACATAAAACACATAAACTCATAATGTAACTGCTAAGTTCAACTTACTCATTTATTACTCTACCTAAACATGTATATGATGCAATATATGAAAATAATGTTTCTGATCCTTTTATTTTACAGATTTCATGTGATCCCACACGTACAGTGCACATTTTAACACATTTAAACAAAAGTTCAATGTTTTACTTCTTTGCCACTAACCACAACTGGACACTAGAACTAAATATACCAGGTATAGGTTGTCTGTATTTGTGAATGACCTTTTGTCCCTAGGAAAGGGGCGTGGATCATGTTGTTAACAGAATCGGCTGCATGTAAATGTAATGTTTGTTTTTTGTTGTTGTTGTGTATTTATTTTGAGAGCGAACATGTGCATGCAGGGAGAGAGGGAGAGAGAGAATCCCAAACAGGTTCTGCACTGTCAGCACAGAGCCTGATGTGGGGCTTGATCCCACGAACAATGAGATCATGACCTGAGCCGAAATCAAGAGGCAGACACTTAACTGACTGAGCCACCCGTGTGCTCCTATTTGGTCTTGGATGTAGAAATTAGCATGTAATCTCTAAAATATGCTTATATCACTTTACACTTTTATTTTTGTGTTTTTATTTTATTTATTGAAGTGTAATCTACATATACTATTATATAATTTCAGGGGTGCGACATAATGATTCAGTAATTCTGTTCATTACTCAGTGCTCATCATGATAAGTATACCTTTAATCCTCTTTATTTCATGCATCCCCCCCCCCCCTTCCCTCTGGCAACTACCAGGTTGTTCGATATATTTAAGAATCTGTGTTATTTTGTTTGTTTGTCTTTTTTGTTTATCTTGTTTCTGAAATTTCACATTGAGTGAAATCATATGGTATTTGTGTTTCTCTGTCTGACTTATTTTACTTAGTATTTTATGCTCTAGGTACATCCATGATGCAAATGGCAAGATTTCATTCTTTTTTTTTTATGGCTGACTAATATTCCATTCTTCTATGGATGGATATTTGGGCTCCTTCCATATTTTGGCTATTGTGAATAATGTTGCAGTGAACATAGGAGTGCATATATCTTTTAGAATTAGTGTTTTTGTATTCTTTGGGTAAATAGCCCGTGGTGGAATTACTGGATCATATGGTAGTTCTATTTGAGTTGCTGAAGTGCACCAGTTTCCATTCCCACCAACAGTGCACAAGGGTTCCTTTCTCTATACATCATTTGCCAACACTAGTTATTTCTTGTTGTTGTTGTTATTATTATTACTGGATTGTAGCCATTCTGACAGGTGTAAGGTGATAACTCATTGTGATTTTGATTTGTATTTCCCTGGTGATGAGTGATGTTGAGCATGTTTTCATGTGTCTGTTGGCCATCTGTATGTCTTCTTTGGAAAAATGTCTATTTAGGTCCGCTGTCCAGTTTTTTAAATTGGAATGTTTGTTTTCTTTGGTGTTGAGTTGTAAAAGTACTTTATACATTTTGGATATTAACCTTTTATCAAACATATTACTTGCAAATATCTCCTCAATTCAGTAGATTGTCTTTTTGTTTTGTTGATGGTTTCCTTCACTCTGTAAAAGTTTTTTTTTTTTTTTATTTTGGTATAGTCACAACAGTTTAATTTTGCTTTTGTTTCCCTTGCCTCAAGAGACCTATCTAGAAAAAAAAATATTTCTCCTGATGCCAGAGAAATTACTGCCTGTTTTCCTCTGGGATTTTTATGTTTCAGGTCTCACATTGGGGTTTTTCATCCATTTTGAGTTTATTTTTGTGTGTGGTGTCAGCAAGTGGTCCAGTTTTATTCTTTTGTATGTAGCTGTCTAGTTTTGTCAGCACCATTTGTTGAAGAGACTGTATTTTCCCCATCATACATTTCTGCCTTCTTTATCATAGATTAATTGGCCATATAGGCATGGGTTTATTTCTGGGCTCTATTCTGTTCCATTGATCTATATGTCTTCTGTGCCAGTACCATACTGTTTTGATTACTGCAGCTTTGTGGTATATCTTGATATCTGGAATTGTTATACTTGCAGCTTTGTTCTTCTTTCTCAGGATAGCTTTGGATATCCACGGTCTTTTGTGGTCCCATACAAGTTTTGGTATTGTTTGTTCAAGTTCATTGAAAAATTTTGTTGGTGTTTTGATAGGGATTGCATTGGATCTGTAGACTGCTCTGGGTAGTATGGACATTGTAATGGTATTAATCCTTATAATAAATGATCATGGAATATTTTTCCATTTGTAGTGTCATCTTCAATATTTTTCATCATCGTCTCATAATTTTTAGAATATAGGTCTTTGACCTCCTTTTGTTAAATTTGTTCTTAGGAATTTTATTACTTTTGGTGCAATTGTAAATGTGATTGTTCTCTTAATTTCTCTTTCTGCTACTTCATTATTAGTGTATAGAACTTAACATGCTTGACTCTGTGTACCCAGAACAGTGTTTGCATAATATAGGGGCTCCGTAGGTACTTACTGACTGATTGAATAAACATCTCCAAAATATCTGGGACACAGCATAACTAATTCAGTTTTTTAATTTGAATTAATGACCAAGAGGTAGCTCATGGTCCTATAAATTCATGTATATCAAATTTACAAAAAAAAATGGTGAAGCAACCTGTTTTATATTTGAGTAACAATTATTTATAAGGCTTTCTATTCATCTTACTGAAAGGTTAACTCTGTGTGTCAACCAAAGTATTAATTATGAAGCTTTATTTTCTTGTTGCTAGTTTTTATTCTCTTTCCTGTTACTTCAATTTTGAAAATTACTCTGAACTCAAAAAAATATTTCCTACCACATTGAAGATTCTGGATAACACATCCTTGATTGAAAAATGCCAGTGGTAGTTAGTTTGGGTTATGTCTGGTGCACTTGCAGAGCATTAGAAACCTCGGATTAAAAACTTTCAAGTACATTTTCATAGACACTCTTAAATATAGACCAGGATAATTACAAAGTCAAGGTCATTTTGCATGGGTAAAATTCCTTATTGAATTCCAGTTAACCCAAGGATTCTGGTCAAATGCCAAGTCAGATAATTGCTTTATGCTCTAGAAAATTTCCTTCCTGGGTTAGAATGCATTTGCTTAATTTTATGGTTTCTTGTAGGGGTGGATAATTAGTGAATAATGGTAATGCTCCATCACAGACATGGTTGTAATATGGTTATGTGGGAAGTGATGTGTACTGAGTTGCAGAATGTTGTGGGTTTTTATGTTTAATATCTAGGCATTGATGAATTCATGGCACTGTGCTTTCATCTGTAAAGCAGAATCCAGATAGAAAAACCTTGATGCTTTATCTTAAAAAGAGAATTGGGACACCTTCAGATGAAATAAGATTGTATATCACAGCAGTGTCATCATAGCAGTTGTTTATAAACAAAAACATCAGCAGTCTGCGTAGATGTTAGTTGTGGCATTGTCAGGAGTGGATTGTCAGGAGAGTTTCATATCAATTTATTAGTTAACCACATAGTGTTGGGCATTATTGCCTTCTGGTGAGAGTGTTAGTTTTGGAGTCACACAGCACTGGTTTCAATTCCTAGGTCTCCCTTTTAGTAGTTGTGTTCACTCAGGCAAATTAGTTTTCAGTGTCAAGCATATAATAATTCCACAGTAAAAAGCAGTTACTGTCATTAATGAAAACAACTAAGATGTCTTAATAGAATACTCACCTTTTCAAAAAAAACCTTTTTAATGTTTCTTTATTTTTGAGAGAGAGAGAGACAGAGAGACAGAGTGCAAGTGTGGGAGGGGCAGAGAGAGACAGACACAGGATCCGAAGCAGGCTCTAGGCTTTGAGCTGTCAGCACAGAGCCCTATGTGGGGCTCAAACTCATGAGCTATGAGATCATGACCTGAGCCAAAGTCAGACGCTTAACTGACTGAGTCAGCCAGGTGCCACTAGATGATTCACATTTTTTAAATCACTGCTTGTGTTGAACATTTTTGTTTAATGCGAGGCTGAATATTTTTTGGGGGTGAAGTTTTTGTTTGCTTTGTTCCCTACTCAATTAACCAAATATCTTTTACTCTTGGTTTACAAAGCAGAAGATGAAGAATGAAAGATACAAGCATGTGCATACTGTATCTCATTTTTTAATTTATTTTTTAATGGTTTTATTTCTGAAGGAGAGAGAGAGACAGAGCATGAGCAGGGGAGGAGCATAGAGAGAGGGAGACAAAGAATTCGAAGCAGGCTCCAGGCTCTAAGCTGTCAGCACAGAGCCCGACATGGGGCTTGAATCCACAAACTGAGATCATGACCTGAGCTGAAGCCGACACTCAACTGACTGAGCCTCCCAAATGCCCCTACTGTATCTCATTTTTGTTAGATATTGTAATAGGAGTAACATTTAAAAAAAATCGCTTAGTATCAGGGACATGACCATTTCTTCTAAATTTTGGTCATAAATTCAGGAAGATGGTGATGGTAGGTGGTAAGGAAGTCGTGACTTACTGGTCCCTGAAGTGCTGTTCTGTTCATCTTGGGAGAAACTCAGATTTGCCTTATAAACTATATTCCCTGGTTACTTTTACATAATGGAGGCACAAGTGGGATTGAGTGTGAAGAGGAGCAACATCCTGAGGTTTCTAACTTTTTTTAGTTTTTAAGAGCTAGGGAGACCTCATATAATTAATCAAATCTAACAAATGTATGTTTGATCTATTCCTGAAATTATATTGAACTCTTTGATTTTGAGGTCATGAATTGCAGCTTTGCAATTTATTGCAAATAAATGCATGTAAAATGAGTGGGTTTATTGCAAATAAGTGCATGTAAAATAAAACTCCTATGAGTTACTAAACTCTCTGAACTTAGTGTCTTCATCTATAAAATGTATATAATATGTCCCACATTGCTATCAGTTTTATCTAGAGCCCTGTTACCTAGATAATGCAAGGAAATTCTTGGTTCAATTCATACTGCAAAATATCTGTTGAGAGAATGAACCAAGTTTTTGAGGCTTGAGAATGGCAAAAAGGCAACTGACAATTGCTGAGTGAGTACATGCTGTGTGTGAGGTAAAGATTATACAGTTATTATATGCATTTATCTCATTTAATCCATATAGCAGTCAAGTAGGTCTCATTATCATCATATACCAGATGAGGGAACTGAGTCTTAGACTGGTTTAGTAACTTGTTAAGTTACACAACTGGAGGCTGATAATGCAAAAAGTGTATGCTCCATTGCGTATTATTAGGCATCAAATCCTATTCTCATGGAATGTACTGTGTTCTTGGGTCTGTGTTTTTTGCTATTGTCAAGATATCTTTGTCATTTCCCGTTGATTGTCAGTTTATTTCTTATGCTGCGCCTGTGCACTTTAGCCTACATACCTGCTTGATTAGGATTGGTAAATATGTATCTATCCTTTTCAAGTGTCAAGAAATCCATGCTATTGATTTTGTCTTTAGCAAATATAGTAAAGAGGGATATGGTTTATATAGGTTATTTTGCAGTATTGTTGTTTAACTCAAAAAGCAAACATACTCATTTTACATGCATTTAATAAGCGAAGGATAAATGGTATTAGATTCCTTGATATCCTCCTGAAAAGACATCACGTATAACAGAGATTTGCTAATATTTTTTCTAATTAAGTCACATCTGGATTTACTCTATAGAAAGGCAAGGTCTACATATCTGTAGCAGAATCATGCATGACTGAAAAATGAAGTCATTCATAGTTGCCAGGGAATATTAATAATATGACTCCCAAGAGTGGAAGTGCTGTTATCTGTGTGTCCACTTGCCAAAACTTGCAGAGAGGGCACAGAAAATCAGAAATTCTGCAGCTGCACCAATATGACAGCTCTAAAATGATTGTAAAGTGGAAAAAAGAAGAATTATTGATTTTGAGGTATTCTGAGATGTCATTTTCAGCCTTGGCCAAATCCAATCATTAATGAAAAGTGAAGAATCAGACATGGAGTTACTTAATTTGTTATTCTCCCTCTTATTCATAGCTAAATTTATATTTTCTACTTGAAGATGGTTGGTGGATAATGCAAAGCAACCTTTTCATAAACATAACTAGACAAACTTCTATATACAGAATACAAGTAAATTTGGCATTTAAAACTTGTTTAAACTTCAAAACCTTGAAATGTTTTAACTATACTTCAGGACAAGATAAGCAACACAAAAATAAATTGCCTTTATTTTTCAGTTTATAGATAGCGTGAAGATATAAAATTGACAGTCATTACAGAGTTTTAATGCTTTATGGAGGGTATATAGGAATATAATTCCTTAAATTTGTGCTTACCTCTCATTTAGTAGAATTTACGAGTGATCTTGGCTCTTTGAATATTGCTCTTTTGATCCCTACTCTTTACTACTTGCATACCCTGCACAAATCTTAGCAAATGACCCTATATTAGAAGAAAAATAGGAGCTACTCAATAAAATTATCTCAACTTTCCATCCTTCTACCTATAAACGTATCTATGTCTATATACTCCAATTACAGAGGGAGAGTATCAAACCTGATTCATTTTCTGGTGCTGTGTACACCATCACCTCCTGCAACCTCTAGTTTCTTATTATATCTATAATACTCTGTTCTTTATTGTTAATCTTTCCATGTTCACTGGTATCTTTTTTCAGCTTAAGGGCTCATTAATTCAACAAGTATTTATTAAGACTCTGCTTGATGATAACCTCTTTTCTAGGTTCTGGAAGTATAGTATTAAATGAAGTAGTAAAAAATAGCTACTTCCATGGAGGTTAGATTCTGGTGATGGGTACTAATGAAGAGTTCACCATAAAAGAAGGTAGTTTGGAAGAGCTTCACTGAAAAGGTGATATGTGTACAAAGGAGGTATGAGTATAGATCTGAGGAAGAGTGTTTTAGTGGAGAGAACACCACATCTAAAGATTCTGAAAGAGGAGCATTCCTGCCATGTGCAAAGAATAGTAAGGAGGTTATAGTGGCTTGAGCTGTCAGTGAAAGGTGGTACAGATCATACAGGGCATTTTTGGATATGAACTTTGGCTTTTACTTTTTACTGTGATCTGAATTGATTTTTATCAGTATTATCTAGTGTCTGTGTTAAAACAAAGGCCATGGGGAGGTAAGGGCAGAAGCAGGAAGATCCATTATAAAGCCATTACAAAGTCTGGACTACAGATGAATGTGGCTTGTACTAGAGTGGTGATGGTAGAGTTGCTAAGAAGTGGTCAGAATATGGATACTTTAAAGATAAAATCAGTAAGATTTGGTGATTGATAAGATATAGGGTATCAAATAGTGACTTAATGAAATAGCCTTACTGGGGCTTCTGTTGTGGAATATGGAAAGCAGGAGAAAACATCATTCCTATCATGACAACAACACAGTCAGATGATCTACAAATTTGCATTTCCCCAATCCATCGGAGAGCTGAGGTTGCAGAGCAGCCAGGATCTCTGAAATTCAAGTAAATAACAGTGTCTGCAAGGAGATACAGGACGTAGGCATTTGCTTATATGGAGGAAGATCCACCAGACACTTGGAAGAATTTAGCTAAAATGTTAAGGAGTTGGTAAGGGATGAGTGTGGGCTGGAAGAGGATATAGAATCCCTGAGGCCCAAAGATAAAAATATAAAAGGATTAACACTCACTTGTAGATTCTTCTTCACAACCTCACTGGGTACTTAGAAAAAGATTGGGGGGAGTATTATGAAAGTGTCCCTTTTGGTATAGGCCATAAATGGGGAGAGGAGCAGCCACCTTGGCAAAGGGACAAAATTCTGAGAACCTTCTTCCATAATTATAGCATCTTCAACTGCTGGGGGATGGGCAACAAACATTGTCACACTTAGGACATATGAAACCCATTTCAGGGGAAGAAAAAAGAACAAAACCCTCTTAGGCTGGAAGAGGTGAAGGAATGTGTGCTGGGTCCATAACTACAACAGCTGGAGAAACAGGAACACTGAAAAGATTATATCAATAGGATACAGGGACACTGTGCTTCCAAGGATGAAGACTAATCAGAACAACAGGCAATGACAGATCCAACCACCAGGCTAAAAATTTTCAAAGAACATTTAATAATGGAATTGTGTTGGGGAAATTGTAAGAAAGTAGAGAGACTCTTATGCACAACACAAAAGGAACATCTAAAGTTGAGAATGGAGCTACACTGAAAAAAACTCACTGACAAACAGTCCCCACCATACACATAAGGTAATGGTAGAGGAATTTGAAGCCTGTGGTATAGAGAGTAACCACAGAAACAAAAATTCCAAACCTTGCTCAGCTCTTGATTATATTGGATCAAACCTCTGCATTAAAGTCCTAGCAAAGGAAAAGGTGTGCTTATTTCCAGTAATTTATAATGTTTACCTCAATCCTTAGTGTCATTCATGAGATATCTAGTTTTCAGCAAAATTATGAGGCATACAGAAAAAAAGAAAAAACAGGGCACCTTGGTGGTTTAGTTGGTTATGCATCCTACTCTTGATTTTGGCTCGGGTCATGATCTCCTAGTTCGTGAAATTGAACCCTGTGTTGGGCCCTATCCTGACAGCATGGAGCCTGCTCTCTTTCTCTCTCTCCATGCCCCTCTCTTCGCTTAAAAAAAAAGAAAAGAAAAAACCTAAAGTAAGCAATAGAACTGGTTTCAGTTATGATAGGGGTTAAAAATAACAGGAAGTTTAAAAGAGCATTGGTAAATAAGGGAAATACTGGGAGAGTTTGACAATACATATAATCTGATGGGTACTGTCAGTAGAAATACAGAAGCTATAAGAAATAATTAAATTGAAAAGCTAGAAATAGGGGCACTTGGGTGGCTCAGTCGGTTAAGTATCCGACTTGGCTCAGGTTATGATCTCACAGTCCATGAGTTCGAGCCCCGCATTGGGCTCTGCGCTGATAGCTCAGAGCCTGGAGCCTGCTTCGGATTCTGTGTCTCCCTTTCTCTAACCCTCCCCCGCTCATGCTCTGTCTCTCTCTGTCTCTCTCTGCCTCAAAAATAAATAAACATTAAAAAAAAATTTTAAGAAAAGCTAGAAATAAAACAACACAGGAATAGAGATGAAAAACACCTTTGATGGGCTTATCAGTATACTTGATATATCAATAAAAGAATCAGGGAACTTGAATATAGGTCAATAGAAATAATCATACATAAACACAAGGAGAAAATGTAGTGTAAAGTACAGAGGAAAACACCCAGGATCTTTGTGAAAACAATAAATAGTCTAATGTAAACATAATTAAAATTCTGAGGGAGAAGAAAGAACTGAGCAGAAGGAACATTTAAAGAAAGAGTGGTTGAGAATTTTTCTGAACTCATAACACATGCTACACAGACCAGTAAACTCAGAGAACACAAAGTAGGATAAATACCAAAGACACTCAACACCTACATCTTGCCATATCATATTCAAGCTAATGAATATCAAAGACACAGCAATTCTTGGAAGTATTTGGAGGAAAAAAGGCATGTTACATACAGAAGAATAAATGTAAGAATTAAAGCAGAAGAAGCCATGGTACTGGAGAACACTAGAATGTTGTTAAAATATTGAAAGGAAAAATACTATCAACTCAGAATTCTATACCCATTGAAAATATCTTTCAGGAAAATAACAAGAAATGGTCTTTTCTAGAACAAAAAAGTGCTGAAAATACTGAGAGAACTCATTGCCAGCAGACCTATTGTATAGCAAATGGTAAAGAAGTGTTTCAGGCTGAAGGAATATGATACTAGACACAATTTTGGATTTACACAAATGAGAATGCTAAAAAATGAAGATAAAAGTAATTTTTTTCTAATTTTCAGGTGCTCTAAAAGATTGCTGAATATTTAAAGCAGAGACTATAGCAGTGTATTGTGTTTAGAACATATAAAAGTGAAATATATGACATTTGTATAAATATTGGAAGGTAAACGTTGGGGAAATGTTTATTATAGGGTCCTTACGCTACAGCATATTACTTAAGGATGCCATCTACAGCTGAAAGTGTATATTGTAAAATCTAGGACAATGACTGCAAAATAATATAATAACAAAACAATAACAAAATAAAATAATAAATAATAACATAAAGAGGGGGATTAACATAGAATCATAAGAATACTCAATGCAAAAGAAAGCAAAAACAGGAAATAAGAAATTGAAAAGACAGAACAAATAGAAACAGTAGTAGATTTTACTACAACCTATTAATCACATAAAAGTTCTAAATTCACCAATAAAAGTCATCTGTTGTCAGACTGGATATGATAAAAAACCCTAATTGTATGCTCTCTGTAAGAAACTCACTTTAAAAATAGAAAAAAAAAAGTTAAGATTGAAAAAACATGTAAATAAGAAAAAGAAAGCTACAGTAGTTGTATCAGTATCAGACAAGTCTTCAGAATAAGTAGTACCAGAAATGAAGAAGGGCTTTACATGACATAGAGGGGTCAATTCTCCAAGAAGGCCTATCAATTATAAATAATTATACACTTAAAAATACAAAAGCTGATAGAATTTAAGAGAAAAAGCCAAATACACAGTTTTAAAGATTTCAGTATTCCATTAACTGATATAGCAGTGAGATAGAAAATGAACATGGATATAGATGACCTGAGTAGTAGCAACTAAGTTGACTTAATTGACATGTATAGAACTGTCCGCTCCTATCGCACACACACAGAAAAAGAGAGGAATACACATTTTTTTTTTTTTTTTTTGCAAATGCATGTGGAATAATCACTAACCTTAACCATTTTTGGGTCATAAAATAAACCTTACAAACTTGAAGTAATAGGAATCATACAAAATGTTCTTGGATCATAATAGAGTTAAGCTAGAAACAAATAATAGATTTCCAGAAAGTACCCAAGCCCCACAACAACTCTCTTGACTTACCTGTGGCCCCCTCTAGCCATGCTTCTATCACCCTCACATCCTATGGCTAATGATCAACAAGAACTATTATTGAAACCTCTGACCCACTTTGTATTGGTTTTAGCTCGTAATTTTCAGACAAACTCCTATATTTTTGATTTGAGATTGGTCTTGATTTCCCTATCTTGACCCTTTGAATTGTTTTAGGACTTTAGCTACTTTATTTTGCTCTCTACTACCTAAAGTGGTATGCCCCACTGAACGATGATTCCCAGAACCCCTAAATTATTACCCATATGCTTGGCCAAAACCCATAAGCTAACACTTGGTAGAGGTCTATCTGGAGTGTCAATCACTCTCTGGTTCACACTTGTACTATAGCTCACCCATGACTAAATTAAATTTAATATAGAAAGAATTTTTTTCAATCCTTGGCATGTAGTAAGTTTGCAATAAATACTAGTTGTTAGTATTAATATATTTTGTCTTTTTCTTATTTTTGTTATATTGCTGTGTCTGTTCCATTTTACTTTTTAGCTTCTCTTCCCATATTTTTGATAAATATGACCGCTGGCCTCCAGGTTACTCAAATTATAAAGTTATAGTACTGTCTTCAATTTTTCTTCCTCTCTTTTCCTCCAGTCATTAACTACTATAAAGCCTACCTCTTGAACATCTATTATATTTTCTCTTCTCTCTTGTCTATTGCTTCTCTTTCAATAGTGCAGTAGTTTCCTAACTAGATTCCTTTTCTTGAAGTCATCCTTTACCATGATTCCAGAAGGATATTTCCAAGATGCAGATATGATCACCCCATGTTTAAAACACATTATTCATTTTTTATTGGGAAGCACTTGAAGCCCTTCCTTGTATATTCTCCCTCTGAGTGACTCATCTCATTTTTGATTACTTTATCAGATGCACTCATTAATGCCACACTACTTGCAGTTTTTCCAAATTTTTTACATCTTTTTGGCTTTTGTACATATTTTTTTTCCATAGGAAATCTCTCATACCCCCAGTTTGTTGGTGTGAACACAATTAAATTCTACCTCATTTCTAAAGCCTTCACTGATAGCTAACTTCTGTCCTCTCCAGTGACAACACTCCAGATATCCCATCCCAATGTGGTATTCCTTTTGGTACTTACCAAGTGTGTTGTTTTAAATTCATGTGTCTTTTTTCTTCACTAGATTGTCAGTTCATTGAATTCAGGCATGGCTGACTTCTTACTAATTTTTTTTTCTAAGTCCTAGCCCAAACACGGACACAAAGTTTTAATGCAAGGATGATTGCATAAATAGAATGAAATAGAATGGGCTGAGTTAGGTTGAGTAATCTCCCGTGGAACTTTGCAGAATTAGGATTTCAAATGCATTGAAATTCAGTAAAGACAAGAATCAACTTTTAAAATTTGTTCAAATTATCCAGATATAGAAAACATACTATATATTATAGTTTCTTCATTTTCAAAGCATTACACTTATCAATAAATTCTTTGGATTTTCTAGTATTGTACTATGCATAGTTTATAGATGTATGTGCATTTCACTGTCTGAATTATATATATATATATATATTTATATATATATATGATTTTTTCTTTTACTTTAAAATAATGGTCAAAATATGAACTGGCTATCAATCTTTAGTTATAGAAAAGTGTCTTCTGTGAATAAAGTATAATTCTATACCAGGAGTGTGAAATTTTATTTACTATAAATTTATTTGAAGATGTGCTGAAAATATGATCAATGATGAAATCCTTAAACAAGAAATCTTGAACAAAATGGGATAAATTAAATGCCCAAATACTGTTTGTTGCCCAAGGTCTATCTGACCTCTTGATTTCATCTTGTCAAGATTCAAAATTAGATCCTGAATGGATGGCTACTGGGTGTATCCAGATTACTATATATTATACTTAAGCAGATATCTTTTTGCCCTAATATTTTATTGGCTGGGCTTGTAATTCTTGCTTCTGAAGAGTTACAATGGCAGTATTATTAGACTCAATAAATTGGTCAACCTTTTTGAGTTATTCCTCCTATATGCAATAAATTTGAGAGTGATTGATTAGAAAGCCCATGTTTCCAATATGCTTATAGCTTGATATCAAGACAGCACCAGTATTACTGCTCCTAATTTTGAGACCATCAACAGCAATATTATATGTTGATATATATAGCTATCACTGTGCCAAGAAATTTATATATTTATATATAATTTTTATGCATAATACAGTTTAATCATTACAAAAAATCCTATGTAGTAGATATTTAGTAATATCCATATTAAACCACAAAGCAAACTAAGGCCTGAAGATTTTAATGAACTTATCTGAAGTCACAGTTATGAAGTAATAAAGCTGGGATTTCTACTCAGTGATAGTAGAGCTTGTTTTCTTTACCACCACAACCTATTGCCTCCCTAAATTTCACAAGTAAAAATGTAAACAGTTAAAAAGTGCATGGACTAAATCATAGTTCAGTGTGACAACCCAGAAATATTGTGGGCAGTACATGATCAACTGCCAAAAAAATGGTAAAGACAAAGTCTTCGGGTTTATCTTGATTCTCTAGAATACTTTAAGACCACCTTCTTTCTTTCTTCTCTTGTAATGTACATCCTCCTTTAAACATCCCCCTTACAGCTCCAATTTGATAGCAAAGTCCAGAATTATACAAATTTATTCAATGTATTTTCCCTATTTACAGATTTTAAAAATACACTGATTAAATTTTGAAACACGTACACAGACTGATCCCCTGTTTCCATAAATAAACCAATTAGCTTACCCACTTATACATTAGGCTAAAATGATAGCTTTTGTTGAAGTTTTATAAAATGAATTGGACTAAAATAATCTCATATCTATCAAGTGTGTGCCAATCAAATAGGCCATATGGTAATAGCAGATGTCTGGCTATGACCTATAAAGGATAGCTTTTTAATATATGTTCATACCCTACATCTTTAATTTTCTCCTTATTTTAAAGCTTCTCTCCATGGTATCTTAGAAGTTCACAAAATTCAGAAGTAATTGCATTCACTCTGAATGTATAGGACTCTGGAGATTTCTGATGTAGCTATAAGAATATAAAAGTGAAATCATGTGATAATGATTTCCTTTGATTGTAAGAAAATGCTCTTTAGAAAATCAGTTGAGCATTTTTGCCTCCCCATTTCATTGTAGATCATCACTACTTTAGTTATAGCTCACATCAGGTTTTGTATTGAAAAAAAAAAAAAGCTTTGTTTGGGACTGGGATACTGAAAGAAAAACCTCACTCAGTAGGAACAATTTTAACTCTAGCTTCTCCAAAAAATCAGCAATTTTAAAATATAGGTAACTTTCAAACAGAGACATCTTAATTCCATGTTTATGCTGGTGTAAACAATTTTAATTCAAGGTGGATCTACCTAGAAAAACAAATTCAGATGGTTTTATGTAAAGTTTTCATAAAATCTGAATAAGGCAGAAAAGGAGTCTTAGCCTCTTAAAGTAACTTGTTTTCAACACAGGGTTTGAATACTAGGCACAAATTCCCAAACAAAAAGTGCATAGTCAGGTTTTTGATTTTTTTTTTGAAACTGCTTGACTGTTAGAGGGTTTATTTTGAGCATCTCTGATTTGATTTTCCCTTTGTGAATCTGTTTATAAAGGAGCATGAAGCCTTTGATTTAATGAATTTGTTACTTTCCAAAATATCTTAGTACATTTTTGATATGGTGGTGATTGCCTGATTGATTCTAGTATTTGCTATAATACACAGTTTAATTTCTCTAGCACCCATATTTATTAAATATTAAAAAATGCCACATTGTTCCTGAATTAAAAAAAAAGGAGCAGCTTATTCATAAGAGTTTCTAGAGTGCGTGTCATTGCCTATTAGGATTTTCAGTGTTGATGTAAAACCACTGATTGGTGAGTCTCATGGCCAGGGGTTTTATTATGAGGTCTTTGTTTCCCTGAATTTTTTCTTCTTCTTCTTTAAAAAAGTTTTTTAAATGTTTATTTATCTTTGAGAGAGAGAGAGAGAGAGAGGGAGAGAGAGCGAGTACACGCACGCACGCGTGCAGGAGAGGGGCAGAGAGAGAGGGAGACACAGAATCTGAAGTGGGCTCCAGGCTCTGAGCTGTCAGCACAGAGCCTGACATGGGGCTCAAACCCGTGAACTGTGAGATCATGACCTGAGCTGAAGACAGAGTTAACCAACTTAGCAACGCAGGCTCCCATATTCCTACTAATACTGCTGTTTTGAGTAAATGAAAAAATTAGGTCAAAGAGTATTGCGGATTAACCTTATTGTGCAGGTATTAGTCATCATAATTATTTTTCACTATAAATATATCATTATTACTTTTTGTTCAACTGGAAAGTAATTTCTACTTTCCATTTAATATATAGTTTTTCTCTTGTTTGGCACCTGAGCCAGTTTTTCAGATTTGGTTTATTCTTTTTTGGTTAAAAGTCAGGTCTTCACAGGGGGGTCTTGTTGACTTAATCTGTTTTTTTGGAATCCTGAGTCTCATTAATCTACTTGAGTAATCTACTTTGAGTTGATCTATGTTTGAGACAACTGGCTGCTTTAA
The DNA here is from genome assembly GCF_018350175.1 of Felis catus. NCBI lineage: Eukaryota > Metazoa > Chordata > Mammalia > Carnivora > Felidae > Felis > Felis catus. Next base: position 75,156,158 of record NC_058370.1, read on the forward strand.
AAGCACAAATTCTTTAAAGATTTAGAAAGGAACCCCAAAGTCAGAGCAAGAAAAATGTAATATTTGAGTTTGTAATCTTTTATGCAGGTGCCATTGTTTAATATAGTATTTTGTAGTTGCTTATTTTATGTAGTAAAAGATTCTGCCATATATTAACAGATGCTAGCAATCTTTGTAAAGGATTGCTATAAATAGCTTACTAAAAGAATACTACAGAAGACATTTTTTATTGAATTCTCTTTGATCTGAACATCAGTTGATGTCTATAAAGAGACCTGGTATGTCAGAAAACTTGTAGAAGAGTTGATTACCTGTGCACAGAAGGTAATACTAGATTACATGAAGAGTAAAATCAAATCAGAGGTAGCAGCTGAATTTTATAAATTTAGGAACAGTTGGGAAAAATCACACTTTTACGGAAACATCATAGTCATCTCAGGTCTCTAAAGCAGACACACTGTTGTCTTTCTTTTTTTAATGTTTATTTATTTATTTTGAGAGAGCGTGTGAGTGCACATGCACGTGAGCAGGGGAAGGGGCACAAAGAGAGGGAGAGAGAGAATCCGAAGCAGGCTCCATACTCAGTCCTAAGCCCAACACAGGATCAATCAGTCCCACAACCTGAGATCATGACCTGAACTGAAATCAAGAGTCAGATGCTTAGCCAACTGAGCCACCTGGGCACCCCCAGATATAATGTTTTAGAAGTGTTTTTATTTACTGTATTAAGTCTTACAGAACACAATATTTATCAATTTTCTTAATTTACCAATTTTATTCTAAATTAAAAGCTTTCTGAACAAGGCAAAAACCTACATGGCTTTAGCATTTGTGTCAGGAATGAGAAAAGTGGTACTTTAGAATTAGCTAAATTTCATTTACATGTTTTGCAAAATTTTTTATTAGCGTGTACCATACAATCATGAACTATTGGTCATAAAGTGTCTCAGTACCAACATTATTGATATGATCCACCTTTATGGTTTACTTGTCAGAAATGCGCCACCAAAATAACATTGACTTACTGGGTCACATAAACAAATTCTGAAGCTTTGAACCCTATTGTATCTAAATGAGATGACATCTGTTGAGATGGATAGGAGAATTCTCTGGATGGTACTGCTTGGCTGCCTAGCAATCACTCACGTGATATGTTTGGGGAATCAGGCAATAAGCAAGAAGTATGACAAAAGAGTATCACAAAATCTTTCACAAAGGCTAATTACATGTACAGTAGCATCTGTTTTAGCTTCCGGTTGAGTGTATAAAATAATTGAAACTAGGCCAGCAGTACCTTTGGATAAACTTCGCTGTGGAGAAAGAGGGGTCTAGCAACAATTGTGTAGCATTGCTCATGTGAGTTTGTTTGTTTGTTTGTTTTTGAAGATAGGGATCATGTTCTCAGGAGATTCTGAGAATCCAAGAAGATGTCCAATGTCTATCCTATTAATTGTGATGATTTGGGAAAATGACATTTTGAAAAGATGTTCTTTGGCATTATTTTCAATAGAAAATTTCAATCCATGTGAATGATTTATACTTAATTAAGCAACTGTTTATGTCTTTGATCAATCCTCATCATATAGAGTCCTTTTCCAAAAACATTGTGACTTCTTGATATAATAAAGTTTTGTGTCAAAAATAGGAAAAACATGTACCTATTGTACTATTTTGTATCTGAATTAAGGTAATGCTAAAATTCTTGGACTAGTTAATGTAAAAGTAATATGAACTACCATTCAAACTCTACCAATGAGTGGCTGATGGATAACTGAATCTGATACAGTAAGGTCTCCTAACTCCTTATGACTTTTTAAAGTCCTCTTCAGAATAAGAGTAACAAAATATAATAATATAGGGGTGCCTGGGTGGCTCAGTTGGTTGAGTGTCCAACTCTTGATTTTGGTTCATGATCTCATGGTTCGATTCATGAGATTGAGTCCTGTGTCAAACTCCATGCTGACCACATGGAGCCTGCTTGGGATTCTCTCTCTTCCCCTCTCTCTGTTTTTCCCCGCCTCAAAATTAAATAAACTTAAAAATAATATAAAATAGATTGATAAGTCTCTGTCAGAACTATCTTGAAAGAGTGTACGTATAAAGAAGTATTTAGCAAAACCTCTGATCCAGAATGTACTACCTGTATAACCATACTATAGAGAAGTTCTAGAACATATGCATTTCCCTCTCATTAATATTAGACTTAACTATTTACATTTAACTTTAATGTTTAATTTTTAAACAAAGAATATTAAAATTTTAAAAATTGAGAATATTCACATAATGTAAAAAACATTATTTAAATAATTTTAAAGTATACAGTTCAGTGTTTTTTGGTATATTCCTAAAGTTGTGCAGCTAGCACAACTATTTAATTCTAGAATGTTTTCATCACCCCCCCAAGTATTCTTATACTAACAGTCACATTCCATTCTTCTCTCTTTCCAACCACTAGCAAGCACTAACTGACTTTCTGTATAAATGGCTTTGGTTATTCTGGATATTTCAAGTGAATAAAGTCATGTAATATGTGGTATTTTACGTCTGGCTTCTTTCACTGAACATAATGTTTTTAAGGTTCATTAGTGTTGCA